>NC_087342.1:20010000-21260000 GCF_030014295.1 Loxodonta africana | reverse complement strand
AATCCCCACATAGATACTGAGATGGCTGCAGATACATACTCGTTTACATTGTCCGTGTCCTTTACCAGGAGTTCAAGAGGCATTGCCCCGATCTTTGGGGAATGAGCCCCTACTTTACAAGGGAAGTAATCATCCAGAAAGCTGAAATGACTGATTTGAATCAAGTTGATTTTGTGCTTCGGAGGCATTAGAGCTGAGCTTCTGAGAACACAGACGTGGCTCAGTTTTCCCAGTGATAATTTCAGTATACACACACATGCTAGGAAGGGGCCACCCCGTGCAGACATGGGACCCGGAATTCCTCCCTCCTCCTAGAACTGTAGATGGGATTTACATGAAGCCATTTTCTTTACTTTTCCTTTAGCTTCCCTGGCTGCAAGACAGTGATAACTCAACTTGCTATGAGACCTTTAAGTGCTCCAAGATATTAAGTACCTAGCATTAAAGAGCACAAAAAAAAAAATCTTAAAAGAAGATACCAACTAGCCAAGTGCTAAAAACCACTCTCTGTCTTTGCCTAAGTCTATTATGAGAAATAGAAAAGCTGGCCTCTGGGGGGTCTGTCTGCTGAGCCGGGGAGTCTCGGACCCTTCCATGATCTATGAGCAATAACTGGGTTATAACGGAGGAGAGATCTAAAACAGACATAGTTTCCGAGCATTCGTGATAAATGGTTCTTAAGAAATTAAAGCTGATTATTTCTCTCCCTCACGTTCCCAAAGAGGCGGTCCCTGCTTTTAGACAGGATTCGTTCCTGGAAACTCCATCTTAAAGGGAAATCCGATTCTGACCGTATGGTTAAGGGTCTCTCTCTTCAAACACAGCCAGCCTCCTGGGAGAAATGAATGGATAAAAGTGATGGGAAGGAGGAATAGGCGTTTTTAGGCAAATAAGAGTGGCCAAAACTGGAACCTGCTCAAAATAGTGATTTATAAAGAGGATATAGTTTATATATATATATATATATATATTTTTTAGTGACAAGCAATTGGTCTGGTTATTCAATTATGGAGATAAACATTGACGTTAAAAATGAAAGTACTAGTTAAGATACATGGTAAAGAGGTAAAGCATCCCTGGGAGATTTGGGGGATGTTTTCCCAAATGGAGCTGCGCTGCCCCTTAGCTTTCTCCTCCCCTCACCTGGGCCCTTGTCCCAACCTACACATCTTGGTCCAGCATAAGGGACAACGAATATTACAGACTGCCTTTCTGGGCCACAACTTCCTTATCAGAAAGAGGAGGCATAAAGCACCAGGAAGATCCCTTGGGTCTCTTGAGAAGGAAGAAACCCACACCCCACCAGATGTTGCAGAGCCTGGGAACCAGCTGAAGGACCAGGAGATCTGAAACCGGAAAACTGAAATCAGCAAATTAAGAAAGTAAGCAACAGGGCCAAGGCAGTTTGGTCTGTACATGCAGTCTCTGAGTTAAGAACGTCCAACTTCCAGACAACTTGTACTTGCTCTTTAATGCTATGTAAATTTGCCCCCACTTTGAAACAGTTGAGCCAACCCCTGCTCACAACAAATTCTTCATCTCTATCACCTTCACTCATTGCCATGCCCTAATCAAACTATACCAAACCAAACGAAACCTGTTTGAGTTTGAGTCATTCTGACTCAAAGCAACCCTATAGCACAGAGTAGAACTGCCCTATAGGGTTTCCAAAGAGTGGCTAGTGGATTCGAACTGCCAACCTTTTGGTTAGCAGTCGGGCTCTTGACTATTTCACCCCCAAACCAAACCCACTGCCGTTGAGTCGATTCTGACTCATAGCGACCCTATAGGACAGAGTAGAACTGCCCCATAGAGTTTCCAAGGAGCGCCTGGTGGATTCGAACAGCCGACCTTTTGGTTAGCAGCCATAGCACTTAACCACTACGCCACCAGAGTTTCCTTTCGCCCCCAAGGTAAGGCTAAATAAGAACTGTATGCACCTGTTCTGACTAACCTACAAATTTGATTTAAAGACACAGTTAAGAAAGGATCTCATTTGTAACGTGGGGACTGTCTGTATGTCACTTCTGCCATTTTAAAATATCAAATTTTAACGTTTAAGGGTTGGCTATTTGAGCTGGTGAGTGGCTCTGGCTGCCAGAAGAGCCAATGTGGAGAGAAAGCAATGAACTCCCTCCCTGGCATGGGAGGTGCATCCAAGCATGGGCTGGGGTCTCCCCCATGGCGGTGGGGGGCAGCTGGAACAAAGCCCACCAAAGCCTGTTGGGAAGAAGTTGTTCACTAGTCCCAGACCTGACAGCAAGCACTAGAGGGGTGTGTCTAAAGTCAGGCTTGGATCCTCCCAGGTGAGCTGGCATAGGTGTCTCTAGGAAAGTATCAGCAAAGGTTAGTTCAGAGGAAATTAGAGGCTTCACTAGCCTGGCAACATCTATGGGAAAGATACCATCTCTCTCTACCAACCTGGCAGGTGTCTGGTCCCGTGTGGGGAGGTGAGGCGTTCTCTTGGATCAGGTGAGCACACCTGGGTGAGCCAGTGCACAGGAACCCCTTGTCTCCTGTGTAGACAGAGGGAATCTAGTGTCTACATTAGACCACTACAGAGCTACATCCCCGTGCATTCCTTCTCTCAATACTCATGGGCTGCATGGCAGAGTCTGTTAGTGTCAATTTGTTATCCATTCCCCCCTTCATCCTTAGTAACAGACCCTGATTTTGTTTGGGGTGGCAATGAGATGACATTCCCAGCCATCCTTGCAGCCTGCTGGCCAATGCAATGAAAGGCAAAGTCATTAGGTGAGTCTTCAAGGGGGCTGACTTAGTGAGTAGGACAGTATGTTGACCCTGGCTCTCCCCCTTTCCTTTCCTTCTGGCTGGGTTGCAGATGGGAAGGCTAGAACTTAAGTGGTCATCTTGGCCCATGGTGACCTTGAGGTTGGAAATCTTGCTCTAGGAATGTCTGAAGAGAAAACAGGAAGGAACCTGAGTTCCTGATGATTTTGTGAACCTCGACATCAGCCTACCTCATGAGAGAATAAACCCCGAATTTGATGAAGCCCCTGCAATTAGGAATCTATTACTAGTGAAGGAAATTCCTGAGCTATGTTGGCTGACTAGGAGAGTAGTGTGCCACTAGTCATAGGAGATGTGCAAGCATACCTGTGGGGGTGGCTGGGGTGGGGGGCTGGAGGGGCAGGATAAAAGCAGAACTTTGAGCTAGAGGTCTTAGACATTTGATATTTGGTGACCCATGCTGTACTATGGTAACCCCGAGGGGTGCTAATGGAAAGGTTGGTGGTCTGAATTTACTCAGAGGTGCCTCAGAAAAAAGGCCTGGTGATCTCCTTCTGAAAACCAGCCTTTGAAACCCCTGTGGAGCACAATTCTACTCTTACATACATGGGGTCGCCACAAGTCACAGTCGACTTGATGGCAGCCGGTTGGAATGCTGTACTTGTGCAGATACCCAAGGACTCTACGTGATGTTTGACCCCCAGCCTACTATGGCTGTTAGCTAAACGGTTTAGTTCGAACCTTAAAACAACAGCCCTTTTTTTTTTTTTTTTTTAAGAGACGTTCACGACAAATGAGGGGCCCTAAAACCAGAGGCCCTGCGGTGAAGAAGCCTTCAGGGATTGAGTTGAGTCCCTGGGCAGCTCCCATTTTCAGCGTGACAACCATTTTAGCCTATAGGGGGCGCTAAGAAACTATAGGATCTGTCTCCTCTCTAGCTGGGGTCAGTGGTCAGCACTCCAGCAACCCCAGGCCAAGGAGGGAGGAAGGAATGGAGTTGGGCAAGGAGCTAGGTTAGGGGAGTAGCTAAATCCTCTTCCCTTCTCCATTCTTCTTAAAGATCTAAAAACAGAGCACTCTATTTTTAAATTTCAGAAGAAAACAGCCCACTTCACCTCCACTGACGGCAAGCAGAGCTTGACATTTCTGTCCCTGACCCTTAGACTAGGAAAGGGCCTTGGAAACTAGCCAGTCCTCACCACTCATTTATCAGATGAGGAAACTGGAGGCCTGAGAGGCGGGTGACAGGTCCCGAGAGATACAGGGCGTTAGCGGCAGTGCCGAGATGAAAATCGGGACCTTCCAATCTCCGGGCTAGAGCTCTTTCCACCACACTTACCGCCTTGGCCACGTTTGTTTTCTTTTCTGGCCCTTGGGGAACTCTGGCAGGGCTGGGGGTCTGATGTTAGCTGGATTCTGTTCAATTTCACCTCTCATTGCTCCTGCCAACACACCAGCCCTGGCTGATGGAGGCAATTAGGAACAGACATCCCATAAGGGCATTCCAGGGAGATCTCTTAAAATTCCACAGCAGCTGGGGACTTGCCTTTTCCTGAAGGGATCATCTGGTGTGTAAATACCTGGGTGGGCAAGTCACAGGGTGTGTGTCAGGGGCTGCTTGCTTACACACACTCTCTTTCTCAACACACACTCACCCACAGACCGAAAAAGAGACATGCATATTCAGTAGCAATCCTTTTCCTTCCTACCTCCCAAAGAGAGAGGTTAGGAATTTACAGGCTACCCTGGGGAACATCTAATTACTTGCTTCTGAGCATTGTGTTTGCACTGGGCAGTGGGTGGTAACGGTGGTGGTGGGGGGGGGAGCATTCTTATTTTTCTTCCACCCCCTACAGACGACTGCTCCTCACCCACTGGGATCTGGTGGAAAGCCAAGAAGTGTTGGTGGCCAGCTCAGCTAATACACAATCACGGGATCCTGGCTGAAGGTTTTCTGTGAGAAAAACTGGTGTTCCAAAAGACAAAATGGTAGAGCAAGGAACTCCAACCCGGAGCCACTGATTTTGACCCACCAGTTGTATATCAAGGCACTGTGTCAACCAAGACTCAAGAACGCCTCTGGGAAGAGACCCTGGATCATGAATGGATGTGAGCCCTGTCTTCCATGGGGCTCCTATTTCACAGTTGTCTCCAGTAAACCTTGATTTGGCCAAGAGTGTGCTACTGTTAAGCTGACCAGTGTTTGAGCTGACCCAGGGGGCAGTGGGAGATGGTTGAAGGCAGGGCAGGCAGGGGAAAACTGCGTACCTTCTTTAATCTGAGGCTGACATAGGAACACCTGGTCCAACTGAGATTGGTAGGAAGGTAGAAGGGTCCTTGGGTGGTGTGAATGGCTAATGAACTTGGCTGCTAATTGAAAGGTTGGAGGTTTGAATCTACCCAGAGCTGCCTTGAAAGAAAGACCTGATGATCTACTTCTGTGATTATCAGTCACTGAAACTTTATGGAGCACAGTTCTATTCCGACACATGTGGGGTCGCCGTGAGTTGGAATCAACTTGATGACAGCTGGTTGGAGGTTCTGGTGGTATGAAAGGTTAACATGCTTGGCTGTTAACTGAAAGTTTAAGAATGCCCAGAGGCACCTAGGAAGAAAGGCCTGGAGATCAACTTCCAAAATACCAGTCAGTGAAACTTTATGGAGCACAGTTGTACTCCGACACACAGTTGAGGTCAGCTCAACAGCAACTGTGTTTGTTTTTGGTTTTGGTGGAAGGGGATAGTAGGGGTATCCAGATGACATGTCCACATGCCCAAGTGGCTGGAGAGCTTGGTCTGGAACCAAAGTCTTTCTGTTTCCTAGCCTAGGTGTTTTCAATGCCACCATACCACCATTCCCGGTTCTTCCCTTTGAGGTTAGATATTTGCTTGAAAATCCCATAAAAATAAACATAAAACAATCCTAAAAAATTAAATTAGTTTATGATTACCATGACTTCTATTCCACAAGCCAAATAACTTTGACCACTTTTTAAAAATATGTCCTAGGCCTTCCTGAACAACTGCCTCCTTTGCCATGAGACCAGAAGAACTGAATGGTGCCTGGCTACCAATAGTGAATGTTCTGATCAAAGATTTTATAGAAGAATCCTAATTAAAAGGGGGTAAATGCAGAACAATTTCAAATTCTCATGGAATCCAGACTTTCTGGAACTATAGAGGTTGAACGAACCCCTGAAATTATTGCCCTGAGATAATCTTTAAACCTTAAATCAAAAATAATCCCCTGAGGTCTTCTTTTAACCAACAATACCAATCAAACCAAACCCGCTGTTGTCGATTCCAACTCATAGCAACCCTAAAGGACCGAGTAGAACTGCCCCCATGGGTTTCCAAAGCTGTAAATCTTTATGGAAGCAGACTGCCACATCTTTCTCCCATGGAGTGGCTGGAGGATTAGAACCACTGACCTTTCAGTTAGCAGCTGAGCACTTTAACCACTGCACCACCAGGGATCCTTCAATGAAACAATAGTTTAGCTTAATTAGTAAAGAAAGTCTGCCTTGAGCGTTGTGCTCTTTTAAGAACTATCTATATGGGACCAAACTGACAACAACAACTTGAAAGATTAGATTTGGGAAACTTAGGGGGCAGTGAGTTTATATTGATGGAGGAGGAACAATTCAGAAAAGGGGAGTGAGAATGGCTGTACAGCTCAAAGAAGGTAATCAATGCCACTGAATTGTACATGTGGACATTGTCGACCTGGTGTATGTTCTGCTGTGTATATTCTCAACAGCTATGACAACAAAATATCTCCTGAGCTTTGTGGTTAATTTGTGATTAATTGCCAATGTCTGCACTGTGTGGTGTCATGTTACCAAAGGGCTTTCCTTCTCTGTGTTGCCCAGCTTACCAGTGATTCCACTTGGTGAGTTCCCTCCAATCTTCTGTCTGTGTTCCAGATGTGGACAGACACTCGGGCAGAAAAGAGTGGATTCACTATCCATCTTGCAGGTGATTTGGGGCCCTGCATGTGGAAGAAGACTTGGTGGAGCAGGGGTTAAGAGCTTGGCTGGTAACCAAAAGTTTGGCAGTTTGAATCCACCCGCTACTCCTTGAAAATCCTATGGGGCTGTTCTACTCTGTCCTAAAGGGTCAATATGAGTTGGAATCAACCTGTCGGCAATAGGATTGATTTGGTTTTGTGTGTGTGTGTGTGTGTAAGTAAGAATGTATTCATTCATTCATTCATTCAATGACAAACACTAGTTGGTCCTGGGAATTGGGCAAAGCACTGGGGTGGGGTTGAAGGAGTACACAGAGAACTTGGTCTTGAGGAATTCAAACTTTGGTAAAGGGACATAGAACATGGCCACAATTAATAAGCCCTACAAAAGAAGTACAGTGACATGCACTGAGAGGAGAGGAAGCCACTTCTGTTGAGGGTGGGTTGGTGTCATGGATTGAATTGTGTCCCACAAAAATATCTGTCAACTTGGCTAGGTCATGATTCCCAGTACTGAATGACTGTCTACCATTTTATCATCTGATGTGAGTTTCCTATGTGTTGTAAATCCTATCACTACAATGTAATAAGATGGATTAGTGGCAGTTATATTGATGAGATCTACAAGATTAGGTAGTGTCTTAAGCCAATGTCTTTTGAGATATCAAAGAGAGGCCTGAGCAGAGACGCATGGGGACTTCATACCACCAAGAAAGCAATGCCGGGAGCAGAGCGCGTCCTTTGGACCTGAGGTTCCTGTGCCGAGATGCTCCCAGACCAAGGGAAGACTGATGACAAGGACTTCCCTCCAGAGCTGGCAGAGAGAGAAAGCCTTCCCCTGGAGCTGACAGCCTGAATTTGGACTTCTAGCCTACAGGACTGTGAGAGAATAAACTTCTCTTTGTTAAAGCCATCCTTTTGTGGTATTTCTGTTATAGCAGTAGTAGATTGCTAAGACAGTGGGGGAGCAATCAGGAAAGAGGTCCTGGAGTAGGTGACGTTAAAATTGGGCCTAGAAGGATGGGGTAGGCTTCTGATTTGCAGAGATTGTGTGGCCGGGAAGGTGGGGCAGGGCATTCCAAGTGGGGAAGGCAAGCAGGAAGGAAAGCAATGACTTGTTGGGTAACCAGGAGCAGGTCAGTTTGGCTGGTCGGGCCGGGCAATTGGAGTCAGTCCTTGGAAGCCACAGATGTCAGGTGGAGTCTGGACCACAAGCACAGGGAAGCTCCCATGGCTTTCTGACTGGACAAGTGAGGAGGCTACCCTTGGGAAAGGTGAGCTGGCAGCAATGTGTGCAGGGTGGGCATACACATGGGCTCATCTGACCCGTGTAGCACCTCTGCTCTGTGGCCACAGGGGGCTCTGTTGTGTGCGTTTTCCAGTTGCCATCAAGTCCATTCCAACTCATGGCAACCCAAATGTGCGTCAGAGTAGAACTAGGCTCCATAGGTTCTCAATGGCTGATTTTTTAGAAGAGATCACCAGGCCTTTCTTCCAAGGTGCTTTGGGTGGACTCAAACCTCCAACCTTTTGGTCAGCAGCTGAGTACATTAACTGTTTGAACCACCCGGGCTAGGGCACTCACAACCACGAATCCACTGACCCCAAGAAAGACTTGCAACATACTGTGTTTGAATCGGCATACACACATTACCCCCTTGGTCTGAATTCCAACCATGTGCCTTGATGAAGGTAGTTCTGTTTTTCCCTTCTGTACAACCAGAGAGGTTTGTAGAAATCTCCAAATCCAACTTCTACTTAATGCTTAGATTTCCTCCATTGCTTTTTCTGTAAAGCTGTTGTCTGTTCCCTGATTAAGCATCTCCAGTGACGGAGTGCTCACTACCTCAGAAGACAGTCCATACTCAGAATGTCTTGGACTCTAATAGAATGGAATGGAGCCTGCACCATCCCCATTTCTGCCTCATCCTCATCTCTTAGCACTGTAGCAAGACTTCTCTCCATGTATGGTTAAGAGCATTGAAAGGGACAGATCCCTTTCCTCCAGGGCACATGAGGTTCCCAGGAAGGTCCCTGGAGTAAGAGTCTGGTATCAATGACTCCTGTTTAAGCAGCACTTTACATTTTGCAAAGAATTTTTACAGGCTTTACTGTTCTAACGCACACAATATTGCTGTGAACAACTTTGTGACACTTCCCTTTTACGTATCAGGAAACAGAGTCCTAGAGAGGACTCAGCCAAGTGAGTCAGGTGAGCCAGGATTCTTGATTCCATTTCTTCTGACTCCAAATGCTGGAATTTCCTCAGCACCACCCTGACAAGCCAGGTATGGGGAGAAGGTCTGCCCCAAACACCGGCCATGGAATGATGGGCCCATTCGTTAAAACATGTGTGGGTACAAAACTGGTGTAGTCAAAGAGAGAGGAAGGTGTGTGTTATGGACTGAATTGTGTCCCCCCCAAACTGTGTGTCAACTTGGCTAGGCCATGATTCCCAGTATTGTGTGATTGTCCAGCATTTTGTCATCTGATGTGATTTTCCTGTGTGTTGTAAATCTTACCTCTATGATGTTAACGAGGTGGGATTAACGGCAGTTGTGTTAATGAGGCAGGACTCAGTCTACAAGATTAGGTTGTGTCTTGAGCCAATCTCTTTTGAGATATTAAAGAAAGAAGCGAGCAGAAAGACAGGGAGACCTCATACCACCAAGAAAGCAGCACCAGGAACAGAGTGTGTCCTTTGGACCTGGGGTTCCTGTGCAGAGAAGCTCTTAGACCAAGGGAAGACTGACGACAAGCATCTCCCTCCAGAGCTGACAGAGAGAGAAAACCTTCCCCTGTAGCTGGTGCCCTGAATTCAGACTTCTAGCCTACTGGACTGTGAGAGAATAAACTTCAGTTTGTTAAAGCCATATACTTGTGGTATTTCTATTACAGCAGCACTAGGTAACTAAGACTGTGTGTGTGTGCGCGCACACACCCACGGAGGTACCTATTAAGCTAGAATCCTTGGCCAAAGTGTTTTCTCTTCCAGAAATATAGCCATAGCTCTTGTCTCAGGGAAATTAGCTCTAAAGCACTGGAGCTGTGGAATAACCCAGTCTGTCATCATGCTTTCATCAACTCCATGTTTGTTGAGCAACAGAGCTCTGGTGCCAGTAGAGGCAGGAAAGCTGCAGGCCTTGTTGTTGGTAATAGGACTAATGCTGAGAGGCCCTTGTTGCAGTGAGTCCTTCGCCAGTCCACCCTATGAGAGAGAAAGAAATGCTTGCAGTCAACCACCTCCACCATCAATCAACAAGAAAAAACCATCTATCATCTACTGTACTTCACATTCCTTCTGGAAACTTTTATCCAGGGGTTTAGAAGCCTCAGTTTTTTCATTTGTAAAATGGGCATGGCTGTGGAGGAGTAACAGTGAAAGTATTTAACCAGATGTTCTAAAAGGACCTTCCCAGTTTGTAAGTGAGGAAAAATGTAAAGTCACTTGTGGTTCTAGAATTGAAAGGAATGACTCAGGTGTGGGCATGAAAGGGTGGATTTATCCCTGTCCTGTTTCCAAGGATACATAACCCACAGGTGGGCTGGGAGCAGCGGGCTCCTAGTAACCCAACACTCTGCATTGCTCTGGAAGTTTGTTGTCCTAATGTTGGCAGATATTTAAGCACTGGGTCAGCATCAAGAAGCAGACAATGGCTCCTTGGGGCCACTTGGTATAGGAAGGCTCTGAGGAGCTGGGATTCCAGGGGATATTTGGGAAAGGGAGTGAGTGTTCAGACCTCTAAGCTGAGAAGTCCCAGGACAGGACAGTGTAGGTGGGAGGAGAGGAGACGGGGCATTCACCAGAGCAATACAAGCCAAAGCTGGGAGGGCCATTAGGGACAATCCTCCCATTTAACTCATGGGACCCAGACATGGAATGTGATGTGCTCAAGATCACCCAGCTAATTGGTGACAAAGTTGATTGTTAGGTGAGCATTTCTTCCACCCTGGGGTGGGTCCTTTGTAGGGTAAAGGAGATTTTAGGAGGAGGGCAAGGACCAGAAGGAACTGGGTAAGGTCCTAAAGGAGGCAGGGATGGTTGAGTCCCTCAGAATCAGGAAGGTGGCTGTTCAGTGGGGTGATGGGTGAGCAGCGGATGCCCCCTCTTGGAGCCCAAGGGCTTGCTGTACACTGTAGGAGGTAACAAAGGCCTCTTCAAGTTTGGATGCTCTGTGGGCCACCAGATCGTTGCAGAGGATTTACTGCTCCAGGGTCAAACTAGCTGAGAGAACAGGTATTCACAGCCTCAGATAAGAAGCTGCAGGATGACAATGTGGGGACAGGGAAGATAGGGCAAAGAAGAATGCTGTCAACAAGACAGAAGACAGTGAAGAACCATGCTAACGAACTGAGTGGAGCTGGTGATGGAGAGAGAGGTCAGGTTTTCCAGAAATGCTCGATGAAGAGCAGTAGGAATCTATGGTAAGGCCCTAACCCAGGGAAGTGAAGACAAAAGACCTAGGTTCAAGTTCTGCCTTACCATTTACCAGCTTTATGATACAGAACCAGTCACATCACCAATCTGAGATTCAGTCTCCTCAGCTGTAAAGTCAGAAGCATACTCCCTGCCTTACAGGGTTGTTGAGAGAGTTAGATGTCATGGAATATGTGGAAATGTTTAACAGAGTTCTTTCATACATGTATTGGTTAATTTATTCACATATTTAACAAGCTGGTACCTACTGAATGCCTGTCTCTGCTTTTGAGAAAGGAGTTCAGATTGAAGTCTAGAATAATGCGTAAGTATAGGAGAATTTGGTAAATGGAACCATCAAAAGGATAAATGAGTTGTTTGGTATTCATCATTTCGGATATAGGTTGATGGAGAGACCTGAGCGATTCAGCAAATACTGTGATTGGGAAAATTAAATGGAGGGAAAGTGTGGGTAGATGTCACCCCGAAAAATAATGGTTCTCCTTTAACAGGGCAGAGAGGCAGAGACCTAAGATTTCACAGCACGAGCTTGGGCTATTTGAAAGAGCTCTGTAACATTTTTTTCCCCTGGCTAGGCTACTAACCAGAAGGTTGGCTGTTTGAACCCACCTGAAGAAAGGCCTGTCGATCTATTTCTGAAAGGTCACAGTCATGAAAACCCTATGGGGTAGTTTTACTCTGCCATGGGTCAGCCAAGAGTTAGAACTGACTCCACGACAACTGGCTACAGAGGCTTTGAGGGTTCTGTCTCTTTAAGCATAAGATGCAGAACACTGGACATGACACAGAAGGCTTCTCTAAAGATATTCTAGCCAGTTGGTTCCTCCCACTTGGGGTTCCTGGAGTGCTTAGGGGCCCATGAATATTACAGTAGGGATTTGAGACCTATTTTCAAAATTTCAAACAACCTCTTTATTATGGATTTAATTGTGTTCCTCTCCCTCCCCCCACCCCCATATGTGTTGTAAATTCTAGCCTCTATGCCTGTGGTTATGTATAAAGTACAAATCTAGGAAAATTGAAAGTCATCAAAAATGCAATGGAACATATAAAGATCGATATCTTAGGCATTAGTGAGCTGAAATGGACTGGTATTGGCCATTTTGAATCAGACAAACATATAACCCACTATGCTGGGAATGACGAATTGAAGAGGAATGGCATCACATTCATCGCCAAAAAGAACATTTCAACGCTGTCAGTGATAGGGTAATATCCATACACCTACAAGGAAGACCACTTAATATGACTATTATTCAAATTCATGCGCCAACTACTAATGCCAAAGATGAGGAAATTGAAGATTTTTTTTTTACCAACTTCTACAGTCTAAAATTGATCAAACATGCAGTCAAGATGCATTGATGATTACTGGTGACTGGAATGCAAAACTTGGAAACAAAGAAGAATCTCTAGTCGGAAAATATGACATTGGTGATGGAAACAATGCTGGGGGTCGCATGACAGGATTTTGCAACTACAATGACTTATTCATTGCAAATACATTTTTTCAAAAACATAGAGAGCAGCTATACATATGGACCTCACCAGATGAACAACACAGAAATCAAATAGAATACCTCTGTGGAAAGAGATGATGGAAAAACTCAATATCGTCAGTCAGAACAAGGCCAGGGGCTGGCTTTGGAACAGATCATCAGCGGCTTATGTGGAAGTCCAAGTTGAAACTGAAGAAAATTAAAACAAGTCCACGAGAACCAAAATACAACCTTGAACATAACTCACCTGAATTTAGACCATCTCAAGAATAGATTTGCCTCATTTAACGCTAATGACCAAAGTTCCAACAAGTTGTAGGAAGACATCAAGGACGTCACATCTGAAGAAAGCAAAAGGTCATTAAAAAGACAAGAAAGAAAGAAAAGTCCAAAATGAATGTCAGAAGAGACTCTGGAACTTGCTCGTGAACCTAGAGTAGCTAAAGTAAATGGAAGAAATGATGAAGTAAAAGAGCTGAACAGAAGATTGCAAAGGGCAACTTGAGAAGACAAAGTAAAGTATTGTACTGACATGTGCAAAAACCTGGAGTTAGAAAACCAAAAGGGAAGAACATGCTGAGCATTTCTCAGGCTGAAAGAACTGAAGGAAAAATTCAAGCCACGAGTTGCAAAATATTGAATGACACAGAACACATCAAAAGCAGATGGAAGGAATATACAGAGTCACTGTACCAAAAAGAATTGGTTGATATTTAGCCATTTTAGGAGGTAGCATATGACCAAGAATCAATGGTATTGAAGAAAGAAGTCCAAGCTGCACTGAAGGCATTGGCACAAAAACAAGCCTCCAGGAACTGATGGAGCACCAATTGAGACGTTTCAACAAACAGATGAAGTGCTGGAGATGCTCACCGATCTATGCCAAGAAATTTGAAAGACAGCTACCTGGTCAACTGACTGGAAGAGATCCATATTTGTGCCCATTTCAAAGAAAGGTGGCCCAACAGAATGCACAAATTATTGAAAAAATATCATTAATATCACACACAAGTAAAATTTTGCTGAAGATCGTTCAAAAACAGTTGCAGCAATACATTGAAAGGGAACTGCCAGAAATTCAAGCCAGATTCAGAAGAGGACGTGGAACAAAGCCTATCATTGCTGGTGTCAGATGGATCCTGGCTGAAAACAGAGAATACCAGAAAGATGTTGACCTGTGTTTTATTGACTATGCAGAGGCATTCGACTGTGTGGATCGTAACAAATTATGGATAATATTTTGAAAAATGGGAACTCCAGAACACTTAATTGTGCTCATGCGGAACCTGTACATAGATCAAGAGCCAGTCATTTGAACAAAACAAGGGAATACTGCATGGTTTAAAATCAGGAAAAGTGTACATCAGGGTTGTATCCTTTTACCACACTTATTCAGTCTGCATGCTGAGAAGCTGGACTATAGGAAGAAGAACACAGCATCAGAATTGGAGGAAGGCTTGTTAACAACCTGCGATATGAAGATGAAATAACCTTGCTTGCTGAAAGAGAACAGGACTTGAAGCAATTACTGATGAACATCAAGGGCCACAGCCTTCAGTATGGATTACACCTCAACATAAAGAAAACAAAAATCCTCACAACTGGACCAATGAGCAGCATCCTGATAAATGAGATAATATTGAAGTTGTCAAGGATTTAATTTTTACTTGGATCCACAGTCAACACACATGGAAGCTGCAGTTTGGAAATCAAAGGATGTATGGCATTAGGCAAATCTGCTGCAAAAGATCTCTTTAAATTATGAAAAGCAAAGATGTCACTTTGAGGACTAAGGTGAGCCTGATCCAAGCCATGGTATTTTCAATTGCTTCATATGCATGTGAAAACTGGACAATGAATAAGGAAGACCAAAGAAGAATTGATGCCTTTGAATTATGGTATTGGTGAAGAATATCGAATATACCACGGATTGCCAGAAGAACAAACAAACCTCTTGAAAGATTTATAACCAGACTGCTCCTTGGAAGTGAGGATGGTGAGGCCTTGTCTCATGTACTTTGGACATGTTATCAGGACAGACCAGTCTCTGGAGAAGGACATCATACTTGGTAAAGTAGAGGGTCATTGAAAAAGAGAAAGACCCTCAACAAGAGGATTGACACCGCGGCTGCAATGACAGGCTCAAACATAGCAATGACCATGAAGATGGCGCAAGACTGGGAGGTGTTTGGTTCTGTTGTACGTAAGTTGCTATAAGTCAGAACCTACTAGAAGGCACCTAACAGCAACAACAGTGCCTGTAGTTATAATCCCATTTGGGAATGGGTTGTCTTTGTTAATGAGACAGGATTAGTGTAGGGTGTATCTGAGTCAATCTCTTTTGAGAAATA
The DNA here is from genome assembly GCF_030014295.1 of Loxodonta africana. NCBI lineage: Eukaryota > Metazoa > Chordata > Mammalia > Proboscidea > Elephantidae > Loxodonta > Loxodonta africana. The sequence goes on along the minus strand of NC_087342.1, from coordinate 21,244,992 downwards.
AAAGAGGTTAAATAAGGCAGCAGAGCAGAGATGGGGGAAGAGAGATGCCAAACCACATGAAGATCGCCCAGGAACAAAAGCTCAGAAGAGACAGGACCTTCCTCCAGAACTGAGAGAAAAAGAAAGCCATCCCTTAGAGCCAGCACTCTGAATTCAGACTTCTAGCCTCCTAAACTGTGAGAAAATAAATTTCTGTTTGGTAAAGCCACCCACTTGTGGTATTTCTGTCATGGCAGCACTAGATGACTAAGATACTCTAGGAAACCTCAAATCCCTGCATTGAAGCTCTATTTGGCTAGAATTATGTTAACCAGTCATGTCAAACAGAACCTCTTCTATGCTTGTTGATGAATAAAAATGAGACATAAAATAAAGCCTACTTAATAAATTCAGTGTGTTTGGAATTCAAAAATCTTTCAAACCTGGGACCGAGAGGACTAAGGATATATTAAAGATTGAAAATACAACTGAAAAAGTTGGTAACCACTAATTCAGTTCAACTCTTCCATTTTTAGGACCCAGAGGACAGAGAAGCCAGGGGTGGATTATCTAATAGGTAAGGTAAGCACTGTGCTAACTTTGCTTGCCAGATAACCTGTAGTGAACGATTTCACGTCTTTGATGTGGTGAAACCCATGTGGAACTGTTCACTACATTAGTAAGTAAGCACAAATATGCCCATGCTTACCTTGCTCACTGGGTCATCTACCCCTGTCAGGGACTGTAAATTTGAAAAGAGGCATTGACTCTGTAGGAAGGTGCTGTGGGCTTGGGAGAGAGACAAGTATCAGCCATACCTAGAAGGAAAGTCTTCGATGCAGTGAAAAAATATGAAATTGTTCACTACAGGTGATCTGGTAAGCAAGGAAAACTTACCTTGCTTGTTGGATAATTCACCCCTGAGAGAAGCAAAGAAACTTGCCCATGGTTACAGAGCTGGTCAGTGGCAAAGTCAGATCCAGAACTAGATCTCTTGCTTCTTGGCCACTGGGCTTTTTACTACAGCTCAGTGTTCTTAAGCATGGTTTTGAAATCTATTTAAATGGGTGTATGGGTATTGGTGAAAGCAAGTCACCGTTCTAAAGTCACTTTCCAGGCATCAAAAGAAAAAAAATTTTTTTTATTAAGGGTGTTTCCTTAGGCTCCTCCTCATCCGAGTCCAGCTGCCTGATGAGTTATTAGTCCAGTTTGTGTTTGTCTGATGGAATTTCCCAAGACAGAGAAGGCTGACAGGCAAGAACGCCCTGGGAGGTTCCTGGGGGAGATGAACCTTCTCTCTTTTAAGCTACAAAGCAAGTGTTCAGGAAAGGACACTGCGAGACTTCCCAGAATTCAGGCTGAAGCAAAACACAGATGAGTTCTCGGACTGGCATCTCATCCGTGAGGCAGGGAGATACAATCACCAGGGGTCGCTGAGGAGATTGCTTGTCAGTAAATAAAAGAGTGGGATCCCTGAGGAACATCTCCTATCTGTAAAAGGAGAACATGGGTTAACCTAAATTTTCCAAACAGGGAATTATGGGTAGGAACTCAAAGTTGCCAGTTGCTGAGGAAAGGTATTTAGTTGAAATGTGTTTTCCAAGGCCATCAGAAAACAGCAGAACACATTCTAACTTTTCAGCAAGTAAAAAGCGTTCTGGGAAAATTAGGTAAGAAAAATGGAGGTTCACAAGAGCCAAGTGGCCCAGTATTTCCATTTGGGAAATTTAGAGATGCCTCATTTGGAGACAACTAATAGTTACATTTAAAACACGTGATTCCTTTTTTTGTTTGCTTGTTTTGGAAGCTTTCATAATTTAATAAAATAATCAGTTCAAATCCCTTCATGCTGTTGGTGTCGCTAGTTTCCAAAGATTTGAGATTCCATCCTGGCCCTGCTTTCTTCCAATGAAGTTGGAAATTTATTCTAACTGGGTATGCTAAATAGTCACCCACAAATTTTGACCAGAAATGCATAGACTTCGAAATAATCACACAGTCCCATGTTTCTGAGATCCAAAATCATTTGGAAGCCTAAAGAGCTGCGTGAGCCCAGACACCACCCCTGAAGTCATTCTTTCCCTCATCCCCTCATTCCACAAATATTTATTAATCACTAACTATAAGAAATCAAACAACACATTGCATTGGGCAAATCTGCTGCAAAAGACCTCTTTAAAGTGTTAAAAAGCAAAGATGTCACTTTAGGAACTAAGGTGCGCCTGCTCCAAGCCATGATATTTTCAATCACCTCATATGCATGCAAAAGCTGGACAATGAATAAGGAAGACAAAAGAAGAATTAACGCCTTTGAATTATGGTGTTGGCGAAGAATATTGAATATACCATGGACTGCCAAAACAATGAACAAATCTGTCTTGGAAGGAGTACAACCAGAATGCTCCTTAGAAGCAAGGATGGTGAGACTGTGTCTCACATATTTTGGACATGTTATCAGGAGGAACCAATCCCTGGAGAAGGACATCATGCTTGGTAAGTAGAGGGTCAGCAAAAAAGAGAAAAACCTTCAAAGGGATGGACTGACACTCAACAAGTGGCTGCAAAAATGGGCTCCAGCGCAACGATTATGAAGATGACGCAGGACTGGGCAGTGTTTCATTCTGTTGTACATAGGGTTGCTGTGAGTCAGAACTGACTCGACTGTACCTAACAACACAACAACATATGCCAGGCACTGGGCTAGTTGTGGTAGGGAAGGGCTTGAGGTGGGGGGATGGCCAGACATACAGTCCTTACCCCCAAGGAACTCAGAGTCTGGTAAGGAGATAGGAAAATGAGAATTTCCTTCTAGCAATGACTAAAAAACTAAAACCAAACCCGTTGTTGACTCATAGTGACCCTATAGGACAGAGTAGAACTGCCCCATAGAATTTCCAAGGAGTGGCTAGTGAATTCAAACTGTTGAGCTCTTAACGGCTGTGCCACCAAGGCTTCAGCAATGACTAAAAAAAAAATGACTAGGGCTCGATAAATCATATCTCAAAGAATATTTAATGGCACAGAAAATTCTCACAGCATCCCATTAAGTGAAAAAGGAGCTACAACATTGTGGATACAGTATTCTTTGAAATAGGAAACACTTCTCCCTCCATGAAGACACATGAGCCAGAAATCTGGGTGTCAGCCATGACGTTGTCCTCTCTACTAGTAACCAACCTATCACCAGACCCTGTAGAAGTCTATGTCTTAAATATATCTTGATTCTGTCTGCTTCTTTGTAGCTATCACAATCATTTAAGGCCAAGTCACCATTTCTCACCCCAAGATGACTATAGTAGCCTTCTAATTGGTCACCTGCCTCCACTCCTGCCTCTTTACATGGTAGCCACCTGGATCTTTCAGAAAAGCAAATCTAATGAAGTTGCTTCTCCTTGCTTAAAGCCCCACAATGGCTTCCTATTGTTTTTAAAGTCAAAACCTTTCTATGTTCCCTGTTGGGCCCTACAAAGCCTGGCCTCTCCCTGCCTCTCTGACCACTAAGTCTTTGCTCCATTCATACTGCTATTCTTTCATTTCCTCATACTCACATGGCCTTTGCAAATCCTACTCCCTCCACGAAGTACCTTTCTCTCCTCTCTTCACTTGGTTAATGCTTATTCATCATCTATGTATCAACCTATGTGTCATTCTCCCAGAAAAAACTTCCTCCACAACCCTAAATCCCCCACTTCCATGTGCTAAGAGCACCATGTGCTCCTCATTTATAGCCATGAAGACAGTTTACTCTAATTTTTTGTGAAGTTATTTGATTAATGTCTAATTCCCCCATTAGATGGTGAACTGATGAGGACAAGACAAATGACTGTTGTAACTCATTATTGTGTCCCCAGTGATTGGGATAGTCCCTGCCTGCTACATAGTAGACACTCACATATGTTTTGATAGAATAAAGGGGTGATTTCACGTTTGGTGCACACTGAATGCTCATTACAGTAGATGAATGGAAGTGAGAAGAAGAGCATTAGAAGTCAACAGAGATGAGCCCTAGTCCCTGTTCCTCCACTAACTTGCTCAGGCCTGTACATTGGCCAAGGTTTTATTCTTCTCCAGGCATCAGTGTCTCCTACACAAGGCGTGGGATTTGAACTGTTATGATGTGCTCCATGGATCCTGGAGTCCAGAAGACGTAGGTTGGATCCGGGCTCCACCACCTACTGGCTATATGACTGAGCATTTGACTTCACTTGTCTGGAACATCACTAATATGTCTGAAGTCTTTCCAAGCTCTAAAAGTTGAGAAATCTATGATGACTGAACTAAGTCAGTGGCAGTGAGAATGAAGAGGAGATGGATAAAAAAGAGAGAGCTCAGACTAAGTGATGAAGTAAACCGGTGGTTGTCAAAGTGTGGTCCCAGATCAGAAGCGTCCAGCATCACCTGGAAACTTGTCAAAGGTGTAAAGTCGCAGGCTCCACCGCAGGCCTACTGAATCAGAAACTATGAAGGAGGGCCCCAGAAAACTGTTTTAAGAAGCACACCAGGGGATTCTGTTGCATGCTCAAGTTTGAGAACAAATGGGTTAGAGGCTTAGGGTGAGGAAGAGGGAAATGCTGGGAACAAAGGAGATTCTTAAAGACAAATGTAGCCAGCAGAGACTATCAGAGAACTTGACTTGCCGGTCTCCTAATAGGATTGACTTCCTGGCTTATAAGAGCTGTCAGTAGGGTATTGGGAGTGGGAATGGAGGGACTTCATGCAGGCCATGGACAGACAATCCACTTTTATGGAGACATCAAGGCAGTCATATACAGAAAGAAATTCACTTCCTGATTTGATGAGATGTTCCAACACAGCCTGAGACAGGATAAGGCCCTGGGAAAGGGGACCACCCCGTGCACCTGTGTCCTGGAACATCTGGTGATCCCAGACACAGGGAGAGTCAAACAGCACTGAAGAGACTTAGCTATTTCCTTTCCCCGGAAATATCCAGGGCCAAGTGAGCCATTTGTGCCTGAGCGACCCCTCTCCTAATGAGGAGCCCACATAGGCAGCGTGTGCCTCACAGGAATCCTTCTCTTCTCACCCAGTAATCAAAACATTTAGTAGGTGGGACCTTGAGGGAATGTCTAAACACAGTCCCACCCATATCCTCACAAAGTTTTGAACAATAAACCCAACATCTGGTTTCTTCTCTGTGACGTTACCATTGGGATATTATTGAGACCAGGGATCTGCTGTTGTAAATCCACAGAATTTGGAATCTGATGAACTCTTTCCTCACGACGTACTGATGTATTTTGCACATGCTTTGGCTATATTCTTTTCTGTGTTTGCTTATTTTAATCAATACGATAGCTATCTATCTGTCTATCTCTCACTCTCTGTCTATCTACTTAGACAAGAGTTATCTCTAGTTTCTCTATATTCTTTTGTATATACCAAAGTTTCTTCAAGGAAGACTTACTATTATCATAACAGCATCATTACTTAAAAGCTAGCATTCAATGGGAGGAATCTGCAAGATAAGGCTAGAGAAACATATTCATTAATTTGCTTATTCAATAAATATTTACTGAACACCCTGGGGATATAGCAGTGAACAAAATAAACAAAGTCCTAGCCTTCATGGAGTTCATATTCCAGTGGGAAAGATGGACTATAAATAAATTATTAGATACATTACCCAGAAATAGACCCATCCATCCTTGGGCAGCTGATCTTCCACAAGGGATTAAAGTCCATTCAATGAGGAAGAAACAGTATCTTTAACAAATCTGGCAAAATTGTATATCCATATGCAGACAAATGAATCAGGATCCATACCTCACACCACGCACAAAAACTAACAAAGAATGCATCAAAAACCTAAATGTTAGAGTTAAAACTGTAACATTCCTGGAAGATAACACAGGGTCAAAACTAGGGGACCTAATTTTTGGCATAACCAGTATATCAAACAAAACTAAAAATGCATGAATGACAGAAGATAAATTAGATAACCGGGACCTCCTAAAAATTAAATACTTATGCTCATAAAAAGACTTTACCAAGAGAGTAAAAACAGAACCTACTGACTGGGAAAAAACTTTGGCAATGACATATCTGATAAGGATCTAATCTCTAAAATATGTAGAAAATGTCAACAACTCAACAACCAAAAAACAATCAATCAAAAAATGATTGAGGACATTCAGGTGGCCAACAAATACATGAAAAGATGCTTGTGATTATTAGCCATTCGAGAGGCGCAAATCAAAACTGCAATGAGATACAATCTCACCCCTGCAAAATTGGCAACGATTAAAAAAACAGAAAACAAATGCTGGTGAGGTTGTGGGGGATTGGAACTCTTATACGTTGCTGGTGGGATTGTAAAATGGTATAACCACTATGGAAAACAGTATGACTCTTTGTCAAAAAGCTAGAAACAGAAATGCCTTATGATCCAGCAATCCCACTCCTAGGTATGTGTCCTAGAGATTTAAGAGCAGTGACCTGAATAGACACATAGACACCTATGTTCATTGCAGCCTCATTCACAATAGCAAAAAGATGGAAACAATCTAAGTGCCCATCAACAGATGAATGGATAAACAAATTGTGGTACAAAAACACAATGGAATATTATTGAACTATAAAGAATAATGAGGAGTCTGCAAAACATCTTACATCGATGAATCTGAAGGGCATTATACTGAGTGAAATAAGTCAGCCACAAAAAGACAATTATGGTCCCACTATCACAAAAATGTATCACAAAAAGTCAAGAATAGATACATACACTGCAAGCAATGTTCTTTGATGGTTACCAGGGATGGGAGGGAGATGAGGGGGAATCATTTTCTAGGTAGTAGACCTTGTTATTTTTGGTGATGGGAAAGGTAATCCCAAATACAGGTGAAGTCAGCACAACTTGATCAAGGTAAGTAAAGACACTAACAAGTATATGAGAAAAAGGGACAGTTACAGTAAATGCTATAACATACCCAATTTTGCAACCACAGTGAAAGCAACCAAAGAACATGTGTGGTTACACAGGTAGATATGGATGCATGTATGTGTATAGGAAGGCATATGCCAGTTAGTGCAGGTATAGGTGTATCTGTAGGCATATGTATACACACATTTGTGTGTGCTACATATATATCCACACATATAACAAACCACATAGGGGCACAGTTACGGAGTCTTCCTAGACAAACCCAAACAACTTGCAGGATTGGTTTACTGGGTCAAAGGACTTGGGACCATAGTCTCAGGGAACAACTTAGTCAATTGGTACAAAATAGTTCACAGAGATAATGTTCTACATCCAAGTTTGGTGAGTAGTGCCTGGGGTCTTAAAAGCTTATGAACGGCCATCTAAGATACAACTATTTGTCTTTACTCATATGGAGCAAACAAGAATATAGGAAATCAAAGCCTCAAAGAAGAAAATAGTCCATAGGACTAATAGCCTGTACAAACCACAACCTCTTCTAACCTGAGACCAGATGAACTAAACGGTGGTCAGCTACCACTACTGACTGTTCTGACCAGGGACACAATAGAAAGTCCAGGATAGAGTGGGAGAAAAATGTAGAACAAAACTCAAATTCCTAAAAGGGGCCAGACCTACTGGATCAATAACGACTAGAGGAACCCCAAGACAATCACCCTAAGATATCCTTTGAACTTGGAATTGACACTATTTCTACAGGTCACCTTTCAGCCAAATAATAGATTGGCTTATGATATGAACAATATCACCCGTGAGTAACGTGCTTCCTTAAACAGTTAACTCTAGACCAAATGGTCAACAGTTACCCAAAAGCAAAGACGAGAAGGCAAGGAGGGGGAGGGAACCTGGATCAATGGAAACAGAACAAACAGAAAGGAAATAATGAGAATGCTAACACACTGTAAAAATTGTAACCAATGGCATGGAATAATTTGTATAAAAATTATTAAAGGGGAACCTTATTTGCTGTGTAAACTTTCATCTAAAACACAGTAAAAAAAAAATTTTTTTAAAGAATATAGTACATTAGATAGTTATAGTATTTTTTGGTTAAGAGAAAAAAACAAGGCAGGAAAGGAGGAAATGGAGGGTCGGAGTGGAGGGTACTCTTTTGTATTGGGTGGTATGAAAAACCTCAGTGATAATGAGCCTGAAAGAAACAGGAATGGGCCGTGTGCAGACATGGGAGGAAGAACATTGCTGGCAGAGGGCATGGCAAAAGTTCTGAGACAGGAACTTGCCTGGAGCACGTCAGGAGTCCTGTGTGGCTGGGTGGAGGAGGCACTGGAGAGAAAAGCAGAGATGACTTTAGGGAGATAGTGAAGGAACAGATGGAGTAGGATCTTGTAAGCTGCTGTAATGAGTCTTGGTTTTATTCTGAGCAAGGTAGGAGTTGAGGCTTTTATAGAAGGGTTTATATGGCCTGGCTTCTGGGTTTTAACAGGAGCATTCTGGCCACTATTTGACAATAATACTAGTGGATTTGGGGACTAGTTAGGAGGTGTTTGGGACAATCCAGGTGAGAGACCAGGGAGGTGTGATTCAGGGTGAGGACAGGGGAGTAGTGGGCGGGAAGAATTCTGGGTCTCTTTCGAGGACAGGATTTGCTGACTGCATTGGATGGGGGGTGGGGAGAAAAAAGAAGAGTTCAATGATGACTCTGTTAGGCCTGGGCAACTGGATGAATGGAGCTCCCTTTAACTGAAATGGAGAGAAGACTGTGGAGAAGCAAGTCAGAGAGGAAGGATGGGAACTCACTTTTGGAGTATTTAAATTTGAGAAGCCAGTAACACATACTGAGGTCCGAAAGTAGAGGGACATACTAAGGGATTTGTAGTTTAAACCAATGACAACAGCTTCTAGTGATCATGTGTATATAGCTTCCAGTGATGCTGTAAGAGACTGGAGGTAAGGAACAAGCTAGAAGGCCAGGGCCATAGAGTCGATGATGAACAAGGGGAGAGGTAAATGAGGACAGGAAGAGGAGTTGAGAGACATTTAGGAGATAAACTTGACTAGACAAGATGGTAGATCAGATGCCAAGGCCGAGAGATGGCCTTGGCATCTGATATTCAGGTGCCATTATATGATTTAGATGACATGGACAAAATTCTTTGAAAATATAACCTAACAAAACTGACTTAAGAAGAAATAGAAAATCTAAATCATCCAATTTTTATTAAAAATTTCACTCCATAATCAATTAAAAACATTCCCACATTCTTGGCATCTGAATATGGCCCAAGCCATATTCTCCACCAGAAGTGGATCATGAAAATTCACAACCCATCACAACAGATTCTGTGAAACAAGTTACCAAGTTCCAGCCAATGGCCTACTTCCAAAATTACATCCAGGACATCAAACTACACGGTCATAGAGGAATTGAAGTGGTTATTTCAAGTTCTGAGAAGAGGTAAAACATGACATTGCACTTATTAAATATTCATTAGTAACATGGAAGCTTCAATTCAAATACTCAGCCGTTTGCATAAGCAAAAACTGAGCAGTTTTGTGATCACCCTTCTGCTACTGTGTTGTTGTCTTCTTCTGGCACTGACTTGCTTTCCTGTTAAAACTTTTAAACATTAATCCTTCTGGGCCGTATCTTTTGCCCAAAGCAATACATAATGGACTAGACAGGATTATTGGTGTAAATGACAAAACCAGACATGCTATGCAAGAGTTTTTTTTCTGTAACCATACATATGTCTTTTGACCTCACACAGCTGTTCATTGTAAATAGGAAGGTTCACACCAGGGGCTCTAAAATGGGAAATATCCGGCGCAAAAGCATCCATCCACATTCCTTTGGGGGGTGGGAATAGTAAAGCAGGATTTCTCCAGTCTCAGCGACTGGCCCAGGTAGCCTTCAACTGTTGCCTGTTTTTGTTGGGTGCCATTGAATCAATTCCAACTCATAGTGACCCTATAGGACAGAGTAGAACTGCCCCGTAGGGTTTCCTAGGTTGTAATATTTACAGGAGTAGATCTCCAGGTCTTTTCTCCCTCAGAGCCACAGTGTGGATTTGAACTGCTGTCCTTTCAGTTAGCAGCTGAGCAAATAACCATTCTGCCATCAGGGCACCTTCAACTGTTGCCTACAGGCCATGATTTGAGGACTGTGAAAGGGTCCACTTTCTAGCAGACAACATGGTGGAGAAAAAGTGTGGGAGTAGAAACCTGGGCCTTAGTGCTGCTCACTAATCTGAGCCTCAGCTTTTTCATCCATGGACTGGGGGTAATAAAATACTTAAAACATCTTTGTTAGGTTTTGTATTAGAATTATGTTAGCCTCATAAAATGATTTTGGAAATTACCTTTTCTCCTCTATCTTTTTATAAAGATTTCATGTAAAGTTGGTATTATTTATTCCATATATTTAAAAAAAAATGATTTTTATTGTGCTTTAGGTTAAAGTTTACAGAGCAAATGAGTTTCCTGTTCGATAGTTTGTACATGAAGCATTCCACAACATTGGTTGCATTCCCCACAATGTGTCACCACTCTCCCCATTTCCATTCTGGTTTCCCCATTTCCTTTCATCCGGATTTTCTACCCATTTCTGTCTTCTCATCTTTGCTTTTGGGCAATGTTGTCCTTTTGATCTCTAATAATTGATTGCTTTAAGGAACGCATTCCTCTCAAGTGTCTTTGTTTATTTCACGGGACTGTCTACTGTTTGGCTGAAAGGTTGTCTCCGGAAATGGCTTCAGTTCCAGGTCAGAAGGGTGTGTTAGGGCCATAGACTTAGGGATTCCTCCAGTCTCTGTCAGACCCTTTAGCCTGGTCTTTTTTGTGAATTTGATTTTTTGTTCTACATTTTTCTCCTGCTCTCTTTGTGGCCCTCTGTTGTGATCCTAGTCACAGCAGTCAGTAGTGGTAGCCTGGCACCATCCAATTCTTCTGGTCTCAGGATCATGTAGGCTGTGGTTCATGTGATCCACTAGTCTTTGGACTAATGGCTGCCTTAAGTCTTTGCTTTTCTTCACTCTCCTTTGCTCCAGGGGGGAAGAGACCAATAATTGTATCTTAGATGGCCAGTCATTCCATAAATATTGGATAGAATTTACCAGTGAAATCATCTGTGCTTGGAGTTCTTTGTGGGAATGTTTTTGATTATGATTATGAATTGAAATTTTTAATAAAAATTAGATGATTTAGATTTTCTATTTCTTCTTAAGTCAGTTTTGTTAAGTTATATTTTCAAAGGATTTTGTCCATATTATCTAAATTATTGAATTTATTGGCAAAGAATTGTACACAATATCCCGTTATTATCCTCTTAATGTCTGCAGGATCTATAAGACATCCCCTCTATCATCCCTGACATTGGTAGTTTGTGTCTTCTCTTGATTAATCTTACTAAGGGTTTGTACATTTTATTAATCTTTTCAAAGAACCAACTTCTGAATTTGCTAATTTTCTCTACTTTGGGTCTTTTTAAAATTTTTATTCCTTTCTGGTCTTATGTTTATTATTTTTCTTCTACTTCAGATTTAATTCATTCTTTTCTTTCTCACTCTTTAAGGTGGATGCTTAGATCACTGGTTTCAAACCTTTCTTCTTTTTTTAATACAGGCATTTAAAACTATAAATTTCCTTCTAAGCACTGCTTCAGTTACATCCTGCGTATTTGATATATTGCATTTTCAGTCAGTTCAAAATATTTTCTGATTTCCCTTGTAATTTCTTCTCTGATCCATGTGTTACTTAGAAGTGTGCTATGTAATCTCTAAATATTTGGGGGATTTTCTTGATATCATATTTAACTTAGTTCCATTGGTCAGAGAGCACACTCTATAAGATTTCAATTTTAGGGCTCAGCAAATATTCAATCTTGGCGAATGATGAATTTGCTGTTGAAAAGGATGTATATTTCACACTTATTGGGTGTGTAGTGTTCTATAAGGATCAATCGAGTTAACTGGTTGATAGTGTTATTTAGATCTACATCTTTACTGAGTTTTCTTTTTTGTCTACATATTATATATTCATTCCTCAGAGAGGGACTCAGAGAAATCTTTTTAAGCATAAATCAGGATATGTTCTTCCCAATGCAAAACTTCCAAAGACATCTTATTGTGCTTGGAATTAATTCCAACTCCTCATCCTGGCCTGTAAGAGTCTGTATGGTCCATTCTGGGCCTTTCTCTCAAATCTCATCTCCTAATACTCCCCAGGAGGAGTGGTGGTTCAGCGGGAGAATTCTTGGCTTCCATGCGGTAGATCCAGGTTCAGTCCATGGACAGTATATCTCATGAGCAACCACCACCCACCTGTCAGTGGAGGCTTTATATGTCTTTATGATGCTGACCAAGTTCCAGCAGAATCTCCTAGGAAGTAAGGTGTGCTGATCTACTCTGAAAAATCAGCCAATGAAAACCCTATGATCGCAATGGTCCAATCCTGTTGCACATGGGGCCATCATGAATTGAGAGTCAGCTGGACAGCAGCTAACAACAACCCAACCCAAAAACCGGTACTCCCCAAACCGCACATACTCTTACACTTGAGTCATTCTGGCTCTTTTCTTCTGTTCTTTGAATCCACTAAGCTTATTCCTACCTCAGGACTTTTGCGTTTACTGTTCTTTCTGCCTGAAATTATACTTCCACCCAGATGATCACTTGGTTGGCTCCTTCTTAACCCTTGAGTCTCAGCTCAAATGTCACTGCCTCAGAAAGGCCTTCCATGATTTCTCTACCTAGAGCACTTTTTATCATGTCACCCCAATTTACTCCCTTTGTGGAACTTTGCACAATCAGAATTAATCCCCTTTATTAATTTTCTTGTTTATGGTTTGCTTGCTGGTTTGGTTCATTGTCACTTCCCCAAAGCTGAGAGTAGAGCTGACTTAGAGTAGACATTTAATAAATGCTTGTTGAATGAATGGACAGTAGGTGGGAGGATGGATAGATGGACTACCAACATTTTCTGTTGCTCAACATTTCCTGTCCTGTTTCATAGTCATTTAATTCTGGGCCTTACGACTGGATCGTAAGGTTTTAAAAACAAGAACTCACTCCACTTCATCTCTGTACCTCTGAGGTAGCAAAGCCGTTGCTCGGTAAATAATTATTGAACAGAAGCATGCATGGCCCAAGTGCTTTCAAATTACCCTTTACACACACTGTGAGCAGTGACTTTACTGCATCTCTCTTCTTTATCAACTTAACCAGCATTTTGGCACAGAGCCTTATACAACATGTGCTCCGTACATATTAGCAGAAGGAAGAAAGGAAAGAAAAAAGGCAAGGAAGGAAGGAAGGAAGGGGCTCATCAGAGTTCTGATGAAAACATTGGTCGCAGGTTTCAAACCTGGGACCCCAAAGCCAAAATGTCAGAAAGGGTCCCCTTGTCCCTTTATTATGCACACAAGTCAGAAGAACTTCAGCTCTACAGTGGATGGCCCATTTCACCCCCCCTCACAGGCACAGGATGCAGGGGACATAGAAATGAGTTTAGAAACTTATGGTTCCTTTCCCTCTAGGCCTTACAGTGTAGAACAGATTTCATAGCTGATAGTCCAGAAGGACACCGACGAAAGCATTGTTATGCAAGTCCAATTAGCCATGAAGCCTTAGTTGTTTCTTAAATGTTTCTTGGAAACGAATTCTTACTAGTGAAAAAGAAGGAATGAAAAACTTGTAGGTCATTTTCTCCCTGACTGTTGAACGTCCAGTGTTCTTTTCCTTTCAAGGACTCAAATTGACCTGGGAATTTTTAAATTTTATCCTTCTGCTGTATAATAACTCAGTTCATTACAGCTCTCAAAACTTAGTTTTTTTTTTTTTAGCTGGAAATACTGATGTGGAGATGACATTTATTTTTTATTTCATTATTCTTAAGCACCACCACCCTTTTGTCAGTTTGTCATACAGTGGTGACTTGCATGTTACTGTGATGCTGGAAGCTATGCCACCAATATTTAAAATACCAGCGGGGTTGCCACGGTAGATAGGCTTCAGTGGAACTTCCAGACTAAGACAGACTAGGAAGAAAGGCCTGGCGAACCACTTTGGAAAATTAGCCAATGAAATCTTGTGGATCACAGCAGACTATCACCCGATACAGTGCTGGAAGATGAGCCCCCTAGGTTGGAAGGTACTACAAATGGACTCAAACATACCAATGATCATGAAGATAGCACAGGGTCGGGCATCCTTTCCTTCTGTTATACATAAGTCGCCATGAGTCGGAGACTACGCGACTGGCAACAAACAACAACAGGCATATAAAGAGGGAGCTTTTAGTGGAGGGGGAAGGGTTTGTGAAAGAACATGTCATCCTCCCTTGAAGGAGTGGTGTCAACCAAGGATTTTGACAGAGCAAAGTCAGAGTTTAGTTGCTAATAGAACACACAGGGCGGGAGGGAGGGAGAATCGGGAAGCCATTGCTTAGTGAGCACTGTGTTTCTGTTGAGGGTGATGGAAAATTTGGAAACTGATAGTTGTGATGGTTACAGAACACGATGAAGGTAATGAATTCCACTGAACCGTGTGTGTAAATATGATGACATGGCACGTTTTGTTATATATGTATTTTACCACAATTAAAAATATATATGCATGTGTACAGAAAAATGAAGTTTAGCCCAACTCAGGGTTGGGGTTCAAGAAAGGGTGTTCCTTCTTTTGGGGCCAAACATGCTCTCTTTGAGATGTCTCACTGCTTCTCTCCACCACCTGTGACAAGGATTACTTGGCACTAGAGACTTGGAAAGGAGCCCCTGTGGTGTAACGGTTAAGTGCTCAGCTGCTAACCCACCCAGCGGCGCCACAGGAGAAAACACCTGGCAATCTGCTCCCGTAAAAATTTATAGCCTAGGAAACCCTATGGGGCAGTTCTACTCTGTCCTATAGGGTCGCTGTTAGTCAAAGATTGACTTCATGACAACAAACAACAACAAAGACTCGGTATATGATCACATTCATCAAAATATCAGCAGGGAAATAGAAATGCTGATTGGCTCCTTTAAGAGATGGAGCTGTAATCTCAGAAAGGTTTGCTTATCTCATGCTGGTATTTGAGTGAGTGATGATATGATTGCTCTTAGCTGCGGTGGAGGTGACCCTGACTCATGGTGACCCATGCACAACTGAACAAGACATTGTCCCGTCCTGTGACATCTCCAACTGTTGTGATCCAGAGTTTTCACTGGTTCATTTTCAAAGTAAATCACCAAGCCTTTCGTCCTTGTCTGTCTTAGTCCAGAAGCTCCACTGAAAGCTGTTCGGTATCATAGCAACACAATTTCCTATTTTAACATGATCTTTCTGGACACAAAGTCCTGGCCCACCAGCTTGCTATTTCCTAGAGAACGAAGCCCATTGTCAGTTTGTAGTCAGGTCTTCCACAAACTGGCCTGTTCACCTTCCTTTTAGTCCAGTCTAATCTCCCACTACAGCCCTTTTCCCTCCCACAAGCCCCAGACCACAGCTTCAGGGTCTTAGTTTAGGACCCAAAACCAAGCCAAACCTTTGTCGTCACGTGGATTCCG
Source organism: Loxodonta africana (assembly GCF_030014295.1). Taxonomy (NCBI): domain Eukaryota; kingdom Metazoa; phylum Chordata; class Mammalia; order Proboscidea; family Elephantidae; genus Loxodonta; species Loxodonta africana. The sequence continues at coordinate 21,229,549 of NC_087342.1, read as the reverse complement.
ACTCATAGCAACTGTATAGGATAGAGTAGAACTGCCCCATAAGGTTTCCAAGGAGCACCTGGTGGATTTAAACTGCCAGCCTTTTGATTAGCAGCCGAGCTCTTAACCCCTGTACCACCAGGGCTCCTAGCTTAGGACAGCGATACTCAGAAGTCTTTGCTAAAGGTCCCTATCCCCCACTCCAAGGGTCTGGTGAAACAACCTGAAGAGTTTGCGGAAGCATGGGATGGCTTTGAAAATTTGAGTTTCGTCTTTAAAAATGTATGAGAATTTTGCATTTGGTTCTACTCAGTTTTAATAAAATCTTTTAAATGATGAACTTCGCTTTGAATAAGCTGTTGACCGGAGCTGCGCCATCTTTAGCCTGAGGCCCTGCACAACCCGCTGTGCCAACCCGTTATTGTGGAGGGACTAGTTTAAAAAACAAAGGTTTTGGCTCTTGCATTGAATCTCATGTGGCCAAATTTTGCCCTTCTTAGAAGCCCAGCTAAAATGTCACCTCCTGGAACCCTCCCCCCACTGCTCTCAAACAGAATCAACATTTTCTTCTCATGGACCCACGTGGAACTTGGAAATATCAGCTAGGAAATTGACGTGGAGAACGGCTGCTTCAGGACACCCAGTCCTAATCTCTATGAGGCTGGCCTCTCTGGAACTAATGTGGTGGAGCGTGGTGATGGGGACCCCATAACTTCATGGCCTTCTGGAAACCAGGTGTTATCTTCCTGCCTTGGGAGGCTCTGTGTTGTCATCCTTGGCAACCCCAATCACATTCTCTTTTGTTTCATTTTTTTCCTTTGTTTTTTTGATATGAATAGTTTCTCCCCTAGATTGCAAGCTCCTTGTGTGTAACAGCTTGTTTTCCAGTCTTCCGTGCTTGGCCCCAGGTTGCACTTAGCAAATAGTATCTGAGTTGAAAAGATTCAGGCTTGACAGCTGCAGTTTTTTTCACCTGAGCTGATTAAATATGGAGGGGTCAATTGGCCTGTGCAGCCTACTCTCCCCCAACCCTCATGTATCCCCTATAACTATGATGATCCCCTTGTAGGGCCTGCCCGTTGGGCTTTTGAACTTCACGTCAGTCACTTCATCTAGAAGAGAAGAGAGAAGAAGTGTTAGGTCAGATTGTGACATATGATGTTTCTGATTCCATCCGTTACCCAGCCAAACCATGACAGAATATTCTGTATTTTCAAGAGTGGAAAGTGCATTATAATTTGGCTCCCTTAGACAGAGACATCTAATTCTAGAGAGGTGTGAACATTAGGACTGACTTATTTTGGAATAAAAACCTGTACTATACTCCAGTAATAAAAATCAGCAAGTCCTACATGTTTAAATAAAGGCTAGTCAGTATTCAAAAGCTGGAGTAGAAATTGATTTTGATTGCAGAGTTAAATCAGTATTCAAATGTATATGATTTACTCTTTTGGGTCCTAACGTAATATTAATCTGGGATTTATAAAATCATAATCTCTGATGTTACATTATAAACAATGAGGCAAAAATTTTTTCTAAGGCTTAAGGACCTGAAGGTCATTCCTATCATATAGGACTTTGTAATGGCATATTTTCAGGGGTATAAATACATACCCATAATATGTATTACAACTTTTGGATTCATTAGCTTATTTTGAAATTAAATAAAAAGAATAAGTTAACTAAAGAAATTCAAGAAAAAGAAAAGTCAGAGTTGGAAGGGCTCTTGATGATCAGACTGTCAAAACTTTTCTGTGAAATAAGCCTGTCGCTCTACAGCAGAGTTTTCCAAATGCCAGTGCTTGGACTAGAGCCAGGTTCCTGCCACGTGTTGAGTCACTTTGCAAGATTATTAAACTGACAGATTGCCAGGCCCCATCCCTGGAGGTTCTGAGTCAGCCCACCTGGTCTGGGAACTATTGGTTCTGAAGTGCTCTCTAGATGTGACCTTCAAGGAGCCTATGACACCAGGCTCAGCCCTGCCCGTCATCCCCAGGACAGTCAGCATGTGAATGGAAAGGGCATTAGGATCCAGCTGCACTGGGCTGGGACCTCTGTGTTATAAAGGACTTTGGATACCCAGTTGTTCAGACCTGTCAATTCCTGGGTGGCACCCTTCTGGTTGCCATCTCAAGCCTACAGCTCCAGCCACACCAATCTCGTTCATTCATTCATATCACAAATATTTACTGGGCGCCTACTGGGGATGCAGGAGCCCTGGTGATGCAGGGGTTAAGAGCTCAGGCTGCGAAAAGTTCAGCATTTCAAATTCACCAGCCACTCATTGGAAACCCTATGGGGGCAGTTCTACTTTGTCCAGTAGGGTTGCTATGAGTTGGAATTGACTGGAAAGGAACGGGTTGACTGGGAATGCAGCAATCAATAAAGACAGGCCCCTCACAATTCTAGTGAGGACGACAGACCAGTACAGAGACGTACAACCCAGGAATTGTGGCGGAAGAGCAGAATGTGAGGGGAGTATCTAGGAGGAAAGCATCATCCAGATTTGGGGGAGCCAGCTGACACTGGCAGAGGAGCGGAAGTTAGTCAAAGTGAGAGGGAAAGACCTACCTTGATCCATCCACTTCCAGCTAAAATAAATAAGCAAATAAAACGAACCTGAGGAGGCAACTGAGAGTATCTGCCTGGACAGCCACCAAAAGGATTCCATACACAATGCTAATTGCTTGGTTTCATTAATTGCACGATGATTGCACAAGATGTTAGTTAGCATTAGGGGAAGCTGGCAACTCTCTGTACTATCCTCACCACCCTTCTGTATTTTTAACATTATTTTAAAATAAAAAGTTAAGAACAACTACCATGGCCTCCACCAAATTGAGTCTAGTACAACTAGATGGTGCCTGGCTACCACCACTGACTGCTCTAACAGGAATCACAATAAAGAGTCCCAGACAGAGCTGAAGAAAAATGTAGAACAAGATTCTAACTCACAAAAAAAAAAAAAAAAAGACCAGACTTACTTACTGGCCTGATAGGGACTACAGAGACCCCAAGAATATGGTCCCCAGACACTGTTTTAGCTCAATGATGAAGTCACTCTGAGGTTCACCCCTCATCCAAAGATTAGACAGGCCCATAAAACAAAACGAAACTAAAGGGGCACACCAGCTTAGGGGCAAGGACTAGAAGGCAAGAGAGGACAGGAAAGCTAGTAATGGGGAACCCAAGGTAGAGAAGGGAGAGTGTTGACATGTCATGGGGTTGTTAACCAACATCATAAAACAATATGTGTACCGTCTAATGAGAAGCTAGTTTGTTCAGTAAACCTTCCTTTAAAGTACGATTTAAAACAATTGTTAACAACCAAAAAAAGACCACAAGAATAATCACTTGAAACAGAGAAGACGGGGACAGAACCATCGTATTGGCAGCAGGGATGGCAGCGTGGGCATATTTGAGAGATATTTAGGAGGTAGAATGAAGAGTATTTAGGAATTAACTGAATATGGGGAATGAAGGAGAGGGATGTTTTGGCCAACAGGGTGATGGGGTACCATTCCAAGACAGAGAAAAGAGGAGGCAAAGTTGGGGGGGAAAGATAATGAAAGAGGTGTGGATAAGGTGGGTTTGAAGTGCTCGTGGATGCTGCAGAAGGAGGTGGTTACAGGAGCACTGGATACCTACGTTAGAGGCTCACAGGAAGGATATGCACTAGGTACAGAGATTTGGGAGTCAACAAGAAACAAATGAGGAAAACACGACTGTGAAGGTAATTGAAATAAGTGGAGTAAATAGAATTTCCCTGAAGAGGGTACGTAGAGTGAAAAATAAAAAATAGTTGGAGGCCAGAACTTTAAAGAACATTTGCACTTAGGAGGAGGACAGTGAAAAGAACACCCAAAGAGGTAGAAGGAAAACCAGCAAAGTATGATGGAAACCACGGGAGGAAGGATTTTCAAGAAGCAGAAAAGTCAAGAGTCAAACATTTGAGAAAGGCCAAGCAAGATAAGTGTGGATTGGTGGCAACTTTACAAAAACCACTCATAGCGACCCTATAGGTCGGAGTAGAACTGCCCCATAGAGTTTCCAAGGAACACCTGAGGGATTCAAACTGCCAACCTTCTGGTTAGAAGCTGTAGCTCTTAGCCACTATACCACCAGGATTTCCAGTGGCAATTTTGGTGGGGTTAAATTAATGCTTTATCTTCCAACTAAATGTTTTGGATAGTCCAAAAACAGTATGGAAAAATCAGTGCTTATTATTATTTTTTAAATTTCACTCTTTTACCAAATATTTATTTAGAACGTTTTATTATTGTGCTTTAGATGAAAGTTTACAGAACAAATTAATTTCTCATTAAACAATTAATACACATATTGTTTTGTGACATTGGTTGCCAACCCCACAACATGTCAGCACTCTCCCCTTCTCAACCTTGGGTTCCCCATTGCCAGCGTTTCTATCCCCTCCTGCTTTCTCGTCCTTGTCCCTGGGTTGGTGCACCCCTTAAGTTTCGTTTTGTTTTATGGGCCTGTCTAATCTTTGGCTGAAGGACGAACCCCGGGAGTGACTTCAGTACTGAGTTAAAAAAGTGTACGGGGGCCATACTCTCAGGTTTCTCGAGTCTCTGTCAGACCAGTAAGTCTGGTCTTTTTTTGTGAGTTATTTGTTCTACTTTTTTCTCCAGCTCTGTCTAGGACCCTCTATTGTGATCCCTGTCAGAGCAGTGTGGTGGTAGCTGGACACCATCTAATTGTGCTGGACTCAGTCTGGTGGAGGTTATCGTAGTTGTGGTCCATTAGTCCTTTGGACTAATCTTCCCTTTGTGTCTTTGGTTTTCTTCATTCTCCCTTGTTCCAGATGGGGTGGGGCCAGAGGATTATCTTAGTTTATGCATGTATTAGGGCCTCTAGCATTGATCCTATTTTTTCTTCTATGATCCTTATAGTTTTTGGTTTTGTATTTAGGTCTTTGATCCATTTTGAGTTAGTTTTTGTGTATGGTGTGAGGTATGGGTTCCGTTTCATTTCTTTTGCAAATAAATGGATATCCAGTTTTGCCAGTACCATTTGCTAAAAAGGCTGTCTTTTCCTCATTTAATGGACTTTGGGCCTTTGTCAAAGATTAGGTGACTGTAGATGGAGGGATTTACATCTGGGTTCTCAATTCTGTTCCATTGGTCAATATGTCTGTCATTGGACCCGTACCAGGCTGTTTTGACTACCGTAGTTGTATAGTAGTTTCTGAGGTCAAGTAGTGCAAATCCTCCTACTTTATTCTTCTTCTTAAGTAGTGCTTTACTTATGCAGAGACTCTTCCCTTTCCATATAAAGTTAATGGGTAGCTTTTCTATCTTGTTAAAGAATGCTGTTGGTATTTGGATCTAAATTGCATTGTATTTGTAGATTGCTTTGGATAGGATTGACATTTTCACAATATTGAGTCTACTTATTCATGAACATGGTGTATTTTTTCACTTATGTGGGTCTCTTTTGGTTTCTTGCAGTAGTCTTTTGTAATTTCTGTATGTCTTTTATGTCCCTGGTTAAATTAACTCCTAAGTATCTTATTTTTTTAGGGCTATTATAAGTGGTATTGCTTTCCTGATTTTCTTTTCATAGTTCTCTCTATTAGTATATAGGAAGCCAACTAATTTTTGTATTTATCTTATATCCTGCTCCTCTGCTGAATCTTTCTGTTAGTTCCAGTAGTTTTCTTGTGGAGTCTTTTGGGTTCTGTATGTATAGTATCGTATCATCCACAAATAGGGACAGTTTTACTTCTTCCTTACTAATTTGGATGCCCTTTATTTCTTTTACTTGCCTTATTGCTTTAGCTAGGACTTCCAGCACAACATTAAATAGGAGTGGTGATAAAGGGCATCTTTGTCTTGTTCCTGTTCTCAAGGGGAATGTTTTCAGCCTCTCTCCATTAAGAATGATGTTGGCCCTTGGTTTTGTATAGATGCCCTTTATTATGTTGAGGAATTTCCCTTCTATACCTACGTTATTGAGAGTTTTTATCAGGAATGGGTGCTGGACTTTATTGAATGCCTTTCTGCATTGATTGAAATGATCATGTGATTCTTTTGTTTTATTTATGTGGTGAATTATACTCATGGGATCGCCATGAGTTGGAGTTGACTTGTCAGCAACGGTTTTTTTTTTTTTTTTTAATGTAACAAGCCCTGACTGAGGGTCCTGTGCATCAGCAACCCTGAGATTGTGGAGAAACCATGTGTGATCTTGAGTGTCAGGTGGACCTAAATTCTAATCATGGCTCTGTCACTTGCTAGCTGGGTAACCTTGAGCAAGTCACTTAATTAATCTCTCAATTCGCAGTTTTCTTCATCTATGAAATAAGGATGGTAATGTACATCTTGCCCTTTCAGGATGTTACGGATTAAGTTGTGTCCTCCAAAAAGATATGATGAAGTCCTAAGCCCTAGTACCTGTGAATGTGACTTTCTTTGGAAATAGGGTCTTTGACGATGTTAATTAGCATGAGGTCATACTGGAGAGCATGGCCCTAATTCAATCTGAGTGGTGTCCTTATTAAAAGAGGAGAATAGATGTAGAGACAGGCAGAGAAAAGATGACCATCTAAAGATGCATCTACAGTCCAGGAAGCACCTGGGGCTACCTGAAGCTGGGAGAGACAAGAAAGGATCTTCCTCTAGAGTGTAAAAAGGGAGCATGTCCTGGCTGACTCGTTGATTTGGACTTCTATCTTCCAGAATGCTGAGACGATAAATTTCTGTTGTCTGAATCCTCGCACATTATGATTTTTTTTTTTTTTTTTATGGCAGCCCTAGGAAACTACTGCAGAAGATAAGAGATGATGCATATAAAGTCCCTACCAAGGTGTCTGGCACAGTAGGTGCTCCACAAATGGCAGTTATAATTACGGGCTAAGTGCTCCTCTTTGGCCTCTGTAGCACCCTGTGCATCCATCTACTGAATCAGCAACTATAAAGTACTGAAACAACTTGTTTTTTTTTGTGTCACTGCCCCAACCCCAGACTCCACATGACTGCCAGCTTAAGGGCAGCTGTGACATCTTATTAAACTTAGTTTCCCCATCAGCCAACATGTGCTAGATGCCCTGGAAAGGACTTCCATTTTGCAGGATCAGAACAAAGCAGGGGAGATGGGCCTTGCCCTAGAGATGTTCATGGAAGGATTTGCTCTGCTGAGATGGCACTGGAGATGCAGGTCTGAAAACAAGGTAGTTGTGCACTCACACAGGTGTCCAAGGGGCTGAAACACATTTTCCAAACTTTGCAACATATCTGGAAAATAATCCTGGAAATCTCAAGGAAGCAATGTTGAATCACAGAAGCTGACAAGGATGCTTGGCACTGCCAGGTTGGCTGGTTCATCCAAAGTCATACAGCGTGGCTCTGTAATTATGAAGAGCCCATCTTTCTGAATCCAACAGATATACAGACAGACAGACAGATAGGTAGGTTGGTTGGTAGGTAGGTAGGTAGATTGTTGTCATGTTGTTAGGTGCTGTCGAGTCAGTTCCAACTCATAGCAACCCTATGTCCAACAGAATGAAACACTGCCTGGTCTTACACTGTCCTCACAATCATTGTTACGCTTGAACCCATTGTTGGAGCCACTGAGTCAATACATCTTGTTGAGGGCCTTCCTCTTTTTCACTGGCCTTCTACTTTACTAAGCGTAATGTCCTTCTCCAGAGATTGGTCCCTCCTAATAACATGTCCAAAGTATATGATACAAAGTCTCCCTATCCTTGCTTCTAATGAGCATTCTGGCTGGCTGTACTTCTTCCAAGACAGATTTGTTCATTCTTCTGGCAGTCAATGGTACATTCAATATTATTCACCAACGCATTAATTCAAAGGCATCAATTATTCTTTGGTCTTCTTTATTCATTGTCCAGCTTTCACATGCTTATGAGGCAATTGAAAATACCATGGCTTGGATCAGGCTTACCTTAGTCCTTAAAGTGACATCTTTGCTTTTTAACACTTTTTTTTTTTTTTTTTTTGCAGCAGATTTGTCCAATGCAATGCATCATTTGATCTCTTGACTGCTGCTTCCATGGGTGGTGATTGTGAATCCAAGTAAAATGGAATCCTTTGCAACTTCAATATTTTCTCCATTTATCATGATGTTGTTTATTGGTCCAGTTGTGAGGATTTTTGTTTTCTTTATGTTGAAGTGTAATCCATGCTGAAGGCTGTGGTCTTTAATCTTCATCAGTAGGTGCTTCAAGTCCTGTTCACTTTCAGCAAGAAAAGTTGTGTCATGTGCATGATGCAGGTTGTTAATGAGTCTTCCTCCAATCCTGATGCCACGCTCTTCTTCATATAGTCTGGATTCTTGGATAATTTTCTCAGCATGCAGATTGGATGAGTATGGTGAAAGGATACAACTCTGACGTACACCTTTCTTGACTTTAAAATATGCAGTATTCCCTTGTTCTGTTTGAATGAGTGCCTCTTGGTCTATGTACAGGTTCCTCATGAGCACAGCCAAGTGTTCCGGAATTCCCATTCTTCTCCATATTATCCGAAATTTCAACTCCACTGAAACCTGTCCACCAAGGGTGACCCTGCTGGTACTTAAAATACAGGTGGCAATACTTCAGTATCACAGCAACACACAAGCCACCACCGTACAACAAACTGACAGACACGTTGTGGAGTATACGTAGTTGGATTAAAGATTGTGGGGAGGCACCAGCTATAAAAGTAACCCTGGTGGTGCTGCAAACTGAAAGATCAATGGTTTGAACCCTGGTTGGCGTAGTGGTTAGGTGCCATGGCTGCTAACCAAAGGGTTGGCAGTTCGAATCCGCCAGGCTCTCCTTGGAAACTCTATGGGGCAGTTCTACTCTGTCCTGTAGGGTTGCTATGAGTCGGAATCAACTCGACGGCACTGGGTTTGGTTTTGGTTTTAGTGGCTCCACAGAAGAAAGAGCTGGTGACTTGCTCCCATAAAGATTATAACCCTTTGGGGTGGTCCTACTCTGTCATATAGGGTTGCTGTGAGTCGAAACCAAATTGGCAGCACACAACAACAACTGCTGCAAGAAGGAATCTGGAAGAGAAGTAGCTTGGATATCTGGGTGGAATTTTCAAGCCATTTTAATAGCTCCATATAGAAGCATCTCTGAAGTCAGGAGCTTCCTAGGCTACCAATGAGTAGCCTATATAACCACCAACTGAAAGCTTCCAGGCCCTCTTTCACTCTTGCACACTGTTCCCAGTCTCAGAGAACTATTTCCCACTCTTTAAATTTGCCATGTTCTCCCCTCTCTGTGCCTGCACACATGCTGGACCCTCAGCCTGCAGGGCCCTCAACCAGGAATGCTCCTCTCCACACTTTCTCTTGTACCTGGGAAATGCCTAATCACCTTTACAAACCCACCGGCCATTTCTCCTTCTCTGTGAAGTTTCTCCTCTCCTTCACCATCTCTCAGAATCAGTGGCTAGATTTTTGGTGCCCCTCAACCCACCTCTATATATCTTGACTATAGCACAGTGGATTGTGATGCGTCATTGGCATGACTGGGAACTCTGGTGGTACAGTGGTTAAAGTGCCCAGCTGCTAACCCAAAAGGTTGGCGGTTGGAAACCACCAGCGGTTCCATGGGAGAAAGATACAGCAGTCTGCTTCTGTAAAGATTTACAGCCTGGGAAACCCTATGGGACAGTTCTACGCTGTCCTATAGGGTCACTATGAGTGGAATTAACTCAACGGCAGTTGGTCTGGCTTTGGTTGTCCTGTCTGCTTTTCCCATGAGACTGTGAGCTCTGGGAGAGTGGGGGTCATATATTTTTAGGTTTGTATCTCCTGTGCCTTCCACACAGTGGGTATTCAACTACTTAAGTGGCACCACTTGGCAGGAGACTTAACTCAAAGCCCCATACTTTCCATGGGCCTGGTTGAACAGGACTGCCTGGCCAAACTAAATTGTGCCATCCCTCCTAGCCCAAATCAGCACTTTCCATGGGGTCAAGTACAGGCTGCCAGTGAATTTCCAACCTGATGTCCTCTGTACCCTGCCAGGTCTCCCTGGGTGGTCTCCCTGCGAGACCCAGTCAGGCTAAGCCTGGTGAGAGCTGCTGGGCTGGGCTGGTGGCTCCCAGTCTGCTCTATTAGAGACTGCAAACAGAGGCTGCTGGCCGGCAGGCCCCAGGTCCACAATGCGGCATTCAGCGACTGCTGTGGGGTGCCCTGTGTGTGTGGGCCGCTCGTGATCCAAGGCCAGCAAAGCCCCATAAAAATGTCAGGCTTGTGCAAAGGCCAGGGCATCTTGGGCTTCTTTCTCTCCTCGCTGGTGGTTTTCTTTTTAGTCATCTGTCTCCTTGAAACAGGCCCTTCCTTTTCTCTGTCAGGGCTCTGCTCTTACTGACAAGCGTAGCAAAGCAGAGATCAGAAGACAAGCTACATAGATATTAATGGCATTTCTGAACTCACATGTTTTTCAGAGTGTCTGGCTTAATTCCTTCTTTCCATAGATGGGGAAACTGAGGCCTGGAATGAGAGAGGGACTTGCCAGAGATCCTGCAGAAAACTGGCAAAAGAGAGAGGGATAAAGCCTAGGTCCCTGGCCCCACCCAAGTCTCTTTTCCTTTAACCAAGCCACCTCTGCTTGTCTCTTCCAGAATTGTCATTTGATAGCAGAACAAACTCTGACGAAGTTCCCTTCAAACCCTCCCCTGTCCCTGTCTACTTAAAAGAGCACTAACTATTCAAAGAGGTACTGTCCCCACTCCAAGGGGAGTCAACAGAGATGGCTTCACATCGCACAGTCACCGGTTACCGGAGGCTGCACCTCATGGGCTGTTATAGAGATAAAAATGGACTTGGACATGGACTGCAAATTCAAAACAAGCCAATTTCAACCTCTCATGAAAACAAACGCGGTTCATTCTTCACCATTTATTTGTAAGGCCCAAGTGTTCATTTCAATTAGTGTCTTAAAAGTTGGAGGGGAAAAGGAGACTCGGAAGCCTTTAAAACTCAAGTCAACAAGAGCCAAATTGAACGCCCACTCTCTCACGGTTGTGGGAGTTGATCCTGTCACCACTTTTCTTCAGCTACTCACCCCCCTGACATTCCCCAGAACAAGCTCTCATGCTGCGATAAACACAAGTTCACATTCCTCAGTCTGGCTTCAAGGTTCCCCACCCCAGTCGGCCACCCTCCTGCCCTTATCTGCCTTTACTTGCCTGCGCACCAGGCTCCACCTCACTTTATGGGCAAGCAGTACTTCACTGCAGACGGCACCGTACTGCCACTTTCTTCTTTGCCTAGAATTCCCTCTCCTTTCCTCCTTCCTCTCTGCTGCCGCCACTTGCTTCCGTCTCTACCCCTATAAATCCTACCACTGGAGCCCTGGTGGTGCAGTGGTTAAAGCGCTTGGCTGCTAACCGAAAGGCTGGCGGTTCAAACCTACCAGCAGTCAGCTTCCGTACAGATTGACAGCCCTGGAAACCCTATGGGGCAGTGCCATTTTGTCCTACAGGGTCGCCGTGAGTCGGTACCGACTTTATGGCAGCGGATTTGGTTTGGTTGTTGTTGTTAGGGGCCATGAGTCAATTGCAGCTCATAGTGACCCCATGTGACAGAGTAGAACTACCCCACAGGGTTTTCTAGGCTGTAATCGTTACAGAAGCAGATCTCCAGGTCTTTCTCCCACAGAGCTGCTGGGTGAGTTTAAACTACTAACCTTTCAGTTAGCAGCCCAGTGCTTAATGGTTTGTGCTACAAGGCCATAAAACAATCACACACCTTCCCAGTCTGATATTTCCTTCATTGACTCTTCAAGCACTCTGTTTGCCTCTTGTATAAAACATGGCATCCTGCCTCGTGGTGCGTTCTCCATCCGTTCATCTGCCCATCCATTCACTGAACAACCATTTATTGAATACTTTCTCTGTGCTAGCCAGTAACTGCCCCTAGGAGCTTACATTCCAATGTGGAAGACAGAAAACAGACAATTAAAACACAGGATGGCCACTGCACAGGATTTAGAGTTTATTCAGAAGGCGATGAGACATCACAGAAGGATTTTAAAGAAGAGGAGCCCAGATAGCAGCAGATATGAATCATAAGGACTGTTCTTGGAGCAATGGTCTTGGAAGATAGATTTGGTGAGGGTGGGAGTCCAGGAGTGAGAGGAATGATGGAGCTCAGACGAAGGCAGAAAGATTAATTAGGAGATTGTTGCAATAATTCCAGCAAGATATTCAAGCTTGCCCCAAGGGAGTAACACAGGAGGAGAAATATGGGGTGGAACTGACAGGAAATGGTGTTTGTAGGCAGGGACTGGAGTATGTCTAAAACCCCAAGGCTTCTGGCTGGGGGTCTTCATGAAAGGTGATGTCAATCACAGATTCAGGAAATATGGGGGCAGGAATGGGACCTAGAGAAAGGTTGAGAGCTTACTCCCAAGCAGGCTGTGCTTAAGCAGAACGGGGGCAGGAAGGTAGATATGCAGTCACACCTATGGCATAGTTCCCGAGGAGGCTGTCGATTTCATGAATGCATTTTCCCTATCGGTCAGGAGCAGAGACTGAGCGTGTTACTCCCAATTCCTTTCTTCCTTCCTTGAGTATAGAAGATTCTCATTTGCTTTGTGCATCAATAAATGATTGAAACTCCAAAATAGGTGATGTAAGTGAAGAGAAGGCGGCTACATTTATAGGGTAGAGTAACCAGTAGGAGTCTAACCATTCTCTTTTCCTACTCCCATCAGCTCTCTGACCCTTGCTTCTTCGCTAGAACACGAGACCACCATCACGACCCATCGTGAGTTTGCAGAAGAAGCAAGGACTCAGGAGTCTGTGGTTGTGGTTCTGGCCATGCCTTTGGGCAAGTCACTTCCCTTTTCTGTGCTTTAGCTTTCTCTTTTGAGGAAGGTTGGATTGCAGAATCTGGAAGGCCATTTCCAAGTTCAAGCTGCTGCATCCCGGAGGTACCACGAGAAAATACTAATTTAAAGAGACATAATCACACCTGATGTACCTGAAGGCTCACTAGTGGAGAAAAAGGAAGGTGAAATGATGGTTCTTAAGACCCCCAAAGCACAGGAGAATTACTCATGGATGCCTGGCTCCTCCCTAGAAGACCAGTGGTTCTAATTTTCTTTTCTCCACAAAAAGGAGATTGGGGACCTTCTTAGCGTTGGGAATGCCTATGCCTGTAACGTTAACAAATGAACCATGTCCACGTTTCCTGTGAAATGTGCAGAGGACCCAGAGATTTTTGTCATCGTTCATGCCTGAGGAAGAGGATGGAGATGTGGAAGAACTGAGGCTTCAGATGGCAGTGGGGCATGTGGTGGGGAGACCAAATGACCTGGCTGCAGTGATGAGATCCTGGGAATGGGGATGGAAACCTGGTGTGGTTTGGTTTGAATCCTGGTTCTTCTACCTACTGGTTATATGACCTGGGGCAGTTACTCAGCCTCTCTTAGCCTCTGCTTCTTCATCTATAAAAAGAGAATAGTTACACCAAGCCTGGGGAGTAATTGTGAGGATGAAATGAGAAAAAGTAGGGTTAAGGCCTGGTGTTATAAAATGGTAGAATGATGGCAATAAAGCTTAGAGACTCTGAGCCTTTATAGTTTTAGAGACCTTATTTTTCAGCCACTTTCCACTTTTTTTCAAGTCAAGGACAGGCTGCCAGTGAGTGACCATGGGTGGCCTAGGGGGGCCATGGCCTGCTTGCAGGGGGTGGTGGGGGGAGGGAGGAAGGGGCTTTGGATGCGGTGAGGGAGGAGGGGGCTCCCTTCCTCCATTTCACACAAGGAGCCAGCTTGCTTCCTGTGGCCTTGGGGAGCCCTTTCTTATGCGTCTGCCAGGGCTAAGTAGGTTACACAAATGCAGGCCACTTGGGGCAAAATAGCCTGTTGTCAGGGCTTGTTGGATGAAACTTTTGTGGGGGCCCTTGCTAATTGGTGCGACTGCAGTCCTCTGACGTGGACACCTCTCAATCATGGGTCAGCCTTGTCGACAAGGATTAATCCTGTTTGCCTGCTCCTTCTTAACCTCCCAGGGGCGGGGCACTACTTCGGGTGAGCTGGGGTTTGAAGGAAATCCAGGATTTTGTTTTCAGATGTAGAACCTAGCAGGGAGGTCTCCACGTTTGAATCGATGTACCCAGCAGTACCTCAGATCTCTTGCAGCCTCCACACACAGACTGGGGGGGATGGGTGTCAGAATGTGTGTTTGGGAGGCAGAAGGGTGTGAGCAGAGGGGCTTTGAATTCAGCACGACCCCAGAGCAGTGAAAGAATGAGCTCAGTCCTGGTTATTCAGGTCAACAGTCATGGACTTATCACCTGCTTTGCACTTAGCTGGTGCTAGACACAGGCGGAGCTGAGGGGAGGGCAGTGGTAGGGGAGTGGATTTTTGCTTGAAGAAACAAAGTCTAGCAGGGAAGAGAGGTGTTATGCATAGCTATACCACCAAGGGAAATAGAAGCTCCCAAAGACAAGCTCAGAAAGAGTGTTATTGTCTTGGCAATACTTGTCTGCATTCCAGGTTACTGCCCCCTCACACAGGCTTCCAAAGACCTTCCAGCCACTTACCAGAAAGTTTTATATGTAACGGTGATAGGCAGAAGGTATCCACGTCTTTATTCATTTCCGCAACAGCAATTGATGGAACTTCTGGCAAGTTGGTCCTCATCTGCAGCTTTTCTGATTTGTCCTTGGCACTCTTGGTAGATCTGGCATGGAGGAAGACCTCAGTGGGTGGCTGACGGATGAAGAATGATTGAATGAATGAATGAACGAATGGGTGATACGGAGATGAGCATATCACCATCCCTACTGCAGAGGGACTCTAACAAAATTCAGAGCTCTCAATCACTAAATTAACCACCGGCTTGAGCGGGTTCAGATCTAGACTCCTGAGCACTGCATTGGCTCTTTCCAGAGCAACTTACAAGTCCCATAGAGAGGAGAAAGTCCAGCCTCCTGAATGAATGGGTGGAAATGGAACTCTGATTCTTGAGCTTGCACTTGGCTGGTATCAAAAATTACCAACAGCACAAAGACATCTCCCTTTTAGGTTATCATCAGAGAACCCAACTGAGAATTTAAGGGCAAAGACGAGAATGGCCATCTGACCATCCATGACCTGCCATCAGCCTGCCCTGTCCTGATCTTCCTCAGAACCCACTTCCCTAGCTCCACTGCTATCTGTACACCTTCTGCTGGCTCTTAGCACGCACTTCTCAAACACTCCTGCATTTCCTCACCTCCTTGACTTTGCTCCTGGATGATCTTCTATTATCGCCACCTGTTCAGCATTTAACCAGTTGCTGTCAAGTCGATTCTGACTTGTAACGACCCCATGTGTGTCAGAGTAGAGCTGCGCTCCATAGGCTTTCAATGGCTGATTTTTTTTTGGAAATAGAGCACCAAGTCTTTCTTCTGAGGCATGTCTAGTAGATTTGAACCTCCAAATTTCTGGTTAGCAGCTGAGTGTGTTAACCATTTCCACCACCCAGGGACTCTGTTCAACACTGAGCTACCCACAAAAGTCCTGACCAAATGAAGCTTTCCCTAATCCCTCCACTCAAGATTAATCTCTCACCGCTGTGTTAATGGAGTTGTGATGATTGAACTTCTCCAAATTAGAGGCTGTGAGTATGTAGGAGGAGGGGCAGAGCTTACACCAAGACACAGGGTGGGCTCAGTCTGAAGAATTGGTGAGCTCAAAGCCTTCAGGCCATCTACGTGGGGGAAAGGGCCCTGGGTACTTTTGTTTCTGGGCAAGATACTGAGATAGAGAAGATAAAACGAAAAAAACAAACCAAACCCGTTGCCCTGGAGTCAATTCCGGCTCATACAACCCTATAGGACAGAATAGAATGGCCCCATAGGGTTTCCAAAGCTGTAATCTTTATGGAAGTAGACTGCCACATCTTTCTCCCTTGGAGTGGCTGGTGGGTTCAATCCTCTGACCTTTTGGTTAGCATCCGAGCTCTTAACCACTGCTCTACCATGGTTCCTTTTATAGAGAAGACACCAAAACCCACTGCTGTCCCTGCAGGACAGAGTAGAACTGGCCCATAGGGTTTCCAGGCTGTAAATCTTTACAGAAGCAGACTGCCACATCTTTCTCCCATGGAGCAGCTGATGGATTCGAACTCCTGACCTTTTGGTTTTTAGCTGTCGAACACTTTAAACCACTGTGCCACCAGTGCTCAAGAGGGTGTTAATTCAGGAGCCTGTTCTCTGTGGAGGGAAGGCCAAGGCAGTGTAATCGACCCTAAAGGATTGAGGCTCTTCCACTGTGGCCTTCGCATGACCTTGTCCCCCACCACCCAGCTGTTTCTTATACACTGGTGGTTTTCTTTTGCAGCCGCCAGGTAAGGTTGTGCAAGATTTGCATGGTACAGAAACTCCCAGTCATGGGTTAGTGGGGAAGGAAATCCAGACCACACTCCAACCACTTCCTGAGCTGGGGCACTGGGCGGGGAGGTTCACTCTTTGAAGGCAAGGACATCTTTTTCTGATTTGCACAAAAATGAAGTATGGCTTAGAGGCCTGCTCCTAACGCTTGCAGGGCGCAGGGCAAGAGTACACATGGGGGGCCATAGGGTTGCCACGAGTCAGAATCAACTCAACGGCAATGGGTTTATACCTTGTATCTATTTAAAAGTTATAAAATAAGTTTAAAATTATTAACTAAATATATTCTATTCTCCTACCTTGACAAACAGATCTTTTTTTATTTAAATAATTTTTATTATTGTTGAATTTATATAGCAAAAGATAAAAGGGTGCTCACTGACTTGTGTGCCTCAACAACCTAACTTCTAAATTAACTTTAATGTCTGTTCAAACACACCACCTGGCAACCTTCGTGAATTAATCAATACTGGGACTCAAATTGTAGTGTCCTGGTGGCGCAGCGACTAAGAGCTCGGCTGCTAACCAAAAGGTCAACAGTTCGAATCCACCAACCTCTCTGTGGAAACCCTATGGGGCAGTTCTACCCTGTCCTATAGCGTTGCTATGAGTTGGAATCAACTCGACGGCATTGAGTTTGATTTGGGGACTCTAATTACAGTTATTCCTGGGGACTCCCACTAAGTTTAAACGTAGTACCCCTATAATCTTAGGAGAGTTACTGAAGATAAAGAAAAAATAAATGTGCCTCATCTTAACCATCAAAATATTTCTTTGCCTCAATTTCCTGTAGTCACAGCACCCATTACCCTAAAATACGCCATAGTTGTCGTGAACACTCTGACACAATGAAAGATAAATGTGACATTAAATTAAGTCTTTGACACTTACAAATTGTCTGGACAAAATAGGACCCCACGGACCAACAAATATGTCTTTATAATGATGGGAAGAGCAAGTTCTAATTTAGAATTCTCAGACTTGGGGAGTTCTGCCCCAGAATTCAGTAGTACTAGGACAGCTTACCCTTGGCCTATGGCCTGTCCCCTTCTCTTAACTCTCCCAGTAATATCCCTGACCACAAGGGGCCTCGTGTACCCATATCTGCCCACATGCCATATTCTCATCCACATCTCTTGGCTGAAACTCTGCCTTGGCTACCCTTGGGCAGACACTGATGGTGGATCCCTCAGTGACTCTGTGGACCTAGGGGTGTGTGTGCTGGTGGTGCAGCCCACACTCAGGAGGGCAGACCAGGGGAAAGGCCTATGAAGGCCCAAGAAGAGGCGAGTGGTGTTTGCAGGGAATTTGGAGATCCCAGTTACCCAGGGTAATGTCTAGAATAGAGAGTGCAGACTTTTGGTGGCTCTGTGTCTTTGACCTCTCATACTCCTTGCTCTTTGGAGATGGGCATAGCTCTATAGAGTGAGGCCCCTTCTTGTGCAGATCTCAGACTGGGGCCGCTGAACTGGTAGAAGCCTTGGGGACTAAGTTCCACAGCTGGGCAGGTAGGGTCGCTGAGCTTGCAAATGTGGTCCTTCATCTAAGACCACCTCGTCTGCCTGAGGCCAGATGGTACATGCCTGCTTCTTCATCTCAGCTCTTTGATGACAGAAGCCTTGTCATTTTTTTATCTAGGTAGGAGGCAGTACTGTTTGTTAAGACCTACGTGTTCAAGGGGGACTTTTAAAATTTGCTTTGGTATATGTGCAATGGAAGCAGTGCTGGACTTGGAATCAGGATACATGGGTTGTCTCTCAGCTCTGCCACAACTTCCTCTGTAGCTGAGACCTATCATGTTCCCACCCTGGGCCTTCAGTTTTCCCATCTATAAAATAAGGGTGTTGGACTGAACAATTTCCAAAGTCCCATTCAGATCTGAAGGTCTGTGCTTTATGACTCCTGAAAGGTACATTTTCCCTTATCTGTCAATAGTTCTTAGTCCTCACCCTGGGTACTCATTAAAATCACCTAGAAAGTTAAAAAAAAAAAAAAAAAATACCAGTGCCCAGGCCCTACCCCCAGAGATTGTGGTTCAAGGGTTCTGGAGTGGGGCCCAGGCCAAAGCTCACCAGATGACTCCAGTGTGCAGTCAGGGTTGAGACCCCTGTTAGTAGTTGGCTAGGAGGCTTCCCAGCCCTGCCTCCCAGAGCCAAGGAGGCCTGTAGCAGGCAGCCGGCCTCCTCTGTGCAGAAGCAGAGCAGCTGGAGGCGAGAGCGAGGCTAGATGCTGAGACCCAGGGGGCGGGGGTCTCCTGGTTCCTCTCCAGGAAGATGTGAATAAATACAGCCAATTTCCTGGCCTCCTGGCTCCTCACCTCCCCATCCTCCCACCCTCCAGCTGAGAAGCCAGGGGGAGGAGGAGAGAGAGCAGGCAGCTGCCTAATCTGGGGAGATTTTCTCAGGGGTGGAGGGAGGCTGTTTTTTGGCTCCAGCTCTCCTCCTCCATCACAGCTGGAGCTGGAGCAGCCAGACTGAGCGCTGGGGCTGGGATCCCAGCTGCTGGCAGTTGTTCCCATGTTATCTCCCTGACAGCTGTGAATCTCCTGGAGTGTTGCGTGTGTGTGTGCGTGCGTGTGTGTGTGGTGTCACCACATGTGATCATGTACTCTCCAACAGGAAAAATAAGACAGAGAGGTAGAATGTAGGGCCCCAGAGGTTACCATTACTAGGTTTCAAGACACCTTAAAGCCTTCCTGGCTGCAACCCACCTCCAGTCTGTGTGATGCCCCCTCCTCTGGGCTTCCAGAAACCCCTGTGCTTTCTTCAATTTCCATGCCAGTGGAGGCTTCAATAATTACAATACCATCATTTATTTGCTGCCACCCGTCAGTCAGTTTGTCATACCGTAGTGGCTTGCATATTGCTATGATACTGGAAGCTATGCCACTAGTATTTCAAATACCAACAGGGTCATCTATGGTGGACGGGCTTCAGCAGAGCTTGTAGGCTAAGACAGAACAGGAGGAAAGGCCTGCTGATCTACTAACAAAAATTAGCCAGTGAAAACATTAATGGAGCACAACAGAATATTGTTTGATATAGTGCTGGAAAACGAGCCTCACAGCGGTTAAGAGCTGTGACTGCTAACCAAATGGTTGGCAGTTCAAATCTCCCAGCTGCTCCTTGGAAACCGTATGGTGGGGCAGTTCTTCTCTGTCCTGTAGGGTTGCTTTGAGTCAGAATTGACTCGAGAACAACGGATTTTTGTTTTTTTTTAGGTTGGAAGGCTCTCAAAATACACAGTGGCCACAACAATGTATTTCAGCACGCCAATGATCCTGAAGGTGGTACAGGACCAGATAAAGTTTGGTTGTATTGTACATGGGGTCGCCATGAATTGGAGCTGATGCCATGGCAGCTAACAACATGGTTTATTGAGTGCCTACTCTGCGCCAAGCATTTTCCTGAATGATTTAGGTCAATGATTCGATTTAACCCTTACAACAACCCTGGCAAGTAAGCTGTATTATTATTTCTATTTTACAGATGAGGAAACCAGGGAACAAAGAAGTTAATATTTACTCCAAGATTATACAGCTGCCAAGATTCAAAGTCAGGCAGTCTGAAGTCAAAACTTGAGCTCTTTACCACACTGCTATTATGCCTCTGTCGGTAGTTGATTATGGATGAAGGTCTGTTTGAACGCTTGTGGTCTCCTTCAGCTCCGATACTCTTAACAAGGGTATTGCCTGCAGTGATGTAACCATTTCATACTTTCATTTTTTTGTTTAAGTGGGGGTCTTCTTGGACAACACTGGCTGAACTCATAAACCACAGAGTCAGAAGCACCTGTCAGGGCTCTGTTTCAAGAGGAGGCTGTGGATGAAGTCTCTCAAGAGAAAGGATCGCCCAGGGCAGCACCACCACACTGGACTCCGGGGACCAAAATGCCATTTTGAAACCAGGAACAAAAGAACCCAGGATGGTGGTGCAGAATGTATCTGCCTGGACCCACCTGCTTCCCAAGACACACCTGCTCACTGCCAGTCTGTGTGTGCTGTGTGATTTTCCCAACAGAGCTGCTGGGTTGTATTGGAATAGCCACACTCCATTGTGCTTGGTGATGACTCATGGCACACATTTCCAAGATGACAGGTTGGGGCCTGGAAGCAGTCTGTGACTGGCCTGCAAAACATTTTAGTTTTCTGCGTGTGTGTTTTTGCTGAGCTTTCTGACCTAATACGTACATGACTGGTGGGGACAGACCATCTGCCTAGAGGGGTGGGACTGTGACAACAGCCAAGATTGCCATCCCAGCAGTCCATGTCCTAAGGCAGAGAGTTAAAAAACAAACAAACCAAGCCCAATGCTATCGATTCCGAGTCATGGCAACCCCATGCCTAAGAACTGTTCCAAAGGGCTTTCTTGGCTGTAATCTTTTACGGAAGCAGATTGCCAGACCTTCCTTCTCCAGCACTTCCAGGTAGGTTTGAACCACCAACTTTTAGGTTAGTAGTTGAGTGCAAACTGTGCCACTAGGGACCTCTAAGGCAGGAAGTTACAGGTCAGCAAAAAAAAGGTAGTCCATTCACAGCGTAGTTAAATGGGTGCCTTTCCAATATTCTCACTTTTAGCTCCCAAATTGCTTTTTATGAGCTGAACCTTCTCTTTAACCAAGTCTTATCCCCATTTGGTTAATTACTAGTCATGTATCAAAGTCCTTCCATTTATCCTTACTGGGTGTCTTAGTCACCTAGTGCTGCTATAACAGAAATACCACAAGTAGATGGCTTTAACAAAGACAAATGTATTTCTTCACAGTAAAGTAGGCTAAAATCCCAAATTCAGGGTGTCAGCGCCAGGTGAAGGCTTTCTCTCTGTCAGCCTTCTCATCAATTTTCTCCTGGACTAGGAGCTTCTCTGCACAGGAACCCCAGGTCCAAAGGACGCACTCTGCTCTCAGCACTGCTTTCTCGGTGGTATGAAGTCCCCCTGTCTCTCTGCTCACTTCTCTCTTTTATATATCAAGAGATTGCCTCAAGACGCAATCCAATCTTGTAGACTGAGTCCTGCCTCACTAGCACAACTGCCACCCATCCTTCTTCACTAACATCATAGAGGCAGGATTTACAACATATATGAAAATCACACAATACTGGGAATCATGGCCCAGCCAAATTGATAAACACACTTTTGGGGAGACGTAATTCAATCCATGACACTAGGTTTAAAATTTTCATTATTGATGCATGAATTAAAGTTCTTTACTCAAGAGAGTTAAATCCCATCTCAGAAAAGTGGACTTTTTATGGTGGAAGGCAGTCCTTCTCAAGCTTTAACGTGCATAAGGATCTCCTGGGAATCTTGTCAAAATGTAGATTCTGGTCCCATAGCTCTGGGGTGGGGCTAGGACTCTCCGTTTCTAACAAGCTTCCAGGTGATGCCCGTGTTGCTGTAGATAGTACACAGCCTATGAGACACACTTAACGTAATTCCCTACAATGCACTCTCAGCAGCCCCACTGCCAGTAAGCTAATGCAACCCCATCGATCCAGGGAGCCTTTATCTGTCGCACCCACCTCTTTCACACGTGAACATTCCTGCTGGACTGTACCAACACCCACATCTCTGCTCAGGAGAGTTGTTGTCCCAAGTTCTAGAAGCCACACTTTCTAGAGAGCCTGGCTGGCCAAAGAAACGCCTCCTCAGGTGACAGTTGAGCCTCTCTCTTGCCCAAATCTGGCTTGTTGGAAGAAAGCTGGCAGTGGGCCATGATTCACTCAAAACTATGCACGCGCACACAGACACACACACACACACACAAACTGCTGCTGGGTTTCAACTTGCTCCCAGTAAGGATGCTACAGGCTCTGAAAAGAGAGGATTGAATCTTTTCCATGTGCCTCTTGAACCTGTTGACAGTTTTGTTTCCTGTTTAGATCTGCAGGCAGGGTTTGCCTTCCAAGAGAAGATCTGGGCTCCAAAGAAAGAAATGATCAGTTAAGCAGGGCCCCGTTTAGGTCTTCCATTAACCTCCCCACAGTGAGCTTGATTTCCCTATTTAATCAGTTGGAACCACACAAAATTTCCCTCGTTTGAAGGTTAAGAACTTTTGAATATTGGTAATTTCATGTTTTGACCTACAATTATAGCTCAAAGTGAGGTCTCTCTCAGAGTGTTGGTTAAGGCATAGAGTTGTTGTACACCTAATGAAGGCAAAGAAATACACAGACCTGAGACCACCCAGAAGTCAAGGCAGAGGGAAACCCCTATTACGATTCTGTAAGTCCTTGTCTGTGTGTGCACATGGAAGCCATCCACTGATTTGCTCTGTCACCAAGGTGTGATCTGTTGATTTAGAACTCATGTCATTGGGCTGAAGGGTATTTGATTAAGGTAATAACCTTCAGAAAGGAGCCCTGGTGGCACAATGGTAAGTGACTGGCTGCTAACCAAAACATAGGTATTTCAAACTCATCCAGTGGCTTCAAAGGAGAAAGACCTGCTTTTTGCTTCCATGAAGATTACAGCCTAGTAGAACTGGGGCAGTTCTACTCTGTCACATGAGATCGTTATGAATAGGACTTAACTTGATGGCACCCAACAACAACCTTCAGTGGTGTCTGTGGCCTGGAAAATGAAGTCCAAACTCTTGGCCAGGCATTAAAGCCTTCTCTCACCAGGCAGCATGGTCTTCTGCAGACTTTTCCATTCCCCTGCACTCCAACCTCCAGCTATCAGGACTGCAAGCTTGATGCATACCCTCCATGTCTTTGCTCCCGTCCTTCTCTCTGCTCACAGTCCCCGGCCACCTCTACTTGAGGACGTTTTATCTCTCTTTCAAGGTTCAGCTCAAAGTCTCCATCTTGCATGAAACCTTTTCTGACTTCCATCAGCCCTCTCCAGAATGATCTCTCCCTTCTCTACATTTCCTTTGCACTTTGAAGCTCTTTGAAGACATATCAAGTCTCACCTTCTTACAAATTCCTTTTTGTGTATTTGTTCATTCGTTCATTGATTCATTTTTTAAAAATTTTTTATACTTGCAGGTACTATTCCAAGAGGCCAGTTCCTAGACAGGCAGAGGCCCTGACCTCCACAGGCAGTAAACTAGTAAACAACTTGCTGTTGTTATTATTAGGTGCAGTTGATTCGGTTTTCAACTTATAGTGACCCCATGGGACAGAGTAAAACTTCCCCATAGGGTTTCTAGGCTGTAATCTTTATGGAAGCAGATTGCTAGGTCTTTTCTCTCATGGATGGTTGTTTGGTAGGTAGAACACACCACCAGCTCCATGGGAGAAAGGCTTGGTGATCTGCTCCCGTATAAGATTACAGCTTAGAAAACCCTACGGGGCAGTTCTGCTGTCACATGGGGTAGCTATGAGTCAGATTTGACTTGATGGTACCCAACAAAACCAGTAGCAGAGCCCTGCTATGCAGTTTCTCACTACTGTGCCTTTGTTCTTGCCTTTCCCTTTGCCTAGAATACACTCCCACTTCTCTGATGCCCCTCCTTTTCTTCCTTCAAGAGTCAGGTCAGATGCCATCTCTTTTGGGAAACCTTTGTAAACCCCTAGAATGAGCTCGGTCCCTCCTCCGTGCTCCCATATCACCTGGGCGTGCACCCATCCAGGCAGCCACTGCACAGTGTTGATACCTTCCGGTCTTCTCCACACCTCAGTGATAGGAGGGCTGTCTTCCTTATCTTTGAACTCTTAACCTCGACCCACAACAGGCACTCAGCAAATGCTGACTGACTGAGTGAATCAACAGGCAGTTCATTTATTTCTTAGAAGGTGATGTCAGTAAAAGCTGCTTATGATCCTAACTTAAAAAAAGTGTGTGTGTGGAGGTGTAGGCAGGAGGCAAGGAGATGAATGGGCACAATTGACTCCATTCAAACCCGAGTCACTCTCTCGGTTGGGAAAAGCTGGAAAGTACAGAAGAGCTGATTTTCTGTGCCCACCCCATTGAGTGGTGACCCCCTCAATTCTCATTGACCTGGCCTACTAAATCCCAACCACTGCCACGAGCAGATGACGGAAGGGGGCTGAGGGAGCTGAGGGTGACCAGCTGCCCAAGTGCTCCATTCTCTGCCTGCTGCTCTCTTGCTTGTAACCTTGGTGAAGACACAACAAAGAGACTCCCTTCCTGCTGAAGAGGGGCTGGTCAGCTCCCAGAAGGAGGGGTGAAAGACAAGGCGGAGACTCAGAATCAACCTTCAGCCCTGGGGAATAAGCCTGTTTTCCTTTCTTTTCTCTCATTCCAGAGTTTGTTTTTCATTTGCCCACCTGTGGTGCCAGGCCTCCCCATTCACACCTAGGCATGTTTGAATAAGAACCCAGGTGCTGGTGTTAACAGCTCATTAAGTTATAGCGAGAGGAGGGGAAGAATCCAAGACTCTTAGGTAGAGAGGGAAGCTTAAAGAATCAGACCTTCCGGTTGCCCCCTCCCCACACCTGGGCGTTCTCCACAGCGTCTTTGTCTAGTGGGATTCTACCCCTCCCCTCTTTAAATACCTCCAGTGATGGGAGCTCACCATCTCCCAGGACATCCTATTCCATCCTGGAACAGCTCTGACAAGGGGCTGACTCCTAATTTTGAACTGTAATCTCTGGCTGTACCTACTGGGCCATAGGGGCAGATCTTCCCCATGACAGCCTCTCAGGTATGTGGAAACAGCTCTCTTGTTCCCCAAGTCTTTTCTCCTCCAGGCCAGAGGTCCTCCACTCCTACAAATCTTCTCCCTGTGACATGGTTTCAGGTTCCCTCAGCAACTACCCTGCTGTTACCGTGCCATCTGCAAACTTGCCTTTGCCTCCAGGCTATTCTGAGTGTGGACATTTCCCTTGCTATTCCAGACCCAGTCATTTTATCCAATGTTTCTTTCTTTCTTTTTCTTATTTAGTTGGCCATACTCTTGGCAAATAGACCCAGACGATAAACTTACTCAGCTGCAGTAGCAGCAAAAAGGACTGTGTCTCTCTCACCTCTGTCTCCCCTATGGCACCCACTCCAGTTTCGAGGGGACAGTACTGGTCCAGTGGGCCAGTTCTCACCTTCCATTTGGGAGATATGCATTCAATTCCTGGCAGATGCTCCTCATGAGCTGCCACCACCCGCCTGTCATTGAATGCTTGTGTGTTGCCAAGATGCTGAAGAGGTTTCAGCGGAGCTTCCAGACTAAGACAGACTCAGAAGAAAGGTCTAGTAATCTTCTTCCAAAAATCAGCCAATGAAAGCCCTGTGGATCCAATCTGCAACCGATCACGGGGATAGAGCCGGACTGGGCAGTGTTTTGTTCCATCGTGCATAGGGTCATCATGAGTCCGGGGCCAACTCCATGAGAGCGAACAACAACAATAAGGAAAGGTTTGCAAAATTGAATTGAACTAAGAGAGCTGGCTGGAAACTTGGGAGAAACGATAATTACATGAATTATAACCACCATAATTGACTGGACGATGTTGGTGGTTTTTAAGCCCCGGCTCTCATCACAAACATGGTCATTTCCTGGGTGGTGAAAAGGAAGGTAGAGGAAGTCCTTTCAGCTAAGGCATATTTATGAACTGCCTACTATGTGCCAGTTTCTCTGCTAGACTCTACCCTAGACATGTGGCTTTTCACCTTCCCTTCCTCAAGGAGAGCAGAGTACCATATCTTGCTCACTTTATCCCCACTTGAAACATGTGTCTCAGAAAAGGTGTTTAAAGAGATCAATTTGGACTGTCCACTTCTGGCTTTGGGATTCACATGTGTTGTAATGACCCTGTGGAAAGGCAGATCGATATCCACCTCCCCAAGAAAACGGATGCTCTCCCTGAGATTTGTGGCTTCTCTGCTATAGCCACTGGTCCAGGGGTCTCCCCCACTCTAGGCTCCAGACCTTGACTTTCTCTTCAAAATAAACTGCCAGGAAGATTAGCAATCCAAGGCAGACCCTCACAAATCACCAAGGGGAGGAGAGGCTGTCCTAGCACAGAGCGTGAACCTGAGGTCAACCACAGAGCCTCTGTTTCCTGGGTTTGCCATCAATTTCCTTGGTGACCTTAGACGTGTCTCTCAGGAGCCTGGGGCCCTGTGTTTGCAATGAGTCTTAGACGCTCTTATGCATTACAAGCAATCCCCTGATAGTGATTTAGGGCACTCAGGTTTTCAGAAGCACTCAGCACCTAAAGAAAAAAAAAAAAAGGAGGGGAAAAAAAACCTCATTGCCAAGTTGAAGATTTTTAAAAGCAAAAGTGCTTTTTCGTGCATTTACTTTTCAGTCTTAAAAGTTTTGGTGAAGATGACTTACTACTTCTGCAAAAGTAACAGGATTTCAGATCCTAGACCTCCTTGCTCTTAAAAACAGTTTTTTTTCTCTACTTTATGGATGGGATTGGGAGAAAGTTGCTGAGTTTCCACACTGCAGTACACCAGGAAAAGTCGACAGAAACCTAATTAAAATATAACACAGTTGTAAGAAATAAGAGCCCGCGCAATTTCACATAAGACCTTCTACGCGAAGAGTGGGCTCCAATCCATTCTCTGAGCAGAAAGTGATCTCCCCTCACGTCAGAAATGAGGGAGCAATGGCTCCTTTGGACTGGAGCCAAGCAGGATCACTCAGCAAAGAAAAATGCCGTGTGTGACATTCAGGTTGCATTTGTCTGGGGTTCCCACACATACCCGTGGAATCTGGGAGATCAGCAGTGAAAAATGACCTATTTTAACAGGTGCACACTTGTGGGTAAGTGGGATTTAGCTGAGCGTGGAATTATTTTAACATGGAAATAAGTTGTGGACGTTGAGAAACATCACTCTTTTGACCACACAGGAATCAGACACATGGTCAACATTTGGGAGTTTCTCAGGGCCTGAAACGGATGTGTTGGTTGGATTTTTCCAGAGGAAGCTGCAATATCACAGAGAAATAAATACAAATGCCTATAAAACATGACTGTCTGGCTTTGAATTTCTCCTTCAAAGCATGTTCCTTTTCTCAGAAGAAGAGGGAGCAAAACTTTAAATGATTAAATCTGTTTAGGAATGATCATTTCGATCATGCCACATAACAACCAAACCCAAGCCAAAACCCATTGCTGATTTCAACTCATAGCGACCCTATAGGACAGAGTAGAACTGCCCCATAGGATTTCCAGGGAGCAGCTGGTGGATTCGAACTGCTGACCTTTTGGTTAGCAGCTGTAGCTCTTAACCACTGTGCCACCAAGGCTCCGAAATAACAACAGGTGCAGTAAACCTACCTTTCTCAGCACCGTGTCTTTCAAAGGGGCAACGGTAAGTGAAAAGCACACTGGTTAGGCCCAAAGACAATGCGTGAGTAGGGCAAGACAGTGGACCTCCCCCGGCTTTGGTTTCTCTCCTGTGAAATGGGGACAGTGCACCTGCCCGCAGCCCACCTCACGGGGCTATTAAAAGAACAAACAAGGTGATGAATGTGGGTGAGGGCTGTCATGGTTGAATGGTCCTGTCATTACCGGAGAAGTGACTTAAGCTACACATACAGTAAGATAGAGCAGAAGAGGAGGAATTGTTGAGGCCCAGAGGTATCCCAGGGAGAAAATAGTTTTTTTTCAGGGTGACAGCTGTTCCTTTCTGTGACTTAACTTTCCCAGGAATCTATTCAAGGAATTCGTATACAGGCATCATTATAGGATTCACGGGATGGGGAGAAACATATTTCCTTAATGGGTAAAGAATTGAAACTTGCCTTTGCAAAATAGCAAGATGATACCTTTTAAGAGGGTATTCCTAAAATAATCCTAAAGCTATGTTTTCAATGCCTCTTCAATGTGTTTTACGGTGGAGAACTGCCTTAAAGTCACATTGAGTCCTGGTCATGTCTCTTTGAGAAACACATTGGTGATACGACTTTGTGGGAGTCACTTATCTTTCTGAGGCTCAGCATCCTCACCTTTAAAAGGAGGAAATGTAATCCGTCTTGCTTACTCCACACCGCTCTGTGCGCGTATATGTGTGTTATGGTTGTAAGCTACCACTGAGTCAGCTCAGACTCATGAGATCTTACGTGTAACAGCGCAAAACATTGCCCAGTCCTGCGCCATCTTCCTGACTGTTAGTATGTTTGAGTCCATTGCTTTGGCCATTGTGTCAATCCATCTCATCGAGGGTTTCCTTCATTTTTTGCTGACCCTCTACTTTACCGACTATGATGTATATGTGCATGTGTATACGTACAAAACCAGTTGCCGTTGAGTTAATTCTGACTCGTGGCAACCCCATGTAAGTCATAGTAGAATTATGCTCCAGATGGTTTTCAGTGGCTGATTTTTTTCTGAAGTAGATTGCCAGAATTTTCTTCTGAGGTGCCTCTGGCTTGACTCGAACCACCGACCTTTCAGTTAGCAACCCGAGAGCATTAACCATTTTCACATAATATATATACATCTATACATGCATATATACATATAGAATAGGGAAAATATGATCACTGTATTAAAAGGACATTGTTTCTTTGCCTCTTCTGTTCTCTCTAAGCACACACAGTCTGAGGCCATGGGTAAGGTGAGGTCGTTTGGGAAGAGAACTGAGTGTGCAAACGGAAAGTTGACTTCTGAGGGTGGGCTTTAAAAGGGTGTGGATGATCAGTGTTAGATCAGGGATAATTGTAACTATTTATTCAATGACTGCTATATGCCAGGCATATGACAAACCATGTCATCATTTAACCCTTCCAGAAACCCTGAGAATCAGGTTGCTGTCTTCATTTTGCCAAGGAGCAAACTGAGGCTCAGAGACGCCCACTCACTTGCCTAAGGTCACACAGCTACTAAGTAGCAGAGCTGGTTCACATTCTGCTCAGTCTCCTGCAGAGCCTGCCCTCTCCTGGCCCCTGTGGCCTAGAGACCTTGGGGCAGTATGTGAGTCAGGGATCCCCAGCTGTTCACAAAGAGAAACTGGTTTGTGAGCCCTTGTGCCTTTTTTGTTTGTTTTGAGCGTGTGTAGTTTTCGTCTGCTTTCCCTGGCTGGCTTCATCTTTAGCCTTTCCTTGTCTGTTTTCCAATTCCCAGGCCCACA
Source organism: Loxodonta africana (assembly GCF_030014295.1). NCBI lineage: Eukaryota > Metazoa > Chordata > Mammalia > Proboscidea > Elephantidae > Loxodonta > Loxodonta africana. The sequence continues at coordinate 21,200,207 of NC_087342.1, read as the reverse complement.
GCTCCGTCACTGCACGGTCTCACATCCTCCATTACAGACGCTCCCAGCCCCTGGCTTGCTCCACCCCTCTCTTTCAGCCCCAGGCCCCCAGGCCCAGTTTGCTGGACCCACAAGGAGGGCAATGGGCAGTGGAGCCCCATCTGGGAGCGAAGCCTCTCAGACTCACGGTTCCTGCTGCAGAGGGCTCTCCTGACTCTGGCCACCCAGGAGACAGGGCCTGTCCAGGCAGGGCAGTGGGCTCCAAGAAGTCCTCTCAGCCTTGTTTACTGTTGCCCAGCCTCTGGCAGCCTGGCCCTGTCAGCCCGGGCTTGCCTATGTTCCTGCGATGGGGTGAGGGGGGGCTTCCATTGCTGATGAAAGCCCCCGAAACCAGTACCAGGCACACATGAAAGGAAGAAAATAGAAGAGGCATGAGGCTGGCTGCTAGGTCACAGGCGTGACTGGACTTGTCTCTCATGTGGGGAGAGAGACAAAGCCAGCGTCACCCCCAGATAAGTGACTGTGGCTGCTCTGGGCTCTTTCTGTGTGGTGCCGCCATGCCTGGGTTGGGCCTGTGAGAACGGTTTCCTGAGTTCCCAGCACTATCCCCTGGCAGAATGCTCTGTTCACATCAATATTCTGGGGTCCTGGGTGTTGAGAAACCTGGATGGGTGTAAACCAAGAGGTAGCACCAACAATTCCTGTGTAGACTAGAATTTCAGAATCCAGATTCCTGAGATGAAAGGGTACATAATGGGAAGACAGGGGGTAATTCCACCATGCCGGTAAGACCCACGTTCACCTGGGATTCTTTATACCTTTTTGCCTCCGTCTGGTCATTGCCTGTCCCACTGTGATCCATCTTCAACTGCTGACAGAGTCACTCAATCCATCATAACCTCTAAGTAGCCAATCACATATATTTTCATTTTGAAGGGCCCCCTCTCTCCGGGCCCATCTGCCCTTCCTCAAGTCCCTGCAAAGTGTTACATTTTTACTTGGGACCTTCCTTGAAGACATGATGAATGCTAAGTAAGGAGCTGGGTTAGTCATTGTGCAAAAAAACCTGGGCTTGGGAGGTTCACCAAGTGTATATTACTAATTTCATCCTCACCGCACCCTTGGTCGCTCGCCCAGGGCCTTTGTGCGAGTGGTTACTCAAGGATGTGGGAAGCCGCTGCAGCGAGGCTGCTGACGCGGCCCCTTCTAGAACTGCCAGCCTGGCCCCTTGGCAACCGGAGTTCACCCTCTGCCCAGTCACGGGGAAGAGCGGAGAGGCCAGTGAACTTCTGCCAGGCCAGCCGGTACAGGCGTTGAAAACCAGCCACGGGCTCTCAACCAGCACTGAGGAGCAATCTCAGCCCTCGTCTCATCTCGAGTCCTGCATGTCCAGCTGTCTATTGGATGGCTTGATCTGGATGGTCCCTGGACACTTACAATGTCAGGGCATGAGGCTGAGTCGAGCACATTAACTTTGGAAGCCTCCGTTTGCCCATCTTTATCATGAGAAAACTGCACTAGAATTGTCTTTCAGATCTCTACCAGCGCAGTGCAATGGGAAAAGAACATGTGTGGGCTTTGAAACCAGAGATATCTGTGTTCAAATCCTGCCTCTGCTGGGTGAGCACAGGCAGGCCTCCCAAGCTCTTCCACCCTCAGTATCCCTCACCTATAAACACCAAAACCAGACCCCTTGCCGTCGAGTCAATTCCGACTTATGGCAGCCCTATAGGACAGAGTAAAACTGCCCCATAAGGTTTCTGAGGCGTGCCTGGTGGATTCAAACTGCTGACCTTTTGGTTAACAGCCGTAGCTCTTAACCACTACACCACTAAGGTTTCCATCCCTCACCTGTAGGGGCAAATAATACCATAAACCAAAAAACCCATTGCTGTTGAGTCGATTCTGACTCACAGCTACCCTATAGGACAGAGTAGAACTGCCCCATAGAGTTTTTGAGGAGCGGCTGGTGGATTTGAACTGCCAACCTTTTGGTTAGCAGCCCAGCACTTAACCACTGCACCACCAAGGCTCCAAATAATACCATGGGCAGATAGATATTAGCCTATAGCAATGCTAAGGAGCCCTTGTGGTGCAGTGGTTAAAACACTTGGCTGCTAACCAAAAGTCTGCAGTTTGACCCCACCAGCTGCTCCGTGGGAGAAAGATGTGGCAGTCTGCCTCCGTAAAGATTTACAGCCTTGGAAACCCTGTGGGGGAGTTCTACTCTGTCCTATAGGGTCTCTGAGTCATCATGGATTCCATGGCAGTGGATTTGGCTTGGGTTTTATAGCAATGCTAATAACTGCCAACATTTATTGTGCACTTACTATGTGTCAGGCTCTGTTCTGAGTGCTTTCTATAGACTGACTTATTCCATTTGTAAGAGACCCCTCTCCAGAGTGGATACCAAGGCCCAGACTAGTGAAGTACCTTCCCAAGGCCGTGCAACCAGCAAGTACTAGATCTGGGATTTATACCCAGCAGTCAGACCTTAAGTATTGCACTATGTCCCCTCCCCAAGAATTGCCCATAAATGTCAGTTTCCTTTCTTTTTCTTCCCTCCTGCATCTCTGCCAACTCTTTAATTTGGAGTTCAAACTTAACAGATACCTATTAATGTTTTCAAAACCATCCTTGTCTCACACAAGCACCTGTGACTCCTTCCATTCATCCGAACTCCCTTTACTTCCACATTTAATAGTATTCTGCTCAGAGGGAACAGTTAGTGCAAATGTCCTGTGGTCAGAGAAAGGACTAAGACAAGGAAGAGTACAGCAGCTGCCTCCGGGTGGGCTGAAGCTGGGGAAGTCAATAGGGCCAGAAGTCCTGGGCCCTGAGGACCACGTGAAGGAGTTTTTCCTGTATGCTAAGAGAAATATAAGCTTCTGAAGGATCTTAAGCCAAGGAGTCCAGGCTATCACTCTGAAATGCAGTGTGTAACCTGCCAGAAGCCTTCCCAAGTCTCTTCCTGCTCTCTCTGAGCCAATGTTTCTCTGCCTCACATTCAAGGCCTCTGTTTACCATCCTGCGGGGGCCTATGTCTGGGTTAGAGGTGAGGCAAAGGGCTTCCTGGGTACGCAGCAGGCTCTGTGGTCTGTAAGGCCCTTGCAGCCCAGAGTCCACAAGCCTGAGCACCCACCTCTAACTGGCTCTTCCACCCCCAACACATAGTCCCCCCGCCCCGTTCCCTGGTCTCAGGCAGCCCTTCATCCTCCTTCCACAAATCCTAAACTTTCTTTCCAATTAACCTTTTAAGGTACCTCTAACCCATTCTGACTAACTCTGGCCTCTATGTTTCCAGAGATCTCTACATCCAACTGGAGCTCTGGTGGCATAGCAGTTAAGAGCTCAGCTGCTAACCAAAAGGTCAGCAGTTCAAATCCACCAAGCTGCTCCCTGGAAACCCTATGGGGCAGTTCTACTCTGTCCTATAGGGATGCTATTAGTCAGAACCGACTCGACAGCACCTAACAACAACAATTACATCCAACCATCCTGTACTGACAAAGATGTTTCTGGAATACATGCTAAGTGCCAGGTCCCATGCTAGGCTCTATGACAAGGCCCTCACAGTCCAGTGTTGGAGGAAGTCATGTAAACTGGTAACCATTATAACTCAGAGAGTGAGGGGAGTTGTATAGGAAGATATATAGGATGGCAGAAGTTCAGAGGAGGGGAGATCACTTCTGTCTGGGGTGGGGGAGACAGGCAAGGGTGAAGATCAGCATAGTCACGTCAGAGTGGAAGTGGGATTGAGTCTGGGCTCACGGGCAGATGTGGACATTCACATGTGTGAGGAAGGATACTCTAGATTCAGGGAACAGCAGGAGAGAAGGCCAAGAGGCAGGGAAAGCAGAGCTTTATTGAGGGTTCAGTGCTTTGTTGTATGAGGGGAGGATGCATGCATTGAGGTGGGGTCACGAGTGATAAGCTTGAGATCTACAGGGAGTGACACCATTCTTGCTTCCTGCAGAGCTTCACTCTTGTATCTAAGTGTCTGAGTTCCTACAAGGCAGAGCCTAGCCGCTACTTCCCTTCTCAACAATTTCTGCACCCAGAACTGTGATCTGAAGAGCATGGATACTCAGAGATGCTGAAAGAATCTCATGGGCCCAGAAAGAGAAAGAAGGACTGGGCCAAGAAGTGGCAGCTGATGCACGGTGACCATGCATCTCTGCCTTGGTCAGGGCATTTCCCACATTTGTGGTTCTTCCCATCCAGCACCTCCAAACCCCCTCCTTAAGTCCCAACTCAAGGGCCACCTCCTCCATGAAGCCTTCTCGGGCTCCAGTTAGAAGGCATTGCTTTCTCTTTGGAAACTGGGCTCTTCCTTAGAACGGTCCCTTCCCCTCTCCTGCACCACTGAACATTCCCACCCCACGTATTGTTTGCATACTAGCTGAACCTGCCCTTCAGAAAGGTCCTTGAGGCAATTCTCAGAAACTCTTCCCTTCCTGATGTCTTCCAAGACCCTAACACAGAAACCACCATATGTCACATACACAAGAAGTGCGAGCTGCCTGAGATGGTGTTGTTAGCTGCCGTCAAGTTCACCCCCAGCTCACGTACAATGGAACAAAACACTGCCTGGTCCTATGCCAACTCCATGATCAACGGCAGATCAGACCATTGTGCTCCATAGGGTTTTCACTGGCTGATTTTCAGAAGTAGATTGCCAGGCCTTTCTTCCTAGTCTGCCTTAGCCTGGAAGCTTCACTGACACCTGTTCAGCATCATATCACTATACAAGCCTTCAGTGACAGATGGATGGTGTTTACACATGAGGTGCACCGGCCAGGAGTCAAAACCAGGTCTATGGCACGGAAGGCAAGAATTCTACCACTGAACCACCACCACGCAGCTGCCTGAGATAGTAGCTTAAAAAAAAAAGGCCTCACCCCTCCCTGGGCCCCAGGAGCTCTGAGCTGGAAAGTGGTGTGAATTCGTGGGTGGGGCCTGGAACAACCTCTGGCATTCCCTGAAGCTTCACTCACTAATCGGACTCTGTGCCTACTTGGCAGCCCCTCCTCTGCCCTCAAGAAGTGTCTGGGACTTGATGCCTGAGCTCTGATAAGGTGCGGTGAGAAGCCTGGGTTCACCTGACTCTCCAGGTAATAAAACCTGCAATCACTGCTCTGAGTCATTCTAGAAGACACCACTTCCTCCTATGCTTTTTTGACCTCTCTGTGACATGCATTAAAAGGAACAGGAGCCAAAAAATATACAGCCATCAGGGAGCTGGGAGGGCCCCGTGGGTCTGCTGGAAAGAGGGGACTTCTTTCTCCTCTGGGTTTCCGTACACTTTTTTTCCTTTGGGGCAGAATCTCCCAGTCCAGACTCAGTGACATCAGTCAAATGAAACCCCTCGCCCCCTGTGGATCTACAAATACCTCAGCTCCTTTTTTTACTTCTTGAAGCTGGAATCAGACCAAAAAACAAAACCCATTTGAGTTGATTCTGACTCATAGCGACCCTATAGGACGGAATAGAACTGCCCCCCCAGGGTTTCCAAGGAGCGGCTGGTGGATTCGAACTGCTGACTGTTTGAAATTGGAACAAGTTATCTCAGATAACTTGTTACCTCAAACAGGGGCATGTAGGTACAGTGGTAGAATTCTCCCGTACCATGCAGGAGACCCAAGTTTGGTTTCTGGCCAATGCCCCTCACGCACGGCCACCGTAGCGTGTTGCTATGAAGCTTCCAGACTAAGATGGACTAGGAAGAAAGGCCTGGAGATCTATTTCTGAAAATCCTATGTATCATAACGGTCTGATCTGCGACCTGTCATGGGGATAGTGTAAGACTAGGTAGCATTTCTTTCCATTGTGCATGGGGTCGCCATAAGTCAAGGCCAACTTGATGGCAGCTAACAACAACAATCGCAAATGACTTTATAAGGCATTTATTGCACATTTCTATCTGTCCAGCAAGAAGCACTGGTGGTGCAATGGTTAAGCACTCTGCTGCTAGCAGAAAGGTCAAAGGTTTGAACCTACTCAGTGGCTCTGCAGGAGAAGGACCTGGCAATTTGCTCCCTTAAAGATTTAGCCTAGGAAATCCTATGGGGGCAGTTCTACTCTGTCCTATATATAGGGTTGTTATAGTCAGAATCAATTCCATGGCACAAAATGACAACATCTGCCCAGCAGTTTTCTTGATACCTTAGGGTCTACAAAAGAATTATGGTCCCCTGTCTACCAGCAAGTTTCAACTCCAAGTGCACCCACACTGCCTCGATGCCCTGGTCTAGGGCCACCAGCAGCCACATGGAACTGCCAACTCTTTCTTACGTTGTCTCTACACTGTTACATCGAACCAGGTTTTTGCTTAAGTTGTTCTCTCCCTCTGGAACTCCCTTTCACTCCTACTTGCTTATTAAATTCCAACATATCCTAAAACCAGATTTACTGGTCTGATAGAGACCGGTGGACCCCCTGACTTCAAGCCCGGACACCTTCAAACCTGGAACTGAACCCACTCCCAGAGATCACCTTTCAGGCAAACAATAGACAGGCCTATAAAGTGAACGATAACACCCGTGAATAACGTGCTCCCCAGAACAATCAACCACAGGAGACCAGGAAGGCAGAATTTGTCCAAAAGCAAAGTTCAGAGGGCAGGAAGGGGCAGGAAAGATGGGTGAATGGGAACAGGGAACCCAAAGAGGAAGGAGGGCTAATGTCACATTGAGGGGATTGCAACTAACGTCAGGAAACAAAATGAGTATAAACTGTTGAATGGGAAACTAATTTGCTCTGTAAACTTTCACCGAAATCACAATAAAATGTTCAAAAAAATTCCAACGTATGCTTTTAAGGCCTGGCTGTAGGTTAACTGTTACCTGGAAAACTTAAGTGACATCCCTAGTCAGAATTCCTCCCCTCTCACCTCCTTGCACTCCTTACAGAGTTCTGTTTCCCTTTTTTTTTTTAAAGCACTGGGTGGCGTGAACAGTTAATGCACTCGGCTGCTAACCAAAAGATTGGAAGTTCGAGTCTACCCTGTTAAAAATAATCAAACTCAGAAGAAATTGAAACATAAGGTTTACTCTGAGCAGTTATTCCATATACATATGCGGAGACCACTCTGACTCCAAAAAAAAGCAAATGGCTCGAAGTAGGCTAGTTACAATGAGGCTTATAAAGTGAAGAGGAGGAAGAAGAACAGACGATCAACCCACTGGCTAATCTTAGTATGACTGATGGGACCCTACCCTCCCTTTTTTACTGAGATCAACTAATATCTGGTCACAAGGTGGTCTCTGGCCCTCCACCTCCAAATTGAAATTAAGTAAGGCTGGCTTTGAACAGGAAAGAAAAAATTAGCAACTTGAGGTGAAAAAAAGCCACCGGCAGGATATGATCAAGAATTTTTACCATTTGTATTTGGTTTTGTGGGTAAGAAAACCCCTAAAATCAATGTGAGGTGTCTGTTATCAATATTTCTCTTTGACAACACAGTGGTGGTTTGGAAGAGAGGCCTGGCAATCTACTTTAAAAAAAATTGGGCCATTGAAAACTCCATGGAGCCCAGTTCTACTCTGACACACACGGGGTGGCTATGAGTCAGAATTGACTTGATGGCAACTGGTTGGTTTTTAAAGCCAACTCTCCTTCACACACAGAGGACGTGGCAGTGCTTTACCTGGAAATAGGTGGGTGACCTTGGATCAGGTGTCTCCCCTTGTCAGCCTCAGGGTTCACTTATCAGTTTTCCTGATGGGGGTCCCAATCCTGGATCTGCCTAACCACCTCTTGGGGTACTTGTTAAAAATTCAGATTGCTAGGTCCCCTCCCAGACAGAGTATGTTAAACTCTCAGAGGGTGGGGCCTCGATTCTAGCTCTTAGGTTCTTGCCTGATGTTCTTCCCAGGACTTGGGTTGGAATCGCTGGCCTGGAAGACTCCTAAAATCCTGTGACCCGATGGTTTCTTGAATGCTCAGTTATTTTGTTTTGTTTTGTTTTGTTTTGTTTTGTCTCCTTAATTTGATGATCCCTGAAATAAACTACATCAAAACTACCTTGAGTACAAGTCTGGTGGTAAAAATTCTGGGTCATGATTCTATTCTCTGTGGACAAATAAATACAACTGGATCTGGAGATCTGGGGTAGTTGAAGGCACATTACCCGCCACCAAGCCATTTGTCCCTGATGCTTCAGAGAAAGTCCAGCTGAACTAACAAGGCAAATTTGTGTCTAAATCAATTCCATTACCTATTTTTCCCAAGAAGTTCTTGAGAAATAGCTGCTGGCCCTCCGTTTGCATGGGTAAGTCGGCACTTACAATTCAGGAGGGTGTGGGCTCCCCTTGGCATCCAAGTGCCCACCTGGGACGGTTCTGGACAAGGTTTCCATGTGGTTCTGGCTCTCTGAAAGTCCCTGTTCCTGTTCACTTCCCAACTGGATTGCCAATCTTTCTATCAATTCTGTGAACACCCCCATTTCAGCTAAATAATAATATCTTTTCTAACTAAGTCAGCTAGAACCTACCAACCAGTTGCCGTCACGTCGATCCCAACGCATGGCAACTCCATGCGTTACAGAGTAGAACTGCTCCGTAGTCAACAAGATTGGGTTTCTATTGCTTACAGCCCAAGTCTTGACTGATACATACATAGAATCATTGGAGGAGACAGAAGTATTTGGTTCAATGCAGGAAAGCCCTAGGGAGTTGCCATCTGCCTACAGATACCTGTGAAGTAGAAGAGAAATAGACTGCTTCTACGTGGCTCCAGAAGTCAAAACTACACCAGCTTTGGGGAGAGATATTTCAACTCAACACAAGACAGAATCTTGCGATCTAGTCCTCGGGAACACGATGCCTAGGGAGGAAGTGAGTTTCGTTCCTGTGCTGGGGAGGTTTAGTGGAGCTGGACCCTGAGTCAAGAATGCACGACAGGAAGGATCCACTCTTTAGATAAAGGCGCCCCTGCCTTCAGGACGTAGCTGTCTCTTTCTATTTGGATTTCCATACAATTAAGGCGCCCCACCTCAAATATCATCAAAGCCAGTTTCTGAGGATTTCTTCTTGTCGGTCAATGATTATAAGCCCATTAGGTACAAGGCACTGGAGGACCAAGGACTCTAAACTACAGTCTGGTGGGAAGAAAATTACAAGCAAACAATTACAGTGCATCCTGATGAAACTATGTATGAAGTGCCTTGGTGTCACAGAGGAGAAAATCACAGGTTAGGGGTCAGAAAGAGCGAGGAAAGCTGCAAGTGCAAGTCCGCATTTTTTTCCTTACTGAGTTTCAGTTAACTCATGCCATTTCAGACAGATCCATCATATACAGAAGTCATTCTGTGGGTTGTCCACATTTGAAAAATGAATGGAAACGTTCAACAATTAATAATGAAGTCCAACAAGTAAAAGTGAACAACATTTATAACTCAAATGAGAATTTTTCTTTTCTTTTGTTATTATGGAACTTACCCAGATATCAGGAAGGCAATCCTAGAAAGAACACCAGGACAGCCGGGTTCTTGGCTGGCTTTAAAACTGCATTTTCTTCATCTGTAAAATGAGAAGCTGGGACTCTAGATTCTCTTTCAATTCCAACCTCACGGGCTTCTTAAATAACCTCAGTTTCCCACTTCTTTCTGAACAGCCTCCATGTATTGAGTGCTAATTCCATACCAGGCACTGTGAAGAGCCTTGCGTATCTTATTTAATCTTCATGACAATCTTGCAAAGTAGATGTTGTTAGGCCCATTTTACAGATGTACACTAAGATACAGAAAGCCTAAGGCATTTGCCCGAGATTATATGACTTGCAATGACTGAGTTGAGATTTAAAGCCAGGCCTCTCTGATATCTGTGTCTATTAACCACTATTCTCTACTGCCTCCATACACAACGACCCCACCCCCCCACCCCCCCACCCCCCCACCAAGAGATACTAAACTGTCCTTTAAAGAAGTATAGGAACTTTCTAGGACAAGAAGAAGGGTATGGAAGGAGACCACATTTTAGACAGAGGGAGTAATGAATACTGTATTTTATGCAAATAACACTATTTTGTTTTTCTAACTATACCCCCCCTAAAGAGGTATTTTTGTAAGTGCATGTACAAAAATACTTGGAGATGGGGCAAGGAAGGCAAGGTTGGCAAAAAAAAAAAAAAAACCTTCAACAAGAGCGTTATTTGTGTAAAGTACTACAATGCTTGGTGACTAGAGTGTAGGAAAGGCAGTGGAGTAGGAGTCTCAGAGAAAGGTGCTAGCGAGGTAAGTTGGTGCCAGATTGTGGAGTTTGAATTTTATCCTACAGTAAATACTAATCCTCCAAAAATTTGTATGTCAGCAAATGGCATAAACAGGGCTATGATTTAGAATGGTGGCAGAGTCGCCTTAGAGATGGGGATGGGGTTAAGGCAGAAGGTATGAAACCAGTTAAGAAACCCACGGATGGAAATTAGGGCTTTGTTCTTCATCTACTCCAACACCTCTCCAAGGCTGGTGCTCAGACTCCTAAAATGACTCCAAAATGACCTCTGGGAGACATCTCTTTTTGTTCCCTTCGGGAAGCTACCACCCTGTTGGTGGAGATTCTCCTTGTTCCCATCAGATTCCATTTCAGGTTCAGTATTAGCCCTCCATCAAAAGAATGGGGGTCAGAATGTGAGAAGCACGATCACTTCCCACCCAAACAGTGCACCCCAACCTTGCTTATGTGAGTCTCACACAGGCCCTGGGCCCTTTCGTTACCAAGAGAACCAGGAAGTCCCTCTGAGGAAACCACAAGGGCTTCAAGGTCACTAAATCTCAAAATTGAATTGCAGGCCAGAGGGAAGATCTCCAGACTCAAAGCAAGGGCTCAGCTGTGTCTCATCCTCCTTGGAAAATATTTGTAAGGGCTGTGGCTCCCTAGAGAGGACAGTTGCCCACCCCATAGCCACAAAGCTCTCCCTGGGTACAGCCAGCAGCTCCCCCAACAGGCAGGGTGAAAAGTGGTTCCCGTGGAAAGGAACTCCTCTGACAAGCCCTTCCTCTGTATGTACACTGACTGGCTCTGTTCCTCTCAGAGTGTCCTAGGCCATGGATGCTCGAGGGTGCTGGAAATTCCTGCTACACAGCTCACACCTGGGGAGCCTGGCCCAGGAGGTGCTCTGAGAAAATGCTGTCCTAGAGAAGTGTGTCCTTCTGTGGAGACACTTGGGGAATCTTAGACTCTCAGGACTTAGAGGGTGTTTAGAGGACACTGAGTCCAATTTGCTACCCCAGGCTTGATCTCTTTTGCTGCAATCCAGACACATTGTCATTCAGCCTGTTCATTGGTCACTTAGCCTACTTTAACGACTTGGGTTACAGAGTACCCACTACTTTTCAAGAGTGTCATGAAATATTACCTGTGTCCCCAGAGCTTCACCGACTGGCCCGACTTCATCCTTCTGCTCACCCACATAGAACAGACCCAAGCTCTTATTATTTGCTTCATTTGTACACAAATGAGCAGAAGGGAGGTGTGCTAGTTATCTACTGTTGTGTAATTTGGGGTGGTTTGTTACACAACGGTAGATAACTAGCACACCTCATTCCTTTTTACAGCTGACTAGTATTCCATTTATCACTTAATATCTTCCACAAGGTCAAAGACCACAGGTTCAGTATGGATTAAAACTGAATGTGAAGAAAACAAGAATCCTGACAACTGGGCTGATAAACATCAAGATAAATGGAAACAAAACAAAACTGATATTACCAATGATTTCATTCTACTTGGATAAACAACCAACATAGATGCAGCAGTCAAGTCAGACAATGTATCGCATTAGGCGAATCTGCTGCAAAACACCTCTCTAACGCCTTGAAAAGCAAAGATGTCACTTTGAGGACTAAGGTGTGCCTGGCCTAAGCCATGGTCTTTTCAGTTGCCTCAGATGTATGTGAAAGCTGGACAGTGAAAAAGGAAAACAGAAGAATTAATGCATTCGAATTGTGGTATTGGCAAAGAAAATGGAATGTACCACGGGCTACCAGAACAAACAAATCGGTCTTAGAAGAAATACAGCCAGAATCCTCCTTAGAAGCAAGGATGGTGAGATTTTGACTTGCTTACTTTGGACACATCATCAGGGACAACCAATTGCTAGAAAAGGACATTGTGTTTGCCAGAGGGCCAACGAAAACGAGGGAAACCCTCAATGACGTGGATTAACACAACAGCCGCAACAATGGACTCAAACACACCAACAATCATAAGATGATACAGGACCGGGCAACGTTTATTTTCAAAGCCAACTTGACAGCATATAACACAGCAACAACAACAGGTCAGCTGAATGCTCCTACTAATCCAGGCCAGACTTGGTTGATATTGGCTAAGCTTGCTCATGTCTCCGTGGTTGGCTGGTGGGTCAGTAGACAACTGGTTGGTCTTGAATGACCTCACTCACACATCTGGCAGTTGGCTGGTTGTCAGCTGGGGCAATGGGTGTGAGTGGGCCTTGTGACTCTCATTATTCAGTCTAGTAGCCTGGATTTGTTCATATGGAAGTTGGTAGCATTCCAAGAGAGAGAAACAAAGCATGCAAGGCTTCTTGAGGCAAGGCTTAAAACTGGCAAATGGTCACTTCCACCATGTTCCATTGACCATAGAAGTTACAAATCAGCCCAGATTCAAGAGGTTGGTAAATAGACCCAACCTCTTGATGTAAGGAGTTACAACGTCACATCACAAAGGGTGTGGATATAGGGAGGGGTGAAGAGTGGGGGCCAACTTAGTAATTAATCCCCACTGGAAGAAAGAAAAAGGAAGTGGGAAACAAGGGAAGAAACCACCTAGTCCCTTGCTCATAAATTTTTATAATCTTAAGTTTTATGATGATAAAAAGTAAACCACGTGCAACAAAGAAAGCTTGGTAACTATAAAAACGTATGAAGAAAAAAATAAATATCACCACCCACCACATATGTTGGGGTATTTGTTTCCAGTCCTTTTATATTTACATGCACATGTAATTTTTTGTAACATTTTTATTGAATTATAATTCACATACCATACGATTCACCCATTTAAAATGTACAATTCAATAGTTTTTTAGTATATTTGTGAAGTTGTGCAATCATCACTACGACCAATTTTAGAACACTTTCCTCGACCCAAAAAGAAATCCTATACCTTTCAGCAGTTGCTCCTCATTTTTCCCAACTCCCAGCCCTAGACAAACACTAATCTACTTTCTGTCTCTAAGATTTGCCTATTCTGGACCTTTCACATAAATGGAATCATAAAACATAGGGTCTTTTGTCACTGGCCTCTTTCACGTAGCGTAGTGCTTTCAAGGTCTATCCATGTTGTAGCCCGTGTCAGTACCTCATTCCTTTTTATGGCTGAATACTGTTCTGACATATGGATATACCACATTTTATTTACCTATTCATCAGTTGATGGGCATTTTAATTGTTTCCATTTTTGTCTATTATTAATAATGTTGCTATGAACATTTGTGTACAACTTTTTGTGAGTATATATGTTTTCATTTCTTTGGGATATAAAAAAATATCTATATCTATATATATCTATATATATAGATATATATACATCTAGGAGTGGAATTGCTGGGTCATATTATATCTCTATGTTTAACCATTTGAGAAACTGCCAGAATGTTTTCCAAAGCTTCCATGTCATTTTGCCTTCCAGCCAGCAGTATTAAGAGGATTCCAATTTCTGCACATCCTCACTGACATTGGTTATCTGCCTTTTTGATTATAGTTATTCTAGTGGATGTGAAGTGGCATCACATTGTGGTTTTTATTTGCATTTCCCTGATGGCTAATTGTGCATTTTTTCATGTGCTTATTGGCCATTTGTATCTTCTTTGGGGAAATATCCATTCAGATCCTTTGCCCATTTTTTAATTGGATTATTTGCCTCTTTATTACTGAGTTGTAAAAGTCCTTTATATATTCTGCATATAAATCCCTTATCAGGCACATAAGGAGCCCTGGTGGTGCAGTGGTTAAGCACTCAGCAGCTAACCAAAAGGTTGGCAGTTCAAACCCACCAGATGTGGCAATCTTCTTCCTTAAAGATTTTCAGTCTTGGAAACCCTATGGGGAAATTCTACTCTGTCCTATAGGGTCACTAGGAGTTGGAATTGACTCAAAGGGAATGGTTTTTTTAAATCAGATATATGATTTGAAAAATAATTCTTCCATTCTTTGGATTGTCTTTTCACTTTCTTGATTGTGTCTCTTGAAACACAGAAGTTTTTAATATTGATGTAGTTTAATATACCTATTTTCTTTTGTCACTTATGTTTTAGTGTCATATCAAAGAAACCATTGCCTAATTCTAGGCCATGAGAATTTATCTGTATGTTTTCCTCTGAGAGTTTTTATAGTTTTAGCTTTACTTTTAAGTCTTTAGTACATTTTGAATTAATTTTTGTGTATAGTGAGTGGGAAGAAACCGTCCAACTTCATTCTTTTGTATGTGGATACCCATTTGTCCCAGCACTATTTGTTGAGAAGATAGTTCTTTCCCAGCACTGAATGGTTTTGGCACCTAGTCGAAAATCAATAGACCATAAACGTAAAGGTCTGTCTCTACATTCTCAGTTCTATACTATTGGTCTATATGGCTATTCATATGCCACTATACAAGATCTTGGTTACTGTAGCTTTGTAGTAAATTTCAAAATCAGGAAATGTGAGTTCTCCAACTTTGTTCTTCCTTGTCAGGATTGTTTTGGCACTTCTGGGCCCCTTGAATTTCCACATGAATTTTAGGATCAGCTTGTCCATTTTGGCAAACAAACCATCTGGGATTTTGATAAGGGTTGCATTGAATCTGTAGATCAATTTTGGGAGTACTGTCATCTGCACAACATTAAGTTTTTTGACCCATGAGCATGGAATGTCTTTTTGTTTATTGAGATCTTCTTTAATTTCTTTTAACAATGCTTTTATAGTTTTCAGAGTTTAAGTTTTATGTTGCTTTTGCTAAATGTTTGCCTAATTTGTTTTGACAATATTATAAATGGGATTACTTTCTTGACTTCATTTTTTTAACTCATTTATTAACTCTAGTTTTTTTAGTGAATTCCTTACAATTTTCTATATACAAGCTCATTTCATATGAAAATAGAGATAGTTTTACTTCTTCCTCTCCAGTATTGATGACTTTTATTTTGTTTTGTTAACTAAGTGCTTGAGATAGAACCTCCAGTAATGTTCTAAATAAACAACTACAAAAAAAAAAAAAAACAAACCCATTGCCATCAAGTCAATTCCGACTCATAGCGACCCTATAGGACAGAGTAGAACTGCCCCATACGGTTCCCAAGGAGCACCTGGTGGATTCGAACTGCTGACCTTTTGGTTAGCAGCTGTAGCTCTTAACGAGTACACCACCAGGGTTTCCATAGAAGTGGCAAAAGTGCATATCCTTGTCTATTTCTGATCTTAGTGGAAAAGTAATCAGCCCTTCACCACTAAGTATAATGTTAGCTATAGGTTTTTCATAGATGCCTTTTATCAGGTTGAGGAATTTTTCTCCTATTCTTATTCAGTGGCTTTTCTGATACTGGGTTGTTGGATTTTGTCAAATGCTTCTTCCAAATCTGTTGATATGATTATGTGACTTTTGTTCTTTTTCTGTTGATATGGCCCATCACATTAATTGATTTTTGGATTTTAAACCAACCTTGCATTCCTGAGATAAATCCCACTTGGTCATGATGTATAATCCTTTTTATATGTTGCTGGGTTTGGTTTATTTTGTTGAGAGTTTTTATATCTACGTTCTTAAGATACATTGGTCGGTAATTTTCTTGTGCTGTCATTGTCTGATTTTGGTATCAGGGTAACGCTGGTCTCATAGAATTTGATGGGGAGTAGTCTCTCCTGTCCTATTTTTTGGAAGAGTTGTGGAGGATTGGTGTTAATTCTTCCTTAAATGTTTGGTAGAATTCACTAGGGCAGTCATCTGGGCCTAGGGTTTTTTTGTTTTGTCTTGTTTTAGGGTTGTGGGGGGTAATTTTTTTTTTTTATTTTATTACTAATTCGATCTCTTTACTCATTAGAGGTCTATTCCGATTTTCTATTTCTTCTTAACTCAGAGTAGTTGGTGTTTTTCTAGTCTAAACATAATTTTTTAATGAAATTCAGATATAGATCTTTCACTTACCTTATATTTCACTTGTCTTTCACTTACCTTATCTCGTTAAATATTCTTTGAAAACATGTTTTAATAGTTGTATACTTTCCAAACATATGGTATTGCTTCTTCATGGTTGAGTAATACCCTGGCCTAAACTGAAATGGACTTTGCTTTACAGACATAGATACTGACATCCCTGATCATCCTTGGCTGAGCTGCAAGAAACATGCTACTACCCAAGGTCTCCATAGTTCAAAGACAGGTAAAAGAAAAAATATGGAGGGAAAAACAAAGGGGCACGTCAAAAGGTAGACAGGTGAGACTCAGATGCAGAAGAAAAACAAAAAGGAGAAGAGAAAAATATGAAAGAAAAACACATGTGTGTGGGGTGTTGGATGTCACCAGTAACTGCCTAACTCATGTCCACAAAGAACACCTGTCCCATGGACTGCCCATCCTCACAAGGTTACTTACTCATTCACTCATCTGCTCACTCCTTCAACAGTTACCCCAAGGATCATGGAAGGAGGGAACTGAGGATATAGTAATAAATCAGATAGGGTCCTTGCCCTGGAGAATGTCACTCTTTAGTATGGCACAGAGATACAAATAACTGGAATACAAGAGAAGGGATGCTAAGAACCGTAAGATTTGAGAGCTAAAGGACTAACGGGAACAGCCCAGAAGAGGAAAGGCTTTCAAAGCAGGAGGTAACATAAGTAAACAGGGGGCTGGAAGGCAGGGGCAGGTCAAGGATTGCTGCAGTTGAGTTTGGCAGTACGGGGAATATGGATGGAAACAGTAGGAAACAAGGAAGAAGAAGTAGTCATGCAGAGAACTCAAGCTCTGACAACATAGTTCGTCTTCGGGTGTGTGGGGGCAGCTGGGCTGTACGCAGGACTCCATATTTATAGCTTCAATAGCCTCCAAAACTGGCCTGAGGGTTCCTAACTCCAGGTCAAGATCACCTTGATCTGATCCTGCAGTTCTAAAAGATGCCAGCTGACTATGAACCTTCATATACCTTCACAGGGAAGGCATTTGAGGACGACTCCCCAGAATCAGTCCAGCTCCCCAGTCCAGGATCATACTGAAGCTAATTTTGAGTTTTGGCAAGAAAATGCCTCTGTAGCAAACTGACTCCCAAGCTTCATTTCTTTCATGCAAATTTTGCTACAAAATTTTTTCAAACAAACAGAGCTGGGGCTGCTCCTTGCAGCTCAATGAACATGGGAGGAGTGCATTTTCTCGCTTTTAGTGGTGGCAGGGGTTGTGAGAGAGTCTTGTTTCTCCAGAACCCTGTGGCCAGGGTCCTGTCAAAGGGTCTGTCTTAGTCTCCCAGTGCTGCTATAACAGAAATACAGGTGAGTGGCCTTAAAGAACATAAATTTATTTTCTCACAGTTCTGGAGGCGAAGAGTCCAAATTAGGGTTTTGGCTGTATTGATACCTTTCTTGTAGGTTCTTCTGGTTGTTCTTTTGTTCTTCGGCTCATAGACAATCCTCACAAGGCATCTGTCTATGTCTTTGTGTCTAATCTGCTCTTTTTATAGCTGAAATGTGATTAGATTTAGAACTCACCCTACTCGGTTATGATCTTGGGGAAGAACACTCTAAAACTGAGGCATTTGGCATAACTAAAATGGCTGACGCGGGTCTGGATCAGACTCCATTTTATTTTAACACCCTGCTGCTGTTTGTAAAGTATGAGCACCACTTCTGGGTAAACAAGTCTTGTTTTGCAAACAAATGTCGTTATGCCTGCTTGACTATGATGCTAGAAAGTGTGTGTAGATTGTTCTCCAAAAAAATGCTTGTGCTCAGGAAGAATCCATTTGAAATTAGATGAACTGAAATGAAGGTCTGTTTGTGGTTACAGTCACGCTAGCCTTCTTGTATAAAAACCCACATTCCTTTGTGAACATCAGAGAACTTTGTAATTTTACTCAGTGCTACCCAACTAGAGTTGTATTCCTCGATAAAACTCTTATCATTTCTCTCCATACAAAGTTAGTATTTTTCACACTTTTGCCAATCTAATTAACATAACAAAGAAAAATGTATTTCCAAACAGGATTACATTCACAAGTATAAGGATTAGGATTCCAACACATATTTTGGGGGGACACAATTTAATCCATAACAGGGTCCATACAAGGAGTGGAGGGTGGGGGGTGGAGAAGAGGACCACACCGTGTAGTCCTTAGGACCCTTGAGATTCTGAGAGAAAAAAAGATGCCACACCACACCGTTAGACCTTATCCATGGCCTCTCCCCTCTGGAGAGCAAAGATTCAGGGCAAAGAGAAAAAAACAAATTAACACCGTAAAAGCTCCTTGGGTCTTCAGCCAAGGAACAGAAAGTCCTGAACAAATTTACGAGAAGTTGTTTGGAGGAAAGCATGTCACAGAAGTATGACAATAGACAGAAGGCCGTGTTGGGTCAGCCGCACCACTTCTGCCATAGAAGAATAGGCTCAGGATTCCATCTCCTGGGAGGAGCTCTCTTGGTGGAACATTTAGACATACAGGAAGAGGACACACCATGGGGCTTTCCTCCCTGCAGCATCGTTAACATGCACGGATTCTGGAGCAAGAGGCCAGCACCTTGGAATATTCAGAAACTTCCCTCTCTTAGGAATTCCTGGGTAGTGCAAATGGTTAACATGCTCAGCTGCTAACTGAAAGATTGAAGGTTTGAGTCTACTAAGAGGGCTCAGAAGAAAGGCCTGGCAATCTACTTCCAAAAAACTAGCCATTGAAACCCCTGTGGGACACAGTTCTACTCTGACACACCATGAGCTGGAGTTGGCTTGATGATGACTGGTTTTTGTTTTTCTTTCTCCCAAGCCACAGTTTTCCCAGACTCTCCACCCCTTACTTGTAATGACCCTTATTTCACCTAGTCTAGTCCCTTAGTGGGAAACCCTGGTGGCGTAGTGGTTAAAAGCTACGGCTGTCAACCAAAAGGTCTGCAGTTCGAATCCACCAGGTGCTCCTTGGAAATTCTGTGGGGCAATTCTACTCGCCCTATAGGGTCACTATGAGTTGGAATTGACTCTACGGCAGTGGGTTTGGTTTGGTTATTTTTTTAGAGATAGAAAGTACTCCTGAAATGGGCAGAGAGAGCTCCCCCTACCAAAAAACAAAAGTAACATCAGGAGAGCCATTCCCAGAGTAAGCCCCACATACTAAAAGCAGCTTATGCTTTGCCGGGAGAGATGAAAGTCATGGTGGACTAGTGTCTGGAGACTTGGCTTCTTCTTCCAGCTCTGGCACTAACCTAGTCTGAAGCTTGGGCATGTCATTTCTTGGGTCTTTAATTTTTTCTCTGTAAAATAATCCAGAAGCATATGATATTTGCAAGTTGCAAGGGTCTTTAGAGGCCTAGTCCAGGCATGGGCAGACTTCATCCTCTGACCAAATCCAGTTCACCACCTGTTTTGGTAGATAAAGTTTTGTTGGCATACAGCCACACCCCTCGTTCACATATCGTCTACAGCTGCTCTCATGCCACAGTGGCAGAGCTGGGTAGTTGAGACGGACACTGTATGGCCCACAAGTGTAAAATATTTACTCTCTGGTCCTTTACAGAAGTTTGCTGACCAATGTCTAGGCCAACATTGTCATTTTACCGACAAGGAAACTGAGACACGGACAGGGTAAGCAATTTGCTGAAACTCATACAGCAAATTACAGTAGAGGCAGAAAAAGTCAAGCTCTCGTGACACACATCCAAAAGTCTCTTCTGATCTAAATTCTAAATTCAAAATCCAGCTCTGAAAATGGAGTGGAAACTGTGTTTGGGGAGGAGGCCTGTGCTGACAGAGGAGTCGGGTCCCATGAAAGAAGTCTGTGGAACTGAGGCTGAGTCCTGGACTTCAGACACAGGGAAAAGTCTTGTCTATGCGGAAGGGCACTATGTGGGTCGGCATGGGGCTGCTGCGCCTCAGGTTGTGGAGCCCAAGGGTGGAGCCAATTACCACAATATTGTAGCTAAAACACCAGAAAACTTGACAAAATCAACTATTATAAAAACACTGGCAGCAACAAAAACAACATCATTGGGTAATAATGACGGCTCTGACTGGAATGCATTAGAAGGTTCAAAAAAGTAAATTACGCCCATCAGGCTGCTGAAAGGGCTCACTACACCTCTTCTGAGTCTCCCATTCCAGGGCTTCTACCCATAATTTTTCCTGTTCCACATCACCCAAATTGTAAAAATCCAGGTCTGTTCCAGTTTTTGCTTTGTTCGCTATAACTGAATCAGTTTGAACTGGTTAGAAGCCCTGTTAAAAAGCAGAACATCCCCAATGCCATTAGAGCCACTGGGAAGGCTGTCCCCAGTTACATCCCATCCAGCTGAACTGTACCTTGTCTTTCTCATTCCCTTGGCTTTTTTTTGTTGTTGTTGCACATGCATGTAACTCTAAGAATATATTCAACAGGGTACAAACCATAACTAACGATACACAAACACCAGAGGATAAACTAGATAACTGAGATTTTCTAAAAATTAAACACTTATGCTCCTTTAAAGAGTTCACTAAAAAAGTAAAAAGAGAATCTACAGACAGGGAAAAAATGTTTGGCTATGACCAATCCCACAAAGGTTTAATCTCTAAAATCTACAGGAAAATCCAGCACCTCTAAAACAAAAAGACAAACAATCCAATTTAGAAATAGGCAAAGGATATAAGCAGATACTTCACCAAAGAAGACATTCAAGAAATGCTCCCAATCACTAGCCATTAGTGAAATGCAAATCAAAACCACAATGAGATACCGTCTCACCCCGACATTACTGGCACGAATCAAAAAAACAGAAAATAATAAATGTTGAAGAGGCTGCAGGGAAATTGGAATTCTTATGTACTGCTGGTAGGAATGCAAAATGGTACAACCTTTTGGAAAACTATAGGATGCTTCCTTAAAAAGCTAGAAATAGAAATACCGTACAATCCTCAATCCTACTCTAGGAATATATCTTAGAGAAATAAGAGCATTACACAAGTAGACATATGCACACTCATGTTCATTGCAGCATTATTCACAATAGCAAAAAGATGGAAGCAACCACAGATGAATGAATAAACAAACTATGGTACATACACGTAATACGACTACTACACAACGGTTAAGAACAATGATCAATCTGCGAAACATCTCACCATATGGATGAATCTGGAGGGCATTATGCTAAGTGCAGTAGGTCAATCACCAAAGGACATATACTGTATGAGGCCACTATTATAAAAACTCATGAAACAGTTTACACACCGAAGGAAACAATCCTTGATGGTTACTAGGGAGGGAAGGTGTGGGGAGGGAAAAACATAAACTAGACAATAGGTAAGTGGTAACTCTGGTGAAGGGTAAGACAGCACACAATACTGGGGAAGTTAGCGCAGCTTGACCAAGGCAAAGTCATAGAAGCTTAATACACTCATCGAAACTCCCTGAGGGATGGAATTACTGGGCTTAGGGCTGGGGACCATGGTCTTGAGGGGCATCCAGCTCAATTGGCATAATGTAGTTTATAAAGAAAATGTTCTACATCCTACTTTGGTGAGTAGCATCTGGGGTCTTAAAAGCTTGTGAGCGGCTTTTAAGTACCTAAGATACTCCACTGGTCCTACCCCAAGTGGAGCAAGGGAGAATGAAGAAATCCAAAGACATGAGGGAAATATTAGTCCAAAGGACTAATGGCACACAATTACCATAGCCTCCCCCAGACTGAGTCCGGCACAACTAGATGGTGCCTGGCTACCACCACTGACTGCTCTGACAGGGATCACAATAGAGGTCCCAGACAGAACTGGTGAAAAATGTAGAATAAAATTCAAACTCACAAAATAAGACCAGACTTACTGGTCTGACAGATTGGAGAAACCCAAAAAGTATGGCCCCTGGACACTGTTTTAACTCAGTACTGAAGTTACTCCTGACGTTCACCCTTCAGTCAAAGATTAGACAGGCCCATAAAACAAACAATAATACTCTTAGCTCTATCACGTATAAGAGACTAAATGGGCTCACCAGACCAGGGTCAAGGACGAAAAGGCAGGAGGGGACAGGAAAGCTGGGTGAATGGAAATGGGGAACCCAAGGTCAAGAACAGGAGAGTGTTGACACATTGCAGGGTTAGCAACCAATGTCACAAAACAATATGTGTACTAATTGTTTAATGAGAAACTAAATTGCTCTGTAAACCTTCATCTAAAGCACAATTAAAAAAAATTTTTTTATTAGCATAGAGTTTTAGCCTTGTAGGTATATTGATACATGTAAGCTGGGCTTATGAAAAATTTATTGTTGTCATAACTAACTACAGGAATATCTTTATAAAAAATGATAAATTTCTGCTGAAACACTGGACAAAAATTTTATAGAAGTCATTTTGGTGTCACCCCCCTGGCAGTGTCACCCAGTGTAACAACAACCCCCATACTTCCCTAGTGATGCCATTGGAGCCAGGTGCCTCTCTTAGAAGGCAGTGGCGCTTCAGGTCAGAATCAGACACAAGCTGGCCTCGGAGGACCTTTTAACCACAGGTCATGGATCTTGGTAAACTTTAGTTGGTTTTTTAACCCCAGGGAGACATTTTTTCTTGCCCTTTTACTTACTGGCTATTTCCTCCTTCTGGCATTTATTAATCTGACTGGTTAACCATTGAACCCAACTGCAGATTCCTCTTGTTTCAAATCCTGTACTCCCTGTTAGCTTCAGAAAAGAGCTCCCACTAAACAAACCTACTTTTCTTCTCTTCCTTTTCATAGCCACAGTCAAGTGATAAAGAAGGTGGGGTCAGGAGTGCCATGTTTGCTATAAAAGACACACCCCAAAGCCTGTGCCCCAGAAAGGTGGGGACCCTTCCAACGCTCAGAAAGAAATTGGTCAACGTCCACACACATGAGGCAAAAGCAACTTCAGGGAATGAGTGTGTGGTACATTTTGTGGAGGAGATTTATAAAAAGCTTTACTTCATCTGATTGCTCAGTCATTGAGCAAAGTATCCTACTTCCTGCTTCTAAACACAATTGCTGCTTTGCTTTAATTGCCCCAGTTAAAGGGAACTGGCTTGGGGAGGAAGGAGAACCATGGACATGAAGGAGGGAAGAGGGACAGTGACTATGAGAGGGAAGAAGAAAGAGGGTCTACAGAAGTGAGAGCAATTTAAGCCAAGGGACTTCTGAACAGAAGGGCCTCAGAGCCTGGTGTTAGTGCTGCTACCATTTTCCTCTGAATTGTCAGAATCTACTAGAATGTGGGTTTACTAGAATGTAAGCTCTGTGATGGTAAGGATTTTATTTTTTCACTGCTGTGTCCTCAGTACCTAGAAAGGAGTCTGGCCTGGAGTAGGTGCTCAAATGCCTGTTGAATGAACAGATGGATGCTGAATTAGTGGTCTGATCACTAGGATGGAGTCTGGCTCCATAGTGTGGCTCACTGGTGGCTCTTTGTCTGAAGGTACTCAGAAGCTCTTCTCCAATTGGGCAGAAGCCACTATGACAAAGTTGTTGAGGGATGGGAAGATAGAAGCTCCCCTGAGCCATTAAGGCAAGCTCCAGAGAAACAGCACTCCCAAGGGGAGTATTTCCATAAGGACTCAGGGACATCCAGACAGTACCCAATGCAGCCCTTTCATTGGGAGTTTCTAAGTCTCATTCAAGAGGACCATACACCCATGGTGTATTCATTTCCTAAGACTGCTGTAACAAAATAGCATAAACTGGGTGGTTTATAAGCACTGAAATTTATTGTCTCACAGTTCTGGAGGCTAGAAGTCCAAATCAATGAGTTGGTCAGGACATGCTCCCTCCAAAGTCACTAGAAGAAGATCTTTTCTTGTCTCTTCCAGCTTCTGGTAGCCCCAGGCATTCCTTGACCTGTAGAGGCATCTTCACATAACCATCTTTCCTGTCTGTCTCTCTGTGTCTCTTATTTTCATAAGGAGACCACTTGGACTGGATTAGGACTAACGCTATTCCGGTATGACCTCATGTTAATTTAACTGATAACATCTTTAAAGACCTTTTTTCCAAACAAGGTCATGTTCATTGCTACCAGGAGTTAGGACTTCAACATACCTTTTTGGGGACTCAATTCTATCTATAACATATGGGTGTTGACATTTTGTTCTAATAATAATGTCTACAAGTTAGTGAGGACCTATTTTATGTCAGACATTTTCATGTATTACCTCTTTTAGTCCTCACAACCTTGCTAGGTAGGTAGCGTTGCCCTAATTTCGCAGGTCAGGCAATGAGAGGTTAAGGAATTTACCCAAGGTCACACAGCTCTGCTGGAAGAGTTTAGATTGGTCCTAGGCTTGTCTGACCCCAAAGATGATGTTCTTTCCACCAAACCACACATTCCGCCTCTAACTTAGCTCTGTTACCTTGGCCAAATCACTTTTCTCTGAAGCTCAAAGTCAGGGGACTGGGCAGTATTACTTAGAAAAAAATTTCCCATGTGGTTCTGTGAGCAAGTGACTTCGTTTCTTAGTGGGCAGCAACATAATTTTGCTTTTGGAAGTTGAAATAACAAGGCTATTTATTTTACCAAGAACAGGTCAAGATGCTTCCAAGTCACTCAGTTTAGGGAAAGTTTAGGATACTCTAGTGGGTCCTGGCCATGCTTCCTTTTATAAAGTAAAACCAAAAAAAAAAAAAAAAACCCAAACCAAATCAGTTGTCATGGAGTCAACTCCAACTCATGCCAACCCCACGTGTGTCGGAGTGGAACTGTGCTCCATAGGGTTTTCAATGGCTGATATTTTAGAAGTAGATTGCCAGGCCTTTCTCCTGAGGTGCCACTGGGTGAATTTGAACTCCCAAACTTTCAGTTAGCAGCCAAGTACTTTAACTGTTTGTACCAAGAGACCATTATAAGGTAAAAGGAGGCCAATTTTTTAATCTGGGTCCCAGCACTAGCCTTGCTCCTCTGGCTGTAAGTCTTTATGTTGGGGCAATCTTCTTTCCCTTTTGTTCTGTGAAATAGTAAGTGTAAGTGGGCTCCTTAGGAAGCTGGACACAGTGGTGAGGGGCATCCTGACATAGGTTTACCTGTGTTCTGTGCCTACCTTGCCCTTAGGCAACCTCTCAGGCACACAGAAACATGCTTCCTTCTGAAGCTGAGTTGGGGTAGGGGGAGAAGTTGCAGGTGAGTGGCTACTGAAGGGGAAGGGTAAAAACCCTGGAGAGCCAGCTATATATATGGCAGAGCTGAGTCTTAATCTACCTGTTGTCCAACTGGGGAAGCAGAAGAAGTACAGATCCTTAGCACTAGAAAGAAACTTAGTGATAATTAAATACGTGGTTTTCAAGAATCCAGTGTGTAAAACAGATAATCTGGTGTTCTGGTCGAATCCAGACTGGGTGGTAGGGCTGACAGCTCTCTTCTCCCCTTGCTCAAACCCCCACTGCTCATGGCTGGCCTCTACAGAGCACAGTTGGAAATTATTTTAATCTGGCCACCAAGCCACACATTCTATTCTCCACTTTTATGAGGATACTACTTAGTTTTTCAGATGGAAGAACCCAGGGTCCTAGAAGGCAAGCCATTCTTCAAGCTTGGGCATCTGGCAGGTGGTAGCACTGGAGCTCACATCCAGGACGAAAGCCCTGGCCTTGGAAAATCAATGAGGTGGTTAGGAAAAGGGTCAAGAGGTTGTGCTGGCCCAGGCAGGACAAAACAAAACTACACAGTTACCTGAGGGCCAGGCCACTCTGAGAAGGTGCCACTCCAAGAACAAGGCAGTTTGTAAAGCCCCACATTGCTCTTCTTTGAGATTTTGAGCCTCCAAATCCATTCTCTTACAACTTCCTATTCTCCCAGCCCTCACGCTTTCGCCTTTATTGCACCTTTGATTAGACCTCAGCCAGATCTCCAGGGTCTTGATTTCCCCATTTTCTTTAAGCTCATAGCCCTCTCCTGGTTCATGGCTTTTTATATCTAGTCTAAACCCTGGGATCTATCACTCTAAACAATCTTTTACCAGTATCCCCAACTCCTTCACTCTCCAGAATGATAGGTCTATATGCAGATGACTTCCAGCTCCACATCTCCAGCCCAGACCTTTCTCCTGAGTTTCTGAACCATAACCAAATGCTGGATGGAACTTCCCAACAGGTAAAAACAACAGACCTAAGTTCTCTGCATCCTAAGGAACCAGTACCAGTTGTCATAGCATCAACTCCAGCTCATGCTGACCTCAAGTGTATCAGAATAGAACTGGGCTCCATGGGGTGTTCAGTGACTAATTTTGGGGAAGTAGATCACCAGCCGTTTCTTCCGAGGCATCTCTGAGAGGACTCAAACCTTCAACTTTTTGGCTAGCAGCCGAGTGTTTTAATCAGGCCAACGTTTCCTTCTGGACAGTGTTTCTCAAGTTTAGCTTCACCTTAGAATCACCTGGAGAGCTTTTAAAACTCTAAAAAGCCCAAGATCCTCCCCAGACCAATCATCAAGAGAGCACTGCTTGATGATGGCCAACACTTAGAGGATTTGGTACAGAGTCTTAAGTTTTGCTTCTGACTCCCTTTCTTGATATTTGGAGAGGTCTCTGGAATGACTGGAAACCCTGGTGGCATAGTGGTTAAGAGCTACAGCAGCTAACCAAAATGTCAGCAGTTGGAATCCACCAGGCGCTCCTTGGAAACACTATGGGGTAGTTCTACTCTGTCCTATAGGGTCACTACGAGTTGGAATTGACTCAGTGGCAACGAATTTGGCTCTTTTTTGATCTGGAATGACTGAAAGGTGGCTGGGATTTAAAGAGGAAAAAGGAGAACAAGTTATGTGTAAGAGTGTTCAACACTGTTGAATAACAAACAGGAATAGGGGTGCAGTGGTTAAAAGCTTGGCTGCTAACCAAAGGATCGGCAGTTCAAATCCACTATCTGCCCCTTGGAAACCCTGTGGGGCAGTTCTACTCTGTCCTCTAGGATTGCTATGAGTCAAAGTCGACTCGATGGCAATGGGTTTGTTTGTTTGTTTTTTAATGAATTTTAATGGCAAAGTGCATAATAAAGCTGTTAGGTGAAAAAAGAAGGTATAAAACTTTGCATAAAATATTGTTCCAGTTATGTCTAAATATGTATATGCAGAGAAAAAAGACTACAAAGTTATATATCAAAACTTCAATAGTGGATCTATCCAGGCAGCAAATCATGGAAAATCTTTTATTTTATTTTTTATTTTTGGTGGAAACATACAAAATAAAACATGTACCAATTCAACAATTTCCACATACACAATTCAATGACATTGATTACATTCTTCAAGTTGTGCCACCTTTCTCAACAGCCATTTCCAAATTATTTCACCATCATTAACACAAACTCACTGCATCCTAATTAACCTAACCTTCCAAGTTGCTATTGTCAATTGGATCGCATATAAAGAATTCTTTAAAAGTGCACAGTGCTCAAGGAAGACATTCTTTTCTAACTAAACTAAACTATTGTTCGGTTTAAAGATTATTTCAGGGGATAGTTTTGGTTTAAGGTTTAAAGATTTACTCAGGGCAATAGCTCCAGGGGTTCATCCAAACTCCATGGCTCCAGGAAGTCTGGAGTCTAAATGAAAATGTGAAATTCTGTTCCACATTTTTATCCCTTTTGATCACAATTCTTCTATAGAATCTTTGATCAAAACGTTCAGCAATGGTAGCCAGGCACCATCCAGTTCTTCTGGTCTCATAACAAAGGAGGCAGTTGTTCGCGGAGGCAATTAGTCATGCACTCCAGTTCCTCCTCTGATTCCTGACTCTCCTTCTTCTGCTGCTGCTCCAGGCGAATAGAGCCAATTGTTGTATCTTGCATGCCACTCTTAAGATTTTAAGACCCTAGGCACTACACAACGAACTAAGAGGTAGAACAGAGCACTAAAATTAATATTGGGCCAAATGACTGGAATGTCATCATGGGAAATCTTTAAAAATTTTTCTTCTTTGTACTTTTTGTATTTTTTGAGTTTCAAACAATGAGCACATACTACTTTTGTAAACAAAAAAATAAAATTAAGAAAGATGAAACTTCACTGAGTAGTTGAGGCTGCAAAAAGGCTCCAAGTTCCCCTAAAATCCTCTATTCTGGGGCTACCAGGGATCAATATAATTATCAGCTACTATCTTAGACAAATATTGTACAGTCTCATATAACTTTCTTAACTTCTCTGGACTTTGGTGGCCTCCTCTGTAAAATTAAGGGGGTGGACTATTAGAATAGATCTGTAGATTTAATCCCTAAATCCATAGAAATTCAGAATTTACAAGCACTTTCCCTTATCTTATTTGATTCTCACAATAGTCCAATGATATTCTTGCCTTCAATGTGGGAGACCCAAGTTGCATTCCTAGCCAACACACCTCACACACAGCCACCACCCGTCTGTCAGTGCAGGCTTGCATGTTGCTCTGATGTTAAATAGATTTCAGCAGAGCTTTTAGCTCAGGACAGGCCAGGAAGAAAGGCCTGGTGGTCATACTTCTGAAAATCAGCCAATGAAAATCCTATGGATGACAACAATCTGATCCTCAACCAGTGATGGGGATGGTGCAGGACTAGGCCTTGTTACAGTTCATCGCGCATGGGGTCACCATGAGTGCAGGCCCACTCAACAACAGCTAACAATACAAGCAAGGCAAGGCTTATCATCACCATAGGACCCATGAGAAAAGAGAGGCTCAGCAAGGGAAGGTCACTGGCCCAGGGTTACACAGATGGTAATCAGTGGTCAGAATTCAGAGCTTTTCAAGCTTCATATCTGGGGCTTGATCAACTAAATCAGGGTTCCTTTCCTATATGCACCGTAAACCCCATCCTGTTATAAAATTCCCGCTAAAATCTCCACCTTCTGAGACCACATACTCTAGGACTAATCTCTCTTCCCCACTGCAGTTCTTGAAGGATCTTAAAGGCAGCTCCAAAGTCCCCTCTGAGACACAAACATGTTCTGTCTGTTTCTTCTCAAATGACATTGTTTGGGGGCAACACACCATTTTAGAATCTTAGCGTTTCAGAATTTGAAAAGATCTTTAAAGGTCATCTGCCCTAAGAAGCCCCCTATGGCCTTTTACAGACACCTTCTCATCTGAAAACATCCCTCAACAATGCTCCCAATGGGGTGCCCGGGATTGGGAGCAGGGTGATAAAGGTGCCTTTTCCCTACTGAGTGAGCCATTAGGCATGTGCCAGGTTACTGTCATTCAAAGAGGGAATGTCGAGGTGGAGAGTGCAAGACAGAGTGACTCAGGCCTTTTAACAAGGACAGCACACACAAAGGAAAGATCTGAAAGTTCCAAAGGGAAAGAAAACCAGAAAGGCCAAGACAACTCACACACAGAGAGAGCCAGCTTAGAACAAATCCCAAGGGCCAAGAAGAAACCCGTGGAAAAAAACCACTCCTGAGAGGGCTCTATTGTGCGTGCTCTGGGTCAAAAGAGTCTTGCTCTGCAAAGGGACTCCCCCACCTGCTGGGACTCTCCAGAATGAGCCTTTTTTCTTCTATCAAGTACAGCAAACTTCCTGCTTCCTCTGGCCCAGTCTGCAGAGCCCCTCTCTGCCCTGGTCAGCGAGGGCGAGGGCTCTGGGCTTGGCAGCAGCAGGTGGCAGCTTGCCGGGGCACTGGCACAGAGCTCTTTAGCAAATACCAGGGCTTTGATAATTTCTTGCTTCGCTGGTCTCTTGAGATTCTTTCCATCTGCATTCAGAAAACAAAGTGGTACCTCTCTCTATCCACAAAGTCAGATGCTTTTATTTCCTGTGGGATTTATAGAGATGGACGTCTATTTCTAATACCAACCCACTAAGCAATACATCTTAAATAGAAAAGCAAACTTTTAAAAAAAGAAAGATTCTTCTCCCCACCCCCAAACCTCAATGAAAGCTTTGTTACTATGGACATCGAAAAAGCAAAAATTTTATTTAATGTGAAATGGAGACACTTTATGTCAAGATTCCTTTGGACCAAAATGGCTTATACACAAGAAAACCTATTAGGTAGAAAATCCTACAATTATTTTCCCCTCCAAATAAAATCCATTGGTGTTAATGTTCTTTTGTGTCCAGTTTTAGGGAGCTCACAAAGAGATTCTCTAAGGTCACCCCCTTTGTTTCTGGGATTCCATGAAATGATTTCATATTTGTTCAGAAAAGGAACTCCTGTTAGATATACTCACGAAAGAACTGTAAACGTCTGACCTCAGAAGTGATTCCATCCAAATTGGCTACCCCGCCCCATCTGATGTCCAAGTCCCTCTACCAAAATCAAAAACCTGTTGCCGTTGAGTCGATTCCAACTCGTAGTGACCCTATAGGATAGAGTACAATTGTCCCATAGGGTTTCCAAGGAGCAGCTGGTGGATTCAAACTGCCAACCTCTTGGTTAGGAGAGCCCTTCTACAGGTGTCTTGAATTGACTGTGTGCCAGGCTGCTGCATGCTAGGCATTTGGGCAGCATTCTCTTTTAATGATCACAGCAGCCTTATAAGAGATGTATAGTCTCCATTTTCAAAGGATGAAACCAATTAAGAGAGGCTAAGAAATTTGTCCAAGGTCACAGAGCTAGTTAGCAGGAGAACTGGGATTAGCAGAAAGCCAGGCCCCTAGCCCCAGAAGCTTTTTGATGTTAGTCCCGCTCCTTCAGATGGTCGTCCAGCCTTTGTTCAAGCCCTCCACTGGTGAGAAACTCACCTCCCTAGGCAACTAGTTCCAGTTCGTGGAAGTTTTTGTTCCTTATATCGAGGTGAAGCCTGCATCCTTGTAATGTCCAACCAGAAGTCTGAGTTCTACGGCTTGGACAGAAACCAGATCTGTCAATGAGGATGTGACCTGAGGGCATTGTCGGAGGCTTAGGCTGGTGACCCACTAACTGGGGGCATTGTTGCCAAGCTCCGGGTCAGAAGAAGTTGAGGGTGACATACAATGGAGTATCATCCTAGAGCTGTGTCGTGCCAAACATACAGCTTCTGCAGCTGCCAAAGATAAAGAGCTCTGGGTTTTGGAAAGTACTGGGTGACGGTTAAGATAGGAGGAGGAAGTGGACAGTGGGACACAACCCCCACAACGCAGGCCTAGACCATAGAAAAACTGTAAGCTCAGGACGGAGACACATGTTCTGTAAGAGTCAAGCTCAGGTGCACCCTGCATTTGTCTGCAAGCCATTTCCTGGTTCTTGAAGGCAAAACCCGTTGCCGTCAAGTTGATTCTGACTCATAGCAACCCTACAGGACAGGGTAGAACTTCTCCATAGGGCTTCCAAGGAGAGCTGGTAGAACTGCCGACCTTTTGGTTAGCAGCCAAGCTCTTAACCACTGCACCGGGCCCCAGAGGTGGTGATTCTAGAAAGATCACTGTGGAGGTCTCACCAAGTTCCCATCCAGTTACAGGCTCTGCCTCTTGTATCATGTTGCCCCATTATGAGCTGTTTGGTTTGTCTCTCCCCTGAATTATGACACTGTAGAGCAAGGGTTAACAAACTAAGGCCCACGGGTAAAATCTGTCCCATCATCTCTTTTTGTAAATCACAGGACAGGCCTTTAGGATTTGGATGCAAAACTGTGCCACACTCTGCAAATAATTATTCTCCCTTTAAGAAAGTTCCTGCCTTGCTATTGGGTCATAATAGAGACCGGAAACTTGACCATGGGCCACCAAGTTACCATGCAACCTGAGCTGGCCATTATGAACGAGGTTTTGTCCTTGTGAGTTCCAATTTGCCCTTGCTGTCTTTGGCTTCATGTCCAGCTTTTCTTCTTGCCTTCCTTTCCCGTTGACCTACAGTAACTTCAGGCTACCACCAAATGCAGAGTCTTATATAGACTTCGTCATCAGCATGAGTCTGTGCTCCCTGGTGAATGACTTTTTCTCCAATTGTCCCCTCCCCTTCCAGATCTTCACTTGCCTGGCTTCTTCCTCAGTTGTGATGGTCTGATCTTTATACCCACCACCCATCTGTCAGTTTGTCATACTATGGTGGCTTGCATGTTGCTGTGATGCTAGAAGCTATGGCACTGGTATTTCAAATACCAGCAAGGTCACCCATAGCGGACAGGTTTCAGTGGAGCATTCAGACTAAGATAGACTGGGAAGAAAGGCCTGGTGATTTATTTCTGAAGATCAGCCAATAAAGGCCTTATGGATCACAACAGAACATTGACTTGCTTGTTTTGGAAACGTATGTCATCAGGAGAAATCAATCGCTGGAGAAGGACATCATGTTTGGTGAAACGGAGGGACAATGAGGGTGAGGAGGACCCTCAGTGAGATGCACTGGCACAATAACCACAATGGTGGACTAAGCATGCTGGCATCATGAGGCTGACACAGGACTAGGCAACATTTCAATTCTGGGTTATACATAAGGTAGCCGTGAATCCAAGTCGACTCGACAGCAGCTATCCATCTCTCTATCTAATCCTTATACAATAAATTCCTTATTTCATATCACTCTTAGTAGTTCTAATGGTCACCAATTTAGAAAATAAAATAAAATCTTATTATCCGAGTATATAAGTAGACGGTCAGCGAAAAAGAGGAAGACCCTCAACAAGACGGCTGCAACAATGGGCTCAAGCATAACCACGATCATGAGGATGGCACAGGACCGGGCAGTGTTTTGTTCTGTTGTACCTGTGAGTCAGAACCCAACTGGATGGTACCTAACAACAACAACATAGTGGTTCTGCTTTCTTTATCAAACCTTAACTGATATAACTGCCTGTAATGTACATGATTGATTTCATTTTTCTAGCATCTCTGTCTGATAGGTTTACTCTCCCCTATTTCATAGAGGAAGAGGCTGCAAGCTGAAGCTGTTTGCCCAGGGTCTCACACCCAGTCGATGATGAGTCAGGATTGTATTCCACACACGTGTGTCTGACTCCAGAGCTGTACCAGGATGCTACCTTTGGGGGTTGGGAGGAGCATAAGTTCTTTGCCTCACTAGATCCAGGTCCACCCTTGGGTATCAGATCTAAGTTGTCTTCACAGGCTCCCAGCCAACTCAATCAGGAATGTGCCCATTCAAGTGCTCTCTGCTCTTCCTGCCCTCTTTGGGTTCTTATGCTGGATTTAAAACATGTTTACATTATGAAATATTTCAAACATGAAAAAAGTCCAGAAAGTATTTGTCATGGATTGAATTGTGTCCCCCAAAATATGTGTTAACTTGGTTAGGCCATGATTCCCAGTATTGTGTGGTTGTCCTCCATTTTATGATTTCCTTATGTGTTATAAATCACAGTCTCTGCCTGTGTTTAAAGAGGATTAGGGTGGGACATAACACCCTTGCTCAGATCACACCCCTGATCCAATGTAAAGGGAGTTTCCCTGGGGTGTGCCCTATACCACTTTTTGTCTTACAAGGGATAAAAGGAAAGGGAAGGGAGCAGAGCCGGGGAAAGCAGCACCGGAAGCAGGGGTGTGTCCTCTGGACCTGAGTTTCCTGTACTGAGATGCTCCCAGACCAAGGAAAGATTGATGAGAAGGACCTTCCTCCAGTGCGGACAGAGAGAGAAAGGCTTTCCCTGGAGCTGATGCCCTGAATTTGGACTTCTAGCGTACTGGACTGTGAGAAAATAAATTTCTCTTTGTTGAAGCCATGCGTTTGTGGTATTTCTGTTACAGCAGCACTAGATGACTAAGACAGTAATATAGCAGACTTTCTTGTAGTCGCCATCAAAAATTTCCATACTTAGTTCAGCTGAATTTTATTTCATTTCTCAAAAAACATAAAAACAAAAACTATGTTTGAGAACTCTTTGCAAATTTCCACCAGCACAGGAATGGGTAAGCAAATGTGATATGTAAATGCAAGTAAATACATATAGTATTTAAGATTGATAAACTAGTTCCATATTTTGAATTAAAAGGCAATTTGCAAGTGAATAAAACAGTATAATAGTGTTCACGCACATTTGAAAAACCAAAAAAAATATTAAAAAAATACGTATTGGCTCTAAAATCTTAAACTCTTTTCTAAGAGCTGTTTCCTCAGGCCTTCTACCTTGTCTCAGTGAATACTTGATTCTCTCCACCCTCACATCTATTTCCATCTCAAACACTTTTCTAAAATACTGTATTATCACCTTACAAACTCTTGGCACCAGTAGCCCAACTGGATTATATGCCCCCCTCCCCCCAACTCCCAGGGAACCTGCTTCTATACACTCATTCAGGGACTTACAGTGACATCTGCATGTTAAAGCACAAGTATTGGCCTACCCCGGAAAAGTATTTCATTGGACTTGTTTACGAATATTACTGCATTTTAGACCTGAAATTGATCTGGTAGCACACTGACCTCTGGCTTTTTGCCTGTGGTGACCCCTCAAGCCTCCTTTAGTCATAAATCACGTATCAAACATGAGGTGATGGTGACTGGGGCACTGGATTTGCCAACGTGATTCAGTCTGTCAGTGAAAGGGCTTCTCGATGAGAAGGTGAATGCCTGTGGTACTGACGTGACCACGCTCACCAAACAGATGCTGAAGGGTGCCTAGAGCTCCAAGCTGCTAGGTGAGGCGGCTCAAAACATGGTACTACAGAAGATGTCATCTTGGACTCAAAAGATAGTTTAAGGAAGATGGCAATAATGACAATACATCTTCCGTACCAATAAGAAGCTGTTCAGAAGAACACTGAGCAGTCATCAGACCTACAGGACCAGTTGAATCACCTTGTTGAAATGTAATAGCCAATAACAGTGCAAAGGCACTTCTTTGCCTGATGCTGAGAAGGAAATATCTTACTACAACTGTCAAGTCATGGGTTGATTTTCCACTTTCTCCTCCAAAAGTTAAGTTAGGGAAGATTTGTGATGATGTACAATTTATCCTGAACAGAAGCTAGGTGGCTGAACTCTGGAAGCACTTCTTGAACCGGACCAGCCCATGCTGTTAGCGACATTTTAAGTTGCTGTGTTTAGTTTTAGTTTTGTAGAGGGTCAGCAAAAAAGAAGATAACCCTCAAGGAGATGGGTTGACACAGTGTCTCCAACAATGGGCTCAAACATAACAACAACGGTGAGGGTGGCGCAGGACTGAGCAGTGTTTTGTTCTGTTGCATACAGGGTCGCTATGAGTCAGAACCGACTTGACAGCACCTAACAACAACAACTGTTTAATTTGATATTAAAGTAGAATTAAAAGATGTCTTAGTTTTTCCTATAGGACTCTTAATATGTTGAAAGTTGTACTGTCTAAATGTGATGCTTAAGCAAACACCGAATAATGTTTTTAATTCAAAACTAGAACTTCTAATGTGAACACGTAAGAGTGGTAATACTCTTTGCAAAAAGTGTGTGTGTGTGTGTTTTCTTTTAATCATGCATTCAAGAAACGTTTTAATTTTTTGGTCACAGAATAGTGCTGGGTTAATACCTGTTGTTTTTCTTTCGTTTCTACTAATTCAGAGGAGATACTTATTTTAACTTCAATTTAGCTTAGATGAGAACCAGGCTAATGGTAACATATCTGACCAGCTGCAACCTCCCACCTTGACCTGCATTCTTAGGGTTTCTTTGTTGTGACTCTTAAGATTAAGTGGCCTTGGGTTCACTTGGTAATTTTCTTTATCATCGGCACGTTCATTTGCATGACATTAATGCCAAATGTGAAGGCAGCTGAGTAGCTGTGAGTGACTGTGGTATAGGGTTATGTCTTCAGGGTATAAAGACCTTATGTTTGTAGGCATTGACCTACGTTTATTGGATTCATCTTATTAAATGACATAACCACTAGTCTACTGTCAAACCTGGATATTTTTGGTGTGTTTGAGTTTAAAATGGGACTTTACCCTCCTCTAGTTCAGTTCTTACTGATGCCCAGAAGGAAATATCTTACTACAAAGCCAACATAAGAAAATAGTGTTTTCAGCAGCCATCTAAGATGCGTCAATTGGTCTCAAACCACCTGGAGCAAAGCAGAATGAAGAACACCAAAGCCACAAGGAAAATATGAGCCCAAGATAAAGAAAGGGCCACATAAACCAGAGACTCCATCAGCCTGAGATCGGAAGAACTAGATGGTACCCAGCCACCACCAATGACTGCCCTGACAGGGAACACAACAGTGAGTCCTTGATGGTACCGGAGAAAAGTGGGATGCGGACCTCAAATTCTAGTAAAAAGACCAGACTTAATGGTCTGAGACCGGAGGGACCTCAGAGGTCATGGCCTCCGAACTCTCTGTTAGCCCCAAACTAAAACCATTCCTGAAGCCAACTCTTCAGACAAAGATTAGACTGGACTATAAGACATAAAATGATACTGGTGAGGAGTGTGATTCTTAGCTCAAGTAGACCCATGAGGCTATGTGGGCAGCGAGATGAGAAGGCGAGGGGGACAGGAGCTGGTTGAATGGACACAGCGAATACAGGGTGGAGAAGAGTGTGCTGTCATATTGTAGGAAGAGCAACTAGGGTCATATAACAATGCTTGTATAAGTTTTTGTATGACAGACTGACATGAATTGTAAACTTTCACTTAAAGCACAATAAAAAAATGAAAATAGTACTTTTACTGTAAGAAGAGAAAGCAAATAAAAGTCTGATTTAATTCATATAGTGCAATGGGTTTTTTTGGGTAGCACTAAGTCAACTAAGCAAATAAGATTGCATTTATCTCTCATTATACATATGCACATTTACTTACGGTTAAAAAAGTTAGGTGAGAAGAATCTGAAAATCCATTTATGCAGTCGTTCAATGGCTCCTGGTGCTGCTTTCTTGGTCGTATGAAGTCCCCATGTCTCTCTGATCACTCCTCTCTTTTATATCTCAGAAGAAATTGACTTAAGACACAACCTAATCTTGTAAGGGTCCCGCCTCACTAACTGCCTCTAATCTTGCCTCATTAACATCCGAGAGGCAGGATTTACAACACACAGGAAAATCACAGCAGATGACAAAATGGTGGACAATCACACAGTTCTGTGAATCATGGCCTAGCCAAGTTGACACATATTTTGGGGAACACAATTCAATCCATCACCTTTGTCTTAATAGAAATACACAGCATACGTAGAACTAAATGGTGATCAAACATGGAGATACAAAATACTTCATTAAATAACATTTGGGTTGTCGATGAGACACTGAGCGATGTTTTTAAGATAATGAAAATTCAAATTCTATGCTAGAGAATGTATGCGATGATACCAAAGCAGTAGTATAAGAAAAAAATGCTTTAAATTTCTGTATTAAAGATAAAAGTGGAAAAAAAATTAAGACCTATATAGTTACAATTTAGAAAAGAAATCAGAATGAAAATAATAAAACTAAGCACGAATGACAACAATTAGAACAACATAAAACCATTAATTAGTTCTTCAAGATTAAATTGGCAAAGCATCAGTTCAATTACCAAAAGTACAAATTAGTAAACTTACAATTAAATAGGAAATACAGAAGTAAACCAATTAGATTTGAAAAGTGCAATCTCTGTTTAACAGTAAAAATTTGATTACTAGTATCGAAATGTGTGGCTCCTTATAAAGATGTAATACTATAAAACTGACGTTTAAAGAGACTATATAAAGATTGGTTATAGGAAAGAATCCATAAGCTGCCAAAGAATAACCAATTAAAATGTCATTTGTTGGTAGAAAAAAAAAAAAAAACTGGCAACACTGGGTACTGGTGCATCTGTAGGGATATGTGAATTCTTGGGCATTGCCAGTGGGAGTGTAGATTGGTATAACCACTTTGGAAGACTTTGGCAGTATCTCCTAAAGATAAAGATGAAGACAGACATTTTCTATGACTCAGCAATTTCACTCTCAGGTAAGTCCCAACAGAAATGTGTACACGTGTTTCCTCCGGCACCATTGAGAATGGCCCCAAACTGGAAACAACACAAATACTCACTGATAATCAAATGGTTAAGTACATGCTGGTATATTCTTACAGTGTAGTGTGAAAATATGCAAACAGCAGCTTCATATGTGGGTGATGGTCCTCATGGTGCTGAGTGAGGGAAGCCAGACACAAAAGAGTTCATGTGTGTGATTCCATCTGGATGGAGTTCGCAAGCAATCAAAACCAAAGGTTGGTGTCCAGGGGACCAGGGTAGACACTTAGACACTTAGATGGTGGGGGGAGGGAAAAGCAGGGAGGTAGTTGCCATCAAGAGAAAAGTTATTTTGAAGGGGAGGAAGGGGGTGTGACAGGAGGGACACGTTGTGGCTTCTGGGGTCAGCCAACGTTCTGTTTCTTGACCTGTTTAGTAGTTACACAAATACTCATTTTACAAAGGTTTGTTTGCTGTACGTTTATGTTTTATGGACTTTCCTATATGCGTGTTGTATTTGACAATAAAAGTGGCTTTTAAAACCCCATATATTATAGCACTCTTGTAATTTCACAGTGAGAGTACAAAGGACACTTGGCAAAAGTATTTTGAGAAATCCCGCATTCTCAAAGGCCACTATGGCAGTGATTTCTCCCATAAAACTTCCCTTCTTTAGCCAAGCAACAACACTTTCCTGGACCTCTTTGCTTTCAAAAGAGACTTCTTTTTTGTAAAGAAGATTTTATCCCTTAATAGAACTGTCACACGTGTCCCCAGAAGGAGAATGAAAGTGAGCAGAGGGAGCCCACCTTCCCAAGCAAAGTGACATACCTCATTTAAATTCCAAGTCCCAGACCCTCAGGGGCCCCGGGAAATGATTCGTATCAAGAAATGTGAGGCCTATGATTACAGCGATGGCTGATAAGTTCACTATGTGATTTGTTCATTCCCTTTCACAGATGAGGAAACCAAGGCATAGAGAAGGTTAAGCTACTTGCCTGCACTCATTGTCTAGGAAATACAAAACCCAGGAGTTGGACAGAGAACCTCTGACTCTAGAGACTGCCCGAGTCAGTGCCCAGCCACTCTCTCATTCCCTCCTTACCACAGCATACATTGGGGATCAGCACATATTGAAGAATCTCTAAACCCTCCCTCCCCTTGGTCAAACAAACCTTTTTTTTTTTTTTTCTTTCTTTCTTCTCTTTCTCTCTGTCAAAATGTCTTGTGATTCTATCTTTAACTTTTTATTCCTTTGGCCTAACTTTGGCCAACTTCATCTAATACCTGGTTTATCACAAAAATCTTTTAACTGTTTTCTCTCCCCACCTATAAATCCTTCAGTGACTCCCCGTTGCCTAGTCCAGACCTCACCAGGACTTAGCATGCCCTTCATGACCTGGCTCCTAACTTGTATTCAAGTCTCACCTCCTACCTCCAACCCAACTCTTTGTGTATCTTGCCTGCTAGCCACTACTGACTGGACCCCCATGTACCAGGGACTTTCTAACCACATTGCCTTTCTCTGTTAGCCATTCCCCCTGCCCCTCCACTATCTCTCTCACTCCATCCGTTCATCTTTTAAGACCCCAGTGCCAATGCCAGCTCCTCTGGGAAGCATTTCCTGATGCCTTCATGCCAGAATGTATCTTTCCATCTCTCTGTATGTTTCTTACAGTCTTTACCAGAGTCTGCTCTGGCTGATATTTGCCCAACTGTCAGCTTCATTAGATAGTAAACTCTTGAAAATAAGACTGTGTCTTTGTTACCTTTCGACCTCCACATTCTGGCATAGTGCCTGACACATACTAGCTATTCAGTTAGTATTAAATGGAGCTGTGTCACCCACATAAGCTCATGGCCAGTGGTGAGGACTTATATGGCACTATGACATTCCCTGGTCCTGACATTCTGTCCTGATTACTCCGAGGGCAAAATGGCTAAAGCAGAAGTCTGTTGGATGGAGTCTTTTCCCAGCCAACAGGAGGCAAC
This sequence comes from Loxodonta africana, assembly GCF_030014295.1. NCBI lineage: Eukaryota > Metazoa > Chordata > Mammalia > Proboscidea > Elephantidae > Loxodonta > Loxodonta africana. The sequence goes on along the minus strand of NC_087342.1, from coordinate 21,160,325 downwards.
TGATACCGGGAACAACACAGAGAACTATTCATTTGGGGTGCAATTCTGGCTAGCTGCCCACCTGAAACAGATTTTCCCTGCCCCAGTCTGGGACTCTAAAGACTCTGCCAAGGTGAATCAGGTCAAGGAGAAATGGAAAATTCCTCAGTCACATTTCTCTGGGAAATGTGAACCAGAAATCAATGTTTCAGGCCCAGCCTGTCTCATTTTTTGAGACAGAGCTCCCTGATTCTCCAGCCTTCCCTGAAAGGAGCTGCAGCGGGAACAGTGCAAGGCTGCCATGAAGGCTTTCATGTGGCTTTGACTGCTAGAAAAACACGGCCCCTTTCTGGAAGCCTGCAGAACACAGCTTCATTTAGAATCTGGCTTTTCTTCCAGGCAGGGCATGTTGACTATTTTTCAAGGGAAAGCACATGTGTAACTGCTGGGGAAATGTACACGTTGAATTTCTCTTAAGCCCTTGAAGCTTTCTTCCTTAAATAAATCATCCTGCATGATCTGGTGACCTGAGACCTGGAAGTGGTTTTATCCTGGCCCTGAGCCATGGCCTCCAGAGAGAGACTCTGTCCCATTTGGACACCCACGTGAACACACGCTATGGCGCTTACTCTTACCCAAATGGGCAGACCAGATGGAGTTGCTAGAGTCTATCATCTGTAGGTCTTTTCAAATTGCTGGGCAGGTACCTGACACCCTGCTGACTTTTAATTTAGAAGGAACTGGCAATGACACCGCCACATGTCTGTTAACTTGTCATACTGTGGGGGCTTGCATGGTGCTGTAATGGTGGAAGCTATGCCATCAGTATTCAGATTCCAGCAGGGTCACCCACAGCAGACAGTTTTCAGCTGAGCTTCCAGGCTAAGACAGACTAGGAAGAAGGACCTGGCAGTCTACTTCTGAAAAGAATTAGTCAGTGAAAAACCTTATGAATAACAGTGAAACTTTGATATAGTGCCCAAAGATGAACTCCCAGGTTGGAAGGCACTCGAGAGACAACTGGAGAAGAGCTGCCTCCTCAAAGTAGAGTCGACCTTAATGACATGGGTGGAGTCAAGCTTTGGAGATCTTCACTTACTGCTGTGGCACGACTCAAAATGAGAAGAAACAGCTGCAAACAACCATTAATAATCAGAATGTAGAATGTATGAAGTATGAATCTAGGAAAATTGGAAATCGTCAAAAATGAAAAGGAACACATAAATATCAATATCCTAGGCATTAATGAGCTGAAATGGACTGGTGTTGGCCCTTTTGAATCAGACAATCATATAATCTACTATGCTGGGAATGACAACTTGAAGAGGAATGGCATTGCATTCATCATCAAAAAGAACATTTCAAGATCTATCCTGAATTACAACGCTGTCAGTGATAGGATAATATCCATATGCCTACAAGGAAGACCAGTTAATACCACTATTATTCAAATTTATGCACCAACCATTAAGGCCAAAGATGAAGAAATGGAAGAATTTTACCAGCTTCTGCAGTCTGAAATTGATCGAACATTCAATCAGGGTGCATTGATAATTACTGGTGATTGGAATGCAAAAGTTGGAAATAAAGAAGAAGGATCAGTAGTCGGAAAACATGGCCTTGGTGACAGAAACGATGCTGGAGATTGCATGATAGAATTTTGCAAGATCAATGACCTCTTCATTGCAAATACCTTTTTTCACCAACATAAATGGTGATTATACATGTGGACCTCCCCAGATGGAATACACAGGAATCAAATCAACTACATCTGTGGAAAACGACGACGGAAAAGCTCAATATCATCAGTCAGAACAAGGTCAGGGGCCGACTGTGGAACAGACCATCAGTTGCTCATATGCAAGTTCAAGTTGAAACTGAAAAAAATTACAACAAGTCCACAAGAGCCTTGAGTATTACAAAAAAATATATATATATATATTTTTTGAGTATATCCCACCTGAATTTAGAGACCATCTCAAAAATAGATTTGACGTGTTGAACACAAATGACCAAAGACTAGACGAGTTGTGGAATGACATCAAGGACATCATACATGAAGAAAGCAAGAGGTCATCAAAAAGACAGGAAAGAAAGAAAAGACCAAAATGGATGTCAGAAGAGACTCTGAAACTTGGTTTTGAACATCAAACAGTTGCTTAGATGCAGACCAGCTCCAAGCTTCTACCAGGCCTCTACTGTCCTTCCAGCTGGCTCTGTTTGCCTGTCTTTCCAACCAGCATTAGTTCATCCTGGGCTCTTCTTGCCTCCAGACTACGTCTCTCCCCTAAGCCCCCTCCTCTGCGCACATCAAAAGCTCCTGCCATCCTAAGCTGTCACCATTAAGAAAGGGAAACAGCACACTGAATCCAGGAGTGTTTGAGCTGGAAGGGGTCCAGAGAGGGTCTAATCCTGACCTCCTTCTCCCTGCCCTGTGTTCATACATGTTGATTTCCTGTTTCCCATTGTGTATTAAGTGAGGACATTCCTCATGGAAGCAATGGCACCTGCTGCTTCCTGAAGCCAAAAGTACTGAAGCCAGTAGTGTCAAGAAGTCTATAAGATGACAAGGACTTCTGAAGTTTGGGGACTCAGTCAAGTCTTACAATAAATTGAGTCCATAAGTTATTTAAAAACAGTAACTATTTTGCCAAATGTCTCTGTAGACTTGCGGTACGTATGGGGTCTTAGTTTCCTAGTGCTGCTGTAATACAAATACCACTAATGGGTGGCTTTAAGGAACAGAAATTTATTTCCTTACTGTTCTGGAGGCTAAAAGTCCAAATCAGGGTCTTGGCAGTGTCAATTCCTTCCTTGTAGGTAGGCCTGGGTGTTTTTTGATTCCTTGGTGTTCTTTGCCTTGTAGACAACCCTCCCATTGTGTCTGTCTTCCCCTTTGTGTGTCTGCATCTGTGTCTATTCTGGTCTTTTTAATAAGTCAGAAGTGATTAGGTTTAGGATGCACCCTACATGTGTATAACTTTGTTAACATAACAAAAGAAAAACTTCTATTTCCAAATAGGATCACATCCACAGGTACAAGGGCCAGGAATTCAACACATATTGGGTGGGGGGAGGGGGGCGGGGGTGGGGGAGGGGGAACACAATTCAATCCATAACATATAACCTAGAGTTTCTCTAAACTCATGCAACCAGCTTCAGCTATCAGCCATTAATTTAAGTGAATGTTTTGAAATCCCTTCATGAGTAATAGTCACTTGAAGGCACGCCTGTCTAGCCCTAAAGAAAGCAGAGAAGGGTAATGAAAGCACACGGCTGTGGGATCTGATAAACCTGGGACCACATTCCTGCTTCACCTCTTACTGCTGGGGGACCTGGAGAACTTTCCTATTCCTACCTAAAGCCTGGTTTCCTCGACTGTGAAGGAATTATATCTGCCTGGCAGAAGAGGTACTATAAAGTCTAAAAACACTGTGCCTGATGTTGGCACATGGTGAATGTCCCTATTCTGTCCCTTAATTTGATAAACTGCTGTTTCAGAAAGCGTGCTCCACAATCTCTAGGCCTTCATAGTTCCCTGTACTCTAAGGCTCTTCCTGGTAGTGAGAGGTCCTTCTGGAAAGGTCTGTAAATTGCTGAAGGCAGTAAAATAGTTTCTGAGTCACTACTATTGAGATGGAGCCCTAGTGGCACAGTGGTTAAGAGTTCAGCTGCTAACCAAAAGGTCAGTAGTTCAAATCCACCAGCCGCTCCTTGGAAACACTATGGGACGATTCTACTTCGTCCTATAGGGTCCCTATGAGTTGGAATAGAGTCCATGGCAACGCGGTTGGCTTGGTGTGGACTATTGAGATGGTAGTCTCTCTAATAAGCCCTTGGGATGCATTCGTTGATGGTGGCCACCTTAAGAGGGTATGGAAACCAAATTACTCTACCCAAGTTAGGCTAGATAACATCTGAGGTTCTCCTATTCTTATGATTTCATGATAACAAACCTCACCTGGCATTTAAGGCCTGTCATAATCATAATCAAACCTGTTTTACAGATTCACCTAACATTATTTCTTGAAACCCCATATTTCTTCCAAGCCACGCTTTACTGTATCCCACTTATCCCATGCCCTTTCCTACCTCCAGACTTCAGATTCTTGTACTTTCCATTCCTTCTTCCTCTTTCCAATATTAAATTCCACCCATCCTTGAAGACCCCCTTCCACCAAGCTCTCCTGCTTCCCTAACTGTAGTTCATCCCTCCATTAGTACTTCTTTAGTGCTGGTATTAGACTCCTTGTAGTAGAGGTATGTGGGAATACATCTCCCAAGACCGAGAACTCTTTGAGGGCAGATGCTGGGTCTTAGTTTCTCTCAGAATCCCCTTAGCGCCTGGCACATGGTGGTTACTAAAAGCTATTTATTGAATGAGTCAAGGAATTCTAATGCATACACAACAAGTTGTTTTTGTTTTAGCATTTTTCTTATTTAGGGCACATTAACATTTTTCTTACTTAGGACATGTTAACAACATGCAAGCAGGTACACTCTCAAACAATTTCAGATAAAAAGAGGAATTACTATAGGAACACATAGGACTATTATCGACTTCCAAGGACAGGAAGCAAGTAATGTTGGGTAACAAGGGAAAAGACAGTCCCCTCTCTCTGCCCTTCAAAGGGCCTACAGGGCCTCTTGTTTCTCACTCTTTCTGGATGTCAGCTCTACTCTCCTTTCTGTAGACTAGACCTGTCTTCATGGCTCTTAGTTTCTCTCTCCCATCGTTTAGGCTTGTGTGGGGTTCTGGCTTAGTCATGCACAGTACTGGATCCTGCCACAATGTCACAGGGCCTTTCAGTTCAAGCACCTTCCTAACTTCAGTATCTATATCTCTTAGCCCAGATTGTAGTCCAAGGTCATGTGTCAACCCCAGAGCTAATCAGTTTACCAGGAACTGTGTCACATGATACCAGTGTGACTTTCCAGAATGCAATGGATGGATGGATGGACAAAAGTGCCTGCCATTTCACATGAGATGCCTGAAGACTATAAAAGGAAGGACAGACAGAGCCATTTCCGTAGGCTTCCTATAGGGCTGATCTCAGCACCCAACCATGGGGCACTGGTGTGGGGAGCAGTCTTCTTTCTCAAGCTGTTCACTCACTCATTCATTTATTACTTCAGTGAAGTGTGTCATATAAACAAGCAGTTACCACTGGGACTAGATGATAAATGCTATGACAGGGCTTTGCAAAGGTTCTCCGAGGAGCACAGAGGAGGCTCATCCATGCCAGACTTGGGGGAGAAGCTTTGGGGGCAGAGGACACCAAAGGTGACTCTAAAGACCAGGACTAAGCAGATGCCCTTGAGGAGAGTGGGGAGGGTTTTCTTTAGAACAAGAACAGCTTGTGAAAAACCTGGAGGTGACCAAGAACCTGGTGTGCTCAGGAAAAAGAACAAGTTGTTCCAAGTGGCTGGAGTGTAAAGGGCAAGGGGTGTGTGGGCAGAAAGGAGGCCAGCGCCCCAGGCAGGAGCCAGACCAGGAAGGGCCTTGGAAGCCACGGCTTAGGATCTGCTCCTGAAGGCCTCTGAAACGCCGCTAGTAAACATGCTGGAGTCCATGCAATTCACCTGTGGAAGAGACTTCTCCAGGCTCACAGCCCAGTGCTCATCCCCTTGTTCACTATTAAGTGCCCCCAGCCCTACCCTTGACCTGGGTGCTGAGTGTGCCCTAAGCCAGGGCCGAAAGGAGGCCTCCAAGCACAACTTCTGCCCCTGCAGCCAGGGCACGTGAGCCTTGAATCCAAAGACCCTCCGTGAGGCTGGCAGGCACACGAGGACTGGAGGCTCTCTGATGAGTGTTGTTGCTTCCCAAGCCTCGTGGACCCTTCCAGCGGTGCATTTTCACTTCTCACAACGACGGACGTGTTTCTTTAGGGGATCAGGAGCAGAGAGTGCCTGATGGGGAACACATGCCTCCCCCGCAACGGGCGCTTTGATTTTTCCAGAGGCCAGGCTGCGAACATCTCGCCGCGCCCACGCCAGACGCTGTCTCGGGGAGGCTCTGAGCGTGGGTTCGCCTCCCGTGCGTGCGGAGAGCCCCCTGCCCACATGAAAGCCGCGCCGGCCGGAGCCAAGCCCTTCCCGGAGGAGCGACGCTGGAGTCCCGCCGCCCGCGTGCCACCCGCCGCCTCCGCCACCCTCAGCCCGGCAGACGGCCCTCCCGCCCCCGCACGCACACTCTGGCTTCCAGCAAGGAGCCCGAGAGCCACACAAAGGAAATGGCAAGATAGTGAGTCACCGAGAGGCTCGTCTGCTGCTTGGGCTGCAGGCCCACAACAAGAGCTTTGTGCTGCGCTCCGGGGGGACGGGGGGGACGGGCTGGAGGCAGGCAGACATTTCAGGGCGCTGAGTAACACTGAGAGAGGGGGAGAATCTGGGCCGGAAGCTGGAGCCGACTTCGGGGTCCCCCTCCACTGGCCAGTCACAGACTGGGGACTCAGGAGCCCCGGCATGGCTTAGGGAAAGCCCCCCCTGCTGTCATCGCAGCCTGTGGCAGCCCCTGAGGCAGTCCCTGGTGCACTGTTTGCCCCACTGAGGGGGCATCATGCTTTGTGGAGGTCTGTCCCCTTCACGGAGCCCTGGTGGGAACGTGGTTAAGAGCGTGGCTACTAACCAAAAGCGCAGCAGTTTGAATCCACCAGCTGCTCCTTGGAAACTCTATGGGGCGTTTCTGCTCTGTCCTATAGGGACAACCTGAGTTGGAATCCACTTGACGACAATGGGTTTGGTTTCGTGTTGGTCCCCTTCCCCATAGAGTGAGGGGCTTGAGGCCTGGGATATGTCTGATTCAACTGTCTTTCTGCCACAGTCCATAAGACAGCATTGTTGTCACTGCTGTCAAGTCAGCTCCTGCCTCACGGTGACCCCATGCACAGCAACGGAAATGCTGCCAAGTCCGAGGCCATCCCGGTGGCTGGTCGCAGATTGGATCATTATCATCTACAGGTGTTCATGGCATAGTGGTTAAGTACTGTGGCTGCTAACCTTTGGCGCTCCTTGGAAACTCTACAGGGCAGTTCTACTCTGTCCTGTCGGGTTGCTATGAGTCGGAATGGACTCAACTGCAATGGGTTTGTTTTTCTTTTTTCCCCCCTAATTTTCAGAAGTAGGTCACCAGGCCTTTCTTCCTAGTCCATCTTAGTCTGAAAGCTCCACTGAAACCTGTTCAGCATCAGAGCAACACACAAGCCTCCACGGACACATGGGTGGTGGCTGTACTTGAAGTGCATTGTCCAGGAATTGAACCGGGGTCTTCCTCAAGGAAGGTGAAAATTCTACCGCTGTACCATCAATGCCTCAACATAGCACTGAGTTGGTGCTAAAAGTTTGTGCAGTGGACGGATGGGTGGAAGAAAGGAGTAATTCCTTCACACAAATACAGTGTGCAAGGAACTAGCCCAATGCCCTCATTTCTCAGATGTGGAAATGGAGGCCTGAAGATGGAAATGGCTTGCCCTAGGTCCCACAGGGAGTAAATGGTGGAGCTAGCTCTAATGTTTGGCAGCTGTGCTGCCAGGCTTCCTGTGCTGCCCCCACTCTCCAACCCCAGTAGCTGGTTTGGCTCAGGAAACACCTGGAGGACATGCCTGATGTGTGGGCAGAGGGTTCAGGACAACCATGGAGGGCAAGCCCAGGCACTGAAGATTTATTGCGGGAGTGAGGGAAGAGAAACCAGAGCAATAGCAGATGGGGTCTAGTCTTTAAGAGGATTACACGCTCTTGGCCTAGGCAGGGCATAGACATCGCATAACGTGGGGGAAGAACCAGCATTTGTTGGGCACCTAGTATATATGAAAAAACAAAAAACGAAATCAAACCCACTGCCATGGAGTTGATTCCAACTCATAGCAACCCCACAGGGTTTCCAAGGCTGTAAATCGCCACGAAAGCAGAATGCCACATCTTTCTCCCTTGGAGCCCCTGTGGTTTCAAACCACCAACCTTTCAGTTAGCAGTCCAGCACTTTGACCACTGAGCCACCCAGGCTCCTTAGTATATGCCAGGTGTGGATATGTCACCCTTTACACAGCTGGAAAGAGGTATCATTACAGACCAAGACAGTTCACTGGAGACCGGTGCCCTCTGGGGCCATCAGTGCCTCCCCTGGCAGGGCCTCTCAAAGTGGCAGTAACTCGGTGGAGCCACCATGTGACAGGATTGGCTCTTAGCTCAGAAGCTCAGTGTCGTCTGTGCATTTGGAGGGGGTCAGCATTTCACTACTAACATCAACTCACACTCAAAGAGTCCGACTTAAGTTACTAAGAGCCTGGGGTACCTGATGATCTGGGCTTTTGTCCATGTGAAAAGTGGACACTGGGAGCTGGTCAGGCTGCCTGGGGCAGGGGAGCAGAACCAGGGCATCTCGAGCCCAAGTCACGAAGCTCTGATCATCTATGGTACTTGTTTCCACCAGGTAGGATGGGAGACGGATGGCGTCCTCATCCCCCACAGCTGAGGTCCTGAGATGAGGCCTTTCTCTGTAGTCTCTCCTTTCCTAACTCCTGTGCTGACCATGGAAACCCTGGTGGTGTAGTGGTTAAGAGCTACAGCTGCTAACCAAAAGGTTGGCAGTTCAAATCTGCCAGGTGCTCCTTAGAAACCCTTTGGGGCAGTTCTACTGTATCCTATAGGGTTGTTATGAGTCCGAATCAACTCAACAGCAATGGTTTTGGTTGGCTATAACAGAAACACTACAAGTGGGTGGCATTAACAAAGAAAATTGTTTTCTCCCAGTTTAGGAGGCTAGAAGTCTGAATTCAGGAAGCCGGCTGTAGGAGAAGGCTCTCTCTGACCACTCTGGGGAAAAAATCCTTGTCTGTGCTTCTCGGTCTTCCTTAGAGATCTCCACATGGCATGTATCTTTCCCCCTTGCTTGCTTCTGTGCCTAAGATGTTCTTTTTACATCTCAAAAGTGGTTAGGTTTAAGAAACACCCTACACCGGTTGCAGCCTCATTAACATAATGAAGAAAACCCTAGCCCCAAATGGGATTATATCCATAAGTATGTTGTTGTTAGGTGCCATGGAGTTGGTTCCTACTCATAGTGACCCCATGCACAACAGAACAAAACACCGCCCGGTCCTGTGCCATCCTCACAATCGTTCTGTGAGCCCATTGTTGGAGCCACTGTATCAGTCCATCTCATTAAAGGTCTTCCTCTTTTTCACTGACCCTCTACTTTACAAAGCATGATGTCCTTCTCCAGGGATTGGTCGCTCCTGATAACATGTCCAAAGTATGTGAGACGAAAAGTCACCATATTTGCTTCTTAGGGGCATTCTGGCCGTATTTCTTCCAAGACAGATTTGTTCGTTCTTCTGGCAGTCCATGGTAAATTCAATATACTTTGCCGACATCATAATTCGGATGCATCAATTCTTCTTCAATCTTCCCTATATCATTGTCCAGCTTTCACATTTGCATAGGAGGCAACTGAAGACACCATGGCTTGGGTCAGGCACACCTTAGTCCTTAAAGTGACATCCTTGCTTTTTAACACTTTAAGAAGTCTTTTGTAGCAGCTTTGCCCAGTGCAATAAATTGTTTCATTTCTTGACTACTGCTTCCACGAGTGTTGATTTTGGATCCAAGTAAAATGAAATCCTCGACAGCTTCAATATTTTTTTTTTTTCATTTATCATGATGTTGATTATTGGTCTAGTTGTGAGGATTTTTGTTTACTTTATGTTGAGATGTAATCCATACTGAAGGCTGCAGTCTTTGATCTTCATCACTAAGTGCTTCAAGTCCTCTTCACTTTCAGCAAGCAAGGTTGTGTCACCTGCATATTGGAGGTTGTTAATTAGAAAGAACTAAAGAAAAAATTCAAGCCTTGAGTTGCAATATTGAAGGTTTCTATGGGGAAAATGTTGAACGATGCAGGAAACATCAAAAGAAGATGGAAGGAATACACGGAGTCAATGTACCAAAAAGAATTGGTCAATGTTCAGTCATTTCAGGAGGTAGCATATGATCAAGAACCAATGGAACTGAAGGGAGAAGTCCAAGCTGCACTAAAGTCATTGGCAAAAAACAGGGCTCCAGGAATTGATGGAATACTGATTGAGATGTTTTGCCAAATGAATGAATGCAGGTGTTTGCTCACATACGCCAAGGAATTTGGAAGACACCTACCTGGTCAACTGACTGGAAGAGATCTGAAGGTATAAAACCTGCCCGTTAACCCACTGCCCTCAAGGGATAGGGGTTAGGATTTAAGCACACATTTTGGGGGAACACAATTCAATCCCTCATACTCATCGTGCTCCTCTGTTAGAACAATCTTGTTTCAGTGCAAGCCAAAACAATGAACTATTCAGAAGCTTCAGACAAGGACGCCCTGGTCATGTTCAGACAGTCCAGAAGTCTTTGGTGTCTTCTTGGCCAGATCATGGTTCAGGGCTGATCTGTCTATATGTGGTACAGTTCATTCCTTACCATCTGGTGTTTCCTATTGCATTAACAGAAGCTAATTTTAAAAAATGAAGGCACCTGACTGCCACTCCCAAAACATTTTAAATTATCCAGAATTTGAAGGTGAGGAGTCTAGAAGTTCAGTAACTTGTTCAAAGGCACATGGTGAAAAAGTGGTGCTGCCGAGATTCAAGCGCACATCCCAGTGCACCTTCCCTGAAGACTGTTAATAACAACAGTAACAGCAGTAACAACAAAGGCTACCCATTGCTAAGGGCTTGCTATGTGCCAGGCATACGTGCCCAGCACTTTCCATATGCTTTCTCCACCTAATCCTCACAGCAACACCATGAGGTTGTTCTTGTCCCTGTTTTACAGTTGAGGGTTGGAGTGTAGGGCAGGAAAGAAACCCTCCCAAGCCAAGGTCACAAAGCTACTAAGCGTGGGAGCCCGATTTCAAGGCAGTCTGCTTGCCTGCTCTTCACCACCCACGCCATGGCCAGGCCAAGCCAGACGGCTGCAATAACTCACCCCCACGGTACCTGGTCCTGCCCTGTGTAGAATCCGTCTGCGGCTCTGAGTGGGTGGAGGGTGCAGCAGGCCAGCCATGGGGTTACCAAAGTCCAGAGTCTCGCCCTCGGCGGTGAGAGATTAGGTTTAGAGATTAGGTTTGTATCAGCTTCCCGGAGAGGAACGGGTTCAGGCAGTCTGATTTAGGATGACTCAGCCCACAATTCACCTGTGAGATACATCAGCCAGAATAAGGCTGTGGTTAGAGCATTGGCTGTGGACTCAGACACAGCTGGGCATGAAACTCTAGCCACCACTCCTAGCCCCATGACTTTGGACACATTACTCACTCTCTTTGAGGCCCAGGTCCTGCCTCTGGAAATGGGAAAAACATCTTGCGTGGTGGCTGTGGTTTAAACAAGATGTGTGTAAAGTGCCTAATACAATGGCTGATGCTCAGTAGGAACTGGATAAATGGTAATATTTATGATTATTATTATTATGGTTTGCAAACTGGGCTTGGCCACCTGATAAAGTCACACATACCTGGTGGGCAGGTTCCATCACAAAAAACAAGTCCAGTCCAGAAGGTTGCTAGGAGAGCCCAGGGTAGAGGAAGGAGACCTACCCTTCAGCCTCTGAGATCTGGGATGAACTGCCCACACCTCTATCCACCCCTCTGGTCCCGCCCCAGTATTTCTGTCTGAACACACAGTGATGATTTGAACCCAGAACCCTGTCTCCTCTGGATAAAGATGCTCATAACAACAGGCCATCAGCCCTTCCCACTGAAAGACTCCACTGACCAGCCACCTCACCTTCGCAACCCCTCATGAGTAAACTCATTCCTTCTCCAAGACTTGGACCAAATGTACCTTCACTGGTGAGGGTTCCCCAGCTCCCCCAACTGAAAAGACCAAACCCGTTGCTGTCGAGTCAATTCCAACTCATAGTGACTCTATAGAACAGAGTAGAACTGCCCCATAGGGTCTCCAGGAAGTGGCTGGTGGATTCAAACTGCCAGCCTTTTGGTTAGCAGCCAAGCTCTTAACCACTGTGCCACCAGGGCTCCAGCCCCCCCAGGCAGAGTTAAATTGACCACACAGTGATCATGCATTTAGTGTCTTCCAGGTAAACACAAATGTGACTCCTGTCTTTCTGGAGCTTGAAGTCTATTGGGACAATAAGCCAGCAAACGAAGAAATACACCAAATGATTACAGCTTCTGGGAACTGCAAAGAAGGAAATAGCCAGTATGATGAGATAGAGAATAACACTGTGGGCTGGGGAGTAGGGTGGTGAGAAAAGTCTTCTCTGGGGAGGTGACATTTACCCTGAAGGACAAAAAGGAGCCAGCCTTGCCAAGAGCAAGGGAAAGGATTTGGTGTGTTTCGCATTAATCAGAAAATCAGACTGGAGCCGAGTAAAGATGGGGAGGGTTAAGTGTAGTTCAAGATGACAAATCAGAGACAGGCGAGGTCTCTCTCTTCCATACACACAACTGGATAATGATAGTGGGTATCATAGATTGAACCATGTCCTCCAAAAGAGGCGCTGAAGTCTTAGCGTCCGGTACCTGTAAATTTGACCTTATTTGAAAATAGGTTCTTTGTAGATGTCATTAGTTAACAAGAAGTCATAAAGAGCTTTGGCGGTGCAAAGGTTAAGCACTTGGCTGCTAACCAAAAGGTTGCCAGTTCTAACCCACCCCGCTGCTCCCTGGGAAAAAGACCTGACATCCTGAGCTCATAAAGGTAATAAATAAATAAAGCCTACCGCTTCTGAGTCTATTCCAACTGATAGCGACCCCATAGGGTTTCCAAGGCTGTAAATCTTTATGGAAACAGCCTGCCACATCTTTCTCCCTCAGAGCCACTGTTGGTTTCAAACCACCAACCTTTCTGTTAGCAGTCAATTGCTTTAACCACTGTGCAGCCAGGGCTCCTGCCCGTAAAGATTACAGTCTAGAAAACCCTTTGGGGCGGTCCTATTCTGTCAAATGGGGTCACTAAGAGTTGGAATCAACAGCACCTAACAATGGTGCACTGGAGTAGGGTGGGTCCTAATCCTGTCTGAATGGTATTTTGTAAAAGAGGAGAACAGACAGACAGAGACAGACACAGGAGGAGGACACCACGTGAAGACACAGCTTTAAACCAAGGAACCCCAGGGATTGCCAGCAGCCACCAGAAGCTAGGAGAGAGGCACAGCATCTCCTCTCAAGAAACTTCATATGGAATCAGCCTAGCTGACACCCTGGTTTGGACTTCCATCCTCCAGAACTGTGAGACAACAAACTTCTGTTCTTCAAAGCCAGCCACTTTGCGGTATTTTGTTACGGCAGCTCTAGGAAACTAAGACAGTGAAAATAAGACTTGTTACCATTCACTGAGCACCAGCTAGGTGCCAGGTACACATACTCTCTCATTTAGTCCTCTCCCTCAGCCCACAACACAGTATCTCTCTTAGTGCTCTTGTCTTGCTGATCTGTCATGACTTGTCTGCAGGTCTGTTGCTGCTCACTCACTCCTCATCACACTGTAAGCATCTCCAGGGCAGGAACGGGACTTCAGGCATCTCAGTGCCCTGGGACGTAGCAATGGAACAGAGTGTGCTTAATGTCTGTGGAGTTTTATTCATCAACCGTCTTCATCTAGGCTTAAGCAGTTACAATTTTGGGGATTGGTAACAAAAGCTGGTGCTTTTCGAATAAAGTTTGTAAAAAATACACTGAGCATCTTGCTTGAATGATTTAAGAAACACCTTATTTATATCAGAGCTCTGGTGGCTCGGTGGTTAAGAGCTCGGCTGCTAACGAAAAGGTCAGTAGTTTGAATCTACCAGCTGTTCCCTGGAAACCCGATGAGGCAGTTCTATTCTGTCCTTAGGATCACGATGAATTAACTTGATGGCAATGAGTTTGATTTTTGTTGTTGTTGTATTAGCAGCACACACTCAGAAGTATTACCATGTTTTTACTCAAATAATGTGCACCCTCTGCATTTTTTTGCCAGCTGCACCCTCTGCCCTTCAAGGGACCTTCACAAGCACCATCATACCAATCCACTACCACATGTTACTGTAAAAAAAAAAAAAAAAAAAAACTGGCATCGAGAGCTTATGAAAATGCCTGAAGTGGGGGGAGGGCACAGCCAGCAGATAAACACAGAAGCCATGTGTTATTTGCACAAAAATATGGTCATTAGGCCAGCCAATTCTGGTGATACTGTGCAGAGAGAGCTAATCTCACCCCAAAGTGTGTTGGTGTCTACTGCAGAGAGTGACAGCCCCAGAGCTGCCCCCAGGTGAAGTGGTATGGCTTAGACAGAGAGCAGGGGTGGGTCAGCTCCGTTCAACACACCATGACTGAGCACCTACCATGAGCTAGACCCTGTGACAGACGTTCTGTTGGGTATACAATGCATTCAGTGTCCTTTGCTCTTCAGCCACTATATTGCAGGGCTGACTGTGAGCAATGCTATAATAGAAATACAAGCAGTGCCCAAACCCAAACAAACCAAGCCCTTTGCTGTCCTGTCGATTCTGACTCATAGCGACCCTATAGGATAAAGGAGAACAGCCTCATGGGGTTTCCAAGGCTGTAATGTTTACAGAAGCAGACTGTCACATCTTTCTTCAGCTGAGCAGCTGATGGGTTCAAACCTCTGACCTTTTGGTTAGCAGGTGAGTGCTTAACCACTGTGCCACAAGGGCACCTTACAGACAGTGTTGTGGCAGGGAAAAGGTGATCGGCATAACAGGGGCCAGATCACAGAGGGCCTAGAATGCCAGGCCAAAGGCTTTGGACTCTAACATGTAAGTGATGGGAAAAACAACAACAACAACAAAAGCTCATTGCTGGTGAGTTGATTCTGACTTCCGGCAAACTCACGTGTGCCGGAGCAGAACTGCACTCCATACAGTTTTCAATGGCTATAGTCTTATGGAAGTAGATCACCAAGACTTTGTTTCGTGGCATTGCTGGGTGGGTTCAAACCACCAAACTTCTTGGTTAGTAGTCGAGCGCCAATCATTTGTACCTCCCAAGGGAGCTAAACCAGGTTTTTCATTTTCTTTCTTATTTTAAAGCAGGGAAAAGCTTTGTGTTTTGAAGAGATCATTCTAGGAGAAAGTGAAGGAAACAACTGACAAAGGGCTTGGAATAATGAGCAAGGAGTGTGGCCAGGGGAGGCCATTTTGGGTCAGGGGTAGGGGACTCTGTCTTGGTTCTTAGAGCAGGTCATTTTGTTCATGGTGTGATCGTGACCCGGGGTTGTGAGCAAGTGGGGGGAATCACAGGACAGGCTGAAGTGTTGAGGAATAGCCGGGGGTGGACAGAGGCAGGCCTCTTTGTGGAGATGTCAACCAAAGTTTACCAGCCCAAGATTCCAGAGACAACTGAGGTGTCGTGTCCAGTGGAAAAACACCGGGCTTGAGTTAGAATTGGGTTCCAGTCAAATCTCTGTTACTGATTAGCTATGCAACTTGGAACAAGTCACTTTGTTCTCTGAACCTATTTCTTCTGCTGAACAATGGGGATTATGACCTCTGAATCGCGACTGTAACAGATTAAAAAAAAAAAAAGAATCTGAGGCCTTTCCCCAGGTCTCCAGTTGGAATCATTCTCTACTTCCTTCTCCATGTATCTGTCTTATATCATTACATGACCTTGTGAAAATGACAGGCTTCCAACTCTGTGATTCCTAAAGGCCTGTCTAGCTCTAAACCTCTAGGTTTCTATGACAAATTTGGATTTTGTCAGATTGTGATGACTCAGGCCTGTGGAACACCCACAGATCCCTAAGTAAAGTCACATGTAGGCCTATGAAAAATAGAGCCACATTGTGTATTTACGCATACCTTGGATCTTGGTACTCTGCTGTCTATTCTGGTTTGATTTTCAAGCAAAAATGTTGTTTATCACTTAAAAACAGATGGTAATTAGATTATATATAGTTTCTCTTCTTAGGTCTTCTCACCATTCCAAACTTGGAATTCCCTTCACTGAAATCTACCACAACCACCTGAGATGGTTTATTTTGAAAGTGTGACACAGAGAAAGGAGAGAGTAGGTTTCCAGGAAAAAGTGTCAGGGAAGGCAATGGGAGACCACCAGATAACTTTTCCAGGGCTGCTTAAAAGGCATGAGCCCCCGTTTGAAGGAACCCTTGCCTGACAGCAATTAAACAATAGTGATTGTACTGGGGTGAGTTCTGTTCCCCCCAAAATTATGTTCAAATCTGAAAAATGAGGTGCTGTGAGCAGCTATGATACTGGCGGCCAGGCTGGGCTGGAGTAAAAATGTGGGCTGAAGGGATGGCAGGCGGAAGAGGTGCCCCACGGAGCAAGTTAAAGAAGTTAGTGTTTATCAGCAAGCAAGGAGCAAGCAATATCAAGCCTGGACTTCCAGCTCAGGGATGGACAGCTAGTCTAATTTTATGTTTACTTGATTTTTTTAGAAGATTCTGGAATGATAATTTTCTTGGAAAAGAAGGAAGAAAAGGAAAAAAGTGAGGAAGGAAAAGAGAAAGGGAGGGAGAAGGAGGGAGGGAGGGAGAGAGAAGGAAAGAGAGAGAGAGAAGGAGAGAGGGAAGGAAGGAGGGAGGGAGGGAGTGAAGGAAGGAATGAAAGAAGAGGAGGGAGGGAGGGAAGGGGGAGAGAGAAAGGAGGGAAGGAGGAGGGAAGGAAGAGGGAGAGAAGGAAGGAGGGAGGAAGAGAAGGAAGGAGAGAAAAGGAGGGAGGGAGAGAAGGAAGGGAGAGAAGGAGGGAGGGAGGGAGGGAAGGGAGTGAGAAGAAAGGGGGATGGAAGGAGGGAGAGAGAAAAGGAGGGAAGGAGGGAGAGAGAAAGGGAGGGAGAGAGAGGGAAGGAAAAGGGAGGGAAGGAAGGAAATAGAAGGAGAGAGGAGGGAGGGATGAGGGAAGGAAGGAAGGAGGGAAGGAGGGAAGGAGGGAAGGAGGGAAGGGAGAAAAAAACTATTAGAACCTTAAAAAGAACCTTAGGCAGATGTAATTCAAGAGCTTCCTCCTTCTTTCAAAAACAAGTTTTCTTTTTGTAATCAATTGAAAAGCTAATTCATGCCTGTAGCAAAATATTCAAACACTTAGAACAGTTGACACAAAGAATAAGTTTCTCCTCTCCCCTAGATTCCAATCTCTCTCCCCAGAGGTAATCACTGTTAAGTTTCCTGTGTATTCTTCCACAAATATTTTATGCATATAAGTACATTTTCTTTAAAAATCACAACTCAAGATACACGCTTTACCGACCGTACTTTTTTTTTTTTTTCCCTGCTTTGAGGATTGCTTCATATCAACATATCTAAATCAACCTGACTTTTAAAAATGCCTTCTGGATACTTCATTGGAAGGAGTTCCATAATTTATTTAACCAGTTTCCTTTTGATGAACAATTTGGACCCCCCCCCCGCCCAGTTTTTTTCTCACTGATTACAATGCCCTTTTGAATATTCTTTTATTATTTATTGTACTTTAGATGAAGTTTTGCAGAGCAAACAAGTTTCTTGTTAAACAATTAATACGCGTATTGTTTTGTGACATTGGTTGCCAACCCCATGACATGTCAACACTCTCCCCTTCTCGACCCTGGGTTCCCTATTACCAGCTTTCCTGTCCCCTCCTGCTTTCTCATCCTTGCCCCTGGGCTGGTGTGCCCATTTACTCCCATTTTGTTTTATGGGCCTGTGTAATCCTTGGGTGAAGGGTGAACCTCAGGAGTGACTTCAGTACTGAGCTATAAGGTTGTCCAGCCGGGGGCCATACTCTCAGGGTTTCTTAGTCTCTATCAGACTTTTTTTTTTTTTTATCAGACCAGTATGTCTGATCTTTTTTTTTTAAAATGAGTTAGAATTTTGTTCTACATTTTCTTCAGCTCTGTCTGGGACTCTCTATTGTGATCCCTGTCACAGCAGTCGGTGTTGGTAGCTGGGCACCATCTAGCTCTGTCGAACTCAGTTTGGTGGAGGCTGTGGTAGTTGCGGTCCATTAGTCCTTTGGACTAACCTTTCCCTTATATCTTTGGTTTTCTTCATTCTCCCTTGCTCCTGATGGGGTCAGACCAGTGGAATATCTTTGATGCCCACTCAAAAACTTTTAAGACCCCAGAGGCTACTCACCAAAGTAGGATGTAGAACATTTTCTTTATAAACTATGTTATGCCAATTGAGCTAGACGTTCCCCAAGACCATGGTCTCCACAGCCCTCAGTCCAGTAATTCGGTCTCTCAGGGAGCTCGGATGTGTCTGTGGAGCCCTACTGAATATTCTTATATGTTGTTGTCTGTGCACATGTGTGAGAATATTTGATGGGTACTTTTGTAGGAGTGAAACTGTCAAAAAATATATACTTTCAAACTTTTGGCAGAGATCGCCAAATTGGTCTTCAAGGCTGAAATACAAATTCACACTCCTTCCAGCGAGCAAGGCGAGTGCCTCTGTGCCTGACTTCCCACCATTTTCTGATCTTTCTGAATCTAGTAGGTGAAAAATGAATCTCATTGTTATTTTAATTTGCATTACTTTAAGTATGAGTGATAGGAGACATTTTATCATGTGTTTATAAGCTGATTGTTTTTCTGAGAATGCCTGTAGAGAATAACAGCCAGACGCATGCACACATATTCTGTGTAGGCCGTACCCAGGTGAATCAGGATTAAAAGTCACCACTGATATCTGTGGCAGGCATTGTGCCAGAGGCTCAGTGACAACAGAGGGCAAAGATGATAAGCTCCTGCCCCTGGCACTTACAGCACGTTGAGGGAGACATTCAAATAACTGAGCAGTTGAAATAACATACTTCAGCATCTCACAGGGAACTACTGGTGTCCCACACAGCAGGGGTGATTCATAAGACCTGGGATGTCCATCTGGGAAGACATCCTGGAGGAAATAATCTTTCAACTGAGACCTGCAGGAGGAATTAAAAGTTAAACCAGCAAAGGGGATGGGACAGAGTGTTCTCAGAAGGAGGCAAGAGGCCTGCAAGTGCAAAGACCAAGAGGTGAGAGACAGCATTTGCATAGATGTTAGAAGTTCAGAAAGGATGAAAAACAGTGTTGATGGGGGAAGAGAAATGAGGAGAACGGGAGAGTAAGGTGGCCAACTGAACCAGTTTGCCCAGGCTCAGGGGCCTACCTTGTTCCATCTCACCTAATGGCTTCTGAAAAGAATTGTTCTAGAAGGGAAGAGGAGGGAGGGGAAGGGGAGAGGCAGAGAGCTAATACTCTTAGCCGGCTTCTATATCCTATCCTTCTTTGTTCACGTAATCCTCCATTCTCTAGAAACCCACCATCCGGGGGCACCGAGGAGTTCTCCACTTGGGTGAGGTTCTCATTGGGTCCCACCAGGTTCCCCTGCCTCCGATCCCATTCCTGTGCCACCCATGGGGGTCTGGAGCCCTGGAGCCCTTCTAGTGCCAGAGCTGTGTGTGTTCTGCCACAAAATGTGGGAGAATACCTGTGCTCACCACGCTGCTCTAGAAAGGTTCCCAAGCAGTGCTGCTCGGGCTCAGTGTTTTACATGGTTTTGAGTCAAACCGTCCCTCCAGGGTGCTGCCTGGTTCCTGGAGCCCTGGTAGCACAGTAGTTAAGAGCTTGGCTGCTAACCAAAAGGCTGACAGTTCACAGTTGCTCCTTGGAAACCCTATGGGGCAGCTCTACTCTGTCCTGTAGAGTCTCTATGAGTCAGAATTGACTCAACAGCATTGGGTTTGGCCTGATTTCTATCCAGCCAAGAGGCTGCTTAGGCTCTTCCATCAACAGATTTGTGGTTGCCCACCACAGCCAACTCATTTTTTTTTTTTTTTTTCAGTTGCCATTGAGTCAGTTCCAACTCATGGCAACCCATGTGTGTCAGAGCAGAACTGTGCTCCACAGGATTTTCATGGCTGTGACCCTTCTTAAACATACCACCAGGGCTTTCTTCCAAGGCACCTCTGGGTGGGTTTGAACTGCCAGCCTTCTGGTTAGTAGCCGGGCACTTAGCTGTTCGCACCACCCAGGGACTTGGCCAACTCTAGACATTTCTATACTCCAGCCATGGACACAGCTTCAGCTCAGACTAGACTCAGTTTGATGACCTGGCTGAGTATTCTGTTCTCAGACTTTCTCCTTCTCCCCTCAAAGTACCCGGCATAAAGGAGACCCCTGGGTACCCAGCCCTTGCCCAAGACTCCTGCAACACTAAAAGCTGAGGAGGAGCAAAGACTCATGGCAGGGACAGACAGAGCCCATCAGCTAAAATTCAAGTCCTGTCTGCAACCTGAAAACCAGCCTGGAAAGGTTTTCTGGCTCACCTGTCTTCACCTTTAGCTTGGAGGAAACCTGAATCTGTTTTTTCATATTATGATGAACTAAGGAAGAATTCGGTGAAAGAACATCTGAGCCACCTACATCTAGGACACTTGTCTATGAAGAGAGATCTTACATGGTGGTTCTGTCTCCAGGGAAGGCTGGGGAACCCCATTACTAAAATACACAGCAGAGGACCAGGCCAGGTCTTAGGGAACCTTTCATTGGCCTGGAGAGCCCAACTCTGTTTCTCCATTGGCCACCCTTTTAAATTCCTGATTTCTACTCCCAGCAAGTGGGCTGTGTTTTAGATGAAGAGTGAAGACAAGAGAAGGAGCTCATGCAGTTTGTCAGAGGGAGGGTGGGAAGTCCCTGCTGCAGAAGGAGCCAGGCGTGGTGCTTGCTAACCTGATGACAATAGAAAGAGGGTGACCCAACTTAGCCGGAGTGTTTCAGGCTGGCCTTAGCCCTGTGTTCCTAGGCTGTTTCCCTGTCCGCTAATGGTACTGTGTAAAAGACTCTTGGGCCTTGCTAGGAGTCCCAGGAACTGACTCATCTGTACTCAGGGACAAGCCTCCTCTCAATCCCACCAGTGCCCCTCTATCCAATGGGTGCCACCACCACACTAGACACCAAAACCCTAGCCCGGGAGTATAATTAAGGGTAGGAAGCCAACAGGATCCACGCATCCTCAGGCACCAGTCTGTGGGGGCATGGCAAAGTCTTTGGAGATTCTTATGCAGGGATAACAGCGTGTAGGGAGAGGGGCATAAACATTACATCACCCCTCCCTGCGTGCCTTCTCACTCTTACACTGTCGTTGCCCAAGCCCGTACACTACCATTGCCCAACAGAACTTTCCACCATGATGGAAACGTTCTATATCTGTACTGTCCAATAGGGGGGCACTAGCATGGCTGATAAACTGAATTTTTCATTTCCTTTAGTTCTGATTGAGCTACATTTGCTTTTCAATAGTCACGTGTAGCTAATGGCTACATTATTGGCCAGTGCAGCCCCAGACCCGGCCTGTTCTGCTGGGCATTGCTATCCCATTAGGCACTGCCATCCCGTCAGTCTTTGGGGCCACCAAAGGGTAGTTTGTGGGGGATCGGGGAAAGATTTCTCTCTCTCCTCTGTCATACTCTCTGTTACCAGGGTCCCAGAGAGTGCTACCTCTGCCTTCTTTTTTTTAAAAACCAGCTCTTTGTTTTTAGTTATAGCTCCATACTTTCCACTGGAGCCCTGGCAGCATAATGGTTAAGAACTCAGCTGTTAACCAAAAGGTCTGCCAGTTGCTTCTTGGAAACCCTGTGGGGCAGTTCTACTCTGTCCAATAGGGTCACTATGAGTCAGAACTGACTCAATGGTACCTAATAACAACAACACTTTCCACTGACTGGAGCCCTTGTGGTGCAGTGGTTAAGAGCTCAGCGGCTAACTAGAAGGTCGGCAGTTGGAATCCACCAGCAGTTCCTTGGAAACCCTATGGGGCAGTTCTAGTCTGTTCTATAGGGTAGTTATGAATTGGAATTGACTCGACAGCAATGGGTTACTCTCTACCGGGCTTGGGAGTTAACCGATTGGGGCACAGTTTTCAGAGACGTGTGACTAAAGCTTCCTCACTGGATATGCTTTACCTGGGTGACCTCGCTCAGTAGGAATCTTCTCTCAGATCTCAGGAGATGCCTTAGCCCTTGTGACTGCCCTTCTCTCGGGTCTGAACACCAGCCCCTTCCCTCAAGAAGCTTACAGACCCCTGAGGAGTTGCGTAAATTGTCTGCTCAGCAGAAGTAGAAATCAAACAAGTGAACAGTCCAGGGTAGCACATGGGAGGAAGCCATTTTCTCGAGAACCAGTAAAACTAGTCGCCGTCAAGTGCAACTCACGGTGACCCCGTGTGGTGTCTGAGTAGAACTGTCCTTCATAGGGTTTCCAATGGCTGGTTTTTTGGAAACAGATTGCCAGGCCTTTTTTTGAGCGACCTCTGGGTGGACCTGAACTTCCAACCTTTCGGTTAGCAGCCGAGTACATTAACTGTTTATACCACCCAGACTCCTTGAGAGCAGTGGTCTTCAAAGTGTAGTTCTGGAACCAGGAGCATCTGTGTAGCCTGGGAACTTACTGGAAATACCAATACTCAGGCCCCACCCAGGCTACTGAATCAGAAACTCCAGGGTGGGGCCTAGCAGTCTGTGTTTTAACAAGCCTTCTGATGCCCTCTAAAGTGTGAGAACCACTGGTCCAGAAGACCCAGAGGCGGTGATGGGTGGCGGCAGAAGAAATAGGAATGACTTTGCAGAAGAGTCCCGTAAGAGCTTGCCCTTGAGCTCGCAGAAGAGTTGACCAGGGAGACCAAGGAAGGAGGGACATGCCCGGGCAGAGGGCCTGCTGCCTATCAGCCACTCGCCCCAGCTCTGCGTGCCTTCCGATACGTTTAACAATCTTGGAACAGTAATTTTATTGTTTCAAATAAATGGCAAAGTATTCTTTAAAGAGTCCCATGGAAGTACTTTCTGTTTGAAAAAAGGCTCTTGGACTTGATTTTGGGCTCTCCGTGTAGCTAAGGATTATCTTCATGCTAATTTTTGAAAGTTTACAAAATTTACCTGACCCACTCATCCAACCTCTTTCCTTTGACTCCTTCAATGACAGCATATTGCTTTTAACGCAAAACTTCTAGTCCAAGAAATCTCCTGGACGTATATTTTCTCTATCAACTTTAGTTCTCTGTAATCTACCTGTCTACGCCCTTCCTCCTCCCACCCATAACCTTCCCCCTCACACACATACACCCCTCTTGGCTTTAAACAAGGAAACCAGATAACCGAGCTTGTAAAAATTATGCAATTCCATGTATGTGGAATATCTAGAATAGGCAAATGCATAAAGACAGAAAATGGATTAGTGGTTGCTTGGGGTTAAAGGGAGGGAAGAATGGAAAGATAGTGCTTAACGGATACAGAGTTTCTGTTCAGGGTTATAAAAAAAGTTTTGGAAATACATAGCGGGGGGTGATGATTGCAAAAACAATAAAATGACATAAAGTTAAGCATGAAGCTCTAAGCAACGAACTTTGTTCCTTAAGCATGTTTCATGCCTGGTCACTTTGCTCTGAAACTTCATGGTTTAGTTAAAAAAAAAAAAACAGGTTTACAGTGAGACAGAACTTAGGGTTCTAGTCCTACCTCTGCCTCTTTCTAGCTGGTCCTGAAACTCTGAGTCTTTTATTTCCTAGACTATTGTGTGGATTGAGAATGAGTTGTGGAGATAGATGAAATAATAATGTGAGAACTAGAGACATTTAGTAAACATAGCGTTTGTTTCTGCCTGCCTTTCCCTTCTCCTAGGGTAATGCTGGAGCGTTAGGAGCCCAGGCTCTGGGCCAGGCTAGCCCAGCAGCGGGATCTGAATCCAGTGCAGCCACTTAACAGCTGAGTGACCTTGGGTAAATTATTTAACTTGGTGTCTCAGGTTTCTCATCTTTAGAACGGGGGTGGCAAAAACAGTACCTCTCTCATAGGGTTGTTGCGAGAATTAAAAGCCTCAACACGTGTGAAGTTCACAGAAGAGTGCTTGGAACATAGTAAGCACTCAGTTGCTAACCGAAAGGTTGGCGGTTCTAACCCACCAGCCGCTCCATGGAAGAAAGAATGTGGCAGTCTGCTTCCATAAAGAGTACAGCCTTGGAAACCCTATGGGGCCGTTCTACGGTGCCCTACAGTGTCACTCTGAGTTGGAATTCGACTCAATGGCAATATTTTCTTTTTTTAATTTTTTTTTTATGTCATGATAGTCTCAGCTCTCAACTCCCTGTGAACAAGGACAATCGCCAGAGGAAGGACCTGCAGATAAGTGGTATCCTCTTGTGGGTGGAGACTTTCAGAGCCTTGGTCAGTTTGTTAGCACCGCGTTACTGCTTTTACGAAGTGAAGACTCATGTTCCCGCCCTCCAGAACATTTTTATCACTTCCTGATTCTTTTTATTATGTTCTGATGGTTTTGGCAGTTTGCTTGGCTTGTATCACATGCCATGTCTCTACTTATTCCCATAATATTCTTTGGAGAAAATTTTTTCTAGGGGAAAAAAAAAAAAACCGATTTACCAATTGATTGATTTGCTCATTTTATCCCATAAAGGATTTAGAAAGACAGAACCGAAGGATCTAATTTTACGGCATGCCAATAACTTTTTTTTAGATTTTTGTCCATAATCACTCAAAAAAAACAAGGCGATTCATTCAAATTACTGAATTAAATAAACCTAACTTTAGTCCTCACCACTGGTCTGTTAGTCTGTCATATTGTGGTGGCTCGCATGTTGCTATGAGGCTAGACGCTACGTCACCAGTATTTTAAATTTTCACAGGGTCACCCATGGTGGACAGGTTTCAGTGGAGCTTTCAGACTAAGACAGACTAGGAAGAAAGGCCTGTTGAATCTACTTCTGAAAATCAGCCACCGTAAACCCTATGGATCATAACAGATTATTGTTTAATTTGTTTGCTTTGGACGCATCATCAGGACACAATCCTTAGAGGGGGAGGTCATGTTTGGTGAAGCAAAGGGTCAGCGAGGGCATGGGAGACCCTCGGTAAGATGGATCGGCTCAATACGTGCAACGATGGACTCAAATATGCTGGCGATCATGACCGTGACACAGAACTGGGCAAAGTTCTATTCTGTTGTACGTGAGGTCACCATGAGTCAGAGTTCACTCAATGGCAGCTAACAACAACAACTTTATGCCAGTGGTTTTGTAGGTACAAGTGTTATTCTGAATGAAATCCTATCTTCAGAGTGGGGCATGGGAAATTTTGACCGAGAATTACAGGGGATTTAGACAGATTCCTGCTTAGAGAACTTCGTATTACTTTTTTAAACCACTGAATTACCTGGGATGGAAAGTTCTCTGCAGAAGTATTTTCCATTTAAAAGATTTTGCTCCCGGGAATAGAAAGATTTCAAATCTTTCACCTTGGACTTAAAGGGCTTACTTGTCTCATCTATTACTACTTAATTCCAGTCTTCTTTTCTCTCCTCCCAACAAATAAAGTTGATGGTGCAAACCCACCCAGAGGCTCTGCGGGAGAAAGACCTGGCAACCTGCTTCTGTAAAGATTACAGCCTAGGGAACCCTATGGGGCAGTTCAATGCTACCATATAGAATTGATATGAGTCGAAAATTGACTCACCAGCACCTAACAACAACAACAACGAACATGATTTAGGAGTCCTTGGATGGTGTAAATGGTTAATGTGCTCAGCTACTGACAGAAAAGTTGAAGGTTCAAGTCTACCCAGAGGCACCTAGAAAGAAAGATCTACCTACGAAAATAAAAAAACATATCAGTCACCGTAAACCCTGTGGAGCACAGTTCTACTTTGACACGTGGGGTTGCCAAGGGTTGGAATCAACTTGACAGCAATTGGTTGGTTAAGGTTGTTGCTAATTTCTTGCTTCTTGATTTGTGCATAGTTTTCACACTTCCAGTTCCATCCACTCCTAGAGGACCCTTTCCAGAACAAACCACCTACCCAAAGCTACTCTCCCCAGCCCAGCTGATCAACACAGCTTGACCAGATTATATTTCCTGACATGGTCTTTGAGTTACTCACCTATAATATCCATAAAATACCCTACTGTTTTTTTCAAAACAGAGCTTTCTATCAGTGGTTCTCAACTCAACCTCCACGTTAGAAGAACCTGAGATGCTCTTAATAAATGTAGACACCAGGCTCTACCACCACACCAATTAATCAGGTTCTCCAAGGGCAACATCCAGGCGTCAGTATTTTTCAAAAGCTTTCAGAGTGCAGCTGGGGCTGAGACTCGCTCCTCCAAAAGGATGAAGCCTAAGTGAGCCTTAAAAACCAAACTCATTGCCATCAAGTCGATTCCAGCTTAATCCTATAGGACAGAGTAGAACTGCCCCATAGGGTTTCCAAGGAGCGGCTGGTGGATTCGAACTTAACCACTGTGCCACCAGGGCTCCAAGCAAGCCTTAGTGATATACAAATGGTACTCTCAGTGTGTGAGAAGCTTCGGAAGGGAGTCACAGATACACAACAGCACTCAGAAGTCATGGCAATGGTCCCTAAGCACAAAATGCCTCGTTCAACCTGACACTTCCAGACAGGGGTCCAGCTTCTTTTGACTCTCCATAAAATTACCAGGACTTCTCCCTCATGAACTAAAGAAATCAAAGTTCAAAGTCTACCTAGGGGTAAGGCATTAAATAGGTAAATGGAAGAAGCAAAGCGGGCAGTATGCAAATGAGCATTGGTGGAAAACCGTTTTTTGGTGAAGTGTAGGAAAAAAGAATTAAGAAAGGTTGCTGTCGCTGCTTTGAGCCATTGAGTCAATTCCAACACCTAGGGACCCCATGTGACAGAGTAGAACTGCCCCATAGGGTTTCCTGGGTTGAAGTCTTCATGGGAGCAGATCGCCAGGTCTTTTCTCCTGAGGAGCCACTGGTGGGTTCAAATCGCCAACCTTTTGGTTAGCAGCCAAGCGCTGAACCATTGTGCCACAAAAGGTACTTTGGCTGAAAACTGAGAAAAGGTCCTCAATTATGGAACGTCAGACCGAAACATACCCCAGGTAGAGGTCACGACCCAGTGCTGCTCAGATTGGATCCTGCCTGTGCGTTGTGTGGGTTTGGCTTGCATGATGTTTTAAATTTTTTTTTTATTGTTAGCTACTTACATTTGATAACAGGAAGATTTCATTCTAAAACTCTGGATTTCTGGCTTCTCTTGAAAAATAGGAAGCACTAGCAACACTGCCCACATTCCACCAAAGCAGCAAACAGCTGGAGGTGGTTGGCAGCTGCTCTGGAGCCCAGATTTTCCTGGTAGCCACAGTCCCCACCCTACTCCACCATACACCTGGCTAATGTCATTCATTTACATTTCCTTCCTGGTCCCTGAGAACGTCTGCATTTGTCACCACCGACTTAATCCAGTGCTCCTAGAGACCAGGTGAAAAATCTGAGACCCTTGTGGTTAAGTAACTCGGCCAAGGTGATGTGGTAACTGACTCCTGGAACTAGAAGTAGGATCCATGACACATAACACCTGGTCCCTTTACCAAGCCTGTTGCCATCAAGTCGATTCCAACCCACAGCAATCCTAACACCAGTAAGGTGTTTGGCTATGTCTACAAAGTATCCATACCTGTGTCCCCTATGTGATTTATTACGTATATGGATATACTCACACACACACACATACCTGTGTGTACATAGGGTTATCATTTCTTTTCTTTTACTCAAAACAATTTTTTAAGGTCTATCACATTGGTGTTATATTTCCAGTTTATTGTTTGTGCTTACAGGGAGTCCCCAGCTTACGACAGAGTTCTGTTCCAATGACTCTGTCGAAAGTCAGCTCCGATATAAGTTGAGTACCTCATTTATTTTTTAGTTTTCATTATTATTGCCTTTTATCATCCTATCTTTATAAATCTATCTTTTTTTGTCTTTGGAGGTTGGAAACATTACATATAAATATACAGATATATTTTAATATATACATAAAAATACACAAATCATAAGATAAAAGGTCATAAATGCCATCTGTCGTTTAAGTCGGGGATTGTCTGTACTACACAATATTCCATGGTATTCATCCACCTCATTGGATTTATCCATTTCTCCAGAGGTGGTCTCTGAGATCATCACCAACTCCCTGATGCCACAAACAGCCCAACTCTGAGCTATGTGAGAGTGTCTGTGGCTTTACCCCTGGAGTGAGAGTACTGGTCAGAGGGCATGTGCATTCATTTTTTTTTTTTACAATTACTATTTTATTATATTTCATTTATCATTTGTCTATCTACCCCTCTGTCCATCACTAACCTATTTTATATATATATTTTTATTTATTGTGCTTTAAGTGAAAGTTTACAAATCAAGTCAGTCTCTCATACAAAAACTTACACACATCTTGCTACATATTCCTAGTTGCTCTCCCCAAATGAGACAGCACACTCCTCCTCTCCACCCTGTATTCCCTGCGACCATTCAGCCAGCTCCTGTCCCCCTCTGCCCTCTCATCTCGCCTCCAGACAGAAGCTGCCCTCATAGTCTCATGTGTCTACCTGAGCTAAGAAGCTCACTCCTCACCAGTATTATTTTCTATCTCATAGTCCAGTCCAATCCCTGTCTGAAGAGTTGGATTCAGGAATGGTTCCAATCTTGGGCTAACAGAGGGTCTGGGGACCATGACCTCCAGGGTCCCTCCAGTCACAGTCAGACCATTAAGTCTGGTCTTTTTTTGAGAATTTGAGATCTGCATCCCACGGTTCTCCTGCTCGGGATTCTCTGTTGTGTTCGCTGTCTGGGCAGTCATCAGTGGTAGCCGGGCACCATCTAGTTCTTCCAGTCTTAGGCTGATGTAGTCTCTGGTTTGTTTACGTGGCCCTTGCTTTATCTTGGGCTCATATTTACCTTGTGTCTTTGGTGTTCTTTATTCTCCATTACTCCTAGTGAATTGAGACCAATTGATGCATTTTAGATGGCCGCTTGCTAGTGTTTAAGGCCCCAGACGTCACTCACCAACGTGGGATGCAGAACATTTTCTTAATAGCCATGCACACTCTTCAGCTAAGTACATGCAGTACATTGAGGTTGTGCCCAGGAATGGTTGTCCTTGCAATACTGGATGTTTTCTAGTTCCTCTCAAGTACTTATTAACTGATTATACAATCTTTCTAAGTTTCATGAGTATAATCTTGTAATTTTAATTTGCATTTCTCTGATTATTAATGAGGTTGGTCATCTCTTTATGTACTTGCTAATCTTCTAATTTCCCCTGTGTGACTTGCCTATTTATAGCCTTTGACCATTTTTTCCTTGAGTTTCCTGTTTCTTGTTGGTTTGTGGGGGTTTCTTGCCTGTTTTACTTTTACTCCCATTGGTTTAAGGCATTGCAAATGTATGTTCTTCATCTGTTGCCCTTCTTTCATCTTTATCTAATTATCCTTTGTTGAATAAAAATAATTTAATGTCATTGTAGTTAAAGCTATCAATATTTTGCCCTAAAACTTGTGCTTTGTGACACAGATTTCTTCTTTGTGACCCCAAGGTCACAAACATATTCTCTTACCTATTCTTCCATAGCTTTATAATTTTACCTTTCCTATATAGGCCTGTGGAAACCCTGGGTGGCATAGTGTTTAAGTGCTATGGCTGCTAACCAACAGGCTGGCAGTTCGAATCTATCAGGCAATTCTTGGAAACTCTATGGGGCAATCCCGCTCTGTTCTATAGGGTCACTATGAGTTGGAATTGACTCAACAGCAACAGGTTTGGTTTTTTTGCTTATGAAGGCCTAGAATCCAACTTGGAATTCATCTTTGACAAAACATAAGGTGAGAACACTTTATTTTTCTCAAAGGTGACCCATATTCCCAACACCATCTGATCTCTTCTCATATTACACGTAGAAAAAAGTTAGACCCTCCCCTTTGTTATAGAATTAAACCTCCATGATAAAAAAAAAAAAAAAAAATTGCCATCGAGTTGATTCTAACTCATAGCAACCTTATAGGACAGAGTAGAACTGCCCCATAGGGTTTCCAAGGAGCGCCTGGTGGATTTGAACTGCTGACCTTTTGGTTAATACCTGTGGCTCTTAACCAGTACTCCATCAGGGTTTCCAGAAAAACTTCCATGATAGACCACCTAAATTCATGACTTACCTATGTTTTAAGTGAGGTTTGGCTAACTCGTGACTATAAAAAATAGCATAAGGAGTTGACCATTTGCATCAAGGTCCTTCACCAGTTAGTTCCCACCACCCCATATAATACCCTTCATTTCTTACTACCCCACATGGCGGCTCTTAACTCCTGCCAGACATACCTCTGACCGCCCTCCTGGGGTTCCTCACCCCTGACTACCTGCCTTCACACAAGCCACCTGTGGAATGTCCATGACGGGTCACTTCCTTCTTCCCGGTGCCACACCCATCTCTCTGAAGCCTGATCATCCAAGTCTCACTGGACCCAACCCTTTCAATGCTTTGTTAGCACCGAAGCTGCAATGGGCCCTAAATGTTCCCAGCTCATTAACCCCAGGGTGTGTGTGTTTCATCATAAAGATCACCTGGTTTTCATAGTTTACAAAACCCTTTCACGTTCTCTCTGATGAACGCTATAAGGCAGGCAGAGCAGTAAATATTTCTCCTATTTACGAATGAGGAAACCAAGGCTGGCAAGAGTTTAAATCTCTTGAAATTTAGACAATTTGCCTGTGATCATGTTGCAGGAACAATGAACGACTGGGAGTAGAAGCCAGCACCTCTAATTTTAAGACCAGTGCTCACTCAACGTGCCACAATCCCTTTCACTGGGGGCACAGGGCCTGACTCTCCAATTAGATGGATTGTTTCTCAAAGTTAATGCAGGACTTGAACCTCCAGAAAGCACTTGCGTTGCTTGGTGCAAATGAACTTCAGGCACCGAGGCCATTGTACCTGGAGCCTGGTCTTGGATTCCCACCCTTTTGCCTGGGATACTTACACTCTACTTAACGTGAAGCATGGACCCTCTTGTAGCATGGTGTACATCCTTCTCATGGCATTGATCACAACTATAAGTAGATCACCCCTTGTATCCTTAGTACTTAGCACCTACCTCTCTCTCTAGAGGAGCCCTGGTGGCACAGTGGTTAAGAGCTCGGCTGCTAGCCAAAACATCGGTAGTTCGAATCCACCAGCTGCTCCTTGGAAACCCTATGGGCAGTTCTATTCTCTCTTATAGGGTCAACTATGAGTTGGAATTGACTCAACAGCAACAGGTTTGGTTTGTTTTTTTTCCCTCACGGGAATGTAAGTTCCACCAGGGCAGGGGCCTTACCTGTCTTGTTCATAACTGTACCCTCAGTGCCAAGCTCTGGACTCAATAAACATTTGTTGAATGAATGAATGGATGTATGAACGATTGAGTGAGTGGGTGTCTCCTGTACCTTCTCAGCCACTGCCTGGGCTCCTGTGCTGGATGACTGAGCACTTACACTGGCCTTGCTGCACTCCCCACGGGACGCCAAGCCCTCCGCTGCCCAAGACCCTATGGCAACACACTCCTTCCCCCTGGGCACCTGCATTTGCCACCCACTAATAGGATCAGCATGAAGCGTGGTTTGCAGTCCAGCCCAGGGCTCAATATTTCCTCCAGCCCAAGATCTGCCTTGTCGTTGTCTGCTCTCCCTTCCTGGCCCTGCCTCCGCCAACTCTGGCCCCGTCATTGTGTCCCTGAGGTCCCAGCCCACCCCATGTCTAAGGCCTTCCA
Source organism: Loxodonta africana (assembly GCF_030014295.1). Taxonomy (NCBI): domain Eukaryota; kingdom Metazoa; phylum Chordata; class Mammalia; order Proboscidea; family Elephantidae; genus Loxodonta; species Loxodonta africana. The sequence continues at coordinate 21,128,808 of NC_087342.1, read as the reverse complement.
AGTCAGGGTCCTGTGAGGCTCCTTCTAGGATCCAGCCTCATGATCTGCACCAAACAGACTCTCAATAGATAACGACAAATAATGAGCTCTTTATTCCACTTGGAAGTCTGATTTTTAATCTGTTTCATAGATATGAATGGAAAACACAGCTGATTGGTAAGTAGGAAAAAATGCTTTCCACTGCCAGTAATGAGCCCAGCCCTGTCTATGTCCAGAAATGTCAGCCATCAGAGAACCACATATCAGTGGTAAACAACATTTCTTGAATGATTACTCTGGAAAGAGAAGTGGCTCTGAGCACTCCATAGGATGTTAGCACGGTCAAGAGGACAAGTAGAATATTCTTCAAGAGCACCCAGGCCTTCCTAGGTGAACTTTCCATTTTGATGGGTATACTAAATACATACAGGTACACATGCATGTGCACAAACACACACACATGTCAAATTAATTTAGTATGTCGTGATGGTTTTGAACACAGGCTTTGGAGGCAAATGAAACAGAGTTCAAATTTTGCCTCTAATTTTTATTAAGCGACTTCTTTAGAGCAAGTTGTTGTATTTCACGTAAATAACGTGTGCTTTCTGGGTTTGTTTGCTGGCCGTGTGCCCTCCCCCAGTGAGGTATTTCTGTAAGTGCACTACGCTATTTTTTTTTTTTTTTTACAGCATCACGTGGAAGAGGATTGGCATGGTTGTACTTAAAAGGGTGCCTCTAGGGGGAAGGTCATGGCAGGCAAACAAATGCAGAGGATGCATGTTATTTGTGTAAAAATATGGTACTTCTCTGAATTTGTTACCTCATCTATCAGCTGGGATAATGATACTTACCTCATAAGGTTGATGCCAGGATTACATGAGATGGATAAACAAAGCTCCCAGAAGGTACTAAATGAAAGAGAAGCAGAGGCTGTTATTAGTGTCAGAATTGTATTACAGCTAAGTCTGTTTGGATGGGATAATGTGGACTAAAGATGTCGGGGAAGGGGCCCTGGGAGAGGTGAGCTCACATCTGGGTTTGGGAGAAGGAGAAAATGGCTTGGGAGAGAGAAGTGAGGAGGTTAGGAATGAGAGCCGATGTAGCTACAGTGAGGAACGGGGTCAGCTCCAGGTCCCAGGCCAAGCTGTGGTCACTGCTGACTAATTCCAGGGGGCAGTCTTGCATTTCCAAGGGGATTTAAGCTGCAACTTTTTGTTCTGTTTGGTTTTAACTTTCTACTGAAGTCTCCTTGGACATACTGCCCAGCAGGCTGTCTGGCTCTGAGGGGAGGTGCCAGGCTGATGGGTGGAAATACCCCTGCCCTTGAACACACCTGCCACTCCTGCCATTGTCCCGTCCTGCTCAGGGACTCAATGGGACAAACCTTGGTTAGTGAGATTAGTTAGAGGCAGACATTACTGAAGTTCAAATTGGAAGGCAATTCTTGGCTTGTCTCTTAATTAAAAAAAAAAAGAACTTCCTGTGTTCCAGATTTGCTCCACCTGAAGGAAAAGAAAGATTAATATTTAAGAACTTGTCTCTTGCCTTCCATGCAGGAGCCCTGGGTTCATTTCCTGGCCAGTGCCCCTCGTGTGCAGTTACCACCCACCTTTTAGTGAAGGCTTGCATGTTGCTTTGATGGTTTCAGGTTTCATTGGAGCTTCCAGACTAAGAAAGACTAGGAAAAAAGGCCTGGTGATCTACTACTAAAAATCAGCCAGTGAAAAGCCTATGGATCACAGCCGTTCAATCTACAATCGATCATGGGGATGGCGCAGAACCGGGCAGTGTTACACTCTGTGATGTATGGGGTAGCCACGAGTCAAGGGCTGACTTGGCGGCAGTGAACAACAACCCAAAACATGGTCCCCAACCAGCAGCATCAGTGTCACCTGGGAACTTGTTAGAAATTCAGAGTCTAGCATGCAAACTCCCTGAGAGACCAAATTACCGGGCTGAGGGCTGAGGACCATCGTCTCAGGGGACATCTAGCTCAACTGGCATAACATAGTTTACAAAGAAAATGTTCTACATTCTACTTTGGTGAGTAGCGGCTGGGGTCTTAAAAGCTTGTGAATGGCCATCTAACATATTCCACTGGTTCCACCCCATCTAGAGCAAAGGAGAATAAAGAAAACCAAAGACACAAGGGAAAGATTAGTCCAAAGGACTAATGGACCACATCTACCATGGCCTCCACCAGCCTGAGTCCAGTACAACTAGATGGTACCCAGCTACCACCACCGACTGCTCTGACAGGGATCATAATAGTGGGTCCCAGACAGAGCAGAAGAAAAATGTAGAACAAAATTCAAACTCACAAAAAAAGACCAGGCTTACTGGTCTGACAGAGAATGAAGAAACCCTGAGAGTATGGTTCCTGGATACCTTTTAACTCAGTACTGAAGACACTCCTGAGGTTCGCCCTTCAGCCAAAGATTAGACAGGCCCATAAAACAAAATGAGGCTAAATGGGCACACCAGCCCAGGGGCAAGGACAAGTAAGCAGGACGGGACAGGAAAGCTGGTAATGGGGAACCCAAGGTTGAGAATGGGACAGTGTTGACATGTCATTGGATTGGCAGCCAATGTCACAAAACAATATGTGTATTAATTGTTTAATGAGAAACTAATATGCTGTGTAAAACATCTAAAGTACAATAAAAAAGAAAGAAATTCAGAGTCAAGAGCCCCACTGCAGACTCACTGAATCAGAAACTTTGGTGACAGGGCCCAAGAATCCATGTTTAACAAACTTTCCATTTGATCATTATGCACCCTAAACCGTGAAAAGCACCAATTTATGCACAATGTAGATAAGTCAGCCTCTCTCCAGTTACCCTTCACCTTCTACCCTTCACCATATGATTAAGAAAACATCTATTTCTCTACAAAGGAATGGGAAGCTCACTCTAGAACACAGTTACCAAAGACTTCAAGTTAGAGAAGCTTTTTATAGAACTCCCATGTGGACCAGCCAGAAATAATCATAATATTAAACTGTGGAAATGTCGATATTTGCACTGAAACAAAATACGCAGACGGAATATATACACGGAAGCAAACTACATCAGAAACAAATTCTATCACAGCTGTTTGATCGCAAGCAAGAGAAGTGGAGTCTCACTCCTTAAAGCACTAAAGAAATGTACTGGAAGATACAAGGCTGCTTACAGAATCAGAAGAACTGCTGAAGAATCAGTCCCAGAGTGGCCAGGAGCCAAGGCAGGATCTAGGGAGCAGGAATTCATGGGCAGTGTGGATAAGATGCTGCTGCAGAAATCAATCAGCTTTCAGGACTTGGATCAATCAATGCATTGAAGGTGCAAATTCCCAAGAGAGAATATGATTGGCCAAGCCCCGGTCTCACCCCAAGCCCTGGGCCAGTGGAGGCCAGGACACCATGATGGATGGTCCCAGAGCCCCTGGAAGACTGCACACAGTGGGAGCTGAATAGTTCTGCAAAGGAAAATCAAGTGCAGCCCCAGGCCTGAGCGGATGGATGCCAGGCAGGCAAACAATGGATATTCCCTCCCTCCCTGGCTAGCTGGTGTGGCTGGACATTGGCCACAGAAACCCAGATATGTTAACCTTAGGAGAGATGAAAGGGAATGTGGAAGCTTTCTTAGGGAGGCTGGGGGACTTCAAAAGCTAGGAAAAACGGAGTAGAGACAACAGCGTGATTTGGTGTAGTTGTGAAGGCCAAAGAGAATGACCTCAGGTAATGACTTCAAGAAGCCCCACTCCTGGAAGCGGACAGGGCAGACACGCTGCATACCCTGAGAAAGAAGGAGATAAGCACAGGGTCAAAGAGGTGTCTATGATTGAGCACCACAGGCAGTCTGAGTGTTCCAGATGTGTGGATATGGGCCCCTCTGGTTACGAATTTGGCTGCTAACTAAAAGGTCGGCAGTTCGAATCCACCAGCTGCTCCTTGGAAACCCTGTGGGGCAGTTCTACTCTGTCCTAGAAGGTGGCTATGAGTTGGAATCGACATGACGGCAACATGTTTGGTTTGGTTTAGTTTTTAACATACACCTAGGAGCTATGGTGGCACAGTGGTTAAGCACTAGGCTGCTAACTGAAAGAATGGCAGTTCAAACCCACCAGTCACTCTGTGAGAGAAAGATATGGCAGTCAGCTTCCATAAAGATTCACAGCCTTGGAAACTCTATGGGGCAGTTCCGCTCTGTTCTATAGGGTTGGGATGAGTTGGAATTGACTCAACGGCACACAACAACAACACACACCTGGAACCTGAGCACCCAATGAGAAAGGCCATCACTTCCTCAAGAGAATTGTGTGGTGGTGGTGGAGTGGAGTGGCAAGGGGGCAGGGAAGGAGAGCTGTCAGCTACATCTGGGGCATGGGTGCATGCAATGTGACAACAAGGACCCAAAGAGGCAATATTGCCAGCAGGTTCTAAGACCAGCCCCCACACTGCCAGTGCATCAAGGCTTATTGAAAAAAAAAAAAAATCCATTGCCGTCGAGTCAATTCTAGTTCATAGCGACCCTATAGGACAGAATAGAACTGCCCCATAGAGTTTCCAAGGAGTGCCTGGTGGCTTCGAACTGCCAACCTTTAGGTTAGCAGAGATAGCCCTTAACCACTATGCCACCCGGTTTCCATAAAGCCTTATAGGACTTGATATTTTTAAAGACAGATATTGAAAATATCAACTTCCATAATAAGGTAAAAGCTGATTAACTCACTGCCATCAAGACAATTCCGACTCATAACGACCCTACAGGACAGAGTAGAGGTGCCTCATAGGGTTTCTAAGGGCACGTCTTTCTCCTGCGGGGTGGCTGGCGGGTTTGAACTTCCAAGTTTTTGGTTAGCAGCCAAGAGTTTAACCACTGCGCCTCCAGAGCTCCTTAAAAGCTGCTTACAGCCATTGAATCCTGAGTAAAAGCACTAGAAAATGTGTAAGAGGTAAAAGTCGCCAATGTTTACAGAGTACCTACTGTGTGACAGGCATTGCCACACATTTTACTTACGCTACCTCATTTCATCCACAAACAGTCCTGAGGTCTCTGTTGTACAAAAAATGGTTTAAATGACTTGCTCACTTTCACAGGAGCTAAGAAGTAGCAAAGCCAGTGTTTGAACTGGGCGTGTTTGACTTCAGAGCCATACTAAACATTATGTTAGCACCGCCTTTGTTATTATTTACTAGCAAATAGAGACATAAGGTAAAAGTTTCCATGAGACGCTATCTGAAATAAAGCTTTCATAGTGCTACATGCGTACATATTGCTATACAAGTAAATATAGAAGGAGAACTCGCATTTCTCTGGTATTTGTGCACTTTTTACGTACCAAAAAAAAAAAAAAAACCCATTGTTACCTGGTCGATTCCAACTCATAGTGACCCTATAGGACAGAGTCCAACTGCCCCATAGAGTTTCCAAGGAGTGCCTGACGGATTCCAACTGCCAACCTTTTGGTTAGCAGCTGAACTCTTAACAATTGCACTGCCAGGGATCCAAAATAGAACTTGGTACAATCATTTTTTTTAAAGCTATTAAATACAAAATTAAATATACTTAATAGAAATTAAAATGTGAATTGTCTTCGATTCAGAAGTTCCTATTCTATAACATTCCCAAAGAAATGACGCTGTTGTCGTTAGGTTCTGTGGAGCCACAGCATAGCACAGCAACCCTGTGTACAACAGAATGAAACACTGCCTGGTCCTGCGCCATCCTCACAACCCTTGTCATGCTTGAGCCCGCTGTTGCAGCCACTGTGTCAATCCATGTCCTAGAGTCTTCCTCTTTTCTGATGACCTTCTACATTACCCAGCATGTTGTCCTTCTCCAGGGACTGCTCCCTCCTGATAACTTGTCCCAGTATGTGAGATGAAGTCTTGCCATCCTTGCTTCTAAGGAGCTTTCTGGCTGTACTTCTTCCAAGGCAAATATGTTCACTCTTCTGGCAGTCCATGGTATACTGTAATCTTTGCCAACACCATAATTCAAAGGCCTCAGTTCTTCTCCAGGCTTCCTTATTCATTGCCCCGCTTTTGCACGCATATGAGGTGATTGAAAACACCATGGCTTGGGTCAGGTGTGCTTTGGTCCTTAAAATGACATCTTTGCTTTTATTTTTTTCAGGTTTTCAATATTCAGCTTACTCAGAGTGGGTCAGACCAGAGGAAGCACACCATCCAAATTCGTGCACTACTGATTTACTTCCAGAAGACACTTTTTAAATTTACAATGGGATCTATATTCTTTTACTTACTGATAAAAATTAAGTTTTCCAGCAGATTTGCCCAATGCAGGATTGGAGAAAGACTAACAATCTGCGATACGCAGATGACACAACTTTGCTTGCTGCAAGTGAAGAAGACTTGAAGCACTTACCGATAAATAAAAGCCTAGTAAAACACTACATGTTGGGGGCGCTGATGTTTCAGCGGTCGAATTCTCCTTTGCACGAGGGAGACCTGAGTTTGATTCCCAGCCAGTGCAACTCGTACACAGCCAATACCCATCTGTCAGTGGAGGTGTGTGCGTTGCTACGAATCCCGAACAGGTTTCAGTGGAGCTTCCAGTCTAAGATGGACTAGGAAGAAAGACCTGGCAACCTCTGTCCGAAAGTCAGCCAATAAAAACACTATGGACTATTGCAGTCCAATCCTCAACTGATCTCAGGGATGGTGCAAAACCAGGCAGAGTTTCATTCTGTCACCATGGGCTCACCATGACTTGGGGGTTTGACTCAATGGCAGCTCACGACAACAACAAAATATTTAATAAAACAAATTCTGAGCACAGCTGTGTAGGATACTAAATACCTAATTGAGGAACTCTTGCTGGCTTTTATGCCTTGGGAAGCAGATAAACATGTTTTTCAATGACACTGCCGATTAGAAGCTGGTAAGCCAAATGTGTGGCACATAGTAGGTTCTATAAACACTGATTGAAAGAATGAACAAATGAACTAAAGAATGAACGCAAAGAAAGGGAGGCTGTGATAAGCATTTCAGCAATCCTCACATCGAGATTAAAAGGCAGTAGTGCGGTTGTGACGGAGGTCTCCCTATCACACTGAAATTCACAAAAAATCCACGATTCCACAGACAGCAAGAGTAACTAAAAACCTTACATCTAGCACTCACGTATCATTAGCCTAGGTGCCTTTCAAGATTTCTCAAGTTATCTCAACTTTTTAAATTATCTAATCTTTTCAAAGTAGAGGCCCCGTTCGGAAAAACCCTGAAATCGAATTTAACTATAGGCAAACGCACTTTAATTCCCTCCTCCTAAATTGTAAAGGTCAGACGACTTTCCAAGGTCTGGGATTTCCTGAGCCCAGAAGATGTGCAAATTAGGAATTAAACGATAAAGTCAGGCCCCCTCGTCTGGAAGCGTGGCCTCCCTGCTTTTTAATAGGCCTCTTTTCCATTTGGTTTGAGATAAAGTGGCCCCAATTATTTTAGAATCCTTTGAAGAAAAAGATATACATAAATTAAGCTGCCATCCTCTTTTTATTTCCCAGAGAAATTGAATTCTTACCTTAAATGATTTAAGTTGCATTGCATAGAGCCAGACAGAATTTCCCTCCGTAGTGGTACAAAAGACGGGACACAGCAGCAGAGAATTTGAGAGCAAAAAAGATAAATAGAAATAGATATAAACACACACCCCACTAGCAAAGTTCAATAGTGAGATCAAAGCTAGACTTCCTCCTTCACAGAGTTCCTGTTAAGATGTTTTTTCCCTCTTCTGTACCATAATCTGAGCTTCAGATACTTTCGTTCCTATTCAGTCTCAAGATCAAACAGCTCACACACATCTGCTGATTTTTTTTTTTTTAAGGCATGCAATAATTGGTAGGGTGAGGGGAGGCATTTGAACATCAACATAAAGGCAACAGAAAAACAAACCATAACACCCCTTCTGCCCATAGCAACGAGGGGGCTGTCCGGAGCTGTGTGTATGTGAGGATGTAAATGTTTGCAAAAAAGTAACTCCAATGTGTTCCCGAGTGAAATTTCTAGAACGTTTGCCTAGCATTTAAAATTATCTTTTTAATGGAAGGTATCATTTTATTGAGGAGTCTCTGGGTGGCACAAACAGCTAACATGCCCGGTTGCTGACCAAAAGGCTGGAAGTTTGAGTCCACCCAGAGGTGCCTTGGAAGAAAGGCCTGGCAATCTACTTTTGAAAAATCAACCGTTGAAAACTCTGACGCACATGGGGTCGCCATGAGTCCATGAGTCAGAATCAACTCCACAGCTCATGTTATTTGATCCCTTCCCAAATGGAATCCTGCCCCTGACTGTGCTGAGAGCAGGCCTGGCCTCAGGAATCCTGTAGTCCCCAGTGGAGCAGAAGGCAAAATGTGGTCCCTTCTGAACACTGATCTTCTGTGGACGTGCAGGGGAGGGAGTGCTGGCGTATATCCAGGATGGGGAAGGTTCACGGAGGAGGTGGCATTGAAAGAGAGCCTTGAAGGACTTATAGGGTTTTGCTAGAGAAGTAGATGGAGCACATCCCAGGATTGAAGTCCAAGGTCATCAAGTTGGTGGCAGATAGAAGCAGTTGCGTCCCTAAGGCATGTGGAGAACCATCCAGAGATGCTGCTGATTTGAACTGGATTTTGCCTAAGCAAGAAATAAACTTTCATTGTATTGAACCGCTGAGATTTGGGGGTCTGGGGGTTATTTTTTAAAGCAGCTACATCACTTACCCCAGCTGACACAATTGCTGGACTTCTGGAGCCAAGTGGCACTGGGAAAACACAGGCTTAGTGAGGGTCCGTGTAACTGGGTCCAGGGGCTGGGATCGGGGCGAGACCATGGAGAAGATGATCCGTAAGCCAGGGCAAATCTCGAGGGTGGGATGGAGGGCGATGGGCACCACATATTACAGTGTTGCGTTGGTTCATCTCTACCTTCATGTCTCCTCTAGTCCACTCCTTGCCCCCACCCACCCCCGAGTATTATCCCTTTGTTTCCAAACAGCAACCTTCAGCAGCATGCCACTGTCCTCTGTGATGAACCATGCAGTTCAGGAGGAGCAATGGCTGACTATGAAAATATCAAAATAACCCGTGAAGAACCAAGCCTAAACCAACCACGCGAGGCAAGACTTCCTAGTCTCATCTTCCACTACTTTCTCTGTGGCTCAGTTTCTCCTCCAAAAGCCGTGAGCCCAGCTCTTAGAGGGGCAAAGTCCTGCCTCTGGAGCTAGCACAATTGTATTAGTTAGGATAAGTAATACAGCTGCTTTAACAAATAACCCCCAAACCCTCAAATCTCAGTGGTTCAATATAATGAAAGTTTATTTCTTGCTTAGGCAAAGCCCAATTCAAATCAGCAGCGTCTCTGGATGGTTCTCTGTATGCAGCCTTAGGGACCCAGCTGCTTCCATCTGCCACCAGCTTGATGACCTTGGACTTCAGATTCTTTACTTACAAGACGAGACAAATAGTCTTCACCCACCTCCCTTATAAGATTATTGTGACTGTCCAAAATTTAGTAAATAACAGTTATAATTATAAAAGCAGTTAACATTTATTAAATTCTAGCTGTTCAACAGACATGGTGCTATGTGTTTTACAAACAATATTTTCTCTAATTTTCATAACAATACTGCCACAAAACTTCCACCACTATTATTATAATAGTTATTATTCCTTTTTGCAGTCATAATTGTAAAAGAATATTCCTTGATCATATCAAGCACACTCCCACCTCAGGGCCTTTCACTTGATAGTTCCTCTTTCAGGAATACTCTGCCCAGATATCAATGAATGAAGCTCTTCCTTCAGGTCTCCTACCTTCATGTCACCTTATCAGAGAAGTTGTCTCTGACATCTATCCAAAGTACCACCCCTACCCTGTCATCCTTCTCTATCTTCTGATTCTGCTTTGTAGCATTTAAACACCCCTGACATATTTCGAATTTTATATTTAATTACTGCCAGTTTTTCCTCAAGTAGATTTCAAGTTCCCTGAAAGTAGAGATTTTGCTTAAAGTGTTCACTGCTATATTCCCAGTGCCTAAAATGGAACTTAAGGAGCCGTGGTGGAGCAAACAGTTAAGGTTGGTGGTTTGAATCCACACAGTTTCGCCATTGGAGAAAGACCTGACAATCTGCTTCCATAAGATTACAGCCAAGAAAACCCTATGGGGCAGTTTTACTCCATCACATGGAGTCACTATGAGTCAAAATCGGCTCCAAGGCACCCAACAACAACAAGACAGAACTTGGCACATAGTAGGTGTTCAGTAAACATTTGTTGAGACATTGAATGAATAAATGAACGCAATCCACCCTAATCCTCCAAATTGATGCGGCGAAGTGATCCTGTGTTACTTTTCTCTTCCGCAATGAGCTGTGCTAAAAACACCACTGTGCCGTTTGGAGGGCTCTGAGCCTGAAACATGGATACCCTTAGAGCCAGGCGAAGAAATCATCCAGCTGTGGCCTGTCACCCTCTCCTGGTGAGAGGTTAGAGGGGAGCACACTGCCTTTCAGCCAATTCCCAGGCGTGTGGGTCGTCTGGGCAAGCCTTAATCAAGTTATCATATCTAGCCAGGGTCTCCTGGACCCCATCACTTCTGAATGAGAAAAAATTTGCAGACAAATTTCTAGCAGCAGGAAATTGGTGCTCTCCTGCAAGGCTGCCTGAAAAGCACCTGCAGCACCGGCAGCCTCCTGCCCGCTCCTGCTGGGAGCCGGCTTCAAGCTGGAGCACTGTGGCTGTGGGGCTGGGCGGTTCACTGGCTTCCAGGCAAAGGCAAGGAAATGCTCCCACACTGTCCGTGGCGGGGTCCAGATGAGCCAGAGCCCACGTCCAGGGCTGGTGATGTCTCCCTAGTGGGTTTTGCTGAGTTGCTCTGGTTGAAGTACAGGGCTCTGCCCAGACATCAAGAAGCCCCTCACCACCAGCCAAACCTGCCCTCCACATTGTCCTCATCCTCAGGGACACTTGATTAAGTGCCAGGAAAGTCCACTTTAACTTCCAAGAGCCAGCGTTCAACCTTTTCCAGGAAGACAGGACTGCTGCCGGTCTCTGTGCTTCATCTATATGAGTCCAATCACTTTCACTTTTCAGCAAAAAAAAAAAAAAAAAAAATGACAAGAGAAACGAGAAGCACTTTCTCCCCCCTGTCAGAAAAACAGAACTTTTTTTCCCCTTCTCTCTCTTTCCTAGGAGAGAGAAGTTTGCTTGAGCAAAAGAACTGAGAGGATAAAGATATTGGCAGAGCTTAATGCCATAAATCTGATTAATTTACCTTGTGACACTCTGAACAAAAAGTTAAGGGTCAGAGTCTTGCCTGTGGCCTGACCTTTCACCCGCAGCCAAGGCAGTCACAATGGGGGCCTGAGCCGCCTTTCTCAGCTACCTGCTGCTTCCTACAATGACATTAGACACAGTTTTCAACAAGATGGAGAACACCTCCAGAGTAAGAGGCCTTTGTTCTTTCTGCCTGCAGAGTGGAAAGCCTCCAGGCCAACATCTTCACCTTCTCGTGCTCAGATAGGACCAGCTCTGGAACACAGAGGAAGGAAAACACAAATACAGAGCTTTCTCTACACACTTCATTGCATGAATATACATTTAATAACTTATAACCTGTTACCACTGAGTTGGTTCTGACCTGTAGCGACCATATAGGACAGAGTAGAGCTGCCCCATAGGGTTTCTAAGGAGCGGCTGATTAGCAGCCGAGCTCTTAACTTACAGAATGTACAAAGATGAGTAAGTCTTGGTCTTTGCCCTAAAGGAACCCGGGAGCCACGTCACTGAGATAGGATACAATCAGTGCTGCCTAGTTTACGGGAGGCTCTCAGGACATGCTCACGGGGTGAATGATTGATCCGTGAGAGCACTTTGAACCAAAGGAAGATGCTGTAAGACACAGCGTCTGGAGTTCCCAGATTGGGAAACCCCAGAGAAAGGTGTTCACATCCAGCTCTTAAATTACACCAGTCCACATGAAGTCTGGAAAATCGGGTGGACTTCCCTCTGCTGCTTACACTCATGTGAAAAACCATGTCAGGCTGGACAAAACTTCATGAGGCCCAAAGAGCCTCCATCGTGGCTGCTCTTTTCAGGAACGTGCGTCTCGGTGGAGAGCGCTTTCAGAGATTTCTCGGTTCCCACATGTTGCCACATCGTGTTGCCAGCAACCCTGGCAGCTTTCTACTTTTGCGTTTCATCTGGGCCTCCACAGGATGCATTCATAGAGGGGAAACATCTGGCAGAATGGCATAACGAAATGGGAAGCAGACGCTCAGTCAAGCGCCACTGAGAGCTGTTTATCCGTGGAATTAACCTTTTGTTCAACATTTGTTTTGTGGTAGGGCTTGTGCTGTGTTTTGTGATTCCCGGTTCTCCCCATCTCTTCTCCAGGCACCCTTTTTTTTTGCTGATTCAGCACCAGGCGCTGGGCAGAAGGCAGCTCTGAACAGCTGGCAGCCATGGAGGCTTGAAAGGGATCCCTTGGACAGTCAAATCTGGCTTCCCTGGATTTACTGCAGCAGCAGATGGGCCCAGGTGGGCTCTTGGGAGAATTCCAGGCAGCCTCAGCTCTGCCGCCCACACACCAAAATTGTGTCTAGACAGAGGCTGGGCACAACTTGGCATCAACATTCACTTTGACACAGCTGAGAGAGTGGAAGGCAGTCATTGCTGCTGAAAGATCTGAAGCACCCAGGCAGAACTCCATGGATTGCTTAGGAAGAAGGAAGGAAGGAAGGGAGGGAGGGAGGGAGGGAGGGAGGGAGGGAGGATGGAAGGAAGGAAGGAAGGAAGGAAGGAAGGAAGGAAGGAAGGAAGGAAGGAAGGAAGGAAGGAAGGAAGGAAGGAAGGAAGGAAGGAAGGAAGGAAGGAAGGAAGGAAGGAAGGAAGAAGCACTTACTAGACAGTACACATACCAAGTAGCACAGAGCAAAATTCCTTCCCATTCTATAGTTTCCCCGGCGTTGGTGACTGGAGGCCCTTCTGAGGCGGACTGATGGCCAGGCAGGTTGTCCCTCATACTCAGCTCTAGGAAGGAAAAACAAATCCTCATATCTCAGACTAGAAGGGGCCCCTTAGGAATCATCTCATATTACAGGGCCTGAAAGTTATTGCCGTTGCTATTATTTTTTGTTGGGTTTCCATGGAAGCCCAAGATACAAAACAGATCAAAGTGAAATGCTTCTGGTTGAAGTAGAGGTAGGAGGTGGCCAGCAGCCCCACCAGCCAGGACGGTTCTTCCACCTCTCCACACCAACACCCCATTTCCTCTCAGCTGGCCCACAAAAGGCACTGAGGTTGAAACCCACTGACCCATGCCAAGGCCCAAGATGGCGGCAAGCACCGAGAGGAGGGAAGTGACCTACCTACAAGTTGATGATAGCCTTGGAACCAGAAACAATTCTTCCATCTCTCAGCCAGACATTTTACCTCTAAGTGTACGCCTGGACATGACCACTTCTGATTCCATGGGAGAGCGCTCGTGGTGGCTACAATGGTCAGAGAGGGAAAAGGAAGGCAGCTTGGGGCTGTGGCCCCTCTCCACCGCGGGTGTACCTTCTCAGCTCACTGAGACTGCAGCATTGTGAAACCAACTCTAGCCCCAGAATCAGACAGTCAGACTTTGTCTGGGTGCCATATGCCTGGCATCTTAAGAGACTTCATTTTACGTTGAAAATGCATACGTTGCCATAAGGGGAAAACCGAATTTATTTTTTCATTTATTTATTCATTCATTGCTTAGTGAAGGGTTTACTTGCGATTTATTGATTCCTTTTAATAGAAAAACAGAGGAGAACAACAAAGCAACACAATAGATCACATATTCTCCAAGGAACCTGTGGCCCGATGCCAGTCTAAGGACTATCTAAAGTAGGATAGTCTTGACATGTTCAAAGATCTATTTGAGCAGAGAAACCAATGAGAGGACAAGATACAATTTGAGGAGATGAATAATGCGTGAGCAAAAGACATTCCCTGCCTCTTAAGAAATATTGTTTTGCAAGACCATTCAGACTTGCAACTTAATACCAGGTGCTGGCATCTGGAGAGACCCTGATTTGGCGGTTTGGCAGAAAATATGAAGAAAAGACAAATGGCAATTAAAAAAAAAAAAAAGTTATAGAAAATGTTGTTGCTGCAATGGCCCAGTGGAGCAATTCTGGAATGTCAGAAAGCCAGAGTTCATCACCCAGGAAGCTTGGGGAATGTAAAGTGCGGCTTGGGCCCAGGGAGGCACTGGAAGGGTATTTGAGGGTGAGGAAAGGGAAGGTTTTTTGTGAGCTCCATGGGGCAGTAAGTGGTGAGGGAAAGCAGGCCAGAGGGATGGCTTGTTCCTGTGATGTGGCTGCAGGGCCCAGAGGAAATGGCTCTCCCAACCTGTTATTACAGCCGCTGTGGTTTGGCCCATCCTGAGAGCTAGGTGCTGGCAGAGAACACAGGAAGTTGGCTGACCCCAGCCATTAGCACCAGCAGACTCCGCAGTGGTTCTCCCAGCCCTGGATCCAGCACGCCCCACTGCCGGCTCCTTCTCACAGCTGAACTGTCCTGGACTCAGACGTCCTCTTGCCTACCTGATAGAATGCTGATATTGTACCTTCCTGCCTGTAGCTAGAAATTCACTTCAAAAAAAATTTTTTGAGGTATAAATTACATGCGATGAAACGCTCAGATCGGAAGTGTTTGACCAGGTTTGTCAAGTGAATACGCTCAAGTAACCCATACCCTGACGAAGGCTCAGGATGGTTCTAGCATCCCAGACATTCTCCTCCTACCCCTTCCAAGTCAACAGCTCTCCATACCCACACACGAAGAACCACTGATTTGCTGCGGTCGCCACAGGTCAGACGTGCTGTTTCAGAACGTCATATGAATGGACTCCAGCCACGGGTCCTCCTTTGTGTCCAGCTTCCCCACTCAGTATGTTTTTGAGACTCACCCTTGGTGTTGCACGTTTCAACAGCTCCTTCCTTCTTCTGTCTAAGTAATATTCCACTGTATGGCTTTATCACAAATGCCACAATTTGTTGCTAATCCTTTTACCTCTTGTTGGACATCTGAGACGTATCCAGTTTTTAGCTATGATGAATAAGACTGCTATGAGCATTCCTGTGCAGGTATGGACGTAGGATTTCATCCCTTTTTTTTTAAGGGAAGTGCCCAGGAGTGGAATCTTTGGGTCATAATGTTTAATTCTTTTACAAGAAACTGCCAAACAGATATTCAAAGTGATTGTTTAGAAGTTCACATTTCAAGTATGACCATCACCATGCTTCCCGTGCTTTCGGGTATCTGAGTAAATACAGTGCTGTGGAGCAGCGGTGGAGACAGGCAGGGTAGCACAATGGTGAGCACACTAGCTTGGGAGCTGGGGAATCGGTGAGTCCTATTTCCACGGAAGAGTGTCTGGGTCTCGGTTTCCTCGTCCATCGAGGGAGGCTGTTGTACAGGTGATATCTATGGGTACTTTTTAGTTGTATTCTGATATAATGAATCTTCTATCTCATCTCTTTCTAGGAAAGCAAAACAAAATTACATTATTTATTACCCATTCTTTGCTGTCGAGTCGATTCCAACTCATAGCGATCCTATGGGACAGAGGAGAACTGCCCCACAGGGCTTCCAAGGCTGTAATCTTTATGGGAGCAAATCACCATATCTTTCCCCATGGAGCAGCTGGTGGGTTCAAACTGCCGACCTGTCAGTTAGCAGCAGAGTGCTTAACCACTGTGCCACCAGGGATCCTTCATTATTTATTATTCCCTCTAAAAACCAATATCTGATCTGTAGCCTACTATAGGCTACCAACAGAAACCCTAGTGACGTAGTGGTTAAGTGCTACCGCTGCTAACCAAACAGACAGCAGTTTGAATCCACCAGGCGCTCCTTGGAAACTCTGGGGCAGTTCTACTCTGTCCTATAGGTTCACTGTGAGTCAGAATTGACTTGATGGCAATGGGTTTGGTTTTGGTTTATAGGCTACAAATCAGGAAACCCTGGTGGTGTAATGGTTAAGGGCTACATCTGGTAATCAAAAGGATGGCAGTTCAAATCCACCAGGGTCTGCTTGGAAACTGTATGGGGCAGTTCTATTCTGTCCTATAGGGTTGCTATGAGACTATGAGTCAGAATTGATTCAACAGCAAAGGGTTTGGTTTGGTAATAAAGTTGGTAGACTTAGACCATCTGTCTTAGTAAGCTAATGCTGCCGTAACAGATATACCACAAGAGGGGATCTTTAAAGAACAGAAAATTAATTTTCTCACAGTTCTGGAGGCTAAAAGTTCAAAGATTCCTTCCTTAAAAGTTGTCCTGGGTGTTCCTTGGTTCCTTGGCTTCTAGACAAGTCTCACATGGCATCTGTCTTCCCCAGTGCATGTGTGTGTCTCTGTTTAATCTGTTGTTTTTATAACTCAGAAGTAATTAGGTTTAGAACACACCACACATTGGTACGACATAATTAATATATGTTATGGATTGAACTGTGTCCCCCCAAAATGTGTGTCAACTTGGCTAAGCCATGATTCCCAGTATCGTGTGATTGTCCACTGTTTTGTCATCCGATATGTTCTTTTTAATGTGTTGTAAATCCTACCTCTATGTTGTTAATAAGGCAGGATTAGAGGCAGTAATATTAATGAGGCAGAATTCAATCTACAAGATTAGGTTGTATCTTGAGTGAATCTCTTTTTAGATATAAAAGAGAGAAGCAAGTAGAGAGACAGGGAGACCTCCTGCCACCAAAAATGAACCAGGAGGGGAGGGTGTCCTTCGGACCCAGTGTTCCCTGTGCCGAGAAACTCAGAGACCAGGGGAAGATTGATGACAAGGACCTTCCTCCAGAGCCAAGAGAGAGAGAAAGCTTTCCCCTAAAGCTGACACCCTGAATTTGGACTTCCAGCCTCCTAGACTGTGAGAGAATAAATTTTTGTTTGTTAAAGCCATCCACCTGTGGTATTTCTGTTATAGCAGCACTAGATAACTAAGACAACGTAGCAAAGAAAAAACCCTATTTCCAAAGAGGATTCCTACCACTCATTGCCTGGCATTGATTCCAACTCATAGCCACCCTGCAGGACAGAGTAGAATGGCCCCATAGGGTTTCTGAGGCTGTTATTTTTACAGAAGAGCCCTGGTTGCCTAGTGGTTAAGAGCCTGGCTGCTAACCAAAAGGTCAGCAGGTCAAATCAACCAGCCATTCCTTGGAAACCCTATGGGGCCATTCTACTGTGTCCTATAGGGTAGGAATGACTCGACAGCAATGGGTTAGGTTTGGTTCGGTTTTGGTTAATCTTCACAGAAGCAGACTGCCACTTCTTTCTCCTGAGGGTGGCTGATGGGCTCAGATCATCTACCTTTCAGTTAGCAGCCAAGCACTTAGCCACTGCGCCACCAGGGCTCTTTCCAAAGAGGATTAAGGGTTAGAATTCCAACACATATTTTCGGAGGACACAATTCAACGCATTCCACCACTAAGAACTTCAGTTTTGATCCTTCTGGCTACAAGTAACAACAAAACCAATTCAAAGTGGCTTAAACAATAAGGCAACATTGCTGGCTCAAGTAACTGAAACAAGTCCAGAGGTCAGGTATGGGCTGACAAGGGCTCCTGCAGCAACTCTCTGAAGTTCTCTTGGCTTTGCCCTCCTTCCTAGGATGCCTTCATCCTCAGTGTGGTAGCAAGATGGCATCTTTTCCCCTGGTTCTGTCTTAAGAAATGAGAAAACTTCTTTCCCAGGAGCATCTCACCCGCCCCAAGAAACACCTTGTCCTATCTCACTGGCCTGTGGTAGATTACATGCCCTTTCCTGACCAAGCTCTGAAGCCAGCATAAAGTTATGAAATTATTGGTTTTGGCCTGGATTCCTGGGCCAGTCAGTGATGGGGGACTGTCAGTAATGGAATTCTCAATCATTAGACTTAGCAGCCGTACTAATGAAGCTGGGGTAAGGTCAGTTTCCCCTAAAGCACATGACAGTGGGAGAAGGAGTATATACCTGAAAAAAAGGGGGGTGGAGAGACATTTGGTAGGCATAGTGCGTCTACTTTACCTTCTTTCTTCACAGGTATAGAAATTTACCACGTGGCCCTTACCAGCGGCTAATGGGTTCCTAAGGGATCACCTGGAAGACTTAGAATCAGAGGCAGTTTTTTAAATGTGGTAGATTACATATGGCAGATTACAAATTCTTTGCAGCTCCTCCCACCAAGTGGTGGAGTCTATTTCCTCATCCTATGAGCCTGGGATGACTTTGTTTTGACAGACAGAATGTGGCTCAAGTGATGCTGTGTAGATTCTGAAGCCTAGGCTTTAACAGGTCATGCAGTTTCCTCCTCTGCTCTCTTGTGACATTCCTACCACCATGTAAGGAAACCTGTGCTAGACAACTGAATGATGAGACCACGTACAGCAGGAGTTCCAGCCAACAGCCAACACCAAGGCCTGAGAGAAGTGAATGAACCATCTTAGATCCTCGAGTTCCAATCAAACTATCAGATGACCGCAGCCACATGAGTGACTCAAGGCAAAACGAGCAGAAGAACCACACTGCTGAGCTCCATCAACCCATAATACTGTGAGAAAAACAAATCATTGTTTTAAGCCACTAAGTTGAGGGTGGTTTATTATCTAGTAATAGGTAATTGAGTCAGGAAGGGCTTTTAAAACTCTCTAGCCTCTTTAGTATTTGGTTGTCACTTGAGCATATCAGATATACTCACTACTTGCTGAGGTGTTACAGATTGAATTATGTCTCCCCAAAATGTGTGTCAACACAGCTAGGCCATGATTCCCAGTATTGTGTGATATTCCACCATTTTGTGATCTGATATGGTTTTCCAATGTTCTGTAAAACCTATCTTTATGATGTTAATGAGGCGGGAATAGTGGCAGTTATGTTCATGAGGCAGGACTCAATCTATAAGATTAGGTTGTGTCTTAAGTCAATCTCTTTTGAGATACAAAAGAGAGAAATGAGCAGAGACATGGGGACCTCATACCACCAAGAAATAAGAGCCAGGTGAACAGCGTGTTCTTTGGACCCAGGGTCCCTGAGCTGAGAAGCTCCTAGTCCAGGGGAAGATTGATGACAAGAACCTTCCTCCAGAGCTGACAGAAAAAGATAGCCTTCTCCTGGAGTTGTGCCCTGAATTTGGATTTCTAGCCTCCTAGACTGTAAAAGAATAAATTTCTGTTTGTTGAAGCCATCTACTTGTGGTATTTCTGTTATAGCAGCACTAGATAACTAAGACACAAGGTATGGGGCAGCCCATTCCATTTTTGAAGAGATCTACTATCATCCATTCCTACTATGGAGGTAGACTCAACTGCTCTGATGCTTGTATCCCTCAGTCCTAGTTCCCTGCCACCCACTGGGTCCTAGAGAACAAATTCAATCCCTCAACCACATGAAAGCACCTCAGTCACTCTCATCCATCGTCAAGAGATCACTCTTCTCCAGGCTCAACAATCCTAGTTGAGAGAACTTTCTATCTGTGAGGAAATAGAGGGATGGTGAACCTAGAGGGCCATTAGAAGGCCATTGCAATGACAGACCAAAAAAGAAAAAGAAAAGAAACCCAAACCCTTTGCTCTTGAGTCCATTCTGACTCATGGTGACCCCATGTATTACAGAGTAGAGCAGCTCCACAGGGTTCTCTTAGCTGTGATCTTTACAGATCACCAGGCCTTTTCTTCCATGGTGCTGCTGGGGGTGGGGGGGTGGGGCGGAGGGTTGAACCTTCAACCTTATAGGTTAGTGGTCAAGAGCAAACCAGACACTACCTGAGAATTCCATGCCCTGGAGGAGCTGGGGTCCAAAGACAGGGCAGGAGAAGACAGTGCTTTACAATATCCTCAGGCTGGCCTCACCACCCATCCCTTTTCTCTCCCTGCTGCCTTTTCCTGGGAATCCAGACCACTACCAAGAAATCCTAGAGTCTCTCACCCCAGAAGGAGCCCACAGCTTGCAGGGTGCTGGGTAAGTACGAGTCTTCCCAGCCGCCCTCGAGTGCCCAGGTCTGGACCACATTTCTTTCTTCTCTTTAAGCTGTGAAGCATACTTGAGCACAGGGCTTGGCTTTTAGGTGGCCTCAATAAATATTCATCATAAGAATTTACTGCAATCAAACAGAAACTGCACGTTGACTCTTCTGGACGGGATTACTTCAAGTGACTCCTTCTCAGCCTCCGCGGGCTCTCAGCGACTCTGGCGGTTGCCTCCCACCCCAGCCTCTGTGGGCCTCAGCAGCCAATGGAAGGTTTCAGGCAGCCCTCTCGCACTGGCATGTGGAGGTGGGTCTGTTGAGGACGCAGCCTGTTGTGGGAGAAAGAAACAAAAAGTGTATTCTGGACCTGACTCCTACAGCTGACCCCCCTGCTTTCGTTGGCCTTGCTTCATTGGGGGAAAGTCCCCTGACCCACAGGCTCAGAGGTCCAGGGGCCAGGCAGCAGTGGGGGGGGGAAAGTCGACCCTATTGACAGGTGCCTGTTCTGTGAGGGGACCAATGCTTTCCTCAGGGCATGGGGAGCCCCAAGCAAAAAAGAACAGTAGAAGGAATATCCAAGGGAGGCAGGAGAAGTCCCAGCAGACAGGAGCAACCTGACTCTTGAACCGAACCCCCACCACTTTAGGCCTTTTTTGTAAAATGACAGGCCTTAGCTTTTCTTGGAAATCCTGGTGGCATAGTGGTTAATTGTTACAGCTGCTAACCAAAAAGTTGGCAGTTCGAATCCACCAGCCACTCCTTGGAAACCCTATGGGACAGTTCTACTCTGTCCTGTAGAGAAGCTATGAGTCAGAATCGACTCAACAACAATGGGTTTCGGTTTTTCCTTTTTTCTGGTAACTTTTCTTGGTTAGCCTATCATGTTCTCACAAGCTACTACGCACACCCTCAATGGTGTATATTTTCCTGAAATGGCACACTTTTTTTCCTCTCACAAATTACTAACTACACACCCCGGATCTAGAAATGAAAAACTAAATTAGCAAGCGAATACAGCCTGAATGCTTTCCCCTAATTGCTTTAGAAATTATATCAAGAAATCTTTGATTCTTTAGAATGGAGATTAACTGAATACATTGAGTTTAAAACTCAGTGAGGTCATTACTAATACTATTTCCCTAAAAAACATAAAACCCACTGCCCCCGAGTCAATTCTGACTCATAGTGGCTTCATAGGGTTTCCAAGGATATAAATCTCTATGGACGCAGACTGCCACATCTCTCTCCCACGGAGCTGCTGGTGGTTTCGAACCACCAACCTTTCAGTTAGGAGTCATCACTTTAACCAAAAACATAAAGCTGCCTTTAACAGAGATAAGGTAAATAGAAAGGTAGTGTTTTTTTTTTTTTTTTTTTACTTATGGCGAAGCTGTTATCTTTAAATTCATCCTAAAAAGTCAGACCATCCCATAATATGGCAGAGGAAAGAAAGGAATTCAGTAAAAATCATGCCATCAGAACCCTGAATTCTCAAGTCTAATGTTTTTTATTCTAGTCTTTGATGGCAATTAAGAAACACGCGTGTTCTCCTGCCAACAAAGCCAAACCTTTACACCTGAAAGGAACCTTCGAGATAATTCCTGTACCTGCTCCCATCATCTGAAATAAAGAAATTGAGACTTGGAGTGTATATGTGTTTTATCCAAAATCAGAAAATATTTACTTCCTTTTCTTTGCACACCACAGAATTGTGAGGTCTCCAATCAGAAGGCTCCAAAACCCAGTTCGTTGGTTTCAGGCACAGGAAGCACTGAGCGCTACCCGAGTGGGGGCAATCAGACAAGCGAGAGATCTACAGGTCCTGCTTCCACGTCTGCCCCAGCCACACACTGCAGCGTGGTAAGGGTTAAATCAGACAAGTCCCAGAGCCCTCCTATCTGAGTGTGCTGAGGTGCCTGTGAGTGGCCGGGGACAAAAGGCCTTCGACATGCTTCTTCTTCTCTTATCTTGATGGAAGGGGTATTTGGTGCCCTTTGTGTAACCTCAAAAGCCTTGAGTCTGACAGCACGGTTTGCAAAGGCTGTCTCCAGGCTGTGGCTGTTGCAAGTGCTTTTGCAAAGATTAGGCTGTTTGATAAACAGATAAACTTGGAGCTGGAAGGGCTTTAGAGTTTGTCCAACTCAGCCCTCTCAACTTTTTTTTTTTTCTTGTTTTGAAGCAGAGGAGGAAGCTACTTCTCAGAAACAAGGCAAGAGCCAGCCAAGGCCACACAGTGACTTAGCAACGATGGAGCCAGGACGGGAACGTATGCTCCAGGCATTGCCTTTCACGGCCTAATCCAGGAAAGCGGGCTGCTCAGGAGGTCCCCAGGGCTCTCCTTTAACCCTGGGCAGCATGCTTTCTCCCTCCTGTCACTCTCAGCCCAGTCTCCTGCTTTGCCACTGCTGACTTTCCACGAGAAGAATTGAGAACACTTCAGCATATTTTGTTTTTACAGATGAATCGATCTCAACGCCTCAGCAGTTAAAGACAATTCTAACCCAATCCTCAAGAACCAAAAATAAAAAACGAAACAAAACAAAAGAGATCTCTTAAGCAGGATGATCGTAAGGATCACCTGAGATTTTTCTATGCTCCAGCCCCTGGGCCCACCCCAGAGTAGGGATCTGGGCAACCTTATTTTCAACAGCACTTCTGGTCAGTCTTAAAATCACGAAAGTCTGGGATGCTCTACCTGAAGAGACAGGTAGCCGTGCTTCTGTTTTGTCTGCTTAGTGTGGCATTCAAGGCTCTTTGTTACTAGCCCTCACCCGCTCTTCAGCCTGATTACCTGCCGTTCTCTCCCAGTCACCTTCCTAGGCTTCAGCCTCATCAAACTTTTTGTCGTTTAATAAAAATCGTAGTCACAGTCATGTCAACTACCATTTGCAAAGTGGCTCTAAGCACCACCTCATACCAACACCTCTGCAAAGTAGATGGGAACCCCTGGCTGGTGCGAACAGTTAACACACTCAGCTGCTAACTAAAAGGTTAGCAGTTGAAGTCCACCCAGAGGTGCCTTGGGAAAAAAGCTTGGTGATCTACTTCTGAAAAGTCAGCCATTGAAAACCTTGTGGAACACAGTTCTACTCTGACACACATGGGGTCGCCATAAGCAGAATTGGCAACTGTGTGTGTGTGTGTGTGTTTTGACAAAGAGAATGATGATATCGATGAAGAATCTAAGGAAGGGGTGGAGTCACTTGTCCAAGGTCACAGAGCCCAAAGCCCACACTTCTGATCCCCACACAGCACGGTCTTCATGAACAGAGAGCCTTGGTTTTTCTTATGCATATCTTTGCTCACACTGTTTCCTCTACAAAACTGACGTTCCCTCTCCCTACCATCTCTACTCAATGATGTCGGCCCATTCTTCAAGGCTACTTCAAACACCAGCACCATTTTCCTATGCCTCTTTCAAGCACCTGTGGCTTTCTGCCTCTTATTGGAGGTAACCGTGCACCTTCCCTTCAGCCGCTGCCCTGGACAAAGCCTGGAGGACGGCAGCAGCCTCCGAACTAGCCTCCACGGGGAATCCCTTTATGTATACATCAGGTAATGCCACTCCAGTGGACATAACCTGTAATGGCTCCCATCTCCCTGAGAGCAAAAATCCAGCTGTGGCCTACACTCACTCTCTGACTTCATCCCCACATCTCTCCTTGTTGCTCACTCTCCTGAACACACTAGCCTCCCTGGTGTTCCTCTAAAATGCCATATGCCCACCTGCCTCAGGAGTGACTGTCCCCTCTTCGTAGAAGACGCTCACAGGGAATATCCCCATGACTCACTCACTTATTTCCTTTAGGCCTCTGCTTGGATGTCAGCTTATCACGGGGGCCTTCCCTAACTATTAAATACAGAAAAGGAACTCCTCCAGGTCTGTACCAACAGGGAAACCAAGACCCAAAGAGGAAAGTACATTATCCAAAGTCACAAGGGAGCCGGTGGCAGAGTCAAGACTGGAACACAGACCTCGTGGCTTCTCGTTTGAGTCCTTTTGCTGCTGGTGTCTCCAGCTGGCAGGTCCCAACATCATTCTTCTGAATGCATGAATTTACCCAATTTGGGCCACACCTGGGCTGTGTGATCATAGGCAGAGAGCTTCACCTCAGAGCCTTCACCTCCTTTGCCTTGTTGGGAAGGGGGTAGGTGGAGGCAAAGAGCATGGATGTAGTTGACCTCCAAGGTCACTTCTGAATCAAGTAATTTTTGATGAAGAATTAAGCTTCACTGCCTGACATCCTTCCAGAGGCAGATCTAAATTATGTGGAGGCTAAAACATATACAATTCTGAGAGACTTTTTTTGGAAAACAAAGATTACGAAAAGCTTAAAAATAAAAAATTCCATATGAATATGGATATTTATTCAGAAAGCTGACAAATACCATAAACATCTCAAAATTAAAAAAACATATTTTTTAGTAATTAACTGCTTGACACACCTCTAAAGTACTGTTTTACCTACATTTTTTACTACTTTTGGATTGTTTCTTTAGAGGACAATGATTTTGTGGTATTATTTTTAAAAGTGATAATAGAAAGATAATCCACTCTTTCCTGAGTTTATTTCTTTATTATTGAAAAGTTGGAATGGCTAAAACTTGCAATTTCTCACTAGAAGGACTTGCTTTTTGTAGTATTCCTATAGGCCCGTGGGGTGTCTGTGCCTATAAACAGAAATTCTGATAAATTCTATTTCACACAAGTCCTATTAAAAAAGAAAAAACACATGATACGTTTATAATTATGAATAATGCTTTATTAAACGTAGTCCCAACAGGAGACAACTTTGGCTTGACCAGACATCAATGAAGCTGAACCCTCCATTTACAACTGTAAACCTGTTGCCATTGAATAGATTCCAACTCATAACGACCCTATAGAACAGAGTAGAACTGCCTCATTGGGGTTCCAAGGAGCGGCTGGTGGAATCGAACTGCCAGCACTTTGGTTAGCAGCCATAGCTCTTAACCACAGCTACATGTGAGAATTAGACATATTTTCCCCAGGTTGGCTTTAAGCTCCATACCTTGCAAAACTTGCTTCCTTGCAGACCTCCAGCGCCAGGTACCTCAGCTTAATGCTTAATGTGACTTTTGCCTGCAGCACTGTGTCATGATAGCAGGTGGGTTGGCGCAGTGGGGGTAGTATTCCTGGAAGTAGTTTTTACAATAGAAAGACTAGAAATAACTGTACACAGAAAGGACAGCAAACCACATAAATATATCCCACTAAGTCCAAACTCCACCACTCTGTCTGTCAGTTTGTCATGCTGCGGTGGATTGCATGTTGCTATGATGCTGGAACCTATGCCACCAGTATTTTAAAGACAAGTAGAGTCACCCATGGTGGGAAGGTTTCAGCAGAGCTTCCAGGCTAAGACTAGGAAGAAAGAATTGACAATTTACTTCCAAAAATTAGCCGATGAAAACCTTATGGATCACAACAGAACATTGTCAGACTCGCTAGCTTTGGACATGTTATCGGGGGGATCAATCGTAAAGTAGAGGGCCGAGGAGGGGCTGGGAGACCCTCGGTGAGACGGATTGGCATAATACCTACATCAATGGATTTGAACATGTTCGCAATTGTGAAGATGACACAGGACCACGCAATGGTTTGTTCTCTTTACATAAGGTCGCATCAGTCAGAATCAACTTGACGTAGGTAACAACAACAAGGTCGAACTAACGTATCCCCAGCTGTTGTCGCCTTAGTGAGATTAGACAATTGCTTGGGGCCATTTTAGCACCATTTCTAGGGGCATGTGAAGTCAGAGTAGAAATAAATGATGTTCTTAACCACTCGTGATTAAAATATTTGATTTTGTCGTATTTTACCAAGACAAATGGCAATGAGAACACCTTGGAAAAGCCTGTGCAAACGAGAAGCTTAAACCTTGTCGTTGTTGTTAGTTGCTGTCAAGTCGATTTCAACTCATGGCAAGCCCATACGTGCAGAATAGAACTGCTCCATAGGGTTTTCAAGGCCATGACTTTTTGGAAGCCTGTCACCAGCCTTCTCTTCTGAAGTGCTTCTGAGTGGGTTTGAACCACCAACCTTTCAACTAGTAGTGAAGAGCTTAACCTTTTGCCCCATCCAGGGACTCTGTCTAAACTTCACTAACCTCCCTGTAAATGCACCCAAAACCTTGAAACAAAGACTGGTGGAACTTCCCACTCCACCTACCTATGCAGGAGAAATTTAGCTATTTAACTAGTGAGTTAAGTCAAGAGGGAAACCCTGGTGGCATAGTGGCTAAGAGCTATGGCTGTTAACCAAAAGGTCTGCAGTTCTAATCCACCAGGCGCTCCTTGGAAACCCTATGGGGCAGTTCTACTCTGTCTTATAGGGTTGCTATGCGTCGGAATTGACTTGATAGCAGCAGGTTTACTCTTTTTTTGGTTTAAGTTAAGGGGGAGGAAGCCTCCCTGATCCCACAATATTGTATCTTCTTCTCTATGGAATAACATTCAGGCAATAGTTCAGCTATAGAACAAAACCTTGGTGAGTTAAACTACAAAAGGTTACGCGGAGTCCTGCTTGGAACATTTTGGCCTTGTATTTCATTCTCAGTGTTCAAAGCCCTCCACCGCCATTTATAATCCTTAATCCTCATGACATTCTTGTAAGACAAGTAGGTGGCAAGGATCATTCTTTATGGCAATGAAGCTGTGGTTCAAAGGGGCCAAAGTCTGGCAAATGAAATATAATCAGCAGGTTTTATAAGAAAAAAGGAAACCAAACATTGCAATCTTCACTTCTGTTATATTTTCTGCCTACCCTAAATACCATGTGATGTTTTGTACAATTGGGGTAAATGCGTAATAGCAATATTTTCACTGGATAGGTGACAACGACTTTTAGGAAATCATATTTTTAAAGCAATTAAGTATCATTGGCTACCTTCTTAATATATTTGCTTTTATCTTCCCAAAGGGATTACAGAGTAAAATAGCTTAAAGATGAAAGAGTATGATGTGCCATTTAAGGGGCAGTCTGCTATTTCTGTTGGCCAAGAGCTCCTTGATACACATCTGAAGATAAATAGTTAATAAAGGTGTTTGGATTGCAACATCTGTTGCCATTCTTGGAAGTTGGGACTTAATTGAGGACTGGAGCATCAAATCTTCAGAGGGTTTGTAAGACAGAGATTGATTGGGGTCACCAGGTTACCCAGAAGTAAAATCCCAATCCTTATCTTTAAAACGCAGTGTCCAATTGATTCTCTCTGGATCATTACACACAGCACATGGAGGAAAAGCCAAGGAGGGGAGTGGTCAAACATTATCCTTTTCCAGATACTTTCAAAATAAGCCACTGTGGTTCCTTGATTTTGGTGATGAGCTCCTAAGTAGAGAGCCAGCTAAGACTTAGAGATGGAAGCAGCAATGTTATGTTAATACATCTCCCACATTTGCAGTCAACCGAGAGAAGTAGCACCAATAGGACTCTGTCTGCTTTAGCACCTCAACCACTGATGCAAATTTGTCCAACCAGGGGCAGTAGGGTGAAAATGCAACCTGTAATTCATAGTGAGTCCCTGGATGGTGCAAATGGCTGGCTCGCTCAGCTGCAAGCCAAAAGGTTGGAGGTTTGCCTCTACCCAGAGATGCCTTGGAAGAAAAGTCTGGTAGTCTACTTCTGAAAATCAGCCATTGAAAACCCTATGGAGCACAGTTCTACCCTGACACATGTGGGGTTGCCATGAGTTGGAATTAACTCGACAGTAACTGGTATTGTACTGTTAAATCATAGGGTCCCTTTGTCATTAGCCATCTATAAAGTCAGGAGAATAAGCGAGATGCTTCTATAAGATGTGATCAGCACTGATAGTCTGAGGTAGCTCTTCGACTAGAGGAGTAGGTATGAGTCAGGAGAACTGAGTTCTGGCCAGGCTGTTTCAGTAAGTCACCATGTGTCCTTGAACAAGTTACTTTCTTTCTTGGAGTACCATGGCTCCATCTTTAAAATTATAGAGTAGATGGAATAATTTCCAACATTCTCAGAATTTGACCTGCAAAGTCTATTTATTTTAATTGGTAACCATATTCTGAGTCTTACCCAAGATACACATTGGTAAATGGTTCTCACAGTACATCAGGCCTTTCCTGGGGTTATGACTTCTGGATTTGGGAGAATCCACCTCCCCAAAGACAGAGATCTCCAACAGAAGAGGTCTTAGCTCTGGTCAGAGCTACTGTGGATCAAAAGACCAAGGTTCCAAGACTCCAGTTCTGAGTCTTACATTGATGGTTAGTAGTTTCTGAAAGAAAACAATGGATATATCTCTAGAGTGTATTCCATAGAAGGTCTCAGAAAATTCTAGATGTATGGTGGCATCAACAGAGCACAAAATACTACTTCACCTATGAGAACTTTATGAAATAGACTTATGGCATTCTAGAAAATTTTGCATGAAGTCAAAAATGGAAGATAACTCCTAGGACCTAGAACACCAGAAAAGCCTGTTAGGTAAAAATTTATTTGATTCCAGTAATTAAAGGAGCTGCCAGTAACAGGGCAGGATCTCCTCAGAAAGAAATGTTTGAGAAAATACTGGGGTAAATCCAGTACTGTATTTTGTATGCTTAGAAAAAGGGACATCCAAGGGAGTCCACAATTTGCCTTCGCTTTCTGGCATACAAAAAGGTCAGCACTTAGAAGCTGGGATTTCAGAGGTCAAAAAATATTAGAAAGGGCCTCCTTGAAGAATCCTGCCAACCTCCCCAAAAAACCAAACCACTGTCATCAAATTGATTCCAACTCATAGCGACGCTATAAGATAAAACTATCCTTTCACCATATTTATTCAATCCGCATGCTGAGCAAATGATCTGAGAACCTAGACTATATGAAGAAGGACTCAGCATCAGGATTGGAGGACGAGTCATTAACAACTTTCGATATGCAGATGACACAACCCTGCTTGCTGAAAGTGAAGAGTACTTGAAGTAGTTTCTGATGAAGAGCAAAGACCACAGCCTTCAGTATGGATTACACATCAACATAAAGAAAACAAAAATCCTCACAACTGAACCGATAAGCAACTTCATGATAAATGGAGAAAAGACGGACATTGTCATGAATTTCATTTTACTTGAATCCACAATCAACGCCTTTGAATTATAGTGTTGTGAAGAATACTGAATATGCCACGGACTGCCAGAAGAATGAACAAATCTGTCTTGGAAGAAGTACAGCCAGAATGCTCATTAGAAGTGAGAATGGCGAGATTTCATCTCATGTACTTTGGGCATGTTATCAGGAGGAATCAGTCCCTGGAGAAGGACATCACGCTTGGTAAAGTAGAAGGACAGCAAAAAAGAGGAAAACCCTCAACAAGATGGATTGACACAGAGTCTACAGCAATGGGCTCAAACATAACGATAGTGAGGATGGTGTAGGACCAGGCATTCATTTGTTTGTACGTAGGATCAGTATGAGTTGGAACCGACTCAATGACACCTAAGGACAAGTCTTTATTTGAAGCAGACATCTTTCTCCCACAGAGCAGCTGGTGGGTTCAAACTGCCAACGTTTTGGGTTAACAGCTGAGGGCTTTAACTACTGCACCACCAGGGTTCTTTGCCAACCTCTAGATACCATTAATTACCCTTTCTTATTAGAGCTAAGCTATTTAATTTCATTTTTAGTTCACGATGATCAAATACAAAATTTATATCTCACTACAAAGATCACCATGTATAGCACTCAATATAAAGTGAAAAAAAAAATCTCAGCTGCACCGTAACAAAGTTTACTCAATATATTTGTGATATAATTGTAATGTAGAGTGCCATTCTACATTTTTAAATTATTGTGATTTTTCCTAATTTGAAAAATTAACCTTGGAAATTGTTATTCAATTTTATCACTTGTCCAGCCAGAGCTCATTGCAGCCTTAAACCATTTGGAAAGAGAAGGGACATGAAATCCATTCATAGTACAGCTATTTGCTCCTTTAAACACACACACACACACACACACACACATCCTTATTCAGATTCCTCCATAACTGTTCTAATTTCTCTGGTCTTCTCTGATCACCACGTGAGCTTCTTGCCCTAATTAGCTCCTGCGCATTTTCAGAGGCTTAGGAGGGCTAAAGGTTGCTTGTTTCCATTTAAAGGCTAGGGTGCTTTCTGCTGCTTGGTAATCCAGTAATATATTTATGCTGAATTGCATTGTATCCCAAGAAAGAGGAGACCCATACCAAGGAGACGGCTTGACTTTAGCTTCCCTTTTTCCTTTCTTCCCAGCCAGGATGCTTCTGGCTGGCCCAGAACTAAGTTCAGCATATTGTTCAAGGCAACAGAGAATGGGCTCCTTAGTGCTTGCGCTAATCCTCCTCTTTGCTAAATAAGCAAGTCAAGCTTTGGGGTGGGGGTAGGAGGAAAATTATATAATTTGAGTTAATTGGTTTGGGGCTACGCAAAGCCCCAGCTGTCTTGAAGGGAATTGTTTGGTCTTCAAGACCCAATTAGAGACATTCAGTTGATGTAAAATAGATTTTTTTCTTTTGTTCAAGTCATTGTCAAAAGATTCAGCCGCCATACTAAAAAGTGTCCCTTAATCACAGCCTCCCCAAATGCATCCTAAAAGCATATCTGGAAATAGGTACATTTAAAGGCTTAGGAGAGTATAGACACACTAGTTTATTTTACAGGTTCAAGAATATAACCTCTAGTGATAAGACACAAACTCCTTTTCAACAACTTTTCAGGTACTATAAAATGTGTGTTGGCTAGTTAAACTTTTTGAACAAATGTCCTTTATCTTTTCTCCCTAAATAGGATTTCGTTGGATAGGATCAAGAAATACACATTGGGCCTCCCTAGATCTGTGACATAGTCCTCGTGTGACTTCCATTTGAATATCCAGTGTGTAGGGAATGGCCACGGTGACATTAACTTGCACACAATAGCAGCTTGAGTTTTCAAGGATTCAGATAATGCCAGAATTGTCTCATGTTTGAAGCAATCTGAGATGTACTTGCTTTTTTGGACCAGCAGTTCATGCAAGTGTTGCTTCAAATAGGTTTTTGTTGATAACAACAAAAATTATTTCTTTTATAAGGTTTGTGCAACCCAGAAAAGAAAAAATTATACCGTGCAAAGGTAGCACCTATATTTATAGTTACTTCACGCAGCAGTTGTTTGATGCATTTGTTTCCTGAGAGTGTATCATGTACGCAGCACCAGAAAGGAAGCTGAAATTAATAACGCCTATCTTTTTTTCTTATCCTTGGAAACCCTGGTGGCGCAGTGGTAAAGTGCTACAGCTGCTAACCAAAAGGTCTGTGGTTTGAATCTACCAGGTGCTCCTTGGAAACTATATGGGGCAGTTCTACTCTGTCCTATAGGGTCGCTATGAGTTGGAATCGACTCGATGGCAATGGCTTTTTTGGTCCTTCTCCTCAAAGAACTTTTAATTACGTTAGGGGTAGGAGTGGATGAGGGAATTACAGAAACGATGGAAAAGTTGAGAAAAACAGGAGAGGTGTAGGTAGACATGCTTAAGGATAAGAGGAGGGAGGTGGTTCATTCAGTTGGAGATTTTATGGACAAAACGGTGTTCAAGACAGAGCTTGGAAGCTCAAGCTATGTCTTCAGAGCTCTAAGTGATCCCAACAGGCAGAGGAATCACTTACAGCTTTGAAGGCTCATCTTGAACGTTGTTTTGTTGGAGAGGTTGTTCAAACTGAGGGAAGAGCATGAGGGAAGGAATGAAGAGAGAAAAGTTGGAGGGTGAAGACTGGAAAATATTGAGCAATGAAATTAAAATGCAACCAAGAGTACTCGTGGGGAAGAAATGGAGCTTTAGATCAGGTGCAAGTCCAAGGCCTTGAATTCCAAGGTGAGAAACCTGTACTTAATTTCAAAAGCAACAGGTAGCCACCTGAAGATTTGGAACTGGGAAATGCCAGAATCAGAACTGTGGTCTCACCCAGGAGCCCTGAGGTTAGCAGGCTGTTTGAGAAGAGGCAACAAGAACCTCCGCGAGAATGAAATCACGGCCTGAACGAGCAAACCCAGAGTGGAGAGGGCATGTACCTACTACAGATAAAAACAAATCTTCCAGAAGAAAACCCAGGCCACGCTGTCTTCTACAGCCAACCAAAGAATTGCTTCTCAGACGAACAAGCTGCTTTCTTGACAAGAGGCTTTCATTTTTCTGCAGGTACCATTGAGCACCACTCTGTGCCAGGCACTGACCTGGCACTTCGTTTACATCGGTGAACAAATGAGACACAGATCTCTGCCTCAGGAAGGAATCCTTCTTGCAGGGAGTGAATAACCCTCACATGGCACTCAAAGTCCCCTTCATAAAGAGCAGGGGTGGCGGAACAGTTTCTAAGTCAGAACTTCCAAAAGCATAGCTGTGCCCTCTAGGAGCTTAGAACTGCTAAGCTCTCCCATGCATCACAAGTTCCAAGAGCACTATATGTCTCCATGAAAGAAGAGGCCCAGCAGGGAGGCAAACAGCGTGCAGGTTATATACAGCTAAACTAGCAATTCAGTACTGCAGTGCGATTGAATACTTTTGTGTGGCCTTTCTAGGCATGGTCTTGTAACTCCCACCCAGGTGATTGGGTGGGACTGTACAATGCGGTAATTATGGCCCACCAAGGGGATTGGTCAGTTTTGCCTTAAAAGAGAGCCAATTCCAGAGCAGAGAGAAGAGCCCACCACCACCAAGGAAGTAGAGACCCATAGGAGAGACCCAAAGGAGACAGCTCAGTGGGCTTCCTGGTTTGTGGATAGAAAAAGCTAAGTGCCTTTGGGCAGAGACTGAGGGCCAGGGAGAAGCGTGTCTGTGAGCACAGCTGGGAAGAGGCTGTCCTGATGGAAGAACTGTACCCTGAGCATTCCGGAGCCTGAATTGTAACTGTTACTTCCCTAATGAACCCCATAATCACGAGTATGGTCTCTGAGTTCTGTATGGCCATTGCAACGAATTCTCAAACCCAGTAGAGACTGCTGTGAGAGAGACAGCTGGTGTCAGAGTTGGTAAAGATGGTGGAGAGAGGAGGCACGTCTGACCCCCACCTCACTGGAATCAGCCTCGGGCTGTTGATCTTGATTCTTCTTCCCCCTTGTGAAGTTAGAGAAGGTCAGATACCGCCCCTATGCTTTTTTCAGAAATACACAAGGGGGAATGTCAGGTAGATAGGGCTACTCCAAAGCCAGAAGATGGAAGAGCTAAGCTAGGAGCAAATGAAATCAAGGGCCTCAATTTATAGAAAGAAATAAGGGAAGTAACTGAGGAGGAAGCATCATAGGAAAGAGAGAAATGAGTACTGGAATTGGGCACTATTTGCACAGCAGGAGGAGGGCCCTGGCACCAGACAGCCCTGGCCAGGCTGTGGCCCGGGTGTCACATGGAAACGGATGCATCAGGCCATCAGGACATGGTGATAATCTCCTCTTTACACCTTTTTGCCATGAAACTGTGTGGCAAAAAGCTAGTCTCAGTTGGCTTTCTTGGGGAACTTGCCTGCAGGGAACTGATGGACTGGACACAAATTTACAGACCCCAGGAGAGGTTGATTCCACCCAATAAATGGGTGAGTTGGAATTCTCATCTATGTCTCAGTTGCTCTGTGAACAGGAACCCCTTGGAGGGCCTGACAAAGGCTGGGCCCCAGGACATAGTGACTTCACCAAAGCACAGCCAACACTTATAGGGAACACTATTGTCTTAGTTATCTAGTGCTGCTATAACAGAAAGACCACAAGTGAATGGCTTTAACAAAGAGACTTTTATGCTTTCACAATCCAGTAGGCTAGAAGTCTGAATTTAGGGCTTCAGAGGAAGGCTTTCTCTCTCTGTTGACTCTGGAGGAAAGCCCTCGTCATCAGCCTTCACTTGGTCTGGGAGGATCTCAGCTCAGGAACCGCAGGCCCAAAGGACACGCTCTGCTCCTGAGGCTGCTTTCTTGGTCGTATGAGGTCTCCATGTCTCTCTGCTGGCTTCTCTCTTCTGTATCTCAAAAGAGATTGTCTTAAGACACTGTCTAATCTTGTAGATCTCATCAACCTAACTGCCACTAATCCACCTCGTTACGTCGTAGTGATAGGATTTACAACACACGGGGAAACCACAGCAGATGACAGAATGGTAGACAGTCATACAACACTGGGAATCCTGACCTAGACAAGTTGATGACAGATATTTTCAGGGGGCACAATTCAATCCATGACAACTATATTTCAGGCACTGTTGTGAGCACTTCAAGTACATCATTTCATCTGTTTCTCACAACCATCCTATGAGGTACCTATCTTGCTTCAGAGTTTATGGGTGAGGAAACTGAGCCACAGAGAGGTTAAGTAACCTGCTCAATGTCACGCTGCCTGCTAGTTGTAGAGCTGGAATTCAAACCCTGGTTCTCCTGACTTCTGGGCTCTGCTGCTGGGTCCCAGTGGGGATTCTTTACCCCTGGATTCGTTTTTGTCCCCCACTCTCAGCACTGTTAATATCCAATATGTATTTACCATCTGTCAGCTTGTCATACTGTGGTGGCTTTCATGTTGCTGTGATGCCGAAAGCTATGCCAACAGTATTTCAAATACCAGCAGGGTCACCCATGGTGGGCAGGTTTCACTGGAGCTTCCAAACTAAAACAGACTAGAAACAAAGGCCTGTCAATCTACTTCCAAAAACTGTTGTCGTTGTGAGGTGCTGTCGAGTCGGTTTCGACTCATAGCAACCCTGTGTACAACAGAAAAAACATTGCCTGGTCCTGCGCCATCCTCACAATCATTGTTATGCTTGAGCCCATTGTTGCAGCCACTATGTCAATCCATCTTGTTGAGGGTCTTCCTCTTTTTTTGCTGACCCTCTACTTCACCAAGCATGATGTTCTCCAGGGACCGGTCCCTCCTAACAACATGTCCAAAGTATGTGAGATGAAGTCTTACCATGCTCATTTCTAAGGAGCATTTTGGCTGTACTTCTTCCAAGATGGATCTGTTCATTCTTCTGGCACTCCATGGTATATTCAATATCCCTCACCAACACCCTAATTCAAAGGCATCAATTCTTCTTCAGTCTTTCTTATTCATTGTCCAGCTTTCACACGACCCATGGCTTGGGTCAGGCATACCTTAGCCCTTAAGTGACACCTTTGCTTTTTAACACTTTAAAGAAGTCTTTTGCAGCAAATTTTCCCAATGTGACATTCGGTTTCTCAACTACTTCTTCCATGGGCATTTATTGTGGATACAAGTAAAATGAAATTCATGACAACGTCCATCTGTTCTCCGTTTATTCTGTTGTTGCTTAGTGGTCCAGTTGTGAGGATTTTTGTTTTCTTTATGTTGAGGTGTAATACATACTGAAGGCTGTGGTCTTTGATCTTCATCAGTAAGTGCTTCAAGTTCTCTTCACTTTCAGCAAGCAAGGTTGTGTCATCTGCATATCGCAGGTGCTTAATGAGGCTTCCTCCAATCCTGATGCCACGTTCTTCTTCATATAGTCCAGCTTCTCAGATTATTTGCTCAGCATACAGATTGAGTAAGTATGGTGAAAGAATACAACCCTAACGGCACACCTTTCCTGACTTTAAACCACGCAGTATCCCCTTGTTCTTTTGGAATGACTGCCTCTTGGTCTATGTACAGTTTCCTCATAAGCACAATTAAATGTTCTGGAATTCTTCTTCTCAATGTTATCCATAATCTGTCATGATCCATACAGTTGAGCGCCTTTGCAAGGTCAGAAAAACACAAGTAAACATCTTTCTGGTATTCTCTGCTTTTAGCCATGCTCCATCTGACATCAGCAGTGATAACCCTCGTTCCACGTCTGCTTCTGAATACAGCTTGAATTTCTGGAAGGTACCTGTTGATGTACTGCTGCAATGACTTTTGAATGATCTTCAGCAAAATTTTACTTGTGTGTGATATTAATGATATTGTTCGATAATTTTCACATTCTGTCAGATCACCTTTCTTTGGAATGGGTATAAACACGGCTCTCTTCCAGGCGGTTGGCCAGGTAGCTGTCTTCCAAATTTCTGCTCATAGACAAGTGAACACGACCGGCGCTGCATCTGTTTGCTGGAACATCTCAGTTGGTTTTCTGTCAATTCCTGAAGCCTTGTTTTTTTGCCAATGCTTTCAGTGCAGCTTGGACCTCTTTGTTCCGTACCATCGGCTATTGATTACATGCTACCTCCTGACATAGTTGAAAGTCGACCATTTTTTTTTTTTTTTTTTTTTTGGTGACTCTGTGTATTCACTCTATCTCCTTTTGATGCTTTCTGCATCGTTTAATATTTTCCCTGTATAATCCTTCAATACTGCAACTTTAGGCTTGAATTTTTTCTACAGTTCTTTCAGCCTGAGAAATGTCAAACGTGTTCTTCCCTTTTGGTTTTCCAGCTCCAGGTCTTTGCACATGTCATTATAATACTTCACTTCGTCTTCTTGAGCTGCCCTTTGAACTCTTCTGTTCAGTTCTTTTACTTCATTATTTCTTCCTTTCACTTTAGCTACTTTACGTTCAAGAGTAATTTTCAGAGTCTTTTCTGACCTTTTGATCTCTTCTTTCTTTCCTGTCATTTAATAACCTCTTGCTTTCTTCATGGATGATGTCCTTGATGTCATTCCACAACTCCTCTGGTCTTCAGTCATTAGTGTTCAACGTGTCACATCTATTCTTGAGATGGTCTCTAAATTCAGGTGGGATATACTCATGGTCAGATTTTGGCTCTCGTAGACTTGTTCTAATTTTCTTCAGTTTCAACTTGAACTTGCATATGAGCGATTGATGGTCTGTTCCACAGTCGGCCCTTGGCCTTGTTCTGACTGATGATATTGAGTTTTTCCATTGTCTCTTTCCACAGATGTCGTCAATTTGATTCCTATGTATTCCATCTGACGAAGTACCCGTATATAGTTGCCGTTCATGTTGTTGAAAAAAGGTATTTGCTGTGAAGTAGTTGTTGGTCTTGCAAAATTCTATCATGTGATCTCTGGTGTTGTGTCTATCACCAAGGCCATATTTTCCAACTACCGATCTATTTTCTTTGTTTCCAACTTTTGCATTCCAATTACCGGTAATTACCAATGCATCTTGATTGCATGTTCGATCAATTTCAGACAGCAGAAGTTGGTAAAAATCTTCAATTTCTTCATCCTTGGCCTTAATGGTTGATGCATAAATTTGAACAATGGTCATATTAATTGGTCTTCCTTGCAGGTATATGGATATATGAATATTATCCTATCACTGACTGTGTTGTACTTCAGGATAGATCTTGAAATGTTCTTTTTGACGATGAACAACACAATGCCATTTCTCTTCAATTTGCCATTCCTGGCACAGTAGACCATATGATTGATTCAAAATGGCCGATACCAGTACATTCCAGCTCACTAACGCCTAGGATATCAATGTTTATGTGTTCAATTTCATTTTTGACGACTTCCAATTTTCCTAGATTCATACTTTGTACATTCCAGATTCTGATTATTAATGGATGTTTGCAGCTGTTTCTTCATTTTGAGTCATGCCACATCAGCAAAGGAAGGTCCTGAAAGCTTGATTCCATGCACGTCATTAAGGTGGACTCTACTTTAGGAGGCTGCTCTTCCCCAACTGTATTTTGACTGCCGTCCAACCTGGGGGGCTCATCTTCTGGCACTATATCAGACAATGTTCTACTGCTATTCATAAAGTTTTCACTGGACAGTTTTTTTCAGAAGTAGACTGCCAGGTCCTTCTTCCTAGTCTGTCTTAGTCTGGAAGCCCCGTTGAAACATGTCCACCAAGGGTAACCCTGGTGGTATTTGAAATACCAGTGGCAAAGCTTCCAGCATCACAGCAACATACAAGCCACCACAATATTACAAATGGACAGACACAAAAACTAGCCAGTGAAAACCCGATGGATTACAACAGAATATTGTCCAATATAGTGCTGCAAGATGAGACCCCAAGGTTGGAAGGCATTACATAAGGGTCACAACAATGAACTCAAACATGCCGATGATCATGAAGATGGCGTAGGACCAGGCAGCATTCCGTTCTGTTGTACAGTAGTCCCTCCTTCTGTGCGGTTTCAATTTCCAGGATTTCAGTTACCTGTGGTGAACCGTGGTCTGAAAATATTAAATGGAAAATTCCAGAAATAAACAATTTGTAAGTTTTAAATTGCTTGCCATTCTAAGTAGCTTGATGAAATCTCACGCCATCCAGTCCAGTATGCGAATCATCCCTCTGTCCAGTGTATCCACACTGTATAGGCTACCTGCCCCTTAGTCGTTTAGTAGCTGCCTTGGTTATCAGATCGCCTGTCGAGGTATCATATTGCTAGGGTCCAAGTAACCCTTATCTTACTTAATAATGACCCCAAAGCAAGAGTAGTGACGCTGGCAATTCAGATATGCCAAAGAGAAGCTGTAAAAGTTCACGTGAAAGTTCTTGGCTTGATAAAATATTTTCAGAGAGTGAGAGAGACCACATTTGCATAACTTTCATTACAGTATATTGTTACCATTGCTCTATTTTATTATTAGCTATTGTTGTTAATCTCTTACTGTGCCTCATTTATAAATTAAACTTTATCATAGGTCTGTATGTATAGGAAAAACATAGCATATATAGGGTTCGGTACTATCCGCGGTTTCAGGCATCCACTGGAGGTCTTGGAACGTATCCCCAGTGGATGGGAGGGGACGACTGTACTTAAGGGTTCCAGGAGTCAGAGTCGACTTGGCGGCAAGTAACAACACACTGACACGAGTGCACCTGGGGGTCCCCTCAGATGAATGCCCACCTCACTTCAGCAACAGCATTTTACTACAAAGACCTTCTGCGTGCAGTTACCTCATTTGATCCTTGTTAGAGTCCTGAGGAAGGCAGGATAAGGAACATTGTCTCCATTTGACAGAGAAGGAGACAGGTTCTCGGAGGTGAATGGCTTGCCTGAGGCCATGTGGCTCCATGCACGGGAGAGGCCCGCCTCTAGAAGTCACATCTTCTGACTGCCAGGTTGAGGCTCCTCCAAAGGCTCTTAGGAATGGGGACTTCTCCTCACACATATGGGCACAGTGGGTGCTAGCAGGTGCCCAGCGCGTAGCAGGTGCTCAGGAAGACTTTGTGGGACTAAAATAACATTAGATCAACCATCCACCCACCCCTGCAGTCTAAGTCTCATCATATCCCCAGAGGATAGTCCCTATGAGTGGTGCCATGGAAGAGAGACTGGAGAAGCCCACAGTAATTGTCGTAAAAGCTAACGCTTGCTTAAGGCTGCCTTGGACCACACCTTTCTCTAAGTGCTTGTGTGTGTTAACGCGCGGACACTTCACAGCAACCGTGAGGGACAGGTACTACCCTTATGCCCGTTTTACAGTTAAGGAGCAGAGTACAGAGAGGTTCAGTAGCTTGCCCAAGACCACACGATCAGTAGGAAGCAGCCAGTATAGCCACCGTACCACAGTGACCCTCAGACGAGTGGTTTTGTCCTGCCCAAAGCCCTATTTCCCTAGATGGCCTAGTGTGTGAGCACAGCCCCTCAGTGGCCCTCTGTGAGTCCCAGTCTCCCCGTCTGAGAAGTGAGGGGACTGAAGTCCATGCTCATTCGCATCCTCTGATTCTCCAGTACATTGACTCTGACGTCCTTTCAATAAGACCCACTGGAAATGCCCCTCTCTTATACTTTTATGTCTTGTTAGTATTTGGTTCAGCAAGTTTCAAAACCTAAAGCCCTAACGAAACTGAGCAGAAAGCCCATCTATAACTCCTAAGCAAGAGATGGCGTGTCCCTAAACACAACCCGCTGAGATTAATCCCGTCATTAGAACGCACCCGGAGGAGGGGGCGGAGCCGCCTTTGTGGGGTCCTAATCGGAGCTCTTGTGGGAGCAGCCCTGCTGAATTTTTCTCATTAACTCCTCACAGGTGCACTGGCCCCCCGCGGTAATTGGACTCATGTCAGCCAGGCTCATCAGCGACCCACAGCTGGAGAGTTCAGCTCAGGCTCCCTTGTTCTTTCTTTTCTACCCCCCCCCCTTTTTTTATTTACCTATCTACTCTGTCAAACCACTGGGGAGACTAAAGTCTAAATAGCTTTTGTTGTTTCTACCCCTTCATCCCCTTTAAGTCAAAGAAGTAGAATTCAAAAGCCAAGCCATGAGGCAACCATCTTCTAGAAAGTTAAACAAGGACAATGGTTATAGACGGCAGATAGGATGCGTTTGTCAACACACACTCAGTGGAGTAAGGATACCACTGGATGACACGCTAGCTGAAAAGTCTCAAGTGCAGTGAAGTTTTACCTGAAGAAAAGCCCACAGCAAAGGGCAGTGTGTCCAGAAAGACAGCATCAGCAATAACAGGGGAGTGCATTTCCTGACCTTAGGTGGGTTATTATTAGCTGCCATGGATTGGCACCAACTCATGGAGACCCCATGCACAAAGGAACAAAATGCTGCCCATTCCCCATGATTGCTTGGGGATCAGACCATTGTGATCCATAGAGTTTTCATTGGCTGGTTTTTGGAAATAGACCCCCAGGCCTTTCTTCCTAGTCCATCTTAGTCTGGAAGCCCTGCTGAAACCTGTTCAACATCATAACAACATACAAGCCTCCACAGCTAGTGGCTGCACATGAGGTGTACTGGGCAGGAATCGAACCTGGGTCTGCAGCATGGAAGGCAAGAATTCTTCCACTGAACCACCAGTGTCTCACTCTTAGGTAGGAGGTCATGCTTTTAGGTCTGCCTCACAGACATTAGTTTGATTCTGGTCCATGGCTGTGAAGCAAAAGCTGGAGGTGCTACAGGCATTCCTGAGGCAAGAGCAAACTCAAGTCAAGCTCATTTATTCCCTTTCAGCAAAATTTATTGTGCTCTTATCCAATGCCAAGTGCTGTTCTCGATTCTAGGGCAACAGTGGTGCATAACGCCAACAAAAATTTCTGTCCTCGTGGAACTTACGTATTAGCAGAAGAGTTAGGCAATAAATGAATATATACTATCAGCTAGTAATACTAAAAACCATACCCATTGCTGTCCAGTCAATTCCAACTCCTAGTGACCCTATAGGACAGAGTAGAACTGCATCACAGGGTTTCCAAGGGGTGGCTGGTAACGCTTGGTGGCCTGGTGAACTTTCTGGCCTGGCCAGCTTTCATTTGAGTCACTTCATTAGCATAAATCTTCAGGTGTGGTCTGGAGCCCTCATCAAAGACACTTCAATCACTGGGGAAATGCCCAGATTTTACAGGTTCTCTCTCAGGAGCCAAGGACAAAAACCAAGTTCTTTAGGTAAAGTTCATTGTAAGCCCCACAAGTGGAAAAATATTGTCTCAATTTTTTTGCGCTATTCACAATGTAATGGCTATAGGCATGACACACTTTTAAGTTTAATCTACATTATCGATATGCCTTTCTTTTGTACCCTTGACAGGCAATCTGTTATTAAATCTACTAAGAATAGTGAAAATAAAATACCACCATGGTATTTTGAAGAGAATTTTAGTAACTAGTAAACCACGTGCTCATATTTAACAAGAATCCCAATGGAGTGTACACTCTGTTACTGATCTGGGTATTTGGGGAGTGATGCACTGTGAAAACATATCATAGAATCTTTCTCACTTTGAACTTCTAGCTTGTAGAAATATACCAGCTACATCCATAATGAGGTCTATATACTTTTTTTCCTAACCTTTTTCATCTCCTTTCCCTAAAACTGCCGTACCATGCCGCACCCATGTGGTTTTGCTGAAGCGTTCCCTCCTCCAGAAATTTTCTTTTCCTATCTCTACCTGTGAAATTTAGGGCTCCAGCAAGAGCCTTCCTGTTCCTCTCAAGTGGTACCAGCTACTCTGAACTACCATGGCCTCTCTGCGGTACAGTGAATTGCTTTAATATGGCCCTTCTAGACGTGGTCTTGTGACTCCCACAAAATGATTGGGTGGGACTCTGCAAGTAAGGTGCTTGCGGCCCGCCAAGGTGATTGGACAGTTTTGCTAATGCAGATAAGGTGCGTGTTACCCTTGCAAAGTGGGACTTGTAGGGGATTGATCAGTTTTGCCATTCCACTAGGCTTAACGGGAGCCAATCCTCGAGGCTGTAGGGGAACCTCACTATCACCAAGAAGAAGAGCCAGGAGCGGAGCACGTCTTTTGGACCCAGAGTCCTTGCGCTGAAAACTCATAGACCCAGGAGACAGGAAGAGAGCTGTAACACTGAAGGCAACACGATATAACTAGCCTGCTGTTCTATCACGGAGCCAGAGAGCCGAGTGCCTTTGGGCGGGAGGCTCCCTGTCGAAGTGGGGTGCCTCTGGGCACTTAGTGGCAGAGTTAAAGAGCTTTGTAACATTTGATCAAGCAGTGCAGAGGTCAGACCAAGAGGGAGGGCTGAGAGATGAGAGAAGGGTTTATCTATGAGCACAGCTGAGAAGAAGCTGCCCTGATAGAAGAACTGTATCCTAAGTCTTTCCTATTATTTCCAAGTTGATCCTGGTCCTGAATTGTAGCCTGTTAACTTCCCTAATAAATGCCATAATCACGAGTATGGCCTCTGAGTTCTTGTGTGGCCATTGCAACAAATTATCAAACCCAGCAGAGAAGTAGAGAGTGGTGTGAGAGGGATGGCTGGTGTCAGAAACGGTGAAAAGTGTTAGAGAGTAGAGGTATATCTGGCCTCTACATCCTAGAAACCAGCCATGGGCTGCTGTTGATCTTGATTCTCCTCCCTACTCCCGAAACTAAATGAGATCCTATGCCATACCACTTTTACACCCTCTATCCCTCTAGCACTCTGATGGAATAGTGCTACTTTCTGCCATGAATTAGAATTACCTGTGAGTTCCTAGAAGACAGGGGTCAATACTGTCTTCATCTTTGGACCTCACTCTATAGAATAAGGTTCCCCACAGTGAGATAATGACACAGTCAGCCACCTCGGCCTCAGCAAGGTGATACTTGGACACGGTTGTGCTTCACAGGATGTGTCAAACTTTGCCATCAAGCACAGCAAGCACACCAGCTTCTCCCTTCTGCACTCCCAGCACAGCCTGGCTTTAAACATCACCGAAAAGAAACCTGAATCACCTGGAGAGTCTAGAAGGTAAATAAATCACGTTCAGATCACAGCTGCTTTCTAAAGGGACAGACTCTATAGCCTGAACTTGCATACCATCGGCTTTAGGTGTACTCCCAGCTGCCTGTGTAATGACAAGGAACTGAATTTTCCTGTTGATGAGCCAATAACAGCAGTAATGATCATCTATGAAGTCCTGTCCAGGTCAACATGAGGCAACAATGCAGCAGAGTCCAGGATTATAAACTCTGGGGGAAGATGCCCTGGCTCATTTGCCAGCTGTGACCTTGGGCAAATTGCTTAACCTCTCCAGCTTCAGTTTCCTCATTTTACAAAGGGAAAATAATAAGCATACCAATCTCATCGGGGTTTTGTGAGGATTAAATGAGTTAATACTTGTAAAGTGCTTAGAACAATGCCTGAAATAAATGCTCAATGAATGGTAGTTATTATTTACAATAACAACAACGACGATCATAATTATTAGAGGAAAAATACTTCTATTGCCCTCTTCTGTTGGGGGAGGTGAGAAGGAGAGGAGAAGGGATCGGAACAGAGAATAAGACAGCAGAATAGGAAAGAAAGAGCATTAGTTGGAGTGTGGGAATGTGGCTTCTAGGCCTGGCTCTATCACTTTGTGACTAGGAGCAAAATCATTCTCCAGTCTGGACCTCAATTTTTTCATCTGTAAAATGAGGTCATTGGATTAGATTAGTGTTTCCTAAACAGATATGCATCAAA
Organism: Loxodonta africana; assembly: GCF_030014295.1. Lineage (NCBI taxonomy): Eukaryota > Metazoa > Chordata > Mammalia > Proboscidea > Elephantidae > Loxodonta > Loxodonta africana. The sequence goes on along the minus strand of NC_087342.1, from coordinate 21,085,041 downwards.
ACTTTTGGGAAGCTTTCTGAAAAAAATCTAGGTTCCCAGGTTCTACTTCTGGTTTACTAAATTGGGCTCTTAGATGGCGAAGCCCAGGAATAAGATTTGGTTTCTAAGCTCCTTGGGTGATTCTGATGCACCCAGTTAGCTTTTGGGAGCCACTGGACTCAAACAAAAGCCCCAATCTCAGAGCCTTTGCACTTCCTGTGCCTCTGCCTGGAAAGCTCCTCCCCTAAATATGTATTTGGGTCATTCCCTAATTCAGGCCACTGCACAAATATGACTCCTTCAGAGAGGAGTGTCCCAATCACCATATCTAATGTAGTACCCTTCCAATCTCTGTCCAACCTCTTAATCTGATTTATTTTCCCCTCTAGCACTACTCAGCATGTGACTTGACTGATTGGGTGTTCCTCTTTCTCACCAGAATCTAAACTCCATGAGAGCAGAGTCTGGGTTTTGTCTACCATTGCATCCTAGCACCCATAGAATAGTGCCTGATACATCATTGGCACTCAATAAGTCAGTTTTGAATTATCAAATGAATAACTAAATAAATGAATGAATTGAATGTATAAGTATACATTGATTTCGCCTCTGCCTGCAAGTCAGAATATAAGCTAACAAAGAGCAGCAAGGAGGTTGTCTTAGTTTCTTAGCACTGCTGTAACAGAAATATCACAAGTGGGTGGCTTTAATGAACAGAAATTTATTTTCTCACAGTTAGGAGGCTAGAAGTCCAAACTCAGGGCGCTAGCTCTAAGGGAAGACTCTGTCGCTATGGGGGAAATCCTTGTCTCAGCTTCTCTAGCCGGCCATCCTTGGAGTTTCTGGGCTTGTACACTGCCTTCCTCTGTGCCTAATCTGCTCTTTTATGTGTCAAAAGTGATTGATTTAAGACACACCCTACACTGACATGGCCTCATTAACACAACAAAAAACTTATTCCCAAATAGGATTACATCCACTGGTATAGGGGTTAAGATTGACAACACATATTTTGGGGTAACACAATTCAGTCCATAACAGAGGTGAAGGCAAGTAGACGTCAACATGCTCAGCAAGGGAGCTCAGCAAGAGCTTCTCCTACCAGGAAATCCTCTCAAACCAAGTTCTTACTGTGGGATAACGCTTCTTGAGTCCCTGAAGTTCCCCAGGATGGCAGGATATGCTTCTCACCATGCTGGGCGATTCCCCCAGGGAGAGGTTTTTCAATCTAGCTGACTTCCACGGAGCTATCTTTTGGGGTTTCCTGACACTCACACTTTCTAGATGCAGACTTTTAAGGAGGACGATGACAAACTTTTCAGCACTTGCTGTTTGGAGGGGTGGGAAACCATTCCCAGTCTCCATTATACAACAATATATGCCCAGAGACATGATGTCATTTGGTCTTAAAAAGGTGTTGGAGCTGCAAAATGTTTCCAAAAGTATTTTAGGGGGCTTCATAAATGATTTATAAAATTTATACGTGTGGGTTATTATCTAAAAAATACAGCATATATGAAATATTTTTAAAGGTAAGCCTTTATGGGCTAGCATTATATTTCCAGATTTCCTAGTGCTTTAAGAAAATAAATCCGCTGCTCTGAGTCTATCAGCTTTAAAAGAAAAAGTTCCTTTTCCTGTAACATTTTCTTGTGGGCACATTTGGGATGTGCAATCCAAACACATAGTTTGCTGGAAGGATTGCAATTCTTTATTTAATTGCTGGCCCCACCAAAAATGTGCAGCTTGACTGATTCATCAAAACTGAAACCTCTTTTTTGCCTTCTGAATAGAATTTTTACAAAACTTTGGGGAAAACAAAGAAGAGGTCAGATAATCCATGAACCTGAAGAGCAAATATTCCCCCAAATCAATGACTATTCTGTGAAAAAAAAAGTTGCTCTGATCAATTAAATTTGGGAAACATGAAGTTAATGAAAGTTTTGAACATCAAATAATGAGGGTTAATAAAATTAAAAGTTTTCAAGAAGACTTGTCAGAGTCTTTAATATAGTAATGTACATGTAACACCCCAGGAAGAAAAATCAGACATGACATTTTCCACAAACATGTGATCAGGGAGCCTTTTATTCCCAGAATACCTTTTTTAACATCTTGTGGAGTTGGCATACATCGGAACACAGACTAGGATATGCGGGCCTAGAAAGGACTATTGAGGGGCAGTCTGAATTTTCAGAAAGTATGATGTGTGTGTTAGTCACCTAGTGCTGCTATAACAGAAATACCACAAGTGGATGGCTTTAACAAAGGGAAGTTTATTTCCTCACAGTAAAGTAGGCTAAAAGTCAAATTCAGGGTGGCAGCTCCAGGAGAAAGTTTTCTCTCTGTCACCTCTGGAGGAAGGTCCTTGTCCTCAATCTTTCCTTGGTCGAGGAGCTTCTCAGGTGCAGGGACCTTGGGTCCAAACTAGGTGCTCTGCCCCTGATGCTGCTTTCTTGGTGGTATGAGGTCCCCCAACTCTCTGCTTGCTTCTCTCTTTTATATCTCAAGAGATTGCCTCAAGACACAATCCAATCTTGTAGGTTCAGTCCTGCCTCACCAACACAACTGACACCCATCCTCCCTCATTAACATCACAGCAGCAGGATTTACAACATATACGAAAATCATACAACAAACCACTACCCACTGCCATACAACAACATATAGGAAAATCATGGCCCAGCCAAACTGATGCACACATTTTGGAGGGGACATAATTCAATCCAAGACAATGTGTTTGTTTGCCTGCGCTGTCTGGGGAAGTTGGAGAGAAAGTGTAAGAACCACCCAGTGATTTTTTCGAATTCACCAAGACAGGCTTTTTGCCCTCTGCTGAGCACATGAGAGATGACGGAGATGGCATAGTACGTCCTTGACATGGAAGATTGGTTTGAACAATGTATATGTGCATGAACTCTGCTTCTGGCCATAATGGAGTAAACTGGTATTGGACATGCTCTACCACCGTAAGCAATGATTAAATAGGACAAAATACACAGAGCAATGCTTTTCAGGTCATGAGCAATAGGCAGTAGGACTGTGATCCTTGAGAGAAGAGATACATATGAAGTGAGTCCCACATGCAGCTTGGCGTTCTCCCTGGGCATTTAGTTACCAGGTCCTAGTGCAGGAAGGTGAAGCACAAGCATGCTTAGTTAAAGAGTCAGAGATTGGAGCTTGGGGATGCTGAAGCAGCTGGAATTTTCAGGGCAGTATTTTTTATACAATAAAGGAGGTAGCTGTGAAGGAAGGATGCCAGCAGTCCATATGGGAGGCGATTCCCTATGGGTTCTTGGATGACAGCAGGACTGCATATACACAGGGCAAAACTCCACTAGGAATATCAGAGAATAGGTTCTATGGAGATGAAAGCTGAACAGAGACACCACAGGTCCTCGGTGTTGAAAGACTTTGAAGTTCTAGCCAATCATAGTAGAGAAACCTCAATAAGCACCTTATGCATTCATTTGTGACTCCAGAAATTCCACGCCTTTGGGGTAAGACCATGCAGAGGATAATGACCAGGCCCTAGGACTATGAACAAAACCGAAATAGGCCCATCCTAGCAAATCCTTAACACAAGCCTCCAAAAGAGCGAGGTGAACCACCGGTAATTTAACTGCTTGCCAGAACAAAATCCAACCCCCTTTCAAGGAAAAACCACATCATTCACACCTACTACATGCTTTATCCATAATTTCCAGCATACAATAAAAAATAACTAGAAATGCAAAGAAACTGAAAAACGTGAGCCATGATTAAAGAAAAAAACATTCAATAGAGACAGACCCAGAAATGACCCAATGGTGGATTTAATATACAAGGATATTAAAACAGCAGATTAATATGTTGAAGGACGTAAGGGAAAAGAGAAACATAGTGAGAGAACAGATGGGAAATCTCAGCAAAGAAATGAAAACTATATAAAATAGAAATTCTAAAACTGAAAATAAAATATTCGAAATAAAAAAGTCACTAGATTAATTCAAGTGGCCAACAGACACATGAAAAGATACTCATGATCATTAGCCATTCCAAAAAACCAAACCAAACCCATTGCCATCGAGTCGATTTCAACTCAGAGCGACCGCATAGGACAGAGTAGTACTGCCCTGTAGGGTTTCCAAGGCTGTAATTTTTACAGAACCAGACTGTCACGTCTTTCTCCCACGGAGTGGCTGGTAGAATCAAACCTCCAGCCTCTCAGTTAGCAGCTGAGCACTTAACCACTGTGCCACCAGGGCTCCTTCATTAGCTATTAGAGAGACGCATATCAAAACTACAATGAGATACCGTCTCAAACCTGCAAAACTGGTACTGATTAAAAAGAAAACAATAAGTGCTGGCAAGGTTCTGGAAACACCGGAACCGTTATCCACTGCTGGTAGGATTGTAAAATGGTGCGAACGCTACGGAAAATGGTATGCTATTTTCTCAAAAAACTAGAAGTAGAAGTACCTTATAATCCAGCAATCCCGCTGGTAGGTATACAACTTAGAGATCTAATACTAAAGACACAATCAGACAAACGCACACCCAGTTTCATCGCAGCACTATTCACAATAGCAAAAAAGATGGAAGCAACCTAAGCGCCCATCAGTGGGTGAATGGATAAGCAAAATGCGGTACATACATACAGTGGAATACTATGTATCAATAAAGAATAATGATGGGTTCTCAAAATATATTATAACATGGATGAAACTGGAGGGCACTATGCTGAATGAAACAATCACAAAAGGACAAATACTGTATGATCTCTCTATTATAAAAAGACAAGAATAGGTATACTTACTGAAACTAACGTTCTCTGGTGGTTACCAGGAATAGGTGGGGGGAGGGGAGATTACTCTCTAGATAGCAGACACTTTTTATTTTGGGGGATAGGAAATATAACTCCAAACGTGGGTGAAGTGTGCACAGGTTGAACACAGTAAATGATGTTACTAGGAAATACACAAGAAAAAAGGACATTTTTGGTAAATGTTAGGACATCTACAACAGTTCAACAAAATTAAATAATAAGAATATGAACACGTGTATGTATGTATGCATACAAGTGTATAGGTATGTATATTTGTGTATACAGGTGGGCGTATATAGATATATCTATATGCAGGTATAGATATGTAAATGTATGCATCCATATATATTCTTATGTACAATAAAGCACATCGGAGGTATAAACATAGCTACTTATTAAACTTCTCATGGGATTGGTTTATGGGGTATTGGAGGTTTAGGACCATAGTCTTGTGGGACAACTCAGTAAATTGGCAATATAATATAGTACGTAATGTTTCTATTCTATATCCTAGTTTGGTGAGTAACAACTAGGGTCTTAAAAGCTTGCGAGCAGCCATCTAAAACGTAACTATTACCACCACTGACTGCTCTGACCAGGATCACAATAGAGAGTTCCAGACAGAGCTGGAGATAAATACAGAAAAAGCTCTAACTCACAAAAAAAGACCAGACTTGCTGGTCTGACAGAGACTGGAGAAACCCCAAGAGTATGGCCCCTGGACACTCTTTTATCTAAGCACTGAAGTCACTCTTGAGGTTCACTCTTCAGCCGAAGATGAGACAGGCCCATAAAACAAAGTGAGACTAAAGGGGCAAACCAGCTCAGGGGTGAGGACAAGAAGGCAGGACCCATTGCCATCGAGTAGATTCCGGCTTAAGGCAGGAGGGGACAGGAAAGCTGGTAATGGGAAACCCAAGGTCAAGAAGGGAGAGTGTTGACACATCATGGGGTTGGCAACAAATGTCACAAAATAACATGTGTATTAATGGTTCAATGAGAAACTCATTTCCTCTGTAAACCTTCATCTAAAGCACAATTAAAAATATATATATATTTGGAAACCCTGGTGGTGTAGTGGTAAAGTGCTACGGCTGCTAACCAAGAGGTCGGTAGTTCGAATCCTCCAGGCGCTCCTTGGAAACTCTATTGGGCAGTTCTACTCTGTCCTATAGGGTCACTATGAGTTGGCACTGACTTGACGGCACTGGGTGGGAGATATATATATATATGGAGTAAAAGAGAATGAAGGAAACCAAAAACTCAGAGAAGAAATTAGTCCACAGGACTGATAGTCTACAAGAACCAGTACCTCATCTACCTTGAGACCAGGAGAACTAGGTGGTACACGGTTACCGCTTCTGACCGGTCTGATCAGGAACACCATAGCTGGGTCCTGGTATGATGGGAACAAAATATGGAACAGAAATCAATTAAAAAAAAAAAGAATCCAGACTTACTGGACCAGTTCAGTTCAGACTGGAGGACTCCACGAGACTATCGCCCTGAGATGCTCTTTAAACCTTGAACCAAAACTACTCCATGAGGTCATTTTTTAGCTAAATAACAGATTGGTTCATAAAATAAACAATATCATGTGCAAGCCTGTGCTCTTCTAAAAAATCACCTACATGAGACACAACAGTCAACATTTTCTCTAAAGCAAAGACAAAAAGGCAAAGGGGCAGGGAAACTAGATTACTGGAAACAGAACAACCAGAAGAGAAATAATGAAAACATCAACACACTGTGTAAAATGTAACCAATGTCACTGAACAAATTGTGTGAAAATTGTTAAATAGGAACCTAATTTGCTGTGTAAATGTTCGTCAAAAACACAATAAAATCTTATTTTCAAAAAATTTTCCCAGGAAAAAATAGATTTGCTAGATTAACAGCAGATTGGAGAATGTGGAGGAGAGTCAATGAACTTGAACACAAATCAATAAAAATAACCAAATCTAAATGAGAGGGAGAGAGGAAAAAAAAAAAAGATTTAAATAAATGAACCAGAACTTTGGTGGCCTGTGGGACAATATCAAGCAGTCTGTCACGTTTGTATTTGGAGTCTCACAAGAAAAGGAGAGGAAGAGAGTGAGGCAAAATTTCTTTTTTGAGGAAGCAGTGACTGAAATTTTTTATATTTTGTAAAAAGCATCAACCTGCAAATCTCAGAGGCTCAGCGAACTAAGAAAACAAGTACAAAGTATTTCAAAAGATAAGAAGGGATATTATAAAGTGAGCTATTTCATCAGGAAGAGATAACAATTCTAAATGCTAATAAAGCTAATAACAGAGCTTCAAAAATACAAGAACCAAAAACTGTCAGGACTAAGGGAAGAAATGGAAAAACCCACAATGATAAAGAATTTAACACTGTTCTCTCAGTTATTGATAAGACGAGTAGGCAAAAAATCAGTACAAACATGAAAAATCTGGAAAAACTCTATTAGCCAATTGGATCTGACGTTTATTTCAACACACACACACACACACAAATTGCAAAATAAACACTTTTTTTTTCCAATACAGACGGCACACTTACCAAGATAGGCCATGGTCTTGGCCGTAAAACGGCTCAATAAATTTCAAAATGTCGTACAATGAAAATACATTCTATGAACAATGGATTAAAATAAAAAATAAACAGCAAAAAAATCTAGAAAATATTGGAAATTTGAGAACACACTTTTTAATTAATCTTTCAGTCAAACAAAGAAAATTTGGGGGCAAATTAGAAAACATTTCAAAGGAATTTAAAATTTTGCACCCCAAAATTTGTAGTGCACAGCTAATATAGTAATTAGAGGAAAAATTACAGCTTTCAATATTTATATTAAAAGGAAGAGCTTAAAATCAATAAACTAAGTTTTGCTTTAAGAATCTAGAAAAAGAGGGGTCAATTAAACCTAAAGTAAGTAGAAAGAATGAATCTCTGAACACAAGAGCATAGGTCGGTCAATCAAATAGAAGTAAAAAAAAAAAAAAAAATTAACAACCCAAAAACTGGTTAATTGAAACGCTTTTTAAAATTGATAAACTTCTAGAAAGATTGATCAAGAAAAAAAATGGGGAAAATACAAATTGCAAATATCAGGAATGAAAAAAAAAAAGGAATATCACTAAAAAAAGAAAAGGAAATTTTATCAACAACTTTATTCCAATAAATTCTACAACTTAGATCAAACGGATAAATTCCTTGAACATATCTTACCAAAACTGAGCCGTCCCAATAGATAACTCGAATAATCCCATTTTTATTTTAAAAAATCGAATTCGCTATCAAATATCTCCACAAGTATAGGAGTTAGGATTCCCAACACATATTTTTTGGTGAACAGATTAAGCCCATAACAGACCTCTACATTAAAAAATACAAATTTTTGTATTATTATTGATAAAAATAAAGGAAGAAAAATAGAAAGATTAATCATGTTTATGGATTGAAAGTCTCAATGTTGTTAAGATGTCAACTCTCCCTAAATTTATCAATACATTCAGCACAATCTCAATCAAAATTCCAACATTTTTTTTGTAGAAATTGACAGATTGATTATAAAATATTTATGAAAATGCAGAGGACTTAGAAGGGCCAAAATAATCTTTAAAAAGAAGAGCAAATTAGAAGACCCACACTGTCTGATTTCAAGACTTACTAAAAATCTACACTAATCAACACAATGTGGTATTGGCATAAAAAAAAAAAACCAAGATAGGCCAAAAAAACAGAATAAAGAGTTTAGAAATAGAGCCATACAGATGCACTCAGTTGATCTATGAAAAACATATCAGAGCAACTCAATGGGGAAAGGAAAATTTTCATCAAATCGTGGTGGAACCACTTCATTCATGTGTGAGAAAAAAAAAAAAAAGCCTCAACACTAACCTCACACCACACACAGAAATTAATTTGAGATTAATTATAGATGTAATCACACATGCTAAAATTATAGAGCTGCTAGAAGAATGCATTGAAGAATGTTTTCACACCGTGGAGTTAGGCACATACTTCTTAGATGGGACACAAAAAACACATTTTGAAAAACTGGACTTCATCAAAATAATAAACTTCTGCCCATCAAAAAGACACCACTAAGAAAATGCAAGCCAGAAAAACACACTGCAAGCCATAGATCAGGAGAGAATATTTGTAATGCCTATACATTACAAAGGAGCCCTGGTGGTACAACAGTTAAGCACTCAGCTGCTAACGGAAACGTTGGTGGTTCGAACCCACCAACAACTCTGAGGGAGAGAAGACGTGGCAATCTGTTCCCATAAAGGCGAAGGCCTAGGAAACCCTCTGGGGCAGTTTTAGTCTGTCCTGTAGGGTAGCTACAAGTCAGAATCAACTTGATAGCACATAACAACTACATATCTTACGAAGAAATTTTACCCAGAATACATAAAGAATACCTACATGTTAATAACAAGATAAACAAACAAAAAAAAAAATGGGCAAAAGACTTAAACAGAAAGTTCTTGAAAGAATATATAAATACAAATGCATGAGGAGAACATAAAAGACATGCAATATCGTTAGCCATCAGAGAAAGGCAAATTAAAAGCACAATGAGATCACCACTTTGTACCCATTAGAACAGCTAATATTTAAGCCAGACAACACCAAGTTTTAGCAAAGATGTGACACTGCCGACACTTTAATACATTGCCAATGGAAATGTAAAAAAATTGAAATTTCTTACAAGATTAAAGCTATACCTACCTATGATTCAGCAACTCCTCTCCTAGGTAATTACTCAAGAAAAATAAAAACATACATCTACGAAAAGTCTTACACAGGAAGTTTATAGACATTTTATCCATAATAGCCCTAAACCGGAAACAACCCAAATGCCTATCAACACAAAAACGGACGCATTATGATATAGTCATACAATGGAATACTACTTATAAATAAGAGAGAATGAACTGCTGAGAACTCAACATCAGAGTCAAATCTCAAAAATACTATTTTGGGTAAAAGATGCTAGACACAAAGAGTTCATATTGTATAATACCATCTATATGAAGTTCAAGAATAGACAAACACACACACAAATACATACACAATGTAAATATGCTCATTGTGAACCAGATCAGTTTACTTAGAGCACCACACATCTGACAAGCTAAAGGTCCATTTCAACAGATAGCTTAAATCTCATAATGAGAAAGCTCTTTCCTCTGTCCATTTTGTTCCCTCTTGGCTTTACTACGAAGACACCCACACACGTTTGAAAAGACAAGAACGATAATTCTAAACTTCACATTTATCAGAATCCAGGACAAATTGTACACTGTTGACATTTTCAGCTTTCATTTCCTGCCACGATTCTCTTTGGGGAAGGAAACAAGAAAGGAAACGATTCTAGGCTCCTGGCTAGCCTTCCGAAGCTGATTTGAATCTAGAGTTTGACTGGTAGTAGAAAAAGAATATATTTTTTTTTCAAGAGTAAAATCTAGTTACTATTTTTATTGTAAGACAATTCGTTAACTAACTGGAGACCACCTTCCCATCAAGACTCACCAAGTGATATTCTCAACCAAAGCACTCCCCTTCATTACTAAAGTGTACGGGGTCACATTAAAATGTAACCACGTGGAAAATGAATTTCCCCCTTTTCACATCTGTCCTTGGTTTCCATGGAAGAAGACTAATTACCTTTTTAAGAGTCCTAATTGATGGGCTTACAGATCATATCTTTCAGTCGCTGCTTGTGTGTGTGTGGAAGGTGGGGGTGGGACTGCGTCCTTTTCTCTTGACCCCTCAGCTCCAGCTCTTCCTTATTAGAAGGAGGTCTGCTGGCCAGTGAAAGGCCCCTGCTTACGTTCCTCTGTTTGCAGGACTACCTGCACCCCATTGTGGGCTGACCAAGGAGCCTCGCTTTGTCTTGGCCAATTGACACAGCTGCACACTTGGTAAATAGACTCAGATGTTGAGCTTTTGTTTGAAGGATCTTTTCAGATTAATGCAGAGAGAATTAGTTTTTAAAACTTAAGCCAGAGCGGGGATGAGTAGAATGGAGTTGTGAGCCATTGAATCCACATCCACAAACAGAGCCCAACTGTCTTACAAGGGTGTTTATTCCCTGTTCCTTTTGGCAGTAACATGGAGGGGAGAAGCTCCCACTCTGGCGGGCCTCAGAGTCTTTACTCTCCAGCCATTGTGAGGAGAACTGACCAGCGATGATACCGGCTCCAGCTTCATTCTTCAAGGGGAGCTGGCTCCGCCCTTGTTAAGTAGATGCAATTACTGCAAAATATTTGTCTACCATCTATTTTTCTTCTCCCCAGTCCCAAGAGGCTCTGCTAAATGGTGTAAAAGGATCCATGGCCTTTGGCAAAGACCATTTTAATAGACAGGCAGACAAGACAATAGTCTGAACTCGGTGCTGGTGGCCTCTCAGGTCCCTCCCGTCTTCATCATTTACACCACTCAATCCAGCCCTCCTTTCTCTGCTCATCCTGCACCATTCCCTGTTGGGACAAAGTCTCAGCCATGACCCTCAATTGGAAGGTGGCTCAATGGAGGGCAAGGACCTCACTTTGGAGTCTTCTTCTGCCTGCCATGTCACTTAACACAAGTGGGAATTTTAGGAAACTGTAGGACTTTACGCCTCTCTGAGACTTAGAGACTCGTTTTTCTCAAGCTATAAATTGGGGCATAATTACTCCTCTTTACTAACAGTTCTACGTATTTATGGAGGTGGTTTGATGTTGGGGAAAGAAATTTGGCTTTGACTCAGGCAGATGCGAGTTCAAATCCTGCCTCTGCCACTCACTAGCTATGAGATCTGAGGCAAGTCATGGTCACCTCACCATGACAATTAGGATATGATTACCGTATGTTTACGCAAATAACACTCACCTTCTGCATTGGTTTGTCAACCATGCCCTCCTGCCCCACGAGACAGTCTCACAAGCACCACCATGCCAGTCCTCTTCCACATGATTTTGTAAAAAAAAATTAACATAGCGCACTTACAAAAACACCTTGAGGGGTGAGGGTGCGGCCGCAAACAAACTCAGAAGGTGTGCATTATTTGTGTGAAAATACGGTACCTGTCTCATGGTATTGTCAGGGATTAAAAAAGCTTTCTCATATACGTGTGTGTGTGTGTGTGTAAATGAGAAACACATGGTCTAGAATATTGTAGGCTCCCCAACACGTTCCTCTCAGGTCTCTGCCTTCCAAGTTTTTCTTTTAAGAATCAAAGAGATACCATATGAAAAATTACCTAGTGAATTATGAAGTATACATATATGAAGTGCAGTCCCTGGGCAGCGCTAACAGTTAACGTACTCAGCTGATAGCCAAAAGATTGGAGGTTTGAGTCTGAGTAAAGGTGCTTTGGAAGAAAGGCCTGGCAATTTATTTCCGAAAAAGTCAGCCACTGAAAACCCTATGGAACACAGCTTTACTCTGACACGCAAGGAGTCGCCACGGGTCGGAATTGACTCAACAGCAACCGGTTATATATAACGTTCCTTCATTATAGTAAACAATAAATACTTCAGAACGGCTGTTGGTGGGCACTCCCAACTCTAACCTTGTAAACTTCTCCTTTCCTCTTCCACCTCCACATCTGATTGACTGTGACCCTGCCTCGTAGGCACTCCCCAGCACTCACTAACCTAGAACAGAATTGCTGACATAGCAGAAGAGAGGCATCGGAAAGGTGCAAAGAGTCGCCCCAAAGCACAATAGACATCAGCATTCCAAATAAGGTGATAATTTCATAAAGGAAATGTGGCCAGTGTAGCATGTAACATATTTCCCAAAGGAGGAAGGTCATGGGCAGCTGCCTGCTCCCTGCTCCAGGCTATGCAATATGTTTTTCAATGATGGTAAGTATGTATCTGGAGTCCTTGAGTGACTTAAATGGTTAAGCACTCGACTACTAACCAAAAGGTTGGTGGTTTGAGCCCACCCAGAGGCACCTCAGAAGAAAGTCCTGGCAATCTGCTTCTGGAAGATTACAGCCATGAAAACCCTATGGAGCAGTTCTTCTCCGTAACACACGTGGGGTCACCATGAGTTGGAATCGACCCAACAGCAACTGGCAAAACATTTGCCATTTCACACTTTTTACATATAGGATTCAGTGACACTGGTTACCTTCATCAGGTTCTGCAACCATCACTACTACCCATTTCCCAACAGGCTATGGGGTTTAAGGAAAATACTTGCTCCTCTCTTGCTTTATGTAGGTATACTAAGCTGTCGTTGATTAAATTATGCCCCCCAATATAAGTGTCACCTCAGCTGGGCCACAATTCTCAGTTTGGCAGTTATGTACTGACATAATCATCCCCCATGATGTGATCTGATGTGATCAGCCAATCAGTTGTAAAGGGATTAGACCCTTAGTCAGGTCACAGCCCTGATCCCGTGTAAGGGAAGTTTCCCTGGGGTGTGGCCTGCATCACCTTTTATCTTATAAGAGATAAAAGGAGAGAGAATCGAACAGAGATAGAGGGACCTCCTACCACCAAGAAAGTAGAGCCGGGAGCAAAGCACATCCTTTGGACCCAGAGTCCCTGTGCTGAGAAGCTCCTAGACCCAGGGGAAGACTGATTTCAAGACACGTGGAGACCTCTAAGGAATACCAGGCCCATAGATGTTGAAAAGAGACAAGGACCTTCCCTGAGAGCTAACATAGAAAGAAAGCCTTCCCCTGGAACTCGCACCCTGAATTCAGACTTCCAGCCTCCTAAACTCTGAGAGAATAAATTTCTGTTTATCAAAGCCATCCTCTCATGGTGTTTCTGTTATAGCAGCACTAGACAACTAAGACAGAATTAACCAATCTGGAATTCCTCTTGCATGTTCTCCCATAAAACACTTTGTGCTGTGGAGTCGGGAAACCCAGCCACCCTGCCACATGCTCACCTTGGATTTATGACCCCTGATACTACAACAAGGGGACTGGATGTATGACCTTAAGGGCCCTTCCCAGGTCATGCTTCCAGGACTCTGCTTCTCCAGCGCTTCCTGAAAGGAAGGACATGAAGGCAGAAAAACGTAGGTTTTGGACCACCTCCAAAAATCAGAAAATATGCTGACAGGATGGAGCTGCATTGTGGAAACTTAGGTCAATCTGTAGGTTAGATTGGAGCTTGCACGTTTTGACTAACATGTCCCTTCAACCCTGAGAAACTGAACACTGAATAATAAACCTGTGCTTGGGGAGAAAATGAGAGAAATGGTAGGATCGGGTTTTATATTCCAAAATATATTCCCAAACTATACCCTGGTGTTACTTTCTTTTGTCACGTGGAAAGACATGGAGAAGAGAAACTCCTTGCTATGACAGCAGACTCTACAGCGGAAAGGACACAGGAGAGGGGAATCAGAAGAAATGTATCATATCTCGTAAAGCCCTGGGCAAGTCACCAAACCTCTCAGGGCCTCAGTTCCTTCACCTATAAAATGGGATGAAATTCCTCCTCCAAGGGCTTGTGCCATCCCAGGCATGGAAGGACCTTATAATGAACTAGTGATGCTGGAGTTCCTGCTGTCCCAATCCTTCACTCTAGAGCAAAAGAATGAGGTCCATGTTCTTTGCATTTGGCTGCATCCATTCAGATGGAACTGAGCACAGCTAACTTTGGAAACATTGGTACTTCCCAACATGCTCACACATTTTACACTGGAAGAGTCAGCACTGAGGACCGTGATATTCAGAGAAGAGAGAGAAGGTGATATGTAGCAGTATTTGCGATTACTGAGACAGTGGACCGAATTCAAACGGAAGGCAAGCACATCTTGGGGACTTAAAAAGGAGGAAGAATTCTAAGTGTGTACCAGGAGTTGATGCAAAGGGAGGCTCCCCTTGAATGGTGTGCTATCTGCCTTTATCATCAGGGTTAAATAAGGCAATTAAGGAGCACCTGGCAGGGAGTCAGAAGGTTCTGTGCTGATTAGGACGCTTCTGTAGTCTGGGCCTCAGTCTCGTCATTTTTAAGTAGAAGGGGCAAGAGCAGATGACTTCTAAAGGTCCACCCATCTCCAACATGTTGAATGGTTCCAGGAGTCAGCTTTGTGTTTCTCCTCCTCATCAGGGCTCTTGAACCTGATGTCAGAAACAAAAAATCAAGAAATCAGAGTCTCTGAGGAATGGTCTTTGGTTTGAGGCATTGGGCTTTAAAGTTAAACATCTAAATCTTACCCAGTTGGTCCATTTCCAGACTTGACTCACTCAATCTGCCTAGAGACAGGCAAAGGTGGCTTTGGTCAGAGTAAAGACAAAGTAGCCTGGCCTCCCGCGCAGGAGACCCGGGTTTGATTCCCTGCCGATGCACCTCGTTTGCAGCCAACCACCCGTCTGTCAGTGGAGGCTTCTGTGTTGCTAGGATGCTGAACAGGTTTCAGCAGAGCTGCCAGACTAAGAGAGACAAAGAAGAAAGGCCTGGCCATGTATTTCTCGAAGTCCTGTGGATCACAACGATTTGATTCACAAGCTATCATGGGGATGTCGCAGGTTCAGTTGTGCATGGTGTCGCCATTGGCAGCCAATAACAACACACAAGGCTAGATTTGTGCTCCTCTCCCATGGATAGGCTTCGCAGGGGAGCTAAAATTTGAGCTGGGTCTTTAGTGATGAGTATGAGCGGCATCGGTGGACCGGCGTTCTAGGCAAATGCAACAACTTCTACAGATCATGGTGTGTGGGCACGTCAGACTGTGTAGTAGATTTGCTGCTGTAACAAATAGCCCTGAGAGTGTTTAATGGTTTAAACCTATAGACATTGCTTTCATGCTCATACCCAGTATGACAGCTGTCCTCTACCCATCACTTAAATGTTCAAGCTGACTGGGACTCCGCCATTTGTAATATTTGGCTTCAAAAGTTGCCTTAAGGGTCATCTCCAGTCAGCCAGTCAGGGCAAAGAGCGTGGAGATGGCCCATGTCACCCACCCATCCACCCACCCACCCAAACTTTTTTTGGCTGCACTCAATCCCACAGCCACGTCTTACTACAAGAAAACAAAAAAAACCAAGCCCGTTGCCATCCAGTTGATTCCAACTCATAGCGACCCTATAGGACAGAGCAGAACTGCCCCATAGGGTTTCCAAGAAGTGCCTGGTGGATTTGAACTGTCAACCTTACCGCAAGGGGCACCGGAAAACGAAGTCTGGATGTGTGCCCAGGTAACATGAGAGAACATGGATTCTAGGGAGCTGCCAGCTACCTCTGCCACGGTCTGATCCATGTTCAGGCCCTGATCCTTCTGGAGATACCAGAAAGAAAAGTAGCCGGAGGCCCAGGCAAGGCGAGTGACTGAGGAAGGGCGTTTCTGGCACTTTGGAGCAGCACTCAGGGAGTAGGCAGACACACAAGTTGACTCAAGCCAACTTCTTGTTTAGTAAGCCAGTTTCAGTTCCATGGGACGGAGGGGCCTGGAACCTCGTGGTGAAGAGTGCTTCTGGGTTTCTCCCTGTTGTTTGTGGGAAGGAAAGAGGACTAGAGAAGACTAACTGCACAGGCAAGTCATTGACCCTCCCAGGGGAAGCTTGGAAACCCCCTGGCTTTCCCTGGCATTGCCCTTGACCTTTGGTCCCTCCTCCTGGCCTCTTTTCAGCTCCTTTCCCTGGGTGGGCTCCAGTGGTCAGGTCTGGCTCGTTGTGTGCTGACACCTTGGCTGAGCGCCAGGCCTGTGGACCACTTTGGGCTGGAGCTACTGGTAGGAGCTGATTCAGGAACCTGATGCTGCCAAGGAGCCGCAGCCCAGCCCTGTGGCTTTGATGGGCTTTGATGGGATTTCATCACCCCGCCTGAGCTCCTGGGCTGGGCCTCCGGCTCTAGAGCTGTGCAGCCTTGCCCCAGGCTATCTGCATTCACTACAGGGAGGCGCCTCCTCCCTGAATAGAGAACCTGGAGGCTGGAGGTGAGGCTGCTTGTACCCCAGGCTCTGCAGCCTGAGAACAGAGCCCCCGCCAAAGCCATCTGCCTTCGCCCAACTTTCCCAAGGGCCAGAGACAAGATAAAGGATGGAGAGAATTAAGGGGGAACATCTTGTTAATGATTTTATTGCAGGTTAAATACAATGTCTCAAATAAAACTACAGGAGACCTTCTGGAAGCTTCTCTGGCTGTAAGTATGTATTAACTCAATTACTATCAGCAATTAAGGCTTAGTTTGGGAACAGTGGCCTGAGACAAAAAAGACATTATCATCCTGGGAAATGAATCCAGAATAAAAGGAATTTATTCCACCTTGGCTAACGAGCAGCTGTAGAGGGATGGAAATGAAGGCCTTTGGCTCCTACAGCCAGAGGAGAAAAGGTTCGCCTTTACTTAAAGCTCTTGGAGGCACATTAGGCACATTGTTACAATGCAAATGTGGAGGCCTGTTGTGTTTGGGTGGTTTATGGGTTTAGTAAAAGGAGTAACATTTCAATTAGTGGGGAAGGAATGAGAACCTGCCTCAAAGAGGCTTAATTGGCAACTTGGCTTTCCCAGGGGGCTTTGAAGTAGCATCAGAGATGGAAGGTTTTCAGGGATGGCTGGAGAATAGAGCCACTGTGGAGCCCTTGGCTGGCTGTCCAAGTAAGAGGGCTGATGGAGATACTCAGAAGGTGGGCCCACAGCGCTTCGCAAGGCACAGTCTGCACAAGCGCCTGCTCCAAGCCCCCCCAGAAAACCCACTGCTGTCGAGTCAATTCCGACTCACAACAACCTTGTAGGACAGAGTAGAAGTGCCCCAGAGAGTTTCCAAGGCGCGCCTGGCAGATTCGAACTGCCAACCTCTTGGTTAGCAGCGGTACCACTTAACCACTACGCTGCCAGGATTTCCCTCCAAGCCCCAGGGCTCCCCAGTTGCTTTCCCTCTTAGCACATCAGAGCCCTGCTCTTTCTAAAGCAGTCTCCGGGAAACTGCCTCACTCCAAGGATGCAACCCTAACCTCACCAGTGTGGAATCCCTTTTTCCTTCTCAAGAGTCCCTTTTGCTGGGTCTCTAAGTTCAGCCCAGCAGACCAGGCGATTCAACTCCTCCTAATTGCAGTGAGTTATGGGGTGGGAGGATGCAAATGTGTATTTTTTACGTGAAATGTGTACTTTCTTTCTGTGTGTCTGTTCAAGAACTATCAGGTCTGAAGACTAAACATTCAACCATGACCTTACCTTGAGGCAAGGGATTGAACAGGTGCCTCTTCAAGGTCCCATTCAGAGTTTAGAGGCCCTGAGTGGTGCCAATGGTTAATGCACAGCTGCTAACCAAAAGGCTGAAGGTTCAAATCCACCCAGAGGTGCCACCCAGTAGGCCTGGCAACCTACTTCTGAAAAATCAGCCACTGAAAACCCTTTGGAGCACAGTTCTACTCTGAAATACATAGGGTTGCTGTGAGTCCGGGTTGGTGTGATAGCAACTCATTTTAACTGGTTCAGGTTTTACAGGTTGCCAGAGTTGTCCAGGTCTACATTATTTAACTGTGCTTTTTTTTTTTTTTTCTTTGCTACTACCTCCGCGTGAGCTCTTTGTCAGTATAATTCATGCTCACGAATCACTCAAATCTTCATACATCTTGACGGATTTGAGGCCTCGTTGCTCAATACAGTTGTTCACAAGATATAATGAATTTTTTTTTTCTTTAATATAAAGGAACTCTCCAAAGGCAATGTTACAGACAATATGCCAAGATAATTGCTTGAAATGAAGTTCTGGAAGAAAATTCAGCTAAGCCTCTGTTTTAGCTGAAAGTTCTCAATCTGGCCAGAGGTTTGGAGAGCTATTCCTACTGAACCTAGTGGTGTGCTGGTCTTCTGAACTGGAAGAAAACAGAATGGAAAACTTCCACGTGATCCCGTGATGCCCTCTGTTCTCTGATGCTGACTGTGAGGAGGGCAAGCATCTGCAGATGGGGACTGGATTTCGGCTGAGGCCTTACCATTGATGCGCAATAACCCTCCGTTTGAAGCAACCGGTCCCAAATTTGCAGGACCCAGGGCCAGGCTCTCTCTGTCCTTCCCTCTCCCGTGGGTGGCTTCTGCTGGAACACTGGCTCATATCTCTGGAGCCTGTGGTTTGGGGATTGCCATTAGCCAACTTCAACAGGGCCTGGAGAGTTTACTTTGAATCTCAAATGG
Source organism: Loxodonta africana (assembly GCF_030014295.1). Classification (NCBI taxonomy): domain Eukaryota; kingdom Metazoa; phylum Chordata; class Mammalia; order Proboscidea; family Elephantidae; genus Loxodonta; species Loxodonta africana. The sequence continues at coordinate 21,066,159 of NC_087342.1, read as the reverse complement.
AAACCGGTCCACTCTCTAGTAACACTCATCGCTCAGCAGGCTCAGCGGGGGCCTGCGACTTCACAAGTGACCCTCTTTTGTCCTCCCTCCCCTTCTAAGTCTCTTCCTCTGATGCTTCCTCAGAGCTGTGGCTGATGGAGACCATGGTATCTGCCTGCGTCCTTGGCAAGCTGGGCCACCAAGCAGCTGCTGTGTCAGGTCCAACCCTCATGCCACTACAAGGTGTGAGACCAGGGACTCGGCACAGCCACATCAACCCTGACTACTGAAGCGAGTGTACAGGAGACACTGTGCCAGTGCCCAAGTCACTCAGGGCCGTCCCCAGAATGGATTATTAACTGGTGCTTGGGGAGAGTATAAAACCAGCTTTCAGTGCTGGAAGTGACCTTAACAATATTCTAACCAATATCTCCATGGGAAACTGAGGCCTAGAGAGGTGAAGAGACATAGCCGGGTAACCACAGGGAGTGAAAGGCAGAGCTGAGGGTGAGCCAGGTATGGGACTGAAAACAGTGCCTGCCCTTCTAATTACCTGGAGTCTCAGCTCCCACTTTCCAGTAGGTTCTTGCTTTGGCTGGCATGGAAGTTAGCCTGTAAAACCCCACAAAGGAAGAGGGAGAGGAGCATACTGGGAGGCAAAAAGAAGTCATTGAACAGTTGCCATAGATTTCCCTAGAATAAATAATCAAGACTTTATGATACACCCTTGCCTTACGCAAGAAGTACTTTGCCTACATTCTCCCTATTTCTCCTAACTCCTGTATTATAATCAAAGCTGCTTCAGTAGTGCTTTGGTTACTGCCCAGGAGAAAATTCTAACACACCTTTTTCAGTGTCCAAAATATTCCCACCTGCAATATCACATAATCTGTAAGAAGGAAGACAGGTGCTATTATCCCCATTTTTAAAAAAGAGGAAATGGGACTTAGAGAGGTGAAACACAAAGCCACATTCTTCACAAATGGCTCATACAGGCCTAGAACCCAGGCCTTCCAGCACTCTGTGGTATTTTCGCCTCCATGGTCCTCCGCTTTGAGGAACCATGAACTCAATATTCCTTTGAAATATCAAGAGTCCCTGGATGGGTCTTAAAAGCTAGCAAGAGGCTGTCTAAGATGCATCAATTGGACCCAGCCCACCTGGAGCAAAGGAGAATGAAGGACACCAAAGGCACAAGGAAAATATGAGCCCAAGAAACAAAAAGGGCCACATAAACCAGAGACTCCATCAGCCTGAGACCAGAAGAACTAGATGGTGCCCAGCTACCACCAATGACCACCCTGACAGGGAATACAACAGAGTCCCTGACGGAGCAGGAGAAAAGTGGGGTGCAGAACTCAAATTGTAGTAAAAAGACCAGACTTGATGGTCTGACTGAGACTGGAGGGACCCCAGAAGACATGGCCCCTGGACTCTCTGTTAGCCCAGAACTAAAACCATTCCCAAAGCCAACTCTTCAGACAAAGATTAGACTAGACTATGAGACATAAAATGATACTGGTGAGGAGTGTGCTTCTTAGCTTAAGTAGACACATGAGACTAAATGGGCAGCTCCTGTCTGGAGGCAAGATGAGAAGGCAAAAGGGGACAGGAGCTGGTTGAATGGACATGGGAAATACAGGGTAGAGAGGAGGAGTGTGCTGACACACCGTAGGGAGAGCAACTAGGGTCACATAACAATGTGTGTATAAGTTTTTGTATGAGAAACTGACTTGAATTGTAAACTTTCACTTAAAGCACAATTTTTTTTTTTAAAGTGAGATCATTCAAAAAAAAAAAAATGAGTCCCTTGATGGTGTAAACAGTTAATGTGCTCAACTGCTAACCAAAAGGTTGGAAGTTCAAGTCTACCCCGAGGCACTTTGGAAGAAACCCTGTCGAAATACTTCAGAAAAATCAGCCACTGAAAACCCTGTGGAGTAATTCTACTCTGACACACATGGGGTCGCCACAAATCAAAATCAACTCCACGGCAGCTGCTGTGTTTGGCAACATGAGAGTTTGGGTAGACGTCCACACTTATTTGCCGCCGCCTTTCCTCCGCTCCTCCACCCGTGGCTTGGGAGACCAGTTTCCACACCCCCAAGCTTGCCCTCCCCATCTGGAATCCAGAGCATCATCAAAGCTCCTCAGAGAGCCCGGGGCACAGCAGGCATCAAGCCACTGTTCTGGAATGGATGCCTGGAACCTGCAACCTCCAATTTTAAAGGAGCAAGATGTGAGAAAATATATTTGTCAATCTGGGTTTCAGAGAGGAGATAAAATCTCTTCAAGTTTCCTGCTCCGGAGTTTTTTCTGGAACATATGGGAAAAGAAGTGAATAACTCAAGGTGGAAAAAACCCAAACAAATTGGGAGTGTTCGCTCCCCAGAACAGAGCCTTGCCAGTAACATAGATAACAGAAATTATTCCAAAGACGAAACCGGCAGCAAAAGAAACCCCCAAAAGAATAAAGACTTACTTACAAATTTCCCCAAAAACAAAAACCCAAGAGATGTGTGTGTGTTGCTAATAGTCTACATGAAGGCATGAACTCACACTCAAAATCTCCTGATATTAATAAAAGGCTTTTTTTTTTTTAATAAAGAGAGAGGGACTTTAGTGCCCACCAAGCACAAATAGGCTTTCTTGTAGACTTTTACATGAAAATCTTCCACCACAGCCTTCGGAGACGTGTGTGTGTGTGTGTGGTGTATGTGACCACACTCTGGGTGAAAATACGTATCTTACTTCAAACCCTCACCCATTTCTCATCTGGAAAATGGCAATGGTCTCAAAACCGGCCTCTCTGGTACACCAGCCCAGGGGCAAGGACTAGAAGGCAGGAGGTGACAGGAAAGCTGGTCATAGGGAACCCAAAGTTGAGAAGGGAGAATGTTGACATGTCGTGGGATTGTTAACCAATGTCATAAAACAACATGTGTACTAACCATTTAATGAAAAACTAGTTTGTTCTGTAAACCTTCGTCTAAAGTACAATAAAATAAATAAATAATTGGAAAAAAAAAAAAAAAAACTGGCCTCTCTGCCCATGAACTTGAGCACGAGCCCCACACTGCTATCTAGAATGTAGCTCTGACCACTTCCTCCTTTGCCTGAAAACTGCCCGGGGCTCCCCACTGCCCACGGATAAGGCCCACCCCCCACAGACAGAAAGTCCTCGCTGCCCTCTCCAGTCTCAGTGCTCATCATCTCCTGCCTATCAGTTTGTGCTCCAGCAACATCAGGCTGCTTACAGCTTCCTGCCCTCAACGCTCCACCATGCTATTTCTCACCTCCAGGGCTTTGCTCGCACTGGAACCTCTGTGGGGAATCGGCCTGCCCCTCATTTTCATCTGCGACTCAGTCCTGGTGTCACCTTCTCTGGGAAATATTCCCGAACATAACACACCGCCTTCTCGTTCTCCCACAGTGCACTGGGCGCAACCCAGACTATCTGTGTATAAACCCTTCGCTGTTGAATCGATTCTGACTCATAGTGACCGTATAGGACACTATGAAACCATAGGGTTTCCAAGGAGTGGCTGGTGGATTTGAACTGCTGACCTTTTGGCTAGCAGCTATAGCTTCCAACCACTGTGCCACTAGGGCCCCATATCTGTATATAGCACTTAGCATTATCTGTTTTTATGTTTCTGTCTGCTATTACACTTGAAAACAAAAACAAACAAACAAAAAACACTTGTATCGATGATTGTTGTTAGTTGCCATTGAGTCAGCTCCGACTCGTGGCAATCCCCTGTAAAAGAGAATGAAATGTTGCCTGATCCTGCACCATCTTCACCATTGTTGGTGTGCTCAAGTCCACTGTTGTATTTTGAGTGCCTTCCAACCAAGTGGGTTCATCTTCCAGCACTATATTGGGCCATATTTTCTTGTGACTATAGGGTTTTCATTGGTTCCTTTTTGTCACGAGTAGATCACCAGACCTTTTCTTCCTAGTCTGTCTTAGTCTGGAAGCTCTGCAGAAACCTGTCCACCATGGGTGAGTCTGCTGGTATTTAAAATAACCATACCATAGCTTCCAGCATCACAGGAACACACAAGCCACCACAGTACGACAGACGAACTTACAGACAAGTGGTAGGTATCGAACAGTAGCATACTTTTTTTTTTAAAGGCACAAACCTTGATATGCAGTCTGTTGGTTTTTTACAAGTTTTAACCAGCACCCAGAGGAAGGAGCCACCACTATAGAGGTCAAGGGTCAGAGTTTTGTCATCTCTGTAGCCTCAGCACCAGGCACAGGGGATGGCATACAGTCTGTGCCTAATGAGTGACTATCGAGCAAAACAATGAACAGTTATCTCCCTGTATCTTCTTCTGTTTGACCCACTTACCTTTTCTACCAGTTCCCACTGGGTTGCCCAACAGGGTAATTCATGGTTTCTTGCCCAGGCTTTGAGAATCTGAGTTCTGAGTGGTAAAGGCTGGTAAGAAACGTCAGCAGTTGGAGGCAGAGCAATGAGGAGAAGTTTGACTGCCAAGCACCAAACCTCATATGCAACTTGGTGAGACCCAGGGACTGGCTTCAAGAGAAAATAAAAATATCTTCTTTTCACAGACTTGAAGCTATCATCTATTCAATCTGTATGCTGAGCAAATAATCCCAGAAGATGGACTATATAAAGAACAGGGCATCAGGATTGGAGGAAGACTCATTAACAACCTGCGTTACGCAGATGATACAACCTTGCTTGCTGAAAGTGAAGAGGACTTGAAGCACTTACTAATGAAGATCAAAGACCACAGCCTTCAGTATGGATTACACCTCAACATAAAGAAAACAAAAATCCTCACAACTGGACCACTGAGCAACATCATCATAAATGGAGAAAAGATTGAAGTTGTCAAGGATTTCATTTTACTTGGATCCACAATGAACACCCATGGAAGCAGCAGTCAAGAAATCGAACAACGCATTGCATTGGGCAAATCGGCTGCAAAAGACCTCTTTCAAGTGTTGAAAAGCTAAGATGTCACCTTGAGGACTAAGGTGTGCCTGACCCAAGCCATGGTGTTTTCAACCACCTCATACGCATGCCAAAGCTGGACAATGAATAAGGAAGACCGAAGAAGAATTGACACCTTTGAATTGAGGTGTTGGCGAAGAATATTGAATATACCACGGACTGCCAAAAGAACAAACAAATCTGTCTCGGAAGAAGTATAACCAGAACGCTCCTTAGAAGCAAGGATGGCGAGACTACGTCTCACATACTTTGGACATGTTACCAGGAGGGATCAGTCCCTGGAGAAGGACAGCATGCTTGGTAAAATAGAGGGTCAGCAAAAATAGGAAAGACCCTCAATGAGATGGGTTGACACAGTGGCTACAACAGTGGGCTCAAGCATAGCAACAATTGTGAGGATTGGGCAGGGCGGGGCAGTGTTTTGTTCTGTTGTGCATAGGGTTGCTATGAGTCGGAACTGACTTGATGGCATCTAACAACAACAACGATAAGCATCTAATTAGCACTTACAATGACTAGGAGCAGTACTAACTAACCACTAGTATACATTACTACACTGATTCTTCACAGCAACTCTTTCAGATGGGTGATATTATCCCCATTTTATAGATAGGAAAACTGAGCAACTAAAGCTGGGACTTGAACCCGTGCTTTTTATTCTAAAGCCTGTGAAGATACCCACTATGCTATTGTGCCAGGGCTCGCTCTGCTTCCTTTTATGTTCCTGCCACTTAGATGAGATGAGGAGAGGAGAAGAGAATAAAGTTTCTCCTTATTTAAAAACATTCTGCATCCCACTTTGGTGAGCGGCGTCTGGGGTCTTAAATGCTAGCAAACGGCCATCTAAGATGCATCAATTGGTCTCCACCTACCTGGAGCAAAGGAGAATGAAGAACACCAAAGACACAAGGTAATTATGAGCCAAGAGACAGAAAGGGCTACATACACCACAGACTACATCATCCTGAGACCAGAAGAACTAGATGGTGCCCGGCTACAACCGATGACTGCCCTGACAGGGAACACAACAGAGAACCCCTGAGGGAGCAGGAGAGCAGTGGGATGCAGATCCCAAATTCTCATAAAAAGACCAGACTTAATGGTCTGACTGAGACTAGAAGGACCCCGGGGGTCATGGTCCCCAGACCTTCTGTTAGCCCAAGACAGGACCATTCCCAAAGCCAACTCTTCAGACAGGGATTGGACTGGACTATGGGATAGAAAATGATACCGGTGAGGAGTGAGCTTCTTGGCTCAAGTAGACAGATAAGACCAGGTGGGCAGCTCCTGTATGGAGGGGAGATGAGAAGGCAGAGGGGAACAGAGGCTGATTGAATGGACACGAAAATAGATGGTTGAGAGAAGAAGTGTGCTGTCTCATTAGAGAGAGAGCAATGAGTAGTATATAGCAACGTGTATATAAATTTTTGTAGGAGAGACTGACTTGATTTGTAAACTTTCACTTAAAGCACAATAAAAAAAATTTTTTAAAAGTCTCTGCTTATCTGGAGAGACGATTATCTGCTGAGGGTGATTCTACCCGCAGGAGACATTTGGCAACGTCTGGAATACTTTTGGTCATCACAACCGGGTGGTGTGCTACTGATGCATAGGAAGTATTGAACTGTAGGCAGCCAGGGATGCTGCTGAACACCCTACAATGCACAGCACAACAAAGAATTCTCCAGCCCAAAATGTCAACAAAGACACCCTGATCTAGAAGACTCCCCAGAATGGACCTAGGGACCGTGGAACCCCAACCTGGCTGGGTCAGCCTCCAATTCGGCCTCATCAGCAGGGTGAAGGCAGGTCCATCTTGCTGGCTGCTCCAGGCTCTCCGTCTCACTGTTGGGAACCCAGGTGCAATGTCACCCAGGCTGAAGCCTTGATTCTCATGGTGGGGTTTCTCCCTCGGTGGTAGAGCTCTTTATTTAGGTTCACCCACGGCATTCGTCTGAAAGAGCTACTTTCAGGAGGTTCACAGAGCACAGATTGAAGCATTGAAACTATCTATTCCTTCCCAAGGGACAGGCTTTCTGAAATGGAGGGGGACAACTCCCCCAGGAGCATTCCTGGGCCTGAGATCAGTTAGCGTCCCTCTAACTGGCCAGAAAAAAGTGCTTCTTACAGAAGGGTGTGTCATCTTGAGACCCACCCACGCCCTTAGACGGCCCAGGGAAGACATTATGGCACTGTTCAAACCGATGATGCAGTCAGGGAGCCTGGCTCAGGCTCACCAGCGTCTGGACCCAGTCCCTGGTTGAGGACACACACAAAGCTACCCTGTTCCCCAGCCTAGACCTCTAATGAGTCCTTCCTGCTCCCCACCTCTCAGACATCCCTGTTTACATTCTATTCACCAGCCAGACCTAATCCCTGCCTGGGTCCTGATCTGCACTTAATCCTGTTTGTGTATATCCTCAAGGTCAATACATGTTAATAATAGTCGTCACTGTGGCTAAGAACCTTGTTTGCGGAATTCTGGGCCCTTCAGGTCTGGTGCCAACAGGAGAAAATATGGAAAGGGAAACCCAAACATTTACAAACATTCTAGAGTGTTTAGTTCAGGCTGCCCCCATGTAAATAGGAGAAAGCCCAGGAGACACTAATTTTTCCTAGGACTTGCTTATTTTGTCCCCAATAAAGATGGATTTAAAAAAAAAAAAAAATCCAAGTCACCAGTTCCTGCTTCTCAGGGGCATAAGATCTTTTTCACGTCGTTTGCTTCAACATTATTGTATTTCTTCTGCGCTTTGAAACTGAGTCGCTCTCTCTGATGGATATTAGTAAAACGTGTTTTCGTGTCTTTCTGATGAACTCTCACTTGGAAAATACCCAAAATAAGGAAGACGCTAGGAGGGTAACGATATTTTGTTTAAAGCAAAGAGAGACCCTCTCTTCTGGTTTCCCTGTCTTTGGTCCACCCCAGAGGAATAATCAGCCAAGAATCACAGATGGGAACATTTACAGTTTTACTTTTATGCTCCCCAACCCTTGGAGATTGTGTTTACTTGGTCAAAGGCTCGGGACCAGCCCGGGTGGGCCTCCATCTTGTTGGCTCTCAGATGCTCTGATTGGGATTAAGCCCGTGCTGATCTGTCAGAAAGTGATGGATGGAGAGGCTCCTTTGTGAAGCTAGCAGTAAACCTGAGAGCATGGAAGTGCTCAGACTGGGAGGGAATATTCTTTTGGGGACCCTTCAGTCCTTGTGCATGGAGGAGCCCAGGGTGGCAGCCCTGAGGTAATTACTAACTCAACAAAAGGAAATGCATCCAAAATGGAAGACAGCTTGGTACCACGGTGAAAATCTCCTTCAGTGGCGGTATTATTATTATTATTAATTTATACATTGAAAATATCCTGTGGGGCCGAGCTTTCCAAAATCCGATCAACATTCATTTTCAAAGTAAAATTAAGTATAGAGGAATAAGTGAGTCATAAAACTCAAAGTTGCCAGACATGTCAATGTTAATATTCTTGTTTTTCTCTCAATGACTGAAAGACCGGCTACAATAATCAGTATTTTTGTCAACAAAATTGCATGAAACTGAACAATTTACTAGGAGTCCCTGGGTGGTGCAAAAGGTTAAGCGTTTGGCTACTAAGCCAAAGGTTGGTGGTTTGAATCCACCCAGGGGTGCCTCAGAAGACAGGCCTGGCAATCTGCTTCCGAAAAGATCAGAGCCATTGAACATCCTGTGGAACACAGTTCTAATCTCAATCATATGGGGTTGCCATGAGTTGGAATCAACTCAATGGCAGCTGGGAAACAGGTAAATACAACTGCCTAAAGCATCCGATTCTCAGCACTTCCCAGTAGAAAAAGGAGTGGACTGGACCTCAAAAAACCTGCGTTCTTCTTGCTTAGCCCCTTGCTAGTTGTGAACGCTTGCACAGGTCTTTGGCCTTGAGTCTCTGCTTCTTTACCTGTAAAATGGGGGCATTCATCTAGACGCTGTTTTCAAGGCCATGGAGGACACAGCTCATGGTGTGTGGACTTCAGAAACAGGGATTCTCCCCTGCTCCATATGGCCCTCAGGCCATCATTTATAACTTCCCAGCTCAGGGATTCAGGATTTCTCCTCTTACTGCTTTGGCTGGAGTCCCGGGTAGGGCAAACGGTTAAATGCTAGACTATGAACCAAAACGTTAGCAGTTCGAACCAACCCAGAGGCAAGTCAGTAGAAAGGCCTGGCAATCTGCTTCCAAAAGGTCAGAGCCTTGAAAACCCTATAAACCATAGCTGTACTCTGACATACATGGGGTCACCATGAGTCAGAACCCACTTGATAGCAACCAGTTAACCGCTTATGCTTTTTGCTCATGTTATTCTCTCAGCCTGAAATGTCCACCTCCCATTTCCCTCTTCCTTTATGTCTGAAATCAGCTCCTCTCTCAAGGCTCAACTCAAATGTCCCCTCTCCATAAGCCTTCTCTCATTCTCTTGCCCCCAGTAAATAGTACCACACTCCCTCTGAGCTCCTGCGGCATTGTGTCTCTTATAACTTTCAGCAGCTTTTGTCTTCATTAGTTGTTTTGTGAATACCCAACCTCTCCTGCTATACCAGAAGCTGCTCAATGTGGGGGCTGCATCAATTGTCTGAACCAGGCATAGTCCCTTGTGGAGAGGGATGCCTCCTTTTTTTTTTTAATAAGAAATGAAGAGTATTGTCGTCATATTCTGTATCAGAATTTTATTGAAATGCGACTACAAGCCATCCTTGCTTTGCATGGTAACCTATTCACTGAAACTCATAGGTATCAGAAAAGTGTCTTCACTTGGCAGTTACCACGGGACAGAGGAAGTGGTTCCAACGTGCACTTGTTTTAGTTAGCATGGTGCCATGCAAAGTAAGGATTGCCTGCATGCCTGAACAATAAATATATAACCTAAATCTAATCAATTTAATCATGTAGAAAAAAAAAAAGCCCAGCAAATCCAGTGTGTTGAGGGCAGCCAGCCACATATATTAAACACAGAGTTCAGATGGCATTTCATAAATCAGACAAAAAAAAAATCAGAAGCCTGGCAGAAAACAGTCTCAAGCCTGGCAGAAAACAGTCTCAAGCCAGGAGGGCTTTAGCAATCGAGTGACTCTGTTGTTCCCATTTCAGAATCATTGCCGTCATTTACGGAAGGCTGCTTATAGAAGCCATTCCTGGGTACGAGAGGCAATCTAAGATACGTAGCTTAGATGCTGAAACATGGTTATTTCTAGAATATTTTAGCGGCTTCTAGGGACAATGCTACAGAATATTTCTAATCAGTACCATTCCAGAAGTGCCTAAACCCTGCCTAAAATCACTGAAACCTCAGCTTTCCTGGTGCCCTGCTGTCTCCTGCAATGAACACACAGAGGCTGGCTAAACAACACCATTTAAGCCCCTGAAGAATCAAGAGACTGCACAGCAAATCTATTTCAAAAGCTACACATGCTGGGTTTATGTAGTCTCCTAAAGAAGAGACACAGGAAGTCAGAAACAATGGGAGATTATGATAAACACGAGTTGAAGCCACTTTAAAAGGAGATGGGCTGTCTGATACTGCTGTGGCGTGAGTCAGAGGTGAGGGAGCAGACCCAGACTGAGGCCCTGGACATCCTGCTTCCTATTTCTGCTGCCTGAGTCCAGGAGATTCCAGAGAAGCAGCTTCTCGGGGCCTAGGTCCCCAGCATCTTCACCAAGGGTCAAAGTGAGGGTTGAGTCCTGTTCAATACCCACTCAAGGCAAGATGGGATGGAATGAATGTGGGCTTTGGAACCTGCAAACCAGCTCAATTTCCCAGCTGGAGTCCTTGGGCAAGTGGAAAGAACCATGTCTAGGGGGTCAAGAGCTCTGGGTAATAGACCAAAAGCCACCCTTACTGCACTGGCTGCCTTAACCCAGTGGTATCCTCTCTTCATGTTTCCATTTCTTCACCTATAAATTGACACCTTTGATTCGTGGCATTGGCAAAGAGTTTTGAATACACCATGGACTGCCAAAAGAATGAACAAATCTGTCTTGGAAGAAGTACAGCCAGAATGCTCCTTAGAAGCAAGGATGGTGAGACTGTATCTTATATACTTTGGACATGTTGTCAGGAGAGATTAGTCCCTGCAGAAGGACATCAAGCTCGGTAAAGTTCAGGGTCAATGAAAAAGAGGAAGACGCTCAACGAGATGGATTGACACAGTGGCTGCAACAATGGGCTCAAGCATAACAACGATTGTAAGGATGGCACAGAACTGTGGTACACAGGGTCGCTATGATTCGGAACCGACTCGACGGCACCTAACACCACCACCACCACCTATAAAACGGAAGTAATAACCCCTTGCCTTTTCCAGGGGCAATGTGCAGGTTGAATGAGATTGTGTGTGAAAATATCTTGTAAAAATCTGAACCAGGCTAAGGCATTCTTAATACCACTATCAATGGCTATTAGGGAACTAATTCTCTCACTTCTAAGTAGAGACAAGCAAGCAGACAACCGTGAGCGAAACCTAAGACCCCTGTCCTCCACTTCCCTGCTCAATGTGTACTTTCTATAGCATTCACCCTGAAGGACGTCTCCAAATTCCAGAATGAAGGTCCGCTTTTAATAAGGTTTATTGTTGTTGTCGGTAGGTGTTGTCGAGTCTATTTTCAACTCATAGCGACCTCCTGTGACAGAGGAGAACTCCCCCGTAGAGTTTCCTAGGCTGTACTCTTTAAGACAGCAGATCTCCAGATCTTTCTCCCACGGAGCCACTGGGTGGGTTCAAGCCACTGACCTGTTGGTTAGCGGCCGAGCGTTAACCATTGTGTCACCAAGGCTCCTTATGAGGTCGATACTGCTACGTTTCATTTCTAAAGAGTTGTTTTAGCAGCTTCTCCTGAATCTCTTTTGGGAACCACTTATAACACATCTTTGGGGTTGGTGCTTCTGGAACCGTGGTAAGCAAGAGAGAGGTCTGTCTGGCCCTCCTGGAAGCCAGTGTTCTTGGGAGAGGAGGCAGCATCCTGCGGAAGGGGTGGGAGCAGCCGTCAAGGTGGGAGTGAGCTGAGACAAATTAAGAACACCAAGGTACACTTTCCAAGGGCTGATACAGGGCTTTGTCACTCACCTTCTCCTTTAGCCTGATGGAAACGAGGTCCATAGAGCTTTCCTCCAGCTCAGTTCACCAACACACACTGGATCTACCTTGCCTAGCAGCTGAACCAAGAGGCAAACAGCTTTAGTACCTGGAATGGGCACTGGGGACTAGGAGTCAAGAATCCTTGAGCCCACTGATTGTTTTGCGACTTAGAGCTCCACCTGAATGTCTTCATCTTTAAGATGAGTGTACCACCTCCACCTCCCAGCATAGCTGTGGACCACAGATCAGACAGGAACATAAACCAGCACGGAAAATGGTGAAGGGCTGTGCAAACGGAAAGTGGCGAAATCATTATCACTCCCGTCCTCCACCAGTTGTCAACGCCTAGGGGAAATAAATGAAAAACCTCCAAGAGGACCAGGAAAACCGGATCAAAGTGTCCAGCTGGTAAAAGAGGAGTCAGCTGTAGGGCCTGATCTCTGGCATCGGCTGCTCTGGGAGAGAGCAGTTGAGATGAGCTTGCCTGGTGGGGAATAAAATGAGTTTACGTAGGGAGGAAGCAGGATGTATAAAGCCCAGGAGCCCGATCTGTTTCTGAGATCAAACAGAGCAGCATTGTACCGGGGTGGGGAGCTGATGTCAGCGTCTAGAATGCTGGTCGGAATCGCCCTGGTTACGCAGCTGGACCGGAATAAGGCAAGTCTGTATCTGAACTCATTAATTTTTACAACTAACTGAACTGTTCTGCCTTTTTTTGGTGTGGCGGGGGGGACCAGAGGGCAGCAGTGCAGGGAGAGAACAAGGAAAGGAAGGGAGAAGGGAGGGGCTAAGTATGTATGGCACAGGGGGCTTCCCACCAGCAGACACTATTTCATTATTCCTTCGCAAACCCCAGCTTCAGTCCCCCAGCCCCCCGGACTGTCAGGCAGAACCTTGGCAGCAGGTTCTGCCAGAGCAAGGGGAGAAGTACCCAACGAAACCTAAGGATCCTTACAATGGCACAAGCCACTCATAGGCGTTCAGGTTATGTCAATGTTTCCATTCTATGCCTCACTTTTCAGGGGTTTATGACGGAGCTATAAAAACTCACGCCAGCTGAGAATTTGGCAGGCTGGCTCTCAGCAACACGGGGACTGTTTTTTAATTCAATTCAGCTGCTTGTAACTTGGGACGCAGAGAGTGCGTTGTACACTTGGATAACTCAAAGGAGCTGGTTCAAAGTATGGAGCACTGTTTTGCTGTCTGAGCATCCCTCCTCCTCCTCCTGTCATTTCTTTGTCTTATAGGAAATGAAAGCATTATATAAATGCACCCCAAACACTTTCAGAGCCAAGAACCTATGGCACACTCCAAGTGCCAATTCATTAAGCTTTTCCCCATTCTCGAGATGTGTACGAGTCAAGTCAACCCCCATCCAGCAAGTGTGCAAGCCATTTCACCTGAGCTCCTCTGCAAAACATGGTCAAGCCTCCGCAGAGGAGCCATTAGGTGCAAGACCCATTCCAGACAAATCCACATGTCTGGGCAGTTCTTTGCATTGTTGTAACAGGATTTGACTTGGTTGATAAGTATTATCCCCATCTCATTAGGTGGGTTCGTTGGCCTCTCAGGCCCAGAGTGAAGAGTCCATATTTTATCCCATAGTCTCAGGTTCAGCCCAAGTAACCCAAATCCCGCTGGATCCTTGACAGCTCGGTGCAGATGTCACCTCCACCATGAAGCCTTCTTTGATTGTCCTGCCAAAAGTCATCTTCTTTCTCGCCTTTTGTCTCCTCTCTGCTTTTTTCCTACAACGGCCATCATTTGATTGCTGTGTTAGATTTCAGTTATTTGTGCACATCTTATGTCTTTTACTATCTGATGAGCCCCTTAGGACAGGGCCCTCTGTTTATTAGTTTCTATTTCCCCCAAAGTGCCAACCTTAGGTGGATGCTGCTTAGAAAACGTGAGTGAAGTTATGACTTAAATACCTAATGAATGACAACCAGTAGCCAGGAACTAGTAATATGATACAAACAAGAATGTACGTGTACCTATAATAGTAATAAGAAAGAAGTGAAAACATACGTATGTTTGTATACCCAGTGCCGTCGAGTCAACTCCGACTCATAGCGACCCTATAGGACAAAGTAGAACTGCCCCACAGTTTCCAAGGAGCGCCTGGTGGATTCGAACTGCCGACCTTCTGGTTAGCAGCCATGGCCCTTAACCGCTACACCACTAGGGCTTCCGTATGTTTGTATAGCACATGTATATGTGTGTACATATAGTATATAGTACATACATATATTACATATACACATACATATATACATACCAGTTTACACAAAACGGTTGCTGTCAATTTGATTCCAGCTCACAGCGAACCCATGTATGTCCAAGCAGAACTGTGCTCCACAGGGTTTTCAGTGGCTGATTTTCCAAAAGTAGATCACCAGCCCTTTCTTTTGAGGCACCTCTGGGTGGACTCAAACAACCAGCCTTTTGGTTAGCAGCCAACGGCATGAACTGTTTACACCACGCAGTGACTCCAAATGTAGGTACGCACAACTGTATTCGCAAATGCCTATGTGACAATGCGGTAAGTACTGTATTTTAAATATTCTGCAAAATGCGCCAGCACGTACTGGTTTTACTCTCCCTTGAAACCCAGTGCCTAGCCCTTAACGTTACAAAAGTGCCTTATAAACCATGGGTAACTGTAGAAATACAAAGGGCTGGCGCTGATATCACTGTAGCACATAAAAAAAAAAAAAAAAAAAACCCGTTGCCGTCGAGTCGATTCCGACTCATAATGACCCTATAGGACAGAGTAGAATTGGCCCATAGAGTTTCCAAGGAGAACCTGGTGGATTCGAACTGCCGACCTTTTGGTTAGCAGCTGTAGCTCTTAACCGCTATGCCACCAGGGTTTCCACTGTAGCACATAGAGACATTGAATAAAAATTTGCTGAATTAATTAATGAACCAATAAATAAACTCCTTAAAGTAACTTAACTGAGATAAATAGTAACACTTAATTCATATACTAAAGAAAATACTGCTACTGATGGTACTAATTTAGATTCCTTCATAAACACCCAGCTAAAAGCTAGTAATGAGTGGGGTTTCAGTATTATCTACGGGTTAGAAGGACTGTGGGCCCAATGTGCTAACCAGACTATGGAAGAATAGGTATACGTGTTAGTGTGACTGGGGACTGGTCTCTGTAATAAATTTGTGCTCAGCTTGACAGCTTGAAGTAACAGAGCTGGGAAGGCCCAAACATGATGAATGGGTGAGTGGCCAAAGAAGATATATCAAAGTCAGAAGCTGGGGTTGGTTTATAAAGGGGTCTGCATCTGGATGGATTTTCTGGAAGATTTCTAGTATTGCGCTATAATTTCTTTTTGATTAGAGCTTGGAGGACCTTGAAAATTAGAAGTATTACTGAAGCCCATGTCTGTAGACACAAAGTTAATTTGAACTGCTGCTTTCTGTATGAACAAAATTTGAACAAAAGTAAGGTTGTCCATTACAAAAAAGATATATAAAAGCTTCAAGGCTGAATATACTTATCAGTAGGAAGAAATTAGAAAGGCTGAGCTATAGGTCCATAGAAAATACCAAAAACTTAAAATCAGAAAACCTGAATTGGAATCTAGGCTCTGCCACCAGCTTTTATTTTTCTGAGCCTCAGTGACTTCATCTATACAATGGGAGCAATATTGTCTGTTCTAACAACAATTATAGAACTATAATAGGTTGTATGGGTTAGGAGTGTGTTTGGCTGCAAGTAACAAAAACGGATTCTGGTGGCTTAACAATACAAAAAGAAATAAAACCCAAACTTGTTGCCATTGAGTCAATCCAGCTCATAATGACCCCACAGGACAGAGTAGAACTGCTCTATCGGTTTTCCACGGAGTGTGTATTTTTGTCACATGAGATCAAGTCTAGCAGGCAGTCCAGGGCATGTAGCTCAGCGATGGCATTTGGGGAACCAAGTTCTTTCCACATTTCTGCCCTAACGTCCTTGCCATGTTGGTTCTCTTCCTCATGCTTGTCATCTCTTGGTCACATGATGGCTGCTACAGCTTCAGCATCATTTCCACATTCAGGAAGAGGAGTGAGAGGCAAAGGTCCTTCCTTATGTGAGTCATTGCCAGCTGATTCACCCTTACATCTTTTCAGCCAGTACCGACTCACGTGCCCACCTTTAGATCAATCTGTGGCCAAGGAGACTGAGATGACTGTGACTGGCATAGACCCATCATCCTCCATCATCTGGCACTGAGGTAGAGACCTGCCCTGAAATCAAGGAAATCTTTTGTGCTGCCAGAACAGCTCAGGGCTCTGTTAGCCGGGAAGAGGGAATGGCTGTTAGGTAAGCCACAGAGCAAAACAAAATAAAGCAGAGGTTCTCAAAGTGTGATCCCCGACTTGAGCAGTATTGGTACTACCCAGGAACTTGTTAGAAACACAAATTCTCTCAACCCCTGCCCCAAGCCTGTTGAATCAGAAACTCTGGGGATGGGGCCTGGAAGTTTGTGTTCTAATAAGCCCTCAGGTGATTCTAGAGCCCCTGGGTACTGGGCCCACCTAGGGATGCCTCAGAAGAAAGTCCTGGTGATCCGCTTCTGAAGGGTCACAGCCTTGAAAACCTATGGAGCACAGTTCTACCCTGAAACACACGGGCTCACTATGAACCGGAATCAATGGCAACTGATCTGGTGTTTCTTCAGGTGATTCTAATGCCAGCTCAAGTTTGAGAAATGCTGGGAGAAAGTGTGAGGAAGCACTTAGTAATCAAGCTTGAGGACTCGATGATGTTAGTGCAATGTAGTCTTCATTAAAGCCCTCCTATGGGAAAGGAAGGAAAGGAAAAACAGGAGGAAGAGAGGGAGAGAAAGAAGGGAAAGGAGCTAACTTTTTTGAGTACCTGCTAAGAGGTGGAAACCTTGGAAACCCTCGTGGCATAGGGGTTGAGACCTACAGCCATTAACCACAAGGTCGGCAGTTCAAATCCAGCAGGCACGCCTTGGAAGCCCTAGGGGGCAGTTCTACTCTGTCATATAGGGTTGTTAGGAGTCAGAATTGACTCAACAGCAATGGGTTTTGGACTCAGAGGGGGGCAACGTCTTTGGTGCTTCCAACCACACCATCTAATCTAATTCTCTTTCTCCATTTTCACAGATGAGAAAACCAGGCATGAGAAAGGTCAAGTGACTTATCTAAGGCTGTTCATCTGGTGCTTGATACAGTTCAAGTTCAAAGTTTAGTCTGATTCTAAACCAGTGCACTTCCATCTTTTCACCTAAAAGGGAGCCACCCGGGTAAGCTTAGAATGACTCAGTTTATAAAAGTGTGATTTAGAAGTAAAATTTATTGCTCTTTACCGGGAATTCAGAGTCCTCTGCAGTTTTTTTCTCATCTATTTCCCATCATTACCGTCACTACAGCCCCTTCTCCCTCCCCATCTTCCACACACAAATCCTGAACCCCAACCACACCTGATTTCTGCCCATTTTGGGGCATGCCATGTAGTCTGTTACCTTAAGGCCCCGATTCAAAATAGTTCCTACTCCCTGTAGAGTCTCCGGAGTCCCTTGATGGTGGCAAATGGTTAAGCGCTGGACTGCTAACCAAAAGTCCACCCAGAGGTGCCTCAGAAGAAACGACTGGTAATCTACGTCTGAAAAGTCGGCCACTGATACAAGATAAACATACAAAAAGCAGCTGGATTCCTCTACACCAACAAAAAGAACATCGAAGAGGAAATCACCAAATCAATATCATTTACAGTAGCCCCCATGAAGATAAAATACTTAAGAATAAATCTTACCAGAGATGTAAAAGGCCTATACAAAGAAAACTACAGTACACTTCTGCAAGAAACCAAAGGAGACTTACATAAGTGGAAAAACATACCTTGCTCATGGATAGCAAGACTTAACATTATTAAAATGGCTATTCTACCAAAAGCGATCTATACATTTAATGCAATTCCGATCCAAATTCCAACGACATTTTTTAATGAGATGGAAAAACAAATCACCAACTTCATATGGAAGGGAAAGAGGCCCCGGATAAGTAAAGCATTACTGAAAAAGAAGAACAAAGTGGGAGGCCTCACACTACCTGATTTTAGAACCTATTATACCGCCACAGTAGTCAAAACAGCCTGGTACTGGTACAACAACAGATACATAGACCAATGGAACAGAATTGAGAATCCAGATGTAAATCCATCCACATATGAGCAGTTGATATTTGACAAAGGCCCCAAAACAGTTAAAAGGGGGAAAAGACAGTCTTTTTAACAAATGGTGCTGGCATAGCTGGATATCCATCTGCAAAAAAATGAAACAAGACCCATACCTCACTCCATGCACAAAAACGAGCTCAAAATGGATCAAAGACCTAAATATAAAATCTAAAACGATAAAGATCATGGAAGGAAAAATAGGGACAATGTTAGGAGCCCTAATACATGGCATAAACAGTATACAAAACATTACTAGCAATGCGAAAGAAAAACTAGATAACCGGGAGCTCCTAAAAATCAAACACCTATGCTCATCCAAAGACTTCACCAAAAGAGTAAAAAGATTACCTGCAGACTGGGAAAAAGTTTTTAGCTATGACATTTCCAATCAGTGCCTGATCTCCAAAATCTACGTGATACTGCAAAAACTCAACTGCAAAAAGACAAATAACCCAATTAAAACATGGGCAGAAGATATGAACAGACACTTCACTAAAGAAGACATTCAGGTAGCTAATGGATACATGAGGAAATGCTCACGATCATTAGCCTTAGAGAAACGCAAATCAAAACTACGGTGAGATTCCATCTCACTCCAACAAGGCTGACATTAATCCAAAAAGCACAAAACAGTAAATGTTGGAGAGGCTGTGGAGAGACTGGAACACTTATACACTGCTGGGGGGAATGTAAAATGGTACAACCACTTTGGGAAATCAATTTGGCGCTTCCTTAAAAAGCTAGAAATAGAACTACCATAGGTTCCAGCAATCCCACTCCTCGGAATATATCCTAGAGAAATAAGAGACTTTTTACACGAAAAGATACATGCACACCCATGCTCATTGCAGCACTGTTTACAATAGCAAAAAGATGGAAGCAACCAAGGTGCCCATCAACGATGAATGGATAAATAAATTATGGTATGTTCACACAATGGAATACTGTGCATTGATAAAGAACGGTGAGGAATCTGTGAAATATTTTAAAATATGGAGGAATCTGGAAGGCATTATGCTGGGTGAAATTAGTGAGTTGCAAAAGGACAAATATTGTATAAGACTACTGTTATAAGAACTCAAGAAATAGTTTAAACAGAGAAGAAAATATTCTTTGATGGTTACGAGAGGGGGGAGGGAGGGAGGGTGGGAAAGGGGGATTCACTAATTAGATAGTAGATAAGAACTACTTTAGGTGACGGGAAAGATAATACACAATACAGGCGAAGTCAGCACAACTGAACTAAACCAAAAGCAAAGAAGTTTCCAGAATAAACTGAATGCTTTGAAGGCCAGCGTAGCAGGGGCAGGGGTTTGGGGACCACGGTTTCAGGTGACATCTAAGTCAATTGGCAAAATAAAATCTATTAAGAAAACATTCTGCATCCCACCTTGGAGAGAGGTGTCTGGGGTCTTAAATGCTAGCAAGCGGCCATCTAAGAAGCATCAATTGATCTCAACCTACCTGGAGCAAAGGAGAATGAAGAACACTAAGGACATGAGGTAATTACAAGCCCAAGAGACAGAAAGGGCCACATAAACCAGAAACTACATCAGCCTGAGACCAGAAGAGCTAGATGGTGCCTGGCTACAACCGATGACTGCCCTGACAGGGAACACAACAGAGAACCCCTGAGGGAGCAGGAGAACAGGGGGGTGCAGACCCCAAATTCTCATAAAAAGATCAGACTTAATGGTCTGACTGAGACTAAAAGGACCCCGGTGGTCACAGTCCCCAGACTTTCTGTTGGCCCAGGACAGGAACCATTCCCAAAGCCAACTTTCCAGACAGGGATTGGGCTGGACAATGGGTTGGAGCGGGATGCTGGTAAGGAGTGAGCTTCTTGGATCAGGTGGACACTGAGACTATGTTGGCATCTCCTGCCTGGAGGGGAGATGAGAGGGTAGGGGGTTAAAAGCTGGCGAAACGGGCATGAAAAGAGAGAGCGGAGAAAGGGAACGGGCTGTCTCATTATGGGAAGAGCAATTGGGAGTATGTAGCAAGGAGTATGTAAGTTTTTGTGTAGGGGACTGACTTGATTTGTAAACTTTCACTTAAAGCACAATAAAAATTAAAAAAAAAAAAATCAGCCACTGAAAACGCTACAAAGCGCAGTACTACTCTGTCACACATGGGGTTGCCACAAGTTGGATCAGCTAGACGGCAACTGGTTTAAACTGGTATGGCCTCCTTTTCTGCCTCTTGAAATGTTATTCTGTAAATAATTAGACAACTAAGAATGTCCCTCTCTGAGTGCTCAGGCTCTGGTGGAATGCATGAAGCCAATTTGCCATTCAATAATTGTACAATAAACGAATGAAAGAATATCTACTTTAATTCCTCCTCTAAGAAGCACCTCAAGTTTTTCTCTCCAGCACAAGAGCATTTGCTTGCATTTCTAATTTTCCAGTCTACCCTGTGTTGAGCTGATATCTATGTCTCTGTCTCCCAACAAATATGTGCACTCCCAAAGGCGAGGCTGGGTGCCCCCCGTCTCTTTATCTTCCACAGCATCCAGCCTAGGGTTTTACACTTAGTACTCAACAGCTACCTATGTAGAACTCAACTGTGTAACAAGAAGTGTAAGTCAGCCCTGCAAAGAACTGAGTTTTTCGGTTAGCTGATAAATTCTACCCTTTGCCACAAACAAAAGCCTGTTTCATACTCATGCTGTGGAGGAAGGAGTAAACCTTTGGTTTGGATCATGCTAGTGGGTTGTACCTTGCCCAGCGCCTAGCTAATCCAATTCTCAGACCACAGTATCACTGCTGGTTGTTGAAATGCAGCCACGTTGGGAGGCTGAGCGGAAAAGCTCGCAGTAGGAGTTATTTACGCACCTGCTGGACGGCCGAAAATAAGTGATACTGGCCAACTCACGGTGTGGTCCCCTCGCATACCCCGCACCCTGATGGCTCCCTCCCTGCCTAAGTGTGCTGGAGGACTTCCAAGAATGTTTGGAAATTAAATCTATTTTGCAGCCTCCAGAAAGCGTCAAGGGATAACTTTCAAAGTGACACTGAGCCATAGACAATTATATATTTTTAGAAAGATCTTTAAAAGAACCCCTTTTTACAATACATTTTGGGTCTTGGGGAGATAGATAGGGAGAGCTGGAGGGAAGGATGAGAGAGAAAACGTGGAAATGGTCAGTAAAACCTGGCACTTAAAACTAGGCAGAAAATTAATTCAGAGTCATCCTATCAGTAATCAATAATACCCCAGGTTCAAAGGAAGCTCATAAACATAAATATCAAAGAAGGCAGAAATGACATATATATTCAATTACTTTGTCACTCCCTTTTGTCTCCTTGGTTATTCTCCAGCATTTGTTGGGTAGTCCTTCCCAATAACCATTCACCAAGGATTTTTGCGTACCTTCTATACCTTGGGCTCAGCTAAACCCCTTGGGCCCAGCTAAACCCCTTGGGCCCAGCTATGAGGGGCAAAAAGGGAGAGAAAGCCGAAAGGATGATTGCCATCTCTTACACTCTTTTCAGCTTTTAAGAATTTTAAAGTGCTTTCACATACTTGATCTCATTCAACCCAAGGTACTTTTCTCATTTGACAGATGAGTAAACTAAAGATCAGAGTCCCTGGCTGGTACAAACAATGAATGCACTGAGCTGCTAACTGAAAGGTTGGAAGTTTGAGGCCACCAGAGGAGTCTCAGAAGAACGGTATATCAATCTACTTCTCGAAAAAATCAGTGTCATGGTTTGAATTATGTCCCCCCCAAAATGTGTGTATCGATTTGGCTGGGCCACGATTCCTGGTATTGTGTGATTTTCTTATATGTTATAAATCCTGCCTCTGTGGTGTTAATGAGGGAGGATGGGCGGCAGTTGTATTAGTGAGGCAGGACTCAACCTACGAGACTGGATTGTGTCTTGAGGCAATCTCTTGAGATATAAAAGAGAGAAGCAAGCAGAGAGATAAGTGGACCTCACACCACCAAGAAAACAGTGCTGGGAGCAGAGCACATCCTTTGGATCCAGGGTCCCTGTGCGAGAAGCTCCTGGTCCAGGGGGAATATTGATGAGAAGGCTGACAGAGAGACAAAGCCTTCCCTTGGTGCTGACACCCTGAGTTTGGACTTTTAGCCTATTTCGCTGTGAAGAAATAAATTTCTCTTTGTTAAACCCATCCACTTGTGGTATTTCTGCTATAGCAGCACTAGATGATGAAGACAATCAGTCCTGAAAACCCAATGGAGCACAGTTCTCTGAAACACACGGGGTCGCCATGAGTCGGAATCGACTAGACAGCAACTGGCTTTTTTTTTTTACTGGTTTAAATTGAAAATCAAATGACCAAGGTCACATGGTTTATAAGTAACTGAGTCAAGGCTCAAGCTTAGGTCTTCTGACTCTAAGTCCTGTGTTCTTACACAGCCGCCCCACTACCTACAAAGACTCAGGGTATTTTCAACACATTTGTAGTGTACGATACATACTCTCACAATATGAAAAACCTTGTTGTTCTTGTGTTGTTGTGTGCCATCGAATCAATTTTGACTCATAGCAACCGTAAACGATAGAGTAGAGCTCTCCAGTTATTTCCTAGGATGTAATCTTTTTTTTTTTTTTTTTTTCACTTTTGCTTTTTTTAAAATTGTGGTTCAGGTGAAATTTTACAGCTCAAGTCAGTTTCTCATACAAAAACTCACACACATGGCTATATGACCCCAGTTGCCAGCCCCACAATGCGACAGCACACTCCCCTCTCTACCCAAATTCCCCGCGTCCATTCAGCAAGTCCTATCCCTTTCTGCCCTCTCATCTCGCCTCCGGACAGGAGCCGCCCTCTTAGTCCCACGCATCTACCTGAACCAAGAAGCACACTCTTCACCAGCATCATTCTATGTCTCATAGTCCAGTCCAATCTCTGTCTGAAGAGCTGGCTTCAAGAATGGCTTTAGTTCTGGGTTAACAAAGAGTCCAGGGGCCATGTCTTCTGGGGTTCCTCTAGTCTCAGTCAGAGCATTAAGTCTGGTCTTTTTACATGAATTTAACTCTGCACCCTATTTTTCTCCTGCTCCATCAGAGACTCTCTGTTGTGTTCCCTGTCAGGGCGGCCATTGGCGGTAGCTGGGCACCATCTAGTCCTAGGTTGTAATCTTTACAGGATCAGGTCACCAGGTCTTTTCTCCCACAGAGCCGCTGGTGAGTATGAACCACCAACCTTTCACAGCCAAGTGCTTAACCATCGCACCACCAGGGCTCCTTTGAAAAACCTTAAAGGACATCTTTTACAGGCTTCTGGATAAGAAGGCAATTTGCATTAAGAGTCTAGCTACCTCTACACCAAGATCCTCTCTGGAATGACCCAGATGAGATTAATAAAGAAAAAAACTTTGCGAACAAACACGAGAACTAGATATTCTTTCCTTGTTTCTTGTGAGCAGAAGAAAACCAACACGGGAATTATAAAAGACAGAAAATTGAGGGTCCAAAATATAGAGAAAGAATACTTTTTTGTTTGTTTTTTTTAAATAACAAAAGTCAATTATAGGATATAGAAAACAATGAGGAAAAATCAGATTTGTGTCCCCATAAAAATTCAGGAAAAAAATAGGCTTAAATGATGAAAAGTAAGATAGACAAAGGTAGCAATAAAAAAGGTGTTGGCTCGGAAGGGGTAAAAATTTACAAGAGGCTTTAAGGAAACCAGAAAAGCAGTAAGTGAGTTAAAATTTTCATTACAAGCAATAAAAAGCAGAATGAACACTGCAAAAAGTCAAAATCGGTGATGCAGAAAAGAAGCTGGAAAAGCTACCACAGAATGATGAAGAAAAAAACAAGCTGATTAGAGTGATGAGAGATAAGCTGTTGGATGCAAAGAACAAATAATTCAAAAAATGTAGATAAGAGATGTTCCTAAAAAACAAACAAACAACAACAACAAAAACAAAAAACAGAATAAATGAGACCAAAACAATAAGCAAAAATATAAAAGAAGAAAAGTTTCCTGAGCTGATGTATCCATAACCATTAGTGACAGCTGCCTGTGATAGAAACACAACATAAACTTTAAGAGGGGCTGGGAAACATAGTTTTTATTTAAGCAGCTTTGTGCCCAAATGAAAATAAAAAATTCGGGGGAGCCACTGGCACCCTCTGCCATAACTGAATACTAATATATATGTGTGGATCAAAAGATCTCACTGAGCACCAAACAAAATTACCTCAGTCTTCAACTATTAGAGACGTTCAAGTTAAGAATAATAAAATAATTTTACAATTATTTGGGGAAAAAAAATCGGTTTACCTACACAAGAATAAAAATTATGCTGCCCTCAATAGAGCTATAACATAAAACATCAAATGACAATACAGAAAGTCATAATTTTGCGTGTAAAAGATGTAAAAAAGTCAAGAATTCTAAATTCATTCAAGCTGTCATTTGTGTATACAAGAAATATTTCAGCTACTCA
This sequence comes from Loxodonta africana, assembly GCF_030014295.1. NCBI lineage: Eukaryota > Metazoa > Chordata > Mammalia > Proboscidea > Elephantidae > Loxodonta > Loxodonta africana. Next base: position 21,041,445 of record NC_087342.1, on the reverse strand, counting down.
GAGACCCCTAAGGTACATTATTGACATTCTTCTTGAAAAAAATACTTAAATTATACCCTAGTCAACTGAGGAAATGAATCAAAATAAAGAATGGAGAAGTTGTTCTGATAAAATGAAAATCCTAGTGATTACTGAAACCAGTTAAACATAGAATTCATTCTAAATAATTTTAAAAAGTATGGCTGTAAAACAGGTTTTAAATATTAAAAAAAAAAAGTTCTTGAAAGAGAGAATAATCAGTGTTAAAAATAATACCTAGTATGCATTCCAACACACGTCTGTCAGTTTATCCTACTGTGGTGGCTGGGGTGTTGCTGTGATGCTGGAAGCTATGTCACTGGTATTTCAAATGCCAGCAGGGTCACCCATGGTGGGCAGGTTTCAGTGGAGCTTCCAGACTCAGACAGACTAGGAAGAAGGACTTGGTCATATACTTCTAAAAAAAATTGGCCGGTGAAATCCTTATGAATACCTAGCATGCATTTAGGACGGACAGTGTTTCGTTCTGTTGTACATGGGGTCTCTGTAAGTCACAGCTGACTCAAAAGTACCTAACGAAAACAAGAGTATGCATTTGTCAAAATTCAGCGAATGCATGCTAAAATTTTATACATTTCATTGTATGTAAATTTTACTCAAAGGGAAAAAACTGCAAATAATTATTGAACTCTAGTTAATGATATTTATACTGAGGTATTATATTTAGAAGGAAGCATACTAATGTCTTCAATTTACTTTTAAATGTGTTTTTAAAAAGATGGATAGTTATGTCATAAGCCAATATAATAAAACGGCAATGGTGGAAACTAAGTGGTGGGTACACAAGTGTTCACTGTAAAATTCTTTCAACTTTTATACATGTTTTGAAATTTTTCATAAAATAATAAAAACCAAATAATATGGTGGAAAAAAATAACACCTGGGTCTAAAGTATGAGATTAAATAAATAAAACGGGAAAATGAGTGAAATAAGGAAACAAATGTTTATTCCTTAACCTTACATAGGAGACAGTCAATGGATAGCATTTTTAAAACCAATAATTAGGGAAATATAGATTCACATATTTTTAAAACTTTCAAGGCAACCCAGAGAATTTTAAATCTATAAGTAGAATTTAAAATTAAGATATATACCTTCCACATCACTAGTGGAAAAAATAAAAACATAGCGAAACACAATTTTAAGTAAAGAACAAGAAAGTATTTTTGTGCATAGTGCCTGTGGTCTTAAAAGCTTGCAAGCAGCCATGGAAGGCATGACAATTGGTCTCTATTTGCCTGGAGCAACAGAGGAAGAGAGTCAGGCATAGGAAGATATGCAATGTATAGTTAACTCCCTCCATGAACAACTTCCTCCTTTGCCATGAGACCAGAGCTGGATGGTGCCCAGCTACCGTTACTGAACGTTTTGATCAGACATTCCATAAAAGAATCCTGATCAAAAAGGGGGAAATGCTGAAAAGAATTTCAAATTTTCATGGATTCTAGACTTTCTGGAGCCAAGGAGGCTGGATGAACCCCTGAAACTGTTGCCCTAAATAACCTTCAAAACATAAACCAAAAATATTCCCTGAAGTCTTCTTAAAACTATAGTCAGCTTAACTAGTAAAAAATGTCTACCTTGAGCATTATGCTCTATTAACAACTATTCTTTTTTTGATATGGGATCAAAGTGACAACAGCAACTCAAAAGATCAGATAAAAACCTTAGGGGGCACAGAGTTTATGATAATGGCGGAGTAACAACTCAGAAAAGGAGGGTGAGAATGTTTGTACAACTCTAAGAATGTAATCAATGTTACTGAACTATACAGGTAGAAATGTTGAATTGGTATATGTTTTGCTGTGTATGTTCTCAACGATAACAGAATTAAAAAAAAAAAATCTGAAAGAAAGTATTTTTGAAAAACCAGAAAGCATAAGCAAGTTGACTGAAGTAAAAACTAATGGTAGCTATGACAATAACTGTAAATGGCTTAAATTCCCATATTAAACAAAACTAAGCCCATTAATATGCTGTCCCAAGATATATATCTAAAACAAAGAAAGCAAAGTATCAGAATAAGGACAGATGAATTAGCAAATGCATCATACACACAAACACACTATCAGTAAAGAAATCAGGATCACAATATTCTTAAAGCAGAATTGAAAGCAAAAAGCTTTAGGTGAAATTTAGATAAAGATTGACAAAACAAACAACTCATAAACAAAACATAACTGTCATGAATCTGTAATATGACACATAATATAGAATAAAAATATATAAAGCAAGAATTCTTAGAAGTTCAGAGGAAAGTTGATAGAAATATAGTAGTTATGGGAAACTTTAAGAAACTGCCCTTGACAGCTGAGAAAGGTGATACATATACAAAAATATAATAGTAAGTTCAGAAACACCCCAGTAGTGGTCTAACCAGTGCAAAGTTGATCTGGGCAATAACTTTCCTTTTTCTAGAGGCCATATTTTTCTTAATGAAAGCATAACCATATATATTTACACTTCTGTGGCACCCACATATTGTGGATTTACACTTGGCTTATACCGTCTACAACCTCCATTTGCATGTGTGCTGCTAACGAATCATTCTCCCTGTACAGGAAATTTAAAACCTGAATCTATAACCGTGAACTGCAAGACCTAGAGAGATTTCATTGTTGATTCAGACGAGGAAGAAATAGTATGTGCTTAAGGAATAGTATGTGCTTAAGAACTAGGAACCATTTCTTGCGAATTAGATCGAGATATTTCAAAGCAACGGGTCCTAGTAAAAGATCAGATGATAGAATCAAGAGATTCAGAATTTTCCATAGCTTCTTTCATTCCCCAAGACTAGAATAATGCTCCCAAGGCCAGAAACAAGATAGATGGGCAGAGCGGCAAATTTAGAAGAAAGTTGAAGAATTTGCTTGAGGACATAATGAACGTGCAATAACAACAAGATAGTCCAGTGGAGGTGTTTTGCAGACTATTGGAAACGTAGAAGAGGATCTGAGTTGGAAATGTGAATTGAAGAGTGACCATTACAAAAGTGAGTGAAAGGCACACAATCCAAGTTGCATAGGGGGGGATACAGGATTAGCAAAGCCCGTTAAAGCCAGATGATGGGGACCCTGAGAGCCAGACAGGGAAATCAGAGCATGAGGCAGTAGGCAGTGTAAAGTCAGCAAAGGTTTAGATCAGAAACATCACTCCACTTATTAGGAAATTCTTCTCAAATTGAGCCCTATTTTGCCTCCCCACGTGTCTGTCAGCTGACCCCTCTTCTGCCCTGTGGGGTAACACAGTGCATCTGTTCCCTCTCCCACGTGACAAGAGAAAGAAAAGCAGAAACGGCACTTGGTCTTCATGCAGTTCACAGGACTAGTGGGAAACCCTTTCGAGAAGGCACAATACACTCTGAGAAAACCACACTAATCATCAGCCCAGGAAACTGGAGCTCTCCACAAAACCATTGCTATGAATTCAATATTTACATAAAACCTGGAGGTTGAAGTTCTTGTTACTACAGGGAAGGAAAAGAGAAGCCAGTTTTTATACAGACTCACCAAATACATATTTAAGCCCAACATTCTCCTTTCACAGATAAGGAAAGTGAGTTGCAAAGAAACAAAGAGTCTTGACCAATACCGTTTGCATACTCTTTATAATTTCCTTATGACAATCCCTAATTTGAGGTGAGAGAATTGCAGCCCAAAGGGTACAGTGACCTGCCCAATGTCACAGCTTTGTCAGCCCAATGATACTTATAGTAAAGATGCATCAAAGCTAATAGTCCAACCCAGTTTGCCCCTGCCACACAACCACATAACCCAACCACAGCAGATTAGACAGAAAATGGAGAAAACTAACTGTGCTGTGTCTAAAGAAGCAAACTCATGTGAATCTCATCTGGTTCTGTTCCTTGGAAAGATGAAATTACCCGGTGCTGGAAGAACGTGCATCTATGCAGCTGAGTTTTAGTTGAAGTCATCGGGATCCTTTCTACAATGTTGATTAAAGTAAGATCTGTGAGATTCCTGCATAGGAGTTGCCCAAGGACTTTATTTGGCTTGGCTGGATCCCAGTGGTTAAAGCACTTGGCTGCTAACTGAGATGCCAGTGGTTCGAACTCACCAGCTGCTCCATGGGAGAAAGATGTGTAGTCTGCTTCTGTAAAGATATACAGCCTTGGAAACCCTATGGACAGCCCTACTCTGTCCTATAGGCTCACTATGAGTGGGAATCAAAGCAATGACAATGTTTTGTTTTGTTTAGAGACCAACTCACACTTCCTAAATCAGAATCTCAAGATGGGGCCTTGGAACCTTGATTTCTAATAAGCTTTCCCAGGGGATCTTACACATACTGAAGTACGAGAGCCACTGAGTCTATATTCTTGACTATATTCTTGACCAAACAACATGTGAAGACAGATCCTATCGCCAAACCAGGGGCAATGAGCCTGTGGTCAGACCACACAGGGACCATGAAGATCACCGCCTTGCCTTTCAGTTCCCAGGTTGTGATGTGCTCTCTCGGTCCTGCCCATCGCCCAGCCCAACCCAGAATTAGTCCTCCCGAAGGACATCCCTCTACCATCTTAATTTCCGAAACCTGTCATAAAAAGCAGCTCTTCTCTCCTAACGAGATAATTGGTGCCGTAATGCCATTAGGAAGGCAGCCCTCGTGTGCGGCTCAATTAAGAAAGGAGTATTAAATGATTTACATTTATTTAGCTGAACACTGGTCGTAGACTCACTAAGTAATATAATGTTGTTAATGAGCCAGCGTATGGGGCTCGCTTAATTCTATACTGTAGACTTCTAGCTAATTGATGTGTTGTTCTTCTTCACCCCATTGTCCGATTTTTCTTCTCCCACTGCTGGAAACAAAAAGAGCCCACTTGAGTGTCAGATGGCAAAAGGGAAAACCTACATAAAGACTGATTCAAACAAACCCGCCTTCCAGGGGGCTAGGACTCCCAAAGCTCAGAGCTGGCCTTGCAGGCTCAGTCTAGACTTCAGCTGAACATAGACATCTCAGGAGCCCCAGTAGGAAGAGCCTGGTTGTGGTGACCCCATCCTGTGAGCTCTACTGCTCTCTGGAGGAGCCTAGGGAAGGTCTGAGTTGAAGTCAAATGGTGGCCGTGAACTACCTGGGAGCTCCCATTCCTACCCCAAACCTATTGAATCAGAATCTAGATTTTAACAAGACTCCCAAGTGATGCCTATGCACTTTGAAATTTAAGAAACACTGGTCTAGAGCCTTCCAGAATGAATCAGAACTTCCCAGGCCTCCCTGAGAGAGAGACCTACTTACTAGAAGCCAACCATGCCCACCCCTGTGGTAATGTTCCTCTTTTCTTAAATGTAGGACTGTTCTCATCTGAGGAAAACCTTTCTTAAAGGAAAAAAAAAAAATACCCAAAGAGAAGCAGAAAAGGCCAAAAAAGGGTTCCTAAACTTGAAAAGTTCAAAACCCCATATTGCATTTTGCTCACACAACCACAGATCTCTCCTGCATCACACCCAAGGGCTGCAGCTCCACCCCTGCCAAACCACAACTAAATGAAAAGCCAGAAGAAAAACACTCTGACACAGGAGAGCCAGGAATTTCAACCCAGAGACCAACTTCTAACCTCATGGAATCACACCCAGTGGAAGCTGGAAGGGGCCTTAGGAGTCACGTCCCATCCCCTTCATCCTACAGAACAAGAAGCGGAGGCCCACAGGGGGCAACCCAAGCCTGTTGTGGCAGAGCTGTCTGGGATTGGGCCCAAGTCCCCTGTTTCCAGTTCTTTCCATCACACCAGGAGACCTCAGGAAATGTGGGCAAGGACGGCCATGAGGTCAGTCTGCGAAAGCCATTTCACAAATTTGCACAACTTGAACTTGTATTCTTCTAGGGCAAATGCAGCGTCATACATTTGTAACCACCACAGTGGACTAGGCTTGGCTGTTTGTCTCTAGATTATAAATCACCCGGAATATTATGTAGAAAGTGAGAACTAACCCAAGCCTTTCTCAAAAACTTGAACTGACCTCAACACTTCAGGTTAGGAAATACGCCAATTCTTTATTTTTATCCTTTTTCTTAACAAGCTGCTTCAGCTTTTGCACTTGCTCCTTTAAAAGCTTGTCTATTCAGGTAGCTAACACATACATGAGGAAATGCTCACGATTTGCATTAGAGAAATGCAAATCAAAACTTTGACGAGATTCCATCTCACTCCAACAAGGCTGGCATTAATCCAAAAAACACAAAATAATAAATGTCGGAGAGGCTGCGGAGAGACTGGAACACTTATACACTGCTGGTGGGAATGTCAAATGGTACAACCACTTTGGAAATCGATTTGGCGCTTCTTTAAAAAGCTAGAAATAGAACTACCATACGATCCAGCAATCCCACTCCTTGCACTATACCCTAGAGAAATGAGAGCCTTTACACGAACATATATATGCACACTCATGTTTATTGCAGCACTGTTTACAATAGCAAAAAGACAGAAGCAGCCAAGGTGCCAATCAGTGAATGAATGGATAAATGAATTATGGTACATTCACACAATGGAATACTACGCGTCGATAAAGAACAATGATGAATCCGTGAAACATTTCATAACATGGAGGAATCTGGAAGGCATTATGCTGAGTGAAATTAGTCAGTTGCAAAAGGACAAATATTGTATAAGACCACTATTATAAGAACTGGAGAAATAGTTTAGACAGAGACGAAAATATTTTTTGATGGTTATGAGAGGGGGAGAGAGGGCAAGGAGCTTTCACTAATTAGATAGTAGATAGGAAACCCTGGGGGCGTAGTGGTTAAGTGCCATAGCTGCTAATCAAAAGGCTGGTGGTTCAAATCCACTAGACGCTCCTTGGAAACTTCATGGGGCAGTTCTACTCTGACATATAGGGTCACTATGAGTCGGAATCGACTTGACGGCAATGGGTTTGGTTTTGGTTTTGATAGTAGATAAGAACTATTTTAGGTGAAGGGAAAGACAACACACAATACAAGAGAGGTCAGCACAACTGGACTAAACCAAAAAGCAAAGAAGTTTCCAGAATAAACTGAATGATTTGTAGGCCAGCGTAGCAGGGGCAGGTGTTTGGGGACCATGGTTTCAGTGGACATCTAAGTCAATTGGCATAATAAAATCTATTAGGAAAACATGCTGTATCCCACTTTGGAGAGTGGCTTCTGGGGTCTTAAATGCTAGCAAGCGGCCATCTAAGAAGCATCAATGGGTCTCAACTCACCTGGAGCAAAGAAGAATGAAGAACACCAAAGATACAAGGTAATTATGAGCCCAAGAGACAGAAAACCAAAAACCAAACCCACTGCCGTCAAGTCGATTCAGACTCATAGCTACCCTATAAAGGACCACATAAGCCAGAGACTACATCAGCCTGAGACCAGAAGAACTAGATGGTGCCTGGCTACAACCGATGACTGCCCTGACGGGGAACACAACAGAGAACCCCTGAGGGAGCAGGAGAGCTGTGGGATGCAGACCTCAAATTTTTGTAAAAAGACCAGACTTAATGGTCAGACTCAGACTAGAAGGAGCCCGGTGGTCATGGTCCCCAGACCTTCTGTTAGCCCAAGACAGTAATCATTTCCAAAGCCAACTCTTCAGACAGGGATTAGACTGGACTATGGGATAGAAAATGATACTGGTGAAGAATGAGCTTCTTGGATCAAGTAGACACATGAGACTATGTTGGCATCTCCTGTCTGGAGGGGAGATGAGAGGGTGGAAGGGGTCAGAAGCTGGCCGAAAGAACACGAAAAGAGAGAGTGGAGAGAAGGAGTGTGCTGTCTCATTAGGGGGAGAGCAATTAGGAGTATATTAAAAAAAAAAACCAAACCCATTGCCATCGAGACAAGTCTGACTCATAGCGACCCTACGGGACAGAGTAGAACTGCCCCATAGAGTTTCTAAGGAGCGCCTGGCAGATTCGAACTGCTGACCCTTTGGTTAGTAACCGTAGCACTTAGCCACTATGCCACCAGGGTTTCCCAGGAGTATATAGCAAGGTGTATATAAATTTTTGTATGAGAGCCTGACTTGATTTGTAAATTTTCACTTAAAGCATAATAAAAAAAATTTTTTTAAATCACAGTAAAACAAACAAAAAAACCTTGTCTATCTGAGAAGACAGACATATCTCCATAACTGACGTATCTCTACAACTGACTGATGGTTTGGTTGAATGGTCCAAAGTGGCCATTTATTTTCACTTCGTATAGACACAGCCCAGCTTGAGAACCAAATCAGAATAATATAAAGGCCCTGCAAGCCCGAAAGTCTCAGGCAGCAATGCCATAACCTGGCAGACGCCAAGGAACTCAGGTCCAAAACGACCAAGTAAACGCCAGCGGAAAACCCATATAAGAAAACCTGCTGTTAGGAATTTGCTCCATAAAACCTAGCTGGGTACATTTCAAATCTCAATTCTCACAAACCCTTTCTCTGCTACCTCCAGAAGTCAAAAAACCAAACCAAACGAGTTTCTGTCAAGTTGATTCCCACTCCTGGAGACCCCATGGGTCGCCCACTGTCCCTGGGTGGCACAAAGAGTTAAGCATGCGTCTACTCACCAAAAAGTTGGCAGTTCGAACCTACCCAGAGGTGCCCCAGGAGAAAGACCGGGCAATCTGCTTCAGAACTGTCACAGCCATGAAAGCCCTGTGGAGCACTCTGCACACATGGGGTCACTGTGAGTTCGAACAGACTCGCTGGCAACTGGTTCCAGAAGTCACACCATTTTCCAGTCTCGACATGTTGCGTATAGTGACCATCACTTCCAGGCCCTGTATGCCGAAAGTTAAAAATTAGCCCTGTGATCACCCTGTTCATGAAAATGAGGTTTCTACATCAAGGACTCTTGGAATTGGCCCCCCCCCCTTTTTTTGTGTGGCCTTTCCTTTTTTTTCTCCTTTGGTCCTGAGCACCCTTTTATTCTTCTTAAATGAAGCCAGGGAGGGGAAAGAGAAGAAGAAAATGCACCTTCCCTGCGGCGACGTGAGTGACTGCAGTGTTTCCATGGTTCGTTTTCCACTGTTCTTGGTGACCCCCGTGGATTCCCCTTATGAGTTATGTCCTGGAATGTCTCTTTATTAGGTGTCTGGAGAAGTGAAGCTGTCCTGACGCCAACGCCCCCACACTGAGGACTTTATTAGTTTTTTAATTTTCTGTCTGGGTGCTCCTGCCGTATCAAACTTTCCACAGCTGTTAGAAGCCATTAAGTGGTCGCCTCCTTGGGCCCTTTCCCCACCCCCATCCCAGTCTTAATAACTTGAGAAATTTCTGGACATGCTACATGGAGCCCTTAAAATAAAGATACTTTGTCTCTCTGGTGAGAAATTGTTGGGGGTCCAGGTGGGGAGGGGGTGTTGTGCCATAAGAAAGCCGCCTTGTCTCGCCTGCGCTTGGCCTTAGAACAGGGCAGTTTCAGGCAATGAAGGGAACCAACTTGTGGGGGACCGAGATGAGAACCCACTCTTTCAGCCACTCTGCCCAGCAAGCCGGCGACCAGGGGGCGTGCTGAGTGTTTTTAGGCTGCCTTGGAATCCAGCCCAGAGCTTGATGCCCACTTCAAAGCCTTCCCTCCTGAGTGGACATTATAAGGCCTGCAAAGAAGAATAAAACAGGATGACTTGCAAATGTTCCATGGTAGGCACGCAGTTGTGGTTCTGTAGGACAGGCCAGTGTATTGCTCATGTCTCTCCTGAGAGGGGCCTACTGACCTCCACCCAGCCCTGCAGCCCCCTCCCTGCCTACCCATTGCCATTGAGTCGATTCCAACTCATAGTGACTCTATAGGATTGTCCCATAGGGTTTCCAAGAAGCAGCTGGTGGATTCAAATGGCTGACCTTTTGGTTAGCAGCTGAGCTCTTAACCGCCGTGCCACCAGGGCTCCACCTTTCTGCCAGCGCCTCTGAAATGCCCAATGCAGCCCACAAAAGGACCCGGCCCCCGACAGGACTCCTTGTGTGTAAACCCAAAGACAGGTGGTCAGAGGACAGTGTCCCATCCTTTCAAAAAAAGATGGGCTCTGTTACACACACACACGCACACACACAGACATGCAGACATACACACAGACACACAGACACACACACACAGACACACACAGAGAGACATACACAAAGACACACACACAGATACACAGACACACACAGAGACATACACAAAGACACCCACAGAGAAATAGACACACACACACAAAGACAGACACACACAGAGAGACATACAGACACACACACAGACATACACAAAGACACACACAGAGAGACACACACACACATAGACACACAGACACACACACAGAGACACACACAAAGCCATACACGCAGATACACATAGACACACACGAAGACACACCGACACACACAAAGACACACACAGAGATGCACACACACAGACACAGACACACATAGACACACACAGAGAGGCATACACAAAGACACACGCACAGATACACACACAGAAAGACACACACAGAGAGATACACACACAGACACACGCAGAGACATACACAAAGACACACACAGAGATACACACACATAGACACAGAGACACACACAAAGACAGACACAGAGACATACACACACAGACATACACAAAGACACACAGAGATACACACAGAGACACACACATAGACACACAGACACACACACAGAGACACACACAAAGACACACACGCAGATACACATAGACACACACAGATAGACACACACAAAGACACACAGACACACACAAAGACACACACACAGACACACACACACACAGCGTGTATTATTAGACCAAGCAGCCTGGCCCTTTCCCGTGTGTGCGACAGACAGACAGATGTGGCTTGCAGCGCCAGCGGATCTAGAAGGTTACGGAACTCCACAGCCCAGGGAGGACAGACCAAGGGGTTTGTGGTCCCAGGGAATTCTCAGCATCCCTCTGGCTCCTGCCTGCTCTGCAATTTGCTTTCCAGTGGCTGCCTTTAAGCCTTCCTTTGAGAAGGCCTTATTTGCAGGGTGAATGTGCAAGCCTAGAGAAAAGAAAACCCTTTGGTGATGCCCGCCTTGGGAAGGATTTTGCCTCTCAGAGCAAGTTGGTATTTGGGGTTAATCCCCCTGTGGAAACACTGGGTTGAAAGCCTGGAGGAGGTCAGGGGTCTGATTACGGCTCTGTTTACATATAAACTTCCTGGCCCAGGAGACAATTGACTGGGTGGGGAAGGGGAGCGGGGAAGGAAGAAAGAAAAGGAGAATTTTTAAAATGAAATGTCCTTCTCTGTTAAAAATAAAGTCAGCAAAACAAGGTGAACCTTGATTGGAATCACGGTTTGATTTCAATGGCTATGTGCAAATATTTCTTTTAAATTTCTTAGATTTACATGGTGGAGTTGAAGCATCTTTTGAATAAAATAGTAACACATATTTATGTGCCTTGGTTTATATATATGTACATGTATATGTGTTTTGTATGTGTCTACATTAGTAGCGTGAGCTCGTAACCACTGTACCACCCGGGTCCTGATATGTATATATATACCTGTATTTATTATTAGGTTTTTTGTATGTACATGTATATGTGTATATATATACTTTTTATGTACATATATATGTATAGATAAGTATATGTGTATAGATACGTATACGTGCATATATAAATATATGTATATACACACACATATATATATCCATATATATAAGTGAATCCATGCACACACGCACATACATATGTGGAGCCCTGGTGGTATAGTGGTTAACAACTCAGGCTGCTAACCAAAATGCCAACAGTTCAAATCCACCAGCTGCTCTTTGGAAACCCTAAGGGACAGTTCTATTCTGTCCTATAGGGTCACTATGAGTCAGAATTGACTCGATGGCAATGAGTGCAGGTTTGATTCATTTTATATGCATGTGTACAGGAAGAAAGAAATCTTAAGTCACTTATCTCTTGAGAACCAGAGAGACACTTAATCAAGCCAGTCAACATGCTTTGGTCTGATTTTGTTGTAATTTTGGAAGTGGGTTTTAATTTGATTTGGGGGTTTTGTTTGTTTATTTGGTTTTTGGTCACAGCAAATCACCACGAAGACTCTACAACAGGCAGATGAGCTGGAAACCAAGGCATTTAAGGTCAGTCTAAAACTAGTATAAATAAACACACACACACACACACATTCAGACACAGAGAAAGCCTACACCACAGTATTGGTATTAAAGCCAAATAACCTCATACTTTCAAAAGAATTAAGAAAGAAAAAACAAAAAACTTCCTCCACACGTTCAAAAGGAGGCAAAGCAAAACTATGCATTTTGCGGGGGTGGGGGGGAATGCAAAAGGCAGTTAATTTTAACATCTATTTTTTTTTTTATAACTTGAGCCATTAAAAAAAAAGATTAAATTTAAAAGACAAAGCTTTTTTTTTTTTTTTTTTTTTGAGAAAGAATTGGGATTTTAAGAGTCTGTCTCAGACATCTTTAAGAATGTTAAACAAAATATTCATGAAGAAGCTGTGGAAACCCTATTTCTAGGGACATTTACAACCAGAAAAGTCTCAAATACGTAGAGTTTACATCCAAGAACAGCCCATAATAAAGTATAAAAGATCCCAAATACTCGATCATTTGTTTCTTTTTGTGTTTTCTTGCTGGTGAGATTTTCGTGAGGCTTTTGCCGACACTGGAAACCCTGGTGGCATAGTGGTTAAGTGCTACAGCAGCTAACCAAAGGGCTGGCAGTTCAAATCCACCAGGTGCTCCTTGGAAACCATGGGGCAGTTCTAGTCCTACCCTGTCCTATAGGGTCCCTCTGAGTTGGAATAGACTTGATGGCAGCAGGTTTGGTTGGTTTTGGGGTTTTGTGAACACTAATTAAAAAAAGAATTTTTTTTTTTAATTAAAAATGCTTCTCACTGTTTACTCAGGTCAAATAAAAAAGGAAAAGGATTTCTTCAATAAATCCTCTTGCCTCCACTTTGAGTCTCCAACTAAAGAATTTTAGAAAGCCAAACTTTTGCATTTCGAAACTGAATTTGTCTACAGAAGTACTTTTAAAAAGTGAGCAAAAGTTAAAACCCAATCCTTAGAGGCCACCACTTACTTATCCATTCACTGAAAAAACAAAAATCAAGATTTCTTTTTTTCCAGAAGTTCTGTCATCTCTGATCTCCCTAACTCATCAGCTACTTGGTTCCTGCCTCGCCCACTTGGCCTTTTCCTCTTTTATTTCTCTCATCCACTAAATAGGGATCTTTTCCTGATATATTTTTTTAAACACAAATTCCTTCAGGAGCATCTGCCAGCAGGAAGGTGACTGCTTTGGCAGCAGGAATAAAAGGAGATGAGAGAATGACACAGAGAATTCTGCCACAGACCAGTGCACACGGAGTCCAAAAGTTCACGAGCTAAGGAGTTCCAGAAATGCCACCAGGGGAAAGGCTGTACTGTTGAAGGAAGACCTAACACAAAAGGCCTGCACCTCTTAGGGGCACTGATTTTCTACCAAGCCCCTCACAGAATCACTTGTGAGAAAGGTGAGGCATTTCGCCCCGCTGACTGTGGTGGCTGAATGAGAGGGAAAAGAACGGGGGGCCACTGGCAGATATCAGAGGTTATCAGGGAGCAAGTGGCCAGTCAAAGGGTGACATCAATGTCATGGGCACATGTAAAGCGTAATAGCAAGCCGACCTGTGGGTTCCAAAATGTTGAGTAGCTGGGCTCTGGGGTCTGCAGTGAGCTACGGTCCGAGTGATCCTCAGTTTATCCCCTAAACCAGGAAGCTTTTGAAAGTAAAAGGGGAAGGCTAGTGATGATCAGGAAACCCTGGTGGCGTACTGGTTAAGTGCTAAGGCTGCTAACCAAAGAGTTGGCAGTTCAAACCCACGAGGCGCTCCTTGGAAACTCTATGAGACAGTTCTACTGTGTCCTATAGGGTCACTATGAGTTGGAATCGATTCAAGGGCACTGGGTTTGGTTGTTCTGGGTTAGTGATGATTATACTAAAACAACCCATGTAAACCCAAATAGCCCTGGGCAAACCAGGACATACAAAAAAAAAACAACAACTTCTAACTACGAATCACTCCAAAATCTGGGCGGTAAGGTTAGCTCCCCTCAGAATCTATTCCAGGCAAGGCTGAGATGCGGTCAAGCTTCTTTTCCCCAGGAGAAAACCCTCTGATGGTATATTGATTTTCTAGGGCTGAGTAACCAAGTACCACAAGTTAGATAGCTTATAAGAACAGAAATTTATTGTCGCACTGCTTTGGAGGCTAGAAGTCTGAATTTAGGGTGTCAGCTGGGCCACATTCTCTCAGAAGGCTCTGGGGGAAGATTCTTGTCTCTCCCAGCTTCTGGTAGCTGCAGGCATTCCTTGGTTTGCTTCATCACAGGGCTGTCTTGACTCTGTTTATCTTTCTGTCTCTCCTCTTTTACAGGACATCACTCAGATTGGATTAGGACCCACCCTGCTCTGGTATGACCTCCTTTTAAGGGATAACAGCTTCAAAGGTCCCTATGAGTTGGCATCGACCCCACGGTAATGGGTTTTGTTTGGTTTGGTTGGTTTTTGTTTTGTTTTGTTTTGTTTTTCCAAACAAGGCCACGGTCACAGGTACCAGGGTTAGGACCTCTGCGTAAATTTTGGAGGGACACAATTCAATCCATAAAAACAGAAAGGAATGAGGTGTGAGGAAGTTCCTTGATGAAATGAGTTTGGGAAATGGGCTAAATATACTCTTTCCTGCCTTGGAGATTCACAGTGTATATTAGCATGTTAAACACTCTGAGAAGGCCTGGAATAAATTAAACTACATAGCTCAGGGTTTTCCCAAAGATGTCTGCCCATCATGAGATCTTTTGTCTGCCAAGCATCTAGAACATTCAGGCAAACATGGCTCTAAACCTTTGAGGCAACACCCACAGGGAAGGGCTGGGGTTAAAGACACTCTTCTCTGGGAGACAGAAGCTAGCAGTGTATCCATGGCCCCTGAGGGTGACACTAGCAGGTGTTCAGCTGGGTGAGGTAATACAGGAACCTACCAAGGTACAGCCAGGAGGCCTGCAGAAACGTGTCTGAGGTCATTGCACGCCGTGAGCAGGAAGCCTTTGAGTTCATGTTAATATAGGCAAGGCTCCCTAGCACACATTGATCCATTTCCTCAGATGAGAGTAGCAATAAGGACTGCATTTGATGTTAAAGAAATGGTAAGCCTGACCCAAACTCAGCTAAGATACAAAGAACCTGTCTCCCAGCAAGCAGTTCCTCCAGGGGGGCCTGGAGCGACACCTCCTCTGTCCTTTGTGTCCTGGGGGTGTCTGAGAGATTTTGTGTGATGCAAAGTCACTTGAGCAACAGGAGGATAAGTTCTTGTAAGGGAGGTGACGGGTGACCACAGAGACCAGGAATCAAGCCAGAGGCTGTGTGTGGACACCAGGTGAAGCACGTGTCACTGGGTGTGATGGGACAGTGTGGACATGCAGCCCGTGAGGCAGATGTTGCTGGATTTCATAGATACTCAACAGTTCTCACCTGGATTACCACAACATTCTCCTAGGGCATCTCTCTGTGAGCAGAATCTCACCCTTCCTGTCTGTCCTCCATTTTGGAGCCAGAGGGATTTTTCTCCAACACAAGCTCATCCAGATCTTTCGGAGCATCTTACTGTGAACTGGGGAATCCGTCTGTGTGTAGGAAAGCTCTGCAGGAAGATCATTGTGAAGGCGGAGAGAGGAATGAGTCTCACAGACAGAGTCCAAACTCCTTCACTTGGCGTCTGTTATGGGTTGAACTGTGTCTCCCAAAAAGATATGTTGAAGTCCTAAACCCTATACCTGTGAATGTGACCTTATTTGGAAATAGGATTTGCAGTTATAATCAAGTTAAGATGCATTAAAAAAACAAAAACCAAACCCACTGCCATCGAGTCAATTCCGACTCATAGCGACCCTATAGGACAGAGTAGAACTGCCCCACAGAGTTTCCAAGAAGCAAGTAAAATAAAAACAAAAACAAACCATTTGCCTTCAGTTGATTCTGATCATAGCAGCCCTATAGGACAGGGTAGAACTGCCCCGTAGGGTTTCCAAGGAGCCCCTGTTAGATTAGAACTGCCGACTTTTTGGTTAGCTGCCATAGCACCTAACCATTATACCACCAGGGTTTCCTTGGTTAGCAGCCATAGCTCTTAACCACTGTACCACTAGGGTTTCCAGATGCATGAGGGCAGGCCCTCATTCAATCCAACTGGCGTTCTTGTAAGAAGAGGAGAAGAGACACAGACACAGAGGGGAGATGATCATATGAAGATGAAAGCAGAGATTGGAGTGATGCTGCCACAAGCCAAGGAATGCCTGGGCTACTAGAAGCTGTAAGAGGCAAAAAAGAGTCCTTCCCTAGAGGTTCCAGGGGAAGCATGTCCCTGCAATGCCTTAATTTCAGACTGGTAGACCCCCAGGACTGTGAGAGAATATGTATTTCTCTTGTTGTAAGCCACCAAGTTTGTGGTACTTTGTTGAGAAACTGAAGAGCATCTAAGGTCCTTCATGACGGAGCTCTATGATGACTTCCCTACCTCTCCTCCTGCCCTCCACTTCTATCTGCACCCACTCCTACTTCCACCAGCTGCTCTTTAATTTCTACACCACTGCTCTCATAATCCCACACTTTTCCTAATGTTGTTCCCTTTACCCATAATACCTTTGTTTCCCTAGCAAAGTCTTACTCATGGCCAGTAAGACCCACCTGTGATCTCATCTTTTTAGCTGGGGAGACTTCGCCACCATTTCCACCCCATCTCTATCCAAGCAGAATTCATGCCTTCCTCCTCTGTGGTCTGTATCACCCTGTTTAGCACTTAGCATGCCACAACCGTAGTCTCCAGGCTAGATCCTGAGCTCCTGAGAGCAGGAAACTGTCGAATTAGTGTCTTTGTCCTCAGTGCCTACTCCAATATTTGTCACATAGTTCATGCCCAGTTCACGCTGAATCATGGAACACCAAACAGCATCCCGGGGAATCACAGTCAAGGTTGACACCATTTTCCTGAGGATTTAGCGATTTAAGATTGGAAATAAGAGGCGCCAGAAAAAGTCTACTGTTCAAGCCTGAAGAGAACTGTCAAAATGATTAAAATATGGAAATAGACTCAGGCTTTACAATCGCGGCTGCACAAAGGATGTTTGCTGGAGTTTACCATCCTGTCAATTCATTTCCCAAGAGAAATGGTAGCAGAAATTCTACTGCTAAAGTCATTTCAAAAAGAACTAAGCCTTACCCACCGCAACCCCCATCCCAACATCCGTAACCTCCATGAGTCCCTTCAGGTAGCAGGTGCAGACACGGGGATGGACGGGATCTTCAGCTCGAAGAGTAGGGATTTCTAAGGAACAAATAGGGAGCATGGGAAGGAGGCAAGGACTAAAGTGAGAAAAAAAAAAATCAAGGAGGATGACAGGATCTGGAAGTGAGAAGTGGGTCAGGAGACTCGACAATGAAAATACGGAGCTGCAAGTAACCCCAAAGTTCCTGTCAGAGAGGAAGGGTCTAGTCCAAGGAAGAGCAGACGGCCAGAGTACAGAGGTAGGAGGCAGGGAGTGGCTCATCCCTCAGGATGTAAAGCTGAATAAGCAAGCCTGTATCGTTGCAGTTCTCTGGTTAATTTCCAGCCATAAAAATACGGCCCAAGACATTATAAAAATATTCCTAAAACATTCCACATGCTTCCTAAGGCAAAAGGTAATTGTTACGAAAAAATCCACACGAATTCTTGTGCCAAGAGCAACAAATTGAGAATAAAGAAAGAACAGGAAACATGAAAAAAGAGGGCAAGTCAGAAACCAGAATGACAAAT
This sequence comes from Loxodonta africana, assembly GCF_030014295.1. Lineage (NCBI taxonomy): Eukaryota > Metazoa > Chordata > Mammalia > Proboscidea > Elephantidae > Loxodonta > Loxodonta africana. Next base: position 21,023,591 of record NC_087342.1, on the reverse strand, counting down.
GTGAGCCCTCCTCTCCTCCCAGCAAATCCAGAGGGAAAAAGAACTTTACAGCAACTCAAAAGCTGATTGGTGTGGAAAAAGGTCCAGTATAACAGTCCTAACAGATATTTTCATCATGGAGAAGGCTCTCGGAGTGCTGCTGAGTGAATGTCAGGGCAGGTGTGGACCACAACTCTGCACAATCAGTCCTTGAGATCATAGCCTCTGGGGCTGGGAGGACCTGGAACAGGATCTCCATCAACCCCCATTCCATCCCTGAATCTCCGCCACACCAGCTCTTTCACTTGTTCAGCCAGTTTCTCCTTGACCACTTGCAGGGATCTTGACTTACAGAAAGTTCTTTCCTATATTGAGCCAATCACTTCTCCCCAGATGCTAACCAAAAGCTCTAGTCCACCCAGAGGCACCTTGGAGTGGGGAGGGAGAGAAGGTGGGTGGGAAGGAGGAAAGGCTAACAGAGTTGACTACTCTTCTCCATGACAGACCCACAGCTATATGAAGACAAGTCTGGTGTTCCAAACTAAGCATCCCCATCCCTTCACTTCCTATGACACGGGTTCCAGCCCCTCACTCTCCTGACCAACGTCCTGGGAGCCAGCCTCTCTCTTGTCCACCACCATGCAGCCATGAGTAGGCCGATCTGGTGCAACAGCACCTAAAGGGCAAGAGAGCCCGGCTCTTATCACAATTTTCAGATATATGAATACTGACTCCTAACACTCTTCCTCCTCCCCACCCCACCCCCCAAAAAAAAATCAGCTGTAAAGTTTGTCTACATGGTGAGAATATCAGCGCTGCAGGAGCTGCCATTGGGCCAGTGGCATCCTCCTTTCTTCCCTCCGTCTCCACCAAGACCCTTATTGTGCTCAGATTTAACCTTGTCAGGGTCTCCCCCTCCTCTTAAGTTCGCTATATGTGCCACTGTTCACCCTCCCAAGAAACTCTTCTTTCCCAAGAAACTCGTTCTTCACACACAATATGTGCCCTCCCAACAAAAAAGTTCACAAGGAGAATCACTGAAGGTTGACCGGTACCAAGTAAGGAAACCCTCACCGCCCTTTTAATCAAACCAGACCCCCATTCTCTGAGGCTGGAAATGGGGGGAGGCTCTCCGACTGCACAGGGGTGGCCACATCCCACAGCCTCCAGCCCCTGCTCCCTGAGACCATTCTTCCTCTTGGAGATGGCTGCTGGCATCTCACATCAGGAATCCAGCCGTCTCTCTGGTAAAATCAAACCCCAGCCCACAGAAGCTGGCACTGGACAGAGACCCTTCAAACAGGAGAGCAGCTAGAAGGAGCCAGCTGCAAGAAGAAGTGTCTCCTTGCTTTTGTACAGCGCCTTGCAGTTTATAAGCCATTTTTACATTCATCATCTCATTTGGTTCTCAGCATGGTAGGGCAAGAGTTATTTTATTTTCCCAGGTGAGGAAACTGAGGCTTAGAGAAACGCTACTTCCCCAACTTGATACAATAAGTCAGAGATGGAGTTGGTTCTAGAACGAAGGTCTCTAATTTCTTTCTGGGGAAGATGCACTGAGACACTAACAGTCTTAAAATGTCCCCACCGGGAACACTTCTCACATACAGTGCAATGAAGTGTCCCTAATGTTGAGACTCTCTGGGGACCTACTAGGGCTGCCCCAGGCTCAAAGTGGAGTCCCTGGGTGGAGCAAATGGTTAATGCGCTCAAATGCTAACAAAAAGTTCAAGTCCACCCAAGGGCACATCGGAAGAAAGGCCTGGCAATATACTTCCAAAAAATCAGCCATTGAAAACCCTGTTGAACGCCGTTCTACTCTGATACACATGGGGTTGCCATGAGTTGGAGCTGACTCAATGGCAACTAGTGGGCTCAAAGCAAATAACCCTTTTTCTGCAGCTCCATCCCTGAGGCCATGATGGCACAGTGACATCCTCTGAGATAAAGAGCCAACTGTGCAGGGCCCAAAGGTGCATTTGGCCACGCCACCCGGGGGCACCGCAGGCCCCGATGACTCAGGAGGAGCATTCTCATGGGTGACCACAGTGTACTCCGGCTGTTGCCCTGGGAGACAAGAGAAGTAGCAAGCAAAGAGTCGCCTGCCCTGCCCAGCTTCTCAAGGGCAATGGCTTAGCCCTGAAGCTGGCAAGCGCCCACTGCTTGGGTGTGACTCGGCTGGGCGCCCAGCTCTGCAAGCCTGTCCAGGTCTCAAGCCCTGGTAACACCCTCATGCTTCACCCTCTTGCATATGAAGGGAGAGCCATCAATCTGGCTACAGTCCAACGTCAGCAGCTGATTGGATCAGTGAGTGGCAGAAGTCTTCAGCAGAGGTTACTCAAATATACGCTTTAAAGCTGTGACTTCAAAGGACTGAATATCGGGCTCATGTGATGGGTCTCTTTTCTGAGCAAACTCATCTTCTCAGCCACAAGAATAATACATTTAGCTCTGTGCTCTTTTAACTATCCCTATCTCCATTCACTCTCAGCCTGAGTAGACATTCCTGTAGTCGCGATTCAACAAGCCTTTTCCAGGCGTTTCACACACAGTCACACAAACATCTGGTAAGGAGCTTGCCGTGGGCAAGGCACTGTGCAAAGTGGGATGTGGAGATACCAGAGAGGGAGCTAAGCTCCCTGGGTTCAAATCTCACTTCTCCTATTTAATAGCTATGTGACCTTGGGCACATTGCTCAGCTTCTCTGTACCTGAGCTGTCTTATCTATAAAATGGGAATACTAGTATCTCACGCACAGAGTTATGAGAATTAAATAAGACAACCATACATAAAGCACTTAGAACAGCACTCTGAATGTGGCCAGCCCTTGGTAAATGTTAAAAAACAAAAACCCGTTGCTGTTGAGTTGATTCCGACTTATAGTGACCCTAAAGGACAGAGAAGAACTGCCTCATAGGGTTTCCAAGGAGCACCTGGTGGATTCGAACTGCTGCCCTTTTGGTTAGCAGCCACAGCTCTTAACCACTACACCACCAGGGTTTCCTGGTAAGTGTTAGCTATTCTTAGGACAGGTGTTTTCTCACTTAATCCATTTTTTCAACAACCCAATGAGGTAGGAAGTATGACTAGCCCGTTTTACAGATTAGAACATGGGTTCAGAGACATTAAGCAAGTTTCCCAAGGTCATGGGGCTAACAAGAGGCAAACTCAAGATCCTGAACAGGTTTGTCTAGACCCAAAACTCATGATCCTAATTACTGCACCAACAGGGCAAATGCCTTCCAAGAACTCATTGTCTTACAGGGCAGAAAGGGGCAGAAGGGAACTAGTTTTTGTTGAGTGTCTACTAAGTACATAGCACTTTGTTGGGGCGTTGCATGTATATTAACATAAGTAAGCAAATAGCTCTAGCTCATATTGAAATACGACTAGGGCCTCACCAAATGCCAGAGGAAGGTGAGAGCCTCACAGCCAATCTCTTCATGCCCCCGCCAACTTTGGTTCCCCTCGTGAGGCCCCTCTTCTCCCCTCTGCTCCCTTGGGGTCTCTGGGTTGGGAGGTCAGAGAGCCCCTCTGGGGTTCGGTTTACACAGGCACCCATAGCAGGTTTTCTTTGCACTAGTCCGATTTCACCAAGTATCAAACCTGTAAGAACAAACCACAAACAAATGAGAGTTTTATTTAGGTTTCTCCTTACCTCACCCAGCCAGATTTGGAGGTAGGTGTACCCTGGTTCCCTCCTTAAAAACCAAGTATGGACTTAAAACAAACAAACAAAAAATTTCCTTACCGGTATCAATAAAGTATCTCTGTGGAACAAAATATATCAGAATTCCTCTCTAAGTATTTAATAAGACTAATTTTACTCAAGATACTAAGTACACAGAAGAGATTTCAAGGGAAAGGTTTCCCTCCATCTTCTCTAGACCTCTACCCTCTGATTTGAACAAGTATATTTAGTACACAGACTATAGAAACCAATTAAAATACTTTATAAAAATTGGGGGGAAGAGAATTGGGGAAAAGGAAAGAAATCTAAAATGTTCTTTTTTGTATGTAATATAAAACTGCATATTCAGCCTCTCTATCTATATCTCTCTATCTATATCTGTATCTATATATATCTATGGAAACCCTGGGGGCTTAGTGGTTAAGTGCTACGGCTGCTAACCAAGAGGTCGGCAGTTCGAATCCACCAGGTGCTCCTTGGAAACTCTATGGGGCAGTTCTACTCTGCCTATAGAGTGGCTATGAGTCGGAATCGACACGACAGCAGTGGGTTTTTTTTTTTTTTTCTACATCTATATCTATATAAACTTTTTGCTGTTGAGTCGATTCTGACTCATAGCGACCCTATAGGACAGAGTAGAACTGCACCACAGGGTTTCCAAGCAGTGGCTGGTGCATTCAAACTGCCCACCTTTTGGTTAGCAGTCAAGCACATAGCCACTGCGCCACCAGGGCTCCATATGGTTAAGTACAGACACACACACACACACACACACACACACACACACGTGCATACACATCAAAAAGAAGAAATACATCAAAATAATAGCAGTGGTTTTCTCTGGAGCATGAGTTTCATGGTAAGTTTATTTTCTTCTTTATGCGCTCTGTATTTTACAAATTGTGTAAAGTGAGCCTATATCACTTTTATAGCCTGGGAAACATATCAAAATTACTATTTCAGTTTTAAATTAATGTAAGGGGAAGGAGATTTGTTCATACAAGCCACCAGTATTTATAAATTTGTGAAAAAGTCTAAGACTTCCACTAAAATGGGGAAAGAACTGATTAAGAAAAATCAAAAAATAAGTTCACAAACATAGAGGTAGAGAAGTATATTTTTTATTTCCAATCTAACTTAAATTTTGCAACAAAATACTAATGATACCTCAGAAACACACTCTGCTTGCCCATTTATACCCATTTACAAAAGGTATAGGGTATGTTAATGTAGCTGTAAACTGTGATACTTAACCTTGGGGAGGGAGGTTTATACACACCTTTGAGAACCTGAGAAGAGCTACAAACAATAAGCCTTTCCTCCCTAAGAGGCAAGAAACACACCACACAAGATTTATATACATTTAGAAGCTTCCTGGTCCCTGAAACCCACCCACCCCTTCTAGAAGCCCATGAAACACAGATCAATGAACCTCTGCTTCAAGAATTTTCTTCTCCCACCTTCCCCCAATATTTTTTTTAAGAATAAATTCAAGTATACACAAAAGTTGAAAGACTAGAATAATGAACATCTATGTGCCTTCAACCTACGCTGAACAATTCTCAACATTTTTGTGATATTCAGTTCATCTACCTATATTTTTGCTGAAACATTTGAAGACCGTAGACATTATATCACATAAATATTGTATCAGATGTTCTCAACTAGCCCACCATGATACCCAAGAATATTAACAGTCATTCCATAAGACCATCTATTTCTAAGAACTTTTTTAATATAATAAACAATCATGGAGAAGATGAAGGCCCAGGAGTGCAAAAAGGGCCACAAATGATATTTTGCAAAGATGGCAAAAACACTGTCCCCAAAAGAAAATTTGGCAGAACATCTCAGTCTTGTCTGCCTAGCATGTCTTGGAGTAGTGGCTGGTTTCCCGCCCCCCTGCGCTGAGGACCAAGACGGAACATGTGGTCCAAGACTTTGGAAGAAGGAAGGAGACTTCAGTGGTCAGCTCCTGGGCCTTTGACGTCCTCTGTAAGGGCATACAGGCTCTGAGCTGGCATGGGTGGCAGACACCCATGGCACAACTTTGTAAGGCATACACAATCCCTCTCTTTTCTATTCTCTCCCACAGAGAAAGCCAAGGACCCATTTCGTGGTGTCCAGCTCTCACCTCCTAACACTGTATCCACCAAAAATGTCAACTGACTCATGGGCGTAGCTTTCCCTCCATTTCCTGCCAAGTCCCCCAAACCTGGAGACAACCAGCAGGGTTGGCTACACTCAGATTCAGATCTGCCTGGGCCGGTATTAACCCTCTCTATTCAGACCCAACTTGTTTTTCCAACCTGATGACTTCCTATAGTGATTTCTATATGTCAGGAAATTGTAGAGTTCAGAGATTAAAAAAAAAACAAAAACACATCCTATCTTGCATCACAGTCTCCATGCCAACCCCCAACACAAATTCTTCTAAGCTCCCCCTCAGATCTTGGAATGGGGGCAATGGTGGTTCCGTGGTAGAATTCTTGCCTTGCATGCAGGAGACCCGGGCTCAGTTTCTGACCAATGCACCTCATGGATTTGCATGTCGCTATGATGCTGAACAGGTTTCAGTGGAGCTGCCCAATTGAGGAAGACCAGGAAGAAAGGCCTGGTGGTCTACCTCCAAAAATCAGCCAGGGAAAACCCTATGGATCACAACGGTCAGACCCCCAGCTCATCGTGAGGCTAGCGCAGGACCGGGCAGGGTTTCGTTCCATTGTGCCTGGGGTCCCGAGCTTTGGGGGACAACTCGAAGGCAGCTAGCAACAATGATATCTCTGTGGTTGTTCTTTTGACATCGTTACTTAATTATTTGTCTCCCCGACTAGACTCAGCTCCTTGAGAACAACGTTCCTGTTCATTTCAACTTGGTATCTTCTGGTATCTCAGTTCCTGACCCATAAAAAAGTGTGAGCAAAACATATTAGTTGAATTGAAAAATTGACAAAGCCGAAGGTGTGTCCTCATCCCTTTTTCGTACCCCACAGACGGGAAGCATCTCTGAAGGCCACTTGACTCTGGCTAACAAATATACAAGCATCATTATTCTGCTGTCAGCTGAACATTTTGTTCCTTTAACGAGAGGTTTTAACCTCATTCTATATTCACTGTTCCGCCCTCCTTGATTTTACCGTAACTGACTGAATTGACTTTGATGTATTACCAGCACACCATAAATTATGAGCCTCTTTCTTTAAGGTTGGAGAGGGGAGGGACTTCGCTTCCCTGTTCAGTTATTTCAGGCCAGGGTGGGAGCAGTTTTTCAGTGCCAACAGCATCCTGATTAGAATTCAGGATGTGTGGCCAAAGGCAAACATTTCCTCTTCAAACTCAATTAAATAGGAAGAAGTGAAGGCCCCAACAAGAAAAGGCTGGCTCTCTGTGTGTGCACAGTCACGGGGTCCTGGGAAGCTTTGGGGGGATGATGCCTTATCACAGGCTTAGCAAGGCTGAGCGGGAAAGTGGTACCCAGGAAACCCCTGCACATATTCAGATCAGGCTTCCAATCCTGGCCACACAGAGCACATTCAGAGCAATCCGCCACCCATACCCCATTGCCATCAAGTCAATTCCAGTTCTTGGCAACCCCATGTGTTACAGAGTAGAGCTGCTCCATAGGGTTTTCTCGGCCATAATCTTTATAGAAGCAGACTGCCAGGCCTTTCTTATCTCGCACCATCAGGTGGCCTTGAACCACCACCCTTTAAAAAAAAAAAAAAAAGGTTAATAGCTGAGCGCAAACCATTTGTGCCACCCGGGGACCTTATTTGCAGGCTATAAAGACAGTGATTAACTCAAATCAAAGCATCTATTTGTATCTCTTCTCCCCGGATAAAAATTCTATATGCAAATTTCATACAGTTGATTGTAGCTACCAAGGGCCCAAACGATGACCGTTGTGGACATTCTGTGTTTATTGAAACATCATGCAACTAAGAGCAGTGATTTTTTTCACTAAGTCATGATCCATTATGGAATGTGAAATCATTTTACAGGAAATGCCAGTACTTTTGCTTTGATGAGATAGAAGAGAATAGAAAATATCCAGATGCATTTTACATAGTAAAGGCCAGTAGTAGACCATGAAATTATGTCACTGACTTGGTATTCTTCACTGTGAGCCATCAGCCAAAAAAGTATGAAAGCCATTCCCTTAGAGAATCTATGCCATCAAACCAGAAAGCACTCTTTCTCCTCGCCCATGTTTCCGTTCTCCAGAGCACTATGTGCAGTCACGGTGGGAAACTCAACCACCAGAAAAAATTCTTCGCATTCCTCATGAGAGTAGATGTCATGTGACACCAAGGTGCTTCCATTCCCAGTCAATCTGTTGCCATGTCTTGGCCCTACTCAGGCCCACCACACTTGAAACTTATCCCTCTGATTCTTTTTTTTTTAATTGTGATAAAAATACATATGATACTTGCCTTTTTTTCTTACCATTTTAAGTGTACAATTCAGTGAGATGAATTACATTCCCAGCGTTGTACAACCATCATCACCACTATCTATTTCCAAAACTTTTTTGTCACTCCAAACAAATTCTGTATCCCTTAAGTAATAACTTCTCATTTTCCCCTCCCCTCAGCCCCTGGAAACCTGTAATCTACTTTGGTCTCTAAACATTTGCCTATTCTAGATATTTCATATAAGCAGGATCATACAACTTCTACCCTTTGTGTCTGACTTTGTTCACTTAGTACAACACTTCCATACTGTGCCACGTGCAGAACGTCATTTCTCTTTACCGCTGAGTACTGTTCCATTGTGTGTATGGACCACGCTTGGTTTATCCATTCCTCTGTTGGTGGACACTTGGGTTGCTTCCACCCCCTGGCCCTAGGACCCTTCATTCTTCACCTTGTTAGAGCCTCACACAGTTCACATCCATCTTGCTGGGTACACTGTTGCTTCTCTGCAGTCTTAGATACTCCACAGACTTTCCGGATCACCCTGAAACAGACTTACTTTACTTGGAGCTCCTGAAGTCTTTGTGGAAACAAAGGAAAAACCTTACTTGTTTTCATTGACCAGCTTCTTTGTCTCCTATGTCAATGTGCACCTTCCTACCCAATATCCCCTTTTGCCATTTTGCCAGGAGGAGGGTCACTCTGGCTTCCATTAAGGATTCTCTCTTGTCCATGAATTTTTTGACTCTTCCAGCCCCGAGGTCCAATAATCTGGCAAATAACCCACCACTGTGCTCTGTCTCCTACAGGGCCTGCCTTGTGGATCTGCTATAGGTTTTCTGATTACATGTAGTTAAGGACTGTAAGCAGTCTAGCTGAGTGGAGTAGACCCGAGCACGTGCTTGGACATCAGCAGACCTGCGTTCAAGTTTTTGGTACTGTCAATTTACTGGCTGTTGACCTTGAGCTTCTTAAGGAGGAAAGAAAAGGAAAAAGGAAAGGAAGAAAATCTGATGCATGGGCTGACCTGCAACTGGGCCACAGCGTTCCTCTCATTCTTGCTTTAACTTGAGCTCATGTGCATCTTTCTACCAGTAGCATCGTCTGGTTTGGTGGGCCCACAACTCTGTTCCAACACGAAGAATCCACTTAATACAAAGCAAGCAAGTTGCTTAACTTCTCTAAGCTTCATCTGCAAAATCAAGATTAATGCAAACACCCGTCTAAGGGAGTTGTTGAAGCCTATTAAAAAAAAAAAAAAAGATTGATTAAATTTCCTGTGCTGAATCTCTCTTGAGCATCTTACAAGTGGACTTTGAAAAAGTCTTCATTCTTTCAGTGCTTTCAGAAATCTATATTACCTGGGGGAGAAGTATATAAAACAGAGACTTCCTGAAAAAAAGTGTTACCTAATAAGGCAAGCCACTCTTAACACTTTAGAATTACATAAAAATAGAAAGGAAGAAAGGAAAGAAGGAGAAAAGAAAAGGAAGAAAACTTGATGCATGGGCTGACCTCTTGCAACTGGACCATAAGTTGTTCTCATTCTTGCTTTAACGTGAGCCCATCTGCATCTTTCTATGAGCAGCGTCATCTGGTTTGGTGGGCCTGTGAGTCTCTTCCAATGAAAAAAGAGGGTTCCCCTTAATGGGACGTAAGCATGCTGCTGAAAAACAGCACTCATCTTTTCTTGTGCGTTATTTGTCCAAAGAAGAAATAGCCCAATAACCCAAAGTAACCAAGGTTGTTATTTGAAGGAACTGCTTTTGACATCTGGGATTGGTCTCTCCTCTGAGATAGCCATGAATGGTGTGGCTTCAAAAAATACACAGTTGATTTTAAAAGGATTTTAGAAACCTCCCATAATGTACTCATTGCACACCAACAAGAAAAATGCTAACTCTTCCATTTTTTAAATGGTCAAAAAACATAAACAGGTAATTCAGAAGGAAGAAATAAAAATTGCTAATAAATATACATAAATGTTTAAGTTCACTAATGATCAGGGAAATATAGAAAAGCATCACGCTCGGTGTCAAAAAAAAATTTCCAAGATCTACCCTTAAGTACAATACTGTAAGTGACAGAATAATATCTATACACCCACAAGGATGACCAGATAATATGACTATTATTCAAATTTACCCACCAACCAGTAATGCCAAGGCAAAAAAAAAGCACTACCGAGTCAATTCCAACTTATAGTGAGCCTATAGGACAGAGTAGAATTGTTCCACAGGGTTTCCAAGGCTGTAAATCTTTACGGAAGCAGACTGCCACTGGGTAGGTTTGAAGCATCAGCCTTTCCAGTTAGTTAGTGTAAAAATACCAAAGCCAAACCCGGTTGACAATGAGTCAATTCCAACTCACAGCAACCCTATAGGACAAATGAGAACTGCTCCATAGGGTTTCCAAGGAGCAGTTGGTGGATTTGAGCTGCCAACCTTTGGGTTAGCAGCCAAGCTCTTAACCACTAAGCCACCAGAGCTCCTTAGTGTAGGAATCATAGGCCAGGCATTCTCCTCTCCTGGTGGGTCTAGAGAGGATAAGCTTTACTGATAGGAATTTAGCAAGACAAACCAACAACTTTAGAGGTTCCACGGCTTTGGATAGTCATTGAAATGCCATGAATACATCAAGGAAATAATCAGACACTAGGCAGGTAGACACGTAGACATATGTATTCAAAATGCTCGTTACAATGTTATTTGTTATTTTTTTAATAATGAAAAAACGAGAAAGCAACCTAAATGTCTAACAAGGAATGTGGTAAAAAAATGATGGTTCATCAATATGACGTAATATTATAAAATAGAGTCATTTAAATTGTGTTTCCAAAATTTTTAAAGGTATGGGAAAGTGTGGGCTATGAAACTTTATATATGGAATGTTCCAAGTAAGTAAATAGAGACACCGATAAAAGAAGGTTAAAATGAAACATCCCAACCAGTGCTGTATGTATAATTTTATAATCATATCCTCTATCCTATGTAGTGGAGCCCTGGTGGCACAGTGGTTAAGAGCTCAGCTGCTAATTAAAAGGCCGGCAGTTCGAACCCATCAGCTGCTCCTTGGGAATCCTATGGGGCAGTTTGACTGTGTCCTATAGAGTCTCCATGAGTCAGATTCAACAGCAACAGATTTGGTTTTGGCTTTGGTAAGTTTACGGTCAACACAAAGCCTTTCATGTAGCAAGCGTTCAGTAAATCATCTAATTTAATTTTAGTAATAGAAAAACAGAGCAAGCCATAAATGCTACTGAAATCTGATGAATAAGAATGCTGTGCACAAGAGGAAAGAAAAGAACACACTCAGAGAAGGGTCCATAGAAAGGCTGGTACTTGAATTGGACCTTAAACGAGGGTCTGATCATGTGCCAACAGTGGCGTAACAGTTAAGCACTTGGCAGCTAACCAAAAAGTTGGCAGTTTGAACCCACCCAGTGGCTCCGCAGGAGAAAAGACCTGGTGATCTGCTTACGAAAAGGTTACAGCCAAGAAAACCCTACAGGGCAGTTCTACTCTGTCACATGGAGTTGCTATGAGTCCAAATTGACTCAACGGCACCCGACAACAATTATGTGCCAGGACGGAGGAACTGACTCGATGACATTGGGTTTGGGTTTTTTGGTTTTATGGAGGATGGGAGAAGAAAGTATCTATGGTAGATAAAGATGTTTCTCACAGGTATCCCAGATATACGTCCCATGGCCTCACGGGCTTTGTGCTTTCTACATGCTCGTTTCTAGCCACATAGAAAACAAACCAACCAACCCGTTGCCATCCAGTCAATTCTGACTCACAGTGACCCTACAGAACAGAGTAGAACTGCCCCATAGGGTTTCCAAGGAGTAGCTGGTGGATTTGAACTGCCAACCTTTTGGTTAAGCAGCCAAGCTCTTAACCACTGTGCCACCAGGGCTCCACGTGGAAGCCTCTCTAAATGTTTTTCCTGGAGATACAGAAACAAATGGAGACACAGGACTGTTGGGTCATGTAGCCAGTGGCAACTTCTGTACGAGGCAAGAGCAGTGGCCTCTGTACATCCATTCCATGGCAACAGTTTAATCTGAATGCTGATGGTGGTGGACCCTGAGGTGCCAGGCTTATCAAATCCCCCTGATCTGTGCCACACTTTACAGTGTAGCCCGCACTTCTACACGGTCTCTCGCTTACTCTCTCACCATCCTCGTGTGGTCTTCTCAGTCTCCAGTTAAGGAAATGGAGGCTCAGTGAAGTGAGAGGACATGCTCAAGGTCAGAACCAAATGGTATAAAACCAAAGCTTGGCCCCAAGCCTTTAATTTGTCTGGCACTTTTTCCTCTATAATGCAAGACTAAATTGTGATACGTTGTTGGAGAAATACTATCCTCAGAAAGCTTTGGTTATCTCTTCCCCTTTGCATTAAAACAAACCAACCAACCCTTCCAACCCTGTCCACGTGCCTTGGGTGTTGTGAGGTCCCAAATACATCAGCAGCATCCCTGGGCAGTGCAAATGGTTAACACGCTCGACTGCTGACCAAAAGGTTGGAGGTTTGCATCCACCCAGAGGTGCCTCAAAAGAAAAGTGCTGGTGATCTACTTCCAAAAAATCAGTCATTGAAAATCCTGTGGAGCACAGTTCTACTTGGACACGCATGGGGTCGCCATGAGTCGGAATCAACTTGACGGCAACTGTGAATGTACGTCAACATTTTTAGTCATATTGGATGGAGACAGTAGATACCAGATAATAACACAAATAAAAATAAAATACGGTAGTTGAAGATTTCCAAAAGCAATGATCAGAATCCACTCTACCCATATTTTTTGTGGGCATATACAAATGTTTCCTGGTGGATTCCCTTTAGAAATCAGTGAACAAGAAAAGATTAAAAGTCACTGAGAGATTATTACAACATAACCAGGATGGGCTTGTCTGGACACTACATTCCACTCGGAGCTTCCTGGTTGCCAGGGAAAAGTCAACAAAGTATCACCTTAGTCGATGCTACAGAAACAAACATGATTAGCGGGGTTTCCTTATGTTCTGAAAGGGTTTTATAAGCAAAGCCTGGCAGATAGGTAAGACTTTTCTATTAGAAAATAACTCCCGCTGCTACCAAAATGTAAACACAGACACACACACACACACACATCCTAAGACAGCTGAAAGCCAAGAAAGAAGTGCCCTGTTGTACTGTCAACCTTGTAGAGTTACAGAGGTTAACACAAGGCAAAACATGGTTAGGAGAAGAACATTTCTTTTTAGTTGGGCAGCCTTATTTTATTTTTTTAGTGAAATTTAGGAATCTACACCAATGCAAACTCATAAAAATTCAGAAAGCTTTCCAAGAAGTCTAAATTATTCTTTTAAAAATAGGAAAATAGACTAAGCCCAACCCAACTGCCACTGAATAGATTCCAACTCATAGCAACCCTGTAGGACAAAGTAGAACTGCCCCATAGGGTTTCCAAGGCTGTAATCTTCATGGAAGCAGACTGCCACATCTTTCTTCCACGGAGAGGCTGGTGAATTTGAACCACCAGCCTTCCGGTTAGCAGCTGAGCACGTAACCACCGCACCATGAGGGCTCCTCAGAAAAACAGAAGCCAGGAGAAAAGAGATTTGCCCCAAATATATTTGGAAAAATGCAGCTTCGGTATATATACCAGCCTGCTGGAACTGCTCATCAAGATTGCCAAAAACAGTCCTACATGATCCCTTTTGTAACAGAGAACTTAGGAACTTCACATTAACATTCACATAATTCATGTGCCCACAGGATGAAGGAGACTTTAATGTCTTAGTCATGTTACGGCTTCTTCCCACCAGACCAGGTTTTTTTCTGTTGATCTACCTATTGAGTCTTTCTGCAGAGATAATGCCATAGTGAGTGCCCGCCTCTTTCCCAGTGATATTTTTCCAAATATAACCTATAATTAAAAAAAAAAATAAAAACCTTTGCTGTCAACTCAAATCCGACTCATAGTGACCCTATAGGTCAGAGTAGAACTGCCCCAAAGAGTTTCCAAGGAGCGCCTGGTGGATTTGAACTGCCAACCTTTTGGTTAGCAGCCATAGCACTTAACCACTATACCACCAGGGTTTCCCTAATAAATGAGGTAAAAAAAAAATCAAGATTTGCTTTGGGGGTTGTTAGTAGAATTGGTTGTGGTAGTGATGGTGGTAGTGATCATGGTTCTTTTTATCTTTTCTTTTTTATCCAGGGGTTCTCTTTTTCTTACTTTATTTGACCCTAGATAAAAAGAAGTTAAAAAAAACACTATTGAGTAAGGCTACATTCACAAAGCCAGCTAGACCACAAAAAACTCCCCCTAAGTCCTAAATCTCTCCTCTGAGTTGGTTCGCCTGAAGGTCTAGAGCTAAGAGATTTCTTCCTCTGGGCCCTTTGAAATAACCATAATTAGCACTTACGCAAAGGCTTATGATACACTGGTATCATATACAACAAGAGTCAGCAAACTATGGCCCACAGGAGATTAGTAGCTACAAGAGAGACCATATGTTCCACAAAACCAAAAATATTTTCTAACTGGCCCATTAGAGAGCAAGTTTGCCCGTCCCTGATAGGCATACCCACACTGGATCTCACAGCCACCCACTTCTGTTGATAGTCAACTATTACTTCGGTCTCAACAGCTATTTGAGATTCCTTCTGGAAAACCGCCTGCAAAGAACACCAGCTTATTGGGACGGAAGGAGGAAATGGGGCAGGAGACCGGAGGGTCGAGGGGTAGAGAATTACCTGCAGGCAGTAAAAGCTCCCCACGTCAGAGCTCTCCTGTTGAGCAAGTCCAGAACGTTAGCTCTTTGTGCCTCTCCCCTCCTCCACATTTTCTCCTCAACATTTCCTCGGGCGTGTACAATGGTGTGTTGGAATAGCTTGTACCAGCTCATGTGAGGCAGCTGTGAGCATCTCCTCCTGGCTCCGTGTTCAGTGACATCACATTGGCAGCTCGATATGGGTCAAGACAGGAGTATTTACACCACGGTAACCACCAAAAGGTACAAATCAAACCCCACCCCCCAATTATTAAACATTTACCAGCTCACTGCTGCAATAGATACGTAAGTATCATATATAACTTCACATAAAGGGCAACGGGTCATAGATTGTGAAGGATGCTGGTTGCACTGCCCCATCCCCCTTCCAGCTGAAGTAGTGGCTCACAGCTGAGCCCTTCCCAAAGAACTGCCTGAAACTGAAGGGACCTGCCCTGCCCCAGGTCTGTTCTTTTCCCGGGGCAATCCACAGGCAGCCACTAGTCCATGCAGGGTAAAAAGCCCTAGCCCTTATCTCAATTCAGAACAGCTCCCGCTCCAGCTCCAAAGCTCCCCTGGGGTTCAGCTGAAAAGAAAGAACGAGAAAGAGAGAGAGAGAGGGAAGAGGAGGAGAGGAGAGAAGAGGGGAGAGGGGGAGAGCAAAGATGGAGAGAGAGATTGAAAGAAATTGACCAAGAGAGAGGCTCATTTTCCCATCACTGAATTCCCCTTCATCTTCTTCTATCTCGAGTGTGGTTCATTTTTCATTTCCTTGAGGTGCATTCTAGAATACTTTGCTCAGATGGAGTAGCCAGCTGATGCCCCTTTTTTTCACCCTGACCAACAAGAGGAATTTCGGCTGTGGCTAGTATTTAGTAGGCTTCATCCCCGTCTCTCTCCTTTTCCTTTGTAATTAACATTTCCTTCTTTGTATTGAAGGATGTAAGAAGTTCTTTTTGCACCTGCACCTCAATTCAAGAATCTTCCCAGGATGGGCTTAGGTATGTGGTTTTCAATCCTAGTGATTCTGTGAGTTCTTTTTAATCCTCAGACCTGACTCTTTTTCACTCAGGAAAAGTATCTTCTATTATTTGTTTAATGGTTCCCTCTCCTTCATCTGTTCATTTTTTTCCAGCATTTTCATTATTTTATTTTATATAAATACAAGCACATGCATACACAAAATATATTCTTATTCACCTTTTTTTTTTAAACAATATGTCCTGGTGATCATTCACGTCAATTTATAAAGAGTTTCGTCATTCTTTTTACAGCTACATAGCATTCCCTTATGTGAATGGACTATTTTATATTCAACCAGAACCCTATTGATGTTCATCTGGAATGTTTCCAAGCTTTTGGTTTAAGACATCATCTTTAATGGATAAAAAATATGGATGTCGCGTACTTGATTTAGCCAGCTCCCTGTTTACAAACATTTAAGTTATTTTAATATTTTGCCACTGTAATTTTTTTAAATGCTCTAATGAGAATCTTTCAGCAAAATCTTTAAACAAATCTTTAATTATTTTGGTAGAATAAATTTCCTGGAACTGGAATTTCTGGGTCTGTGTTTTTTCACTTATTTATTCCCTGTTGATTTGGGCACTGTCTTAGGCTGAATTCGCTAGAGAAGCAAAACCAGTAAAGTGTATATAAGTATACACAAACAGACAGATTTATATCAAAGAAATAGCTCATGCAGTTGTAGCAGCTAGAACAGCCCAAGTCCGTGGGTCAGAAAAGAGGCTTCTCCTGATACATGTAGCCACAGGGGCTGGTGAACCCAAGATCAGCAGGTCAGAGAGCAGGGCTCTTGCTCACAGGCTGTGAAGATCAAAGAATCCCAAAGATCAGCAGGCAAGGACCTAGGTAAGCTGCTAGCTCAAGTCCCAAGAACCAGAGATCAGATGAACAGGAGCCAGCTACAGGATCTAGAATGAACAAAAGTCGACAAGCCTTGCCAGAATATCCACTTATATTCAATGCAGGCCACACACCCAAGGAAACTCCCTTTCAGCTGATTGGCTACTCACAGCAGATCCCATCAGGAAGATGATCACATTATATCAAATCTCATCATGGAAGTGGTCACAGCATCACACCACTGTCAAATCACTGAGAAGCATGGCCCAGCCAAGCTGACACGCAACCTTAACCATCACAGGCACTATTTAGACATATCACAAAAAATCTGGATAATAATTCTTGATTTGGCAATTCAATAACTTCATTCTGTCATCCAGAATATAGAGTTTATTCAAATCCAAAATTTACAGACATCAAAAAGCTGAATTCATAACAGTAGGCACAGTGGTTCAGAGGTCAGTTGCTAATCAAAAGGTTGGAAGTTCAAATCCGCCAGCCGCTCCCTGGAAACCCTATGGGGCAGTTCTTCTCTGTCCTATAGGGCTGCTATGAGTCCGAATCGACTCTACAGCAACAGCTTTTGGGTTTTCCATGGGAAAATAGCCAATGAACCAGTGCGGAACTGTGCTCCGTCGGGGTTTCAAGGGTTGATTTTTACGGAAGTGGATCTCCAGGACTTTCTTGCAAGGAGCCTTTGGGTGGACTTGAACAGTCAACCTTTCGGTTAGCAGCTGAGCACATTAACTGTTTGCACTTGGTGGACAAATAACATTGGTTCTTACATCTAAGACATGGAGAATCAACGGGGAATAGATAAATAAGTTAAAAAAAGTTTCATCTATCAAACTGAATAAATGAAAGCTTTGATTGAGGTGATATACAAATGAAATTTATCTACATGGATTGTTTCAACCCAACTCATTACTGTGGTTTAATTTGAATATTCACTTTGGTTTGTAACAAGTCTTTTCTTATTGCTTTACTTGCACACATGCCCTTTTGTAGACAGGACAAATGTAGAAAAATTTGAAGCTATTGCCAAGTTCCTTAGAAACCTACAGTTTGGCACTGCTGAGAAAAAGTAGTATGTTCTACACTGTTCTCATGGAAAGCCACCAAGAAGGACAACATTGGCTCACACTGAGTCAAGGGAAGTAATTAAAGAAGAAAAAGAGTGAGGGTTATCTTGCTTCCTTTAGACAAGACTTGAATGATTTCTCCCTGAAGATGCAGTCCCTGATAAACATACAAACCGAAAAAACAAACCCATTGCCGTCAAGTCAATTCTGACTCATATAGATTAGAACTGCCACATAGGATTTCCAAGGAGCGGCTGGTGGATTTGAACTGCTGACCTTCTGATGAGCAGCCGATCTCTTAACCACTTCGCCACCAGAGCTCCAAAAACATATAACACAGAGGAATTAATTCTGAAGGACTGTAGAGAAAGCCATTTCTGCAGTAAGACCTGGGGGAGAAGGAAATGACTAGTCAAAGTTCTGATTCTGACTAAGGAAGCAAATAATGACCCCAGCACCTAGGGAGGTACATACCAAGTGATAAAGATTATGAACATATCAACAGTGCCACGGAGGAAAGCTGCTACAAAGACAAAAGAGCTGCTGTTTACCAAAGACAGAGTCAACAGAATAGAAATCTTCTGCCAACAGAAACCAAACGTATCCAGGATTCCATGAAAGGACTTGAGGAGCCATCATATAAAATATTAGGATAAAAAAGCATCTGTGCTATAGACCTGTTATGGATTGAATTGTGTCCTCCAAAAATATGTGTTGGAATCCTGGCCCCATACCTGTAAATATGATCCCATTTGGAAATAGGACATTCTTTGTTACGATAAATAAGTCATATCTGAGTGGGCGTGGTTCTAAATCTAATCACTTCTGAGTTGCGAAAAAGAGCAGAGTGGACACAAAGACATACACACCAGGGAAGGCAGACACCGTATGAGGACCATCTACAAGCCAAGGATCACAAAGACACCAAGGCACATCCCAGGGCTACCAAGAGGAAGGAACCAACATGGAACACACCTTCATTTAGTCTTCTAGCCTCCAGAATTGTGAGAAATTTCTGCTCCTTAAAGCCACCTATTTCTGGTATGTATGTTGTAGCAGCACTAGGTAACAGAGACAGATCCCATCCGAGTTCCCAACATGTAAATTTGAAAAGATAAGAGGTGAGAGTGGAGGAGGGTGGACAACAGACATGACAAGAGAAGAGGCTGTGAGTAGCGCTGCGTGGGATGGAGAGAATAATAATTCTGGTAGAGTGGAGATCCTAGAGATAAAGACTCTCTCCTGTAACTGGTTAACTCAAATGTCTTATAGGGCCAGACACAATGTCTGTGGCTGAAGCCAATCGTATGATAGGGAGTAGTGAGTAAGAGTATAAGGTAAGAGAGAGCATGTTCCTATCTAAAGACAGCAGTGGCTACCCAGACTCAAGTAATGGTTGCTACTAAGGAATTTGGGTCCATATCTATGAGTCGGAATCAACTCGATGGCAACTGGTTTTTTTTGTTTTGTTTTGTTTTGTTTTGCCATATCTGGAAACCCTGATGGCACAGTTGTTAAGAGCTACAGCTGCTAATTAAAAGGTCAGCAGTTTGAATCCACCAGGCACTCCTTAGAAACCCTGTGAGGCAGTTCTACTCCGTTCTTTATTGTCGCTATGAGTTGGAATTGGCTCGACGGTAACAGGTTTGGTTTTGTTTTTTAATTGCCATATCTCATGATTTTTCAAGAAAAGCCAGAAATTTGGAGTTTTGAGTGAAAAATTCCAACTGTTATGTTAGCAAGTTTTTTTTTTTAATTAAATATTACAAAGGTCAATCAAAACACATCTGCAAGCTCCCTCATTGGTTATCTCTGTAACTGACTTCAGGCTACCAAGCCTGAGGAAGCTGTTCGCTCCTACTGGTCCTGAAACAGAAAACCAGCTGCCATCAAATTCTGACTCATGGTGACCTCGTGTGTGGTAGAGTAGAACTGTACTCTATAGAATTTTCAATGGCTAATATATATTTTTTTAATATTTTGGGAAGTAGATAACCAGGCCTTTCTTCTGAGGTGCCTCTAGATAGACTCAAAGCTCCAACCTTTCAGTTAGCAGCCAGGCATATAAATCATTTGCCACACCCAGGGACTCCTCCTGGGCCTTAACCAAGAACAAAAACCAAACGTGTTGCCATAGAGTTGATTCTGACTCATAGTGACCCTATATGACAAAGTAGAACTGCCCCATACGGTTTCCAAGGAGCAGCTGGTGGATTCAAACTGCCGACCTTTTGGTTAGCAGCTGAGCTCTTAACGACTGTGCCACGAGGACTCCCTACTGGGCCTTACCATTCCTTTATCCCAAGAGGTAAAATGGATGCTCAAGTACAATGGGCCTTACAAATAAAACCTTTCTCCTTTTTTTTTTTTTTTTTTTAGGGCAATATATATTCAAGGTCTCTTATTCAATTCCCCAGGTTCTGTCATCTCATAAGTAACAGTGTTAGTTCAAAATACACTTCAGATATCAAAAACAGTCAACCTCAAATAAGGTTCTAACTTGCCACATTTCAAACTGGTTCGTGGCAGTACAGTCCAAGCTTTTTTCATCTTGCTAATGAAAACTGCACACTGACTGGGGAGTCCATACCTGCATTCCAAGATGCTCATGCAGCCCTTGGAGAAGAAAAGGAAAGACTCCCCCCACCACCAGTGGGCAAACCTTCCCACTGCGATGACTGGTTTCTTCGATGCTGCAGAGACACAAGTCATCCATCCATTATTCTCCTTCTCCAAGAACTCCTATCATTTACACCTTAGGTCTCCTGAATCTAGCCTCCTAATCTCTTACTTTGCCCCCATGATTTTCATCTTTTTGGATTTTCGTTCTGCACTTGGGATGTTTCTTTCACTTGATCTTCCGAGTCCATATTCCTCTGTAGTTCATCCAATGAGTATTTTAGTTCAAAATATGTTTTAACTCCAGGAAGTCTTTCTTTGTAAAGTGTTTGAATGTCCTTCTTATCATTTCTGCTCAGGTTGTCTATTCCAGCAGCGTTATTTCCTCAAAGGGACTGTTTGGTGGATTCCTCTTGTTCTCCCTCTTTCTGCCTGCTAAGCCCCCTTATGTACAGAGTTGTTTTATCTGTTCTCTGAAATTCAGGTCCAGCTTCTGGGAGTTCCTTAAGTGACAACAGTCCTGTGAGTTGTGGAAGGGATGGCCCCTGGTGGGAACAGTCAAGGCGCCAGGAGGAAGGAAGCCCCTTTTCAGCTTCACTCCCTTCTGTGTTCACCTACCTGTTCAGCTTCTCCTCAGCAATCGAGGGTCAAGGAGGTCTGCTCATTGGTGCCGATGTAGCCATTTCCCCAAAGGTCCAAGGATCTCTCTAGGCACCACAATTAGATCGTAAGCCCCAGGCTGTCCATCTACTGGCTCAGAAGGAGAAATCCCCAGCCTAGCTCTCTTCACGAGGTCTCTGACAGAGCTGTGGCCACCCTTACTCCTCAGGGCTTCACCTCCCATCATCCCAGCAGCTGCCTCATTGGGCTGGAGGTGGGAGTACAGGACAGTCAAGGCAAGTTCTTATTAGATTCTCCACTCCACCCCCTTAATATGCCCAGAGGACAAATTTGATCTGCTATCCCTGGCAAATGCTTAATTTACTACTGAAAGGATTTAATTGTTTGTTCTCCAACTGATCTCTTTGGGGAAGTCCTTCAAAGTTACATGCATTAGTTAAAACATTTCTGAGTAATTGACTTTACTTTAAAATTGTGTTCATTGGGAAAACAACTGGGGAAAAGAGTAGATTATGAAATATGTACAGTATATGTATTTACCCACATCCACAGATATTCTAAATAGCTATGTTAAATACACCCAGAAAAGGTTCTAAACACTGAATTGTTATCTCTGAATGATGAATTTATAAATAATTTTTATTATCGTCTTTTTTCTTATCTGAATTCTCTAATATTTCTTGTGTAATGAAAAATAAAAATTCTCCTGTTCAAGTGTCCACCATTAATGTATATTATAAAATATTGTTTGACTCTCACAAGCATTTTCGGAGGGTGTGTGGAGGGAAATGGCAAACAACTCTTGGCTGCTGAGTTTTATATTCTTTGTCTGTAAAATGGCAGCCCATACTGGGGACTCCATAGTCTCAGTGGACTCACCAGGCTGTTAGTAACCAATGGGGACAAAGGAGGACCTTAGACAGAAGTTTCTTGCCGAGAGTTGCCCAGGACAGTCACCATTTAAGATGTCCCCAGGCCTGGAATGGAGTTCAGAAGCAAAGCTCAGTGCCCTGATGTCTGTGGTTTCCATGACTGCCTAGCACTGGCCAAATGGATTGGAAGATATCCCAGAGCAGATGCATTTCCAGTTTACTGCTGAATCTCCAGCACCAAGCACATTGTCTAGAACTGAGTCGTCACTCAATAAACACTGGTTGAATGAATGAATGATTGCATCGCCTCTCAGCTGATGTGGTGATATAGGACATATTGGTAGAGGCATTCACTGCTTTGAGGCCATCTTTGGACTTAAAATTCCATCTGGGTGAAAGGCCAAAATTTGAGTTATATAAGGAAGATTTCAGCTCAGCAAAAAGTTCACAATTTAATTTGTCGATGAAGGTTCTGGCTCCTGTTGGGTCATATGGGAGGCTTAGCTCTTCCTCAAAGAGCTAAGTTCCTTGTCAGTGAACATGACCTGGAAGGGGCTGACTAACTCTGGTGGTAGGGGGGAGAGAGAAGGATTTTGTGCTGTCTTGAAGGGAGACCAGATACCCTCTAAGTATCCTTCTATTTCAGACTCTATGGACAAATGCAATTCTTGGCTGAGAAACCTTACACAAATTTGTCTTTCTTCCAGAAATATTCCTCAACTCTGAAGTCATTTCTGTGTTTATTAAAACTCTCCTTTGAGACAAGTCACTATGATTCAAGGGAACGACTGGGTCCTTGTATCAACCAGGAGAGTGATAGGCACTCCTCAAGAAAGCCTCCTGTGGGCACCTTGGACTGGCCTAATATCAGCAGAGGGAGAGCCATATGGAACTGTATCCCTTGATCCATTCCACAGGTACCCAAAAAGTCCAATCCCCCGGAAGACATTCTGTAGAATGGGTGATATATATGTATTTAACAACAGATACTACATGGGCACCAGCCACTGAGAAACAGTGTGGAACCAGAGAGATGGCTCAGTATGGATCTAGAAATATGGCTCCGGAGAGATGGATCTGTAGGCCCTCTGCATTTGGTTGCTGGATTTTGGGGAGGCTCTGGAGTAGGGAGTGAGTGGCCAGGGCAGCAGGGGAGCTCTTAGGACGTTAAGGACAGCAGCTACTTAACTGGTACAGAAGGCTTTCAACTGTTTAAAAACCAGAATGGCCCCACCAGTGGATACCAGCTAGATATCAGCCAGGCTTTAAACCACTTCTGAGTAGAGCTGACCCGCTGGCAGAGGCCACAACCCCATTGCTCCAAACCACATTTTATAGAGTTCTTTTATTAGTCCCTCATGTAACCCATAGCCACACCATAAAATTAAACACCCCATTCTGTACATCAAGTCCACTGACTTCTTGATCCCTGATTAGCACTGGGCTTTTCCCTCTAGGGATTGGATTACAGTAACATTATAACTGTCAGTAAAGGAATCTTTGCTGGGAGCAGTCAAATCCTTCAGACTGATTCAGTTTATGATGGAGTCACCACATATCACAGTATTCTAGCCTTTCTCTGCATCCCCTTTGCCAACATTCTATCAGCGTCTGCATCATTCATTCCTACCCCTGCTCATCCTTTTCTGGGAATCCCCTTGCCTTCCCAGCTTCCTTCCATCTCTTGATAGGACCTACAGCCATTGGTGCTCAAATGCTTGCCTACAGTCACTGGTTGGGGTAGCCCCAACTCACCCCTGGGAATAAATTTAGCCTGTGGGTGATACCCCAGATGGAGAGGTTATCTTTAGCCTGGCAGAGGCTGGGAGTCAGTCTGGGCCATGATGCGAAACAGCAGAGGAGGAGGGAAAGGAGGAAAGGAAACTATCGCTGGTGAGTCTACAAGAGCAGAGCTCAAGTGTACTCAGGTGGCGGAGAACTAAAAGTCACGGCAGCCTTCCTGAAACATGAGGCTTTTCCGGGAACACCCTGGAATAATGGTCTGCTTCATTCCATCCCATGAGCTGGGAACAATTTTAATAGCAGAAAATATGGCTCCATTATGGGCACGCCGTCTAAAACCACAAGCACACATGTGCTTTCAAAAACGCAGCCAACTCCGTGTGAGCGGTGGTTTTCAAGCCTTCCCGTTCAGATCTGTTTACTACTTGTTCATTAGTTTTGCTGCCTGCAGGTGCAAAAGGTTTAAGACCATTAAAACATGTACGGAAAAAAAATTTACATGGGGAAAATTATACTGCCTGAATTAGGAAAAGACCACTACTGTTCGATGGTGAAGGTGGGGTGCCTCTGTCTACTTCAGAAACACCAATGGGCTTAGCTTGAAAAGCTCTACGACTGCTGTTCTGAACTATTCGAGAAAGACTCTAGACTTTTCTCTTCCAAAGGAGACCAAATAACTTTCCTTGTTACCACTCTGGTAACAAGAAATTCTTCCTGTGAGCTCACTAAATCCTTCCTGCTATAGCTTGTGTCCACAGCCTCTTGTTTTGGTCTTCCTCACAGAACAATTGATCAAAATCTTTTGTCGAAACAACTGCACACTTGCTAATTATTATTAGGGGAAACCTAAGTCCTAGTTTGAACCTGAGCAGGAGTCTAACATGTCTGAGCCTGCCTGACAGCTGTGTGAGTGGCTGAGGAGCCTCCTGGGAGGGAACTCATTCTGTGGGAAAGGAGACCTGAGAGGCCCAGGTTGACCCTGTGAGACACTCCTGTTCATTGGAGGAGAAGAGTGATTAATTCTGAGTGTAGTTTGGCTGGAGTCCCTGGGTGGTACAAACGGTTAACATGCTTGGTTGCTAACCAAAAGGTTGGAGGTTCCAGTCTACCCAGTGGCACCTAAAAAGAAAGGCCTAGCAATCTGCTTTGAAAAATCAACGACTGAAAACCCTATGGAGCACAGTTCTTCCCTGACACCCATGAGGCCACCATAAGTTAGAATCAACTTGTTGTATCTGGTCAACTGGTTACCCAACAAATAATTTTGCTGATCTTCACTAGTTGAACCCCTCATAATCCATCCTGACAGCACACGGGTGCTTGCTAAAATGGCCCGACGTTTCCCATCCATAACCAATTTATAGCCAATCATGCCTCCTTTTTCTACTCCCCTTGGGCCAGACAGGCCTGTTTCCAGATAATATTTGAGGTGTCCAGATTTTACTACTACCTAGCTTTTGTTAATAAATGTCATTCAGAACGTGCAATGCTGTCATTGTTTTTAGGTGCCATCGAGTTGATTTCAACTCATAATGACCCATGTGACAGAGTGGAACTGCCTCATAGGGTTTTCTTGGCTACACTCTTTATGAAAGCAAATCACCAGGTCTTTCTACGATGGAGCAGCTGGGTGGGTTCGAACCGCCAACCTTTCGGTCACTAGCCAAGCACTTAACTAGCCCCATGAGGGGTCCATTGTGGAAGAACTTTAACCCTCTTTTCCTGAGTGTCAATAATCACGACAATATCACCTACAAATGCACTGAGTATGTTCACAACCTCATTCAGTGATCATAAAAAATATATAACACATAACATATATATGCAACTATATATATATGTGCATTCAGCATCTCTGAGAGGGGCAGCTCTTAATGATGCCTGTCCCTGAGGAGGGAGGTGATGACCTAAGAAGTCTATGGTTGGAGGCAGAATTTTCATTGTATGCTTTTTTGAATCATTTGAACGTTTGTGTCTTGTGCTCCTCGCTTATTGACATGGTTAGGTTCCAAAGACCAGGCCATCACGTGAAAATCGGCATTATGTGAAAATGGAGGATGACCACACTGGATCACAAAATGGAGGATGATTACATCATTACACAACTGCCAAATTACACCATTGCATAGCTGCCAAATTTCATCATCACATAATGACCACATTACTTCACTACACAACTGCCAAATTACATCATT
The DNA here is from genome assembly GCF_030014295.1 of Loxodonta africana. Classification (NCBI taxonomy): domain Eukaryota; kingdom Metazoa; phylum Chordata; class Mammalia; order Proboscidea; family Elephantidae; genus Loxodonta; species Loxodonta africana. Next base: position 20,997,741 of record NC_087342.1, on the reverse strand, counting down.
ACGTAACTGCCAAACCTCTGAGACTCATGGCCCGGCCAAGTTGACACATAAGCTTAACCATCACAGCCAACGTTACTGTCACCTCACACCTCGGTGTTCGTTACTGCCAGACGCAGGGCATTAATGCGCCAAGGAGTCAGATAGTAGATTTTTTACTATCGTCGTAAGTGCAGAATGTCAGATAACAAGACAGTCTATAAATGAGGCGTAAGTGCATTACATTTTCAATTAAAATTTTAGAAAGCTAGTTCTAAACAAACAAAAAACACAATAAAGAACAAGACACAGCCCTGATCCCCTGAGCAGTGGCCTGACAGGTATCTATAGTGGATGCCACACCATTTAGAGTCAAATGCCAGTGGCCTTAAGGAAAACCTTACTGAAATCAAGACGGGTTATGCAATGATCTGCCTTTCTCTTGGCCCTCACACCCCTCTCCCCCATAACTGGGGCAACATGACTTCCATTTGTTGACTCAACACTCTGCCCAGGCCCCAGAGCTAATCCTGTCCCTAGTCTCCAGGGATTTTAAGGGCCTCTGGGCCAGCAGCTTATGCACCTCAGCCAGCCTGGTTGCTAAGGCGTATTCTGGTCTTTGTGTTCTCTTGGCAGAGGGTGGATCAGACCTTATCTGGTGGGGACACACATCTCCTCCATTTTTAGCTTGCTTGATTATGAAATTCTTCAAGGGACAAATGAGACACCTATAAGATCACTCTCCCCCATTAATTCACTATATGCAATTATTAAGAACCTCCTGTGTGCCAGATATTAAACCGGGCCTGGGGCAGAAGTGGGTAGTGAGGGAGAGAATATGCCAGTGCCTTCCAGGAGCTCATAGCAGTAATAAAGACAGAAGAAGCCCAAACTTGGAGACGCATTCATGTATATAGGTAAGTGTGAGGGGGGAGAGGAAAAGGAAGGCCTGCCCTTGATAATTGGCAGGGGAATATGGAGCAGTCAGGGAAAGCTTTAGGGAAGGAATGACACTATTGTTAAGCCTTGAAAGCTGGTGAGATGTCAGGAACTGAAAATAGAGCCTTCTAGACTTAGATCAAGGAAGTTGCCTGGGAAGGTGATCCTGTTTTCACACTATGTAAAAGGTTCTCCACCTCTTCTCTGTCAGCTTGTTGTACTGTGGCAGCTTGTGTGTGTTGCTGTGATGCTGGAAGCTATGCCAGCGGTATTTCAACTACCAGCGGGGTCACCCACAGTGGACAAGTTTCAGTGGAGCTTCCAGATTAAGACAGACAAGAAGAAAGGACCTGACGATTTACTTCTGAAAAACCTGGCCAGTGAAAACCTTATGAATAGCAGTGGAAAATGGTCTGAGGCCCTCCGGTTGGAAGGCACTTAAAATGCAACTGAGGAAGAGCTGCCTCCTCAAAGTAGAGTCAACCTTATGATGGGGAAGGAGTAAAGCTTTCGGGATCTTCATTTGGTGAGGTGGCGCAGCTCAAAATAAGAAGAAACAGCTGCAAACATCCATTAATAATGAGAACATGGAATGTACAAAGTACGAATCTAGAAAAATTGGAACCTGAAAAACCCACTGCCTTCAAGTCAATTCTGACTCATAGTGACCCTATAGGACAGAGGAGAACTGCCTCATAGGGTTTCCGAGGAGCAGCTGGTGGATTCCAACCGCCGACCTTTTTGGTCAGCGGCCTAACTCTTAACCATGACACCACCAGGTCTCCAAAAAAATTGGCAGTCATCAAAAATGAAATGGAATGTTTGAAGATAGATATCCTAGGCATTAGTGAGCTGAAATGATATTTTCCATTTTGAATTGGACGATCATATGATCTACTATGCCAGGAATCATAAACTGAAGAGGAATGGTGTCACACTCATTGTCGAAAAAAATTTCAAAATCTATGCTGAAGTACAAAGCTGTCAGTGAGAGGATAATATCTACAAGCCTACAAGGAAAACTAGTTACTACGACTATTATTCAAATGTACCCACCAATCACTAATGCCAAAGATGAAGAAATTGAAGATTTTTATCAACTTCTGCAGTCTGAAATTGATCAAACATGCAATCAAGATGCATTGATAATTACTGGTTATTGGAATGCTAAAGTTGGAAACAAAGAAGGATTGGTAGTTGGAAAATATGTCCCTGGTTGTCTTAGTCATCTAGTGTTGCTATAACAGAAATACTACAAGTAGATGGCTTTAACAAAGAGAAGTTTATTTTCTCACAGTAAAGTAGGCTGAAAGTCCAAATTCAGGGTGCCAGCTCCAGGGAAAGTCTTTCTCTCTCTGTCTGCCTTCTCATCAGTGTTTCCCCAGACTCGGAGCTTCTTCATGCAGGGACCCCAAGTCCAAAGGACATGCTCTGCTCCCAGCATTGTTTTCTTGGTGGTATGAAGTCCCTGACTCTCTGCTTGCTTCCCTTTCCTTTTATCTCTTGAGAGATAAAAGGTGGTTCAGGCCACACCCCAGGGAAACTCCCTTTACATTAGATCAGGGAAGTGACCTGAGTAAGGGTGCTGTTACAATCCTCTCGACATAAAATTACAATCACAAAATGGAGGACAAGCACACAATACTGGGAATCATGGCCTAACCAAATTGACACACACATTTTGGGGGGACATAATTCAATCTTTGACACTGGTGATAAAAATTATGCCAGAGATCACATGATAGAATTTTGCAAGATCAATGACCTATTCATTGGAAATATCTTTTTCCAACAACATGAACAGCGATTATACATGTGGACCTCGCCAGATGGGAATACACAGGAATCAAATTGACTATATCTGTGGAAAGCATGATGAAGAAGCTCAATATCACCCGTCAGAAAAAGGCCAGGGGCCGAGTAAAGAACAGACCATCAATTGTTCATATGCAATTTCAAGTTAAAGCTGAAGAAAACGAAAACAAGCCAACTAGAGCCAAAGCACAAGCTTGCATATATCCCACCTGAATTTAGAGACCATCTCAAGAATAGATTTGACACATAGAACACTAATGACCGAAGACCAGGACAGTTGTGGTATGACATCAAGGACATTACACATGAAGAAAGCAAAAGGTCATTAAAATGACAGAAAAGAAAAAAAGACCAAAATGGACGTCAGAAGAGACTCTGAAACTTGTTCTTGAACTTAGAGCGGATAAAATGAACGGAAGAAATGATGAAGTAAAAGAAGAACAGAAGATTTCAAAGGGCAGCTTGAGAGGGCAAAGTATTATAACGAAATGTACAAAGACCTGAAGTTAGAAAAACCAGAAGGGAAGAACACGTTTGGCATTTCTCAAGCTGAAAGAGCTGAAGAAAAAATTCATGCCTCAAGTTGCAATATTGAAGGATTCTGTGGGCAAACTATTGAATGACGACACAGGAAGCATCAAAAGAAGATGGAAGGAAAATACGGTCACTGTACCAAAAAGAACTGGTCGACATTCAACCACCCAGGAGGTAGAGTATGATCAAGAACCGATGGTACTGAAGGAAGAAGTCCTAGCTGTGCTGAAGGCACTGGAGAAAAACAAGGCTCCAGGAATTGATGGAACACCAATTGAGATGTTTCAACAAATGGATGCAGCACTGGAAGTGCTCACTCGTCTATGCCAAGAAACTTGGAAGACAGCTGCCTGGCCAACCAAGTGGAAGAGATCCGTATTTGCGCCCATTCCAAAGAAAGGTGATCCACCAGAATGCAGAGATTATCAAACAATATCATTAATATTATCACACACAAGTAAAATTTTGCTGAAGATCATTCAAACATGGTTGCAGCAATACATCTTCAGGGAACTGCCAGAAATTCAAGCCAGATTCAAAAGAAGATGTGGAATGAGGAATATCATTGCTGATGTCAGATGGATCTTGGGTAAAAGCGGAGAATACCAGAGAGATTTTTTTTTTTTCATCTGTGTTTATCTGTGTTTTATTGACTATGCAAAGGCATCTGACTGTGTGGATCATAATAAATTATGGATAACGTTACGAAGAATGGGAATTCCAGAACACTTAACAGTGCTCACGTGGAACCTGTACACAGACCAAGAGGAAGTCATTTGAACAGAACAATGGAATACTTTATAGTTTAAAATCAGGAAAAGTGTGTGTAAGGGTTGTATCATTTCACCATACCTATTCAATCTGTACACTGAACAAATAATCCGAGAAGCTGGACTATATGAAGAAGAACGTGGCATCAGGATTGGAGGAAGACTCATTAACAACCTGTGATATGCAGGTGACACAACCTTGCTTGCTGAAAGTGAAGAGGACTTGAAGCACTTACTGATGAAGATCAAAGACCACAGCCTTCAGTATGGATTATACCTCAACATAAAGAAAACAAAAATCCTCACAACTGGCCCAATAAACCATATCACGGTAAAGAGAGAAAAGATTGAAGTTGTCAGAGATGTAATTTTACTTGAATCCACGATCAAGACCCACGGAAACAGCAGTTAAGAAATCAAACGACACATTGCATTCAGAAAATTTGCTTCAAACACCCTTTTTAAAGTGTTAAAAGCAAAGATGTCACCTTGAGGACTAAGAGGCGTCTGACCCAAACCATGAGGTTTTCAGTCACCTCATATGCACGCGAAAGCTAGACAGCGAATAAGGAAAACCAAAGAAGAATTGGTCCCTTTGAATTAGTATGTTGGCGAAGAATATTGAATATACCATGAACGGCCAGAAGAAAGAACAAGTCTGTCTTGGAAGAAGTATAGCTGGAATGCTCCTAAGAAGCAAGAATGGCGAGACTTTGCCTCACGTACTTTGGACATGTTATCAGGAGAGGCCAGACCCTGGGGAAGGACATCATGCTTGGTCAAGTAGAGGGTCAGTGAAAAAGAGGAAGACCCTCAACAAGATGGATTAACACAGTGCCGGAACAATGGGCTCAAGCATAACAACAATTGTAAGGGTGGCACAGAACTGGGTAGTGTGTCGTTCAGTTTTACATAGGGTTACTATGAGTGGGAACTGACTTGGCGGCATCTAACAACCACCACCACAAAGGCTTCTGCCCTTCCATTCCTTGGAAAAAGAATACAAAATGGAAGGTGAAAGGCTGGGCCCTTCCTCCTCCCACCATGTCTGCCTGGTGAATGCCTACTCCTCAAGCCCCGGCACTGATGACACTCCCCTGGGAAGCCCCCCTGACCATCCCCAGCAGGGTTAGTTGTCCTGTCAGCTGCACTCCCACTGCTCACTATTCTCGAGAGTCAGGGAATTGTCAGGCTAAGAGCAGAGGCTCTGACCCCATTCTGCCTAGGTTCAAAGCCTGGCTCTGCCACTTACTTTCTGAGTCATCTTGGCAAGTCACTTACCCTCTCTGAGCCTCAGCTTTGCCATCTGTAAAATGGCCTGATGATGGGAACTCCGGCCTAAGGTCCTAAGGTGGCTGTCAGGGTGAAATAAACTAATGCCACTGCAGCATTCCAGCAAGGTCTGCCTCAGTAAGATTAGCTCTTGTTGCTTACAGCCCTGGACTGCTGTCCTTGTGGCCTCGAGCACCCCGAAGGCAAGGACCACCACTAATTGTTTCTGACTCCCTCACTCTCTCAGCAGTGCTCACAGGTGTCTGGAAAAGTACGTGTTCAATTACTATCTTCTGAAGGGAGGAGCAAAGCATGGTAATGAAAACGGGAAAAAATGAGTCATGTCCAAATGTAAATATAGGAGAAATGAACAAGGAATGTAGAAAAATAAACATACCCCCCTACCCGCCAAAAAAAAAGCATTGCCGGGGAGTGGATTCTGACTCACGGTGACCCTATGGAATGGAGTAAAACTGCCCCATAGGGTTTCCCAAGCTGTAATCTTTAAGGAGGCTGACTTTCTCCCGCAGAGCCGCTGGTGGGTTTGAACCACTCCTCTTTGGGTTAGCAGCCGAGTGCTTTAACCACTGCGCCACCAGGGCTCAAAGTAAACGTTAAAAAAAGAAAGCAAGAAAAAAACAAATCCGTTGCCGTCCAGTCGATTCCAACTCATAGAGACCCTATAGGATAGGGCAGAACTGCCTCATAGCGTTTCCGAGGAGGGGCTGGTGGATTCGAACTGCTGACCTTTTGGTTAGCAGCCAAGCTTTTCCCTCCTGCGTCACCAAGGCACAAAGTAAACGTAGGGGGTGAGAACTGGCAACATCTTCAGAGGAGAAAAATTCCTAAGACCTCCTCCTCCAGCTCTTAACTTGGGGGCTGCTGGTTTCTATTTGAGTGAGATTTTTCTCTTCCTTCCCAACCTCCCGAGCCAGTTGGTTCCTCTCTCCACGCCCCCGCCTCCACCGCCACCACCCTCCTCCCCAGGGAATGGCCTGGCTGCAGCTGTGACCTCGGCTCCCCACGCCTGGCCAGCAGCCGCCGGGCGGGGCAGGAAGGGGGGAGCCAAGGCTCCCGGCCCCGAGATCCTTAACTGCAGCTTCCAGAGCCCTGGCTGATCCTAATCAGTGTGGGAACGGCGCGCGGGCCGAGCCCGCCTGCTGGAGACGCCGCCTCTTTTCGTAAACTTTATCGCAGCGCACAGCCCCTGATGGAGCACCATAAATAAACGAGCCGGCCGAGTGTGCGCCTGGCTGGAGGCTGTGGCGCACGCCCTGCCTGGCCCTGCAGCTCCCGGGGAAATGAATCACACGCCTAGTTGAAAAGAGCTCCATGTTCTCCTCCTTTCCAGATCAAAGCCATAAATCATAATGCGTTCTTCCCCTACCCAGAGCCCCCTCACCTTTTGTTTTATGGATTCAATAAAAAGCCCAGGAGTTTCATTCCGGCTGCTGGCCACTCCTCCTTGCTCCGTTGGGAGAATGTTACATTCCGGGTTGGACTCTCGCTTCAGGCCTAGTCCTTGGGCCTGGGTTGGGCCTCTGTGTGGGACTCCAGGATCACAAATCTCCCTGGCTTCTCCTGCACCATAGAAACTTCAAGGGTCTGGAGCAGGGCTGGGGAGCGTTGTTTTGAAGTCTCTACTGCAGACGGTGCAGTGGGTAAGAGCTCGGCTGCTGACCAAAAGGTGGGCAGATCAAATCCACCAGCTGCTCCTTGGAAACCCTAAGGGGCAGTTCTACGCTGTCCTATAGGGTCACTATGAGTCGGAATTGACTCAGGGGCAATGGGCTTCGGGTACTGGAGGAGATGAGAAATGTTTCCCACAAAAGTGGCCTTGGACATCTGTGGATTACAGTAGGAGCCCTGGGCACTGTGGTAGCCTGTAACCTGACAAATTTAGGGAGCAAAGGAAAGTGAACATAATACCCTGACTGCAAAGAGGACCCTCTATTTAAGGAGCCTCTAGGTCGTGTGAGCCATTCATTGTGAACCAAAAGGTTGGTGGTTCCAGTCCACCCAGAGATGCCTCAGAAGAAAGGTCTGGCAATCTACTTCTGAAAAATCAGCGTCAAAAACGCTGTGGAACACAGTTCTACTCGGACACACATGGGTCACTGTGAGTCAGAATCTACTCAACAGCAACTGGTTTTTTTCTCTACTTGAAACAGACTAGGACAGTTGCCATCGTTTCCAATGCTATTTAAATGATAGTATGTTCAAAAGCCCCTTAGAAGCTACTTGGGAGGTCTCATCATCTGTATGCTTTAGTTCTTAAAATTTCGACTGGGTACAATTTGGAGACTAAAGTTTGAGGACGGCTCATGGGTTTGAAGGATAAAGGGAGGCGGGGTTGTGTAGAGCAACCCAAAGCTTACCAACTCAGTCAGGAGATCCTAGTCTCTAGGCCAGCTCTGCTACCACCTGGCTCTGTGCCCTTGGCCAGCCACTGCCCCCCTTAGGGCCTCAGTTTCTCCATCTGTCTAATAAGTGAATGATCTCTAAAAAATCCTCCAGTTCCTCCACTGTGTGGCAAATAACACTCTTCTTTCTTATGAATACTAGAGCCCTGGTGGTGCAGTGGTTAAGAGCTTGGCTGCTAACCAAAAGGCCAGCAGTTCGAATCCACCAGCTGCTCCTTGGAGACGCTGTGGGGCAGTTCTACTCTGCCCTATAGGGTTGCAATGAGTCAGAATCGACTTGACAGCAATGAGTTTCTTATAAATGGCTACATTTCTGAGGTACTTCGTCACAGGCCCTCTGAAGAAACACTATGTCCATTTGAAGACACCCAGGCACATGTAGGTTCGGTAACTGACCCCTTATTAGTGAGATTAACACTCAACTTTACCCCTCATGGAGGTTACAAGATTCAGGGGCCCTCCAGCCAGAACAAAGTCAGCTTGTGAGGCAAAAAAAAAAGATTTAAAAATAAAAATCCCCATGAAGTCTAACAGCGTGAGCTCAGGTACTTCTCCAGGCCCCTACAATAATCTGTGGCTTTGTTTCACCTGGTTGCGACTGGTTGGTTCAAAACATCTAACACAAAAGTTAATATTTCCTTCAGTGGGAAGCTGGGCTAGGGAGGGAGGGCAAGAGCTTCTGAAAGCAGCTCTAGAGATAGCCTAGAAGTTCTGAGGCAGCCCTGGTAGCTCAATGGTGAAGCGCTCAGCTGCTAACCGAAAGGTTAGTGGTTTGAACCCACCCAGAGGCTCCGAAGGAGAAAGACCTGGCAATCTGCTCCCGTAAAGATCACAACCTAGAAAACCCTATGGGGCAGTTCTACTCTGTCACATGGGGTCACTATGAGTCGAAAATCAATTCAGCTGCACCCAGTAACAACGGGGGGCCTGATAAGCCTCTTGGGCTTAGCACTCTCAGGGAATGTGGGCTGGGAGCTAACCCCTCCAGCCATGGCCAAAATGATGAACCGAAATGAACAAAGCCTTGGCTCTTCTAGAACCCATTTCTATCACTACAACAGGTCCCAAGGGAGCTTCATTTCCTGCCCTCAGAAGGCCTTGTCTCCTTCATTTGCATAATGCCAAGAAAAATGAGTCACTCGGAATTGTGATTTGTTAAGAAACATTGGCAAGAGATTTCCAGTCGAGACAGGAGTTGATGTCTTGAAAAGCAACAAACCCTAACTCAATCACTTATTTACTACGTGAATGGGATCCACTCAATTCTCTCTCCGCCTCGGTTTTTCCGTCTGTAAATCCTGACGATTTTTAAGGTTTCTTTCTGCTCTGTCATCCTACCATAGGACTACCGTGGGTAGAAGTAAGATTTTAAACTTTCAAGAACAGGGATAGGTAAGGGAAAGTTACCTAAAGGAAAAGGAAGGAGACCAAACCCGTTGCCATGGAGTTGATCCCGACTCATGGCAACCCCACGTATTACAGGGTAGGACTGTGCTCCATCCAGTTTTCTTGGCTGTTATCTTTAGGAAAGCAAACCACCAGGCCTTTCTTCTGTGGCACTACTGGGTGGCTTTAAACCACCAACCTTGAGGTTAGTAGTCAAGAGCAAACCATTTGTACCACCCAGGAAACGCCTTAAAAATGGTTCTCACTTCCGGCTTGCCTCTTCTTGAGGAAGTCAGCCCCCAAGAGAAAAAGGAGAGAATGTATCAAAAAAGACACAGCTGAGCTTCAAGATTGGCTAACCTGCTAATTATTTACAAAAATAGAAACCCCACTGTCACAGTTCTGAACCTTTTATGGTCACAGAGCTTTATAGAATCTGATGGAAATCATACGCACCCCCCTTCTCCAAATACATATAAAAATACATACGTATCTTTGCAGATCTTTTCAGGGGTTCATAGACCCTAGGAGTCGCACCCAAGGACCCTGTTAAGAATCCCTGCACCAGAGACTAATAAAAGGTGGAGCCTCTGTTTCCTAATCTCTAAAGAGAAAATACCACTCACCCCCAGCCAGCTTCATGGAGAAGGGCTGGGGGCCTGAATAGATCTGGGCCATTGGTTCTCTGCCTGGTAGGTATGCAATGCTATTATCATCTGCCATCGTCCTCTCCTACTCTGCTTGTGGGATCCAAATTTCTTTACAAGACAGAAGCAGCCCTGTCTATGAAATTCCCAAAGCAAACCCTTCTGGTAAGCCAGCGTTGTAAGTTTTCATACTGGCCTGTTAGAAACATAATGAGTCCCCTCGGAGACCAACAGGAAGACTGGAGGTAGCTCTGCAGGCTCTCGGAGGTAATAATTGCCAGGGCAGGAATGTATCAAACGATTCCCTTGTGGCTTTCAAAGTCAATGCAACTTTCCAAAGGGCCTGCCTTTTTCCCAGAGTAGGTTGTAATATTGGAGAAATTAAGTCGTTGAAACAAAACTAAGGTTTCAAAGCTATCGGTCAATTTATTAAATAGAGTCAGTTCATTTGGTGCAAGGAACCAAGCCTCAATTTCCCTATCTCCAGGAAAATGGCAGGATTGGATTAGATGCTGTGGTCCTTCATTTTTCTGGGTCCACAGGTCTTTGAGAATCAGCATGTGAGCTATGGTTCCTGGCCCCAGAAAATGCACAAGCGCTGAACACACGCTCTCTTGTCCTCTCAGCCCCGCATACAATTTTACGTAGGATTTCAGGGACCATTCAGAATCCTAGCAGCCCCACTCTCTAAGGTTCTCCTGCCATAGTTGTGGAAGACTTCTGGGATCTCCAGATGAATCTGTGTCTCCAGGGTCAAGCCCTTGACCATTTCTCAGAGCCTCTGCAAACTGCAAGGAGCAGAGTGATCTTCCTACAGTGGCTGTGAAAATAATCATGATTTAAACATGCAATTTAGGTTATGTTTGGAAAGCACAACCCAAACAGCAGGTCTTCAGGACAATGGCAATACACTATAACTCCATCATTTTCTCAAGTTATAGCCTGGGGGGCACGGGGAGTAAGGAAGGATAGAAGCCCTGGATAGAGCAGGATAAAGAACAACGGCATTTGGTCAGAGCCTGCAGACAGCACAGTCATTGGAGAAGTGAGTGCTAAGGGTTTTGGGAAAGCAAACGACCCAAGAAGCTGGACTATACGAAGAAGAATGGGGCGTCAGATTGAAGGAAGACTTACTAACAACCTGTGTTATGCAGATGACACAACCTTGCTTGCTGAAAGTGAAGAGGATTTGAAGCACTTACTGATGAAGATCAAAGACCACAGCCTTCAGTATGGATTGCTCCTCAACATAAAGAAAATAAAAATCCTCACCACTGGACCAATAAGCAATTATCATGATAAACGGAGAAAAGATTGAGGTTGTCAAGGATTTCATTTTACTTGGATCCACAATCAACAGCCATGGAAGCAGCAGTCAAGAAATCAAAAGATGCATTGCATTGGGCAAATCAGCTGCAAGAGATCTCTTTAAAGTGTTAAAAAGCAAAGATGTCACCTTGAGGACTAAGGTGCGCCTGACCCAAGCCATGGTGTTTTCAATCGCCTCATACGCATGCGAAAGCTGGACAATGAATGAGGAAGATGGAAGAAGAGTTGACACCTTTGAATTGTGGTGTTGGCGAAGAATGTTGAATATACCATGGACAGCCAGAAGAACAAACAAACCTGTCTTAGAAGAAGTACAACCAGAATGCTCCTTAGAACCAAAGATGGCAAGACTACGTCTCACATACTTTGGACATGTTATCAGGAGGAATCGGTCCCTGGAGAAGGACATCATGCTTGGTCAAGTAGAGGGTCAGCGAAAAAGAGGAAGACCCTCAGTGAGATGGACTGACACAGTGGCTGCAACAATGGTTTGAAGCATAGCAACGATTGTGTGGATGGCACAGGCCCAGTCAGTGCTTCGCTCTGTTGTGCATAGGGTCACTATGAGTTAGAACCAACTCAATGGCACCTAACAACAACAACAACAAGGTGGGCAGCAATCTTCCCTGTCTGGGAAGAGACAGAGGAGTCTGTGCAGTTGCTCAACAGACAGAGGGGCTCCTTCGACAGTCCCTGTGGCAGACCGTATTGTTGTTCATAAAGATCTGCTGCCCTATTTGGAGAAGATGGCATTTCCTTTCCTCATGCTTGGCCACATGATTGACAAGTGAAGCGTGCGGAAGTGACACACGTCACTTCCGGGCAGAAGATTAAAAGCCAGCTCAAGGCTTACCTCTGCTTTTCTCCCTCTGCCACAAAACCCACTGCAACCCCATGCCTTACACAGTAACTCATAACGACCCCATGTGTTACAGAGTAGAACTGCTCCATAAGGTTTTCTTGGCAGTAATCTTTACAGAAGCAGATCTCCAGGTCTTTCTCCCACAGCGCCACTGGGTGGGTTTGAACCACCAACCTTCAGCTTAGTAGTCAAGCACAAACTGTTTGCACCTCCCAAGGGCCTTCCCTCTGCCACAAGGCTGGCAATATTCCAAATGCACTGCTCCATCAGCCCGGTCCCTGAGTGGAGATGACCTGGAGCAATGCCACAGTTAACCCATCATAGTCCAGAAGTGAGTGCAAGAGACAAGCCTCTGGTGCTGTAAGCCATTGAAATTTTGGAGTTGCTTGTTACTGCAGCAGAGTGAAGCCGAACTGACTGATACAGCCTCATCCTTCAGAAAGGAGGAGAGGTCCGTGCCCAGAACAGTCCTCACTAACTGGCAGAGCTTCCGATTACACGCCAGGCAACGTCACCAGGTGCCATGTAACACTCCTCACTCTTTCCATTCTTCCTCTCCTTGATGCTGTCAATGGTGTACCCTAACCACTGTGACCCAAGTGCCTCAGAGCTCAGCTGACTGCCAGTACCCATCAGTCATGGCCCCTTAGCAAACATCTTTTTCTTCATGAGTTCCTTCGCTTGATACAATTCTTAAGGCAAAAGCTTCAAACTAATGTACTAAATGCAATGGAAAGAAAGCCTACCTTTCTCTATATCCAGCCCCCAGGGCAGAGCCTCAATTATATTTAGAGGGGTGAGAACGCCAGCTCACAGAACCTGGCTGGCCAACTTCCTCTCCAGAAGCGACATCAGCAGTAAGCGAGTCGGAGCCCTTGATTATGGGCTGTGCAGACACTGATGCTCAAAATAAACAGCTCTTGGAATCAAAGCTCGGGGGACAATGCATAGAATTTAACTCTCAGGGACAGAGAGAGATCATGTAGTCCAACTAATTCAAAGTTTTAAAGGTATAAAAGAGCTTAAAGGAGCTTTGCATATTTTTTGTTTGTTTGTTTTATAGAAGGCCCTGAGGCCAAGAGGGGAATCATCCCGTCCAGGGTCAAAACTATTCAGGGACTGAGTCTCACTCCACCATCTAACATGGGAAGGCTCTTACGTCTCCACAAAACTCTGGTTGTCCAGCCTCTGTGGTCTTACCACCAAGGACAAGAGGCTCACTACCTAACAGCTTTGGCTGGCGTGGGTTCTTTGTAAGCCCTCGGCTCTTCTGGTTGGGGACCTCATTCTATCCTCTTTTAAATATATTCAAAAGCATGCTTATCCCACATCAAATGTAATTTTTATTTTTAAAAATGTCTTAGTTCTATAATTTTTTTGCTGGCAAAGGCAATCACCTCTAAGTAACTTGTTTGATTTTAGATTTTCTACAACATTCTCAGCAATCATCACCGAAGCCCAGGAAAATCTAACCATATATTGTTTTAAAACGCAATGAATTTTGTACGAATACAAAATTGAATGATTAATGAGGTTAGCATCATGCTTCCTTTTGTACAGATTTCGTTGAAATTTCATTACTTTCAACTTTGCCTTTTTTATTTGCGTAGTTAGAAGTATTCAGGGAAGCCTTCGCAAAAAGGAGGTTGACAGGCATAGCAGGAAAGGTTGGCAGCATGGGGGTGGCAGAATATGAAATGCCCAGCAAATGGCATGCAAGTCTGGGGCTGAGTGTAGGTAAAAGAAGAGGCAGGAGGCTGGTTTTTAAGTGTCTACTCTAGGTCAGGCACTGAGCCAGGCACTGCCATAGCCATGGTCTTCTTTAAGACTTGAAAACCCACAGGTCAAGCCTGAGGCAACCTGGGGCTAGGTTACAAATGATTTTGCATGCCATTCTTAACACCCCCCCCCCCGCACCCTGGGCAGTCATGGGGGGCATTCCTGGTTCTGGATCCTTGCCTTTAAACAGCTCGCTTGGCATGGTTGGGTGTCTTGTGCTTGCTGACATCCATTTCCATCTGATTGTATGGCCCAGAGCCAGCCAAGATGGAGGCTTGCTGGGGATGGAAGATAAGGCAGGCATCATTCCAGGGCCAGAGTGGGTGGGGTTCATTCCCCCAGGAAATGACCCTGCTGCACTGACTGACCTTATGACCGCCCAGGCCAGGCAGCCTTGTGGTGAGGATTCCAGTCTGCCCTGCATCAAATACCTGGGAGAAGGGAGAACCATTTCAAGCATCTATTTATTTGATTGGACGTACAACTTAAGACAGGCAGACAGATTTTTCAAATCGTACTTCACCCACTGATTAGGCCACCATGAAATATCAATACGCAAAATGATTCTGTAAAGTCTCGAGGAACGGAAGTCAGCCTATAATAGTCCCTGACTTATGACGGAGTTCCATTCCACCGACTCCATCATAAATCAGTTTCAACATAAGTCGAATACCTCATTTTTTTTTGTTCTCATTATTATTGCCTTTTATTATCAGTACCTTTCTTTATAAACCTATCTTTATTTGTCTTTGAGGGTTGGAACAAGACATATAAATTTACAGATATATTTTAATACATACATACATAAAAAACACAGAAATCATAAAAATTTACTCCAATGTTGAAGAAGAGTTGGACAACCTTGGCATTTTGTCAGTTGCAGTAATAACTCTACTGGTGGAAGGTTCTGGATCATCTGGGAATGGGATGGTGTTTCTAGTCAGAAAATCATGGTCCTTTTCCTTTTTTCTTCATGTATTTCACGATAACACCTCACTACCCCCTAAATCTCCTATCAATTTTAGCAAAGCGATCAGCATTTAGGTCCATGTTTTCAAGCAACTGAAGCCCCAGATTTAGTTTAGAAAAAACTCCAGCTAATCCCTTCCTCCTTCCTCTTTATCATTATATCTTTTTTCTTCAGCATTTTTTTTCCTCTTCGAAATCCATTACATCCTGATCTGCCAGTTTCCCATCTTCATGATCTATGAGCTGTTCCACATTGCCAATATGAAGTTCTAATTCACTGTTTTTGCCATATGGATGATTTTCCGCCAATCTCTTTCATCACATTATCCTGATCAAGTGCTCAAATGCCTACAGCATATTCACATAACTCAGCAATTTTTTTTTTTTTTCCATATCCCCTGCATGCATTTTTTCCTGTAACTTCCTCCCAGGAAGGTACAATGTACCAGATACACTGACGGTCTTAAGTATGATTCATCGTAACTCGAATACGTCGTAAGTCAGGGAATACCTGTGTTGTAATCTCTCCCTTTAGGTTCAATTTCATAGTAACTGCCCCAGATGGTAGGAGAGACTAACTATCCCCATTTTAAGCTTTACAGCAGAAGGGCCTCTCACCCAAGGATACCCAGCTAAGAATGGAAGAAGTCAAGAAGACTGTAACCCTCACCCAAGGATACCCAGCTAAGAATGGAAGAAGTCAAGAAGACTGTAGCCCTCACCCAAGGATACCCAGCTAAGAATGGAAGAAGTCAAGAAGACTGTAACCCTCACCCAAGGATACCCAGCTAAGAATGGAAGAAGTCAAGAAGACTGTAGCCCTCACCCAAGGATACCCAGCTAAGAATGGAAGAAGTCAAGAAGACTGTAACCCGTATCTTCAAACTCTAAGAAGAGCCCCCCTTTCATCGAGCCCTGCTACCTGGGGGAAGCTACCGCTCAGAAGACTCACAGCCTCTCAAAGAGTGATGAGGACATGTCAGAAAGACACAGATACCAGCTTGCAAGGACTCTCGCTGGTCAAATTTGAGAGAATTTATCAAAATAAATGATTGTAACCACTGAATAATAGGGATCTATAAGTCCCTGTTGATATAAATAAATAAATGGAGAGAAGAAGAAGCTTTTCCTTACAGTAAAATGCCAACTAATAAATAAAGAAATGAGGGGATTTAAAAAAGCACCATAAACAACCATCACAAAAAAAAAACCAAAAGAAACCTGTTGCTGTTGAGTCAATTCCAACTCACAGCAACCATAAAGGACAGAATAGAACTGCCCCCATAGGGTTTCCAAGGAGTGGCTGGTGGATTCGAACTGCTGACCTTTTGATTAGCAGACGTGGCACTTAACCACTGTGCAACCAGAGCTCCAGCAACTATCAAAGTAATAACTAATTCATCTAAGAAACATCGATAGATGTTAAAACTAGTGGGTGAAGGTTTGGATAGGAATGAGAAGTGTACACAGTTTCAGAATATCTCCGCACAAAAGGCTTATTCATTACAAAGGGGAAAAGAGTGATTTTACAATGGAAACTCCTGACAGATGCCACCTCAACCGGGTGATCGAAGTGAACGTCACCAATGAGGGTCAAACTGAAATTTTGTATTACCTGATTGGATGCAAGGAGGAGAACAGGGAATCATTCCTGTGGTATCCTGCCAAAAATGCATAGCCTGAAGCCAATCAAAAAGAGACGTTAGACAAACCCAAACTGAGGAACGTTCTGCGAAATAATCAGCCTGTAATATTCAAAAATGTCAAAGTGATGGAATCAAGGAAAACACCAAGGAACTGTTTTGAGTGAAGGAAACTCAAGAGACATGACAAAAAAAAATGCAACAGTTGATCGTGAATTGGATCCTTTTGCAATAACAAACATTATTTTGTTGTCAAATTTGAATGGCATCGGAGGGTTAGATGGTAGCAATGTTCATTTCCTTATTTTGATGATTGTATCGTGATTACGTAGGTGAATGTCTTTGTAGGAATTACACACTAAAGTATTCAAGTTCAGGGATAACGTTCTTTGTACTATTTTTGTCACTATTCTGTAAGCATGACATTACTTCAAAATTGAAAATATTTTAAAAGGAACTCATATACAAACAAGTCAAAGGAGTGAGCATTAAACCTATCTTTGTCATTTCTTCCAGGAAATAAGCTACCTCCTTCCAGGACAGGGTGGCAACCTGTCAGTCAGGGCAGCATGGTGGATACACTCACGCACTGCTACGAAGCCTCATACCTGCCAGTCCTATCATCTCACTAGTTGCTAGTTTAAGCCTAGGATGCCTGGTCGCAATTTACAGTCAACCCTTAGCTTAGTTAGCAGCAGCTGGTCCATTTTACCATGAAATTTTCCAGACCCTTACCCATTCATGAAAAAATGTCCTGAAAAAACAAAATGGTTAAGGGTACAGAAATAGCTCCCATCTAAGAGACACTTTAATAAATGTTTTCTAAAAATGACATCTAATTTTGTAATGTGAATACCGGTTTTCTTACAAAGGAGAACCCCCAGGAACGAGTGTGCCTTCATCCAGAGTGTAGGACGAGCAAAACCAACACCAGCTCACCATCACCCAGAACAACATACACTTGTTGGAGTCTCCTACGCTCTCTACTGCCTTCTTGCTAAATGATGAATCCCCAATGAAATATTATGTCTCTTCATGTCAGTCAATGATTGGCCCTTCCTTCTTCTCCTCTTTTTCAACACCTAGTGAGCCTCCAAATTAAACTTACCATAACCTGGGGAGAAGCCCTTGGTGGCGCAGTGGTTAAGAGCTCAGCTGCTAACCAAAAGGTCAGTGGTTCAAATCCACCAGCTGCTCCTTGGAAACCCTATAGGGCCGTTCTCCTCTGTCCTATAGGGTCGCTATGAGTCGGAATCAACTAGACAGCAATGGGTTTGATTTTTTGGTTTATAACTTGTGGAAGGCTTAAGTGAAAGAAAATGAAGGGTGGGAATAAGAGGAGACATTCAGTTAGCATACACTCATTTCCTTCATGAAGAGGTGCGTAAAATCCACAAACATCAACAGTTCCCTAGGTGTGCTGGGGCTAACTCAGCTCTCTATTTCAACTCTCATTTCTCAAAGACGTGTCGTGCCTGGGGAATGCCTCGGGTATTTCCACAATGTTCAACAGGAAGCTGAACCAACCCTCCAATCCTCGCCCAGTGAAGTAGGCTGTCTCCAACTCGAAATCCTGCTGTGTTCCAAAAGTTTTTGTTTTGTTTTGTTTTTTAAATTATATTTAGAGTAAATATACCAATGATCATGGAGATGGTGCTGGACTGGGCAACATTTCATTCTGTTATACATAAGGTCATCATGAGTCAGAACAAAATTGGCAACTAACAACAACAAATGATGTTACAAATTATAGTTTGATTTCCAGATTAGTCACACACACACAAAAAAAACCTTAATTGGAGTGTAATGTAACCAATACACACACACGGGTACACAATGAAAACAAAAGTAGAGAAAAATTGAATCTGATTTGGAACTCAGACCTCTGAACACATTCCTTTACCATTTCACAGTCCCTTTTCCCATCACATCTAACCCTGCCTCCCGCTGCAACCTCAGCCCTGCCAAGTATGGAATACCCCTTCTCAGCTTCTCAGGCCAGAGTACCAATTGATAAGGGAATCCCATCCCCTGGATACACGATTTCTTAACCACACACATGCTCATACAACCTTGCATGAACTCATGCAGTCATGTGCACACACACACACACACACACACAACTTCATTTTCAGAACTCCTAAGGTGGCATTTTTAGGTAACAGGGAGTCAGGTGTTCATAGTTCAGAGCCTACCTCTAGGTAGGTGGCACATATTGACAAACGATACCTTTGCTTGCAATTCTGATGTGAACAAGGACATGATGGGGACTCACGCCAGGCCACACTCTCACTCCCACAGTTATAGATCCCAAGCCTACACTGAGCTTTATCTTGCCTTGCTGTTAGGGATTGAATTGTGACCCCCAAAAATATGTGTCAACTTGGTCAGGTCATGACTCACAGTATCGTGTGGTGGTCCACCATTTTGTCATCGGATGTGATTATCCCATGTGTTGTAAATCCTAACCTCTATGATGTTAATGAGGCAGGATTAGAGACAGTTATGTTAATGAGGCAGGACACAATCTATAGGATTACGTTGTATCTTGACTCAATCTCTTTTGAAATATAAAACAGAGAAACGGGCAGAGAGGAGAGACACCTCATATTACCCAGAAAGAAAAGCCAGGAGTAGAGTGCATCCTTTAGACCAGGGGTCCCTGTGTTGAGAAGCTCCTAGACTAGGCGAAAATCGATGAAAAGGACCTTCCCCTAGGACCGACAGAGAAAGACTTCCCTGGGAGCTGGCACCCTGAATTTGGACTTCTAGCCTCCTAAACTGTGAGAGAATAAATTCCTGTTTATTAAAGTCATTCGCCTGTGGTATTTCTGTTATAGCAGCACTAAATAACTAAGACACTTGCTGTTTCACTGAACCCGGAAAATATGACATTTGGACACAAGAAGAGGCCAGAACGGGAATTTAGGAAAGTACATGTCATTTGTCATTTTACCATTCCGTGTGTATTTCATTTAGAATAGGCTCCTAGTGATACTTGGAGGAATTCTATTGTTTAAGACATCTTCAGAATATTCCATTTATCATAATAATGAAGAAGAGGAAGAAGAAGACCTCAAATATTTTCTCATTTCTACAACTGCACTTACCTGTACATTTATGAGATCTGACATGATTTAAGTTTCAAAGATGATAAGACCACAGCCAGCGTGATCTCATTGAAAACAAAAATGTCCTTGAAATTCTTACTCTATGACGGAAAATGAGGGCAAATCTGTCTGGTCTTCTCCCTATGTGTTCTTCTTCAAAACAAAGTTTCTAAAATAATCTCAGACGTGGTATAACATTTGCCAGACAGCTGTTCTAGGGAATGCCAAGAAGGTAATCCATGGGTCCATCATATTCTTTCATATTTGTTCTCCCTTCAGTGAATTCTGGGCCCCAGCCAGTTCACAGATGCATGTTCCAAAAGTTCAAAAATCTCTCCAAAGAGACTTGATGATACTTGAGTTCATTTATGGCTATTCTACTGGCCTAGATGAGAAGGCAGTTTATTGACTTGCTGGGAAATGGGTTGACCTTAACTCTGTTTCTAAAGAGCAAATGTCTATAGAGAAGAATCTGCCACAGAAGGTGGCCCCTCCAGGGATGCACCTGGTCTGATGCCCTTCCTCTAACCCTGACATTCCCATCAAGAATGGGTAAAACCCCAGAAGAGGTACTTATAGACTTATTGACCTTACAGCTAGAAGAAAATTCTAGAGGTCACTTGGCCCAGGACCCTCTCTTTCGACCTGTTTGTTACTCCCACTGTATAGAAGACATAAGTTTTCTAGAAAGCAAAATTCTTTCCACCAATAAACACGTTCAGAATCGAACAGGTATTTTACTGCATATAACTTTTGTCCATCTGAATGAGTTTAATGAAAGAATTCTGCACAGGGATAAAAGAATTTCCTGTGTTTCCATACACCTAGATATAAAATTTTGAGGTCAGCCCTTCCTCTCAAATCTTCAAAATGCCGCTTCTCTGACACTACTGCTTCTTAGATCTTCATCATATGTCAGAGAACAAAGAGGACGGTCGGTGAAGACAAGACCGAGGAGCATTCAATATGGACATAACCCAAAAAAAACATGGGGACCTGCAAAATAGATGCTGATCTGGGCCACAGGTGGCTAGCGTGAAAGAAAACATCCACGACACTGTTTGAGGTCGCAAGAGTTTGATGCAAGAAGCCAGACATCTGGCCAAGGAGAAATTTTTTCTCTTGTCACCAGCCTTTCTCCAGAAATCCAAACAATTAGTAGGATTTCAGAGTTGTTTTTTTTTTTTTTTTTAAACAAGCCAACTAAAATGTGTGTTTGAGTTCGTTGTGTTCCAGGCTGGAAGGGGTCCCAAGACAGTTACACTTGAACGGGTGGCCCAGTTGAAGTCCATTCAGGCCCAAGTTCTTGATCTGGGTTCTAAGACTCCACATACAAGAGACGAGCCACTTAGATGCTTTTACATTTTCTAGTAGCCACATTAAAAAATATAAAAAGAAACAAGTGTCATTAATTTTTAAAATATGCCTTATTTAGCACAACACAGCCAAAAGATTATTATTTCAACATGTGATCAATATTTAAAAATTAATGAGGTATTTTACATTTATGGTGGCGTAGTGGTTAAGAGCTATGGTTGCTAACCAAAAGGTCAGCAGTTTGAATCCACCAGGTGCTCCCTGGAAACCCTATGGGGCTGTTCTACTCTGTCCTATAGGGTCGCTATGAGTCAGAATCAATTCAACAGCAACAGGTTTGGGTATTTTTGTTGTTGTTGTTGTTGTTGTTGTTTTACATTTATACTAAGTCACAAGTTCTCATGACTATTTTACACATGTAATACATCTCCACTTGGACTAGTCACATTTCTAGGGCTCAGAAACCATACATGACTGGTGGCCAAGTATTGGAAGGTACAGGTCTAGAAAGTGGTCAGGTTCATACTGACCAAGGCAACTAGCGTTATGCTCCAAATAGAATCTGAGGGCTTAAGAATGAGTAGGATGGGCCTGAAATTAAAGAGATTTTCATGAGATCCTCAAGAGCAGTGCCTGCTGGGACTATCATGGAACTCCTAGAGCTGCCTAGAGACTTATGAATGGGTCCCTGTCAAACAGGTGCCTTTCCAAACTCAAGACCCTATGGGTTCATCAAGGGCATGCCTCAGGAGTAAAATAGCCTAAGCAGGACAGTGGCCTTCCTCACAGGATTCAGCTCACACTTGGTAAACAGGATGGGAAAGAGCTCTCACCTCAACCTCCCATTCTGCCACTGACTGACTGGAATTTTGGTCAAATCATTTAAGCCCATGCCCAAAAGGAATCAAATAAGCCTGATAAGAAATGTTACGTTACCTCTCTTTGTCTCTCTTTTCTTTCAGGTTGACCTTTCCAGGAGCCCATCACTGCGAGGGTGGGAAAGAGAATGTTTCCTGCAGACCAACATGTGTGATGTAAGGCAGTGTCTGTGGAGACAGAAACATAATGCGGAAGCAACAAATGGTTAATTTAAAACTCTGGCAATCAAGTGGACTTAAAGGATTACATTGGGGTATCTCCAACTCCCCAAGGGATTGAAAGATTTAATCCAAGTCTAGAGATACAGCAAGTGGTGTACAAAGATTTTAGCATCCCTCTCCTTCCCACTATAACAACTGCACTGGGATAAGTCACCTAAATGTGTTGTTAATTAAAAAGAATTCCATGGTTATCTACAAAGTCAAGGCCTGCGCAAACCACACATTCCTAACCATCTGAACAACTCCTGCTTACATATGGCATTTATCATTCATATTAAGTCATTTGAACCCAACAACATCCCGGTGAGGTAAGAGAGGAAACTGAGGCTCACGAAATTAGCAAAGCTAATGGGTTATAGAAGATTTTAAGTCCAGTCTTCTGACCCCCAATCTACAAAAAATTGACAATTCACAGGGTCATTGGCACGACTGTGCACTGTATGTTTAATGGGTAGTAAACACTTAAGAATAGCCAGTTGAATGAATGAATGAATGAAAAATAAGAAACTGAATTTCCTTGAAATTCCTCAGAATGTACCATTTCCAAATTACAGCATGAGATGGCAAATCCTCAGAAAATAAATCAAAAGGTCTTTATCCGATTAACATTATTTATGAACAGTGGAAAACGTTGCTTTTTTAGTCTAGATTTCTTTATAAAATCACTGTAGGGAGGTGGTTTGAGAACAAAGATCTCTACCTCTCCAGGCTTCTGGCACCCATGTACAGACATTCCGGGAGCAAAACAGCATCCACTGAGAAATGCTTTGTGCACTTTTGACTCTGAGCAACTGTAGGGACAGAGCCACTCAAGAGGAGAGGGTGCCCATCATGTCAGCCTCTGCCAACGCTGTGCCTTCTTTACCTACTTGGAGACGGGGGTCTCCAAAAAAGAAGATGCTGAAAAAAAAAAAAGGCCTAAAGGAATTAAATAGAGATTACTGGGTACCCAGAACAAACTAAAGAAAGTATTGTCTGCCTATAGACTGTTTTGGATATGTTATCAGGAGGGGCCAGTCCCTGGAGAAGGACATCATGCTTAGTAGAGAGTCAGAGAAAAAGAGGAAGACCCTCAAGGAGATGGGTTGACACAGTGGCTGCAACAATGGGCTCAAACACAGCAAAGATTGTGAGGATGGCGCAGGACCAGGCAGTATTTCATTCTGTTGTACAGAGTTGTTGCCATGAGTTGGGAGAAACTTGGCAGCACCTAACAACAATAACAACATAGACAATTTTTATCCTTCAAGTTCAAATCCACTTTTCCTAATTCTGGAGGAGAAAAAAAAAATCGCTCAGAGGATCTCAGATACCCATGTTCAAGCTAGAAAAAAAAATGAGAGGTTATAATAACAAGAACAGGAGACCCCGGGTAGAGTGAACAGTTAACACACTCAGTTGCTAACAGGAAAGGCTGGAAGTTTGAGTCCACCCAGAGGCACCTCAGAAGAAAGTCCTGGAAATCTACTTTTGAAAATTCAGCCATCGAAAACCCTGTGGAGCACAGTTCTACTCTGACACACATACACACGTGGGGTCGTTATTTCTTGGAGTCAACTCGATGGAAACTGGTAATAATAAGAATAACACTTAGATGTACCAGGCACGATTTAAACATTTGACGAGTATTAACTCATTTAATGCCCCAACAGGTTGCTTCCCTCTTCAGTAACCCCATTTTGTACAATCATTTTTCACAGTATCTTTGGAAACACCCAGTGAAGGCAGCCCCTGGAATTGTGCAACTCTGCAGCCTCGCCCACTTCGCAGTGGAACGTCATGTATCCAACACCCTCATTTTATAATGGAGAAACAGAGGTTGGGTAACTTGCCATAGGGCAAGTTATTGGTAGAGCTGATTCTAGGACTTTGGCCCCCAATTTTTGAGTCTGGTGCCCCCCACAATCTAACATTTGCTATTGGAAGCTGGAGTGATTTTCAACACCCTTACTTTTAAGGGGCTTACATCTAATAGGAGAGATACTGGTAACATAAACCCGACTCACCGCCATCCAAGGAGCAGCTGGCGGATTCCATCCGCTGACCTTTCGGTTAGCAGCCGAACTCTTAACCACTGCGCCACCAGGGCTCCTTCGGTAACATAGATACATAAATGCCACCACGTCTTCCACACTGACGTTAAGATTTATTGTTCCAGCATCCTCTAGGTCAAACTTTACTTCTCTTTCCTCAAGTCTCTCCTCCAATAGGTCATCACGCCCTTGCACCTCAGCAGAGTACGTTGTCATTTGCCAGTCTGTGGAGTCTGCCTCAGGGCGACCTGATGTATACAGAGAACTGCTCCACAGGGTTTCTAAGTCTGTGAACTTTTAGAAGCAGTTCCCCAGGCCTGTCTTTCAAGACATCCCTGGGTGTGTTCAAACCACTAAACTTTTGGCTAATAGTTGAGCACTTAACCGTTTGAGCCACACAGGGACCCCTTCAGCAGGGGACAGTAGTCGAGAACTTGTGCTCTGAAATGACACTATCATACGACTTGGGCAAGTTACTTAACATTTCTGTGCTTCAGTTTCCCCACCCAGAAAGTGGAGATAGTTACAGAAATTATTCCTTGAGTCGTTATGAGAATTAAATGAGTCGCTGTTACTACAGCGACTAAAACAGTGCACGGTGCGTAGCAAGCACGATATGTAATGGCTTGATAAAATATTAGATTACTGAACAGCCTTCTTATTCTCATCCTCCAATATCAAAACACTCTGACTAAAATACAAATCTGCTCACCCCCTGTTGGGCTCCCCAGGATCCATAGCAGAAGTTCTTGTAGGTTCATTTGCACAAGAATCCCCTGGGGTAGTTGTAAAAAAATGCAAACTTGTGAGCCACTCCCTAGATTCTGGTTTAGAAAGTCTAGGGTGGATCTCACGTATCTACATTTCTAACACGTCCCCACAAGGGATTCAGGTGTAGGTGGTCTGGGATCACTCTTTGAGCAACAGAAACCTGCAGGATAAAGTCCACTTTCAGCTTGGCCTTCAGTAACCCTGGTCATCTGGCCCTGTCTACCACCACAGCCTTACTTCTCAAACCCTGCCCCCATAATCCAGCCTGCCAGACGTGTGTGTCAGAGATAAAAGATCACGTTAAAGTCAAGCGCAATTGTATTTCTCCATACCACTGTTGTATTAGACGAGATTAGAAAAAAATAGCTAAATTGATACTCAGCAAAGTCGCTATGGCCCTGTCTGCAGTCACCATGGGAAAGCATCTCTGTGACTTAGCCTAGAGTGAGCGTAAAGAAGAAGGAGACCAATCACCTCATGTCTCTGAGTTCCTGTTCTCTTCCTGAATCGCCCTTAGAGACCAGACCCCTCCTATTTCTTCTCTTAAAATAACTCAGGGTACTGTCAGTTCTATATTTGGGGAAGGAAGGTGAGGAGGGGCGGAACAGAGACAAAAGTAGGCCTCAAGCTACGAGGACAACACCTTGGCTGAGATAGACGGGAACATTTATGGTCTCAAACACCCCCGCTCCAAGCCCATTAACTCATTAAAAGAAAAACATGGCAAATCGACTCAGTGTCAGACTCCCAAAAAGCTAAGTCTTGACATAGTGTGGTCTAGTCCAAAAACCTTATAATACATTTTTTTTTTCCAATTATAAAATCCAAGCACTTTCGAAAGGTATTTAGAGTCAAGAGAAGAAAAAAAACAGTCCCTGCTAAATCTCACTGGAGGAAACTTCCCTCTCAATGAATTCCAGATTTGTTTTTGCATCTAAAATTGCCCTTTTCCATCACCATAGGAGCAAACTTCATTCTCTGCTCAACGGGTCCCTTTCTTGTCAGTGGAAAATTCATATTCTGCTGGCTCTCAAGACTGACCATCGGACAATCATTGGGTCAGTAAGGCATGAAAACACTGCTTGGTGAAGCTCAGGCAACGTACAATCAGAAAAAGCAGCTGTACTTTTGGTGTGTGTGCGTGCTTTAGGCTGAACTTTCAGAGCAAATTAGTTTCTTATTCAACAATTTATACACAAATTGTTTTGTGATATTGGTTGCAATCCTCTTGATGCATCAACACTCTCTACTTTCACACTCCAATTTCCCGCTTCCATCGTCCATTTTTCCTGTCCCTTCCTGCCGCCTGGTCGCTGCTTTTGGGCAAGCTTTGCGCTTTTGGGCAAGCCTTGAGCTTTTGATCTCGTATACGTGACTGAACTAAGAAGCACGTTCCTCACATACGTTATGGTTTGTTTTATAGACCTGTCTAGTCTTTGGCTGGAGGGTGAATTCGGGACTGGCTTCGATTGTGAGTTAAAAGGGTATCTTGAGGCCATAGTCTCAAAGATTCTTCCAGTCTCTGTCAGGCCAGTAAGTCTGCTCTTTTATTTATTTAATTTTTTTGTGAATTTGAATTTGTTCTACATTTTTCTCCCGCTGTGTCCAGGACCCTCTACTGTGATCCCTATCAGAGCTGTTGGTGGTGGTAGCCGGGCACCATCTTGTTCTGCGCTCAGGTTGGTGGAGGTTGTGGTACTTGTGGTCCATTGGTCCTTTGGACTAATATTTCCCTTGTGTCTTTGGTTTTCTTCATTCTTCTTTGCTCTGGAACAGCTTTGCTTTTAAATCAGGGAATCTCCTCAAGTAAAAACCAGCTTGGGATGGAGTTAGAGTGTCAAGGTGGAAGCAAGTCCTTCTTTCGATTCCAAGTTCCTTTAGGGGAACATCCTTACCCCTACTGTGTGCAGTTTCGGTAGGCTGACAAGCAGCCAAGGAGCTGCCACAGGGCCCAAGCTACGCCACTTGGAGTCTTCTGGGATTTGGCCCCAATCACAGTGATGCCAGAAGAGCTGCAGGTCACCCATCCTGGCTGCCGGGCCCTAAAGGGACTGTCCAGAATAACTGGCTGCCTGGACGCCATGAGTTAACCAAGATTGGGTCTACCACTCTGTCCTTGGAAATGGCTTCTCTTTGGCTTGAGTGGCCAGAAGTGGTTTTTATTGCCTTCAACCAAAACCTGTAATGGAAACATCTGCGTGTACCTATCCCACCCTAAATTCCCCTATCTTCCAAGGGAGAGAGAGGATAGAAGGGAATTCCTGGGAGAGTTTGATGAAATGCCACAATGGCGCATGCCAACACACACATACAGCTGTATCGATTGGAAACATGCTGCTAAAAATAGAGTCATCATGTCTGGCAATGTGCCTTGTATACAGATCTTTGATACAGATTTATTTCAGAATTCAGGACAGAGCTAGATAAAAGTCCTTGCACCTCAATAGCTGTCTATTTCTTTCCACCAGACAAAATGCATCCTATAACTTGCTGTGTTTTCCTTCTATCCATATACACCTTTTGGTTCAGTGAAAGCTACTACCCATTCATACCCATTCATAGCAGTTGTATTAGTATACACTTTGAAGCACATTTTTCCCCTCCTCTTTGCCATTGTTTTTGATCTTTGATTTTCATTTCAAGCATTTATAATAAAACACCTAATCTCTTGTGGAAATAAGGAAGATGTAAATTAAAAATAGACACATCGAGACAGAGAGAGAGATCAACTGAGAAATAAACTAAATAAATGAGACTACCTAATTAATAAAGAATGCTTACGAGGAGTTACCTATATGAGTTTAAGCTGACAACAGATAATCTAAAGCACAGATGAGAACTTTAAGGGGCAGAGAGCTTAAATTAAGGGTGATGTAACGAATGTCATTGAACTGCTCATGTAGAAACTGTAATGGGTATACGTTTGGTTGTGTATATTGCCATTAAAAAATAAAATATATATTTAAAAAAAACTGTATGGATGAGTAGCATCTGGGGTCTTAAAAGCCTGTGAGTGGTCATCTAAAACACTCCACTGGTCTCACCCCTTTGGGAGCAAGGGAGAAAGAAGAAAACTAAAGATACAAGGGAAAGGTTAGCTCAAAGGACTAATGAACGACATCTATCACCTCCTCCACCAGACTGAGTCCAGTACAACTAGATGGTGCCCGGCTACCACCACTGACGGACAGCTCTGACAGGGGTCACAACAGACGGTCCCGAACAAAGCTGGAAAAAAATGTAGAACAAAATTCTAACTCACAAAAAAAGACCAAACTTACTATCCTGAGAGAGACTAGAGAAACCCTGAGAGTACGGCCCTGGACACCTTTTTAGCTCAGGAAAGAAGTCACTTCTGAGGTTCACCCTTCAGCCAAAGATTAGACAGGCCCATAAAGCAAAACAAAACTGAAGGGGCACACCAGCCCAGGGGCAAGGAGTAGAAGGGAGGAAGGGACAGGAAAGCTGGTAATACGGAACCCAAAGTCGAGAAGGGAGAGTGTTGACATGCCGTGGGGCTGTTGACCAACGCCATAAAACAGTATGTGCGCTATCTGTTTAATGAGAAGCTAGTCTGTTCTGTAAACCTTCACCTAAAGTAAAATAAAAAGAAAAAATGTTAAAAAACAAAACAAAAACCACCGTATGGAGCAACTCTACTCTGCACACATGGAATCATTATGTTTTGAAATCAACTCAAAGGCACCTAACAACTGCAACATGAGGCTTAAACCCATAAAATGAGTAATAGATTGGATACCCCCTAAGAAAATAAAGAATGTGGGATACACAACGGTTATGCAAAATTATTTGTTGAAAGGGCGATCCCATCAATGCACGAATAACCTGTGCATTCAAAACAGTTCTGCTGTTTTGAATCATTAGATTTGAGCACATTCCTTCATTGTCTCTCAATTTCCTCAACTATAAAATTGTGACAGTAGTATTAGCTCTGACTGCTTCACAAGTTGTTGTGAGAACAGAATCACAAGGAGATAAAGTACGTGGGAAACTGTAAAATGTTATGCAAGTGTTAGTTCTATTACTATCAGTATAATGAACAGAAACCTGTATTTAAATTCAGAAGACCATTTATGTAGTCTTATTATAGTCTAATCTGAAATGACAAAATAATAAAGTTCATTAATCATAAAAAAAAAAAAAACTCTTGTGGAAATAAAAACCAAACCCATCGTCACTGAGTTGATTCCAGCTCACAGCGACCCTATAAGACAGAGTAGAACTGCCCAACGGGTTTCCAAGGAACGGCTGATGGACTCCAACTGCTGACCTTTTGGTTAGCAGCCGAGCTCTTAGCCACTGCACCACCAGGGCTAGAAGTGTTTGATTTATTCCCTGGATATAAGCTTAATCAGGATTGGGAAGAACATGGATCCAAATAAAACCCACCCCACCCTGTCTTCCTGGATGTTGCTAATATTTTCGTGTTATCACAAACTCTGACACCATTACCTTCAAAGACCTGCCTGAGACCCCTGATACATGTCCTGCCAAGTGTTGGGCAGCACTCATGAAGTAAACCAGATCAAAATTCCTGAGTCTCCAGTCAGAGACCCAAGAGACACAAAACGCCTCTCCTCACCCCAGAAATTCATGAACAGCCCACGTCACGCTGGTGTGTGCTTTTCGTTTTGTTTTCATATTTTTTTTTTTTTTAACAGAATCGGTGTGCTCACCTGAAAGAGCCAGGCCATCAGAAAGGTATTTCACTGGGTGACCATTTGGTCCGAGAAAAGCAATCTTTGTTTTCCAACCTCCCCTCTTGTCCCCAGGGCCTGAAAATAACACCAACACCAGCTACTTTCAAATCTGAGGGGCTATTGTACACACTTAAATAATCCAGTTACTCTTTCTTTGCCTCTGGGAGGAGGGGAAAAAAAAAAAACAGACAGGATTCCTCGCATAAACCAGACCATGGGACTGAAAAGATTAATATTTTCCATGGTCAGATGAAAGATGGTATGTAACAGCAAAATGGGTCACTGTACATTATTAAATTTCTACTGCACTTGAATTAGTTATAGAGTGACATTTTGACTGTTTCCTCTACGTAATTCTCATAACTCCACCTGTCTGACATTTCCTTCCTCTCTTGGGCCCCTTTCCAACAGGTCCCACTTTGTGGGAGGGAGGCCACCCTGCAGGTCGCCAAGAACACACTGCAGGCTGTTGTGGAGGCATACAGGAAATTTCAAACACTGCAGATATCAAGAGGTTAATCGCCCCAGGACCTGATCATTCAAGGGCTACCCATGGAAGAACAGAGAAAGTTCTTCATAAAAAAAAAAAAGAAAGAAAGAAGTTCAAATCCTTTCACCTCCTTGTAGCCCTCAGGGACAAAAACGAATTGAGTAGCCAAAAAAGCGAGTCCTTTCTGAACTGAGTGGGCACTCGGAGAAAAATCACAAAGATTAAAAGCTTAGGATCATTGTCCAGAAGAAATGCAGAGAGGAGTGAGTGTGCTGGGTGAGGGGAAACGAGATGCCAAGAACCGAAATTTTAAAAAAGAAGGAGAAGAAGAAAAAGGCATTGACTTCAAACCAACTTAACCCTCACTGAACTGAGACTGAAGTGGGTAGGAGGATGTTTATGAGTTGCCCAGCCCCTCATCCCCACCATTGCTCTTTCCTCGGGTCGTAGCCAGAGCTTCAAATGGCACCAGGTATTAGAGTCCGTGGGGGCACTGGTGGTTCGGGGTAGAATTCTTGCCCTCCACGAGAGAGAACCTGGTTCGATTCCCAGCCAATGCACCTCACACGCAGCCACCAACCATCTGTCGGTGGAGGCTTACGTGTTGCTACGATAATAAATAGATCCGGTGGAGCTTCCAGGCTAAGGCAGACTAAGAGGAAAGGCCTGGCAATAGTTTCAAAAAATCAACCAATGAAAACCATATAGAACACAATGGTCAGATCCACAAATGATCGTGTGGATGGCACAGGGCCCAGCAGGGTTTCGTTCTGTTGTGCGTGGGGTTGCCATGAGTAGGGGGCTGACTCGATGGCAGCAAACAACCACAACAATGAGAGTCAGCAGCCATGAGATGTAATGCTGTAGTATCTACATCACTTGAAGATAAATGGTCCTACCACAGAATTCATGCTAACACATATTTTCTGGTCTTGGATAAATCCAAGAGTATTACCTGCCAAAAGTCCCCGAAGGATCTTGTTATAATGTGGTAAGGAGAGAAGGGACCACCCCTCCTAACCCGGTGCTGTGGTATCATGGTGTCATAAAACAGTGCTGGTAGCCCCAAGCCCTGGAGCAGAGGTATTAGTGGCTCTGCCATTCTAAGCCAATGTTTCTTATTTCCCCCTTAAATTACCTCAAATAACAAAGAAAAATAAAACCATACCCCCGGAGGTCTGGCAGCAAGGACCCTGGGTATTCTATACACTCACTCCCTTCCTCCCTCCCACCTACTGTCAAGCCTACACTTTCCCTAAAGCCTGTGGTCGAGTTAAAAATTTATGCAGATTTTGCATTCCGCTACACCATAAGATGGAAACCCTGGTGGTGTAGTGATTAAGTGCTACGGTGGCTAACCAAAAGGTGGTGGAAACTCTATGGCGAAGTTCTATTCTGTCCTATAGGGTCGCTATGAGTTGGAATCAACCTGATGGCAATGGGTTTTTTTGGGGGGGGGGAGAGGGGTACTCCATAATATAGCTTTGCTTTATTATAAGAATATTTGAAATTACTTACCACTAAATAAACTTAGGAAACCCTGGTGGCGCTCCTTGGAAACTCTATGGGGCAGTTCTACTCTGTCCTGTAGGGTCACTGTGAGTCGGAATAGACTCAACGGCAGTGGAGTGGGTAAGTAAACTTATAACCCATAAACCAAGTTTATCTGGTGGCTTAGTGTACCTCTAGGAGTCACCACCCCAAAAGGGGACCATGTACTCTAATTTGAGGAGCATGTTCTTAAACAAGCACTTCCTATGAAGAGGAATCTCTGGGTGATACAAATGGTTATGTGCTCGGCTACTAACCAAAAGGTTGGTGGTTGACCCAGAGGCAACTTGAAGACAAGCTTGGTGATCTACCTCCAAGAGATCACACCATTGAAAACCCTATGGAGCACAGTTCTTCTCTGATACCCATGGGGTCACCATGAGTTGGACTTGACGCACCTGGTTTGGTTTTTTTGATTATTTGTTTCTCTTAAAGAAGCAAATTTCTGTCCAATTGATCAGGAGGCACATTTGGACAGCCACTCTATTTGTTTTAAGCTGTTAGTAGAAAAGGCTTTTAACAGGTGAGCACCATTCCTATAACAAGATGCTAAGGTTGAAGTTTCTCCACTGGTGTTGTGCCTGGCTCTCTTTTTTCCATCTTCCTCTTCCCACAGCTGGAGAGGCATGATCCACGCTTAATCTCTCAAATCTTAACATGACCTGCAAAGCTCTGCAAGGTCTGGCCTCTCTCCAAGCAAGGGTTTCTTCCTGTATTAGTTAGTATAAGTGGATTGCTCAAGCAAATAGGCCTCAAAATGCATCGCATTCAAGTACAATGGATATTTGTTTCTTGTTCACTTTTCAGTTTTGAGCAGGCTTTGCCATGTGCAGGTTTAACAAGTTAGCCACGTGGCCCTCCTCCACTCAGTTATGTAGGGATCCGGGCTAGATAGACACTCTGCCATTACAAATCATAGCTTTCAAAGACTCTGGGCATTATCTTCATTCAGCCAAAAGGGGAAAGAGTACCTAGAAGCACACCTGAGATGCTTTGATGGGCCAGGACTGGATGGGAACTCATCACTCTTGCTCACATTCCACTGGCTAGAACTTAGTCACATGACCATGCTTAACTGCAGCAGGTATGGGAAATGTTGTCCGGCTGTATGAACAGGAAGGATAAAACATTTCCTTGCACCCCCAACAATCTCTCCCAGTTTGTGATAAGAACCCATTTAGAGCCAGGCTCAGACCAAGACGTGCATCTTCCCTAGAAAGATAATTTGCTCCCTCCCTTCAATTTTTAAAAATATTTCTCCAAAGTTTATTTTGAGGAGAGGCTGAGAGCTGGTTCGGGGAAACGAGGGAGAGAACTGCGCCTTGACCTGTGGAAATTCTGGCTCCTGAGCTGCCTCCACAGCTGACGAAGGTTCCCAGCCCCCTCTAGGGCTGCCTGGAAGTGTAGCATTTTCCTTGGTCTTCTTGTGAGTAAGAACCCTTGGGTGCAGCACATCCCAAAGGCTGAAGGAGAGTCTTCAGGCCCTTATGGGGAGGCTCCCCTGGATTCAGAAATCTCTGGAAGAACCAAACAGGCCCCAGCAAGCCCAAGCCCATAGAGAAAAGATGGGCCACGGAGGATAACTTGCCCTGGGCAGGGAGTAGCGGGACCCTGGAAGCTCCTGGAGGCCAATGGTGAGGTAGCGTCTGGCCAGGCAAGGCCTTGAGCCACATCTGGCTTTAGCTGTCTGAGCCCCTTCCCGTGCTGCAAGGCCAACTATGAGAACCTGAAAGGACCACCACAGTGTGACAGGGAAATGAGTTTAAGAGTGGCCCGAGCAAGAGCAAGGAGTGCTGGGTGGGGAGTCGGGGGCATCCAGGAGGCCTTTTCACCTTGTTGCCTCTGCACACTCTAAAAAAATAAAAACCAAACCCAACACCATCAAGCTGGCTCTGACTCGTGGCAACCCCATGTGTTACGGAGTTGAACTTCTCCATAGGGTTTTCTTTGGCCGTAATCTTTATGGAAGGAGATCGCCAGGCCTGAACCGCCAACCTTTAGGTTAGTAGCTCATCACAAACCACTTGCATCACCCAGGGACCTTCCCACACACACTCTACCTGAAGTACAAAGGGACTCAGACAGGCGGTGTCCCACGAAAAGGAGCTATAGACTCTGCCTCCCCCTGTCCTATCTCTCTTGAATCTCAAAAGAAAGATTCCTGTTCCATATATCAGCAGCTTCATGAAATAATAATAACAACCTGATATTGAATGTCAAGCACTGTGATAAACACTTGACTTGCTGTTTTATTGAATTCTCACAACCACCTGTGAGGTAGGTATTCTAATCCCCGTTCTCCTAATGGAGGAAACTAAGACTCAAAGGAATGACCAAGTTCACAGGAGCTTCACGGTGAAGACTGTGTTCTTAACCTCTAAGCTCTGTAGCTCTGAGAAGGTTGGTCACTTGCTAGATGGGGGCTGGGGAGTCCTATCTGCCTACTTGCCAATACAGCCCTTCTCCCCACAGCTGGGGCCATCTCCCTTGCTAGAATCTTCCACCAGTTGACAGCCCGGTCCCACCACCTCTACACATGCTCTGGACTCTGCTCAAGAGTGTTCAAGGGGCTTTGGGGGCCTCTCCCAGGCGTGAATCCCATCCCACATGTCTGTCAGGTCGGAAGGATTCTGCCCAAGCCTACCCATGGGCTGCTCACCTCCAGCCTTCATCTGCTCGGATGGGCTGGTGGGAGAAGAGAGTGAGTGGCAGGGCTGACCGTGAGAATGCTCTCTCTTCCTTGGACACTTTACTCCAGGTGGCTCTTGAGGAGGCATGGGATTGTACTCACATCTCAAGACATGTGGCTTCCCTTCACCTCCCAACAGGAGCTTAAAAGGCAGCATGATCCATCAGTCACAGAGTGCCTGGCATCAGGCTTTCTTTCACTGGCAGGCTGCTGTCAGTGGCTGCTTGAGCAACACGAATATGCCGCCTTTATCTCCCCCAGTGGGAACAGTCCACTCTAACCTGGTTGGAGCCACGACATGTACCAAAATGACCAGAATATAAGGCAGAAAAAGATCAGATCATCCGAGAAGCAGCCCCAGTCAAGGGCTGTGGATGTTTAGGAAAAAGGGAGGCTCCTTCCAGCTGGAAGGTTCCAGAAGGACAAGGCATTTCAAAGGGCAGAATCTAGACCTGCAGAAATGGTCAAGGACTTTGCATGCCATAACAGCGATTGTGCACACAGATACAAACCTTAGAAAGCTTCGGGGGGGAGTGGGGTGGACCAGGAACATTCTAGTGAATAGACTATTGGGCCGAGTTAGAGTTTGCTGGGGGGTGGGGTGCATGTAGAAAACCCTAAGACTACAACCATAGCATCGATGTCTGTCTGATACAACTTTTACTCTAGGAATTGAGAGAAGCTGGAGTCTGATTTTCACTAACATGTGACAGTGTTGAGCCCCGAGCAGGCAGGAAAGAGCTGGGGCTTTGTCTTGACCCTGCCAGTGTATCCCTGCTATTGGACCTTGGACAATGGCCCTCCTGTCTCTGACCCTACCGTTTCCCCTTTCATCGGGATCATAATCCTTATGGGTCTGCCAGTTCTAAAATTCTCTGGGGGGCAAAAAAAAAAAACCAAAAGAAAATATTTTAAACTCTGGGTCCCTCAGTGTATTTCTGTGGGCAGCCTTAATTGATGCAGTTGGCAGTTGTTTCTTGGCCCGTTCTCTCCGGAGGCAGTCACCAGGTCTGGCCTCATTTCAATCCTTCTCCTCCTTTTTGTTTTTTTCTTAAAACAAATCCTGTGGAATAGCGTGGGAAGGCACCAATGAAGACTCCTCATGAAGGCTTGTTGTTTAGAATGTTTCTTCTTTACATTCTTTCTAGCTTTGCGGGGAGGGAAGATGGAAGGAGTGGGTAGGTCGGGGTGGATGCATGGGTCAAGCCTTTATCGGGGTGTTGCCAAGCCATCTCAAACTCTCCCCAACCTTTCTCCCCAACCAGTTCTTCTTTCCAAGGCTGCGGAGAGGGTTTGGCAGAAAAAGGGCAGTTGGGTGCCACAGCTGGTTTCCCAGGAGTCCTGGGTCGTGCCTGGCTTCCCAGCTGAGCTGGACTGAAAGACAGTGTGGTTAAGAGATTTGCCAAAAATTGCAGAGCTGGGGATTGCATTCCCAGAGTTCAGGGACATTAAGAGCAGGACAAAGGGTGCAGAGAGCGTGCAGGGAGCCAAAGAAAGTGTCTGGGGCCAAGCATTGGTGAGCTCTGTCCAGGCTTGACTCAGCTAGCTAACTCCATGACTGACTAACTCCCTGGAGAAGCAAGATCATGTCCCAGGCCCTCGGTTTCCTCATCTGTAAAACCAGTGGGTCTGATTATCTCAGGCAGGGAGGTACTAAATTGAATTGATCTAAGGTCCCCTCCAACTTTATGAGTCTCTGAATACTTTATTTAAAAAAAAAAAAAAAAATTTTTTTTTTTTTTTTTTAAGGGGCCTGAAAATGCTCCCTCATACGTCTTCCCGTTTGCCTGGAACTGAGAGGCACACCAAACCAAACCTCAAACACAGGGCCTGGTTCTCCTGCACCTCTCGCCTGCTCTTCCTTCAAGACAACCGAACATGGCTGTGTAAAGGGGGTCTGATGCCTCCAACGCCATGATCAATCTTCCCTGTGGGTAAATTTTAAGGCCTTCTCTCCCTCCTTGGGGCCAGAAACCTTTGTTTGGCCAACATTTGGGCACATTGCCTGGAGCAGTCTCAGGAAGCCCTGAGATAGGGACACTATCTCCTCTCAGCCTGCTGTAGGCACTTCACAGGGAGAGGGGTGTGGGTGAAAACGTGTCACACCCACTGCCCTGTGACATTCTCATCCTCCCAGCAGGGAGAGCCCGTCCCAGCTGGTGTCAAGAAGTCAAAACAAAGCTCCTTCTCCGTGTGCTTTTCTTCCTCAATGGCTGAGACTGTAAAGTCGTCAGGAAGCATGGTCTAGTGCTCCAAGCTCCAGACAGCCGCCTGACCTCTGTCCTGGCGCCCTGGTCTGGCCTGGGCCAGACACCGCACCCCCGGACTGTTTTCCCACCTGCAAAACAACCCTGGCCTCTCTAAGCAGCATGGCCTCTCACTGCAAAAACACTGCTCCTCCCTCGTCTGGCAGCTGCCAATTTAGGAGCTAGCCTACCTTCAGGAGAGGAAATCTTTGGGAGCAGGGAGAAGAAGGACCCAGAAGAAAGTAAGAGAAGGGGTAATTGTATGCTTTGAGGGCCGTGGGACCTGAGGGGAAATGAAAATTTGAGGGAGTGTTTCTCACCTCTTCGCCTTTCCATTGTCCTGGCCCTAAGGTGGAGGAGCCCTGGTGGCACTGTGCTTAAAGTGCTCGGCTGCTAACCAAAAGGTTGGAAGTTTCAAATGCACCAGCAACTCCATAGAAGAAAGATGTGTCGGTCTGCTTCCGTAAGTATTACAGCCTTGGAAACCCTATGGGCCAGCTCTACTCTGTCCTATAGGGTCGCTATGAGTTGTGGCAGTGGGCAATGAGTTTGGCCCTGAGGTGTAGGGTCTGGGCGATGGACCCCGGACGGTACCTAAGCCATTTCCCTTTGTAAGGGAGTGGCCTGATGCTCAGATAAACAGGCCCATTGTGGCTGGCTGGGGGGTGTCTCTGGGGATAGGCAGAGGCGGTAACACCTTCATCAGAGAGGTGTTTATGTAAGCATTTGCTTCCCTTCCCCCACCCCACCCCTTAAATAAGCAGGCAGTTTCCTCTGCCACCGCCCCTCACAGCTGGGCATTTCGCTTCCCTCAGGCTGGAGGCTGACTTCTCATCTAGTTTCAGACCTCACCTTCCCTCGGTGTGTCCGTCTTCTGCTACTTATGAATTCTCTTTTCAAACCTGCCTTTTATATAAATCCTGAAAAAACTGTGCAGGAAAAACCTTGTGTCACCGTCTGTGCCAGCTGTGACAGGGCCTCTGGAGCTCAGAAGCGTGAGGTGAGGCCTCGAGGCTGGGCGAAGAATGGGCCCTTTCAGTGACCCTCTACCAGGCTCTGGTGAGGATTTTCACCTGACCCTTAATCCACCGCCAGCCGCCCTAGCCAAGCACACCGGGTGTGGCTGCTTGCAGTAGGTTGGAATCGTCCCTGGCTTTCTTGCCTCAGACAAGGGAGCTCACGCACCCCACCACTGACACCAGTCTTAGGGCATCTCATTCTTAGGGGGAGGAAAGACTAATAGCAGCCATGATGGAGGAGTCCAAGTATTGGAAGAAACCAGAATCCTTGCTTCAGAAAGTCAACCATTTAACACGATTGGATGGGCCCTTTGATAACACCTCAGCTAGCTAGGCTTCTCAAGCCTAGTTGCACATTAGAATCCCCTGGAGTAGCTTTGAAAATCCGCAGTACCCAGGCCCTCCACAGACCAATTAAATCCAAATCTCTGGGGGTGGGACCAAACATCAGCCAAGTGTGAGAACCACTGATCTAAAACAACGCCCCCATTTTGCAGTTTGGGAAACAGAGACCCAGAGAGGGGAAGTGATTTGCCTAAAGTTATCTCATTAGTTGGGACAGCGCCATGACAAGAACCTGGGTCTCCTAACTTTAAATTCGCCCCTCTTCCTGTTCTGTTTTCCCTTTTTGGTTGCTTTAGGAGACTATCGTCTCGGCACACATTAGAATTATTTGGTGAACTTTTAAAATATATGACGCCAGGCCTCACCCCCAAAATTCTGATGGCTTAAGTATTTTTTAAAGTTCCCCAAATGATTCTAAAAGGCAGCCATGATTGAGAAGCTATGCTTGTAAGGCCAAATCACTTCAGAAAGAGCAAGAGAGACAGAAAGGAGGAAAAGAATGCTTATGGAGGTCAGGGAAGGGGAAATTTTTGCAGTAGGAGGAATCTTGGGATCTTAAAATAAATGGTGCTTGAGCTGGATTTGGAAGGAGTCATGGGATTTAGATACAAGGACATGGAAGAGGCTGTCCCTGAGAGGGACCAGCATGAGAAGAGTCCCAGAGGAAGGGACATGGGAGAGGGGAGATGTCACAGTTGGGAAATGGACCAAACAGGTCATCTGAACTAGGTCAACTGACAGAAGCCTTGATGCCACGCACACGAGTACGAACTGAATTCTCTAGGCCAGTGGTTCTTGAAGCTTAAACGCACATCAGAGTCACTCAAGGGTTTGCTAAAACGCAGACAGCTGATCCCCACCTCAGAGGTTCTGATTCTGACTGTCTCCGGTAGGGCCTGAGAATTTGCATTTCTGTGCTGCTAGTACTGCCGGTCCTCTGAAGACATTTCAAGAATTACTTTAAGAATCTCCCCACCACATGGGAGTTTTAGTAAGATGGAGGGAGAGAAGGGGCAGTGCCGAGCAGGCTGGAAGCTAACTCAGTGGCTTGGACTAGAAGTGGCAAATGAGGGCCTGAAGGAGAGCTTGAGCAGTAGGACTGGGGAAGGTCAGACAGCAATCAGAAGTTGAGTACCCAGATCTCAGTGATGACTGGATTTGGAGGGAGGTGGAGGCAGAGCAAAGTCCCTGGATGGTACAAATGGTTAAAGTACTTTGCTGCTAACCAAAAGAATGGAGGTTCAAATCTGTCCAGAGGCCCCTCGGAAGGTAGGCCTGGAGAAAAACCAGCCATTGAAAACCCTACAGAGCACAGTCTACTCTGACGCACGTGGGGTTGCCATGAGTTTGAGTCAACTCAGTGACAACCGGTGGTGTAGAGGCACAGTCCAGGGTGAGTTTGCATTGGAGACTAAATACCCAGGTTGGTGGTAGTTCAATTCATGGAGCAGAGGAAGCAGGAAGAGGAGCAGGGAGTGGGGGGATGCAGTAGGAAGGAGGGGTCCCTGGAATATGAACACTGAACCTTCGTGTACCAAGACCATTGGACCAAGGGCTCAGGCCTAGGGCACGCCAGAATGAGGAAGGCTTATCCTGCTTCCTAAAAGTCATCATTTCTGCCTAAAACTCTTACCCTCTGGGGGTGGGAGTGGGGTGGGCGTCAGCCAATGTCATCCTCACGCAGCCCACAGAGCTTGGGGCCTGTTTCCCATCTGATCACCAGGAAGACAGAAGGCCAAGGTGCAGCTTGTCAAGTCAAAGCAGAGAGAGAGAGAGGAAAGAGTCAAGCACTGTTAGGTTACTCACTCTAAAACTCAGCTTGGCCCAAGCCCTCACCTTTCATCTGCCTGCATGGTCTCAGACTGTGTTCCCTGAAGCCATGGTTCTCAATCTCAGTTAAACATTACAATCACCTGGGCAGCTTTAAAAGCTCCAAACACCTGGGCTGCACCCCATCCCAATTAAAATAAACTCGCCAGGGTGGGGCCCAAGCATCATATATTTTTAAAGCTCCTTGAGTGAGTCCAAAGTGTAGCCAGGGTTGAGAGTTGCACTGAGAGAGTGTGAGCAGGCAGCCCCCCAATAGTGTATTTATGAAAATGGCATTTCCTCTCTAAGGAAATGGTTTGAATGTGTCTAACACCCACCATCCTCCCACTCCCCGCCCTCATCACCGCCCCTTCACCCCACCCCACCCCACCCCACCCAGTGATATGGAAACTGGTCAAGGGACAGTTCTGGCTTTTAGGTCTGGGCCAGGGGCTCTTCCCCATGGCTATAGTTCATAGAGCTGGAGGCTACGTCCTAGAGGGGGCATGAGGCCGATGCCCAAAGTCCAAGTAGGAGGTCACCCCGAGGAAAGGACTAAAATGGGGGGAGGAGGGGATAACGTAGGGGGAGGGATGAGGCATGGTTCAGAGCCAAAACCAAGAGGGAGGTTTTGAGGAACAAAGAAAGCCCTGTGGGAGGAATAATTTCGGCCACGCCAGCCACCTCCCACACCCACTCTTCCTGGATCCTGGTACTCACCGACAGGGCCCATCCTCCTCCCTGACTCAGAGATCTGGAGGAGGTGCTGAGAGAGCAAAGGGCTGGGGGACAGAGGATGAATAAAATCACGGGGAGGAGGATCAACTCCAGGGGCATAGCTGGATTGTAGGGGGCCTGAAGTTTATACAGGGGGCATTGATGGTTCAGTGGTAGAATTCTTACCTTCCACGGGAAACCTGGGTTTGATTCCTAGACAACACACCACATGCTCAGCCACCACCTGTCTGTCAGTGGAGGCTTGCGTGTTGCTATGATGCTGAACAGGCTTCAGCAGAGCTTCCAGACTAAAGACAGACTAGGAAGAAAGGCCTGGCAATCTATTCCAGAAAACCAGCCAATGAAAACACTAAGGATCACAACAGTCCAATCTGCAACTGATCGTAGAGATGGTGTAGGACCAGCCAGCACTTCCTTTCATTGTGCATGGGGCCACCATGAGTCAGGGGCCAACTTAATGGCAGCTAACAACAACAATGACAACAAAGCTTATGCAATTTGGAGGGCCATCTTTAAGAAAAAGAGTACAAAATGACCAACACAACACGAGGTCCAGGACCGTGGAAGGAGCCCACGCAGGTGAGGGGCCCTGCTGTTAAGTCACATCAACTTCACAGTAAAGAGCCCTGGTGGTGCTTGGCTGCTAACCGAAAGGTATGTATGCAGTTTCAACCTACCAGCTGCTCCATAGGAGAAAAGGCCTGGCAATCTGTTTCAGTAAACATTACAGCTGCAGAAACCCTATGGGGCAGTTCTATCCTGTCCTATAGGGTCACTATGAGTCAGAATAGACTTGATAGCACACAACAACACATCTCACAGTAAATCCACTTCTGCAACACGTTAACATTTGTGATAAGATGTTTTCTAAGGGTTTCGTTTCCAAATCTTGTTGAACCTCTCAGTGTTGTACGTTGTGTGGTCCTGCAACAAGTTCTGTGATCTTTGAGATGGCCTGTGCACCTGGGGAGCCCAGCTGTCCATTTTACTGCCAAGGAAACACAGTGGCTCACCCAACACAAGGCCCATATGCCCGCCCCATTAGCACCTACTACGTGCCAAGGGCAGTGCTTTGCTGTTGTAATCAGGTCCCATCAAGTTGATTCCAACTCATGGAGACTCCAAGTGTGCAGAGAGCTGCTCCATAGCAGAACGCAGCATCAGGTTTGGAGGAAGACTCATTAACAGCCTGCACTATGCAGATGACAACCTTCCTTGCTGGAAGTGAAGAGGACTTGAAGTACTTACTGATGAAGGTCAAAGACCACAGCCTTCAGTATGGATTACACCTCAACATAAAGAAAACAGAAATCCTCACACCTGGACCAATAACCAAATCACAACAAATGGAGAAAAGATTGAAGTTGTCAAGGGTTTCATTTTACTTGGATCCACAATCAATGCCCATGGAAGTAGTAATCAAGGAATCAAATGACACATTGCATTGGGTAAATCTGCTGCAAAAGACCTTTTTAAAGTGTTGAAAAGCAAAGATGTCACGTTGAAGACTATGGTGCGCCTGACTCAAGCCATAGTATTTTCAATCGTGTCACATGCATGTGAAAGCTGGACAACGCATAGGGAAGACCAAAGAAGAATTGATGCCTTTGAATTATGGTGTCGGTGAAGAACATCGAATATTCTCTGGACTGCTAAAAGCACAAACAAGTCTGCCTTGAAAGAGATACAGCCAGAGTGCTCCTTGGAAGCAAGGATGGTAAGACTTTGTCTCACGTACTTTGGACATGTTTTCAGGAGGGACTGGTCCCTGGAGAAGGACATCATGTTTGGTAAAGAAGAGGGGCAGCGAACGAAGTAAAACCCTAGAGAGAAGGACTGACACAGTGGCTGCAACAATGGGCTCAAACAGCAACTTATATGAGGATGGCACAGGACAGGGCATTATTTTGTTCTGTTGTACATAGCGTGGCTATGAGTCGGAACCGACTTGACAGCACCTGTAGGGTTTTCAGGGCTGTGACCTTTCAGGAGTAGATCATCAGGCTTACTTCCAAGGTACCTCTGGGTAGGTTTGAACCAGCAGCCTTTCGGTTAACAGTCAAGGGCTTAAACATTTGTGCCACCCAGGGACTCCAGCAAGAGCTGGGCTAGGCGTGGCAAATACCACAGTGACTCAGGCATGGTCCTGGCTCTAAAAATAAAAAAGATCTCTGCCCTCGAGGAGCTCCAACTCTGATGAGGAGGCCCACAGGTAAGCAGGTAATTACTGTTCACAGGGTGTAGGAACAAGGTGTACATGGGGCCTGTGGGAGGAAGGGAAGAACTTGCCTCAGGCAGTTAAGGCAGGCTTACCAGAGGCGGCAACAGGAGAAGTGAGCCTTGAAAGAACCTGCCTGACGTCACAAGATACGGAAAGTTGTTCCTGCTGAGGGAACAGCCACAGAGACAAGACTTATTAAGCACCTACTGGGTGCCTTGGAGCCCTGATGGCACCGTGCTTAAGAGCTTGGCTGCTAACCAAAAGGTCAGCAGTTTGAATCTACCAGCTGCTCTTTGGAAATCCCGCAAAGCAGTTCCACTCTGTCCTATAGGGTCACTAGGAGTTGGAATCGACTTGAAGGCAACTGGCTTTTTTTTTGAGGGTGGGGGGCGTGGTACCTACCAGGCCTTAACCTAAGCGTTACATAGAGTAAATCAATTTTCTGCACAGTAAGCCCATAACCCAAACCAACCCAGTGAAGCCCATAAAGTGGGGTCTATTATTACCCTATGGGGTCCTGGTGGCACAGTGCTTAAAGCGCTTGGCTGTTAACTAGAAGTTCAGCTGTTAGAATTCACCAGCCTGTCCGTGGGAGAAAGACGTGGCAGTCTGCTTTTGTAAAGATTTACAGCCTTGGAAACTCTATGGGGCCGTTCTACTCTGTCCTATAGGGTCGCTATAAGTCAACACCAACTCATAGACTGTGGGCTTGTTTGTTTTTATTATTATCCCTATTTTTTTTTTTTTTTATAGATAAGGAAGATGAATCACAGAAAAGTTAAGTAGCTTTGCTCCCAGTCTCACAGCTATTTAACTGGTGGGAGCAGTTGTTAAGAGCTAGAGCTTCTAACCAAAACGTTGGCAGTTCAAATCCACCAGCCGCTCCCTGGAAACCCCATGGGGACAGTTCTACTCTGTCCTGTAGTGTCGCTTTTGAGTTGGAATCGACTCAACGGCAATGAGTTTGGTTTTGGGGGGCTTAGTCTGGCTCCAGAGCCCACATGGGCACAAAATTAAGAGGCGACAGCTTGGAGCATGTGGGAAACCACTAGGAATTCAGTGACTCACGCTCAGGAAGTAGCAAGGAGGCCAGCGGAGAAGAAGGCTGAAGAGGCCAAGAAGGGCAGGATGGATTCTAAAGAGCAGGCAAAGGAGTTTGGGTTTGAGCTATAAGAGGCAGGGTAGCTATGCAAGAGCATGTTATGATCAGCTCTAAGCTTTAGGATGGCTACTCTCTGTAGAAAATGGACTCGCAGCCATCAGACAGAAGCCAGGGACTTCCAAGGATATGACTGCAGAGTCCTGGCAAGTACAAATGGGGCATCAACTGAGACTGGGGGGCCAGCATGAAGCTCTTTTAGCCTCAGAGACCTGCTTTACCAGCCTGGGAAGGTGAGGGGTGGGGGTGTAGTAGCTTTATGCCACAAAAAGTGCCAAGAGACCTGAGTTCAGTGACCACATTGCCATTGGCCACCTTTGTGAGCTTAGTTAAATCCCTCCACCTCTCTGAGGCACAATTTCCTCATCTGTAAAGTGGACTTAATAGTTCTAGCTCTGCTGGACTCACTTGATTTTTGAGAAATTCAAAAAACAATGTATGTAACAAACGGCCCACAAGTATTGACAGTAGAACGAAGGCTTAAAATGTCTTCAGAATTAACTGGTAGCCCATGGAGACCAAGGGCTTTATTTTCTTGAATTCAAGTGGTTTCCTTTGCCTTGGCAACAGACGTCACACTCCACGCCT
Organism: Loxodonta africana; assembly: GCF_030014295.1. Taxonomy (NCBI): domain Eukaryota; kingdom Metazoa; phylum Chordata; class Mammalia; order Proboscidea; family Elephantidae; genus Loxodonta; species Loxodonta africana. The sequence continues at coordinate 20,953,490 of NC_087342.1, read as the reverse complement.
GTCCCTTCCTCCCACCTCCACAGGACCCACCAAATCCTCTTGATTCTTTAAAGCACAGTCCAAACGCTACCTCCTCCACGAAGCCTTTCTTTAAGCCCCCAGGATAGAGATAAACTCTTCCTCCCCCCAAAAAAGTCATTTGTCATTGAATCAATTTTGACTCATGGTGACCTCATGTGTGTCAAAGTAGAACCATGTCCTGTAGGGTTTTCAGTGGCTGATTTTTCAGAAATAGATCACCAGGCCTCTCTTCCAAGATACCTTGAGGTGGATTTTAACCCGAGCGTTAACCGTTTACACTACCAAAGGAGTGCTACTTCCCAGCTCTTCTGACTCTCACTTCTGTCTATCTTTGCTTTAGCTGTAGTTGTTTATGTATTCACTCCCCATGTGCTGCCTGAGGGGTGGTGCTTTTCTTATTCCTCTTTGGAGCCTCCATTATGTTTAATGTATAAGCCAGCACAAAGGATACACTCAGTTGATGTTTGGTGAATGGTTGAAATACAGAGTGAATGGGCTGTAGTTCCACAGAGAAGTCTGAGAAGGCAACAGAACTTATCCAGTAAAAAGGGCAAGAGAAGTTCTCTGCCACGGCATGAGAGCGTCGGAGGCATGAAAAGTTTCAAACAGCCTTTCAAATTCTACTCTTCTCCAAAGGCACACAGAGAAATCATAACAGTAAGAATAACTGCATTTGCTAAGAGTTACTGAGCACTTACTGTACGGCAAGCTGTTAAGTGTTTTACTTACTACTCACAACAACTCTACAAGGAAGCGACGTGGCTGTCCAGCACCTAGCACAATGCCTGGCACAGCCGTGGCGCTCAGTAAACTCAAAAAAGGAATTACAAATGAAGAAACTTGCAGTTACATAGTTGCTGGCAGAATCAAGATTCAAATCCCTTTGGCTTATTAGTATTTCGTCTTGTTGTTGGGTGCCATTGAGTCAATTCCAATTCATAGGGACCCCATGTGACAGAGTAGCACAGCACCATAGGGTTTTCTAGGCTATACTCTTTACAGGACCAGGTCATCAGGTCTTTCTCCCATTGACGCCCTGGGTAGGTTTGAACCACCAACCTTTTGGTCAGCAGCCGAGGGCTTAACCATTGCGCCACCAGGGCTCCTTACTACTTCATATGCTAGCTCATAAAAGAAAAGATGACAGGTTGTGGGCACTGTGAAGGGGAAAGCAGGCTTGTTGAGGAAAGGTCCCTGTCTGAGTTGCTAGGGGGCTGAAGTCTGAAAGGCCAGGAAGGGCCCCTGAATGGGTAGTCCTGCTTGGCCAGCCCTCCCCAGTATGAAAAGAGTCAAGTACGAGCCAGGACCACCGTCCCTCAGAAGACAAGGGACGATTATAGAGCCCAAGACTATCAGAGTGCAGTACATGAAGAGTAACTGAGTTTATTCAAGACTTTTCCAGCATTGCTTCCAGAAGGAGCTGCACAACCAGTCATATTACAGGGACCATGCTTGCCAGAAGCCTTGTTTATAAAAAAAAAAAAAAAAAAAAAAGAGTGGAATGGATCTGGGGTGTCCTAAACCAACCCATTTAAGATATGTCCTCCTCTCCCTTGGCTCAACTGGTTGAAAGAAGATGGGACACAAGACAGAGAGGATGTGAATGTTGTAAGAAGACCCACAGCCTTGGCCTGGGGGAGTAAGAGCAAAACAGATCCTAACCTGACTCATTCAGGATCCCTCCACTGCCATCTGACAGCTGGTAACTGCTTCCTGGGAAAATATTTACCAAGGAAGAAATGGGTCATGCTTCCCCTTCATACCACAGGGACAGGAAGAGGGGCTGCAACAGCCCATAAATCCCAATGACTGTCTGTGCTTATCACCTCAGCTCCCCGGGTGCCCCAGAGGGTGTGAGACAAAGGTGTCAGACACCGAAAAAGTGTGACAGAACCCAAGAAGCACCCAGGAGGTCGCGTCCATAGGAACACGTGTCTATTTGTCACCTTTATCTCTAATTTTTTCTCCATTTGTTTTAAATTAACTTGCTCTCTGTCCTTGTTTTATCCCAGACATCCTAAAGGACCCATGGAGAGCTGGCCTCTTTTAATTTTTCCCCACTTCACTAGACAAAGAGAAAGGGGAGCTGATATAATGGACGTATCTAGCAAACTGTCGTGATAGATCTTAAATCTTAGGAGCAGAAGTGTCCACGGGCAGTAAAAACCAGCATTCAGGGACTCCTGGTTCCAGTCTCAGTTATGTTGCTTCTTCTCTGGAGAAGCAGCTAGACGTATTGAAGTGCGTGTGATGTCAGGAGCCAGAGCAGCCGGTTCAGCCCTGGTATCGGCATGTATTCGCTCTGTGACCTTGTATAGTCCCCATAACTTCTCTGAACCCAAGCTTCCATATCTATAATTTTACCTGCAGCACAATTTTCTGTGATGGTCATGTGCCAATAGATTTCCTATGAGGAAATACATATGAAAATGCTTTATAAACAGTACAATAATGCAGCATTGTTGATTTATCTAAGCCAAGGAACTTGGCCAAGCTTCCCACCTATAAAATGGGTATAATAATCTCTGGTTCGCTTCCCTGAATTTGGGAAGACTGAAAAGATATTTGAAAAATTGCCTAAGATCTTGAGTCTATTTTCCATTTCATCAACATCTAATCAATCAGAAAATGAAAAACTCCCCAAAACTTGCTTTAGTCTTTAACAATGATTTTAAAAGAAAAAAAAAAACCCAACCCGTTGCAATTGAGTCGATTATGATACCCTCAGGCAAAGCATCCAAGATGAAATCATTTTTAAAATATCACTTTCTCATGCTTTAAAAAATTTTTGATACATGTACCTAGCTTATCCTGTATATGGCTTCAGTGAAAGTGACCCAGCCCCAACAATAGATCCATAAAGTATGACTCAGAGAAAACATGTATCAGAAACAACTCAGGAAGGTGTTAAAAAAAAAAAAAAATCCAGATTCTCGTGACTCAATCAGAAAACAGTGGTGGGTAGGGCTCAGGAAATCACAACGTAACAAGGTTTCTAGGGGACTCTTCTGTACACAAAAGTTTGAGGGCCACTAATCTAGAAGCCCTATAAAGTGCTACAGAAGAGACACATCAACCTTCTGTCTTTATATCCTTTAGCAGACAATCCCTGAGCCCTCCAAAAGAAGAGGCTTGGGTACATAGAAATCTGTTGAAGCTTCCAAGGCCCCATACCCACAGCTGATTCTGGACAAGGCAGATGGGAGAGGCTAGAAGCAGCCCTGTAGGCGAACCCTCTAGACCTGAGTCTAGACCACAGCAGAGGTGGGCACAGGAAGTACAGCTGGTACATGATACTGAAGTAATAAACAGGGAGACTACGCCCTGAGGAAGGGAAGTGGGCTGCAGGTGACATCGGAGTCTAGATTTCCGGGCAGCGGACCCAGGTCACAGGAGCCAATGTTAGAGGGAGACAGAAGTAGGAGACAAGCAGATCATTACATATTTTTGGCAATAAAAGAGTCATCCTAATGACTTAGATATTTCATTCTTATCCATAGCTAGCTATCTCTACAGTTTCTGGGGACAAATCTCCAACCTTGAAGACGCTGGAAGGAACCGATGCATTCTTGGGTGTTAGTTGACCTCAAAGTCAAGACTGCTTAAACAAATCCCACCAGTGTCGCCAATTCTATCGAATCAGTCCAGGGAGGTTGAGATCATCCACTTCTGACACCAAATGTGTGGTAGGTAATAAATTCCACTCCACATAACAAATGCACCCTGTGGAAATCTCAGCTTCCCTTCCCTGGTCAGTTCAGATGCCAGCTGCCAGCACAGTCCTTCTCTCTTTCATCCCCATGCACCTGGGGCTGGCTGGGTCAGCAGTTACCAGCTCCTTCTCTGTCTCATTCTCATTCACCTAGAGCTAAGTCAGTACATACCAGCCCCTTCTCTGTTTCTTAGGTACAATAATCTATTGGAGTGACTCACACACTCCAGGGAAAGGGCTACCTTTAATCTAGAAGAAAAAATGATACAAACATATAGGGCAAGATTGTCGTCTCAGAGCTTCCATGCCCCCAGGGGATATGCTTATCCACCTGAGAGCAGATGTTTCCTCTAACCACCCAGGAAGCTCCAATGAGCCTCTGTCTTCCAAGGCTTTTATTGCCCTCACCATGTGGCCATGATCATGCGTCCAGAGACTTAGTCAGCATCCGGCCCCCAGGTGGTCCCTCTTGGTCTGGCCAGCCCTGACTCATTGGCCTCAGATGAAGTCCGGCTCTCCGGAACCAGGACAAAAGGCCAAATTGTTTACTGCAAGGGGGTCCCACACCTCTCATGACCCTTGGTCAGTCTACTGGCTGACAAGATCCTATGACCTTTTCTACTTGGTGTTACAGTTGTGTATGAAAATGTCGTATTTCCCCCATGAGGCTGACCTCCCACTTATTCATCAAGATGTCTGGAAGCTTACTGTAGTCCATAATGATTGCTCGCTACAGCTTTTAGTCATCTTATAGGAATGTGGTGAGGCTCTGCAAAGGAACAAACATTCCATTGGTCACTTGATGGCAGCCACAGCCCCTGCAGTGAGAAAGGAGTATTGTCTCCATTTCACAGATAAGGAAACTGAGGCTCGAAAAAATTAGAATAATCTCCTAACTCTCATAGGTATAAAGATCATGAATGGGATGCCAGGTCTTCTGGGTCAAATTTCCTTCCACTACGATTTTCTCACTAAGATTAAGTCTCAGAAATTTGGCTTTTAAGATACCTCTAGAAGTTTTCTTCTTAGGACCTTCAAAATCTGTGGCACTCTTCCTTCTTATTATCTAATATTTACTACTGAGCATCTACCACATTTTTCTGGCTGAGCTGAGTGCTGTAGGAGATGCAGTGAAGCGTAAGAAAGGGGGGTACTGACCCTTGACACACTTATTGCTCATCTGGCGGGACAAGGTCTCAGTGCATAAAACAGTACATGTCAAGTGCCAAATGCCCTGATGGCAATGGTTTATTCCATAAGGAGACGAGAAGGCAGAGGAAACTATGGGCTGAGGTAATCAAGAAAAAGAAGAAGAGATACGGACTAACACGTATTGGACGCCTGCTTTATACCAGTTTTTTACACATAACTGATCCAATTCGCTGTAACCAGCGCCAGCAGAGTCCGGCTGATGTCCCTGGAACCTTATGTTTCAATGTGCTCCAGAAAACTCCCAATGCCTGCCTCTGCATCTCTGGACCTGAGGGCTTTTTCCAGAACTGGGGTAGTCCTGATGAGCTAGGAAATTAACACTGAGAAGTTGACAGCCTCTCAGCCCTGGTGGCGCAGTGGTTAAGAGCTTGACTGTTAACCAAAAAGGTCAGCAGTTCAAATCCACCAGCCACTCCTTGGAAACCCTAGGAGGCAGCTCTACTCTGTCCTTTAGGGTCTCTATGAGTAGGAATCGACTCGAAGGCAACAGGTTAGGGTTTTTTTAGGGAACAGTCTTCAATGACTGAGAGGAGTTGGTGTTTAAATACCCCAACTCCTTCACCCTTGAGGGAGGATAATTTTTGAAGTAGGTGTTTTGCTCCCTTCCAAGAGTTTCTCCCATGAGATTAAGCTACAATTGCCCACAGGGGTAATGAACTCTTTACTGGGCACCTTACCCAAAAGGTCAGCAGTTGGAATCCACCAGCCACTCCTTGGAAATGCTTTTGGGCAGTTCTACTCTGTGCTATAGGGTCTCTATGAGTTAGAATTGACTCAACGACAACGGGTTTCGGCTTGGTTTCACTCCTCCACCTGTGTTCCCTCCACCTCCCAAATAAACCACTTGAACTCATCCTTGTCTTAGCAGAACCCAAACTAAGATATCCTCATGCTTCCCATGAAATAGATTAAAATTGCACCCACCTAACTAATAAGAAAACGAAGACTTAGAGAGGTTAAATAACTTGCCTAAAGTCACACAGTGAGCATGTAGTACAGCTTGGGGCTGAACCCACATTCCTCCAACTCGAAGTCCATGTCTGTCCTGTTAGCATACTGACGGAATGACACAGATAAGCATGTCGCTCGATCATGGGGACACTGTTCATCCCTCCCCCACCCCAACTTCATTCAGGAAACTGGAAACTTGCCCCAAATCAAGGCTAAAAACTAGACCAATAACTTGGTCTCACTCCGTTCGTATTGATTCGTATTTGTTTTAAAATGTCTTAGTCCCAGCTTTCCCTGTGAAATAACAGGAATGATGTTAACAGGAGGGAAACAACACAACCACACAGGAATCCTGGAGTCCACCTGTGAGGGTAGGTACAAGCCAATAAACAGAAAGATACCCTTTTTGGCATGCAGAACTACTGAGACAATGTGTACACTGTCTCTCCAGATGCATAGAAAATGGCACTTTCAGCCACAGTTCCAATGTGTGGCAATTTTTGCAAATCATTTGGATTGAGGTAGCATGCAGGCTGTGTGCTGGGATACGTCTGAGTGAGTGGCTGGATGTGGAATTTTACTGACAATCGAAATCATGGTTGGGAAGCTTGAAGGCTTTGCTGCAGCTCAGGGAGCTGTGGATGAACCCAGGTGAAGTTTTGGCTCATTGAAGACGTAGCTTGATACAAGTTTTGAGCAAAATAGAATTATTATGGACAGGAGCAAATGGATGGAGTAAATTACATGAGATCAGCCTAACCTTATTGAAAGTCTAAGATAAAGTTTCTTCTATTTATGTCTAGTGTTCCAGTTATCTATTGCTACAGCACAAACCACCTCAAGATCTAGTGGGCTTAAACAAACACCAGTTTATTATATCTCATGATTTTGTGGGTGAGGAATTCAGGCAGGGCTTGGCTGGGTGACTCTGTTACATCCAGCATCAACTAAGGTTACTGGGAGGTATCCAACTGGTGGACGGGCTGTTCTGAAGGGTCTGAGATGGCTCCATTCACATGTCAGGTACGTTGGTGGGAATGGCTGGAAGGCTGGGCTCAGCTGGATCTATTGACCAGAGAACCTAACCTACAAGTAGGTTCTCTAGTGACCTCAGAGTTGTTGGACATCTTACACAGCAGCTTAATATTACAAGAGCAAGTCTCCAGTGAAAAAGGTAAAAGCTATATGGCTTTTTATGATTTAGCATTGTAAACCACATAGAGTCATTTCTGCCATAATACTTAGTAAAGCAAGATTGTGAAGACTAGCCCACCCAGGTTCAAGGGGAAGAAGAGGCTTAGATCCAACCTCTCAGTGATAGAAACCAGTCGCCGTTGGTATGACTCCGACTCATGGCAGCCCCATGTGTTATAGAGTAGAACTTCTCCATAGGGTTTTCTTGGCTGTAATCTTTACAGAAGATGATTGCCAGGACTTTCTTCCGCAACACCTCTCGGTAGATTTGAAATGCCAGGCTTTTGGTTAGCAGTTAAGCGTAAACCATTTGAACCACCCAGGGACCAATGGTAGGAGTTTGTAAAATTGCGACATCTGGTTTGGGTTAGAAGCAAAAAATGGAAGTTGGAACCTGAGGGTTTTCCCTGAATCTTGAGATTATAGCTGTAGTTGCTTTGTCAGAGGTTTTCACCTAGGGAGTGGACAGAGTAGGATCCATGAAGGGAGTGATCTGGTTTGGCTAAAATCCAATCATGGCTCTCATTGACAACAAAAACCAGCTCCACAACAGACCTACAGAAAATGGCTCACAGGGATCCCGGAGCTACTGATGCAGCGCCTCCCTGCCCTCCTGACAATGCTCCCTGCTTCCAGCTTTGTTTAGTTTGCGACAGCCCTGAGCTCAGCACTGGCAGACATGACGAAAGCAGCTGAGTAAAGTGTTTCACGAGCTCTGGGCCGCTGGTCCCTTGGAACTGAGAAAAAGGGAGAAGACCAGTGTAGAAGGGTTTGGCTAATTGGAGCGTCCTAGCAATGCACAAATCCAGCAGGCATCAGGAGCCTGAGAATTAGTGCCTGGTATTGCTCAACACATCAAAATCTATAACTGAGGTCAGCTCCACTGGGCACTCACTGAGGTCTGCATCGCCAAGGCAAGGCAGCTCTGTGGGCTTTAGCCTGATGCCACGTTGATCACTGAGAAGAGAGAAGAAGCCCTGTCTCTGACACATCTATGTATCAGTGCCTGGCACCAGTATGTCCTCAATAAAGGTCAACTGAGCAAATAAACCTGTCGATTCCATTGAGTATCCCTTACATGTAATGTGTGTGCTCTATTTTTATCTCTTGCTATATTAAGAGACCTAGAAATGGACTGAGACGGGGGATTGGCAATGAGAGGAAGGAAGAGGAAAGGACTTGATGGTGCTGGAAATAACTTTCTGGCCTTGAATTGTGGCCTAGCCTAGTGGCTGGGAGTGGTCTGACCTTAAAGACAGCCCCTCGGCCCTGAGATCTTTATTCAAAATGAATTTGAAATTTTTATATGGTCCTAATTGAACTCATTATTTCCCTCCAAACATGTATAGAATTAATAACTAGATGGATGGATGAAATTAACCTTTATCAGGAACTTAAGATGCAGCTGACATTTCCCAGGCACTTTGATATGTATTAATTCATCAGTCCTTACAAAAACTCTATCACTTAAAGTACAATAAAAATTATTTAAAAAACTCCAAGGATTAGGTGTATTCATTCTTATTTTACCATGGAAGAAGCTCAGAAGGAAATGAAGTGAAAGCCTAGATTTGTCTATCTCCAAAACCCCTTTTTATTGTCACGCAACCTCTAAAGTGATCTACAATCACCACCTGCCCCATCACATGGGCTAGAAACCTTGGGAGCAACGTGGACGCCTCCCTCACCTCTGTATCAGCCAGCAGACAGGTTCCATTTATTGTTTATCTCCAGTGTTCTTCCACCACTCATTTCATTTCGGGCTCCTCTCTCATTGCCTTTGTCCTTTGTCACCTGGGCTATTGTGTCAGCCTCCTGGCCAGTCCTTTTGTCTTAACTTCCTCCTATACACCCTCCACACCACAAAAAGAGAAAGCTTTCTGCGATATACCCAGTCCCAGTGCCATCGAGTCGATCCCGGACAGGGTAGAACTGCCCCATAGAGTTTCCAAGGAGCACCTGGCTTTTGGCAGTTCTGCAACATAGATCTGATCAAATCAGTCTTTTTCCCATAATGTCTCAGCCACTCGCCCACAAACTACAGGATAACTATAAATCCTTGAGCCGGATATTCAAGGTTTTCCATAATCTCCTCTTGATCGACATTTCCCATGTCATCTACTACATTTCCTTTCACCACTGTTTCACAAACTGGAGTATGTGAAACCTTGACCATTGTTCTGGGAGGGGAGCGGAGGGGAGGGGAGTTCTATATAACAATTTAAAAACTTTCTATCTTTGTGTCAGTGGTAATCTAAAGAAAAACTTAAAGTAATATACACACAACACACACACACATACACACACACACACACATATGGAAACCCAGGTGGTATAATGCTTAAGAGTTCAGCTGCTAACCAAAAGGTCAGCAGTTCAAATCTACCAGCCACACCCTGGAAATCCTATGGGGCAGTTCTACCCTGTCCTATAGGGTCACTATGAGTTGGCATCGGCTCAAAGGCAATGGGTTTGGTTTTTTGGTTTGGGTACATATATATATGTATATATAAAACAAACCAAACCCGTTGCCATCGTGTTCATTCCTACTCATGGCAACCCTATAGGAGAGAGTAAAACTGCCCCATAGGGCTTCCAAGGAGCGCATGGTGGATTCGAACTGCCAACATTTTGGTTAGTAGCTTAACCACTGCACCACCATGTATATGTTTCTTTCTGTTGTGTTTGGGGTCAGACGAGTCAGAATTGACTAGATGGCACCTAACAACAACAACGTATAAAACTCAACTGCTACTCAACCTGGCCTCACTATTTTAATCTCTGTATTATTTACATTTGTGTTTGTAATCTCTGATGTCAAATAATGAACTGGAGTGATGGTCTTTAACTTTTAATGCAGTTTCTCAAACTGGGGTCACAGAACCCAGGTACAAGGATATTTGCATATGAGTCCTCAAGTTCTTCTCTATCCTGCAGCTGTACTACACTGGTACTGGAATACAGATCAGATCACAAATTCCATTTTAGCCTCATTCCTGCCTCAACACCTTCACTTATGTTGCCTCTTTTGTTTAGAATGCCTTTCCACATCTGTCATGGGTTGAATTGTGCTCTCAAAAAATGTGTCAACTAGGCTAGGCCCTGATTCCTGGTATTGTGTGGTTGCCCTCCATTTTGTGATCTTACATAATGATCCCATGTATTGTAAATCCTAACCTCCATGATGTTAATGAGTCAGGATTAGAGGCAGTTATGTTAATGAGCCAAGACACAATCTACCGGTTTAGATTGTATCTTGAGTCAATCTCTTCTGAGATATAAAAGACAGAAGTGAGTAGAGAAGAGAGGGACCTCATTAGCACCAAGCAAGAAGAGCCAGGAGTGGAGTGCATCCTTTGGACCCAGGGTCCCTGTCCTGGGAAGCTTCTAGACCAGGAGGAAGACTGATGACAAGGACTGTCCCCCAGAACCGACAGAGAGAGAAAGCCTTTCCCTAGAGCTGGTGGCCTGAATTCAGACTTCCAGTCTCCTAGACTGTGAGAGAATAAATTTCTGTTTGTTAAAGCCATCCACCTGTGGTATTTCTGTTAAAGCAGCACTAGATAACTAAGACAACATCCTTCGCACCAGCCCCTACCCACCATACTGCCCCCCTCCCCCACCTTCATCCTGCATATCACTAGGGACCACTCTGCCTGGGCAGAGCTCCAGATTCTCCAAGCTGGAATGGGCATTGTAGGTCATCCAGTCGATTGTATCATTTTACTGCTGGGAAAATCTATGCTCAGAGACGGGAAGTAGCATACAGGGTCTAGAACCCAAACCTCCTGGCCCTATGTATGGTGTTCTTTTCATATTTTGTAACATACTGATCACTTTCCTTAAAGTTCTCTCATCCATTTTTGCATTGAGCCCCTAGAATGGCTGCCTGCAGCGTGGGCCCTTAGCTTCCCTATAACCATGACTGACAGAACCATAGAGCCACAGTATTACCTGACACATTCCTATGTCTGAAGCACAGTAATGGAATATCCCATGGGATCTGAATGTTGGAAGCATTTTGGATTTCTGTATTTGGGCAATGGAGGCTTCCAGTTGATGCCAGTCAGTCCCCACTCACTCCAAAGAATCCCAAAATTATGTTGATTTACTGAATTTACTCTAATGCTCCAAAATCAATTTTTTAACATTTCTGCAAACCAGAACATTGTATAGAGGCAATATAGCAGCTATCTCAGTGCAGTGAACTTAGCAGATGTTCAACAAATACGAGCTGAATGAATGGATGCCCCATAGGCTAGGACAGAACACCTAACTGCCAGTCCAATTCTTTAATTAACTGGGCATAAAACCTTGGAAAAATCATTTCCCCTCACTGAGCCTAAGTTTGCTCATCTGTAAAATGAGGCATTTGAACCAAAACATCTTCTCTAAGATAAATCCTCCGTGCTCTAAAATTCTACAATTTCCTAAAAATGCTAAATCCATTTATGCTATTGGTATCAAAGGAAAAGAAAGGTAGAATCTGATATTTATTAACTGTTGTTATGATCAGCATCATTATAGGTGCTTTCAGATCCATATGTATTTTAATCATCTTAACTAACTGTTGAGGGAAATTCTGGTATGTTTGTTTTTGCACTTGGGGCAATGGAAGCTTATTAACTCAGGACAACTTCAACTTCCAGCCATGAAAGAATAACAACTGCTTTCAGACAATGAAAAACAGGTAGTGCAAAACCGTGATCCTTGAGAGAAAGGATCAATGAGGTGAGCCCTAAAATAACCCTGGATTTATGCCTGGAGGCAATTTCCAGACCACAAAAATAGTTTGGCAGCTTCACTAAGCTGAAGAGACAGAGGTCTGAATTTGGGGAAGCTGAGATGGCTGAAAGTTGAGGATCACAATTCCAGAAAGGAAGGTGCTACTCAGAAAAAAAGCACCAGAAATCTGTAGAGATATTCACTTCATTCTTTTCTGAGTGCCAGGCCACAAAACCAGGTCAAAAAAATTACCCAAGAGTTATAAGCTGAACAACCCAGGGCTCCCACAGGTGGGGAAATAGCCAAAGTGAAGATTCTTTGGTGGTCCCCTGGGGCATTCAATGGAGACCACAGAAAGGTCACACTATAGTAATATGGCTGAACTATCCTTTGAGTAAAGGCTACTCTAGACCTGCATAAAACCAAACAAAACCCAAACCTGCTGCCACTGATTTGATTCCGACTCATAGCGACCCTATAGGGCAGAGTAGAGCTGCCCCATAGGATTTCCAAGGAGTGTCTGGTAGATTCAAACCACTGACCTTTTGGATAGCAGCCGTAGCTCTTAACCACTACACCACCAGGGTTTCCCAGACTTACCATAAAAAAATGAAGTGTAAAAACAGAACTCAAAGGGATCAAATTGATCCATGAGTAACTCAACAGACTGCCAAAACAAATCCAGTGCTCTTTAACAGAAGACAATGAAATCCAAATACTTAAGAATATAATACTTACCGTGTCTATCATCTAAAAAATTATTACTAGATCACATCAAAGAGAAGGAAAATGTGACCCATAATCAAGAGAAAAATCAGTCAATAGAAACAGACCCAGAAATGAGGTAAAAGACGTACGAATATTTCAGTAACTTGACAAGACCGCATAAAGAGTCAGTAGGGAGTCCAAATTTAAACGTAGGTCTTCTGACTCTTTCATGTAGTGCTCTTTCCATTACTTTTGCTCACCATTCTCTCTGTATTTGTGACGATTTATAAAATTTTATCATTACAACTTCAGTGTAATTTTCCTACACATCTGGTCTGCATTTTAGGATCTGTAAGAAGCCTGCAGAGGTAGACACAGATCTGAGGCCTGTGAAGACCAGTCTTTGACCAGGAACCAGCACTGACCATCCTTATGATCAAAATTTCAACAATTCTGCAGCAGAACCCCTTTACCACCACTCCCCACATACTCACTATAGCACTTACATTGGGATTTCCCCACGGCCAGTCTTAGGTCTTGTCACTGATCTGAGGAACTCTGTCCTCAGGGCCTGTGGCTTAAGGCAGCATAGAAGACAGTGTATGGACAGTGACTGTGAGCATGAACCAGGAAAACAGGCCTCAGTTTCAGCCCTGAGTTGGCAAAAAATTAAGCAACGGGTTAAGAGAACACAGAAGTCCCCACCGGCTGCTGTCAGCCTGCTGAAAGGTGCAAGCCCCAATGGCCCTCCGTCCCTCTCTTCTCCATTGCTGGGGGCATGTGCTTCATAGGCGTGCTGCCCACAAGTGTTGGTGAGAAAATAGTTTAAGGAGCAAAGACATAGGGTCACCTCCCAGGCTGGGGGTGCAGTCTTCCTCCCTGCAATTTACTATACAAGTTGTTACCAAAGCAAATATCAAAGCCCTGCAATTTGCTAATTACAGGCGGGATCCTGGGCTTGTGGATCCAATTAACCACTTGTTCCTCATTTTCTGTGTGTGACCTGCCAACTGCACTCACAATTACCGACTTGTTTTTTAACTGCCCTGTGAGTTGACTGACTCACCTCCAATTCACTCCCACTAACACCTCCTCCAGATGGCCTTTGGTGTCTTTTTGCTTTCCAGGTTCCCCCTACTCAACTATTATCTCTCTTTTTATCACAGGCCAGTGTCTGGTCTCCCAGGTTAGGGTTCCTACAAGATTTCCTGGTCTTGCTCCTGGCCTGGGCTTAGAGCCTGGAAGGCAGGAAGTAGCTCCTGTTAGCCTAGGCATCTTGCCTAGCTCCCCCAAGGAAGTCAGGAAGCTGTGGCCACAATCAGTCTCTGCTCCCAGACAGTCTCCACAGAAGGAGCAAGGAAAATTACAGCTTCTCTGGAGCCAGCTCCTGCTCACAACCCCCCCATCAGTGCCTCCCTGGCTTCTTATCTTAGCTCAGGCGAGGGCTGGACCCAGAGAGATTTACTGCCAGTCATGGGGAAAGACGTCTCAGGAACCATCAGCATTAGCTCGCTATGGAGAAACAAACTGAAGAAGCAGAAAACCTCCCATGACTTTCTGCTTCATTAAGCCAGCTACCTGGCAAGAAAAGAATTTCCAGCAAACTTTCTGATGGCTTACTAGGTCAATGGTCCCTACCCTTACTGAGTCACAGGCACCTTTGAAAATCTAATGAAAGCTCTGGACCTTCTCCAGCAAGAAATGCTCATATTCATTCATCCATTAATTTATTTAATCCTTCCACAAATATTAAAGAACACCTATGTGCCAGGCATTCTTCCAGGCACCAAGGACATCAGTGGACAAAAATGACAAGAATTCTTTCACTCATGGAATTACATTCGAGCAAGGAGAGACAAGCAATAAATAATAAATGTAATAAATAAGTAAAATGTACAATTTGCTAGAAATTAAGTGTTACAGAAAAAAAAAAACTTGAGAGAAGGGTTAAAGAAGGTCAGTGAGGATAAGGGTTATATTTTTTTTTATTTATTTATTCATTTATTTTTACCAGAAAGCAGCAAGTAAAGTTTTAGAAGTCTAACCAAATCCAGAGGAACTGTAGGATTACATTTTTAAATAGAGTGGACAAGTTCGTCCTCATTGAGATGTGAAATGTGAGCAAAGAATTGAAGAAAGGAAGAAGGATAGCCATGTGGGGATTGGTGGGCCAGCCAGAGGGAGCAGCCTGAGGACAGGGCTGTGCCCAGCTTGTTTGAGGAAAAGTGAGAAGCTCAGTGTGGTTAGACTGGAGAGCGACGAGGAAGGCTGTGGCAGTGGAAGATGAAATCAGAAAAGCAATGGGGGAAGAGAACAGATATCACATAGGGTCTTGTTGGGCATAAGGACTTTGACTTTCACTCTGTGTTACAGCAGGCATCAGTAGCGGGCTCCGAGCAAAGCGCTGACGAAGTCTGATTGAGACTTTAAAACAAACTTTGTGGTTGCTGTAGGGAGCGAACAGTCCAAGTGAGACCCAACGGTGGCTTCAACCAGAGTGGTACCAGAGTGGAGAGCAAGAAAAATAAGTCTAGATAAATTTTAAGAGTTGAATCAAGAGGAGTTCCTGATTGGATGTGGTGTGTGAGAGAAAGATGTAAGGCATATACACATAATTTCCCATACAGTTCACCTGGTTTACCAAACCCCTAAAGCCCATCCCGGGATGCAGATAAAGGGCCCTTTATCAAAGAAGAAATGAAAAGTGGTGACGACTAGGGAAGTAGGCGGAAGGACTGGAGTGAGTGGAGACGGGGAGCCTTAGCTGATCTATAATTTTCATTCCTTTTTTTAAAATATATGTTGTTGTTGGGTCGATTTTGACTCAGAGCGACCCTATAGGACAGAGTAGAACTGCCCCATAGGGTTTCCAAGGCTGTAATCTTTATGGAAGCAGACTGTCACATCTTCGTCCCAAGAAGCCTCTGGTGGGTTCAAACCACCGACATTTTGGTTAGCAGCCTGGCACTTAACCACTGTGCCACCAGGGCTCCTTAAAAAATGTATAAGAAATATTTATAGCAAATATGGTAAAATATTAACGTGGCAATCTGAGTGTTGGATGTCTCTTATAATATTTTCTGTATATTTCATACATATGTATCTCAGAATTTACAAAAGAACTACTTATCTCAGGGTTCAGAAGACCCCCCACTTGCTTTGTCAATGTGGTGAAGAGATGGCAACAGAATCAGCTCCGCTAGTAATGCTGGTTGTGACGTCTGGCTGGGTGCTGGGCAGTGGGAGTACTTCAGTCCTCTAACTTTCTTTACTTCCCTTCCTGCCAGAAGCTCAGAGTCCAAGGTGAGAGAAGTCAAGAAGGAACACAAAAACCGCAGCACGGCAAGCACAGAGTCCAGAGAAGGAAGGGAGTAATGGGAACTGGGAAGACTGCCTCATGGCGAAGGCAGCCTGAAGCAGGCTCCAGGAGAATGGGCAGGTTGGGACTTGCTGAGGGGAGGGAAGGTCCTTGCAGTGGGAGGCTACTGCATGAACAGAGGTACAGCAGGGAGTCGGTGCAGGGCCCAAGGGAGCTGGTGAAGGCCCAAGGGGGCTAGTGAGGGCTCAAGGGAGCTAGTGTGGGCCCAAAGGGGTTGGTGAGGGCCCAAGGGAGCTGGTGCAGGGCTCAAAGGGGCTGGTACAGGGCCCAAGGGAGCTGGTGCAGGGCCCAAGGCAGCTGGTGTAGCACTCAAGGCAGCTGGTGTAGCGCCCAAGGGAGCTGGTAAGGGCCCAAGGGGGCTAGTGAGGGCTCAAGGGAGCTAGTGTGGGCTCAAGGGAGCTGGTGAGGGCCCAAAGGGGCTGGTGAGGGCACAAGGGAGCTGGTGCAGGGCTCAAAGGGGCTGGTACAGGGCCCAACGGAGCTGGCGCAGGGCCCAAGGCAGCTGGTGTAGCACTCAAGGCAGCTGGTGTAGCGCCCAAGGGAGCTGGTGTAGCGCCCAAGGGAGCTGGTAAGGGCCCAAGGGGGCTAGTGAGGGCTCAAGGGAGCTAGTGTGGGCCCAAGGGAGCTGGTGAGAGCCCAAAGGGGCTGGTGTAGGGCCCAGGAGAGCTGGTGAGGGCCCAAGGGAGCTGATGAGGGCCCAAGGCAGCTGGTGTAGCGCCCAAGGGAGCTGGTAAGGGCCCATGGGGCTGGTGTAGGGCCCAAGGGAGCTAGTGAGGGCCAAAGGGAGCTGGCACAGGGCCCAAGGGAGCTGGTGCAGGGCTCAAAGGAGCTAGTTAGTGTAGGGCCCAAGGGAGCTGGTATAGGGCCCAAGTGAGCTAGTGTAGGGCTCAAAGGAGCTGGTATAGGGCTCAAGGGAGCTAGTGAGGGCCCCAGAGAGCTGATGTAGGGCCCAAGGGTGCTAGTGAGGGCTCAAGGGAGCTAGTGAGGGCCCAAGGGAGCTGGTGAGGGCCCAAGGGGGCTGGTGCAGGGCCCAAGGGAGCTGGTGTAGGACCCAAGGGAGCTGGTGTAGGACCCAAGGGGCTGGTACAAGACCCAAGGGAGCTGGTGCAGGGCTCAAGTGAGCTGGTGCAGGGCCCAAAGAAGCTAGTTAGTATAGGGCCCAAGGGAGCTGGTGCAGGGCTCAGGGGAACTAGTGAGGGCCCAGAAGAGCTGGTGTAGGGTCCAAAGGGGCTAGTGAGGGCTCAAGGGACCTAGTAAGGGCCCAAGGGAGCTGGTATAGGGCGCAAGGGGGTTGGTGAGGGCCCAAGGGAGCTAGTGAGGTTTCAAGGGAGCTAGTAAGGGCGCTAGTGAGGACTGGAGGGACCTGGTAAGGGCCCAAGAGAGCTGGTAAGGGTCCAAGGGGCTTGGTGCAGGGCCCAAGAGAGCCGGTGTAGGGACAAGGGGGCTAGTGAGAGCTCATGGGAGCTAGTGAGGGCCCAAGAGACTGGTGCAGGGCCCAATGGTGCTAGCGTAGGGCCCAAGCATCTATCTACTCTACAAAGGCCCATTTTAAGGAGAGCAGGTAGCTAAGTTCTTTATCCCAGGTACTGGCTGGAAGATGCTTTCAGAGTCCTGCAGTCCCATCAGTGGGGCCGAGAGGGCCCAGGTGTGGAAAACCGTGGTTCCAAGACGGCAGCAAGCTGAGGTCGCCGCACACCTGCAGATAAACCAGCCTTGGAGGCCCCAGGGATTCAGGCAACCGATGGTGGGAGGGGCCTCCTCTCTAGCCCTGGGGGAGACCTCCTTAGCAGCAGGAGGCCCAGGAGGCTCCCAGCCAGCTCCCCCTCCAGCACCCTGAGGCCCTGGTCCCTGGACAACAAATTCCTCACAATCTTCAGACCTGTCGCTGAGCCTGGGGGCAGGTCCCCAGCTGCCACATGTTACAGAGACTTGCTGGCTCACAGTTCTGATCAGGTGCCAAGAGGACTATTTCCCAGGCCGCAGCTTTAACAAACCCATGCTTTCTAATGATTAGTTTTTGCCTCATTAAATAAAAAGGGGGAAGAGAAACCAGTGATGACTCCAGCTTATAACACCCCCTTCCATTTATGTGCGTCTCTCTTCAGAGAAGCCCCAGGTGCTCTGGATATTATTGTATATTTTCCCCTCGTAATATCCCTGAGATCCCCAGGGGTGGTTATTACCATACCATTTTACGGATGGGAAAAGGGATGCTGGCTGAGGTTCAGCCAAGTGCGCAAGCTCTCTCGGCTAAAGCAACACACAAAGAACGATCATTTACTGCCAACTTTACAATAGTGATTAACACAGTTTATTTTTTACAACAATCCTATAAAACAGATAGTATAACACTCATCTTACCTATGAAGACAATAAGATCCAGGTAAAGGAGCCTGCCTAGAGTTGTATAATAATAGTTGTTGTAGTCATCAAGGAACCCTGGTGGTGCAGTGGTGAAGAACTCGGCTGCTAGCCAAAAGGTCGGCAGTTCGAATCCACCAGCTGCTCCTTGGCAACTCTATGGGGCAGTTCCACCCTGTCCTATAGGGTCGCTATAAGCCGGAATCCACTCAACAGCAACAGTGTTGGTTTGGCTTTGGTTCAGTAGTAGTAAACGCAGAAGCTAAAATGTATTAAGCACTTACCATATTCCAGGCATTTTACATTTACTAATTCATTGGAACTTTCTCTACCACCCTGCAGAGTATTCATTAGTAAAATCACCACTTGGCTGATGCCAAAATTGAAGTACAGAAAAGATAGATAACCTGCCCAAGGTGACACAGTGAGGAAGCAGCAGAGCAGGTACGGGAAGCCACAAAGGCTCTGCGTGTCCCATCCCACCAGGCTGCCTCTCAGTTTACCCATCTGAAGGAAGACTGTCCTCTGAGGGTTGGACTGTAAAAATGTCACTGAGAAGGCCTGGGAACAAGGTGATCAGGTAGTGCCCCAGGACGCTCTGTGCCTAATCACTGCTATGAAGGCAGCAAGGTGGGGGGACACACCTGCTGTACTCTTGCTGTGTGCCAGGCCCCTCGCTGTGTGGGCAGGTTCTGGGAGGGACCGTGGGGGAAAGGATCTTCCTGCCTGTGTGAAAGCAGGTAAAAAAAAACAGCTGGTTGTTAGTCCCCAGGTGATACACATGGCTAATGCCCTTGGCTGCTAACTGAACGGTTGGAGGTTGGAGGTTTGAGTCCACCTAGAAGTACCTCAGAAGAAAGACCTGGCAATCTACTACCAAAAAAGCCACCACTGAGAACCCTCTGGAGCACAATTCTACTCTGCCGTGCATGGGGTTACCATGAGTCAGAATCGGCCCCACGGCAACTGTTTTTTTTTTTTTTTTTTGGTAGGGATTGTTAGCACAAAGGTAGTGGAATCCAAAAGTAAGAACTAACTGAGAGAGACACTCAGGCCAACGAGAAGCGAACTTGCTGTGGGGTGTGTATGGGGGTTGTTGTTGTTGTGTGCCGTGGAGTCCATTCCGACTCATAGTGACCCTATAGAACAGAGTAGAACTGCCCCATGGGGTTTCTAGGCTGTGATCCTTAATGAGAGTGCATAGACAGGTCTTTTCTCCCACAGAGCGGCTGGTGGGTTCGAACTGCCGAGCTTTCGTTAGCAGCTGAACCCTTAACCATTCCCTTACCAGGTCTAACCTTGTGTATGGGGAGGGGGTAATGAATCTGGCTCCTCCACGTCCCAGAGAAATGAGCTCCCAAACCATTCTAGAACCTTCGCTCGCACTGCCCTCTCCCTAAAATCACCCTTTCATGACTCATCCCACCCCTCATGCTTCCGTACCAGGAAGGAGATGTCCTAGATGGGGACACAAACCCTGACTCCTTGACAATTAGGCTCAGGCTTCAGAGCCGGTCCCCTCCACCAGCCTGACATACTTCCTGGGGCAGCAAAGCCGACACCAGGCCCCTCCCCTGGGTTGCCAGGGAGCCCTTCCTGAGGACAACAGGAGGAGAGCTGACAAACAGACGACATGTCCGAAATGGACAGCACCGAGACAATTCATAGCCAGTGTTAGCCACACCGACCCTGGGGATCCCCAGCTCTTTCTGATTGAATGAAAACATTTAGGGAGGTTCTGACTTTCCATGTCTGACTCCCAAACTTTCTTCACCTTGCTGAGATCCAATGCTCTAGGAGATGAGTTCCAGACACAACCACCTCTCAGCTGGTAAGCAGGGTGACGCCAAGCACAGGTCTGAAGCATGAGGAAAAATAGAACCATTTGCCATCTAGCCGACTCTGACTCATGGCGACGTTATGTTTGTCAGAGTAGCACTTCGCTCCACAGGGTTTTCAATGGCTGATTTTTTAGAAACAGTCTGTCAGGCCTTTCTCCCAAGGCACCTCTGGGTGGACTCGAACCTCCAACCTTTGGTTAGCAACCAAACACTGTTTGTACCACCCTGGAGAATTCAAATCCCAGCCCTACCATTTACTAGCTGTGTGACCCTTAGGAATTTGTTACGCCTCTCTGTGCCTGTTCTGTCACTTGTATAAACGCGGATAGTAAGAATTTCTAGACGTTCCTCTGTGGCACAAACGATTAGGCGCTCGACTACTAGCCACAAGGTTGGTGATTAGCATTCACCCAGAGGTGCCTAGGAAGACAGGCCTGGTGATCTGCTTCTGAAAGGTGGCCGTCTTAAAAACCCTATGGAGCGGCTCTACTTCACAGCAGCTAACAAGGAGACTCTCTACCTCATAGGACTGCTGTGAGGGTTAAATAAGTTATTACATTACCGTGCTGAGAACAGTGCTTGGCACGGAGAAAGTGCTCAATAACTTGTGGGAAGCCACTCCAAGGCAACGGGTTTAGGGTTTTTTTGGGGGGGAGGGTTGTTTTTTATTTTTTACTATTATGTAGCCGTTGAACTTCTTCCCAGAAGAGAGAGTTCGACTCTGCACTCCGGTGCTTCCGGCGAGTAGAGTCGCCTCATAATGAGACAATTTTCATCAATTCTGGGAAGAGAGGATGAATATTAGGAAGGCGATTTGGTCTTGTAAAGGCTTAAATATTCTCAGCCCTGGCTGACCATAGAACATCTGCAGAAAAGAAAAAAGGAAACCCAAGGACTGAGGCTAACCCCATGGACAACGAACGGACGCTGACGCACCGCGCTCCCTCTAGCCTCGCTTAAGATGCAACGTGTGCTGTGTTTTTGCCCCAGTTCCCACCCCTGCCACCAAGGCGACGCTCCCCGGCAGATGTTCAGAGCCTTCAGAAATGCACAACGAGGGAAGCCAAGGCCTGCGACTTCCCAGAGCCTCTCAGGCACGCGGCACCTCTCCCCACCGGCAGCGCCTTAAATACCAGAGGTCTTGCCAAACCTGGAACTGTTTTGCTGGGAGCTCGGGTTTCTGCCGCCGCGAGGCTGAGCCGATGGCGCAGCTGCTCAGAGGTCACGCCCGAGACACGTCCGCACAAGCCCGGGCCGGGGGCGCAGAGGGCAGGGGCGCGGGGGTGGGGCCCCTTCTCCGGGGACCTGCCGGGGCTCGGCTCCCATCTCCATTTCACAAACACCCAGCCCAAGGAGGCGCTTGCCTGTCCCCACTAAGATTTCATTTTGGCAAAACAAAAGGGATGAAAAACAAACAAAACAAAACAAAAGACCCTAAGTGAAAAGAAATGTGTCTTTAAAAATGCGAATGGTGAGCTTTTTGTTACTGTTTTGGGATTCAGTCTGTATCGGACATGGAGTTCTTTCTTAATAGGCGGCCAGGAGCCATTTACCCCTGAGAAGTAAGTAGTCTTCCTTTTTCTATTAAGTAAATTATTTGGGTTTGAATGCTTACAGCCCTCGGCATATGATAAAAATAGAGACTGAACAGTTTAACCGCCTGTGTCTTCCTTGGATTGCTTATTTTCCGTCATTGACAAGAAAACACAGGTTGGAAATCCATTTATTCCTCCCCGAGAAGTGCTTCACTTGGGGGTTGATTTGTGTTTTCGATCAATGGAAACAAACAAACAAAAAAAGACCTTTTCAAGAAGATGTTTCATGCAAAGAAGCAAGACATCTTTTTATCCCTTCTGCGGCTATTTCTACATGAAGCCCAAGATTTTTTTTTTAGTGCACTTATTCATTTTAGTTATCATTTAATTTACTCAGCACATCCTGGGGCCCATATGACATGTCTGTGCTGATAATGGGCAGTAGTTATCCGAAATTTCTATTTTACAGAGGAGTTGACAGGCTCAAAGAGAAAAAACAGTAGCTCATAAGCGGCCCACTTTTGATGTCTTTGCTACTCACTGGGAGCTCAAAGCTGTGCTCTTTCCACCATCATAAATGGTTTGCAGTGTTTGACTGTTTCTAAACAGATGGATGGTTAGGAGAATAGAGATATTTTAAAAATTGCTTTGGGCGACAGGCATACAATGACAGACACTGATTTCTAGAGATAGTCCTGCCTTTATCTTGCCATATAGCCTTGATCGCCTCTCTAAGCCTCAGTTTCCCCTCTCTAAAAGGACACATTTCTATCCAAGGTCTTACCTAACTCTGACATCTGAAGGTTCATCCTAAGCTAGGACTGCAGACTCTTCAGCCTGTTACCGGACATCCAAAAACCCATTGCCGTCGAGTGGATCCCGACTCCTTGGACATGGCGTTATAGTCATCACCATGTTCCTGGTTCCCTGGTTCCATCTGTCTAACTCTGTGGCTGCACATTACAATCTCCTGGAGGAGGGCTTAAAAACACAGATACTCAGGCCTTGGCCCCGGACATCCCGATTCCGTTGGCCTGAAGTGTGGCCTGGGCAGCAGCATTTTTCCTACTACTCTCCAGGTAGATGGGAAGCCAGGGTTGCATATGGGTCTCACCACGTGAAAGCCTCCACTTTCATCCACTCCTGTTGTGCTTTTCTAGATACAATTGCTGTAACTAGAATTCCTTTTTTTATATAATTCAATAACACTAATGCCACCTGAGTCAGTCTGGAAAGATGTGAGCTTTTCATTTCGTTTAATTGTGTGTTTTGCTTAAACAAGGCCTCTCGCCAAAGCTCAAACTGCTGTAAGAATGTGTGCGTGTGTTGTTGTTGTTGTTGTCAGTGGAATAGATGATTACAGGGGCAGAGACAGAAGGGTGCTACAATAATCAGAAGGTTCCAGATGAATCTGACCCAGTGATTGATCGGCCTGGTGAAAGAAATCACATAAAATATTTATTTAGCCCAAACTTAATACCAAGTTTCTGAAAATGGCCCGTTTTAGCCGTGGCCTAAGAGATTGCCTGAGCTGGAGGTGGTACAAGGATGAAAGTTTGGATAAGTCAGCCCATGGCTACTTGAATCCCAAAAGAACCTAGGCTATTTCATGTACTGTTACTCTCTCATTTTGGCACCTATGAAGGGAGGCAAACTTCCCTGGGCTCTCCACCTAAATGTGACCCAATGACATGAGTATTCAGGGAAAGTACAAACATTTGCATAAATTGAAAAAGATTTTTCTTTTTTCTTTATGGAAGCAACTACTAATTTCTTACACAGAACCACCCAGAGAGTTTGTTTCAGAAGAATATGTCTGTCATATTTTCAGACTGTTCATTAAGACTTAAGCTTCTCTCTCACCATTTTGCATGAACCTCCGAGACCTACCACCATAATAAACACACACACTTCACTGAGGTCTTACATATGTAAAAGAATTAAATTATATATATAAGGTCTTTTAATATATAATATTAAAATGGAAGCATGTAGCTTCACTCAACCTGTGATGATCTAGTTAAGGTGGATGAAACACTCCATTTGGTTATGAGTCGACAGTGTGGTCAGCACAGTGCTTTCTCCATGCATCTTTGGTGGCATTGACATTCATTCAAACAGGCACTACAGGCGATTCTTCGGACCTTTGGCCTTCATTTGTTACCTGTAAACAATCTCCACCAGACAAATGGACACAATGTTCTACTTAATGTAAAAATGTGTGAAATCATCTTACATGTCAAATTGCTGTGTTTCTCCTAGGCAATAGAGAGATTCATATTTCGGTAAAAGGAATGGTTTTCATCCTGTCTTCCAGCTACAGTATTTACATTACAATAAAGTTCATCTGGAAACCCTGGTAGTGTAGTGGTTAAGTGCCATGGCTGCTAACCAAAGGTCAGCAGCTTGAATCCACCAGGCGCTCCTTGGAAACCACATAGGACAGTTCTATAGGGTCGCTATGAGTTGGAATCAACTCGATGGCAATGGGTTTGGTTTTAACGGATTTTAAAGTTCATCTGGATAAGTTAATATTCACATAAATGAATACGCAGCCCAAGATCACATTCCTAAATAACGTCACCATCCAAGAATGGAAGGAAAACTTATCCTAATAAACTAAAGATAAAAATCCCAGAAAGATGAGAAATGTTCTCTAGTGTGAATTTCTGGGATAAACTCTGGGTCAAAAGGAAAAAAAAATCACTTCAGGACTAAAACAAGGCAGGAGCTAACTGATTAAAAAAAAAAAAAAAAAAAACTGATTAAGCATGCTTAACTCAGGAAACTTGGGGAAGACATCTTGTCAGCCCAAACGCGTTGTCCTGCATGGGTCAAAGACAGGTTTGTGCTTTTAAAAAAATAATTTTAAAAAAAGCATTCTAGGTAAGAGAAAGGGACTTTGAGGAAACGAGGAAGTTGTCACTTCTTGTGTGAAATCCGATCAGATCAGAAATGAGGCCCTTGAGAAAAGAAGTCAATGGTAAGCCACGCAGGGACCCCCGAGGTTTCCAAAGCAGAAAAATGATTTTTTGTTTTATCTTTCTTACCTATGCAGTCTGAGTTTGGGGGCAGAAGTAGTTTAGTGAAAATGTATTTCATTGCTATCTGATCCAATAAAAATTTATTGAGCACTTAGTATGTACGAGACACTGGGCTAAGCATAAAGATACCACCTTGATTAAGACTCAGTTCCCTTCCTCAAGAAGCCTGCCATCAGGCAACACTGCTTACAGTGAGGACCCTTCTGAGCTATTAGCACAACCACAGTTTCACAGCTGGTCTGATAAATCCACTTGCTAACAACTTGAGTCTTGGGGGTCAGGGAGTAACTTGGACATTGCAATTGCTTGATTTCTGGCCAATTTTCATGGCTAATGTTGAGAATTAGCCTGCTATGACCATCAGTTCAAATGCAGCAAAAGTCTCCTCAGAGCCAGCTCTGGGCAAGGACTCATGGGTGGTGCTCTGGAAGATGCAGAGATGAGTAAGTCAAGATCTTAGTCTTCCAGAGGTTTCCAACCAAGTTTCCCTATTAAAAAAATAAAACAATTTAGATGAGTAACTTTAAGGGTATTTCGTTGCACATAGCATCCAGATAGAGAGACTTTTGAAACGCTTTGGAAGAACAATCCTTTAAAAACACAATAGGTAAAGACACTGGAATGGCAAATTAGTGTTGCCAACCACTTAGCAAATGGCCTTCCTTCCGCGCGTGGGGCTGATGGATGAACACATATCAACTGCGAGCTTCTCTGTCTCTGACACAGGTATTTAACTGTTTGCACAGATGTTTTAAGAGTCATGAATTTGTAACTTAACAGTCCCGGTACATTTGAATTCAACACAGAGATGCTCATAAAAAGGCTAACTACCCACCTCTAGGCAAGAGTTGGAGCAAAAAGTATCCTTGGGGGAAATGCCACTCCATTGCTTGCTTATTATCCCCACTGTCCGTGCTGAGTCCTTCAGCTCTTCCATCAAGCCTTCCCCAACCATCTCAGCCTCGGTGGCTGTTACTATACCTATATCTTGAGGCCCCTGGTCTGCACTCCTTTACCTCACACCCCAGCCAGTATCACTCTAGGCTGTTCGCTGTGGATACGATGTTCTTAGTCCCTGACACTTGATCAGATCTTGTCCCCTTCTGCCTCCCCCTCTGCTCCAAGCACAGGGCTGTTTTTATGACATGGCTGAGCATGGCCTTGTCATGGGGAAGCCTTAGACTTGGACTGGAAGACCTGGGACCAGGCCCGTGTGACCACCAACTTGCTATTGCTATGTAACCTTGGAAAACGAACTTTTCGGGTCTGGACTTCAATATCCCCATCTGTGAAGTCAAGAGGATGGGTTTTCCGTGCTATGAGGCCCTGTCCATCCCTAAGACCATGATTCCATCATTTCTAGCGAATGTCAAATATTCATTCTCTCACGCCCTTTCTCTGTTTTCACACACATTTACCACCTCCCACCTCACTTCTCCTTCCTTTTGCCTGTACTTATGGGTTAGCTGGCACCTATCCCATCTGTAAAGTATGGACAATGACAAACACACAACCTCAAATTACTGCTGTTAACGCCTCTTGCAACGAATGCGCCTTAGACTGGCATTTATCCTAACAATAGCAGCATGGAATTGACCCCATCTCCCACTGAATACAAAACTCAGTACCATATGTATCCATTTCTTCACAGTTTAGAGGGTACGTTCCCATGTGATCCCGTATGATTTTCCCAATAGCCCCTCACTATTACTGTTGGGTCCATTTTACAGAAGCAGTTCTGAGCTCAGGGTACTCATGTAGCAGCTAGTGAGCTGCCTCGCCACAGAAACCAGCTGTCTCTCCTTGAGGGTCCCAGGCACAGCTGCAGATCCTTCTGCTCTGAGTGGGAGGCAGGAAGGGAGTGGTTCGAGTTTATAATGGCAGAAGGGGAGGAGCAGGCAAAATAGACCAGGAAAGAGGAACAGAGGAGAAGGGATAGCTACATTCCTGATGCTGATAGAAAGTCCTCCAGCCTTTGGTGACTTACACCTTCTAGGATTTAGAACCTGTGGGCTAGACTTCTGCCCCTCGGCCACTTCCCTGACCTCTCCTGTCCTCTCCCTTTCTTAGGCTTCCCTAAAAAAGAATGTTCCTTGCAATCTCTCTCCAGCTGTTTGATCTTTTTAAATGTCTCTCACTTGTCCGTGGCATGCGCTCCAACTAAAAAATAGACCTCGGGCATTCCGGATGCGAGGGAGTATTAAACTGCAAAAGCCAGCCTCGTGCCAGGGCTGGAGGCAGCCCCTAGATGTCTATGATGACCAGATGTCCTGGATTTGCTGGGATGGTCCTAATTTAAAACATTGTAGCTTCTTGTCCCCATAAGTCCCCTCACACTTGTCAGACCATGTGTCCCTGTTTGGAGTTTGGAAAAAT
This sequence comes from Loxodonta africana, assembly GCF_030014295.1. Taxonomy (NCBI): domain Eukaryota; kingdom Metazoa; phylum Chordata; class Mammalia; order Proboscidea; family Elephantidae; genus Loxodonta; species Loxodonta africana. Next base: position 20,926,431 of record NC_087342.1, on the reverse strand, counting down.
ATAGTTACCACGTGGATACCCAATAGCCAAGTGTCAAACAGACCCAGTCTCAGCATCTTAGAGTAGAAAGGGTACAGATATTGGAGCCAGATGGATCTTAGGTCAACCAGCTCTGCCCTTACTATCTGTGTGGATTTTGGCAGCTTTTAATTTTCTGAACCTCAGCTTCTTCGTTCACAAAACGGTTAGTTTCCTGGTAAGTCAGGCCCACGGCTTTTGACTTATTAGAAAACCCATTGCTCACAGATACTTAATATTTTCCAGATGCTTCTGTTATTCTGCGTGGGCTCTGATATTGTTTGGAGCACCTGTCAGATTTTGGTCAAATCTAGTATGTTCCTATTTAAAGCATTAACTTAAATGCATGGTTCAGGGTGCCATCTTCAACAGCCATGACAACAGTAACTAAAATATCTAACTAGAAAGAAAATGATCACCTCTCTCCCTGCCCATCCATTCCAAATCCCCCCCATTCTTCAAGACTCAACTCAAATCCAGTCCTGACGGTTTCATTTCAAGTGGGCTAGTCCTGCCCCAGGCGGGTGGGGTGTCCTGCCTGGCTCACCACTGCAGGCTCCAACTGCCTTTTCCTCTGCTCTCACCTCCCTCCAAGCCACGTGCCACAAGCCCAGCACGTGGACCTTCCTTGGACTCAGGGGCCAAGGCGGGCAATGGCAGGTGTCCACTATGGAGCCAGACAAGTCCCAGGCCTGATTCTGTGTGACCTTAGGCTGGTCACTTGACCTGACTCAGTGCCCTCATCTGAAAGCTGGAATTTTTTTTTTTTTTTTTTTTTTTTTGTGCCCATGGGAAGCATTTTCAAAAGGCTTTTTGTCACCATGTCGTTTAAGAAGCGTTTCCTTTTCCGCTCTCAAAACTTCTCAGCTCCTCTTCGCAAGGCCCATCAAGCACAGACTCAGCATTCCAAACCCTCCGAACAGCCAGCATTCACGCGCTCCATCATCCGGCCACAGCCCAAGTTTCCCAAACTCATTTCACATCCCCACGTGCTTTTGGTACCAGCCACGCCAGGCTCCTCCCTGCTCTCTCATCCCTGCCTCTGCCCTTGGGCCTAAGCTGCTCCCTTCAGCAGGCAAGTCCTCTGCAGTGCTAACCAAGCCCTCTCTCTACAGAGCCTTCCTGGACTGAGTCACACCATCTCCCCCACTCCCGCCAACCGCTACTCTGAACCCTGTATCACTTGTCATCTGCCCCAGGAGATAGCATTAAATGAGTGACACCCTATCTTATTGGCTCAGTCATTTCCCCTATGTGTGCCCATTTTGCTTCTCCAGTAAGGAGAGAAGCTGTTTGCAGATAAAGTTATAGGGTCTGTCTCACCCACAGGCTCAGCACTGAGCACTGCACACAGTAGGCTGGCAGTCGGATGGAGGGGGAACAGTGGTTTTGAAAGGACAGGAGTCTTGCCAATGGGGCTGTGGAATGCGTCTAGAGGCACACGCTCACCCTCTCTGACACATTTACTATTAAAGTCACTTTAGACCCAGTATCAGTTGAACATATCTTCGTTTTGCAAGCAAGGATACTGAGACTTTGAGGTTAAGTAACTTGCCCATCCTCAGACATCTTGTAAGATTCTGAGCTAGTGATCAAATGCATTGAAAAAGCATTCATTTCCTGATTCACTCAGCCAGCGAACTCAGAGCAGATCCTGTAAGCAAAGCCCACAGACTATTGTTGGTCGGAGATAGGAGGATGGCCACCCAGTTCCTGTCCTTAAAGCTGTCATCACAGGGCAGAGAGGACAGATAGATCGGGAGTAGGTGGCCACAGGTGCCATAAGAAGGAGCGGGGTCGAGTGCTTCAAGAGCTCGGAAGGGGGGTGTTTGCACACTGATTCAGGAAATCTGGAAAGGCTTCCACAGAGGAGGTGATGGAGCAGGGCATTGAAGGGCAGGCAGGAGCAAGGGGCAGAAATAGAGAGGTGCTGGCTGGGGGAGGTTTCACCAACCAATATGGAGTGCCTGTGGTTGGTGCAACCCCAGAAAGGCAGACTGGAACTCAGGTTCCAGGGGCAGGGCCTCTGGCAGCAGGACGCTGACTTTTCAGGGCACACGGCTTGCCTAGTCCTGATCTGCCCCACTCCCAACTTGTCCAGTGAAGGCAGGGGACTCAGTGAGGGGCACTAGGCTGCAGACAGGGGACACCATGCCCAGGGGAGCAGAGTCAGGGTTAGGCAGAGGAGCTCTGGACTTGGATTCTAGCATAGCTCTGCTGCCACCAGCAGTGTGACCTTCGATGTCTCCTGCACATCGCTGGGCTTCGAAGGCGATGACCTGGTGGTGACTTCTGAGCACCAAGTGATACCCACTCGCCCCAGGTCCTGGGCTGGCCTCAGGGGTCCACCAGAGAGTGGAGGCATGACCCCAGGAGACGCTGTTCCTGGTTTGAGGGAAGCCAGTACTGTGGGGTTTTCTGCTCAGAGCTCTCTGAACACAGAGCTGGACTTTGGGTGCCTGGAAGGTGCTCACCCCAGACAACCCCGGGGCACTCCCCACAGGGAAGGCCTCTTCTACTGCCTCTCAAACCACAGCCCCTCCCAGCCCTTCGTTCCCCAGGCCCTTGTCTGAGTCAGGTCAGCTCAGAAGGCTGCCTGGTTCGTGGGGCCTTATCTCTTCGGATGTAGTCTATTAAATAAAAGGTGACCGGAATACTCTGCAGGACGGTGAAGGGCGAGAGAGAGGGCCCCGCTGTGCTGCCCCTCACGCTGCCGCCAGCTGCCGCTCGCGCCCCGGAAGAGGGGAGGCGCTCCTGGGCCCCCGGGGCTGGATGGAGTGGGCGCGGGCCGGGAGGGCGCGGACTGGGGCCGAGAGGGCGCCAGTGGGGACCGGGCCAAGAGGGTGCGAGCGCGAGCTGGAGCAGGAGAGCGCGGGCGGGGACCGAGAGGGCGCGGGCGGGGACCTGGCCGGGAGGGTGCGGGCGGGGACCGAGAGGGCGCGGGCGGGGACCGGGCCGGGAGGGTGCGGTCGCGGGTGGGAGCGGGAGCAGGCGGGCCGGGAGGGCGCAGGCGGGGCCCGGCGGGGCGGGAGCGGGCGGGGGACAGCAGGGCGCGGGCGGGGGCTGGGAGGGCGCGGGCGCAGGCGGGGGACAAGAGGGCGCGAGCCGGGCGCTAGGAAGTGCCCCCGGGGCGGCCTGCGCGGCGGGCGGCTCCTGTTTCCCCGCGGCTCCCTCCGAGGCGGGGGGAGGCGCTCCTGGGTCCCGGGGGTGGGACGCAGTGGGTGCGGGCCGGGAGGGCGCGGCGCGCGCTCGGAAGTGCCCCCGGGGCCGCCTGCGCGGCGGGCGGCTCCTGTTTCCCCGCGGCTCCCTCCCAGGCGGGGGGAGGCGCTCCTGGGTCCCCGGGGTGGGACGCAGTGGGTGCGGGCCGGGAGGGCGCGGCGCGCGCTCGGAAGTGCCCCCGGGGCGGCCTGCGCGGCGGGCGGCTCCTGTTTCCCGGCTCCCTCCCGGGCGGGCGCGGGGCAGCTGCTGGGAGGTGAGCGGAGCAGCGTTTTCCCACAGTCTGGGGCGGTGACACATGGCGCTCACACATTCCACAGCCGGCGGCGCGCCAGCCCTGGCCGCGAGTCAAGGCAGAGCCGGGAGCTGCCGACGAGCAGGTTCCGACTTTGGCACCGGCCGCGGTCGCCTTCCTCCACGCGGGCGGGGGCGCAGCACCGACGCCTGCTCCCGGGCAGCGTCGGCCTGCTTAACCCTTGGACGTCTAGACACAACTTCTAGGCAGACGTTTTCTGAATCCCGCGTGTGGTTCACATAGGCGCTGAATAAATGTTGAATAAATGAATGAATGCTAACAGAGGCCCTTCCTGGCGTGCACACACAGCTGGCCTGTAAAGTGATTCTCAGTTTCCAAATCGCCTGACTCCCATTCTCTCTGTACATTCTTGAAAAGGACCCCGAGGGGTGGGGCAACCCGTGTTGGCACCCCCAGCTTACAACAGGGAAAACTGGGCTCAGGGCAGCAAAGTGACTTGCTAGGGGCAAGGTCATGCCTGCCTTTAGTTTCAGTTGGAAACTGCCAAAGGGGCGTGTGGTGGAGGGCGCTCTCCGTCACCTCCTCCCCTCACCTCTAGCCAGGACCCACTCCCACAACTCTTGAGGGAGAGATGGAAGCCTTGATCACAGCCCAGGAACCGTTTGACAGAAAAATAGACAATTACAAAAGAGTTCAAAAAACGGACCCTCAGATTCTGCTGTGGGGAGGCATTCCTTCCTATGAGACGATTAAAACCCATTGCCTCTGAGTCGATTCCAACTCATAGTGACCCTATAGGACAGAGTAGAACTGCTCCATAGAGTTATGAGATGATTTTAAAAAAAAAAAAAAGCCCATTGCCATCAAATCGATTCCAACTCATAGCGACCCTATAGGACAGAGTAGAACTGCCCCATAGAGTTTCCAAGGAGTGCCTGGTGGATTCGAACTGCCGGCCCTTTGGTTAGCAGTCATAGCTCTTAACCACTACACTGCCACCAGGGGTTTCAGTGAGTGATCAGCACTCCTGTATTCTGCTTCCCTGGGGCTTATGTGTGGACTTTCCACTCCACCTCCAGCTCTGTGTTACCCCTAGAACTGCCTTAACTGGCCCAGGCAGAGACCAAACTGAAACTGGAGGTCGCAGGGAGTCTCTTCACTTACATAAAACCTCGCAGAGCAAGGAACCCACCAAGCAACCTGCGCAGGAGCTGCCCAGATCCTAGGGGACAAAGTTGCCTTGTGTTGCATGGCCTTTAATTCTCTCAACAGCCCAGTGAGGTAGGTAGTAATATTGCCCCTGGTTTACAGCTACAGAGGCTACCCGTTGCCGTGGAGTCAATACTGACTCATAAGGACCCTGAAGAACAGAGTAGAGCTGCCCCATACAGTTTCCAAGTAGTGTCTGGCAGATTCGAACTGCCAACCTTTTGGTTAGCAGCATAGCTCTTAACCACTGTGCCAACAGCGTTTAGATCACTTGCCTAAGGTGCCAGGTTTTCCTGACCACCAGCTCAGCGCTTTGTCAACTAGGTCTCAACATTTAGGTACAGTTCAGATTACATTACACACACACAGAGCTGCCCAACTTTTACCTTCTCCAAGCAGAATCACATTCTCATTGTCAATGACTGATTTTTGTAGAACCTGGTAGGATTTTTCAAACCTGCTTTTGTTCCCTGAAATAAACTATCCCCATCTCTGACTCCACAATCAACATATTCTCAATCATGGTAGCATAAACAAAGGACAAAGAGGTCACCATGGAGATTCAAGAGGTCCTGGTTACATTCAAGTTCATTCACTCAGTCCATTAGCATTCCCTGTAAACCTCCTAGAGGCCAGACACCTAGCAGGTTGCTGATGAAGATGAGAGACGGGACTAGGAATAGGGGAGGAGAAAGAGTGCAGGCCCAAAGGAGTATGCAATCTAGAAGGCCCACAGTCCCCACCTTGGGGGTTCTAGTCAGGTGGGTTAGAAAAACCCACAAAGAGATAATTACATGAGAGCATAAGACAGGTAGGAACTATGTGGGGGTACAGAAGCAAGAATGCTGCTGGTGGAATTCCAGGAAGGATTCCCTAATGCGGTAGCATTTGTGCTGGGCCTTGAAGAATGAGTGATTCTCCAGAGGCAATGGGGAAGGCCATCGTACGTGGAGGAAGTAAGACCTGAAAGAATGAAAGTTCATGGCCTGTTGGAGAGCAGTCAGGAGATGTTAGGGTACTCCAGCACAGGGTGGGTATTATTGAAGGCGCATTAGGCTGCAGTGGGAATCAGAGGCCATAATTAGAAGGACCTGGGTGCTAAACTAAGGAGTTTAGTCTTTACCTGACTGGCAAATGAGACACTGAAAGACTTTAGACAGGGTAGTGACATGAGGTTTATTTTCTATTTATTATTATTGTTTAGCAGAGTAATTGCGGAGAATGGAAGCATGATGGCCACAGGATCCCTTGTATGGTTGAGCAGGTTGTGCACCATCCACACTGTAGTCTATCATAGATGGTGGCCCTGGTGTTGTGCAGCGTTGGCCATGTGTTGTGGCCCTGGGTGTCCAACCCCAGATTCAGATTTGTTCTCCATTTCTTTTAATCAGTGAGTGGGTATTTCCCACTCATGCACACATACACACTCACAAGCAGCTATAGATATGTATACCCACACAAACACACACTTTTCTAAAGAAATTTATCTGTCTCTTCCTAGAAAGTTTACTCATTTCCTAATTCTGCTGAGTCTGGAACACACCTGAAAAAGACACCACACTTCAAGACATACTATAAAGCTACACTTGCGAAGGCAATGTGGTATTGGCGAAAGGGTAAACAGAGATGAATGGAACAGAATAGAGAGCCCACAAATATTCCCACACAAAGACAGTCAAATAATTTTTCACAAAGGTGCCAGTGTGGCTTGAGAGGGTAAAGGAAAGTCTCAACAAATGTACTGGATACCTATTTGAGAAAAAAATAATAATTTTGACCCCTATTACACACCATACATATAAATCTCCTGGAGATACATCATGCATCTTCGCATAAAAGCTTAAACTATAAAGCTACTAGAAGAAAACACAGAAGAGTATCCTCGCAACCACGGGGTAGGCAATGATCTCTTAGACAGGGCACCGAAAACATGAACCATAAATCAAAAATCAATAAATTGGATGACATTAAAATTCAAAATGGTGGCTGAGCAAAAAATACGCCATCAAGAAAATAAACAGGCAAATCACAAACTGGGAGAAAATATTTATAATACATCTTCTGACACGATTGATATACAAAATACATAAAGAACTCCTACCACTCAATAATAAAAAGACAACACAATTTTTTTTAAAAATGGCCAAAGTCTTAAACAATTAAAAAAAAAAATACAAATGACCACAATACAGAAACACACGCTAAAGCACTCAACATCGTCAGTCACCAGAGAAATGCAAATAAAAGCCACAATGAGGTACCACCGCACACCCACCAGAATGAAGGAAATTAGAGACTGACAACACCAGATGCTGGGCATCACAGTTCTCAGACATCCCTGGAAGGAATGTTAAATGGGTGCAGCCACTTTGAGAAACCATATGAGAGTTTTTTTTTTAAGTTAAACATATAACTGTACAGCGATTTACCGGTAAATGTTTAACAACCACCTACCTGGGGAAAAAAAAAAAAATCCCTGGTTTGTAGCGTTTGGTTATTTCCATGGTGTAAATATTTCCACCATGATTGACTTCAAGCCATCAGTATGATGTCCCTAAAAGCAGAGCTGAAAGAAATGGTCACTACTGGCTCTTGGTAACCAGTACCAGCCTGCTCCAACACACCACCTACCCCAGGACCTAGCAATCCTACTCATAGGTACTTACCTGGGAGAAACGAGAGCATGTGAAAACGCAGAGTCTCATTCAAGAATGTTCATAGTAGCTTTATTTATTATAACAAAAAACTGGGAACAACCAAGATACCAGTTACTAATGAATAGATACATAAATTGCACTATATTCATACGAGGAATACTGCTTATAAAATTAAGATAAAAATGAATATTCTAACACACTAATGTTTATTGCAGCACTATTCACAATAGCCAAAAGGTGGAAACAGATGAACAGATGAACAATATGCGGTACATGCATACAATGGAAAACTACCCAGCCATAAAGAGAAGTGAAATCCTGATACGTGCTACAACGTGGAGGAACCTTAGAAAAATTATGCTGAGTGAAGTAAGTCAATCACAAAAGGACAAATATTATATGATCTCACTCAGAGGAAATATCTAGACTAGGCAAATGTACAGAGGCCAAAGCCTACTAGTGGTTACCAGGGGCTGGAGGGACAGGGGAAAAGGAGAGTCATTTTTAAGGAAGCATTGAATTTCTGTTCATGGTGATGGGAAATTTGGCAATGGATATTAGTAATAGTTGCCCAACATGATTAACATAATTGATGTCTCTCAATTATACCCATGAAAAACATCAAATTGGCAAATGTGTTACATATATTTTTACAATAAAAAAATGAATTATCTACTGAGACACGCAACGATGTGGATGAATCTCAAAAATACTATGCTGTCTGAAAGAGGACAAAAATGAAAAGATTATTCAGTATGGTCCCATTTACATAAGATTCTGGAATAGTCAAAACTAGACAATGGTGATAGAAATCAGATTAGTAGTTGGCGGGAGTAGGTGGGATTGACCAGGAAGGACCACGAGAAGACTTTCTGGGGTGATAGAAATGTTCTGGGCTTTGATGTGCCTGCACTGGTCAAAACAGTATACTTTAGAACTGAGCATTTTACTGTATGTAAATTATACCTCTAAAAGAAAAAGGCATCACAGCTAAAAAGCATGGGTTTCTCTTCACTTGTATACTCAAGATACCTTAGGACAAAAGAGTGAACCTCACAGCCCAGCTCGGGAGCTACAAAACAGCTGGCTCAGCACATGGGCCTCAGAGAGTGAGCTGTGTTTCTCTTATTTTCTTTTAGTAAAACCAACAAAACATTATTTGCTTTGTCGCCCACTGTGGTTACTAGGTCCCCTAGCCACAGGGCAGATTATGGGCCAGGGAGCTGAGGGCACAGAGGTCAGCCTGGCCTCATAGTCTCCAGTCCTGCTCATCTTTCTTCCACCCCCTCTCCCAGTTTTGACACATCCATTTAAGGAACCAAAAACAGTAGTCTGCCTTCAAGTTCTTTCCACTCCTTTTTACTTCCAACGCTCCTTCCGCCATCCACAAACGTCCATCAGTCTTCCAGTTAAATATTATAGAGATAGATGCTAAGTATTTGGTATCAGTCCAGGACAGTCAGAGATTCCTGTCTCCAAGAGTTCTACACATAATTGAAGCACAAAATAGTTAAGTAACTTGTCAAAGGTCACCAGTGTGTCTGAGTTTAACACGTATTTCTGCCAACACCTAACTAGCTGTGTGATCATGACTATGTTACTTAAACTCTCTGAGCTTCAATTTCCTTATTTGCAAAACAGGGGAAATAATTGCTGCCCAGCAGGCTATTTTAGGGATAAAATGAGAATTTATGACAGCTACAGCAGTTGTTCACAACAACAACAGCATGTTTGGGCACTTCAAGTTTAGGGCTAGTTTCTTTTTTCATTTTTCCTTCTAATATTTTGGAGCCCTAGTTTTTTTTAGTGGTGTAGTGGTTAAGAGCTCGGCTGCTAACCAAAAGGTTAGCAGTTCAAATCCACCAGCCACTCCTTGAAAACCCTATGGGCCAGTTCTACTCTGTTGTATAGGGTCACTATGAGTTGGAACCAACTCAACGGCACCTAACAACAACAACTACTACATTTTAACGATACTCTCAGATGAGAAAACAATCTTTGAGAGGTTGTGCAGCTCAGCCAGGCCATCCCTCCAACAAGGAGCAAAGGCAGGATTCAAACCCAGGTCTTTGGCTCTTTTTCTAATCCTTCCACCCGGAGTTTTCTCTGGGTGAAAGGCCATCTGACCCATGGCACAGCAGTGGACTCCACACACTTGAGCTCCCATCTCTGCAATTCCAGAAAAATAGCATGCAAGGGCCAGGTGCAGGAAGGTGGGAAGGCTGTTGTCTCATACAAAAACAGTAAAATTCCTTTCACACCCTTCCACCTCCTACCCCTTAATTAGTCTCTTATGAACATAAAGTCTCCTTAGCTTTTCACAATTTTATAAAGAGTTACTTGTACAAATCTCAGAGACCAAATGTGAGGCACTTGTAACACTTCACACAATACACAAGGTTTCCTCTGGCTTTTCCGTAGTTTAGTCACACAAGCTTTCCTTTAGCAAAATGTGTTAATCATTGTCCAGTCACTCTCCACCCCTCCTTAACTTCATTCTCATTCTCTCTAAAAATGTCTGGTTCCAGGGTCATCCAAAACACTGCTGGCTGCTCTTCTTAATTGCCTGATTCCCAAAAGTAATGTCTCTTCAGCCTTCTTTCTTATTTGACCTTCTTTCTTGGCTAGTCAATGTTCCACAAACACAGTACTTTGGTATCTCTGTGCTTTGCAGGTGTTGTCTCCCCCGCGTTCCCTTCATCTTCAGACATTATCCATCCTTTGAAATTCAGCTCAAATGTCAGCTCCTCTGTGAAGAGTTCCCTAATGTCTCTAGCTAGGAGTGATCTCTTCTCCCCTCTGAGCCCCTACAGCACTTTTCTAAACCTCCTTGATATGGCACTGGTCATTGTCTCCATGATGAATGACATGGACAGGCTGAGATGTTGGTGAGTTAATTGGTAAGTGAGTAGGTGGATGAATGGGAAGGAAGGAGGGAGGGAAGGAGACAAGGCATCAGGGAGGGAGGGAGAAAAGGATGTATATATGGATGGATGGATGGATGGATGGATGGATAGATGGATGGATGGATGGATGGATGGATGGATGGATGGATGGATGGGTGGGTGGGTGGTGGATGGATGGAAGTCATATGAATTGTTCAGTGAGTGGATAGATAACACAAAGGCAGTATTTCCTAGCACTCTAAGATATACTCATATCTGGGTTTCTGAATCATATGAATATATTTATTTGTTCAATGTTTATTCAACGGTTATTCATTCATCCACAATCTATGTCTGATCTAGAGAACAGGCATTGGGAATATTTAATTCAGACTGAATTCCAAGTCCTGTATAGTCAATGCTTATAGATGACAAAGGGCCAAATATATCTTAATTTGTCCCCAACCTGGAGTTTTTACTAGCATTAAAAAGCAGAGGTAATACAATTCTTTTTTGTATTCTTCAGGTCCCAGATGAATGGGAGGTCAACCAGTCTAGCTGCTCATTTCCAGTTGAGAAAACAGGTCTAGAGAGGGAAAGTAGCTTGCTAAGAACAGAGGTAAAACGAAACTAAAACTTAGAATCTTGACTCCCAAACTTGACCTTGTCCTTTTATACCTGAACACTTAAAACCAAAAAAAAAAGGGCTGGCTTATCCATTTTAGGTGTGTTTTGAACCTTGATAAAAAGCAGAGAGGTTTGGAGAGAAAGCCCAAGACCTACTTATCTGAAGAGAGCTGAGGTTTCTGATTACAGACACTTTCTCTTTTCAATGCCACTAGATTTAAGATGTTAAGATTCCAAGGTCTCATTTTTTTTTTTTTTTATTGTGCTTTAGGTGAAAGTTTACAGCTCAAGTTAGTTTCTCACTCAAAAATTTATACACATATTGTTTCATGACATTGGTTACAATCCCTACAATGTGACAGCAGCATTCTCCTCCTTTCTATCTCTGGTTCCCTGTGTCCATTCATCCAGTTACTGTCTCTTCCTGCCTTCTCGTCTTGCTTTTGGGCAGGAGTTGCCCACTGGCTCTCCTATATTTGATTGAACTAAGAAGCATGTTCCTCATGTGTGTTATTGTCTGTTTTATAGCTCTGTCTAATTTTTTGCTGAAAAGTGACTTCAGTTCTGAGTTAGTAGTGTGTCCAGGGGCTATAGTTTCAGGGGTTCCTCCAGTCTCTGTCAGACCAGTAAGTCTAGTCTTTTTTTGTGAATTTGAATTTTGTTCTACATTTTTCTCCTGCTCTGTCTGGTACTCTCTGTTGTGATCCCTGTCGGAGTGATAGGTGGTGGTAGTCAGGCACTACCTAGTTCTTCTGGGCTCAGGATGGTGGAGGCTCTAGTTCATGTGGTCCTTTAGTTCTTTAGGCTAATATTTTCCTTGTATCTTTGGTTTTCTTCATTCTCCTTTGCTCTGCATGGAATAGAACCAATAGATGTATCTTAGATGGCCACTGGCAAGCTTTTAAGACCCCACATGCTACTCACCAAAGTAGGATGTAGAACATTTTCACTTTGAACTATGTTATGCCAATTGACCTAGATGTCCCATGTCCCCTGGGACTACTATGGTCCCCAGCTCTCAGCCCCAGCAACTCGGCCCCTCAAGGTGTTTGGATGTGTCTAAGAAACTTCTACCACTTTGCCTTGGTCATGTTGTACTGACTTCTCCTATATTGTGTGGTGTCTTTCCCTTCATCAAAGTTGACACTTGTCTACTATCTAGTTAGTGATTTCCCCTCCAACCCCATTTTTAGCTCATAACCATCAAAGATTGATTCTTTCTATGTGGAAAACTTTTCATAAGTTTTTATAATAATGGTTTCATACAGTATTTGTCTTATTTCACTCAGCATAACGCCTTCCAGATTCATCCATGTTGTGAGATGTTTCTCAGATTCATCATTGTTCTGTACTGTTACGTAGTATTCCATTGTGTGTATGTACCATAGTTTGTTTATCCAGTCATCTGTTGATGGGCACTTAGGTTGTTTCCATTTTTTTGCTCTTGTGAATAGTGCTGTAGTGAACATGGATGTGTATATACCTATTCATGTGATGGCTTATTTCTCTAGGTTATATTCCTAGGAGTGAGATTGCTTGACTGTATGGTATTTCTATTTCTGGCTTTTTAAGGAGGTGCCATATCGTTTTCCATAGTGGTTATACCATTTTATATTCCCACCAGCAGAGCATAAGAGTTTCAGTCACCCCTCAACCTCTCCAACATTTGTTATTTTATTTTATTTATTAGTGCCAGTAATGTCAGAGTGAGATGGTATCTCACTGTAGTTTTAATTTGCATTTTTCTAATGGCTAGTGATCGTGACCATTTCCTCCTGTGTCTGTTAGCCGCCTGAACGTCTTCTTTGGGAAAGTATCTGTTCATATCCTTTGCCCACTTTTTAATTGGATTATTTGTCTTTTTGTTGTAGAGGTTTTAGATTTTCATGTAGATTTTACAGGTTAGACCCTTGTCGGATAAGTTGTGGACAAAAATTTTTTCCCTGTCTGTAGCTTCTCTTTCTACTCTTTTTTAGAAGTCTTTGAATGAGCATAAATGTTTAACTTTTAGGAAATCCCAATTATCTAATTCATTTTCTGCTGTTTGTGCATTTTTAATTATGTTTGGTATTCAGTTTATGTCATATATTAAGGTCCCTAGCATTGTCTCTATTTTTTCTTTCATGATCTTTATTGTTTTCGGTTTTATATTTAGGTCTTTGATTCATTTTGAGTTAGTTTTTGTGTATGGTGTGACATATGGATCTTGTTTCATATTTTTACAGACAGACATCCAGTTGTGCCAGTACCATTTGTTAGAGGCTGTTTTTTCCCCATTTAATGAACTTCGGCCCTTTGCCAAATATCAGCTGCTCATAGATGGATGGGTTTATGTCTGGGTTCTCAATTCTGTTCCATTGGTCTATGTCTCTGTTGTTGTATCAGTACCAGGCTGTTTTGACTACTGTGGCTGTATAATAGGTTCCAAGATCAGGTAGTGTGAAGCCTCCCACTTTGTTCTTCTTCTTCAACGATGTTTTACTTATCCGGGGTCTTTTCTCTTTCCATATAAAGTTGGCGATTTGTTTCTGAAATCTTGTTAAAGAATATTCTTGGAATTGGGATCAGGATTGTATTGTATCTGTAGATTGCTTTGGGTAGCATTGATATTTTCACAGTGGTGAGTCTTCCTATCCATGAGTGTGGTATGTTTTTCCATTATGTAGGTCTCCTTTAGTTTCTTGCAGCAGTGTTTTGAAGTTCTGTTTGTGTAGGTCTTTCATGTCTCTGGTTAGATTTACTCCTAAGTATTTTATCTTCTTGGTGGCTCTTGTAAATGATACTGATTTGCTGATTTCCTTTTCCATGTTCTTTGTTGGTGGTGGGGTGGGGGTGAATGCCACAGGTCTGCAGCTCCCGCTTAGCTGTGCAGGTGAGGTGGGCTTCAGCTGGGAACCCTGCCCACCTTGTCCCAATATGGTTGTGCTGTGCCGGCTCGGCCAGCAAGGCACTGGTGAGGGTGATCAGAGGGGGTGGAGGGCGCTGCAAGTGCAGGGACCCCCTGTGCCAGTGGCTGGCTGAAGGGTGGGTCACCTCAGACCAGGCCCAGAGCTACTGGTTTAAGGGGCAGGGCAGGGTCAAATGCCACAGATCTGCATCTCTTGACTGACTGTTGCAGATGAAGTGGGCTTCAACGGGGAACACTGCCCGCCTTGACCCAGTGTGACATGCTGTGCTGGCTTAGCCACCAAGACCCTGGTGCAGGTGACCAGATGAGGTAGAGGATGCTGCAAGCTCGTGGATCCCCTGCACCAGTCGCTGGGTGAAGGGGTAGGACTGGACTGGATGGAGAACTACTGGCTTAGGGAGCAGGGTGGTGTCCAGTGTCACAGATCTGCAGCTCCCACTTGGCTGCTGCAAGTGGAAATGGGCTTCAGCTGGGAACCCTGGACGTGCTGTGCCAGCTCAGCCAGCAAGGCATTGACGTGGACGATCAGAGGTGGTGGAGGGCGCTGCAAACTTAAGGACGGCCTGTTATCAGTGGCTGGTCAAAGGGGCAGGTACCTCCGGACCAGGGCTATGGTGGTGTTCAATGCTGCTGGACTCGTGTCAAAGTGGTGAGAGGGGTGGGATGGGGAAGGGAGTGCTCCTCAGTCCGTGGAGCTCTGGCAGAGGATGGGGCTGGGATGTGTGTGGTGGGTTAGGTGCACGCACTTAAATTTCCCAAGTCTAGTATCACTCCTGTTTGACTCTGGAGGTGTGTGCAGAGTCGCTTCTGCTTAGCTGTACTAGGTGGGATGGCTTTTGGCTTGGGATGTTTGTGCTTGCCTCAGTATGTCCATGCTGTGCAGGTTTGGCTAGCAGGACGCCGTCAAATTCGTAATTCTCTGTTTCCTCTTGTTTTTGAGTTGTCTCTCCTTCCACCTGTCACTTAGTCTGATTCTTTAGCTTTGTCTTTGATGCTTAGGGTTCTTAGATTGTCGTATACATCTGAATCACTTGCTTTTTGGGGTCTTTGTCGCAAGAGGGACAAACGAAACATCTGACTATTCCGCCATCTTGATGCACCTCTCTTCCAAGGCCTCATTTGTATAATGAAGAGAAAAATAGTATGCCTCTGACTCCTTCCCAAGGGCTCTGCAGGATTCCAGAGCTGTGTTTCCTCTCTGATGTGGGAAATGAAGTACTGGAAACCTAGGTGCTATTGGCTCTTTCTTCTTAGCAGAACGTCTAACATCCACCAGGACTTGGTAACATTTTAAAGAACCACTTCTCTGCTCAGTCGATTTAATCACTTCCCATAGTTTTTATTACAAACTAGATACTCAGGTAAAACTGTGTAGGCTACTAATTTCACTTACATCCTGGCCCTGGCTTCTCTGTCCCATACTATAACTCAACAACACTTCCCAAGAATCTCTAAAACTTTGATCCAAAGTTTCCAGAAACACCTTCATTTCTGTTTTTTTTATTTTAAAATATAATTTCTTGATGACCACTGTTCAGAGCCTCAGCAACCCTCCTTTAAAAGATACCACCATCTGCCCCCAAACTGTGTGAATAACAAAGGGTACAATTATCTGTGTTACAGAAATACAGCAGTGACAGGCTATTCACAGGAATTTAAAAAAAAAAAAAAAAAAAAAAATTTTTTTTTTTTTTTTGTTATTCTCTCCTGGGGAGTCCAAGCATAATAGGAAGAAAGTGGGAGAGAGTGGCCAGAGAATGGGAGCATCACAGGAGGGTATCTCTGCAAGAACTTGGCCTCTTCCACCAGTGCCCAAGGAGCAATTATGATGGATTGGCCAACCCAAAACACGTCCTACTTTTATGAATTTCCAATCAATACCCAAAATGCCAGAAGTTTCTTTTCAAATTAAAAAAAAAAAGAAAAGTGAGGGAGGAAGAAAGGAAGAAATCCAAACAGTGGACAAAAACCAGGCGGCTGGGGCTCCTCACTCCAGCTTGTGAAGAGACAACAATGGTGAGAACTCAAGGCCCAGAACCACAAGGCAGCTTTCAGATACCTCTTGACCTTGTCACTTCCTGGGTAATTAAGAGGCACTACAGTTCCGTGTCACTGTCAGTGGGCTGCATGTATATCGATAGATAGATATATATGTTCTTAAAAGATTCTTTTTCTATAGCATTGGTCAGGATCCTGCCAAAGAAAAGGGGGAGAAGAAAGACATTTTGTCCAGAGTGTAGTGAAAGGAAACATGAAAGGAGAAACCTGAATTTTTCAGCACAGTCTGCTGCTGACTTGGGAAAATGGCGCAGACAAGAATAGATGGCTTGTTCCCTGTTGTTTTTTTCCTTCCCTTGCTTGACAGATTATCTCTGTGAACGTGTTGTAGGCAGCAGGGCACCCCCTCCTGCTCTGTGTTCTTCTCCAGATACCTTCAGAGCAACAATCCAAACACTGAGGTCTACAAGAGGGGGAATCAATGCCTTGCTTCACGGGGCCCCAAGGGGACCTGCTTTCTTGGGCCTCAGTTTCTCCACATGAGGAAAATTGGACTAAATCCTCTTTGGAGCCTTTCCAACGCTGATATTTTCTGAGGCCTTGAGAAATGGTTTCTACCTTCTGACCCTGCCAAGGAAGCAGGGGAACATGGAATACTTGGAGGCAGGAGTGGGTCTCCTGACCCATGTCTGTCAAGCACCAGCCTCCAAGGCAACTCAAACCTGTAGGAAGCCCCAAGGTGAGGACACTGGGAGAAGGCCTTATCAACCCACTGGAGAGAAGGACAGTGCTAAAGGCATCTTGCCACCTCTGACATGGATGGTTCTTCAATGAGTCATCTCAACTGTGTTCTCTCCCAGTGACATTTGTCTGTGGGTCGACTTAGAATGTTGCTCACAGTCTGCTTTGTAAATCGGATCCGAGTGGCATCTCTTCCATGGACTGTTAACTCCCTGAGGCACGCCCCTCATCGCCTGTTAACTCTGCATCCCTTTCACCACCAAGTCCATTCTAGCTGAACTTAAGAAAAGCTGGCTCCCAGACAACATGGTGTCCGTCACAGCCCCACCTTAAGGGCGGTGCCAGGTCAGTATGACCCGTCCTGAATAAAAGCAGGCTTATCATTACTTTGGCCTCTTGGTCACTTTTTCTTCTGGCTGGCTTAAAGCTCTTTGCATTTTTTCTCATGGTGACTTGAAGGGCAAGAGGAGCAAGTATTATCAACCCAGGGAAACCCAGGTACAGAAAAGCAAAGTTATTGGCTCTAGTGAAATGAACAGCAGTGGAAGTGAGACTGGACCTCAAGGGCTTATGTCTCCTCGGTATCGACATAAGCACTCACAACTTTAGTCCTCAAAAAATTATTGGGACAGAGGCCAAAGAGAGAGAACGCTTGAGAAGAAGGTTGGAAGAAGACAAAAAGTAGGTCACCCTTAAAACAAAAACAAACAAAAAACACTGAAAGGGAGTGACCAGAAAGCAACATTCTATACCCATGCTATCCAACAGAACTTTCTGCGATGATAGAACAGTTCTTTTCTGCGATATCCAATATCGTAGCCCCTAGTCATGTGGGGCTACTAAGCACTTGAAATGTAGCTAGTACTGAAGAATTGAGTTTTATATTTTCTTACATTTTCACTGATGTAAACTTAAATTTAAATAGCCATGTGTGCCCCAGGTGGATGCCAAGTGAGAGTTAAAAAACCTTTGTTTATTGTCTTATTCAGGTTTTTAAAGACTTTATGTAGTTCCAAACCACCTGAAGCTTTGTAATGTTTTTGGAGAATGAGGATAGGTATGGGACTGTATCTTAGTTATCTAGTGCAACTGTAACAGAAATACCACACGTGGATGGCTTTGAACCATTCTTTCACAGTTTGGGAGGCTAGAAGTCCAAATTCAGGGTGCCAGCTTCAGGGGAAGGCTTTCTCTCTCTGTCGGCTCCAGGGGAAAGGACTTTGTCATCAATCTTCCTCTAGTCTGAGAGCATCTCAGCGCAGGGATCCTGGGTCCAAAGGACATGCTATTCTCCTGGCTCCTACTTTTTGGTGTTATGAGGTCCTGTTGTCTCTCTGCTAGATTTTCTCTTTTATACCTCAAAAGACATCGACTAAAGATACAACCTAATCTTGTAGGTTGGAAACCCTGGTGGCGTAGTGGTTAAGTGCTATGCCTGCTAACCAAAAGATCAGCAGTTCAAATCCACCAGGTGCTCCTTGGAAACTCTATGGGGCAGTTCTACTCTGTCTTATAGGGTCGTTATGAGTTGGAATTGACTGGATGGCAATGGGATGGGTCTTATAGATTGAGTCCTGCCTCATTAACGTAACTGTCTCTAATCCTGCCTCATTAACATCATAGAGGTAGGAATTACAACACATAGGAAAACCACATCAGATAACAAAATGGTGGACAACCACACAATACTGGGAATCATGGCCTTGCCAACCTGACACACATTTTTGGAAGGCACAATTCAACCCATAACAGACTGTATTTTCAAAATCCATTAGCACCTGCCCAGAGTTGGCGGCAGAGCATACCCTGAGGCAGCCAGCAAAAGCCTGCCCCCACCTGGATGCCTCTTCTCCTTCTGGTGACCCCTGGCCCACACTCCCATGCGCCCTCCCTCCCACTGTCTCCCACCTTCACCCTAACACTAATGACAAGGCACCACCACGGTTGCATTGACCCCTCTGATGGATTCTGAGCTTCAGAGGGCAGGGACTGAGTAGTAACTTCCCTCCAGCTCCCAGCCCAATCCAGGTCACAAAGCAGGTGCTCAAAGGGGTTATTTCGAACAGAATTCAAAATATTTAATTCCATCATTATGACTGTAACAGGATCTTTGAGAAGAACAGCTTTTGACATTAGCTTTTTGACACGCACTCATTAAAATTAAAAGTGAAACCAAACAAACCAAAAAAGACATTTTACCAAACACCTCCCATGGGGAGCCAAGTCCCTGCTCTAAGGCAGCTACAGCCCAGTGGCAGAAATGACCACGTACAGAAGCAAGTACGATTCCAGTCCTAAGATGATTAGTTCATTTGAGCAATGCAGATGGAGCCCGTGGAGGCTTCTGGGGAAAGACAGATGGATCACTGCTGATGTTGGAGGATAGGGGACAGGAGGAGATGGCTTCCAAGAAAAAGTGGCATCTGGGCCAGGCCTAGAGTGAGGAGGCAGATGAGCGTATGCAGAAAGGAGACTGGAATGGGAGCAAGGAGTACTGGCTGGAAGGCAGGAAGTGGGGGAGGGGCTGTGGACTGATCCAGCCTTTTCCACAACAGTGCTGCACAATAGGACTGGAAAGGAACTTTGCTCTGGCTAAAGCAGTGACGGTAGGGGGTCTCCCGCCCCCACAGCCCTTGGAGCTCAGGTTTAAAACCATAAGGAACTGAGGTGTTTCCTATTTCCAGCCTCTAGCCTGGCCCCCACTGAAATAGATCCCCCATTCTCAAGCCATGCCTCTTTCACAGGGAGTGAGGGTGGGCAGCTGAACAACCAGTGTGGCCTCCCCAGTGGCCCTGGGAAGGGGCTCCATTGTCTGCCCACACCTCTCCCTTCCACTGCTGTGAAATCTGCATCAGCTGGAGATGCCCAGGAGATGGGTTTCCATCTGTTCTGGGCATAGCTGGTGGGAAAGCCTCGGATCCATCCGAGAGGCGAGCTTTGCCGGTGAGTGTGACTTTGGCATCTTCGAGGCAGGCGGGGTAGGGAAGGAGCCCACTGCAGTTGCACGCTCAGCCAGCCCTGGGAACAGCTGCCGGCCATGGGGCCAAGAGACTCCCAGCTTCCCAGCAGCTCTCAAATCACCCATTTTGTAGCTTGGTTGCTAATGATGCAATTAAGTTCATCAGAAAAACATCTGTTCTGGGTGATGGGCACAGCGGATGTGCTCTGGGAGAAGGACATAGGAGTCAGCAACTTGAGTATCTAAGCAAGCAGCCTCCCCGCCCACGCCTGCCCCAAGAACCCCAAAGCGATCCCTCCAGTCTTCTTCCAACCATCTCTAACAAAACCAGCAAGTCCCCTCTAAGCCCTCAACCATGGCCTCAGGACAGAGGTTCCTTCACAGCTGGGCTGCGGGTTTCATTGCCGCCCACGCCTCTTCTCAAGCTCCCCACAGCGCTGTGAGGCTGGGTGGGCAGGGGTGGTGTTGTGAGCTATTGAGTTGATTCAACTCACAGCAACTCGGTAGAACAGAGTAGAACTGCCCCATAGGGCTTCCTAGGCTGTAACCTTTACAGAGCACACTGTCACATCTTTCTCCCGTGGAGCAGTGAGCTTAGTAGCCTTATGCTTATAACTGCTGGGCCACCAGCGCTCCTATGATTTCATGCGACCCCCCCACCCCAACCTCAATGCCTTCCCCCTTCTTCGAACACAGTTCGTGGGAGTTCTCCCTTATTCAAGGAAGGGGGAAAGCATTGAAACCAAGGGGGACTCCCGTGAGTGGTGGGCAGGGTATACTTCTGAGCAGATACTTGCTGGGCAGCTGTCGTGCTCAGGAACATGACCTTAACAGGGTTCTCAAAAAATGGGGCCTGTGACAATGCTTTGCAAACAGGTATTCACTTGGGAAATGACAACAGGAAACAATAGTGAGGTACAGTTTGAGAGAGTCCCAGGGAAGAGAGGAGAGTAAATACAAGAATGCATTTCTGAGGTGGCTCCCATCATGGGAAATTAGCGCCCAACTCCTTGAGAACTTCTGAAGAACTTTGTGAAATGCATCTCAGCACTGCCTGCCTGAGAGTTGAGTTCATTCATTTTGTTCCATTGCCACTGAGTTGATTCTGACTTGTAATGACCCTACGGGACAGGGTAGAACTGCTCCATAGGGTCTCTAAGGAGCAGCTGGTGGATTTGAATTGCCGACCTTTCTGGTTAGCAGCCGAGCTCTTAACCACTGCACCATCAGGGCTTCTGAGAGTCAAGGGGAGTAGCATTTATCTATAGTTTCTGTCCTCCATTGGTCAGAAGTAGTTCCGGGGAGTGATAAGCCCCCTGCAGTTCCAGGATGTGTATTTGGGGGCCAATTCCAGAAAGAACGCAGGGCGGGAAAGCCCCAGGACAGGAAGTGAGAGGTATATAGTGCTGGCCGGGGGTGAAGTGTGGCGAGTACACCTGCATAAAGCTGCTGAAAGCCTGCACGTAACCCAGTGCAGCGTGACGGCTGGAGAAAGGGGCCCGAGAGAGTTTCTCGGAAAGCCTTGGCAATTTTTCCTGCTTCCACCAAGTCTTTCCCTGGAGTCCAGGGCACCAGTTAAACCTGCTTGAGGCCTGCTGCTAGCTAAGATGCTGTATTAGTTTGTTTATTGCTGCTGTAAGCAACAGCCACACACAGTGGCTTAAAGCAACACAGATGTGTTATACATCTGGAGGTCACCAGCCTGAATGGGTTCTCACTGGGCTGAAATCAAGGAGTTGGCAGGGATGGTTTCTTCTGGGGGCTTTAGGGGAGAATCTGTTTCCTAGCCTTTTCCAGCTCCTAAAAGCCGCCTGTATTCCTTGGCTTGTGGCCCCTTCCATCTTCAAAGCCACAATGGCTGGTGGAGTCTTTCTCACATCGTAACACTCTGACTCTCCTGTCTCCCTTTTTCACTCATAAGGACCCTTGTGATCCCATTGGCCCCACTGGATAATACAGGAGAATTTCTCCATCTCAGAATCAGCGGATTAGCAGCTTTGTTCCCATTGACAGCCTTATTACACTTCACCCTGTAACCTAATTTCTTTGGGAGACCATTATTCCGCCTACCATACATGCTGTTCTCTGAAAAGAAGAGCTAGGTGTTCATGGAGTTAATTGGGGCTGGCTTTCTGCGCTGTCCTTGGAGCTGGGAGGAGAATACCCGCCTGTCCCTGAAGCAGTCTTTGGAATCTGCAACATCCTGGCACAGCAGCCTAACTTTGTTTGCAAAGGTCAACTAAGCCCAAGAAAGTCAGGGGACAGATGACCCAACAGCCCCAGGTCAGCCTTTGCATCATGGAAAATGCCTGAACTTTGCAGACAGATGGACTGAGCTCCAATCTCAACTTACTAGTTACCTGACTGCAAGACCTAGGGCAGGTCACTCAGCATTTCTAGGCCTCGTATCCCCATCTGTATAGCAGGACTAATGCCCTAGGGGGCTGTCCAAAGTAGAAATAATTTTTTTCAATACTCAAAAAAATATTTGTTGGAAACCTACTATGTGACTGGCACTCTTCTAGGCCCTGGGAACTCGGCAGGGAACAAGGCAAAGTTCCTACCTTCATCAGGCTTGCATTCTAGTTGGATGTATATGAGTTAAGTTCTTAGACATTGCCTGGAACATAGTAGGTACTCAATAAACTGAATGTATCATTAAGGTTTTCAAGTCTGCAATTCTCAAGGAAATAATACTTTGCCGTTGTTAGCCGCTATCCATAGGTTCCCAACTGATGGTAACCACATGCACAATGGAATGAAACACTGCCCGGTCCTGGGCCATCCTCATGACTGGTTGCTGATTGGACAATTGTGATCCACAGGGTTTTCACTGGCTGATTTTCAGAAGTAGATCACCAGGCCTAGTTCATCTTTATCTGAGAGCTTCGCTAAAATCTATTCAGCATCATAGCAACACGCAGACCTCCACTGACATTGGCCAGGAATTGAATCTGGGTTTCCCTCGTGGAAGGTGAGAACTGTACCACTGAACCATCAACGTCTCGAAAATAATACAATATTCTGGTTATTTACTATTTGTAACGAGATCACATCCATTATCTCATTTGATCCTCAGAACAACAATCCAGAGAGATAGGCCAGCTGAGATCCCAAGCCATGTTTCTTCCTGCAGCCCCTCTGAAACCTGTATCCAACCTAAGCACCGCCCCCCCAACCCCCCACCCCCGCCCCGTCCCGCTCCCCTCCCCCCCACAGAGCAAGCCACCTCCTTTCCTGTTCCCACACCTTCACTGACCGGGCAAAGGAATGGGGGATGGGAAACCAAAGGTTTTAAAATACAAACAGCTCTTCTCTAGAGTAACAGAAGCCATAAACTATTCTGGATCCACATTCTCCCCTAGTATAAGTATTTTAGCCATATTTTGGGTAAAACAACTTTTGCACTTCTCTTTTTACGTTGGGCACAGACTGCCTTGCTAGCACATTGTTTTCTTGTCCCTCTCCCCCATGGAACCGAGAACTCACCTAGCCTGGACAGCCAGCGGTTCTGACTCAGGAACCCGCACAGCATTGCCTAGTGAAGTGCTTTACGCTTACTTAGTAACCCCCATTAAAGGACCCATTGCATTGGGTAAATCTGCTGCAAAGGACCTCTTTAAAGTGTTGAAAAGCAAAGATGTCACCTTGAAGACTAAGGTGCACCTGACCCAAGCCATGGTATTTTCAATCACATCATATGCATGTGAAAGCTGGACAATGAATAAGGAAGGCCGAAGAAGAATTGATGCCTTTGAATTGTGGTGTTGGCGAAGAATATTGACTATACCATGGACTGCCAGAAGAACTAGCAAATCTGTCTTAGAAGAAGTACAACCAGAATGCTCCTTAAAAGCAAGGATGGCGAGACTGCATCTTACATACTTTGGACATGTTGTCAGGAGGGATCAGTCCCTGGAGAAGGACATTATGCTTGGTAAAGCACAGGGTCAACAGAAAAGAGGAAAAGCCTCAACGAGGTGGACTGACACAGTGGCTGCAACAATGAGCTCAAGCACAGCAACGATTGTAAAGATGGCTCAGGACCAGGCAGTGTTTCGTTCCATTGTGCATAGGGTCGCTATGAGTCGGAACTGACTTGACAGCATCTAACAACAACAACAAGTAACCCCCAGAGGGCATTTACTAAATCCACCCCTTCTCCCATGCCCGCAGTCTCTAGGTGGACAGGAAGCCTAGAGATGCTTCACCAGAAGCTTCAGGTGGATGCCCCATGCATGACAATTTATCTGTAAGTCTCTATTGTGACACTCAGGAAGCAGGTAAGAGCTTAGCCAGCTGGCCCCAATGCCTAGATGCTGGCAGCTGGCCCCTCCCCTGCAGGGCGAGTGTGAGGATGTCTGTGAGCATGCAAGTGTGTGCTTCTGGTCCCCTCTCACTTCCTAGTAAGGCTGTGGGGGCTGGGCAGGGGTGGCCCTGTGCACCGGGCAGTTGTCCCTGTGTCCCCGCTTCATCTGGTGTCTGCCTCCACCAGCCTTTCCCACACTCTGCCTGCCCTGCTACCAGGGCTCCCTCCTTGGCTTGTCAGATCTCTCAGGCTCCGCAGGCAGTGTGCCATCATTCTCAAGAATACAGAAAAGATTTTAGGGTTTGACAAGCCCAACATTTGCAGGTCTGTTTTCAGAGAAACACCCATCTTGGGGGATTAAACCTCCCTACTCGCCCCCAAGCCCCTCCCCATCCAGCCCAGAATATGAAAACATTCTTGACATAGTTGCCTGAAAAAGAATTTCTACAGAGAAAAATACTATCCATACCCTGTTATTTCAGTGACTTGGTTTGGAAGCACCAAAAGGAAGGGGATGGGGTGGAGAATAAAAAAGAAATTCCTTTAGTCAAATAGACTGTTAGTCTTAAAGTGGGCAGTACATAAGCTTTCCTTCCTGGTCTCGGGAAACACACACACTGGTTCTGTTACTCAGAAAGGCATGATCTCTGTGCCAACGAGGAGGAGTGGGCAAGCAAGAAATGGGAGAAGGGGCAAGAGTCCCAGGCCCAGAGCCCAGACGTACCAGGCAGAAGAGCGGGGACGAGGGACAGTTTTTGGGACATTTTATACTGGGACTGATGCTCACTCAGGTATTAAAAGGCTCTGAATCTGGTAGAGAAAAGATAAATCTCTCCTCATATTTGGGAAGTCCTGCTTCCCAGGGAGCTGTCTCTGTCTTGGGGAAATTTGCTCTTGCCAACTCTGAGCATGAAAAGTGAATTTGTGGGGGGATGCCTAGGGAAAGGCCAGGGAGGGTGACTCATTCTGAATTATTAAAGACTTTCACTGAAGGGAAGATTTCCATAAAGGCCAACTCTATTCTCATCTCTTAGGTTGGGAAGTTGCTAAATGTGTAACCAACCAGGGAGTCCCTGGTGTGATGAACTAGTGAAGAGAATACCAAGACATTAGTTGCCCTGGTTCCAAAGGAGGTGGAGTAATGCTTAAGAATATGATTGAAGATTGAGGGGTTGGTCCCAGTAGATGTAGTAAAAGACAGTTCTAAAGCCCTTAAGGTGAAGGAGGGGCCAGTGGTGGTTAGTGGTAGAATTCTTACTTTCTATGTGGGAAGCCCGGGTTCGATTCTCAGCCAGTGCACCTCATGAGCAGCCAGCACCCATCTATCTGTCAGTGGAGGACCGTGTGTCGTTGTGATGCTGCATAGGCTACAGTGGGGCTTCCAGACTAAGATGGGCTGGTGTAAATATTGTAGCAATATTTAAAAACAGCCAGTGAAAATCCTATGAATCACAACAGTCCCATTGTTTCCATTGGGTCACCATGAGTCCAGGGACAACAGGACAATAGCTAAGAGCAACAATAAGGTGAAGGAAATATGGGATTTCCCGGGATAAGAACCATCTACCCATCCATTCATTCAACAATCAAGTGCCTACATTGGGCAGAGTCCTGTGTTAAATGGTGATACCTTCAACGTGCAAGAGGGCACGGGAGCCCAGAAAGCTCTAGAAGGATGTGGTGGAAAGAACAGAAAGTGTAGAGGTTCTCCAAGGACTTGGTTGACTGGCAGGGCCAGGGAAAACATCCTGGTACAAACCTCAGGGCCAGGGCCTAGCACGTGTTGCTGAAGACAGGTGGCCTGACACCCACAGGCTGCTTGGAGATTTCCTGTGGCCTGAGCCCAAAATGGCACAGGCTGAGGCAGCCCGTCTTGTGTGTCAGTCAGGAGAGCAGTTTTCCAAATGAAGGGAAAAGGGAGAAACCATCAGGGAAGGACTTCTTTTCTCCTAGGAGCCCAGGAGCTGGTAGGAAGAGCTCACCCTAGGCCTGGGGACCTGGGGGTGGAGTAAGGATGCATTGCCTGACCCAGTGTGTGGACTGAAGGAGCTCATGGTAGGACCTCTGGGCTGGGGCCAGGTGAGGCCAGGGCATGAGGTCCCACATGTGGCTGG
Source organism: Loxodonta africana (assembly GCF_030014295.1). Taxonomy (NCBI): domain Eukaryota; kingdom Metazoa; phylum Chordata; class Mammalia; order Proboscidea; family Elephantidae; genus Loxodonta; species Loxodonta africana. Next base: position 20,900,534 of record NC_087342.1, on the reverse strand, counting down.
TCTTGCACAGCAAGTAGCCCACTGCCAAGGACAGTTGGCTTATCATGTGGTAGAAAGCAGAGGGCTGGGCTAGGGCAGGTGGAAACAGGAATCTTGAAGAAAGAAAGGGTTAAAAAAAAAAAAAACCCAAAGACCGTGCTTTAGAGAAGAAATGCTCCCTCCCTGTCCCCATGAATCCTAAAGTCAAGCCCGCAATAAACTGCCTGAGTAACGAGAAAATCAGCCAGGGAAGTGCCAAGAAATGCCTTGTAGAAGTCCTCGATCTGTACGGCAATGGCAAAAACCCATTGCCATCGAGTGAATTCTGACCCATAGTGACCCTAGCGGACAGAGTAGACTGCCCCATAGGGTTTCCAAGGAGCAGCTGGTAGATTCAAACTGCCGACCTTTTGGTTAGCAGTCAGTCGTATCACTTAACCACTGCACCTCCAGGGCTCAAAGTGTGGCAAAAAGAGAGCTTCCCACCACCTCTGTGCCTTCTCTCAGTAAAAGATTAATCTTAAAAATCCCTTTAGGTGCAGAGGGTATGTATTACAACATGCGTTTAACCCTCCTGCCTTGGATTTCTCTGGAAGCATTTAGCTTTCCTACTGCACGCTTGGAGGGGAACTTTGCAATCACCTGACAGCAAAGACATCTGAGATAGATAGGTCCTAGGAGAGAGTGGAGATTGATGTCTGGGTAGACCGTCTGGCCCCATTTCTAACTACCCACGCCCCTGCCCCCGCAAAGGTGAGCATCAAGACCCAAAGGCATTCAACTGGAGGCTGTGGGGGGCAGGGGAGGCCTCTAAAGCATACTCAATACTCTGGCTTCATCTGCCTCACTGCCACCCCCAGCCCCAACTCGACCACCCAGCCCAGCTCCGTGCTGAACTGATTAGTCATTCATAACGCTTAAGTCATTAATTCAGGAAGGAAGCCACGCTAGCTGCCTCCTCTTCTCAGCCAGAGTTTGCTGCCGTTGCAAAACAGATGAGTAATCAGACATTCCCGGGGCCCTCATTAAGCCCATTGCCAAGAAAGGTCTCTTTCAGCTCATTTGCTGGTGGGGAAGCCATGCTACAGGCCTTGAATCACACTGGATCCAGGGAAGAGCAAGGCCAAACTTGCCTGAGTTTACTGTTGCATCACCAAGATCAGCCATGGGAGAGGCTTGCCAGGTCAGTGAGCCCTGCCAACCCCACCCACACCCCCTGGGGCTGACCCTCTGTATGCTCTCTGCTGCTTTTGGGGTTTGGGGAAATCAAGTGATAAGAGTGAGATGGGTTGGGAGGGATGTTAGGTACTAGCTAGGGCCCAACGCCCCTATCTGACAGGTGGTGAAACTGAGGCCCAGGGAGTCAATGGCACTTGCCCAAGGCCAAAGAGCTAACTAACACAGACTTTGGATAGAACCCTGGTCTCTTAGTTCTCTGTCCCCAATAATTTCCACTGTATCAAATTGCTCCACAGTTAAGGGTTGGTTGTTAAGGAAGCACGTGAATGGCAAAATAATGGAAACCACTCGCCTGTCCATCAGAAGGCAAGCAGTCTAAAAACTGAGGTTAAATAAGAAACGCTAATCAGCCATTTAAAATGGTTGGTACCGCTCTCTATGTTCTGACACAGCAGCGCCTCCATGATACAGTTTTAAGAACATGAAAGCGAGACATAGAAACAGTGTACGTAGCACGCTACAATCTTGGAAGAGAAACGCACATGCACATATGCACACACACGAGCACACATGCACACAAAACCACACACGCACACACAACCACACACGCACACACATGCTTGCAAGCACACAGGCTATCTCTGTAGGATGTACAACAATCACAAGCGGCTGTATCTGGGAGAGGACCAGAAGGACTGAGTATCATGAATGAGAGGGGCTCACTTTTTGCTCTTTGCATCATGGACCTGTGTGATCTATTTAAGAAAGAAAAAAAAAAAAAATCACACCTAACACAAGACTGGAAGTCAGGGATCCTGATTAATGATCAACAGAACCATCTCAGTAAATGTAAGCCGAATAAACGACAGATTGATGATGGCAAGGTAAGTGAATGGACACATTTTTGTCTTCCCCCTGCCCCCTCCCCCCGATCTAAAATAACAATATATGGCATCCCATTCTAGAAAAAGATAGCTACCAGATCACATATTTATAAACCGGAAGGAAGCATAAGGATCATGGTGGCCAGCCCCTGGCTGGGCTGAGTACTAGGAGTCAGAGAACCAGGGCTCAAGCCATGAGTCACCTAAAATCTCAGAAATCTCAGTTTCTTCATCTGCAAAATGGGAATAATATTTCTGTCCTGAAATTTTTCTATCAACCGAATGAGATACTGAATGGGGAAGCACTTTGTAATACCTAATGTTCTAAATCCTTACGGTTTTCACTGGCCAGTTTTTTCAGAAGTAGAGCACCAAGTCCTTCCTCTCCATCTGTCTTAGTCTGGAAGCTCTGCCTAAACCCATTCACCATGGGTGACCCTGATGATATTTGAAATCCCTGGAGAAGGACATCATGCTTGGTAGAGTAGAGGGTTAGCGGAGAAGAGGAAGACCCTCAATGAGATGGACTGACACAGTGGCTGCAACCATGGACTCAAAAAGAGCAGCCATTGTAAGGATGGCACAGGACTGGGCAACGTTTCCTTCTGTTGTTCATTGGGTTGCTGTGACTCAAAACCGAATTGACAGCACCTAACAACAGCAGCAGCAATATTCTGAACAGGTTGAGGGGCTGTGGTTATTATTAGTAATACCACTTATCAGAGTGTGCTTTCTCCGACTAGTGCCCTTAACTGGCCAAGCTTCTGGGAGTAACTCTTGTTCATTGCATTGAGCCTGGCAAGCCCTATTCTCCCTGCACCCTTCTTCTCTCCACCTACAATCTGGACGCTCTTCCCACCATCTGTCCCTCAGCACTCGTTTCCAGGCACTCAGGTGCCTCTATGTAGGAAAGGCTCTCGGAAGGGTTCCTTGAGGCCCTTCCCCTTGATCCCCTTCCGCTCAGGCAACTAAAGCTCAGACAGGGAACTTGCATGAAGTCACAAAGGGACTCCACCAGGAAGAGAAAGGTTTCATTCGCTTCTGTCTTAAAAGCCTTCATTCTTGGTGAGCTGTATCTTCACTTGTAGAGACGTCTGAGAGAAACCACACCTTGAGCTTAATCAGCCACCCCTTCACAATTGGCTCACCTTTAACTGACATCCAGTGGGCAGCAAGGCTCTCAGGAAAGAGGGCCTGAGTCTCCTTGCAGGTGGTGACAGGGCACAGATTGCCTCCCAGCCTTTACTCCGGGACAAGGGAGGAGGGGGTGTCCGAGCCATATCTGGTGGGCATATGACAAGAATGGTACCCCTGGTAGGATCAAGCCTGGAGAGAAGCCAGAAGGAAAAAAATCACCCATCAGGAAAATTCCTCCACAGAGTCACCTGGGACAGTTGCTCCTGGAACTCCTAGTAACAACTTTCCACCTGGCGAGGAGGTCTCATATCCATACTTGGCAGAGCCTCGGGGAAGCATCTACTCCCATTCTCAACTTACGGATGAGGAAACTGAGGCTCAAAGAGAAGAAGGGAATTATATTTCTAGGTTCGGAACCAGTCTTCAACCTGCATTTCAGGGGTTCCATCTACGTCTATGTACAATGATGCCTGGAACACAGTAGGCCTTCAGTAAATGTTAGCCAACAGAGTGGAAGAAAAACCCACAGTGGTGCTGTGGAAAGGTTAGGACATTCATAATTTAGAATCCAAATATCTGTTGTCTGAATGGAAGAAAAAAGCAGGACAAGGGCGTGGAGACACTATAACCTTGTAAAGTAACGCACTCACTAGTCTAGGCCAATCCGTCACGAGCTAGTTACGGACTGCTAGGTGCGCACACGGCACAGCGGTGGTTCGGTGGGAGAGGTCTTGCCTGTTACGTAGGTCCAAATCCCAGCCAGTGCACCCCATGTGCAGCCATCACCCCTTTGTCAGCGGAGGCTTGCATGTTGCTATGATGCTGAACAGGTTTCAGCAGAGCTTCCAGACTAAGACAGACTAGGAAGAAAGGCCTGACGATCTCCTTCTGGAAATCAGCCACTGAAAACCCTATGGAGCACAACTGTCTGATCCACAACCAATCATGAGATGGCACAGGATCAGGCAGCATTTCCTACCGTTGTGCATGGGGTCACCATGAAACAGGCTGACTCAGTGGCAATGAACAACAAACAAGCATGCGTAAGAACTACACCAGGCCCTGGGTTCTTGGCTTCATTTCACTCTCTGCTCCGACGCAGACTCATGAAGCATTCCATATTTTTTTTGGAGCCCTGGTGGCACAGTGGTTAAGAGCTTGGATGCTAACCAAAAGGTCGGCGGTTCAAATGTTCCAACCGCTCCTTGGAAACTCTATGGGGCAGTTCTACTCTGTCCTAGAAGTTCACTATGAGTCTGAATCGACTCAATGGCTATGGGTTTTCTTACTCTTACACCACTCCTGATTTTCAAGATGTCCGCCTCCACACCCCTGCCCCGTAGCTGTATCACCGCCATATTGTATCTATTTCGTTGCAGCCACACCCCTCTCCAGGGATGGGTTGCATTTGCCCTTGTCATTGCTCAAGGACAGAATCCTTCCTTCTTCAGGCCTTTCCCTCTTTCATGAATGCATCCAGCCATTCATTAATTCATCAAACATTTTGTTGGTGCTGTTGTTAATTGCTAGGGACTTGAACTTACTGAACACGAATATGCCAGACAATACTAGTATCATTTCACATGAAAAAAATTACTGAAAAGGACACAGTGTGTTAGGTCTTTCATAAAAAGTCAAGATCCTAAAATGACATCATGTCCAAGCAACAAGGCCAGCAGTAAAAAGTTTGAGTTTTTATTAATGTATTATTATGATTTATTAATTATATTCCTGTCTCGAATTTTCCCTCAGTCCCCAGGATGGAATCAATAAATGGCAACATTTTTTCCGTCTGAGGTTTTTAAAGCACAGTACAAAAGCCGGGGGTTTTAATTTCACATGCATTAGTTTCTGGGTCTTGGGTCCTTTTTTTTTTTTTTTTCCTTTTCCCTTAAAGCAGATAAATGAGGTTCTAAACTTAGGATAATAAGGCTTAACAGTGAGGCGCTTTTTAAAAAGTGAATCATTTCTCAGTTCTCCTTTGCTAATCTCTCTTGGTAACATTAATTATGAGTTTGTGCGGCGTGCCCCAAGGCGAGCACCGCTTTCCCAGGACAATTAAAGTTGCTTAATTATTAAAAACTGTGTGTGCTGCTCCCCAGAGAGAAAGAGGCAGCCAGGCCCGGCTCCCACAGCCCCCCACAGGACTGACCGGACACTCTGTGGGAAACTGGGCTTCTTTCCCTCGCCATTGTCTTTCAATATAATCTATGAAAATCCCCTCCGCCCGCCACAGCCATCCCCTCCCACCCCAGGATGAATGATTTAAAGGCCAGTCCTGGCTAATTCCAGACTGCAGGCTTCTCACCACCTCAGGGCTTGGACTCTAGCTTCGCCATACCCTGATGGAAGAGGCCCTTGGGCCAGGGAGAGGCCAGGAGAGAGAATACGGCCTGGGATCTGGCACTGGAACGAGGCCCTACCGAATGGAGGGTGTTGGAAACCCCTCAGCCCATGGTTTGGAGTGGGTTTCTCTGGGTCTCGTTCCTCCTCATGCCTTCTGCCTCATGGAAGCGGGGCAGGCTGCACAGAAAAGGCACCACACACATGGAAAAAGGGTGGAGGAGCTGGGGCACCATGGCTAGACTGCCTGTGTAGCAAACATTACCAAAAGTGGAGACTGACTTGTTACAGCCTTTTCTCTAGGTTGAGCCCCAGGCAGAGAATGAAGAACTTGGAGGTCACCCTGGGTTCGGCTGTCAACACCACAGAGTGACCCTGGGCAAGTCATTCTCGCATCTGAGACTTACCTCCATAGTCCAAGGCAGCCTATGATCTCCACCAGCCTCCAAGTTCTGACACCTTGGTAAGTCTAACACTTCATGAAAAGGAAAACTCAAATCTTCCATTTCACTTCCTATTAGCTTCAGGGGACAAAACAGAGAGGAAGCCCTGCCCTTCCGGAGGCAACATTCTCTACTCCTATTCGTTGTCAGGTCCAGCTCCTTTGTTTTCCATGAGAGGAAGCTGAGACTGGAAAGAAGATACTGGTCCTTGAGTCTCCCAGCAAGTCACTGTGAGAGACAGGGCCCAGACCTCCTGAGCGCCAGCCGGGGGGGGGGACTTCCATTGGCTGCTGCTATCCATCTCCTTCCTCCTCCTTTGCTTTCTCCCCTTCTGCTATATTTAGTTCCTCCCCATGCCCAGCCCTCTCCCTGGGCTCCAAGTCTCTGAGGAAGTAATGTCCAGTAGAAATATGCTGGTCACAAATGCAAGCCACAAATGTAATTTCACAGTTTCTAGTTGCTACGCTGAAAAGGGAGCTTTGGTAGTTCCGCGGTAGAATTCTCTTCTTCTGTGTAGGAGACCTGGGTTCAACTCCCAACCAATGTACCTCATGTGCAGCCATCACCCATCTGTCAGTAGAGGCTTACGTGCTGCTATGATGCTGAACAGGTTTCAGTGGAGCTTCTGGACTAAAATAAACAAGGAAGAAAGGCCTGGTGATCCACTTCTGAAAAAATCAGCCAGTGAAAACCCTATGGATCTCAATGCCACTGATCCTGGGGATAGCATAGGAAGAAATCAAAAAACCTCTTGCCATCAAGTCGATTCCGACTCATATTGACCCCATAGGACAGGCAGCATTTATTTCTGTTGTGCATGGGGTCACCATGAGTTGGGGGCCAACTCAACAGCAGCTAACAATAACATTTATAAAAGTAAAAAGAAATAGGTGAAATTCATTTTAATGGTATATTTTATTTAGCCAATATATCCAAAATGTTATCCTTTCAACATGTAAAAAATATAAGAAATTATTAAGATATTTCACATGCTTTTTTTAATGAAATCTTAAAAATAAGGTGAGTAGTTTACATTTACAGTATGTCTCAGTTCGGATTAGCCACATTTCAAATGCTTAAAAGCCATCTGTGACTCAAGGCTACTGGACTGGACAGCGTAATAAGGCCCCTCCCATCTCTAACTCTTGATCCCTCTTCAATATTTTCAGGGACAGAAGGGTCCCTTACATGCACACAGCTTGGCATGGGGAGGCTGGAACGTGTGTACTTAAACATGGTGGCCACTCCCCCCATATATTGACACCATGGAAAACTGTGTAGTCCAAAAAAAGGCAGCCTACAATCTCCGGGGGCCTCCATGTTCTGATACTTTGATGAGTCTAACACCTCCTGGAAAGGAAAACTCAAATTTTCCATTTTGCTTCCTATTTTCATTAGTTCATTCAGTTTATATGGAAAAAGAAAACAAGGGTACTCTTTTCCTGACTTATATGGAAAAAAAAGGAACTTGTATGTAAAGAACCCCAAGATACATCGTTAAGTGAAAAAAGGCAAGAGAGAAACCAAAAAAAAAAAAAAAAACACCAAACCAAACCCATTGCTGTGGAGTCGATTCCGACTCATAACAACCCCACTGTAGAACTGCCTCACAGTCACCGAGGAGGGCCTGGTGGATTTGAACTGCCGACCTTTCGGTTAGCAGCCATAGCCCTTAACCATTACGCCACCAGGGTTTCCTAAGACACAAACAGCATATATGAAATTCTACCACTGCAGAGGATGTATGTATTTGGCTGTACACACATAAAATACCTCTAGAAGGAGTCACAAAAAACTAAGAACTTTGGTGCGAACCAGACGGGTGGAAGGCAAGCGTGGGACTTGGCCCTGCATGTACGTTTATACTTTTTAAACTCGGAAATGGGTGGACACATTACTTATTCAAAAATTAAAATGAGGACTCCAGTTAATGGGCACACCATTGGCTCATGAGGTCTTAGGTACCCTTAGGTCTTGCAGAGCACCTGTCCCCACTTCCCATCCCAGGGCATCCCATACAACCCGTTGCCGTCGAGTCGATTCTGACTCCTAACGACCCTATAGGACAGAGTAGAACTGCTCTATAGAGTTTCCAAGGAGCGCCTGGGTGGATTCGAACAGCTGACCTTTTGGTTAGCAGCTGTAGCTCTTAACCATTATGCCATCCAGGGCATCAGGAGGAGCCGATTCAGGTGTCTGTTGTTAGTGCTGCTCCACATTAGGAAGCGGGTGGGCTTGGCAGAAGCCCAGGGCAGAGAGACATGATATCAAGTGACTGTAAAGGTCTCTTTTGTTTCCGGGAAGGCAGTGGTTTCCACTCAGCATCTCCGCCCCCTTCAGTCCGCTGTCTCTGGGACCCCTTCACCACCTGCTTGCAAGGGCATCGTACCTCCCCGGGAAGAGCTTCCGGCCTTGAAGTGGGGCCGGGAGGAAGGCGCTGTCTGGGAACAGCACCATCCTCTCAGGGGTTTAACAAAGAAGGCCATTTCCAGAGGCATGATGCTACCCTGCTACCAAACCAAAAGAGCAAACCTACTGCTGTTAAGCCAGCTGCCCTGAAATACTGACATCTGCATCCTGGGCATGACACCGGGCAACGGAGCTAAGCAACCAGAGCAGAGAATGTCTGCCTGTGTGTGTCCACCTGTGTGCATCCGTGGCCCAGGCGCTGGCATTCAATCACTCACTTGTTCATTTTTCTTTTGACACGTATTTGCAGAGTCCCTGCTATACTATGGTCACTGTGTTATGCCCTTGGGTAACTCCAGGACAAGACAGACCAGGTCCCTGCTCTCATGGAATTTATAGTTCAGCAGGAGAAACAGACAGTAACTAAAAAACAGTCCACACCTTCCTGTTGTGATACATGGTTTAGTCTGGGCAGCCAGGACTGGTTGCACTCATTTCTTAGACTTATTTAAGCCGAGTCTAAGAAACATATAAATCCAGAGATGATAAGATGTGACAAGTGGACTTTATATGGACGATGGCCCCAAAGACCAGACTGTTAACTGCCCTGTGTCTTTGAAGGAGCCCTGGTGGCACAGTGGTTTGGTGTCCTTGAAAAAAACCATACCTCCTTACATTTTTTTTTGAACTAAAGTTTTTTTTTTTTTAATTTTCAAAAATAAAAACACTGCAAAAAACACTTGTATTTTCTTTTTTTTTACCCAGATGATTCACCCACTGTTAACACTTCATCCTATTTGCTTCATCAATTTTCTCTCTCTCTCTCCATATTTCATAAAGGTGAAGAGCCTGAGGTCTCCACTCTGAAGGAACTAATATCAAGTTCATTCCTGGGGTGAAAGGGATGAACGCCTGCACCCTTTAATTATGTCTGCATACTTTTTTTTTTTTTTTACCTTATACCTTCAGGTCTTTTTTTCCCATTCACCCAATCAAGGCACCTCAGCACTGGCAGCCATCTCAGAGTGTATCTAGTCCCATGGTTGCTAAACCTGGCTGATCGTCACGTGGGAAGCTTTTCAAAATACGATTTTCAGGCTCTGAGCCCAGAAATGCTGATTCAGCAGGTCTGGGGCCTCCTCCCGGTCCAGTTATTGATTCTGCAGGTCCCACGCTCAGAGGGGTGGTCCCCTGGGGCTGGCAAGGCCTGGGGAGTGAGTCAGTTGCTTGTGCTTGGCAACCGCCCGTCCTCGGGTGAATTTATCGTTCTCATTAAGGGGATGGCTTTTAAAACCTGCTGAGAGGACCAAGACTCGTTATTGTGTTCTGTGAGCATTTGCTGGCTCCCTGAATGCAGGTCTGACTGGCCAGGAGAGGGCTTCTGGGCTGGCTCAGCTCCATCTCATCAAGAAGAAGGAATTCTCCCGGGGCGAGGAAGCATTCTCTGTGTTGGCCACGCTTGCCTTCGGGATGCTTCCCTGGAGCCACTGGGAAAGCTGACCAGCCAGAAACTTACGCCCCCCCAGGCTCTTGTGGGTCTGGGCTGTTGAAATGAGGCAGACAGAGGAGAGAGAGGCTGTGGAGAAACACCACTGACAGCCCCTCCCCTGCCCACACACCAGGCCTGGCTGAAGAGAATTGAGACCCATTGCGGTCGAGTCAATTCTGACTCATAGTGACCTTAGAGAGCGGAGTAGAACTGCCCCACAGGGTTTCCCTGGCTGGAAATTATGGAAGTGGACTGCCACATCTTTCTCTCATGGAGCTACTGGTGGATTTGAACTGCTGACCTCTTGGTTAACAGCTGGGCGCTTAACCACTACACCACCAGGGCTCCTCAGAGGGTTGAGGCCTTGGGCATTTCTTTAGGAGAACACTTTAATTTTCATTTTCAAATTTCAAGACGTGCCTGGAAATGGTAATACCCGTGTACTCCATGTACCCAAGACTTCGTTCACTCAGGCAGGATCTCATGGGCTCCTTGTAGCTGCTCTGGGATTATTCTTCCATTTTATAACTCAGCAAATGGAGCTCAGAAAGGGGGTGTGGTTCCGAACTATTTAGGATCATGTTTGTGATGTACCCTCAAACTGCACAGGCAAATTGTGTGTGTGTGTGTGTGTGTACAGCCAAGCCTCAGTGTGTGTGGATGGATGTCTTCCAACCCTTCATTCCTTGGCTTATCCAAGCCGTCGCTGATGTAGGCCGAGTTTTGTTGCTGAACCTTGAGTCTCTCTGAGTGGGGCAGGAGAGGCAGAGAAAAATCAGTGAAGCAGCCAAGTTCTGCTCCAGCTGCGCTGCCTGACAAAAGTAGCCTCTGGCCAGGCCAGCTCACTGGAGCACAGCTGTAGGCACAGGCAGGTGCAGTCAGCCTCTCAGCCTTGGGTGAGTCAGCCTCAGGCGAGCCCAAGTCAGGGAGCAGCACCTCATGCTGACAGAGTGCTCAGTTCCGTGCTCCTGACTCATTCGGCTCCTCTCAGCAGCATGCTTGGGACTTCCCCCTCTGCCTGCCCTATATGCTTCTCTCTCCCCACTCCACTCTGTGTGGCTGGTTTATTTCCTTTTACTCCAGTTACCCACACTCTGGATGGGGTCACTCCGCCCCACACTGGGGCTTCTTCTTGAGTTTCTGTGCAAACACTGGGGCCTTGCAACCCTATCCCTTCCGCCATTAAGCACTGAGATTCATAGGAGGCCAAAACTGTGTCCAATCTGGCCCCTTCCTCCTCTTCCCTGGCACTCAGTATATCCCAGGCAGATAGCAGGCACTATAGGAATGAGGAAGAGGGAGAGAAGATGGGGACCCTGGAGTGGAAGAGAAAGGACAAGGAAGAAAGGGAGGGAGGTAGGGAAGAAAGAAGACAGAAGGGAGGAAGGTAGGGAGGAAGGAAGGCTACAATAAGACTGCAATAAAATCCAGTTCTTGATTGACCCACTACATCAGGTCTCTCCCCAGGACCCATTCCAAGAAAGTCTCCTCATCAAACCCAGTTCAGAACTACTATCCTTCCCCCATGACCCATCACTCTAATATTTCTCTTGTGAGGGAAGAGTGTGAACTAACCCAAGAGCATGAACTAAGCCAAGAGTATGAACTAAGCTAAGACTGTGAGCAAAGCTAAGAGTGTGAACTAAGCCAAGAGTGTGAACTAAGCCAAGAGTGTGAACTAAGCCAAGAGTGTGAACTAAGCCAAGGGTATGAACTAAGCCAAGAGAGTGAGCTAAGCCAAGAATGTGAACTAAGCTAAGAGTGTGAACTAAGCCAAGACTGTGAACTAAGCCAAGAGTGTGAACTAAATGCACTTTATGGAAGGTTCTCCATATGTAAGAAGCCACCCACCTAGCACACAGAATGAATAACTTATGGATTGAATGAATAAACATCTCTGAATATCCAAATCTAGCCTCTTCTCCGAGACCCAGAGCCAAAAGCCACCTCTCAATGAAGCCTTCCTAGGTTTCTATAACTGGGAGAGATCTCTCCTCCTCTGAAGCTGCACAGTATTTTGTCCATCCTCCTTCAGCTGACAAACTGCAGTTTTCCACCCTGTGGTACAGCCAATTTGTATATATAACGGGGTGAGATAAAGGAAACAGCAAAGGCTTTGGAGTCAGACTTTCCCAAGTCCAAATCACAGCTCCCCCTCTTACTAGCTGTGTGAATTTGGAGAAGTTGCTTAACCCTTCTTATCAGTTTCTTCATGTGTGAAATCAGGACAGTAACTATGTCGCAAGTTACCTGTAGGTGTTAGCAATGTGGTAGAAACTAATAAAGTTCACCAATATCTCCAGATTTCCTTTCCTTACGACTCATGAAAGGATTACACTTCTCTGCCCCACCTGAAGCTAGGTGCAGCACTGTGACTTGCTCTGGACAACGAAATGGGAGGAGAAGTGGTGCGTTACTTCCAGGCAGAAGCAGTTAAAAGCCAGTGCACAATTTCTCATGCTCTCTTCCCCTGCTGCAGTAGATTCTAAAGACTCATGTTGAGATGGTATCATCTGAAGATGGTGAAGCACCCATCAGATTGGATCCCTGAATGGCTACCATGAACAGACTCCCTCCCCCTCCCCTAGTACTGAGAATGTAGCATTTGTAAGAAATAAACCTTTATTGCTGCCAGCCACTGGGATTTGGGGATTATTTATTACCACAGCATTAGGTAACCTATCCTGACTAATCCAAGTCATAACGTATGTAGGACCCTTAGCACGTCTCTGACACATACCCAATGAAACCAGTGCATAGTGTTTGATAAATATGTCATGACTGGAGGAATATATAAACAATTGAACAAATGAATGAACCAGTAAATATTTACAGACTAGAGCTACTTTCTCTAAGGAAAGTTTGTGACAACTCTACTGGATATTTTGTGGTTAATTCAAATGTCTTATGTAGAGACCGCTGGTGGTCAAATTACTCCTGTGCAATGAAATGACTGTCTTTTTATACTGTCTTTTCCTGCCTATGCAAGGGTGTAACGTCACCCATGCAACTCCCACACATCTCCCTGGATACCACCCTGCACCCTTAATAGAGGGCTGATGGGAGCTGGGGTCCCCAGCTCAGGAGTGTTTGCCATGGAAGATCCCACCTGGAGAGTCAGACTCTCAACAAAATAACCCGTGAGAGTCCCTTCAGACTCCTCACCACCCACAAGGCACAGCACATCTGGGAGAAGAGGCTGAGGACAGGGGCTCAGGTGTTCTCCCATCCTGCAAACTGAGTAGGACTTGCAGGGTGGCTCCTTACTACAACTGAGACTAGCCCAGCTGAGAATCCAGAAAGGGGCTGATATGAGCCGTCCCTACCAAGGGTATGGTGATTTGCGGCTCAGCAAGTATTTCCACCTCCAGCATCTGCTGTCATGCAGACAGAAACTTGGTGAGTTGCCTGGATTGGAATCATTATTGCCCCCATTTTACGGCAAAGAAAACTAAGGCTCAGAGCAGGTAGATGAATTTTTTAAGACACTCCATCACATGGACAGGAGATAGATTCAGTCTCTGATACCAGGAGCTTGCTTGCTCATAATTTTTCTCTGGCCATTAAAGGGAGGCTGAGAGGCTTTTCTGACTTCTTCACAGCACTTTAAGGACATCCTTTTCCTCCTGCTGATACCTACTGCTTGATGAAGCAGGCATATAGCATATGTTCACCCCAAACATCCTCAAAGACTGCTCCCCACAGTATAAGAGAGAGAGAGAAGAAATGCCATCCCAGAAACCACTGCAGCACCAGGGAAGAAGAGAAAAGATCTCTCTGGAAGCACTGAGCTCCTGGTCCCCCTGAAAAGGGAGGTGTGCACACCAGAGGCAGCCAGCAGCAGCAGTATAATCATAGTCACTGATGAGTGGGTTTGAGGCCATAGCGGGAACCAGCAAGTGTCAAGTCCAAAGGACAAGGTAAAGTGGAGCTGAGAGAGCAAATGCCAAGTCAGGTGGCGGAAGGGTGGGTGTAAGAACAGGCCCCGGGGAAACCTGCGGGTGCTGGGGCTCTCCCTTCTGTGGTGTTTGTGTGGGCCTGAGGACAGGCGTGGCAGCAACAGGGACCCTGACGGCAGGGTGTTCCTGCCTGCAGTTTCCTTTTCTGGCTGATAAAGGGGTTGACTCTATCAACCACTGGCTTGCCCCTGGCTCTGACATGAAATGGTTTTCATGAACTGAAAGCCTTTTGATTCCCCATCTCTAGACCCCTGAGGGCTGTGACTCATCCAGATTCAGAGTTAACCAACAAGCCCCCGAGAGGCCACTGCACTACCTCCTTTAGTCCTCACCATGCACTGAGGAAGCAGCTCACTTCCACCTTCCAGTGAGGAGATGGAGGCTCTGAAAGGTGAAGGTATGTTCCCAAGCCCCACAACTAGTAAATGGAGAAGCCCAGATCTGAATCCAGTCCTAGAGTAGTTGTTAGGTGCCACCGAGTCGACTCCAACTCATGGAGACCTTACGCACAACAGAGCAAAATGTTGCCTGGTCCTGCACCATCTTCATAGTCATTGGTATATTTGAGCCCATAGTTGTGGCCATCGTGTCAATCCATCTCACTGAGGATGCCCTCATTCTTGCTGACCCCTCTACTTTACCAAACATGATCTCCTTTTCTAGCAACTGGTCCTTCCTGATGACATGTGCAAAGTAAGCAAGCCAAAGGAGCATTCTGGTTGTCTTTCTTCTAAGACTGATTTGTTCATTCTTCTGGTAGTCCATGGTATATTCAATATTCTTTGCCAACACCACAATTCAAATGCATCAAGTCTTCTTTGGTCTTCTTTTTTCATTGTCCAGCCTCCACATATATGTGAGATGATTGAAAAGACCATGGCTTGGGTCAGGTGCACCTTAGTCCTACCTGGCTACAAATCACAGGCTATCTTTACTGCATCATGCTGCCCCTTCTCCCTCCCCCCTCTACGCCAGTGCAGATACACCTAGACAACAATCCACTTTTACAAGTCAGCCTCTTACAACAACAGAGAACTAAAAAGGAGCAGAGATAAGAGAGAGTTCCATCTCTCTCCTTTGCCCAAAGAGAATAAGCACTAATATAGAGTGCAATGGTGCAGAAAGTCATTTGCCCCAATACCCTTGTCAGGAAAGAAAACAGATAACCCTTATTTGCAAGTACGGTTGAATATTAACTAGCACCCAAGGGCGCTGTCCAGTTCAAGCAAGACAAAGTCCTTCCCTTTAACTCAGAAGCTCAGAACAGAGCAAAAGGAGTCTTAGCATGCACCACACCACAACGCTTGCACACTTGAGAGGTCCCTACAAAGGAGTTCCAACAAGCTGCAGCACAAATGCACAGAGGACCGGGAGAAGCACATAAGAGCTCAACCCTCATGTCCAGCTACGAGTCTCCGAACCTGCAAGACAACTGTTTACACTCTGTATTAGTGCACATGGTTCATATGCTTGGCTGTTAACTCAAAGGTTGGAAGTTCAAGTCCACCCAGAGATGTCTCAAAAGATAGGCCTGGCAATCTACTTCCAAAAAATCAGCCATTGAAAAACCGATGGAGGAGGACAAATATTACATGAGATCACTTATATAAAAAGATAAAGAATGGCAAATGCATAGAGACCAAAGTTTGTTAGTGGTTACCAGGGTGGTAGAGAGGGGAAAAATGGGGGGATAATGGTGATGGAAAAATCCCATTGATTAAGGGTAGGGTTGCACAGCCGATTATTGTAATTACTGTCAATAAGTTGTATACCTGTAAAAAATTGAACTGGCAAAAGCGTATGATAGATATATTTACAACAATGACAAAAAAAGAATAGCTGTTGAGGCTACTGATGTACAGTCAAACACCTCATGGGATCTGGTTCCTTGGTTTTGGTGTTTAGGGTTATGGCTTCATGGGACATCCCAGTTAATTGGCCTAATAACATGTTTAGTGCTTCTGTTCTACCTCCTGGTTCATTGTGTAGTGTCTGGGGTCTTAAAAGCTTGCAAACAGCCATCCAAGGCACGACATTGGTCTTTACACACTTGGAGCAACAGAAGAAGAAGAAGAAGAAGAAGAGTGCGAAATAGAAGGATGATATGGAATGTGTGACTAATTGCTTTCATAAATAACTGCCTCCTTTGCCACGAGACCAGAAGAACTGGATGGTGCCCAACTACCATGGCTGAACATTTTGATCAAAGATTCTACAGAAGAATCCTGATTAAAAGGGAGCAAATGCAGAACAGAATTTCAAATTCTCATGGGCTCCAGACTTTCTGCAGCCATGGAGGCTGGATGAACCCCTGAAATTACTGCCCTGAGATAATCTTTAAGCCCTAAACCAAAAATATCCCCTGAAGTAATTTAAAACTGAGCAATAGTTTAGCTTAGCTAGTAAAAAAGATCTGCCTTGAGCATTATAGTCTCCTAAGAACTATCTGTATGGAATCAAATTGACAACAGCAACTTGAAAAATTACATGGGAACCTTAGGAGACAGTGAGTTTATGAGGGAGGAAAAATTCAGAAAAAGGGGGTGAAAATGGTTGTACAACTCCAAGAACGTAAGCAATGTCACCACATTGTACACGTAGACACTGTTGAATTGGTGTATGTTTTGCTGTGTGTATTCTCAGTGACAATAACAAAATAAATAAAATTTAGAAAGAAAAGAAAATCCCATGGAGCACAGTTCTGCTCTGACACACATGGGGTCACCATGAGTCAGAATCAACTTGACGGTAACTGAGTTTTTTTGTTTGTTTTCATTTCTTAGTGCTGCCATGACAAAGGGGGTGGCTTAAAACATCGGAAATTTCTTGTCTCACAGTTCCGGAGGCTAGAAGTCCAAACTGTGTCATGTTCCCTCTGAATTCTAGAATCTCAGGGGAAGATACTTTTGTGCCTCTCCCCATTTCTGGCCGCTCCAGGAGTTTTTTAGCTTGTATACGTATCTCCACACATTCATCCTTCCTCTGTCTGTCTCCTTGGACACAACTCACCCTGCTTCAGTATGACTTCATGTTCACATAACTAATAACATATTCAAAGACCCTATTTCCAAAGGAGGTCACCTTCACAGGTACCAGGGGTTAGGACCTCAACATACCTTTTGGGGGGGACATGATTCAGTTCACAACACACCCTGTGTCTGCTTGGATGCCAATTCTAGGAAGCAATTTCGTTTCTGCAGGAGCCTGTGCAAGGTTCTCTCTCACCCTTGCCCTCCCCGGCCGTGAGCAGGCAGAGCCCCAGTATCACGATGCCTTTGGAGAGGCAGGGGCCCCCTCTTGGCTGTTCAAGATGGGAGCCAACTCTTCCAGGTGCAGCAGAGTTTCTGTCTCTTGCTGTAGACCCTTGGGCCCTCAGTGGTATTCCTACCTCTGCCATCTGCCCATGGCAAGGAGTCATGTAGTACTGAGCCTGTGGCCACTTTTGCTGTGGACACAATGGGGTGGGATGGCGAGCAAGGCGGTGACAGATCTCAGGTGGTGCTAAATGAGCACTTCGGCCATTTCCGAAACATGACACCACCTTCTCAATCCTCAGTTACCATCAGTGGCCAACCTGTCTTTCCAACTAGGTCATAAAAATAAGTCACATAGAACAGATATATGCACACCCATGTTTACTGCAGCACTGTTCACAATAGCAAAAACATGGAAGCAACCAAGGTGCCCATCAATGGATAAATAAATTATGGTATATTCACACAATGGAATGCTACGCATCGATAAAGAACAGTGAGGAATCTGTGAAACATTTCATAACATGGAGGAACCTGGAAGGCATTATGCTGAGTGAAATTAGTCAGTTGCAAAAGGACAAATACTGTATAAGATCACTATTATAAGAACTTGAGAAATAGTTTAAACTGAGAAGAAAACATTCTTTTGTGGTTACGAGAGGAGGGAGGGAGGGATGGTGGGAGAGGCGTATTCACTAATTAGTTGGTAGATAAGAACTATTTTAGGTGAAGGGAAAGACAACACCCAACACAGGGGAGGTCAGCACAACTGGACTAAACCAAAAGCAATGAAGTTTCCTGAATAAACTGAATGCTTTGAAGGCCAGTGTAGCAGGGGCAGGGGTTTGGGGACCATGATTTCAGGGGACATCTAAGTCAATTGGCATAATCAAATCTATTAAGAAAACATTCTGCATCCCACTTTGAAGAGTGGCGTCTGGGGTCTTAAATGCTAGCAAGCAGCCATCTAAGATGCACCAATTGGTCTCAACCTACCTGGATCAAAGGAGAATGAAGAACACCAAGGACACAAGGTAATTACAAGCCCAAGAGACAGAAAAGGCCACATGAGCCAGAGACTACATCATCCTGAGACCAGAAGAATTAGATGGTGCCCGGCTACAACCGATGACTGCCCTGACAGGGAGCACAACAGAGAACCCCTGAGGTAGCAGGAGAGCAGTGGGATGAACACCCCAAATTCTCATAAAAAGACCAGACTTAATGGTCTGACTGAGACTGGAAGGACCCCGGTGGTCATGACCCCCGGACCTTCTGTTGGCCCAGGACAGGAACCATTCCCGAAGCCAACTCTTCAGACATGGATTGGACTGGTCAATGGGTTGGAGAGGGATGCTGGTGAGGAGTGAGCTTCTTGGATCAGGTGGACACTTGAGACTATGTTGGCATCTCCTGCCTCGAGGGGAGATGAGAGGGTAGAGGGGGTTAGAACCTGGCGAAATGGACACGAAAAGAGAGAGTAGAGGGAGAGAGTGGACTGTCTCATTAGGGGGAGAGTAATTGGGAGTATGTAGCAAGGTGTGTATGTAAGTTTTTATGTGAGAGACTGACTTGGTTTGTAAACTTTCACTTAAAGCACAATAAAAATTATTAAAAAAAAAAAAAAGTGACATACCTGGAAACTGACTTCCCTCCTTAACTAAACCCAGCTACTCAGTGTTATGTTAAAATCTCAGGAAGGAGAACATTGGTGTTGGCAATAAAACTCACCCATTAAAACAGATGAGGACTAATAAAGGAAAAAAAAAAGTGGGACTCTTCCTCTCAGGTAATTGACAGCGTGGGCAGGACAATAACTTCCCAGTGACGGGCATAACACAGAACAAGAACATAAAATAGACCAGGCAATGAGTCCCAAAGAAACTAAATGGGCAGCTGGACCTGTCCTGTCTGTACTCCCCAATCAAGTCACAGGACTATCTGCAGAAACATTGTCACTCTATTCACTCGCATTACACCCACGATTAATTGCCACCCTAAAACCTCAGCATCTGTGCTTATGTTGCTCTGTCTAGAAGGATTCTCTCTTCTCTGTTTGTTCATTCCTGCGTAAGCTCGATGCCACTACTTCTATGAAGCCTCCACCAACCTATCCAGCCTGAGCTTCAGTCAGAATTGTTTCCTCCCTTGTCATCGCCTTTTTTGCACATAGTTCTCTGACAGCACCTACCACAAGGAGCTTTGGTGGTGCGATGGTTAAGCACTCCGCTGCTAATCTAATGGTTGGTAGTTAGAACCCACCCAACACCTCCACCGGAGAAAGACCTGCCAATCTGTTCCTGTAAAGATCATAGCCTAGAAGGCCCTATTCTGCACACATGGGGTTGCCATGAGTCAGACTCAACTCGACTGCAAGTACCAACAACCAAGAACATATTTTGTAGACCCTAAGTAGCTAGCCATGAGACATTGGTAGTTCTATGGTAGAATTCTCGCCTTCTATGCGGGAGACCCAGGATTGATTCCTGGCCAATGCACCTCATGCACAGCCACTCTCCTCCCACCCCTCGTCTGTCACTGGAGGCTTGTGTTTTGCTATGATGCTGAACAGGTTACAGCAAAGCTGCCAGACTAAGACAGGCTGGAAAGAAAGGTCTGGCAATTTACTTCCAATGAAAACCCTATGGATCGCAATGGTCTGATCTGCAACTTATCCTTGGTCTGGCACAGTAACATGCACTTTCATCCCGTTGTGCATGGGGTCGCCATGAGTTGGGGGCCGACTCAAAGACAGCTACCAACAACAACGAGGAGCCAGGACAAGTCCAGAGCACAGCGAGGAGCACGTGCCAGCCAGGTGTGACGCAAAAACATGCCCACATCTTTGTTCTCTACCCACAGCCCAATTAGACTGGAGACAGGGGTCTTCTCCCATCAACCCAATCCCTTTAAAAGCAAGAAAAAAAAAAAAAAAACAGTGGCTTTAGGATTTTTCTTTTAAGCCCTGAACCTCTTCAGTGGAAAGAGCTGCCCTTCCGACCTGTTGATGTAATTGCCATAATTGAAGACTCCAGGCCCCCATGTGGGTGGACAGGCCCCATTCATCCATCGGGTCAGTGAAGTGTAAACCTGCTGAGTCCTTCAGATGCCCCGGCCACGGCCTCCCCGCCAGCCCCCTCCAGCCCCACAGGCTAGACCCTTCCTGGCTCTGGGAACGGTGCCTAATTAAGGGGTCTGTTCTCATCTCCATGGGGCCCACTTAACGCCTCCTGACAGTAATGAGAGTCACACGTGGGGGGAAGGACGGCCCCCCTGCTGTCCTAGTACCCTATTAAACAGCAAAGCACGCGCACACACATACACACACACACACACACATACACACACACACACACACAGGCTGTAATTCTGCGGTCATCATCATCAAATCTGTAGAGCAGCAAGGAACCTTGAAGATCATCTGCTCTAGTTCTGAAAGAGGAAGGTACCAAAGGGGAGAAATAACTTGCCCAGGGCCACACAGTGAGTCAGTGCACCAGGACCCAGGTGTCCTGTTCCACCTCACAGCACAGGTGTCCCCAGTGCAGGGTGGGGCACTTCACTGGCAGCCCCAGGGGAGCAGCTATGGGAACCAGGGTGAGGGTGGGGGGAGAAGGAGACTGAGTTCCAACTCGCTGGTCTGGAGCAGCCAGTTTTGTGAGGGAGCACCTAGACCAGGTTCCCCCAGAGCTGGGGGTTTCGGCCGTCTCCCGGACACACCTTGATCACACCACAAAGCCAACCTCAGAGTGGGACATTCACTGCTGCAGTGGACCCATGCCTAAGGCTTGCCCTCCTGGTGCAAAAAGGATCCAGCCTTGGTTTGCTCCCATGCATTCTTTGTATACCTGTGTTACCTCCTATCCACTCCCCTTATCCCTCCAGTTTCCACGGCACAGCCCCCTCTCCGGCCCACAGCCCCTGAGCACCTTAACAAACTGCTCTGCGCCCCATTCTTTTGTGCCTCCCCAACAGAGGAACTTTGCACAGTGACAGACACATAGTTGGTTCTCAGTAAATATTCATTACATATAAGAAAAATCAAGTCCATGTTTGCTCCAACTCTAAGTATGTTACTTCATTGTTTTAATCACAACTTAGCTTATACAGGAGCCCTGGTGGTGCAGAGGTTAAGAGCTCAACTGCTAACCAAAAGGTCAACACTTGGAATCCACCAGCTTTTCCCTGGAAACCCTATGGGGGCAGTTCTACTCTGTCCTAAAGGGGTTTTGGTTGGTTTGCTTAGACAGTGGGCCAGGGAAGCACCCTGGGATACAGGTAGAGTAGAAACGCTGAAAATAGCATGGACCAAATTTCAGAAATACTGGCCTGTTAAAAAAGTTAGAGAAAAGGACAGAATATTCCAGGTCCTTGGCACAGCAATGAATCCCAGGAAAGAAGCCAACAATATCCTGGATACTAACAAGATAGTCTGGAGACCCAGGCTCCTCTGGAAGCCCCCTTACTGGTGGTCCTACTCAGGGCCCTCCTTTCTCCACCTCCCAGCCCTCTGTGCATACGTACCTATCAGACTGGTGGATCTCACTTACTACTTTTGTCATGTCACACTCCTGCTCAAAAGCCTTCAATGGCTCCCCCTTTCCTTCTGCACAAAATCTGCACTGCCTGCCTCTTGGGGGGCAACCTGAGTCTGGCCTGGCCTTAACTCAACCCCATATATTCTCCATGATCTCAGAGCACCCCCTCTATTTTAGCCTCCTCACTGGGCTCGGACAATGTAGGCCAGGGCACATGGATGAAGCATGACATTTGGAGCCAGGAGATCCAGGCAAGAGTCCTAGACCTACCATTTGACTCTCTGAGCCTAGTTCCTCATCAATAAATGGGAGTGAAAATAATATCCACTTCCCAGGGTCACTGTGAGGATTAAGTGGTATAAGGATGTTAAAGTACTTCACAACCTGCAAAGGGCTAAATGAATGACAGCTGTTCATATCTAGTCACGATCGTGTCCTCCTCCAGTGCTGCCTTTGATCTCAGGACTCATTCTACTTTGTCTTCCTCCATGTCCAACATCCAGTCAAGCCCAACTCAACCTTGCTGGGTAACTCAAGTCCTCCCTGATGCCAGATTTTAGGCCTTGCCCATAAAGTGTCTTGCTTTGTTCACTGCATCTTGTATGTAGTAGCCTTAGGACTCCACACTTATCATTTATTCGTATTTTATGTAATCAAAAAAACTTAAGGATGCTTACCATTTCAAAATGAATGCACACATAATAGCAAAGCTCAAGATAAAAATTGAGGGGAAAATAAGAAAAATCGCCAAGGAAGGAAAGAAACAATGATGTTAGAAGTCTGTGTTAAGCTGGTTACACAGTTGAGCACCCTTGGGGCATCATCCTGGTTTTCCCTTCCTCACATTTGTACAGAGGGAGAACTTGCACTCCCCAGAACACAAAGAGGAAGGTTGGAATGGCACTTTCCCATTGCTCTGCCCCTGGGGAAGAAGAGTAGCTAATTAGATGGATGAGGGCCACATTTACCAGGAGGTGGCCAACAAGTTAAAGGGCATGGTAATGCGGCCATTGCCTTCTGCTCTCTGGGTCTCATCAGAGCGGCACAGGTTTCCTGTACTTCTGTGGTAAGCCACCTGGGCTTGGAAGCACGTCTCACTGCCACCCGCCACAACCACCCACAGGGGACAGTCACCATCGTCCTGCTCTTTCTACCCCATTGGTCTTCTAGAGATGAACCTGCTTGCAGTAGCTTGAATAAGTAGTCTCAAAGTCGGCTTGGCAGAACACACAGGTCCCAAACACATTCCCCAATGCAAGAGTTAAAAGATAGCCCTGCAGTTTGGAAGCTTGCCTCGGCATCAATAAAACTGATACTCTGATGTGCACTTGGCTAGTGATCCTTGAGTCTGTTCTTAGTCACCCCTAAAGGAAAAGAGAGATGGTGTTAGACCCCCTTGCTTCCAGTAAACATGACTGGGAACTGTGAGCTTCTTGATAAAAAACAGAAATGTGGTTACAGTTGAGAGGAATAAACCAAAAACCCACTGCCGTCGATTCCGACTCATAGCGACCCTATAGGACAGAACAGAACAGCCCCCATAGGGTTTCCAAGGAGCACCTGGGATTCAAATTGCTGACCTTTTGGCTAGCAGCCATAGCTCTTAACCACTATGTCATCAGGAATATATCCTGATATAAGGAACTTTGAGTAACATAATAGATGGTGTCCTAAAAGCTAAGGGTAAAAAAAAAAAAAAAAAAGGTAAGGGCATGGTATTAATTTGTAATTCAATGTAAAGGAGCTAAAGTAAGGTTTTCCAAACCTATTGCTTTCTGTTGACCCAATCAGATACAAGGAATGGGCTTAATTCATTTTCTCAGTCACATTTTTGGCAAGAGATAAATAGCACACGATTTAGAATTAACCTCGTGTACTTTCATATGGAGCCCTGGTAGCGCAATGGTTAAGAGCCTGGCTGCTAACCAAAAGGCTGGCAGTTCACATCCACCAGCCGCTCCTTGGAAACCCTATGGGACAGTTCTACTCTGTCCTATATGGTTGCTATGAGTAGGAGCCGACTCAATGGCAACAGGTTTTTGGTACTCTCATATACTCTGAGAATAAAATCTGGTGTGACCTTTTGGAAAGCAGTTTGACAATACATATTGACAGTCATAATAACACTCCTCTCTTTAGCTAGCAAGTCCACTTCTGGGAATTTATCTTTAAAAATTGAATTTTTTAAAAGTTATATGCTTAAATCCACCACTCATCTGTCAGTTTGTTGTACTCTGGTGGCTTGCATGTTGCTATAATGCTGGAAGCTACGTCATTAGTATTTCAAATAAAAGCAGGGTCACCCATGGTGGACAGGTTTCAGTGGAGCTTCCAGATGGAGACTGACCAGGAAGAGAGGCTTGGAGATCTGCTTCTGAAAGTTGGCCAAGGAAAACGTTATGGATCACAATGGAGCACTGTCCAATTGGCTTGCTTGGGACGCATCATCAGTTCATTCACTTGTTGGAGGACGTCATGTCTGAGAGCTAGTGAAGGCGAAGGAGACCCCTGGTGAGATGGATCGGCACATGCCGGTGATCACAAGGATAACACAGGAGCAGACAATGTTTCATTCCATTGTACATAAGGTCGCCATGAGTTAGAATTGACTCAATAACAGCTATCTCTATGCTTAAATATATCTAGTAAATCGTGGTATGTAAATAACAAAAAAATATGCGGTCAATTGAAAAAAGTTGATGAAGAGTTTCTGTAGCTATAATGTTAAATGAAAAAATCAGATTATAAAATTGCATATATAGAATGATCATTAAGCATATAAAAACATGAAAGAAAGGAAGGAAAATACCAAATAATGAGAGCGGTTCTCTTTTTTTTTCACCTTTTCTGTATTTCTCTGTTGTTTTCAATAACATATATTCATTTATAATTGGAAATAAAATTAAACGAACTTTATCATTTAAAAAATACACTTTACCTGTCCATGGACCCTCATACTTTAGATACCAGCCTGGCAGACAATAGAGCTAACATTCTGTTACGAAAGGTAAGAGTCGTCATCTACCACATCAGCCAGGTGAGCTGGTGTCTCACTTTCACTCAGAAGGGAAACTCAAAGTTGCCAGAGGGCAGAACTCACAAATTTCTAAACGAGGAGCTTTGGAAGCATCTTGACACATTTGGCCAGCTCAGTTTAACTGTAGGCCCTCTGAAGGCAAGAGGCAGATTCTTCTCTTTACCCCCAACGCTTGACTAGCTTGTCATCTGTCAGGAGAGTTGTTAGGTGGATTGTTTGATCCAACGATTCGCCTACCTGGTTCACTAGGGACATCACGAACCAAATAACCAGTTACCATGGAGTAGGTTCAACTCATGGCAACCCCACGTAGATCAGAGCAGAGCTGTGCTCTGTAAGGTTTTCAATGGTGGTGATCTGTTGGAAGTAGATTACCAGGTCTTTCTCCAGAGGAGACTCTGAGTGGGTTCAAAAGGCCAACCTTTCGGTTAATAGCCGAGCACTTAATCATTTATGCCATCCAAGGACATCATACGAACTCAGTACATAGCTACTGAGTGACTGAATGAAATAGGTATCATTGAACTTCTTAACTGGGAAATACCAAAAGAATTAAAAAGTCATGCGTACGCTTTGAGGTCCAGCTGACACTCTACTTCCTCAACCTGTCCTGACCACCCTGCCTTTCTCCTTCCTCTGGCAAAAACAACCCCTCCTGCACCCTCTGCCCCCCACAGTCTTCTATGGCCTTGTACAGACCACTGCTGTACACCAGACTCATTACCCCAGCCTTGAGCTCATTTGTTTACTTGTCTAACTCCCTCACTTGACTTTGAGCCCTTGGACAAGATTTTACATTTCACTCCTTTTTTTTTTTTTTACATCTGCTGCCAAGCTTAGCAGAGTCTGGGACATATTCATTCAACATGACACATATTAGGGGCTCAGCAAATGTTCTCAAAGGAAGGACTAAGTGAACTCAGGACAAGGATATCTTGAGTACCAACCAAGGGGCCATCCAGCCCTAGGCTAGTTGCCATCCCCATGGGCACCAAGGAACCACAGAAAACAACTGTGAGTCTCACCACATTTCCTTGCAATTTTGTTTCCCTGTCTCTCTTCGCTTTCAGATCATATATGCCAGGAAGGTAGGGGCAGTGTCTATCTTATTCACCCAAATAACACGGCAACTCACACAGGGACGATGAAGGCATGTGACAGATTTCTGTTGAAAGAATCCATGAATGGCAAGCGAACCCCAATCCTCTGCTGTGACTTCCTTCACCTGTGGCTGCTCACCAAGCATCTCAGCGAATTACATGTAGTGTTGTGCAAACCCTGCCCCTTTGCTGTCCTTTTCGGTTTCTTCTTTATTGAAAACTAAGTACAACTGTTGGGATCTGGTGGAGATTTTCTCTCCTAGGCGAAGGATTACCTGGCAACTTGAGCCAGAGCCACAGCAGGTCCGACAAAAGGAGCCTCAAAGGAAAATGTTACTCCTCCCACAAGCAGGTGGCTGAGCAGCGGGGGACAGAAACAATTCATCCCAGCGAGCCTCAGAACTCCACGTGTGTCTTTTTACCTCTTGATACCAGTGGTTTCCTCAGGAAAGACAGGTTGAAACAGCAAAAGAAAGGAGATTCCCTAAAATGTTGAGACAAAATCAGTTACATTTTGCAAAAACACATTATAGACTGTCCCTTGCTCAGCTCTACATAACCCAAGCTCTTCATTTACACAACAATTTATAAATACGAACCCACGGCCTCTCCCCCAAGGCCACGCGTCTTTGCTCATTTGCTCTCACCGTTGTTAGTAAGCAAAACTGCCCCATAGGGTTTCCAAGGAGTGGCTGGTGGATTCAAACTGCCGACCTTTTGATTAGTAGCTGAGCTCTTAACCACTGGGCCACCAGAGCATCCATTTTGCTGTCGCAGACTAAAAAGCATTCTAAAACAGTCATTCTCCAATTCCTGTGCACAGAGGCTCAGCAGGCAGATCCCCTGGGCCCATTTCAGAGACTCTGATTCAGTAGTTTTGGACAGGGACTCAAGAATCTGCATTTTAACAAGCTCCACCAGGTAATTCTGATGTAAGCTGCCTAAGGGCTATACTTTGAAAATCAATATTCCAGTCCAATAATAAAACTCTTCTTGCTCCTCCAGGCCACTGGCTGAACTCCCCCCTTCCCCTGACTCTTTTGGCCCCGTGAGCAGACTTCTCAAGCCAAGTCACGCTAATGTCACTGATCATTGCTCCTTCATGGCAAGGAACAGTGCCATGGCCTGTATTTCCTCAGGACATCACCCAGTGTCTGGCCTATAAAAAAAAAAAACTAAACAGAAATCCACTGCCACCAAGTTGATTCTGACTCATAGCGACCCTTTAGGACAGAATAGAAGTGCCCCATAGGGTTTCCAAAGAGCAGCTGGTGGATTCGAAATGCCGACCTTTTGGTATAGCAGCATTCAAAACACGTCTGTTGAACTAATGAATGAATAAGTGAATGAATAAATGAATGAGCAAATAAGTCACATCACCATAGAATAATTTCCTTCTCTTCAGTTTTCCCCCAATTCTTCCAACTCTAACCTGAGGACACTATCACTTGCTGTTCAAGATTATTTTCCATTCTCCTTGTCTTTGTGGGACTTCTTCCAAAGTCATTGAAGCCAGCACCAGGCCATGAAAAGTGGTCCCGCAAATACAACCAAAGGGAAACACTCTGGTCATCTGCTAAAGCCCAGAGAAGATCATTTGCTAGTCAAAGACATGCAAAAGCATTGCTAATCCGCTACTTTGGTTCCAGAACTTTCCCTTCCATTGCAGGAAAGCCCCAGTCAGCCAGGTCGTATTTGCAGGGTTGCCGGGGCAGAAGGTTGGTTCCTTTCCACATCTGTGCTAAGTGAACCTTTGGGCTGGAAATCCAGGTAGAGAGGTTAATACTGAATTAAAATGCAACAAGCCCCTTCATGCCTTCCCCATTCATATCTTCCATTCTTAAGGCTGTAGGGGGGTGAAGGAAAGACCCCTTCCCGCCTCAGGCAAGACAGCCCCGGGCTTAAGCAGACCCTTAAGCTGCTGTCATTCACTGTGTTGTAAGCCCAGTGACAAAGATCAGGTTAGGTGTTCGGAACAGTATGATGTAAGGCGGCTCTGTGATGAAAGCGTAGCTGACAGACAGTGCAAGCTGACACCATGAGAACAGCTTGGTGTATGAGGTCATTGGGTCCAACAGGTAGACCGCCTTGTTTTCTTAGCCCTGACATCTGATGCCCCGCCAGTTATTCAATAACCAGAAACAAGGCAGGTCCTCCAAATTCCTGGATCTCCATGGGGCCGGCGGGGGAGGGGCCAGGCTTCCCAGCTGCCAGCCTGCAGGTTGGCTCAAGGGCATCTGAGGAGAAGCCAGGTCTGGACTGATGGCACAAAAAGCCAAAAGGACGTTCAGAAGCAAGTGGCATCATCTCTGCGGAGAGGTGGAAAATGACTCATCTAGGTCATCCAATCACAGCCCACTCCTGGAGCGGAATGCGAAACTCACCCTCCCCCCCAACACTGAACAAATGTTCAAATGCTCGGGTTAAACGAAGCAGCCGCTCGGTAAATTTGCTTGCAACAAAAAATTGGAGGTGGGGTGGGGGGTGGTTGGCGGAGCAATTTTCCGTGTAGGACTTTTTGATTGTTTCTTGGTTTATTTATTTCACTGGCCAATATATGCCACACATAGGACCCCACAGATTTTCCAGCTTTAAATACATGAAATGGTTTTATGAGAGACTGTGTTTGATGCTTCAAAATCTAAGTTCAGGCCAAACATATTTTCCTGTGAACGTTTCAGAGAAGTTAAAGCAGAAAGAAGTAGCTTTTCTTTTTAAGCCTCATATTGGGGGCGGGGGAGTGAGCTGACGACTCCAACAGCTGCAATGAGCGCTGCTCAGGAGGAGCACACAGCCTCCATAGCCCCCGTCAGCCCTGGGAAGCCCTTTTAGCATCAGCAAAGCTATCGATACACCAGTGAGTCCTCCCAAAGACAAACGAGCCATTCACTTCTCAATTATTTCAGCGAGTATTTGTGAGGCACCTACTCAGTGTCCTATATATGTTGGTTGTCGGTATGAGAGAGAAGGCGAGGTCCCTGTTTTTGGTGAGGAGTATTAGGTTATTAGAAGAAACTATAACCACCTCCGCCATCCCCCTCCCCCTCAAAAAAAAAGCCCACTGTCCTCAATTCGATTCCAACTCATAGTGATCTTATAGGACAGAGCAGAACTGTCCCATAGGGTTTCCAAGGCTGTAAATCTTTACAGAAGCAGGCTGCCATTATCTTTCTCCCATGGAGTGGCTGGTGGGTTCGAACCGCTGACCTTTCAGTTAGCAGCCAAGTGCTTTAACCACTGTGCCACCTCGGCTCCACAGACGACACTATGCAGTGGTATAATTCTTTGTCTCCAGCTCACTCAACTCAAGTATGAACAGCTGGAGGGTCAAGAACCCTGCCCCCCACAGCCTTGAAACCATGTCCCAAACACTCACAGTTTGGGAACTGGGTTGCCAAGAGCCTTTGGGAAGAGAGAAACAAGCACACAAATGATTTAAAACAAACAAAAAACCACCAGTGTGTTCCATGTCAGATGAGACAGTCCAAAACCAGGAAGGCATGAGAGAAAATTATAAGATTTTGGAGCTGACGAGGACCTTTGAGAGCATCTTAGTTTGGGCTTTTCAAACTTAAACGCAAAAATCAATGGACCACCATCTTGGAATAAAATCTAATGAGGACATGCAGTTCATGGACAAGCAAAAGCCAAGCTGTTCCTGTTACCAAGCCCTAGAAGGTGGGTCCTTGTCTGGCATGCTCAAACTTGCCAATCATCTGGACACTGGTCTTTCAGAAAAAGAAAATGACTTTATTGCAACGTGCAGAGCAAGGAGCCAGGAGGAAGTTCCTCAGAGCTAACACGGAAGCAAGGCTTATATGTGATTTGGGCAGTAAGATGGCAGCCGTACAGGTGTACCGGGGAGGGAAAATTCTAGAAGGCAGCCAGGAGACAGGAGGTGACGTTCTTGCCAGACCTCCCACTTCAGAATAGGGTCCGGGTGATGATTTTCCTTCTGATTTATTCCTCCTGTTGCTGCATCCTCTGTGAAGGTCAATTTAGTAGTCACAGCTGGCCCTTCTGCACATGCCGGGCAGGCCAATTCTGGCTTGGGCTAGTTTAAAGACCCATGGAAATTTACTGGCATTTGTAGGGTCCGGTTACATTCCAATTGAAGGATGAATGGGCTTGTAAGAGCCTCTCCTGCCCAGCACCATCTTCAGGCCCTGACCCCGCATGCCCTGAAGAAATTCGTGGAGGCACAGTTTGAAAACCATTGGACACCCTAGGGAAAATGAGCTCAGGGAACAACAGCGACTACCTTCTTCAGAGCCATACACCATGAGTCTAAGGCAGAGGCAGTACTGGAACCTGGGTCCTTTACCAGCCCAGTGGTACTGCAGCTACCACTAGGCTTCCTAATCCCAGTTCTATTCTCTGCTTCCTTACTCTGTAGCTACGGTAAAGCCTTCTAATCTACTGAAGACTGACTCCACTCTCACAACAGCCCTTCCGCCCATCCCTCTCTGGAAAATTAAGCTCAATGAGATACAAACTGGAAGTTTTTTCCTCATAAATTTGCTTTGATTCCATCTTTTTCTGATCCAAAAAACTGACAGAGACAGAATGAGTTGGGGGATTGGGAAGAATGCATCGACTTCTGAAAGGAAACCAGCCCCCAAGGGTATCTCCAACTCAGTTTGGGACAGTTTAAAGAAATCTGTACTCAACAACATCGGATGCCCAGGTTTCTTAGCCCAACCAACTCAACCCTGGGAGAACCTTCCAAGGACACAGGGTCGCCTCATGAGGTGCCCTGTCCACATCAGAGGTCAGTGTGGCCTCCATCCATTAAAATTACTCTCCAAAGACACTGCAACCTTCGAGGAAGGAGACACTGGGGTCACTTTCCTGCCAGTCAAAGAAAGGGTGTTAGCTTAGAGAAATTTCCAGAGAGTGCTGCCTCTTGGAGTAATGATAGCCTTGAAGTTTCTATTCAAGGCATCTGAGTTCAAGTCCAGGCTCTGGTGCAGCTGGGGAACTTGGGAGTGATCTCCTGATTGCTCTTGAGCTTGTCTTGCACCTGTAAATGGAGGGTTTAGTCAATGCTCATTCAACAAACATTTGTTGAGCACCTACTATATGCCAGGCAGAGCCCCGGTGGTACAATGGTTTAGAGCTTGGCTGCTAACCAACAGGTCGGCAGTTGGAATTCACCAGCCACTCGTTGGAAACCCTATGAGGCAGTTCTACTCTTTCCTGTAGGGTCATTATGAGTCAGAATCAGCTCAACGGCAATGGGTTTGGTTTGCTTTTGGTATGTGCCAGGTACAGCACAGAACTGTGGTAAATTTTGCCCTCCCCGACCTCAAAGGCTATTATGAGGATCATACTATAAGGGATATGGAAGTAGTTTCCAAAGGGAGACATTTCTTTCCTTGGCACCTCCTTCTCTCCTCTATGAGTGATTTTATACCAAAACAGTATGATTGGCTCTCATTTTTTCATGATCCTCCATCATACCACCCATTCTTCAGGCTAAATCGGTACCTGAAAAACCATGATCCATGCAAATAGGCATTCTTTAATTTTCCTCAAAAAGTGGTGAATGGCAGCACCCAGCTACCACTACTGACTGCTCTGAACAGGGCCACAAATAGATGAACCCTGATAGAATGGAGAAAAACTCAGAACAGAACTCAAATTCTTAAAAAGTCCAGACTTGCTGGATCAGTTGAGACCAGAGGACTCCCTGAGACTGTACTCTATAAACCTTGAGCTGAAACTATCCCGAGACCATCTTTTAATGAAAATAACAATGCGCCACACAAAACAAAGGATACTGCCCATGAGCACGGTACTCTATTAAAGGTCAACAACTACTGTAAAGATGAGACGATAAGAGGGTAGGGAAACTAGAGTACTGGAAACGGAACAAACAGAATGCCATGAAAGAGAATGTTGACCCACTGTGCAAAATGTAATAACATCACCGAACAAACTGCATGGAAATTGTCAAATGGAAATCTAATTTACTATGTAAACTTTCACTGAAAACACAATAAAATGTCATTTCAAAATAATACTAAAAGCTGAATGGCAGGGACTTTACTTTATTTTCCCTATGACCCTAGCCATGGAAAGCACAATACACTCAATAAATAGATGAATGAATAAATGGGAAATTTTCCCCCAAAGAGGAAAATGAGTAAAATGAGGCTTTTCCTATTCATTTATTTTACCCATCTCCCATAGAACATCTTCTGTAATACTCTCTCAACTAGCGTGAATGACTCAAGGTTTTGTGTTTCCCTTTCTGGCTTTTGGAAACCCTGGTGGCGTAGTGGTTAAGAGTTTGGCTGCTAACTAAAAGACTGGCAGTTCTAATCCACCAGCTGCTCCTTGGAAACCTGATGAGGCAGTTCTACTCTGTCCTTTTGGGTCACTACCACTCAGAATCGACCCAATGGCAACTGGTTTACTGGTTTTTTCTCTGGCTTTAGCATGAAAACCCTTCAGTCTAGCGGATGTTGCGTATTATCCGGCAGCCAGAGCAGACTGGAAGCGCTCAGTCTTCTGGCGTCTTCCTATTACACCAGGGACACACAAAGGGACGGGGCGATGTGTATGTCCTTCACCACCCTCCATGCTAACTGCCAGGGCCAAGAGAAATATTTCCATCCAGGCTTTCTCTCCTTTTCTTTCTTCTTTTAAGCTGCTTCTAGTGATAAAAGCTGAAGCAAATTGAGATTGGCAGCTCTGTGGTCTTCAAGCAATAGGGAAAGTACTAGAGAGCATGTGAACCATACGTTTTAAAACTTAAAAAAAAAAAATCTAATCTTGCCTCACTAAAAACGACATCATGTCACTGTAATCGGCAGGGGGAAAGGCTTGAAAGTTGCTGGCTGTGGTCCAGCAGAGTTCAGGGGTTATGCTGGCTGAGCTGAATTCCCACGGGAAAGGTAGACAGAAAGTGCTGCCTTTCAGGTGAGCCCCTGACGTCTGGCAGGTACAAGGAGGAGTGGGGAAGGACAATAAAGCTCCCCCTAAAATCTCTCTGTACTCTCCGGCATTGCTGCCACATCAGCCCTCCCCTCTTTTCTCCCACCTGCCCTTCTTCCTGGTGGAGCTTTGAACTGTGCAACTCTCTCTGGCTGACTAACTCTGAGGGCGAGACAAGATAGCAGCCAACTAGGGAAATCTCAATGAAAATGAATTTCCCTGTGAGGGCATAGACCCAGAGCTCAGGAGGATGACACCAAATGCCCCCCTAAATCCACTCTTTGCACTCTCATCTCTCTGTGGCCTGAGCCAAAGACAACAACAAAAATGGCGGTCTGGTCATGCTGCAGCGAGCTGTTACGCATGGTTTACCCCGGGAAGTGCAGCGCTGGGGGCTGGTTTTCACAGCACCTCAGCTTACCGCAGATTGGTAGTTACCGCCTGCTACCAGCCATTGATTATTGATTAGCAGTCCCTGGATGGGTATGAAAGGGATGGGAAGATGACCACTCCTGGGGGAGAGCTTAGGAAATGGGGCCCACAAATGGAAGACTTGCTTTTCAGGGTCTACCCTTCTGTGCTGCTTGAAATTTTAACCAGATGCATTTTTTAAAAGCATTGGGCAGAGAAAGGGGCAGAAACGTTATTTTTATATTGAAAGAAATCTGGAAATCTGTGGAACGTAATGCAAAATGTATACAGATGAATAAGAGGAAAAATAACATTTGTGTTCAGTCAATAAAAATGTATTGTTTATTGTATGCTATGTATCAACAAGCTGAACCCCTACTGATGAAGCACTTGGTGCTGGTTCCTCTGTTTAAGGGACCCTGAGGCTGCAGGGATGTTTGAGGCAGTGTCTGCCTCCAGGACTGCACACATGTTGCAGAGTCTAGTTAGTGTCACTGACCAAGAGGACAGGTGTTGAGAGAGCTGGACTCGGGGGTGGTGGTCCGGGCCTTGGAGGATGGGAAGGAGCCAGATTGGCAGAGGGCTCTGAGGGATGGGAAATGGTGTGAGCAAAGGTTGGCGGTGGGTTGGCCTGACCAGAAGAGAAGTGCGGTGGGGGGCAAGTGGAAGGAAGGTGGACTCAGATTCTAGAAAGGTTCTATGAGGGCCCACAGAGTTCAGACTCCACACAGCTAGCCAATGCTGCTCAACTTGATCCTGAAGCCCCTCTTCAGGGCAGAAGAGAGAGGACACATGCCTTGGGGGTGCTGACGGTGGCCTGAAACTGGTGACCACAAGAAAGACCTTTCTTATTACTCTTAGTTCTCCTTTCAAAACACATCCAAAATTCAACCATTTCTTACCACCTTCTTGCTACCATTATGGTCTGCTATGGATTAAATTATGTCTCCACCCTCTAACATATGGATTGAAGTCCTGACCCCTATACCTGTAAATGTGATCCTGTTTGGAAACAGGGTTTTCTTTGTTGTGTTAATTAGGCAATTAATTAATTTAGTAGGGTGGGTTCTAAACCTAATTGCTCCTCAGTTATAAAAAAGAGCAGAATAAAGACAGAAACATAGACAGGGAGAAGAGGCAGGCAGACTATGAAGACAGAAGCATCCACAAGGATTGCTAGAAGCCACTAGAAGCTGAAATAGATGAGAAAGTGCCTCCTCCTAGAACCGCACCCTGAATTTGAACCTCTAGCCTCTTGAACTGTGGGAAAATAAATTACTGTTCTTTAACTTGTAATGTTTGTGTTATAGTAGCGCCAGATAACTAGGACACGGTCCAAGCTGGACTAATGTCACAGTTTCCTAGCTGGTCTCCCTGCTTCCATCCTTGCCTACCTCCAGTTCATTCTCCCCAGAGCAGCCCAAGTGAGCTTTTAAAAATATGAATCAGATCATGGGACCCCTCAGAGCAACAGCCAGGTCCTTACAATGAGCCCCCAGCCCTGCATCATCTGGCTCTGTCTCTGTTTGGGATTCCGCTGCCTCTTTTCTCACTTTGCCTCTCTCATTCCTGCTTCTAGCATGCAGGCTCGGCCCTGCCTCAGAGCCTTGGCACTGTCTGTTTGCTCTCTCTAGACAGCTTTCCCACATAGCTACATGCTCACTCCCTCATCTCCTTCAAG
Organism: Loxodonta africana; assembly: GCF_030014295.1. NCBI lineage: Eukaryota > Metazoa > Chordata > Mammalia > Proboscidea > Elephantidae > Loxodonta > Loxodonta africana. The sequence continues at coordinate 20,865,749 of NC_087342.1, read as the reverse complement.
TCTTCTCTCTCAGGCCTCCCCTTACCATGCAATTTAGATCTATACCCTCCCAGGCACTTGCCTTCTCCCTTTCCTTGCTTTTTTCTCTCTAGAGTACTAGTACCTGGTAGCACAAATGGTTAAGTGCTGCTAACCAAAAGGTTGGCAGTTCAAAGCTCCCCAGCAGCTCCTCAGCAGAAAGACCTTGTGATAGGCTCCCGTAAAGATTAAAAAAAAAAGATTACAGCCTAGAAAATTCTATGAGGCAGTTCTACTCTGTCACCTGTGTTCATGATGAGTGGAAATCAACCTGACTGCACCTAACACTAAAAACAACACAGTACTTGTCACCTTTTAATATATGATCTAATCCCGTTTTTCATTTTGCTTATTGTCTATCTCCTCAGCTAACATGCAGGCTCCAAAAAAACATGGGTTTTATATTGCTGCTTTATTAAAATGTAACATCAAGTGTCATGGATTGAATTATGTCCCCCTAAAAACGTGTGTACTAACTTGGTTAGGCAATGATTTCCAGGATTCTGTGGTTGTCCTCCATTTTGTGATCGTAATTTTATGTTAAAGAGGGTTAAGGTGGGATTGTAATACCCTCACCAGGTCACATCCCTGATCCAATATAAAGGGAGTTTCCCTGGGGTGTCCTTCACCACCTTTTATCTCTCAAGAGATGAAAGGGAAGCAAGCAGAGAGTTGGGGACCTCATACCACCAAGAAAGCAGTGCCGGAAGCAGAGCGCGTCCTTTGGACCTGAGGTTCCTACGCTGAGATGCTTCCAGACTGAGGGAAGACTGATGACAAGGACCTTCCTCCAGAGCAGCAGAGAGACAGAGCCTTCCTTTCTAGCCGACACCCTGAATTCAGACTTCTAGCTTACCAGACTGTGAGAGAATAAACTTTTTGTTAAAGCCATCCACTTGTATTTCTGTAACAGCAGCACTAGATGACTAAGACATCAAGCAACCCTTTCTTAAGAAGTGTTCCAAGTAATAAATGTAAAAGGAATGAAGGAAATAGAAATTCACCATGAGAACACCACAGTAATAATTGCCGCAGGCAAGATCCTTCAATGGATTCTAAAATTAGTGGGCAAATGTAAGTAGAAACAGACTACTTCAAAAATCACTTGCATGGACTTCTCAGAAAATGTATGTTGGAAAACAGATGAACTGATATGAAAAGCAAGATGTTTGTGGTTTTGGTTAGACTGAACTTTATATATAAAAACTCCGCCTCTTCTTCTGCCAAGTGGAACACTTTGTACTTTCGCTTTGTGCTGCCCCAACTCGAGTTGCTATTCTTCAATAAAACTCTTGGCTCTTAACGACAACAACAAAAAAGAAACAGAATATCTACATGGTCTCAAAGTATCTCCCCCAAATATTTAGAGAAAAACAGTAACTTTATAGTGCACAATCCTAGAATAAACCACCTGTGTTAGTTTCCTAGACTGACTGTAACAAAATACCACAAAGTATGTGATTTAAAAGGATGGAAATTTATTTTTTCAATTCTGAAGGCTAGAAGTCTGAATCCAGGTTGTCAGCAAGGCCATGCTCTCTCCAAAGGTTCTAGGGGAACATCCTTCCTTTTCTCTCCCAGCTTCTGTAGCCCCAGGCATTCCTTGGCTTGCAGCCGCAGCATCACTCCATCTCCGCCTGTCTTCCCATGGCATCTTCCCTGTTTCCCTGCCTTTTCTCCTCTTTTATGTGGACACCAATCAGATTGGATTAAGACTCACTCCACTGTAGTATGACCTCCTGTTAACTGATACCATCTTCAAAGACCCTATTTCCAAACAAGGTCACATTCGCTGATATAGGGGTTTAGGACTTGCACACATCTTTTGGGAGGGCACAATTTAATCTATAACCAAAAACCCAAGGCTACTACTATTGAGTTGATTCAGCTCATGGTGACCTCATGTGTTACAAAGTACAGCTGTTCTCTATAGGGTTTTCTTGGCTATAAGCTTTATGGAAGCAGATCTCTAGGCCTTTCTTCCATGGTGCCACTGGGTGGGTTTGAACTGCCAACCTTTAGGTAGGTACCAAAAAAAACAAACCTATTGCCATCGAGTCAATTCTGACATAGTGACCCTATAGGATAGAGTAGAACTGCCCCATACGGTTTCCAAGGAGCCACTAGTGGACTCAAACTGCCGATCTTTTGGTTAACAGCTGAGCTCTTAACCAGTGTGCTACCAGGGCGCCTTAGCTTAGTAGTCAAATGCAAACTGCGCCAAGTAGGGACATTCAATCCACAGTACCATCTGAACCAAGTTGATCAAGGTTAACACCACAGGTGACATACACCAACACCATATACCCCTGATATGATGCTCTGAGAAGGGCACATCACCTCAACATACTCATGAGAAAACATCTCACAAACCCAAACTGAGCAACAGTCTCGCCAATAACTAGTACTCTATTATGGATTAAATTGTGTTCCCCCAAAATACGTGTTAGAATCCTAACCCCTATACCTTGGATGTAATCCTATTTGGGAACCGGGTTTTATTTGCTATGTTAATGAGGCCACGTCCGTGTAGAGTGTATCTTAAACCTGCTCACTTCTGAGATATAAATAGAGCAGATTAGGCACAGGGAAGCAAACACAAACACAGGAAAAGATACATGCTGTGTAAACACTGCCCAGGAATCAAGGAATGCCAGGTCTACAGAGACTGAAAGAGGTCTTCTCCCAGAGCCAGTGCCATGAATTCAGGCTTCTAGCCTCCTCAACTGTGAGAAGAAAAATTTCTATTCTTCCAAACCACCTACTTGTGATATTTTTGTTATAACCACAGTAAGAAATTAAGACACACTGTAAAAGTGTTCAGATCATAAAAGACAAGGAAAAACTGAAGAACTTTCAGAGGGGGTAGGAGCTAGGGAGACATGACAACCAAATGCAATATGGGATCCCAAGTTGGATCCTGCAACAGAAGAAAGAACAGTAGTAGTATAATGCTGTGTCTCTCTGCACTGCACATGCAGACAGGCTGTGCCCACAACTTCCAGGCAGCCATTGGAATGCAGAGAATGAGACACACACAACCACTGGCATCAACCATTCCATGGGTGCTACGATCCTTTGGGATCAAGCAGGACATCCGCGATAACCTACACAGTGTTGGCAAAGTGAAAGCCATTATTATTATTTATAGAAAGCAAATAGTAAGCAATAACAACAGATTCGCAAAGGGGAAACATTTAGTCTTCCCCCAAATTATCCACGTTCATTCTCAAGTAGCTGAGCAGACACACCACGGTTCAGGTCAGACGCCACCTACATGTCACTGGTGCCCCCAGCTACCACCATGTTGCTTGGGGCGACTGCATGGCTCCTGAGGCTTCTGTTCTACTGCTGGGCCTTGCTGGTCTCTGCTGCCGTCTCCTGCCACAATGCCCAGGCCCATACTGCCCAGTGTGTGTTGGGGGGGGCATGCAACCCCTGCATGGGGCACACTCAGGCCTCTCTTGCCCTACACAAACAAGTGTTGCAGCTCTTTTAGCTCCACTGGCAAGCCTCCTGCCCAGAGGCATCTGGCTCTGCCCTGCAGTAGGAGGACCCTTGCACAGGATCCTCTCAGGCAACCCCTGCACAAGACATATTCAGGCCTCTGCCCTGCACTGGCAAGTGTTAAAGCTTTTTGAGTTTCCTCCCCAAAGGTGCTCAGTTTTTGCTCTGTGGACTGGCAAGCCCACTGTAGCTGCCTTGCTCCGTGGACCGTCAAGACCGCTGCCACTGCTTCTTGCCATCTTGTGCTGTTTTCAGTGTTACAGCTCTCTTCTGGGTCTAGGAGGTTCTCACTGCAGAGATCCTGGATACAAAGGATATGCTCTGCTCCAGACTCTTCTTGATGGTAACGAGGTTCCCCCAAACCTCTGTGGGACTGGCCCTTAAATAAGCCTACTCCTTGTCAATTTCAAGGCATGGTCCTCCCAGCGGGACCAAAAGCTGACCAATCCCCTCGATAGACAATAAGTCATTCAATTTGCACAGTCCCAGCCAATCACTTTGTGGGAGTTACGAGACCATGGCTAGAAAGGCCATATCAAAATGATTCATTGCACCACAAGTAAAAAAAGTGGTGCTATACAAATGAAGTCTGTAGTTTGGTTAACAGTGGTGTAACAAGGTTATTTTCTTAGTTTTAATGATGATTCTGTGGTTATAGAAGATGGTAACAAAAGGGAAAGCTGAATAAAGGATCTATGAGAACTCTCCGTACTATTTTTGCAACTTTTCTGTAAGTCTAAAATTATCTCAAGATAAAACTTTTTTTTAAGAAGGATCATCAGGGGTAACTATAAGTTTGTCATTCTTGGACTAATGGAACACAGCTACCACAGCCTATACCAGACTGAGCCCAGCACAACTAGATGGTGCCTGACTACCACCACTGACCGCTCCGGCAAGGACCACAATAGAGGGTCCCAGACAGAGCTGGAGAAAAATGTAGAACAAAATTCTAACTCACAAAAAAAGACTAGACTTACTGGTCTGATGGAGACTGGAGAAGCTCTGAGAGTATGATCCCTGGACACCCTTTTAGCTCAGTTATGAAGTCACTCCTGAGGTTCACCCTTCATCCAAAAATTAGACAGGCCCTAAAACAAACAATAATACACGTAGCTCAACCATATATATGAGCTAAATGGGCACACCAGCCCAGGGGCAAGGACAAGATGGCAGGAAGGGACAGGAAAACTGGACGAATGGAAATGAGGAACCCAAGGTTGGGGGGTGGGTGCTAAAACATCATGGTTGGCAACCAATATCACAAAACAATATGTGCATTAATTGTTTAACGAGAAACTAATTTGCTCTGTAAACCTTCATCTAAAGCACAATAAAAAAAATTTTTTTTTTTTTTTGGTCTAGACTTTCGGAGCAAAGAGGAAATAAATCTAGGAGTTATTATTAAAAGTGGAATTATGAAATATTATCTAGCCATAAGGAGAAATGAAGTACTGATAGCCACTATAACATGGGTGAACCTGAAAAACATTACACTGAGCAAAATAAATCACATAAAAGGACAAATACCACATGATCCCACTTACATGAAATATCTACAGAAGGCAAATGCATTGAGATGAAAATTTATTAGTGGGTGGGACATGAAAATGAAGAGGTATTGCTTAAGGGGTCCTGAATTTCTGTTAAAGGTGATGAAAAAATCTGGAAACATAGTGGTGGTGGCTAGACAACATGGTGAACGTAATTAACGTAACTGAGCTGTACACACAGAAAGGGCTGAAACGGCAAATGTTTTCTTATATATATCTCACCATAATAAAATTTTTTACAAAGAAGTTGGAGTTAGGGAAGAAGGGTCTACCCAGTTAGGCGCTCAAGCTACAAACCTAGGTGTCATGTTTTGACTTCTTCTCCATTGTGGTTCAATCCAGTCACCAAGTCCAGTCACATCTATTAATCTCTGGAATGCATCCTTCTTTCCAGGCCCCCTATCCTTTCATCTGGGTTACTGCTGAAGCCTTGCTTGCATACGGTGAAAACAGCAGCAGGCAGAGAGTGCTCCTCTAGGGAAGAAGTGCCATATAAGACACGAAGTGCCATATAAGACACGTAAAGAGAATCTCTCGCAAAGGACTGGCATGGAGAGGCCAGGGCGGTGGGAGAGAAAACAGACACACGGTGACATGGAAACCAGGGCAACTGTAGCCTTAAGCCTATCAGCAAGTGAAAGGAAGAATCTATACAACTCAAAAGCCTCAGTCTTAGTCATTCTACAGACCCTTTATTCTGTGAGAGAAATCAGTAGGCCCCATAGGGGGGTACCAAAGACCCCCAAGTTATATCCAGTTTTGATTCAAAGGACTCAGCATATTTGGGTGCTATTTTTATCTCCCCCTTTCATTTATTGTCTCAGGGTAAACACTTGTGATTCATAAATGCCTTGAGAGTGAATCAGTGTTCTCCTGTTCAACTCCGTGGAGGCCACATCAAACAATAGCCCACAAGGTAGTATTAATCATTAAATAGAAGCATATATGAACACTCCGGCCAGGGAGCCATTTTTCTTTTCTTTCTTTTTTTTTTGAAGAAAATTAACAAAGAGCAAACCTTAACTTTGATCTATTTAGAAAACATTTTTTTTTTTTAAAACCATTAAAGACTTAGTCAATTTTAAGGCTAAAAGGGCAAATATTTAAGCTGAGGTGAGGCTCCTTCCTTTGGGTTGCCTTTCAGCCATTAAACAAAGCCTTGGATTTCAAATTGTAAGCCCTCAATTTCCCACGTTCACAAGCCCAAGAAAAATGGATGTTCTCACCCATGGTTGGTACACGCAAGAGCCCATGGGAGAACAGCTATGCCAGAGCCATTGACCGAGTATAAACAGACAGGGGGGGAATCCCAGAGCACATCTGTTTCTAAGAAGACACCCAACCAAAAAACACATTGCCGTTGAGTCGATTCTGACTCAGGGCGACCCTATTGGATAGGGGCGAACTTCCGCATAGAGCGGCTGGTGGGCTCGAACTGCCGACTTTTGGTTCACGGCTGAACGCTTAACCGCTGTGCCACCAGGGCTCCAAGAAGAAACCAGATCATGTCAAATATATCTTAAGTACAACCATCATGAGGGCATCACCTTCCACAGATAAGTGCTAAACATTGGTGATTTTTTAAGTAATATTTCTTCTCACTTTCCTTCTGGAAGCACCTCAGATGAAAAGACAGGTCAAAGGACAGATAAGCCATCTAGCACATGCAATTACAGGCTCACAGAACCAGGAGGACCGTGCATCCCAGTTCACACCAGTCGTCCTGGCTTAACTGTTCATAGCAAGCACCCCCTTTCACTCTCAAAAGCATTGCAGTTTGGACCATAAAATACATGGTCACTATCTTAAACATCTAGTGCTGTTATAATAGAGATACCATAAGTGGATGACTTTAACAAAGAGAAATTTAATTCCTCACAGTAAAATAGGCTAGAAGTCCAAATTCAGGGCGTTGGCTCCAGAGGAAGGCTTTCTCTCTCTGTTGGCTCTGGAGGAAGGTCCTTGTCCTCAGTCTTCCCCTGGTTGAGGAGCTTCTCAGGCTCAGGGACCCTGGGTCCAAAGGACATGCTCTGCTCCCGGTGCTGCTTTTTTGGTGGTATGAGATCCCCATGTCTCTCTGCTCTCTTCTCTCTTTTACATCTCAAACGAGATTGGCTTAAGACACTACCTACCTAATCTCATAGACCTCATCAATATAACTGCTGCTAATCCAACTTACTACATCACAGCGATAGGACTTACAACATGTAGGGAAATCACATCGGAAGATAAAATGGTAGACAATCAGACAAGCGGATCACGACCTAGCCAAGTTGACAGATACTTTTGGGGGGACACAATTCCATCCATGACAGTCACCCACAGAAAATACTGGAGTCCTGGACATGCGTCTTCCCCACCAGTCTTATCCTGCATGAGGGAGACTGAGATCCAGAGACAGCCTGCGTGTGTTTACTCTTATGGATTACGTGTCCCTCTGCAGCCCTTTCCCATGCCTTCCTGTCTCCTGGGGGCGGGGGGTCACCCACACATCCTGTGTGTCACGCCCATGCTGCTTGCCCTCGCCACCATCCAGAACTCTCCTCTCTGTGAGCCTGAGACTCATTTCAATTATTCAGGCAGGGTCACACCAAGCTCCGCATCTGTCCACAAAGCAAGCAGCAACTGCAATACGTGGTAGGCAAAGGCTCTCTTCCCGGGCAAAGAAGGAGGAGCCAGATAATTTCTCCAGGTTCCTCCTGGCCCCAGAGCCTGAGACTCATAAAAGACTGGTTGAAGCTTTTGGTTTGACAAATATATTGGGTCCAATTTACCACGGGTCTCTGGTGGTACAAATGGCACTTGGCTGCTAACCGGAAGGTTAGAGGTTTGAGTCAGCCCAGAAGTGCCTTGGAAGAAAGGTCTGATAATTGACTTCTGAAAAATCAGCCGTTGAAAATCCCACGGAGCACAGTTCTACTCTGACACACATGCGGTTGCCATGAATCGGAATCAACTCAACAACAACCGGTTCAGGTGGTGGGGCAGTGGTGGTTCGCCGGTAGAATTCTTGCCTTTCCTGTGGGCAAGACCCAGGCTCAGTTCCCAGCCAACGCACCTCAAGCTTGTCTGTCAGTGGAGGCTTATGTGTTGCTACGATGCTGAACAAGTTTTACAGAGCTTCCAGGCTAAGACAGACTAGGAAGAAAGGCCTGGCAATCTACTTCTGAAAAATCAGCCAATGAAAACCCTATGGAACACAACAGTCAGATGCCGTCGTGCATGGGCTTGCTGTGAGTTGGGGACCATCTCCGCAGCAGCTAACAACAGCAAGAGCCATTTGCCACGGGGCCTGTCCATTCATTCCTTTGAGAATATTACATCTTAGGAATTTTTTAGATGAATGGGGGTCTACTTTGCATGTCAAAGATACATATATAGTAATAATAAAAGGAGCTAAAGACTTAGATTGCATTTATAATATGCCAGGCATCATTTTAAGCACATTACATATATTAACCCTCAGAACAATTCTATAAGATAAAAAAAAATTTTTTTTTTTTACTGTGAATACTGCCCCATTTAACAGGTGAGTAAACTGAGGCACAGAATGGTTATGCCACATGACTGCAAAGTGAACAAGCTGAAACCTGCATCAGGGTAGTCTGGCTCTAGAGTCTTTGCTTTTAGCCACCCTACTATCCTGTTTTTCCTGAGCATATCTGTAGATACACATACACTCAGCATTCCTAACAGGATAATCACCAGGTCAGTCAAATCTCAGCTGTAAAACACTTGAAGTTCACAGAGGAAGGTGCTATTTAAATATAAGGGGCCATTACACCTCCACTTTATGGTCCCCGTATCAGTATCACTCAGCATCGTAAAACAACAGGTGTGTTGGGGAGTTCTTTTTGTGTGCTGCGTTTACATGTATTTAACCCCGGTGTGTCTGGGCAGGATTGCTATTTACTTCTCAGTTATACAGAACCTTCCATGAGAGGCTGGCATGAAAACAGAGGCATGACAGAAGGGAAAAGGGTACGTGGTAGTTCTACCTCAGGGCTATTTGCTAGGTTTGTGCACCACCTGGCTGATCACCTGTCCGGCTCACCTGTCTCAGGTGTCCTTCTCAATTTCTTTTGCAGTTTTCCAGAGAGACCAGGAATCTTCCCACTGGGCTTTTCTCCCTTTCTTGTCTGCTGCCCAGTGGTGGTACCTGCCTGCTTAAATCTTACTTATTAACTATACGTAGATATGGCAGACCGCGATTGCAGTAGAATCGTTTGGGAGCTTGGTATCTCGCTTCTTCCCACGTACCTTACCCTGGGAATGGCTTTGTACTCGCATATTGCCATGTGGTGGTTTGTCTTTAATAACCATCAATAAAGATAGGCCTGTGAAAACACGGAGAGCCACAGACTCCTCCAAAGGCACCGGATTGCACCCAAGTGGAGCTGTCTGCAGCGGTATCCTGGCTGCCTGGAAGGGGATCCCCAGGAATGGACAAAACAAGCCCACCCCTTTGATTCTAACGAAAATTTAGAAAAATAGGATGACCTCCGAGGATTCCACTGAGTCGCCAATAAATATATTTCTTCAAGTCCAAGCTCATTTATGCATTTGTTCTCCAAATATTTGGGGGTGCCTACTTTGTGGAAGGCATTGTCCTAGACACTCTGAGGAATTTTGTGGCCTCTTCGTTGGAAAATCAATAGAGATGAAAAACGTGGGAGGTAAAGGGGAAATCTGTATAATATAAGCCTAGGATGTCACCATTTTCCACAGATGCATAGCATTTGAGTAACAGGCAAGGATGAAGGTAACTGTCAAAGAAGGTGTGTAATTCTGTCTTGCACATAGTAGGTGCTCAATAATACTCACTGAATTGGATTAAGTTCAACAAGTGATTGGACGCTGGATGGTTGTCACCCCTGACTATATGGTCTGACTCTCATCAACACTGGTTCACTCAATACCAAGAAAACAAGCTGGGACTCCGCCCCTCCACTCCAGACGACAGGTAGTTCTAGATACCAAGTCTCCATCTGTCCCAGGTGCCAGGTGAGGAGGGTGTAGAGGGCTGAATAGTTATCCAGGACAAGGAGATCAAATACTTGAGTACTGGGTCCCTACGTGACTGTGGGAGCCTCTTGAGATAAAAGCCTCAGCTGGATACGTTTATGATACGCCCACAGCTTGGCAATCTCCTCTGGGAGCTGGCAACACTCTGGGACTTTAATCGAGAGACCTCTCATCAGGTCAGGCAAGCCCTCCACACACCAGCATGTTACAACAGAGCTGGTCCTCCCGGGTTCCTCTCAGATTTCAGTCAGGGCTGGTCTGCTGAAGTCGAACCCTGCCAAAGGAAAGACTTCCTTTCCCTACCCAACATAATGTCTATGCATGGTGGTGGGGTGAGGGAACCCAAAACGAACGTCATTCCATTGCCCACAGTGGTCTAGGAACAAGGGAGATAAGGCCTTCCCTGTAGCTCCAAGATTCAGTGTGCTCGCTTTCCTCTTTGTTTGGATTCCCCACCACCTCCTCTCTTGGGCCGCCACCAGGGGCAGGTTAACCAGTAAGCAAGGTACGCGCGGGCTTAACTCTGTCTACGTACTCATCTGTAGTGCATGATTTCACGTGGGTTTCACCACATCTCTGAAACTGTGTACTGCAGATTAGTAAGTTCAAGTAAACCCATGTGTACCTTACTTGTTGGGTAATCTGTCCCTGACTGCCTCCCTCAGACTGGCTCCAGAGCAAGTTGCAGTCCCCTCATTCTACCACCCTTGCCATCATGTCAACCAAGCCCCTGGCTCTTCCCAGTATGTGGGATTTTATGTTATGCCTATGGGAATACAGATAGCTTAGAACAAAGCAACTAACTGTGAGGAGACGTGACACAGGTAACAGAATTCTATGAAGGCCTTCAGTCACAGACCTGATCTCCCTTTCCTGAGATCTTCCCAGGAAGCCTCTCTGAAGGGGCTGGATGCTGACTACTCAGCTCTATCCTCAGCTCAGGAAACTATGGCCATAGCCTTTCCGTGTCCTTCCCAGAAGCCGCTCAGTCATCTTCTTGCTGAGTGGGATTTCTTCCCTCACCTCTCTCTCCCTCCCGGCTTCCCTCTGTGAGAAAGGACCTTCCCTCCTTGGTCCTCCAAAGGTGTGTCCTCTAGACTATTGGCATTCTGGACCAAATGGACAAACATCCTCTCCCTCGTCCCCTCTGCCTCCTCAGCTTCTAGAAATCTTACTCTTGCCCATGGCTCCCTGTGAAAAAGGAAAGTTGGTTCTCTTCTGGCCTCTGAGCTTCCTGCTGTCTTGTCTTTCTAGAGATACTATTTTCCAGAAAGTCCCTGTGTGGTGCAAATGGTTAAGTGCTCGACTACTAGCCAAAAAGTTGGCAGTTCGAACATACCCAGAGGTGCCTCTGAAGAAGGGCCTGGAGATCTGCTTCCAAAACGTCACAGCGTTGAAAACTCCATGGAGCAGCTCTACTCTGTAAGACACAGGGCTGCCATGAGTTGGAATCGACTGGACAACAATGGGTTTGGTTTAATTTGGGTTCATTTTCCAGAAAGCCTGTCTATTCTGTATCCTGTACTTCCAACAGCTCACGGCCCAGTCAAATGTCTCCTCCTCTGCCCACATGAATCCTCTCTCTCTCCCTCCCTCCCTCCTGGGCCTCCTACCAGAAACCTTCCAGTCTAGGTCAGGAGGCTATCTTAGACAGCAAAACGCTGTAAGGAACTAGAAAGTGCCTTGCCAACAGTCCAATGCTACAAGGTAGAACAGCTACCTCCAACTTTGTGGAAAAGATCAGAGGGTCCCAACTATCCTAGAGCCCACCAGAGTCTGGAGCTGCAGCTGTGGCAGCTGCCTGGACCATCTTTTCTTGTTCCCTTAGCCTGACATCTAAAAGGAAAATATATATTTCATAGGCAAACACCATCTATCAATCATGTAGAAAATCAATTACCTTTCTCACCTCTCCATCTCCTACATGTGAAGTCTGCCAGCAGTTTGATGTCTTCATGCTCCAGTGCCTCCCCTGTATTCCTCATGGCCAGCCTTCTCCGGTCCTGAGATGAAAGCCTAGTACTGATGGGGCACAGGTTTATGAACTGGAATAATTTTCTGCCCCCACCTTCCATTTACAGCAGAAATAAGGGAAACAGGTCAACAATTATAAGAAATAAAGCACGACATGCACTTGGTTTGCTTTGGTTGACTGAGAGGCAGGCTGCCCCCTCCGTGTGGCCCCTGATCTCTCCCGTGGGCTGGTGGGCTCGAACTGCTGACCTTTCAGCTAGCAGCAGAGTGCTTTTAACTACTGCCCTGCCAGGGCTCCTGATAATGGTGGCACGGCATGAAAAACGGAATCAACGTCACAGTATTGTAAATGTGGAAGTTACTGTGCCGGCAAATGTTTTGGTGTGTATATTCTCACCACACACACAAATGTGGTATACGTTCATCTCACATCCCTAAGTTTTATCCAAATATTTTTTTCTGACTAGCTGAGATTTGTTTTTTTTTTTTTAATTTTTGGAGAAACTTGGTCTGATGTCACAATTTGAGCAGCCAGTAGCAAGCCAAACAAACATATGCCCTGGATTTGAAGGGGCTAGGCTCTGCCCCACACTCCTGAGTCTTCCTGAGGCCGCTGGGCCTGCCCCGACATGCTCCGGCCCCAGCGCAGCTCTGAGGCTTCCCAGGACAAGGGCACAAGCTGCAGCCCTGTGATGGCCCAGGAATGGCCTCCTTCGTCCTGGGGCTTGTCAGCTTGCCCCACTGCCGCCTGCTCCGAGGTTAGCAAAAAGCACGTTTATAGCCCTCCCACCGCCAGCCAAATGTTGAGTTAGGCCATTCCAGGGCGCCCCACCCCCACCCCACAGGGAAAGGCTTTCTTGGCAAAGGTCCTCTTTCAGAGCCCATTAGAAAAGCGCACATTCCCTTGGTGTCACTGGCTCCAGTCAAGTGTTCCAAAGGGCGGGGGAGCCTGAAGGAGGGATGTGGCGGAAAGCGTTACAGACTAGTTATTAGCCGATGCTGAAAGCTTCTGTTTTCCACCTTCATTCTCAGTTTTCAGTTCAAGGTCCTAGCTTGTTCCAGAACCCACTAGACACTTTATTCATTAGCAGCACCTTCTTTTATCAAGTACAGAATTCAGAATTGCAGCTGTTTCTAATGTCACTGCATGGCAACCTGGGCTCTGGCTCCAAGCATCCCTGGATCCTCTTCTCCAGGTAGGCACTCTGCCTTCTTGCCTAGCTCCTTCTCCATCTAAAAGCTGAGTGCAGATGAATAAACATATGCACACCCATGTTCACTGCATCACTATTCATAACAGCAAAAAGATGGAAACAACCTAAGTGCTCATCAAAGGATGATTGGATAAACACACTGTGACATAAACACACAACGGAATACTATGCAACAATAAAGAATAACGACAAATCTGCAAAACATCTCACAGCATGGATAAATCTGGAGGACATCATGCTGAGTGAAATAAGTCAATCATAAAAGGCCAAATTTTATATGAGACCAATATTGTAAAAATACAAGGACAGGTTTACACACAGAAAAAAAAAAATTCTTTGATGGTTTTCCAGGGATGGGAGGGAGAGGGAGGGAAAATTACTAACTAGATAGAACGCCTGTTAATATTGGTGAGGGGAAAGATAATACACAATAAGGGGGAAGTCAGCACAACATAACCAAGGCAAAGGAAGACACTGAGAACTACGGTAATAACATAGACGGCCCTGCAATAATTGTATTAACAAATAATAATTTACAAATGGATACATAGATGGGTATGCTAAAGAGGTGTGGGAGGGTATAAGGGAGTACGCCCACCTGCAGATACAGGTTTGGTGGTAGATATTTCTACATACATACTTGTAGATGCTCCATGTATATTAATATGGACAATAGAGCACAGAAGGGGCATAGTCATGGAAACTTCTTGGACATAACCAAATACCTCCTGGGACAAAGTTCCTTGGCTTGAAGGTTAAGGACTATAGACACAGGGGACATCTATGTCAACTGGCACGACACAGTTCATAAAGACAATGTTCTGCATCCTACTTTGGTGAGTAGCTTCTGGGGTCTTAAAAGCTTGCGAGCCGCCATCTAAGATACAACTACCGGTCTCTTCCTATCTGGAGCAAAGGAGAGTGAAGAAAACCAAAGACTTAAGGGAGCAATTAGCCCAAAGGACAAACGGACCACATGAACCACAGCCTACACAACCCCGAGACCAGAAGAACTAGACGGTGCCCAGCTACCACTACTGACTGCTCTGACTAGGATCACAACACAGAGTCCAGGACAGAGAGGGAGAAAAATGAACAAAAAAATCAAAATCACTAAAAGACCAGACTTACTGGTCTGACAGAGACTGGAAGAACCCCCAAGACTATGGCCCTGTCGTGGTTTGACTTGTGTCCCCTCACAATATGTGTCAACTTGGCTGGGCCATGATTCTTAGTGGTTTGGCAGTTATGTGAATATGTAATCATCCCCTATGATGTGATCTGTGTGACCAGCCAATCAGTTGTAAGGGGATTAGGGTGGGATGCAATACCCTTAACTCAAGTCACAGCCCTGATCCATATAAGGGGAGTTTCCCTGGGGTGTGGCCTGCATCACCTTTTATCTCACAAGAGATACAAGGAGAGAGAAGCAAGCACAGAGGGAAGGGCCTACTACCACCAAGAAAGAAGTGCCAGGAGCGGAGCACTGTCATTTGGACCCAGAGTCCCTGTGCTGAGAACCTCCTAGACCCAGGGGAAGACTGATGCCAAGACACAGGGGGATCTCCAAGGAATGTCAGGCCTACAGAAAGGAGACAAGGACCCTCTCCCAGAGTCAACAGAGAGCGAGCCTTCCCCTAGAGCTAGTGCCGTGAATTTAGACTTCTAGCCTCCTGAACTGTGAGAAAATAAATTTGTCTGTTAAAGCCATCCACTTGTGGTATTTCTGTCATAGCAGCACTAGATAACCAAGACTGGCCCTAAGACACCCTTCTGACCTGGAACTGAAGCCATTCCAGGAGACCACTTTCAGCCAAACAATAAACAGGTCCATAAAATAAACCATAACCCCTGAAAGGAACATGTTCCTTAAAACAATCAATTATAGGAGATTAGAAGGACAACATTTGCCCAAAAGCAAAGAAGAGAGGCAGGAAGGGGTAGAAAATCCAGATGAAAGGAAACGGGAAACCCAGGGCAGAAATGTGGAGTGCTGACCCATTGTGGGGAATACAACCAATGTCATGGGGCATTTTATGTACAAACTATCGAATGGGAAACTAATTTGCTCTGGAAACTTTCACCTAAGGCACAATAAAAAAAAATTGGACACAGGGCAGCTCAAGTGCCTTGGAATTTAAATAAATAAACAAAAGTTGCAAAAATTCTAAGTTCTTTATTAACATGTCTATTTAAATCCAGGCTTTGATGGCACTTCCAAGTCTGTAATCCTTGCCCTAAATCCACCCAGGAACCAAAGCTCTGTGGTATGGGAGAAAGCACACCAGGCTGGCTTCTGGTCCTGGCTCTGGCCTTCCGTCGCTGTGGACCCTCAAGTAAGTCCCTTCCCCTCTCTGGGGCTTAAAGTACCCACTTGTAAGAGGAAATTTTCTGATCAGTTTTCCTTAACCCTTTTTGGCTTTAAGATTCTACTGAAAATTATGGGCCCTATCCTCAGAGGGGAAAAAAATGCATTCGTTCATTCATTTGAAAAGCACTTATTCAGCTGCTACTAAATAAGCATGCATACACACGATTCTGAATTCAATTTCGGGGGCTTTAAAGTCTGGCCGGGTGGTGCAAGCGGTTTGTGTTAGACTGCTAACCAAAAGGTTGGTGGTTCGAACCCACCCAACAGCCCCACAAAAGAAAGGCCTAGTGATCTAATTCTGGAAAGATTACAGCCTAGAAAACCCCATGGAGCAGTTCTATAACACGTGGGGTCAGCATGAGTCAGAAACAACTGGATGCAACAGGTTTGGTTGTATTTGGTTTTCTTAATGGGCTCCCAGGAAGTTCATCCAGAGCCCTGGTGGCACAATGGCTAAGAGCTCAGCTGCTAACCAAAAGGTCAGCAGTTCGAACGTACCAGCTGCTCCTTAGAAACCCTATGGGGTAGTTCTACTCTGTTCTATAGGGTTGCTATAAGTCAGAATCGACTCAAAGGCAAAGGACTTTTTTTTTTTTGGATGTTCATCCATGAACCACAGGTGAGAAACCCTGGCTAAGAATTCTACTGTGATGAGCACACAAATACTCTTATCTAGAAGGACCGTAGCAACAATTCTAGCAAAGGATCATAAAACTACCGTCAGGCTGATGCCAAAGACCAGAGGCAGAAAGGCAGTCATTATGAAGGTGAACACTGGCTTCCCTCCCCTTCCCGGTGCCCCCACCCCACATGCTTGACATCAGCCTGGAATGTGCTGTTTCTGGGCACAGGGACTGCCGGGAGCTGGCTGCAGCCCGGGGGAGTCTGACAATCACGTCTCTTCTATCTTGGCCTTTATTTTTCTCACGGTCTCTGAAAGGGCTGCGATCAGGTGATATGTGTGGGACTGCTCCCTGTACAGGTGCGGAGCAGGTAGTGAGGGGAGGAGAAAATCCGCCCTGGGTGTACTCACTCAAGGCGCTTTCAATAGCCTTCCCAGGATCGCTCTTGGCAGGGCAGTGACCATGTCTCTGGCAGGCTGTGGGGAATCTGAGTGTGAGAAAGTCAGTCAAGCGGAGGAAAAGGGGGAAAAAAAAAAGCTTCGAGTCCTCAGGCAAAATACCTTGTTTTCTTCTCCTCTCACTCTCTCTCCTTTCTGTAGCTTTACACCAAACCCACAAATCATTCAGATACCTAGGCGACAATAGGGAATCTCACTGGAGATGCAGTTATTTGTTTTATGGTTTAAAAGCGAACAGGTGACGCAATAAGACAAGGAAAATCACCCTTCATGGGGGAGGCAGGCAAACACAGGAGCCCCTGGCTGTATTTACTGGGCATGATACAGTGAGAAAGGTTTGTCGTGTTTGCTGTACTCAAGGGAAGATCAAAGACGTGACCCCCCACGATGATGAAAAGGGTTCGATTTTTTTTTTTTGGGGGGGGTCTGGGAGGAGAAGGATGACTGAAAAATAAAGACTGCTTCCATCTGAGAACAGTCTTCCAAACCCCAAAGTCTTTCCTTGGGCTTACTTCTCCATTTCAGATTCCGCGGAGAGAGCGTCCACTTGATCCTACGTTCACTGCCCAGTGTAAAGATACTAAACAATATTCTCTTGGCACATTCCCAAGAAACCTTCTTCTAGGATGGTAAAGTTTTTTTTTTTTTTTTTTCTGGCTCAGATGCAAATCATGGGTATTTTTTGGTTACTTGAACTCTCTGTGCCTCTATCTATAATGGACATTTAAAAAAAAAGTTACTCATTTTTCCAGCCCAAGCACACCTAGGGTGGCAATAAATAAGTTGCTGATTAACTATTTGATCTATCAGGCTGCTTTAGTGAGACCCCAACTTGACTATATTCAACAAACATTCTCCACGCACCTTCAGGGTGCCAAGCCCCAAGGCGATGACACAGCCAGTGATGAATAAGGCTCCTAAGCTAGAAGGAACAGGGGGTGGCATATGGGGCTAGTAAATGAGGGCCCAACAGCAGACAGCAGTCAATGTCATAGCAGAGTTTAGGGGAAGAAGTCACTTGCTCTGCTGGACTTGGGGGAACCTGGAAAGGGTTAGCATGCTTCCCTGGGAAGGGTTTAGTTCCTTGGAAGAATCTGGGTCAGTACATTTGTGCTGATTTTTTTAAGTCAGTCATTGAGTAGGAACATCTTAGGGAGCTTGCAAAATTTATTGGGGCAACGGCAGAAAGCGGGGTAGCTTCACAGGCTAATTACCTTTCACCGAGAGGATCTCAAACACACAGGAAAATCCCACTTTTTTCCAATGTAGCAGAGAGTTTTCACTGCCACTTTTCCATCTGTTTAAAACAGGAAGAAAAAGTCCTACCCCCATGGCCCCAGGATGCAGGTCAACAAAGGGGGCATTGTTCATCATTTCTTCAGAACATGATAGGGCACAACCCACTCTGCAGCGTGTGAAGAAAAAACAAAAAATCCCCGAGAGTTGCCCAAGGGGCAAGAGTGAGTAAACCAAGCCTGTGATGAGGTAAAGACTTGGCTGCAGACTTGAGGGCTCTCCTGGAAGGTGGAAATGAGGTCTGGAAGGTAAATACAGTCAGAGCCACAATGATTCCTTATTTATACGCTGGGGTTGTAGGGGAACTGGAAACCTGCTGTTAAAGGGAAGGCAGGTTTCTGCCGACCTCGGATCGCTGGGCAATGCAGTCAACGCCCAGGTGAGCTGGTTCTAGGCAGGTGCTTCCGGATCAGAGTCATCTGCCTCTTAGGAACTGCTGGCAACTCCTAAACGGCCTTCCTGCCTCCAAACCCTGCACTCCGCTCTCCACACTTCTGCTGGAGCCATCCTTCTGAACAAGAATCCTGATGCCCCTTCTCTGCTCAGGACAGCTCTCCATCATTTAAAGATAAGGTCCAAAGTCTTTTAGTGAGGAGTAAGTGTCCTGAGACATGGCCTCAAACCTTCTCCTCCAGCCCCTTGTTATACTCCTGCCTATGATACAGCCCGGGCTCCAGACCACATTCCCTGAATACCAAAAACCAAACCAAACCCACTGCCATCAAGTCGATTCCGAATCATAGCTACCATACAGGAGAGTAGAACTGCCCCATAGGGTTTCCAAGACCAGAATCTTCATGGAAGCAGACTGCCACATCTTTCTCCAGTGGAGCAGCTGGTAGGTTAAAACTGCCGGCCTTTTGGTTAGCAGCTCAGAGCTTAACCACTGCGCCACCAGGTCCTTGTTCCGTGAATAAAGACCTCAAATCCAGGGTCTGGGCCTTATTGCCATTGGCACTTCCATCCTCCCCAACCCTATGACTCACCACTACTTATTTTCCTATCCTATCCATTTCCCACATCTACCTGTTTTCCAAGGTGTAAAGCAAGGCCATCTCCTACAGGAAGTTTTCCAAGACAGCCAAAAAAAAAAAGAAACCCACTGTCTTCGAGTTGATTCTCATAGTGACCCTATAGGACAGAGGAGAACTGCCCCATTGGGTGTCCAAGGAGCAGCTGGTGGATTCGAATTGCTGACCTTTTGGTTAGTAGCTGAGCTCTTAACTACCGTCCCAATCAGGGCTCCAAAGATATCCAAAGTTATGACCAATTTAATTCTCCTGAATCTTCATAGTATTTTACCTCTATTTCAGCATATAATTCTCTAGAACCTCGGATCTACCAGATGCACACCCTGGAAAATCAATAGATATCAGCTGCATGCATGAATATACGTTTATACGTTGTTGCTAGGTGCCCTCGCGTCAACTTCCACTCAGAGCAACCTCCCCATGTGACAGAGTAGAACTGTTCCACAGGCTTTTTTGGGCTGGGATCTTTATGGAAGCGGATCACCAAGTCTTTCTCCTGAGAAGCCACTGGCTGGGTTCCAACCACCAACCTTTCTCTGTGCAAAATGTTTAACCCTTTGTGCCACGAGGGCTCTTTATATGCGTTTATATATATACGCGTATATATATGTGTGTACACGACTACGTCTGCCAGGCTGTGGGTTTCCTGAGGGCAAGAGCTGTCAATAACTCGTATTCGTGCCTGTATCCCCCCAAAATACAGCAACAATATTGTTATTCATACAGGTGTGGTTTGGTGCTTCTTTTAGGTTCTCCTGGTCTCTCAAGAAGTCCCTGAGTGGTGCAAATGGTTTGTTGTCCACTAATAACCTAAAGATTGGTGGTCTGAATCTACCTAGCAGCACCACAGAAGACAGGCCTGGTAATCTGCAAGAAAATCCTATGGAACACAGTTCTACTCTCTAACACATGAGGTCGCCATAAGTAGGAATTGACTCCATGGCAACAGGCTTGGTCTCTCCAATGAACAAAAGCTCGAGTCCCCACTCAGAAAACCAGGGTCGGTCTGTTTCCGAAGTTGACTGTAAACTCCTTGCGGGTTGCCACCGTATAATCCCAGGGTTTAACACGGTGTCTGGCACAGAGCGTGTGCTCCCTCCACTACGAAAGAGAGGGGCTTGCCCAAGGTCACCCAGACTCAGGAACCGCCGAATCTCACCCGGGAGGAGATCTGGTGAAACCATTCACAACATTATCTCAGTGGGGAGCCCGGAGGAAGGAAGGAATGAAGTGTCTGAGCAATGCATGCCAGGCCTCCGGCGGCCTCGGGGCTGGGGGAAGGGCTGGGAGGGCGGGGGGCGACTTCCAACAGGACGCTCGGCTCCCCCGCAGCCGAGGGAGCCGCGCGCCGACTGCCCGGGCGCCGGGAAGTGCGGACCGGGCCGGGGGCGCGGGGCCCGGCGACCCGGGCAGACGGGCGGGAGAGACGCAGGGGTGGCTGCCGGCCGCTCGGCCGGGGCAGTGCGCGCCACCCGCCCCGCGCGGCAAATCCCCCAGGGAGGCCGCCGCCAGAGCCCTGGCGCTCCCGGCCCGGCGCCCGCCACGTGGCACCCGGCGGCGGCGGCGGCGGCTCCTCCCGGCGCGCGGCCCAGCCAGCCGGCAGCACGCAGCCGCCCGCGCCGCCCGCCTCCTCCCGGCCGCCCGCCGGCGGCCTCCCGGGCGCAGCGAGGGGGAGCCGCCCGCCCGGCGGCCCTGGGCCGGGGGAAGGGGCGGACGGCGCGAAGCCGCTTTAACCGCAGCCGCCGAGGGGAGGCAAGAAGCTGACCCGGCCGCTTCCTAAGTGCGGTCAGGCATCCCGTGACCGCGGCGGGCGCCGGGGGCCCCGCGGGCGGAGGGGGCAGGGCCGGGCGAGGAGCAAAGCGGGAGGCCCCCGCCCCTCCCGCGGGCTGTTGCGAGTGCGGCTTTCGGCCGGGTTAAAACCCCAAGCCCGAAACTGGGGTGAAGGGTGGACGGGGGGGCTGGATAATTCCCCCTCTCCGTGACGGGGCGTGCGCTCCCCGTCCGGAAGGGCTGACCTTGGCCGGGAAGGGGGTGGGGGAACAAGCGCCGGGGCTCAGCTCCCAGCCCGCCGCCCCCTCGGATTCCAGGCCCGGCGGGGGCTGGAGGAGGGGGCCCCCGGACACACACACACACACACACACACACCCCACACGCAGCGCGCGCCAATGAGCCCGGGCCAGGCACAGGGGGCGGGGTTTTCCCAGGCTCGAGCACAGCAGCTGCTATTTACCTTCTTGGCTTCTCCCAGGGACCAGGAACCAGCCCCCGCGCTCGGCCGCCCGCCGCCGCCCCCCGCCTCCCTGCCCCCGGGGCGCGCGCGCGCGCGCGCGCACACACACACACACACACACACACACACACACACACACACGTACGCACGCACACACACATCCTCCCGGCTCGGCCGCAGCCGCGGCGGCAATAAAACATCCTGGCACGTGCTCCGGCTCCAGGCGCGCCCTCGCCGGCCGGCTGATGTCAAACTGCAGCTCGGCTGGTGCAACTCTTAAAGGGCCCGCGCGCGCCGGGAGCCAAGGACTGCCCCAGCCGCCCGCGGGGTGGGAAGGAGAGAGGCGCTGCAGCCGGGTCTGCCACCTCTATTTGCTGCAGAACCGAGAGCCAGCGGGTGGGAAGGGAAAGGGTGGCGAGGAGGCGCGTGAGTCTCTGCCATCAACCCCCCCCTTGTTCATCTTTCATTTGAAATTCCATTTCTTTTCTGCCCAGTTGGAAATTTATTCTGATTGTTTCGTAGGAAAGCATGGGGTTCGAGGGCCCAACCCCAGGAGAATAATTGGGGACGGGATGGGGGGGCATTAAAGAACTGCCTTGTTCGGAAAAAACTTGTGTAAGGTGGAAGGCATTTTTTCTTTTTTCTGCATGCAAATGCCGGCTTCACACTGGATTGGCTTTCACCTCCCCCCCGAATGTATAGAGAAGTCTGAGCGGGAAATCCCTTAGATGTTTCAGTAATTCACACCCGTACACGCGTTCCCCCTTTTAACTGCTGCTAGTAATTTTTATCTCTGCTTTTCAAAAAATATTTTTAAATAAGCTCCTTATACAGTGGAAGAAGCTCTATTAAACATAGAAAAGAGAAATAATAGAGCAAAGACCCTAGCACCAAAAGAAATAGACTAGACCAAAGCCAGTGCGGAAAAATGTTTAATGCAAAGCTTGGCGGCGAGAGTACCAAAGGGTTAAAATCCTTTTGATTGACGTTGTAGCCTCTGGTGCCCCGGGCTCAGGCGCGCGCCATTGGTCGCCAGGCCTTGCGCCTCGCGGCCAATGGGGGGGCGCGGTCCACGAGCGGTGCCGCGTGTCTCCTCCTCCCATTGGCTGAAAGTTACTGTGGGAAAGAAAGTTTGGGAAGTTTCACACGAGCCGTTCGCGTGCAGTCCCAGATATATATAGAGGCCGCCAGGGCTGAGTGGGATCACACAGGATCCGGAGCTGGTGCTGATAACAGCGGAATTCCCCCTTTACCTCTCTCCTTGGTCCTGGAATAACTCTACTGCTCACCAAGTAGCCATAAAATATTATAATAAACCCTCAGCATTTGTTCAGTAGTTTTGTGAAAGTCTCAAATAAAGGAGACATAAACAAAGAATTTTATGTGAAGGAGTCAAAATATATAATTCTCTAGGGATTTAAAAAAAACAAAAACGAAAATGCCAGCTGATATAATGGAGAAAAATTCCTCGTCCCCGGTGGCTGCCACCCCAGCCAGTGTCAACACGACACCGGATAAACCAAAGACAGCATCTGAGCACAGAAAGGTAAGACCAGTACCCGTATCTCTCCGGAGCCCCAAGAAATGGGTTGAGGGGACCCTTCTCCCTTAAAATTTCGGGGTGAAAAGGCAGTTCCCTTGGGAACTCAGGTTTTGTTTTTTATTTGTTTGCAGTCATCAAAGCCTATCATGGAGAAAAGACGAAGAGCAAGAATAAATGAAAGTCTGAGCCAGCTGAAAACACTCATTTTGGATGCTCTTAAGAAAGATGTAAGTGAGGAAATGCTGCTTTTATTTCTTTTTTTTTTTAATTAAAAAACATATACTATTTCTCAGCGGCTGAGAATGAAACCCGCTTGCCGGCGGGATCTTCTCCGCCAACGCTGCGTTCTCCGAGGCGGGAGAGCAGGGTCGGGGATATTGGCGCGGTGGCAGTGGGTGGGACTCCAGCCTCCGAGGCCGCTGGCAGGGGTCTCACTTTCCTCCCCTCGCCTCCTCTGTGCAGAGTTCGCGGCATTCCAAGCTCGAGAAGGCGGACATCCTGGAAATGACAGTGAAGCACCTCCGGAACCTGCAGCGGGCGCAGATGACGGGTGAGGGCGGCTTGCCGCGTCCCCTCTGCAGGCGTCCCTCTGGTCCCGCGGTGATTTCTTCCAGACTTCCGCCCGCGGTTGTGAGAGGCATTCAGCTACATTTTACTGCCTTGGCTCAGGCTAGCGTTCCCACGGTCTGGGGCTTATTTATAGCCACAACTCCAAGTTGTTACTGTTCGGAAAAGGGAGGGAGGAAGAGAGGTTGCAGCCGTGAGGGTGGCGGGCGGCTCGGGTGTAGGGGAAGCTGGTGGGGGCGGGAGGATTTAGGACCGCAGCGGTTTTGAGCTGCACGGAGTCTGGGAGCCTTCTGGTTTAGCACCCTCCCTTCCCCAATTTACAGATGGGGAAATGAGGCTCGGGTGACGGAGGGGAGCATTGTCCAAGGTCACTCCACGCGCGCGAGGGAGGGGGCAGATCTGGGACTGCGGTGCGTTTAAATGGAGCAAAAGGGAGTGGAGAGAGAGACTCTGCTTTAATCGCCTCGCCTGTGTGGCGAGGTGACTGGTTTTTCTGAATCCACCCCCAGCCAGAGGCAGTTCCGCGGGCCCGCGGTCAGGGAGGCGCGCCGCGGGGACCTCCCAGGGCGGGAGGAGGTGGCCCCGGGGCTGGGGCCGTTCGGTGACCCGCCTGTCTCCTTCTGACCCGCAGCCGCGCTAAGCACAGACCCGAGCGTATTGGGGAAGTACCGCGCCGGCTTCAGTGAGTGCATGAACGAGGTGACCCGCTTCCTGTCCACGTGCGAGGGCGTTAACACCGAGGTGCGCACCCGGCTGCTCGGCCACCTGGCCAACTGCATGACCCAGATCAACGCCATGACCTACCCTGGGCAGCCGCACCCCGCCTTGCAGGCGCCGCCGCCGCCCCCGCCAGGCCCCGGGGGCCCCCAGCACGCGCCATTCGCGCCGCCGCCGCTAGTGCCCATCCCCGGGGGTGCGGCGCCCCCTCCCGGCGGCGCTCCCTGCAAGCTGGGAAGCCCGGCCGGCGAGGCGGCCAAGGTATTCGGCGGCTTCCAGGTTGTGCCGGCTCCTGACGGCCAGTTTGCTTTCCTCATCCCCAACGGGGCCTTTGCTCACAGCGGCCCGGTCATCCCCGTCTACACGAGCAACAGCGGGACCTCCGTGGGCCCCAATGCAGTGTCGCCTTCCAGCGGCCCCTCGCTCACGGCCGACTCCATGTGGAGGCCGTGGCGGAACTGAGCGGCTCAGACCACCCCTCCCCCTAAACTCCCCAACCCACCTTTTTTCCCTCCGGACACTAAACAGGGACTTGGACCTTGGGAGAGAAGACGACTTTCATGATTAAGTGGTTACTTCGGTTTTTTAATTTCTAAAAGGTTACTTTTTTGTAGAGAGCTGTTTTAAGTGGCTGACCATGCACTATATTTGTATATATTTTATATGTTCATATTGGATTGCGCCTTTGTATTATAAAAGTTAAGATGACATTTCGTTTTTTACACGAGATTTCTTTTTTATGTGATGCCAAAGATGTTTGAAGATGCTCTTAAAATGTCTTCCTTTTGGGAAGTTTATTTGAGAAAATATAATAAAAGAAAAAAGAGTGCAGGTTTTTTTGTCTTAGAATTGACTATTTCAGAATATGTAAAGAGGCCCTAGGCAGAATTTGAATTACATGTAATCTGGGTTTTTTTTTAATGTAATCGGCTCTTTTGTTATTAAAAACAACTTTTTATAAAAATCTTATCAAACCTCTTACCAATCCTCCATGAGCTAGAAGACTCAATTCCACTGAATTTACAAGAACTCACGAGATATGGCTTCTCTGATCAATTCGTGGTTTCTTCAAGGATATACATTTTTTAAAGTTGCAGCTGAGCAAGTCAGTTCAGCCCTGGCTCTCACACTAGCTCCTTCTGAGGAAGGCCAAGTGCCACTGAGTTCATGGTCCACTGCACGTTAAGGGTGGCACCTGGTGGCGCAGTGGCTAAGAACTCAGGCTGCTAATCAAAAGGTAGGCGGTTGGAATCCATCAGCCACTCCTTGGAAACCCTGTGGGGCAATTGTACTCGGTCCTAAAGGGTCGCTGTCAGAACCGACTCCATGGCAATGGGTCTGCAGCGCTACTGCCTCGGGTAGCTTACCAATATCCAAAGTAAAAACACTCTACCGCAGCCTCCCGGGTCGGGGACTTCATTAATTAGTTCACCCTTTAATGGCAGCTCCCTTGCACAGGCATCCGAAAGTCTGAAATGCCTCTCTGCACCCTCTTCAAGCAAGCTGAGAAGGTCAACAGATTCCTTCTGCCAAGGGACAGCTAGTTAGACTCCCAAGTGGAGCCGGAACCCAGATGATTAACACCAGACATGTGTTTTTGATAAGTTTCTGTGCTTGGCTCTAATAGAGAAAGCATGTGGGGCCGGGCTGGCAGGCACACAGGCCATCTTCCCCTTTGAATACAAACAGCCAACGACCCCTTCCCTTGGTCATGCCCCATTTCCAGGCAAGATGTGGGCTCCAGATAGAAGCAAAAGGGTTGTCTCGGGTTTCAGCTCACATAACCCTCCTTAACAAGCCCTAACTCAAAGCGGACAGCTTTAAACTGTGCCAGGATCTGCAGGGAATTTCTTCCAAATCCCATCACAAAGGCTTGTCAGATTTTGTCAGATTTGGCCAGGTGTTTGACTGCATCCAGGTGTTGGGGAAATGAAAACCACGAGCCCTGCGAGACCAGACACATCAGCCGCGCTGTGGGTCTGGCGGGCGCGCCCTCCTCCCGCACCGCTGGCCAGTACTCCTCCCCGCCCTCGCCCCTCCCGCCGGCCTCCTCCCACGCCCCCCTCCCTTCTCTTCTCAGAATGGCTTCTGGGAGGAGAAGGATGAGGCGGGAGAGATCAATCTTTGAAGCCTTCCTAACAAAGATAAAGCCAACGATTTTCTGTCTTGTTTCAAAAGCTTTACCTCTCCCCCGCCTTGCTCGGGCCTTTCCCACAGGCCAGTGTGGAGAGCAGCAGCTCTACCACTGGAATGATCTAGAAGACAGCAGTCAGTTTTCTATCCAAATACCTTCGGACCCAGCTTCAGCCGCAGAGAGGTTTAAAAGATGCATTTTTGAATCTGGCTCCCACTTGCTTCATTTTGTGTACGCGGAAGGTGTGTAATCACCTCCCTCCCTCCAAAAGAAATACACTCGCTTCTTGTATCATTTTTTGGAGTTTTCCCTCTTGTTTAAATACAAACATCCTAACAATTGCTCCATTAAGACACCCAACCCTAGCTCAAATGCTTGATTTGATAAGCCTGACCTCTGGCCCCACCACGAGTTCTTAACAGTCCTGGGTGAAGTATTTGAGGCACCAGGTTTCCAGTTTTATAAAGTAATTCCCTTACATTTATGTCCTTAAAATAGTGCAGTCTCCACACAACCGAAGGTTAAATCCCTCCCTAGGCTGAAAGGGAAAAACCGAAAAGGTGCATTTTCATTAATATCACCGAAATCACATAAATATCTTCCTAAGAGAAAAACAAATTGAAGGAAAATTAAACATTTGTCTATTTGCATATAATTGGTAGTTCGAAAAGACAATTTTATTCTCCCTGAAATTTGGGTTTAGAGTTTTAGGAGAGGCATTTGTTCCTGTACAATATGGCAAGGGGCATGGGGATGGAGACATTAGAACTTTTAGGTTCTTGTCCCGGTTTTGCTACAAAACTCACCATGTGACCTTGGATAAGTCATTTCCCTTCCTTGGGACCCGGTTCTGTGGCTAAAACGAGTGGGTTTGTTTCTAAGGCTCTGCGCCTTGTCTCTGCAGTCAGTAGCAGGGGGAGAGGCAAAATTTCAAAAACTTCAATCCTGCCTGCCCCCCACAGGTCCCTCGGGCTGGCCTAATTATCCGGCTCCGGGCACGCCCAGCGCTGCGAATCTCGCCCGGAGATAAGGCACAGCTCGGCGCTGCGGGCGCGAGCCGCCGGCATGGGCTGCCACTTGCATTAACTTATCAATGGAGACCTTTCGGGGCCTCGGCCTCCCACTGTTGCCCGCAGCATCCGGAGCGAGAAAGGCGCCAATCTGGAAGGGGGACCCTGCTGGGTAAAGACAAGAACCTTCTCTAAGTGGTGCGTTAAGCGCCACACGGAGGCGCGCCCTATTCCACCCCCACGTGTTTCTGGAGTGGGGACCCAGTGGGGTTAAATTGGACCCCCTCATCGTCACCACCATCCCGGGAAACCTGTCATTAAAGTCAATTAACTTTTCCCACACCCCTTGGCCGGTAACAATCCGCCGCTAGCTTCCTCCCCGGCTCCTAAATGCAACCAGATGGGCGGACGAGCTGCCCCCACCGCGCGCCCGCCGCTCGGCCCGGGGGTTCCAGGGACGCCACCGCCCGGGACCCGCAGCCCGGGCGGGATCGGGGCAGGGCGGCCACGCCGGGCCGGCCCCGGCGGCCCTGCGGCCAAGGTAGTTTGCTTAGCAGGCCCGGCTGCTTTCTGGCAGGAAATGAATAGCTCCCAGATGAGCTCAGGCAACCTGAGAGGTCGTGAGAATGGCGCGAACCCCCGCCTGTGCAGCCGGCAGCCTGCCAGGCCGCGGGGGGAGCGGGCGGCGGCGGCGGCGGCGGGAGGCCGGGAGGCCCGGAGGCCCGGCGGGCGGGCGGCGGGGGGAGGAGCGGGGAGGGAGCCGCTGACACACGAGCCCGCGCCCGCTCCCGCTGACAGGCAGGCAGCCGCCCGCGCCCGCCGCCTCCCCCGCTTTCCCCGCCCCAGGCCCCAGCGCCTCCCAAGCAGCAGGCCCAAGCCGCAGAAATGCGGCCGCCCGGCCCCGCCGGGGCCTGGAGGTGGGGCCGCCTGCCAGTGTTTTTCCAGTTCCCCCGGTAGCTCCAGGCCTCATTTAGAAGCCGGGGAAACTGGGCCGAGGCCAGTGTCAGGGCACCAGGGGCCCTCCCGGCCTGCGGAGCGCGGCCAGGCCTCAGGCCAGGCCAGGCCAGGGGTGGGCAGAGGTGGGGGCGGGCGGGGCAAGGGCGTCTCAGCCCACAGTCGGCCCAGAAAAGACAGGGCCACCCGACAGCAACCCTGAACTCCTCGCCGAGTTCACCTCGCTTCTGACAACTCTGAGCGCCTACTATGTGCCCAGCAGGCCCACTGCAAGCACTAAAAAGATAATAATTCCCACACGGCCCCTGCCTGGCAATGCTGGGTATTTGGCCAGCGAGATAGACAAACGCGCAAGGGACTCATCCTAGGCATAGTGTGTTTGTTGCCAAAAATGAAGTTTAAACAAAGGGCACCCAGAACAGAGAGATTAATTCTGATTCCAGAGGAAACCAGGGAGGTTTTTCAGAGACCTGGCACTGGAAGCCGAGAGGTGAAAATAAGTAGGAGTTTAACAGAGAGACAGGAATGGAAGGTGAGGGAAAATGCAGACAGAGGTCAGATTTGGGGGAAATGGCAGGAAGTCTGCCATGGTGGTATTTAAATTTTCATATATATAAATGGCTTAGAGTTAAAAAAAAAAAGAGGGCCAAGTTTGTCTGCTTCAGCTTACAGTTGATTGCAGTATATATATAGCCCAGGAGCTAAAAATCACATGCTCTGGCTCAGGAGGCTTAGCTTTTAAAAGTCTCAGGTTTGTGACCTTAGGCAAGTAACCTCTCTGCACCTCAGTTTTGTAACTCTGCACCTCATTTATAACTTACCAAACCTGTTGCCATCCAGTCAATTCCAACTCATGGTGACCCTCTAAGACAGAGTAGAACTGCCTCACAGGGTTTCCAAGGAGCCGCTGGTTGGACCCTAACCACTGGACTACCAGGCTCCATTTGTAACTTAGGACTCATAAAATAGCAGTTGCCATGGAGTAGACTTCCAACTCATGAGGACCCCACATGTGCTAGAGTTGAACTGTGCTCCACAGGGTTTTCAGGGGCTGATTTTTCAGAAGTAGATCACCAGGCCTTTCTTTCTAGGCACCTCTCGTTGTGCCACCAACCTTTCAGTTAGCTGCCGTGTGCGCTAACCATCTGCACCATGCAGGGACTCCTAGGGCTCATTTATTGTTGTTGTTAGTTTCCTCGGAGTTAATTCCGACTCATGTCAACCCTGTGTGTAGAGTAGAGCTGTGTCTTTTCGATATCTTTGAGGCATCTCTGGGTGGGTTTGAACCACCAACCTTCCAGCTAGTAGGCCAGTGCTTAATTGCTTGTTCCAGGGACTCCTTCCTAGGGCTCATAAGGGCAACTATTTCATACGGCTGTGAAAATCCAGTGAGTTAAGACATGTCAAGCACTTAAATGGTGTTGGTCACAGAGCCATCAGTGCTCGTCAGCTATTATTTTGGAACAACCACAATGAGGGTTGCTCACCAATCAAGGAAGTAAGACCTGGCCTTTGCCCAGCAGTTTCATGATCTGCTTGTTATTGCACCAGGCCCCATGAGAAAGGACCACGGCTTCTTCCTTAGTTTCCGCATTTCATATATTCATTATTGAAGCAGGCACTATGGGTATAAAAAGAGAAGAAAGGCATGTAACCATAAAGCTTACAATCTAACAGGCGAGACAGACAGGTGGAAAAATGAATTACTCTGTGGTAAGTGCCACAAAGAGAAGCAGTGTTGAGCGGTGGTATAAAGGATGGTAGCAAGTCGTAACACATAACTTTATTGTTCTTTGTATTATGATTAATCTGTGTGAATTTTTGTGCCCACAGTAACTGCTGGCACAGTAAACACTAGTCACAGTCCACCTAAGAAAGTCATTGTCGAATGGTTAATCAAGATGAATCATTTTATAAATACTAATATATTCCGAGTGACCACAGCCAACTTGATGTGGTTGGTGAAAGGGCTAGACTTGGAGTCTAGGAATTTGGGTCCTGATTCCAAATCAGCCACAATCTGTCAGATACAAAGCAAGTCCTTTTTTTGTCTCTGGGCTTCAGTTTCCTCACCAGGAAGGCCAGGAGGCTAGATCTGAAGTCCTGAAGTCCTTTTCAATTCCACAGTGCCTTTACAATTTGACACATTATAGTTAGCAACAACCTGTAGTAGGCACATTAAAGAACTTTCAGTGAAGGTCCTGGGATGATTTTACAACCAAGTGTGGGGTCCCTGGGTGGTGCAGATGCTTTCCCTCGACTACCAGTGGCACCATGGAAGAAAAGCCTGGCAAGCTACTTCTGTAAAGGTTACAGCCAAGAAAACCCTATGGAGCAGTTCTACTCTGTAACTCATAGGTTGCCATGACTCAGAGTGGATCCAACCACCACAGGTTATTTTCACCTGCAGGTAAAGATGTGGAAACTGAGACCTGAAGGATAGGCATTGTAGTTCCACTGTGAAAAGAAAATTGGCCATGAGTTCAATTTTTGGAGAGACCTGATGTCATGGATTGAATCGTGTCCCCCAAAATATCGGTCAGGTTAGTTAGATCGCGATTCCCAGGATCGTCTGATTGTCTACCATTTTGTTAACTGATAAGATTTCCCTATGTGTTGTAAATCTTATCACTATGCAGTTAATGAGATGGATTATCGGCAGTTATATTAATGAGATCTACAAGATTAGATAGCGTCTTAAACCAATTTCTTTTGAGATATAAAAGAGAGAAGTGAGCGCAGAGAGATGGGGGATGTCATAGCACCAAGAACACAGTGCTGGGAGCAGAGCATGTCCTTTGGACCCAGGGTTCCTGCACAGAGAAGCTCCTAGTCCAGGGGAAAATTGATGACAAGGACCTTCCTCCATAGCCAACAGAGGGAGAAAGCCTTCCTCTCCCTGGAGCTGACACCCTGAATTTGAACTTCTAGCCTACTAGACTGTGAGAGGATAAATTTCTCTTTGTTGAAGATATCCACTTGTGGTATTTCTGTTACAGCAGAACTAGATAACTAAGATACCCGATGAGTTAGTGAGAATTGTCCCCACTGCATGACACAACAAAGGAAGACCTCATTTGACAGGATTTGCTCACGTATCCACTACTGAGCCCCTACCCTTTGCTGTGACATCAAAAAAAAAATTCCCGACCCTTTTCCCTTTCCCACTTCTTTTCTGAAAAGGGAATTGTGATCTGTTGATTTTCAGGACTCTTTCCATTTAGGAAACATATTTCCCCCAAATGGCTAGAGTTTTTCCACCAGTACACTCACCGAATGAAGTAAACTCACTGCATTAGTCTGGCTAAGCAAGAATGTCAGTCTGAATTAGTGAAAACCTGAATTTTAAATACCCAATAAGAAGAAAAGCAGTAAAATTTGCAAATACTTGTAGTGAGTTGAATTCACAGTTTACAAAAGCATTTGTTTTCCTAAAATTAAAAAACTAGTATGTTAATATTAAAGCCCTTTAAAGAATATATTCTCTTAAGCAAGTTAGACATGGCTCTTGAAATAGTATTTATATTATAAATCTTTCTTTATTGTAAGATTAAGAGGAGTCATCAGCCCAGCCCAAGTAAATGACTGGAGCCTAAATTAATAATGAGGCTTTACTGTAGCTATTCTTTCTATGCCCGGATATGTTTCCAGTTCTAATTTGCCTTTAGTTAAGCAGGAGTCAATGCATTGTTTCCTTAGAATTGCAAGTATAATTCAAAGATAGTAATGTTATTTAAGGAGCAGTCCCTGGGTGATACAAACAGTTAATACACTTGGCTCAACGAAAGGCTGGAGGCTAGCGTCTACCCAGAGGCACTTAGGAAGAAAGGCCTGGCAATCTACTTCCAAAAGATCAAAGGCATTGAAAACCCTGTGGAGCTCAGCTCTGCTCTAACACACGTGGGGTCACCATGAATCAGAACAGACTTGCCGGGAACTGGCTTTTTATTTGTAACTTACTTTTTTTTTTTTTCCCAAAATGTTATCTGCTTTCTTTATAACTTTGCTAGTTTAGTCATCAATGTGAAGCATGAAATTTATAAATTCTGTTTATAAAAAAAAACTCCAGCCTACAGGAAAAATATTGTGATTGAACAAATACTACCACCCAAAACTTCGTATTTTCTGTTACATAGTTTCTCATCCATCAGCTTTCTCCTAGCTATATGGTCATAAAATTCGTCTCTACTGCACCAAAATGTAAAATACGCATCTTATTCCTCAACAGGGTCAAGAGAAGCAGTTGCCATATATGACATTTAAAAAAAAAAACAAAAACCAAACCCACTGCCGTCGAGTCAATTCCGACTCATTGCGACCCTATAGGACAGAGCAGAACTGCCCCATAGAGTTTCCAAGGAGTGCCTGGTGGATTCAAACTGCCGACGCTTTGGTTACCAGCCATAGCACTTAACCACCACGCCACCAGGGCTTCCGTATGACATTTAGGTTGTATTAACAGTTACTGCAATAGTTTCACAGGATGAGGTAAGGAAACATCTGATATAAGCTTTTCACTTAATTCTTCCCCTTTTTTCATAGGTAAACTCGAACGCGTTTAAGGTTTGTTTTTCGTTTTAGAGAATGCCCAGTAGAGATTGGGGATGGGGCAAAACGCTAGAAGGAAGCCTTCCCACACCCCAGATTTGTGAAGAACAGATACTTTTGAGCACAAAAAGCTAGCTTTCCTGTATTCTGTCCCATAATTAACCCATAGAATGGTTTTCATACAAATAAAATCTTTCAGGATTAAATATATATTTCCCGTAAAACTCTGCATAAAAAGTAATTGTGGAATTAGCCATTTATGCCTTGCAGGGGAGAAACAACCTCCCCAAGCCCATGAAACTCAAGTCTCTTGTGTGTTATTTCCCTTTCGTTTGTTTTAGAGAAGGAGGGTAAGGCAAGGTGGTGCAGCGTGAATAGAAAACCCAGAGCAGACTGCCACATCTTTCTCCTGCACAGGGGCTGGGGGGTTCGAACCACCAACCTTTGGTTTAGCAGCTGGGTGCTTTAACTACTGCACCACCGGGCCTCCTGCCTGGATAGGAAAGGGAACATAATATAGGATCATCAAGAGAACTCTGAAACTATTTTGGCGTGATCTGTTTGAGATTTCACTTTAAGCTCAAAACAGGGATTATCCATTCACAGAAGAGATATTTTAAAACAACTTAATGCCGGAAACAGTTCAAAAAGAATAACTTAAAATGCCGCTCCTGCCTCAGATACTCGCACAGCTTCTGTATCGAAAATCTAAGGCTAGAGTCATATTTACATACATACATACATACATACATACACTGCTTTAAAAATAGAAGCTTGTCTTCGAACAGTCGAACAATCGATTGTCTTAAGATGTAGCAATCAGTTACTAACTAGATGTTGGACTGAATTCAACTTCATTTTCAAAAAGCCAAGCGTCCACGCTTAGGTACAACCTCTAGCCATGGGTCCAGATCCGGGCTTTGTTTCCCCTCCTCCGGCCGCACTCCTCAGCCTTCCCTCTGTACTCTCTGGAACCCTGTTGTGTGTTAAATAAATGCCCCTCTGCCTGCAGGCTCTATGAACCCCCTCATTACTTGGTTCTGCCTTTGTTTCCAGCCTGCTGGATTATGAATATTCATTTTCACAAGCCCCGAGTATGAGCGGAGGTGCAGGGGGTGGTGTGGGTACCTGGACTCCAGAGCATGGGCACCTGGGCTGGGGAGTGTGGGCACCTGAGCTGGGGAGCGTGGGCACCTGGGCTAGGGAGTATGGGCACCTGGGCTGGAGAGTGAGGACAGGTCTCTAACTCTGCACAGCCTTCCCAAACCATTGTTCTTCCTCAGATAAAAACCTGTCCTCCTTTGAGGCCAATGCCATCAGCTCTCCTGCTCTGTTCTCCTGCTTCTTGTCGTCTCCTGACTTTTTCCCTCGACGTTATCTTCACCTGTTCGTCCTTTCCTCCATTCTCAGGGGCTGTGCTTTGGACCCCATCCCTGTCCTCTTCATCAGGGATGTGGCCCACAAAACGTCTTTTATGCCTGAATTTTCAACCTCCCTTACCTATTTCACCTGGTTCCCCTAGCATATAAAAACCCTCTCATTTCTCTACAGGCCTTGAAAGCCACCTTCTTCTACCCTGCACCTACCTCTCTTCCTGCGACTGCTCTGCTCCCTCTCATCAAGACCTCCCGGATCTCACTCCTGCCCTCACTGCTTCCCTTCCCTTTTGTTCCCTCCCAGGCAGCCAGGCCTTTGTGCCTGCTCTCTGCTGACAGCCTCTGGCCAGGCCAAGTCTGAACACACCCAATGGACTCAGCTGCCCTAGGTGTCACCACAGGGGAAGCAGCATGTCTCAAACTCAACACATGGCCCCATCCCTGCACGCATGGCCCCATCACTGCATATTGCCTATTGCTGCCTTCCCAGTCTTAATGCTTCTCCCTCAACCCACCACCTATCTTGCCCTCACATCTCACAGGTCACCAGGCGCCACCAGGCCTCCCTGGCTTATGACCCTCAACCCCTACTGTTGTCGCCTTCGTGCAGGAGTTTCCAGGTTTTTGCTTTCACCTCCCTGCAGACTGACCTCCTCCTCTTCAGCCTTGTCTCCCTCTGCCCATTTGCTGTGCTATAGTTGCCCCTCCAGACAACCATGTCTCCTATTGCAGCTACGACTGGATAAACTGGCATGATTTGTTCCTGGCTGACAGTCCTGCCTCATTCCCTGGAAGAAAGTTCACCCACCAGAGCAGCCAACTCACCTATTTTCAGGGCCTCGAGCCTAGCATGATCTCTCTGGCTTCTATTCCTTTCACACACTGACCCGGGGCCTGAATTCCACTTCTCTACACAGAATCCTCCCACAGTACATGTCCTTCAAGACATGGGCATGTTCGCCTTCTTCAGACCCCTATCCTGATGCCTCCCAGTTCTCTGCTCTAACCCCTCCCTGTGCATCCAACACCACACTGACCATACTGGCTTGTGAGTGTTAATCTGGCTTCCAACCCAGACTATGCACCCCGTGCAGGCAAAGAACTATGTGTTTTTCCTGTACCCTCAGCATGTGGCTCAGTGCCTGGTATACAGGAGTCATTCAGGAAGCTGTATATTACTGGTATAATATAGAACAGAACGACATGAGGCATTGGTGGTACAGAGGTGGAATTCTCACCTTCCATGCAGGAGACACGTGTTCGATCCCCTACCAAGGTACCTCAAGCTCAGCTACCACCCATCTGTCGGTGGAGGCTTGTGTGTTGCCGTGATGCTGAATAGCTTTCAGGGGAGCTTCCAGACTAAGATGAACTAGGAAGAAAGGCCTGGCAACATACTTCTGAAAATCATCAAATGAAAACTCTATGGATCGCAATTGTCTGATCCACAACCGATCATGGGGGTGGCAGAGGACTGGGCAATGTTTCCTTCCATTGTACACGGTGTCACCATGATTTGGGGACTGACTCACCTCAGCTAACAACCACCAAAACCCAACAGTAGGATGATAGTAATCATAATAACTGACATTCGAATAATACTTTAAGGGTCGCAAAATGCTTTCACAAATATCATCTCATTTGATCCCCAAAGCATAATCCAGGTAGGTAAGTACAACTAGTATTGTTATTCCTACGTCAGATATGGAAAATTAGGCTCAAAGAGGGTAAGTGATTTGGCCAAGGTGACAGTAGAAAGTGGTAGAGCTAGGGCCCTGGACCCCTCATCTTCCGGCTGTGAGCCATGCTATCCTTGTTTTCTGTTGAACAAGACTGAGCTCCACTCTCTAAAGCTGGTCCCCGTGGTTGCATGAACACCCTTCCCTGCTGACTGCCAGGGGCAAAAGAACCTAGATTCAATCTCTGTGGTCAATGTGTTTTTGCTATATGTATTACCAGAACCAACTTGAACAGCTGTGTGGTACAGTGAATTATTTAATATGGCCCTTCTAGCCAGTCTTTGTGACTTCCACACAAAGATTGGGTGGGACTATATAAATAAGGAGTATGGAACCTGTGATCATTAAGGTTATTTGTCGAGTTGGCTGGGCCATGATTTTCAGTGGTTTGGCAGTTATGTAATGATGTAATTTGGCAGTTATGTAATAATGTAGTCATCCTCCTATGGTGACTGGATGTAATTATCCTCTGTTTTGTGATATGTTGTAAATCCTAGCCTCTATGCCTATCGTCATGGTCCCATTTGGAAGTGAGAAGTCTCTTACGTTAATGAGGCAGGATAAGGTGAGATGAATCTTGAGTTACCACCTTACTAGAGGGTATGACTAAAGTCACCACCTTTACCACCCTTATTCAAGTCAGGCCCTTATTTGAGTCATACCTTTTATCTTACAAGAGATAAAAGGACAGAGAAGCAAGCAGGGTGGGGGGACTTCAATACCATCAAGAAAGAAGACTTAGAAGTGGAGCGTGTCCTTTGGACCCAGGATCTCTGAGCTGACAACCTCCTAGACCCAGGAGACAGAGAGCTGTAATACCAGAGACAGCGTAAGATGGTGCGTGTAGCAGCAAGTGCAGCAGAGAACAGGCAACAGCAGAACCAGGACACCAGCATGAGATGGCGCAGGCAGGCTTCCTGACCCATGGCGAGAGGTGGCTACAATGGTGTACTGACCCACAGAGCAAGAGAGCTGAGCGCCTTCGGGCTGAGGCTTACTGCTGGAGTGGGGTGCCCTCGGGCACTTACTGTCAGAGCTAAAGAGATTTGTAAGACTTGCCCTAGCAGGTCAGAGGCTGGACAAGGTGCTGAGGCTGAGGGCTAGAGAGAGAGGCCTGCCTGCAGGCCCAGCTGGGAGGAGCCGTCCTGATCAAAGAACTGTATCCTGAGTCCTTTCTGATCCTGAATCATAACGTGCTACATCCCTAACGGAAACCCTGGTGGCGTAGTGGCCAACCAAAAGGTCAACAGTGCGAATCCACCAGGCACTCCTTGGAAACCCTACGGGGCAGGTCTACTCTGTCCTATAGGGTCGTTATGAGTTAGAATCGATGCGACAGCGGTGGGTTTTGGGTTTTACTTCCTTAATAAACCCCATAAACATGAGCATTATCTGTGAGTTCTGTGTGGCCATGGCAATGAATTTTCAAACCCTGCAGAGATGGAGAGTGCCACGGGAGGGACAGTTGGTGTCGGAATTGCTAAAAACGTTGGAGAGAAGAGGCAGGTTTGACCTCTGCCTCAGAGGAATCAACCTTGGGCTGATGCTGATGGCTATTCTCCTCTCTCCCCGTCGTGAAGTTAGAGGCGGTCAGATGTTGCCACCCGCCATTTTTACAGGCTGGGATTCTGTTCTCACCCCATTGTGCTCCCTTAGACCTATAACTAACACCTCTCAAGGATTAGAAACTACAGGTGCCTCCTCTCCTGTATCCCAACTGGCATAAGAATTTATCCAATCAGAGGGTTTTGTTTTTTTTTTTAAACAGGTGAATGAATCTCAGCAAAAAATGAATTACCAGAAAATTTTCAGACTTCAAAATTATACAGAGTAGGTGAGAAAAGAAATCCTAAACTTTAAGAAATAAGAATAGTATCAGATTTTGAAGATCTGATTTGAGTCGTCTGTTAATGGGTGAATGAGCCCCACTGTGGCCCCGAGGAGCCAGTGGGTGAAGCACATAGGGTGTAACAAGTGATCCCAAAGCACCAGGAGTGGGTGAGGCCACACCAGAAAAGCCACGAATACAGCGTGGCTGTTTGTGACCAGATCAATACGGCCTCTGTAAGCCCAGTAGTCCCTAGCCACAAAGCAGTTGCTAACTTTCCAGATATAATTTGTTTGGGCTTTTCTTTCCTGTCTGTGACTGCCGGTGTTTTACATTCCAGTTTTGTGGTAGATCAAAATGAGCGTTTCTTAAATGAAAGGTTTCTTTAGAAGAGACCCTACGGCTACTTCAGGTCACCTTCAGCTCAGGATGAGGCGGCATCCAACAAGGGCGTGGGTCACCGGGCTGCAGATGGCTCCTAGTCGGGTCTGACTAGCCATTCATTCACCAGAGATGTGTGCAGCGCCTAGTCTATGCCAGGCACTGTTCCAGGCACCGGGGTTTCTGAAACGAGCAAGACAGGCACGGCCGAGGCTCTTACGGAACTCACAAGCCACAGGGAGAAGAGAAAACAAATGAAGGGGAGAGTGTCCGCTCATAATAAAAACTATGAAGGAACTAAAATAAGATGTTGTGATAGAAGGTGACTGAAGTGGGAGCCACCAGTGGCTGTTGAGTCCAACTCCTGGCAAACCCATGTGTGCAGATTGTAACTGCTGCCTAGGGTTTTCAAGGCTCTGACCCTTCGGAAGCGGATTGCCAGGCCTTTCTTCTGAGGTGCCTCTGGATGAGTCCGAACCACTCACCTTTGGGTTAATAGTTGAGCACATCACTGTTTGTGCCACCCAGGGACTCCTAAATTGGGAGAGGGAGCCTAGTTCATAATGGATTTTCAGGAAGGGGAGCCTGGTGGTGCAGTGGTTAAGAGCTCGGCTGCTAACCAAAAGATCAGCAGTTTGAATCCACTAGGTGCTCCTTGGAAGCCCTATGGGGCAGTTCTACTCTGTCCTATAGGGTCGCTATGAGTCAGAATCAACTAGATGGCAACAGGTTTTTGTCTTTTTTTGGTTCAGGGAAGGCCTCAGTGAGGGGGTGACTTCTGAAGCCAGGAAGGTCAGGAAAGCACCATTGCCCTCAAGTTGATTCTGACTCATAGTGACCCTATAGGACAGAGTAGAACTGCCCCATATGATTTACAAGAAGCTTCTGGTAGATTCGAACTGCCACCAGGGTTTCCCAGTAAAATGAAGGCCCAACACAATTTTTGAAGCCGCCAGTCAGGGAAGGTGGAAAATGGGCACCTGGGCTAAATGGGCACCTGGGCAATGTTTATAAATGGCTGGCCTTAGGGCCCAGGAGCACAAATAGGGCAGGTGTCATTACTGCTGTTGTCTAATATTTAAAGTACTTTGCGAACTGTAGAGGGCTGTTCACAAAGGAGAAGCCTGGCTGGTTTTGCATCCATTTGTTTATTCCATAGACACCTCTGAGCTTCTGCTGGGTACAAGACAGGGAGCTGAGAGCCAGAGGAGTGGAGATAAACAAAATGCCAAAAGCCTTGCAGGAGGTCCCATCCTAGTGCTATACCTGCTGAAAGCAATCCCCTAGCAAGGAGCAGAAAACCCTGGTGGCTTGATAGTTAAGAGCTACAGCTGCTAACCAAAAGATCAGCAGTTCGAATCCACCAGGCGCTCCTTGGAAACTCTATGGGGCAGTTCTGTTCTGTCCTACAGAGTCGCTATGAGTCACGATTGACTCAATGGCAGTGGGATTTTTAGGGAGGGGCACAGCCAGGACTAGAACCCCGGACTCCAGACTTCCACTCCTGGGCTTTTTCTGCTTCAATTTTTTTTCCCCCAAAACTTTCAGCTTTGTATTTACTGTCATCTCCACCTGGAAAAACTTTCCTTGTCCCGCAGGTGATTGGGCTAACTCGAACTGAGCCTTCAGGTCTCAGCTACCGTCTCAGAAGCCTTTCCTGAGCCTCCCCTGAACTTGTCCAAGTTGTGCTGTGCTGTCACTGACATATTCCCCATCAGACTGCTCAACCACAGGCCTGGGACTGTCCTTCATGGTCGGTCACACTGCATTCTCAGGGTTATTGCAATGCCGGCTACAGCCAGGGCTCCTCCAAGTCCTGTCTCATAAGCACACAAATAGATAGATACACCCTGCCGCCACCCTGCACTCCAAGGCCAAGTTTGTCTTTGCTTGTCCTCCCTTCTTCCTGGCCTCCCTGCCTACCTGTCCCATCTGCTGGCACCTCCTCACCCCCTGGGCACTCTTACTGTACCTGTGCGCACCCTCAGTGCTCACCTAGGCCTCCCTTCCAAGAAGCGCTTCAGGAGACTGCTTACAGGGCCCTTGGTCATCACCCAGGTTTGATGAGCCACAGGTAACCTGGAAAAGGCCAGACCCAGCACATTTCTCCCCAGCTGGATCCCTCTGCCAACAAGGACTGGGAAGTACCTTCTGTTACTTGTGAGCCACCCATCCCTTACCAGCTTTATAGTAGCCTGGCAGCACCCACTGACTGATGGAGTAAGACTGGAAGGAAGCAAAGAAACCATCAGAGAGGCTGTGTGAGGAAAGGGATGCTATGGGCCACTTCCCTTTCTTTTCTCTGTTTTCCAAATATTCGGGAAGGTAGTCATGCTACTTTAAAGTTGAGACATTTACGGTCTTAATAATGAGTCTTTGACAATAGCTTAGAGAAATGATTTCCCTTTTCTGAATTCCAGCTGTATGTATGAATGGCCAGCAAGTCAATTCCGACTCATGATGACCCCATGTGTGTCAGAGTAGAAATGCCCTCCATAGGGTTTTCAATGACTGGTTTTTCACAAATAGATTGCCAGGTCTTTCTTCTGAGGCACCTCTGGGTGGACTGGAACCTCCAGCCTTTCATTGAGCAGCTGAGTGTTAACTCTTGGCACTAGCCAGGTCCCAGCTTGGTACACCTCATCCACACTTGCCCCAGTAACTTATGCAATAAATGAAAATGATGTTAAATTTACTTCCCCAAATTTCCTTAAACACCGTGGAACGATTATAGACAGACATTGAAAGGTTTCAGAAGTTGTTTCTGCTTCTTATTGTTTCCCTTTAACACTTAATTTTCTTCTCTGTACACAAGTGTTCTGTATTGTTTTCCTATTTGATAAATTTTATTTGTAATTTTTTTTTTTTTCTTTTAAAGGCAATTCCAATGGTCTGCAGCATTTGGATGTGAGAGGCCTACTTGTTACTTGATTTCTTGGTAATTCCCTTCCCACAAGCAAACTCCTAGCAAAAGTGGAACATGGCAAATGTCCATCATCAGAGGTCGTCAGGATGTGTGTGTGTGTGCGCGCGTGTGTGAAAATTCAAGCTAAAGTATACTTAATTGTACTTTCAGCAACCTATGACATCACTTGGCATTATAAGAAGCACTATGGGATATTACATGTCCAGGTTGGGAATCTTTGAAATCCTCCTTGGCATCATTGTGATCTTATAAGAGCTTCTTAGCGGCCATCATTGAAGTACTGTTGAAGGCCATTCCGTGCGTTTTTCTTTTTTCCCTTGGTTGAAACATTTAAGAAACTGAGTATGTCATGTTTGTAGACCTCACCCCAAAAGTGCCGTCAATCAAAAATTCAGATGATGTCCCCACACGAATGTATATCACTCAGCTGGTCTTGACTGTTTATGGATGTGAGACATGAACTCCAGAATTAAACTGGAAGTGAACTTAGTCCTAAATTGTTACTGAAGGAAGCTTGTGTTTGCATCTCTGGAAATTGGTAGTAAAAGGCAAGGGGGTCTCAATCCTGTTCCTGCTGAAATCCCTACTCCATAAGCCTGGTCTACCCACTTGATTTGGCTTGACTTTAATTTGGCTTGGAAGCCTAGTGCAATCCTTTGCCTATCTTTGAGCATAAATGAAGGTCTGATGGCAAACACTTTTTGCTTGGCTAATACGCACATAAGGTCCAAACGAAGCTTATAAAGTCCACGGCTCTACAGGCTGTCTAGATTTCTGGTTTCCATCTTTTTCCACCTCCTCTCAATTGAGCATCTACTGTGCGCAGTGGCTGCCTGGAGACAGATGACTGCGACAGTCTCTGGGAAATTTAGGCATCAAGATAGACTGAAGAGTTAGAATTCAAAATACTAGGGGCCCCCTGAGGTGACTCAAGCAAAATGACTGCTTTTTTTACATAAAAGGCTGGGGATCCCAGGCAGCATGATAGGTGAGTGCAGTTGGAGGGGAGGAGACAACAGGTTAGAAGAGGCTGGGGGGATGGGGTGTGATCTGGAGAGGAAAGGCCAAGCAAACCCAGGTCTGACTGGTTTCCTGTGCTAATGAGTCACAGCCATCCATCAATCTTTATCCAGGAAAAGCTACTTGTTTAAAGCTAAGCTCCACTGGAGGGGGCCGGTGCAGCCAGAAAAACCTGACCCGGAGATGCAGCCCTGCCTGGACTCATTGTGACCTTGGCAATGTCACTTGCCCCTCATTTCACTCCAGTTTCTCTGTTAAGGAAACCCTGATGGCGTAGTGGTTAACTGCTATGGCTACTAACCAATAGGTCAGCAGTTGGAATCCACAGGGTGCTCCTTGGAAACTCTATGGGGCAGTTCTACTCTGTCCTCTAGGGTCGCTATGTGTCGGAATCAACTCGAGAGCAATGGGTTTTCTCTGTTAAATGGGGGCATT
Organism: Loxodonta africana; assembly: GCF_030014295.1. Taxonomy (NCBI): domain Eukaryota; kingdom Metazoa; phylum Chordata; class Mammalia; order Proboscidea; family Elephantidae; genus Loxodonta; species Loxodonta africana. The sequence continues at coordinate 20,823,271 of NC_087342.1, read as the reverse complement.
GGATCCGATGATCCCAAGGGTCCTCCAGCTCTGCTACCAGAGTCCTCTGAACTGCTCTCCCAACAGGCCTGCCTCTTGGATAGGCGTCAAAATGTGTGGACAATGTGAAACACGGAACTGCAGGAGCCAGCTAGAAGCTGCAAGTTAAGATGCATAAGCTGCAAGCATGCACGTTCTCACCCAGGACACGGGACCCCTGTAGATATTTATAATGCTTCCACCCTTTGTTCCCAGCTGACTCAATCCTTACGTCCATCTCATTTGTCTCCTTCTCTTCCCCTGTCCTTTTGGCTTCATATTTTAATCATTCGTTCATTCAACAAATGTATTTAGCACCTACTAAGTAGCCCTGATCTTCTTAGTAGGTGCTGAATACATTTGTTGAATGAATAGTTCGAATTCACCAGGTGCTCTTTGGAAACTCTCTGGGGCAGTTCTACTAGTTCTACTCTGTACTCTAGGGTCGCTACGAGTTGGAATCGACTCGATGGCACTGGGTACTGGGTTGGGTAAGGAGCCCTGATAGTGCACTGGTTAAAGCGATGGACTGTTAACCGAAAGGTCAGAGGTTCAAAACCACCAGTGGCTCCGTGGGAGAAAGATATGGCCGTCTCCTTCTGTAGAGATTTACAGCCTTGGAAGCCCCTTGGGGTTGCTATGAGCCGGAATTGACTCAAAGGCAACGGGTTTGGTTTTGGTTTCTGTGCTATAGGGAGCCCTGATGGCGCAGTGGTTACGAGCTTGGCTGCTAACCAAAAAGCTCAGCAGTTTGAATCCACCAGCTGCTTCTTGAAAACCCTATGGGGCAGTTCTTCTCTATCCTATAGGGTCACTATGAGTCAATAGAGACAGTTCTACTCTGTCCTATAGGGTTGTCATGAGTCAGAATCAACAGCGAGTTTTTTTAAAAAAATGTCCTATAGGGTTGCTATGAGTCGGAATCGACTTGATGGCCCTGGGTTTGGTTTTATACAGTCGCTATGAGTCGGAATCAACTCCGCAACAACAGGTTTGGTTTTTGGAATGTACTAGGTGGAGCTCTGGTGGCGCAGTGGTTAAGAACTCAGGTTGCTAATGAAAAGGTTGGCCGTTCAAATCCACCAGCTGCTCCTTGGAAACCCTATGGGACAATTCCACTCTGTCCTATAAAAAAAAAATCAGAATCAACTCAAGGACAACAGGTATGTGCTAGGTATGCGGGCACCGGTGGTTCAGTGGTAGAATTCTCATTTTCCATGCAAGAGACCCAGGTTTGATTCCCGGCCAATGTAAGTCGTGTGCAGCCACCACCTGTCTGTCAGTGGAGGGTGGAGGCTTGCACGTTGCTAGGATGCTAAACAGGTGTCAGCAGAGCTTCCAAGCTAAGATGGATTAGGAAGAAAGGCCTGGCGACCCAAGTCTGAAAAAAAAAATCAGCCCACAAAAAGCCTATGGATCACAATGGTCTGCTCTGATCTGAAACAGGTCATGGGAATGGAGCAGGACTGGCTAGTGATTTGTTCGGTTATACGTGGGTTGCCGTGAGTCGGGGACAGACTGGACAAAAGCTAACATCAACAGCAGCAATGTACCAGGCACTGGGTTGGGCACCAAAATCAGTCCCCAACTCCCCTCTGGGGCGAACTTTCTAAGCGCAAAGGGAGAAAGACCCTGCTTCCAGGCTGGCCCCAGGACCCCGATATTCTGGGCTGTCAACCTCTCAGGTTGAGGGAGGAGGCCTGCCCAACTGTGTGTGGGCCCTGAGACAGCAGCCAGCCCCGGATTTTCTCCACATTTCCTGGAACGGAGCATGAGGGGAGTTATTGGGGCGTCCCACCCACACTCAGCATTTCCAAACCAAACTCTCCCGCTTCACCTCACTCTTCTCGGCTCACCTGACAGGACACCCCTCCCTTTCTCTCAAGCAGAAGCCACCTTCGTTCAGTTTCTTCACTTCCTTACATCTAGTAGATGTGGGCGTGTGGAGGGGTTCACAGAAGAGGCAAAGGGATCCCCAGGAGTGGAAGGGCAAGTGTGTGGTCGGAGGTGGGTGGGGCGGCTGACCAGCAGAGGGTTACAGCAGGAGGAGGCATTATGTGTGGGGGGGGGAGAGGCCCTGGGTTTGTTGGCATCAGGACCCTGGCAAACCAGACAGTCACTGAGTAATCTGGTTTCAGGGTTCAGGTTACCTGACAGCAGCTGGCATTTCTCTGCCACCTCCAAGTCACCTTCTGTCCCCTCCCTATGGCCGCTTATTTGCTTTTGAACTGGGAGGGACTGTTATGGAATCTAATCAATGCCCAGAGCTGGAGGAAGCCCTGCCTCAAAGGAGATAGGGCAAGCTGGCCAAGCCATTGACCCAGCAGTCCTGCCCCGGCTCCTGCTGGCGTTAACCGCACCCCCAACCAGCAGCCCCACCTCCAGATTAACACCACCCAGGCGAGTGAGTGGTTTTCCTGCCGTCCTTTGGGAGGTCATGTCTTACCCACACTCTTCTCTGTGCTGAAGAGTTTTCATGTATGTAATCAAGGTGGTGACGAAGGCAGGAAGGGAATTCGGCTAACAGGGAACACAGAGCAGCCCAAAGTTGTTGCAACCTCAAAATGAAAACATCACTGAGCTGGGTGGGGAGGAATGCTGAAAGGCAGAAGTGAGCTGGGGTGAGTGAGCAGGGTAGTGGGTGTGAAGAAAAAGAGAGGCAGAATGAAAGCTGATCTGGACACAGCATTTGGAAACAAAATGCTAGAATCTCGTCTCCTTTTCCAAAGGCTCTCAGGACTCAGCCTGAGAATATAATCACAGAATATCTCACTTTCTCGGGCTCTCTCTTGATCTCTTTCTTCCCTCTCCCCTCTCCCTCTTCCTCTGCCATTGCTCAGAGCTTTGCAGTATCATTTGCCAAGCTCCTCAGGACCTGGTATTTACTTCAGCCCAGCTGCGTCAGGCTTTTTCTCCACTCCAGGAGTTTCTCAAATAAATCAAGGCCAACAGAGCCCTCCTCACGACAAACAGCACACGGGTTTCTGCTCAGCCCCTGCGGCCTTGGACCAGCTCCTGGGAAGAGCCCTGGCTGGCTCCAGGAGCAAACACAGCCCTGCCTTTGGCAAACACGTCTGCCCTGGGGTCGCCCTGGGGAGAAGCCCCCGGCCCCCAGGTAAAAGGCTGGGGTGCAGCGGGAATAGAAGGTCAGCTGCTCCCTCCTCCGTGGGCTGACCTGGGGAGTCCCAGGCACAAGGCTTTCTCTCCCAGGGGCCCAACCACTCAACTCACAGACCTTGAGAAAGTTATTTTAGCCTCCCTAGACTTCCCTTTCCCTGTCTTTAACTAGATCAGAGATTTATGCTACCTAATTCACAAAGAAACCGGGGGGAAAAAAGACTGACTTGTTTTGCAGCCTTTATGCTTCCTGAGGGAACACAAGGTTGGACCAGGCCCAGAGGCACGTGGTCGTGCACGCACAATGCACCGATCTGCACACAGGCTCACGCCACCCTTGTTTGGCATGTACTAGCCCGCACGTCCCCATCCGGGAGGTTTTGTCCACTGCTGTGCTGTGCTGTGCTTGGAACCAAGTTAATGCTCAATAAATATTCGTTGAATGAGTGTCTGTACCCCCTCCTGTGACACTCACTGTGCTCAGAGCTTAGGGACAGTCCTGGCCTTCAAGCAACTCACAGTCCAGGAGGGAGACAAGCAGGTAAACAAACACAGCAATCTAGAGTGCTCATGGGAGCCAGGACAGGAAAGAATGCTGGGTACTGGGAGGCTCAGAAGAGGGAGAGTTCTGCTCTGCCCCCTGTGTGTGTGTGTGTGTATGTGTGTGTTTTGGGGGTGGAGCAGGGAACCAGGGCCCCTAAAGAAGGTTTCAAGAGAAAAGGGCACTGACCATAGAAGGAAGGGTATGCGTTCACCTCTCAGACAAGGTTGGAGGTGACAGGTATATTTCAGCAGAGGGGTAATAGCAGGGCACAGTCAGGGGAACACACATGGTCCTTATGTTTGGACCAAAACACAGGAGGCAAATCATTAGGAGACCAGCAGTGAGGGTGAGGGTTGGAGGGAGAGAAGGTGGCTTGTTCAGGGGGATAGATCCTGTAGGTCATTAAAAAAACCAAACTCATTGCCTTTGAGTCAATTCTGACGCATAGGGATCCTATAGGACAGAGTAGAACTGCCTCATAGGGTTTCCAAGGAGTGCCTGGTGGGTTCAAACTGCTGACCTTTTGCAGGGTTTTCAGTAGGTCTTAGGTCCCCATATTTTCAGTGATTTCCTTATTTAACTCCAACATTTTTCTTAATCCTTCACAATATAGCAGTTTTACTTTTCTATCGGCTGATTGAGAAAATGTATGCATGTATATGTTGGTTCACAGATCTCTCCCGGTAACTCAGAAACACCCCTTCCCCGGCCCCCTGCCTGCCTCCACACTGGGGCCCATGAATTGGAAAGCATTGCTTAGGGTGACTATATAACTTATCATCCAAACTGGTTCACTTTTGAAAGTGAAAGTCGCCACTACCAATAACTGTACCAGGGCAACAAGCAAGAACTAGGGCTATATGGGGCAAACAAGGACACCTGGTCTTCTTAACTATAGATCTTGGGCTGCCATTGAAGGGTTTTGTAGAGGCAAATGGTGTGATCAGATTTCCATTGTTGGGGTTGGGTTACTCTCGCACCCTAGTTTCCTCGTAGGACAGTGGGGGTAAGAGGACAAGATGGTTCAGATGGAGTCTGAGACCCTCTCCTGCTTTGGCATTCTCCAAATCTATGTTTGATAGGCATTTGAAAGATGTGGAGAATCAGATAAAATGTAATCTCAAGGAAGTTTTGGAGGTGAGCTGCAATTCAACCTAAAACACAAAGAACCATACCAATAGCCTGTGTTTTTTAAAACCCAATAAAAGTACCCAAGAAAAATACTCCCAAGGAAACTCCACTCATCCATCCATCCAGGAAGGGAAAGGTGATGCCCATGAAAACATTCCATTGAAATTAAAGTCTTGCTGCCAACCAAGCTCTCCCACGATCCGAGCCCTCCCTTCTTCCTCCTCCTGTCTCCAACAGCAAGTAGGTAAGATGTGATTGGGTCTATAAAAGAATGTGAGCATGAAGTGGTTATGTTGGTGGTGTTGGTTCAACTCCCATAACAGCCCTCTCCCTCTTAAAAAATCATCGTGGCTCATTGCCTACAGAATTAAGCACCACCTTCAAAAAAAAAAAAATTTTTTTTTTCCTCAATCTAGATCTCAAAACCATCTGTAATATGGAGATGACCCAAGTTTTCAACTTTGTCTTTCATTTTATTCTTCATGTATCCTCTCCTACAACCTAACTGAATTCCTTACTGAACATACATTATTTATTCTGTCTAGGTTCTAACTCATTTTCCATCCCTACGTACTAAAACCCTACCAATACACTTCACCTCTTCCACGAAGGTTGTCTTTCTTCCTCTCTCCGCTTCTTTCTTTCAAGTTACTTGTTGTGGACTGAATTTTGTTCCTCAAAAAGATATGTTGAAGCCCTAACTCTGGGAATCTGACCTTGTTTGGAAATGGGGTTTTTTGAAGATGTTATCAGTTACCATGAGGTCATACTGCAGCAGAGTGGGTCCTAATCCCATGTGAGTGGTGTCCTGATAAAAGAGGAAAAGAGACACAGACAGACATGGAGGGAAGAAGAGCATGTGACCATGGAGGCAGAGATGGAGTGTTGCTGCAGCTGCAAGCCAGGGAATGCTTGGGGCTACCAGAAGCTGGGAGAGACAAGGCAGGGCCTTCCCTTAGAAACTGCAGAAAGAGCACGGTACCGTCAAAACCCTGAATTTGTATTTCCAGCCTCCAGAACAGTGAGAGGATAAATTTCTGTCATTGTAGGCCACCTCCTCTGTGGTATTTTGTCACAACAGCTTTAGGGAACTAATAAACTACTTAAGCACTTATCTTTCAAGATACATGCATGCTGCCCTTCTAAATAAAGGAATAATTAATGCATGCCGGTATCAATCTCTGAATCCTCTTTCCTAAGCAACGGATAACCAGTGTGGTTTAAAAAATAGTTCTCAGAGAGGTTTAGATTTGATTCTCTATGTCCCAGCTTTCTTTATCGTCTCGCATGGCTGACCTGGCATTGCTTTCTAAGCAAAGAAGAGCTTGGAATTCCTCTGTCTAGATCCACAAAATCAAGACATTATCTGGTGATAATTTCATAACCTAGCAGCTGTGATCTTAGCTCATTATCCAGAGGTATGCATGAAAAAAAGATTGGGGTACTGTTTTACAGAGTTGTCTAAAACAATCCATTGAGTTGCAAATGATCTTTAAAGGTTAGATTAAGTTTACCACTTATTGAGCAGCTTCTATGTGCCAAGCATTGTGCTGGCCAATGTAGAAAAGAAGGAAACAAGCAAGATTTAGTCCCTAGGATTTTGCTTCTAACCCATATGAAGTAATAGGGCCAGATTTACCCTCCTAACTAAAAAAACTAAAAAATCAGACAAAATATATGAGACAGTGATTTTCAAGACAGTGGATGTTAGACAACAAAGGACAATGATCCCTGAGAGTCATCAAATAATATGAGCTCTGTGATTGCCCCAGCTTACTACCTTGAGAGAGTTCCCGGCCATGGCACAGGGGGGCGAAACCAAGGTGGAGCCCATTAGTCTCCCTAAATTGAGGAAACAAAGCTGAGAGGCCAAGGTGGCTAGATTTCACAGAGCAGAGTACCAAAGAGATGGGAGCTATACAAAGATGGAGCTCTGGCAAACTATAGATGAACTCATTGAGTTTTCAGATGAGTACTGAAGGAAAGTACAAAGGCCATGGGGGGAAAAACACCTCAAGGATTAGAGAGAACAACCTCAGGGGTCACACAGGCCCAGGAATAGTTCCTGTTCCTACCACACAGAGTTGTATTAAATAGAGAACTCCGAAAGGTCTCATCTTAGTAATGAGGAGAAATTAGCTGTCGTTAAATATCACTTTTGTCCCACCTAATGGAACTTAAAACCCAGACCTAAAAGCATCAAGCTGTTTCCAAGAAACTTAACGTTATCCTAGATTGAAGCTCAAAAATATTAATGGGAATACCAAAACAGTCAGCACACAACAATGAAAAATTCAAAATGTTTGGTATCCAATAAAAAAAACCACCAAACATGCTTATAAACCTGTTGTCATTGAGTCTATTCTGACTCAGAGCCACCCTATAGGGGTTCCCAAGGAGCAGCTGGTGGATTTGAACTGCCGACCTTTTGGTTAGCAGCCATAGCTCTTAACCACTATGCCACCAGGGCTCCAAACATGGTTATGGTGATGGTAAATTTGGCAACAATTACAGTGATGGTTGCACAACATGATTAATGTAATTGAGATCACTAAATTGTATACCAGAAAAGTGTTGAACTGGCAAAAAAAAAAATTGTGAAAAGTACAAAGAATACAGAAAATAGGACTCAAAATGAGAAAAATCACTCAATCAAAACTGACCCAAAAGTGATGCCAATGATAAAATTAGTAGACAAGGACATTAAAACTGTTAGTATAACTATATTCCATAGGTTCAATAAGCTAGAGGAAAGATTGAGCATGTTAAGTAGAGATATGAAGGATCTAAAAAGGACCTCATTTGAATTTCTAGAGATGAAAAATATCTTGGATGGGGTTAACAGCTGATTGAACATTGCCAAAGAAAAGAGTAGTGAAGTCAAAGCCACAGCAATAGAAACTATTCAAAATGAAACCTGGAGGGGAAAAAAAAGTGAACACAGCATCAGCTGTGGGAAAACTTCAAGAGGCCTAATACATGCATAACTGGAGTCCTCAAAGGCTAGGATAGGGAAAAAAGAGGGGTCAAGTATATATGTGTATATATATATATATCAATCACACACATGAAAACCTTGGCGGCTAGTTCTTAAGTGCTATGGCTGCTAACCAAAAGGTTGGTAATTTGAATCCACCAGGTGCTTCTTGGAAACTCTATGGGGCAGTTCTACCCTGTTCTATAGAGTTACTATGAGTTAGAATCAACTCGACAGCAATGGGTTTATATATGTACATACACATTTGAAGGAATAAACCTGTTGCCATTGAGTTGATTCTGACTCATAGCGACCCCACAGGACAGAGTAGAAATGCCCCATAGGTTTCCAAGATGCAGCTGCTGGATTTGATCTGCCAGCCTTTAGGTTAGCAGACTAACACTTAAGCACTGTACCACTAGGGCTCCGATTTGAAGGAAATATTCTGATTTGGAGGAATACTAGCCTAAAAAATTCCAGAATTGATGAAAACTATAAATCCCTAGATCCAGTAATCTCAATGAACCCCAAGCAGAAGAAACATGATGAAAATTACACTATGGCATAACATAATCAAATTGCTTATAAAATGAATGATAAAGAGAAATCTTGAGAGCAGCCTGAGAAAAAAGGCATTATATATGGAGGAAGAAAGACAAGAATGACAGCAGACTTCTAGTCAGATGCAATGAAAGACAGAAAACAGCAGAGCAGTATCTTTAAAGTACTGAAAGAAAAAAAACATCGATCTAGAATTCTATGCCCAACAAAATCATCTTTCAAAAACAAAGGCAAAATAGATAATTTGTTGGACAGTCAAAAGTTAAAAAATGCATTAACAGCAGACCCTCACTACAAAAAATATTAAAGGAAGTCTTCAGGTAGAAGGAAAAAGATACAAGATGAAAATATGGATCTACACAAAAGAAAAGAGGGAACCAGAAATAACTATGCAAGTGAATATTAAATACTAGTTTCTTATTGTTTAAATATCTTTTTAAGATTATTGATTGTCTAAAGCAAAAATGATAATGTGTTTATTGTTTATATATGTGATAATACATAATATAAACCAAAAAACCAAACCCGTTGCCGTCAAGTCGATTCTGACTCATAGCGACCCTACAGGGCACAGTAGAACTGTCCCATAGGGTTTCCAAGGAGTGGCTGGCGGATTTGAACTGCAGACCTTTTGGTTAGCCATCGTAGCTCTTAATTACGGTGCCACCAGGGCTCTAATATATAACATATGTGTGTTATAACATATATATGTTATATATGAATGTATAACCTATATATATAAGATAATATAGACATAAAACGTAGATGTAGAAAAAGCCTTTGAGAAAACCCAACAGCCATTTCTGATAAAAACATTCAGCAAACTAGGAAGAGAAGAAAATTATCTCAATTTGATTAAGGACAGATATGAAGAACCTACAGCTAACGTTATACTCAATAGTGAAAGATTGAATACTTTCCCTTTAAGATCAGAAACAAAGCAAGGATGTTCACTCTTACTCTTTCTATTCTGGGGGTTCTTGCCAGTTTAATAAGATAAGAAAAAGGAATAAAATACACTCAAATTGGAAATGAAGAAGTAAAATTGTCTCTTTTTTTTTCATAGAATACGTAATTATCTATGGAGTAAGTTCTATGGAATCCACAAAGACAAAACTAGTAGAACTAGTAAGTGAGTTTAGCAAGGTTGCAGAATACAAGATCAATATACACAAATCAGTTGCATTTCTATTTACTGGCAACAACAAATATTGAAATTAAAAAACAAACAGTAACATTTGACGGTATCACAAAATATGAAATGCTTAGACATAAATCTATCACAAGACACGTAAGACCTATATACTGAATTCTGTGTACTGGAAACTGTGAAACATTGCTGAGAGAAATTATAGAAGACCTCAATAAATGGAGAGACACATTACGCTTGTGACTTGGGAGATTTAGCATTGTTGAGATGTCAATTCTTCTTAACTGGCCTAAAGATTCCACTCAATCCTAACCAAATCTCCAGAAAACTTTTTCTTTCTTTCTTTTCTTTTTTTAGTAGAAATTGATAAGCCTCTTCTAAAATTCGTGAAAATACAAAGGAACTAAAATTATCAAAACACTGTTGAAAGAGAAGAACAAAATTGGAGAACTTATTGCTATCTGATTTCAACTTATTTTAAAACTATAGTAATCAAGACAGAATGGTATCAGCGTAACAGCAAATAGATCTATTTAGAGAGTCCAGAAATAGACCCTACATATACAGTCAACCGACTCTTGACAAAGGTTCAAAGGCAACTCAATGGTGAAAGGATAGTCTTTTCAACAACTTGCGTTGGAACAACTGGATAAGCAATGCAAAAAAAAAAAAAAAAAATTGAACTTCCATCTATGTTTTGCATCATATTCAAGAAGTAACCTAAAATGGATCACAGATATAAATATAAAACCTGAAACTATAAAACTTCTAGGAAAAAAAACATAAGAGAAAGTCTTTGTGGCCTAGGGTTAGGCAAAGATTTCTTAGCTACATAACCAAAAGCCCAATCTACTTAAAGAATTAATACATTAGATTTCATCAAAATTAAGAACTTTTCTTCAAAAGACCCTATGAAAAGGAGTAAAAAACAAATGGCAAATTTAAAGAAAATATTTGCAAAGCACAGATCTGATAAGAGATTTGTATCCAGACTCTCTAAAGAACTCTCAAAACTCAGTAAGAAAATAAACAACCCAATTAAAAAACGGGCCAAAGATTTAAACAGATACTTCATCAACAAAGATTTAGGGATGGCAAATAAGCGCATGAAAAGATGTATAGAATTTTAGTCGTTATGTGCCATCAAGTAGATTCCGACTCACAGCGACGCCATAGGACAGAGTAGAACTGCACTGCAGTGTTTCTAAGGCTGTACTCTTTGCAGCAGCAGATCGCCGGGTCTTCTGTATTCCAACCACTGACCTTTCGGTTAGCAGCCAGCTGCTTAACAATCGCGCAACCAGGGCTCTTTCTTCCTTGTTGCATAACCAAAAAAGTAGATTCGTACTGTCTTTATATGAATATACAACAACTAGGGAAATGAGTCGGAATTGACTCAACGGCACTGGGTACTGGGGAGGGAAATGTAAATTAAAATCACAATGAGATATGCACCCATTAAAAAAAAAAAAAGTGCCATCAAGTCAATTCCAACTCATAGCAACCCTACAGGACAGAGTAGACCTGCCCCATAGAATTTCCAAGGAGTGCTTGGTGGATTCGAACAGCTGACCTTTTAGTTAGCGGCTGTAGCACTTAACCACTACGCCACCAGGGTTTCCACACACCCATTAGAATGTCTCAGATTTAAAAAGAATAACCACACCAAGTGTTGGTGAGGATGTGGAACAACCAGGGCTCTCATACACCACTGGTGGGCAAGTAAAATGTTACTGCCATCTTGGAAAACAGTCTCTTAAAAAGTTAAACATCTGCCTAACATATGACCCAGCCATTCCATTCTTAGGTATTTATCCGTGTGAAATGAAAGCAGGTGTTCACACAAGGACTTGTACGTGAATGGTCAAGGCAGCTTTACTTGTGATAGTCAAAAATTGGCAACAATCCAAATGTCATCAGTAAGTGAACGGATAAACAAACCTGATACGCCCATACAAGGGAACACTGCTTAGCAATAAAACGGAATAAATTATTGATACGTGCAACAGCATGGATGAATATCAAAATAATTATGCTGGTTGAAAGAAGCCAGAAGAAGAGTCTATTATTCCATTTATATAAAATTCTAAGGAGCCCTGGTGGCGCAATGTTAGCAGCTGGGCTGCGAACAGAATCAGCAGTTTGAACCCACCAGCAGCTCTGGGGAGAAAAGACCTGACAAACTGCTCCTGAAGATTGCAGCCTTGGAAACCCTGTGGAGCCATTCTACTCTATCTTAGAGGGTCGCTATGAGTCAAAATTGAATTGATGACACAAAACAACAACATATAAAATTTTACAAAATATAAGCTAATCTATAGTATCAGAAGGCAAATCAGCAGTTGCCTGGAGACTGAGTTGGTGGGAGGCGTCAGAAAGGGCTGAAAGATTACAAAGGGGTGTGAGGAGACTTTTGGGGTGATGGGTATATTCATAATCTTGATTATAGTGGTTTCCTGGGTATATACACATATGCCAAAACTTATCAAATAGTACACTTGAAATATATACATTTTATTTTATGTCAATTAAACTGCAACAAAGCTTAATTAAAAAAAAAAAAAAAAGATGCAGCCTGTCATCTAGAAGCTCAGAGTCATGGTCTTACTGAAGAGACACCACTGGAAGAATAGAAGGTTTTTGTTTATTTTAACACCATCTGGTCTAGCATTCTCCACTATCACTCAACATCTGGCCTAACCATCTTCCCATGTACGAACATCCCTGCTAAACACCCACACCTGCTGTCTTATCGTCTTCCGCATGGGAGGAGGATAAACATCCAAGTCTGATTTCTCGAGGCTTGCACCGGTGACTTCCAAACCACACGTAACACTCAGGGAGAAGTTACGGAGGGACCGATCCACAGGGCTTTAGGACTGGCAGGAACCACCTCCCATCCAGGGTAGGAATTCCCTGTAACTTTGTAGAGGTTACCATCCAGCCTCTGACAATGTCTATGGGATGAGAATCTCCCGCTCTTTTCATTGCAAATAAAGAAACCAGCTGTATTTCTATGGAAAGAAACCAGAGTACGACAAGAGGGGATTAGAGAGCTGTCCCTGAAACCCACCAGGATCCCTATCTTTTATTTCAATGTAGTTCCTTAGGAATCTTAAATTTGGGAGGAAATCAATATGTTTTCAACAGACAAATATACTTGGATTTCCTGTCACCTTTGATGGAGGAGGAGTCTTGGGCTGTGCAAATGGTTAACAAGCTCAGCTGTTACACAAAAGGTTGAAGATTTGAGTCCACCCAGAGGTGCCTCAGAAGAAAGGCCGGGTGATCTACTTCTGAAAAATCAACCACTGAACACCCTACGGAGCACAGTTCGACTCCGACACACGTGGGGTTGCCATGAGTTGCAAAGGGCTGAATGGCAACTGGTTTGTTGGTTTATTTTTTTGGTGGTGGAGGAGGGATGAGAAGGGGAGATGGATGGATTTGATAAATGAGGCTGAGTGTGCCAGAAAATTCCTTTTGAAGGAAACAATTTGCATTTCTGACACCATGGGTTCTTTTGATTTGGTCGGAGTGGTTTCTACTTTAGTTAGCTCTGCCTTACCTGGAACACGTCTTTGTGTTTCATTGCTTTTGATTTCCCAGTTTTGTGCAATTAAGTTCAAGAGCCTGGGCGTCCTTCCTACTAATTAGCAACAAGGCTTATGAGAATTTTGAATTCTGGGAAAAGGAAAAATTCCTGCGTAGAAAAGACCAGGATTTTATCATTTCTATCATTCCTTGACACCTTTGCAAGCTCGATGATCTCAGCTACCTCTCCAAAGGGAGTAATCTTTTAAGCTCTCCATCCAGTCTGTTCTCAGGCAGGACTTTAAATTCTTCCGCATTTGAAGTTTATCAGGCAAATCTACAGAGACTTTTCTGGGCGGATGTTTACAAAGGACTTTTAGTGTTGCCAAGGCGAGAGAAAGGGGAAGACAAGGTTTCTGAAGGACAGTTTCAGCAGTAGTGAGATTTAAACACAAAAGGACCTTTCTTTCTCTTACTAACAGGTAGCCCAAAACCCGTGGTGGGCAAAAGGAGCAGCAACAGGGGCGAACGCCTCCCCGTGGAGAGGGCTAAGAGCCTTGCTCTCTCTCCTTGTGGAGATGGAATTTCTCCACTCTCGTGCTTCCTGTAGACTCACTTTTTTTCTCTAGGAAATCTGCATGAAAGGCGATGTTTTGCTTAGTATCAGTGTCATAGCTACGTGATTGGATAGCAGTAACCATGTAAGAATAAACCCATCTCCTTTGTGGGGTGGCATAGGGTGGGGATTCCAGGACTCGATAACCACCATGTCTACTAAATTTTGTAACATGCAAAGAGGACACTTTGAGGATGGGTTTTGGTAATATCAGCATTATTTTGAAAAGTGTACCTCTGAAGGTATTCAGCATTCTTCAAGCCTCCAAATGTAGAACTCTAAATGCATTTGGCTTATAAAGTTTGGATTCTCAGTGTGAGGAATTTCTCCCCATATTCCAATGCTCACTAAAGCCAGGGTACCTAGTTAGCTCTGAAGGACAGCTTCGTTTGAAGTATCGATTTGGTGACCTTTTTTTTTTTTTTTTTAATTCCAGAAAGCCCAACCCTCTGCAGCCAGCCTTGGGAAACATTTTTTTTTTCTCTCTGATAGGATGACTTCGTTTTCTGCTGGTAAAACCTTTCATCACTGTAATCAAGCAAGAGGGAAATGATTCCCAGGGAGCTGCGGGACAGGTTGTGTAATCGTTGTTCATTTTCATTAACAAGCTCCATTTTTGAATTGTTAATCTCTATTCCTTTCATTTCAGTCAGGACTAAAATGAAATGGATCTCAACAATGAGATCCCCCTCCCCCCTTCAGTGAAGGATTGCATTTCAAGTGTCCTATGCTGAAGAAAATGAGTTTTGCCCATTCTTCACAGAGCTTTGGAAGTCTTTGACGGCGGGAAGAAAGATCTCCTTATTCACGGCAACATCCTTGTGTGGTGAGAAAGAAAACCTAAAAGAGACTTTCGAAAAAGCATTCATTGCAAAGGGAGTGGTTGGGAGGGCAAGTGGTGTGTGTGTATGTGTGTGTGTGTGTGTGTAGGGGAACTGACATTCAACAGGAAATTTCTACATGGGCTCAATAAATGCAGAAATAATATTAGGTACAAAGCTCTAACCTTCATGTCATGAAGTCACGTAACATTAACATGAAGAAAGATGGGAACTGGATTTTATGTCTCATGGCACTGTTTTAACCAATACACACACACACACACACACACAAATTATATGTATATATAAAACATGTGTCTCAACTTCTTTCCAAGAAAGACCTTCAAGAACGAAGTGTAGCAGTTAAGATTATTGAGAATTAAACGAAATCCTAGAGCAGGTTCCAATGGCCCAAGTTCTTTCCACCCACCACTGGGTGGTAGGATGATTGAAACCTTCTTTCCCAGGTTAAACATCCTCGAATCTTCCTCCCTTTGCCCAGGTCACGGGTGTCACCGTCTGGGCAGTGTGTGTGTGTCTTGTGAGTCAATAGAATGCTGTCCGGATTGAATGCGACCTGCAGTCATCTTGACAGATCATATTGTTCTGGCCTTTTCAATCAACAGTTTTCAATCTAGAGGTGGCTTCGAAGGAGGTCACCACGGGGCATGTGGCCTCTTGCACTATGGCCCTGGGCTTGAGTTTTATGACACCAGAGGATATGCAGAGTCAGCCCAAGAGAATGAAATAAAAGTTGCAAGTCTCACAATTAACTTTTAATTATACACATATGTCCATCCCACCATCCACCAAAAATCAAAACCTATAGGGCTGCCTGGTGTAAAAGGCTCCCAGTCTTTTATCACCTAGAATCCCTCAGAGATCCAAATTTTGAAAGGCATTTGCCTACCAATACACTGTTTTTATTAAATAATTATTCAGTTTCTCATTTTTTCATTAATCCAAGCTAGTAACAGCAACAGATATCCTTCTAACTAGGGCTCCCTATGGACCAACCTGAGCAACCCTCTAAGGTAGATATTATTGTCCTTATTTATTCACGAAGATACTGAGGCTCAAGGAGATCAAGTAGCTACTGCAGAGTGGTACAGCTAGGAAGCGGATGAGGACAGGCTTGACACAGACCCACCTGTTGTCAAAATCTAGACGAGTCACTGCAATTCTGATCTGTATGAGGTAGTCACTGGTGTGGAGTCCCTGAGTGGCACACGCCATTGACGAACTCAGCTGCTAACCAAAATGATGGAGGTTCGAGTCTACCCAGAAGACCTTGAAAGAAGGCCTAGCAATGTACTTCCAAAACATCAGCCACTGAAAACTCTATGGACCACAGTTCCCCTCTGACACACATGGGCTTGCCATGAATTAGAATTCAACCCTATGGCACTGTTTTGTTTTGTTTCTTTAATCACTAGTGTAACCATGGGACCAAAAGTGAAGAAAGTAGGCTTTGCAATCAGCCTGCACAGCCCACATCTAGGCAAATGCAAGATTCTTGCCAAGATCTTTGTAACACTGAAATTGTTCACAGACAACTTCTCATCCCCTACACCATTGATGCCTTTAACTATCTCTTGATGTCTACGGACTCAGAGCTGAGAATCACTTGCTGAGTTATCTTAAGACACAGGGGTGTGGACAGCCTGGCTCCTAGCTCCCTGGCCCCCTTCCACTATTGAAGACCCCTGGGAACCCAGAGATATTATATGCCCTTTGGCAAGGCACTGCTCCTCATTTTCCTTGCTTTGCTCCTCTGCAAAGTGACCTTCTCTGGGATTCTATCCCTCACTGCCCTAGAAAGTACAGGCTTTTAAGCCTTGACTAACAAGTATCAGAGAATTGCTGGTATACCCTGGTTTTTTTTTTTTAATTCCTTCTGTTGTCTGATGTTGCTAGCATGTGACCTGATGTCTCTGAGATTTCAGGGATACCACATGCTGATGGCTTCTGGCCGTTTTGAACTGATCTGGGATCTAAGCCTACTGGCCAAAGAATACAAAGAGCGTGCTGGGCCATCCATCATCTGCAGACATCTTGAAGTGATGCTTTCTCACACTTCAGAGAGGGAGGATGGGAGAACACGAACATTTAAATAGATCTTACTGGGGCTTAGAAAATGAATTATTATCTGGAGACCTTTGAGACCAGGCGAGGCAATGTGAAAGTAATATTGAGGGACACAGGGAAGCCAGCTCCTCTTGAGGGTAAAAGCAGCCTCGAAGCTCACATTTCTGCTGACCGGGAGCCAGTAGGGGGCCAGCCTGAGCCCATTCATCTCTGTGTCCCCGAGTGCCTAACATACCACTTGACACACTGAAGTATTAATGAAATATTGGTTCTATTACTAAAAATAAAACCCAGACCCACCAGAGTCAGCACCGGAAGGACATTTGCTAGGGGGTCAGGGTTGGGTGATTGTGGAAGGTAACTCAAAGGACCCCTCCCCCTCCATATCTAGGATTTGCCTTGTCCTTGGAGTCTCCTGCAGCCCACCACTCCCACCATCACGGTGGTCTCAGGGAAGGGCTGCTGCTTTAACACACTGGCCCAAGTGACCTTTCCAGGTAAGACCCAGAGCCTGACAAGGGGATGCTGGAACATGCAAAAAAAGACACTGGCCCAAGTGACCTTTCCAGGTAAGACCCAGAGCCTGACAAGGGGATGCTGGAACATGCAAAAAAAAGACTCCACCAACGGAGTAGAAAACCACAGGAGGGAAGTAATGGACAGAGCCCAGTGAAGCTTGAGAAGCTGACTTTAAAACATGGTTACACAGAGTCAGCTGGCGGTTCACCACGGGCCTTTTTCCTGCCTCTGGGTGGCAGAGGCCACATTTAATCCACGTGCCCAGGGCGGATTGCCTACCAGTTGCCATGGGGTCAACTCCAACTCACGGTGACCCATGTGTGTCAGAGTAGAACAGCGCTCCATAGGGTTTTCAGTGGTTGGTTTTTCAGAAGTAGATCACCAGCTCTTTCTTCCAAGGCACCTCTGGGTGGACTCAAACCTCCAACCAACCTTTTGGGTTAGCAGCCTTAAAAAAAAAAAAAAACCAAACCCACTGCCATCGAGTTGATTTCGACTCATAGTGGCCCTGTAGGACAGAGTAGAACTGTCCCATACAGTTTACAAGGAGCAACTGGTGAATTTCAACTGCCAACATTTTGTTTAGCAGCCAGTCTCTTAACCACTGCGCCACCAGGGCTCCAGAGGACCGTTTAGACCCCTAGAATTCTCCGTGTTCAGAGATCAAAGTCATCCAGGCATTTCACGTGAGTGATTCAGAAATGCTACAAACATTGTATTTAAGTTTATAGTTTTATAATACAGTTTAAAATGAAAACGAGAAACAATATGCACACTCCATTGAATTATTCTACATTACTAAAACATCAGCAACCAGTAACATCAACTTGTCACTCCTTTCAGGGCCAAGCTGAGAAAAAATAAAACGTTTGCTATCTTTGTGTACTTGGAGAGCGTTCTGTGACTGCAAATGGCACCCTCAAAAAAAAAAAAAAAAAAATTCCCGTTAGTAACCTGTAAGTTATGCAACAAAACAGAAGTTTATTAGACATGGAGGCCGATGAGACAGCAACTATCACCCATATTTTCAATTTCAAAATTTTCTTTGTCCAAACAAACTACCTCCTCTTTCTTGTTGAGTTTATAGTAAGAAAATATCATCAATTTGAATGGATAAAATAAACTCATGCCAGCAAAATACCACTTTCATCTATAGATTGGATTCCACGTGAGGTCTCATTCTTTAAAAAGACTTCCGTGTCTCAAAAATATTGGAAAGCCCCTCCCTAAACCATTAAAGGGAGGTTGAGCCTTTTCATCCATTCCCCAGTTGCTTGAGACCCACCTACTCACAGACCCTCTGCTGTTGAGTGGATTCCGACTCATAGTAACCCTGCAGGATAGAGTAGAACTGCCCCATAGGGTTTCCAAGGCTGGAATCTTATCAGAAGCAGACGACCACATCTTTCTCCCGCTGAACGGCTGGGGGGTTCAAACTACTCGCTTTTTGGTTAGCAGCCAAGCTCTTTAACCACTGCATCTCCAGGGCTCCTGCCTACCCATAAAAAAAAAATTGCCGATGAGTCAATTCCAACTCATAGAGACCCTATAGGACAAAGTAGAACTGCCCCATAGGGTTTCCAAGGAGTCACTGGTAGATTCGAACCGTTAACCTTTTGGTTAGCAGCCATAGTTCTTAACTACTGCACCGCCAGCCTACCCACAGATATGTCCTTATTCTTGCAGGACTAAATAGGGAAACCAGGCCTCAACAGTTCAACCTAGAGGGGTGAACTTGAGCTGTGGCTGTTGTGGGGGCTGAGGGGTGGGGGACGGGGAAGTTCATAAGACAAAGGTCTCAGTTTGTGCTTAATAAGCTAAAGTCTTTTGCTGACTCCCCACTTCTCTCCTTAATGGAGATTTTCTCAGGTCTGAAGAACCATCCCCCCCTCCCAAAGCTAAAGGACACTATGAATCGGGCCTATCGTACAGCAGGGTAAACTGAGGGAGAGGCGGTCATCAGAAATGCTTTGAAGGGCAATGTGCACAGCTGCCCCAGACATGGCAGAGACTGCTGGATAACATCGCTGTGTGCAGGTCAGGGCTAAAGGCCCTTCGGAGGGGCCTAGATCCACCCTGCATTTACATATGAGGAAACCAAGGCCCAGAGAAGGGAAGTGATTTACCCAAGGTCACACCACGCATTATCTCTTTGTCTCCCCGCTCTTTCTGAAATGCCCCATCTCCTCCATGCTTGGGAGGGTGATCAGCTCTGAGGTGAGAGGGTCAACCTCCATGCTAAAAGATGTTAGTCATGATTTATATTTTTAAATGTGGCTAATGGTAGAAATAAAATGATAATGAAAAAGCAACATCTGCTTTCAAAGTGACTGCTCACCAGAGCCAGCATTAAGCCTGATTTGATCACAGCCATTAGGGATCTCATCTGAACATTATGGGGATGTTTCCTGGGAATTTGTCTGATGGATGTGGCAGGGTCAGCTGCAAAGAATAAAGAACCGTCACCGAAACGTCCAATGAGACACAACTTTTATCAATTACAGGTGTGAGAGAACTTGACCTGCTCTGTGTAAATCAAGTTATTCCTCAAATTATCAGATATTTTTTAAATTTCCTTTTTGTAATGCAAGTACTTGTACCTTTATTGGTCTGTTTTATAAGGAAGAAGGGGTTTGGGGAAGGTGGATTAAAATTTAATAAAGTTTTATTAAAGCTTCTTATATGAAGAGCTTTAAATCTGGATGGTACCATAGAGACTGTCTAGTCCAAACCAAAACCGAAACCAAACTCACTGCTGTGGAGTCAATTCCAACTCAGAGCCACCCTGTAGGACAGAGTAGAACTGCCCCATAGGGTTTCCAAGGCTGTAATCTTTAGGGAAGGAGACTGCCACGTCTTTCTCTGTAGAGTGAGTGCTGGGTTTGGACCACTCACCTTTCGGTTAGCAGCTGAGCACTTAACTACTGCGCCACCAGGGCTCCTCTATCTTGTTCAACCCCTTCATTTTCCATGAGAGGGAACTGTGGTCCAGAGAGATGACGTGATGGTCCCAAGGTCACACAGCAATCAACATCAGAGCCAGGACTATGAAAACTCCTGACCCAGGTCAAGGCTTTCTTTGACGAACATCCAGTGGAGCTCCCTGTACTATGAGTTGCAGGACAAGATCACCATACTGAAAACACGAAGGAGCATAATCTGTTTTCTTTATGAATAATGGAGCCCTGGTGGTGCAGTGGTTAAGAGCTTCAGCTGCTAACCAAAAGGTCAGCAGTTCAAATCTACCAGCAGCTCCTTGGAAACCCTATGGGACAGTTCTATTTTGTCCTATAGGGTCACTATGAGTTGTAATTGACTCAATGGCAACAGGTTTGGGTTTTGGGTTTTTTATAAATAATGATTTTTTTTAACCTTAAAAATATTCTATTTACCTATTTTCAAAAGGAACTATTTTAAATAGCTTCCAACAAGACTCTTAGAATCAAAGCTTTAAGAAAGAGCAGAAATAACAGTGTCAGTATGGAGTGTCTGTGTGTACACATGCGTGTGTGTGTACCCGTGTATGTGTGTGTATGCATGTATATGTGACAAGGTGGTCAAAGAACATATAATTTGGGTAGAATCAAAACCTCTGATAAGAATGCTCACTAAAATTGTCAGATTTAGATCTAAGCTGCCTAGTAAAGAAGTTTTCATTTGCTTAATTTTTCCAAAAAACCTTCAATAGAGGTGTAACTACAGATTCTCCTGCATGAGGCGTAAGTCCGGTCGCTATGGTTTTTCCACTCCTCTGCCTACTGGCATCTTTAGACCTCAGGACAAACCACCACTCCCACTGAGTCCGGATGCTTGCTAGCAAGGTTAAAACCCATTGCCATCAACTCAATTCCAACTATTAGCAACCATATAGGACAGAGTACTGCCCCTGCAGGGTTTCCAAGGAGCGGAAGGTGGTTCGGGGCTAACCACTTCCCCTCCTCAGAAAGTCAGGGGCATGATGCAGTACCATGTTTGTTAGCAGGGTTAAAAAGATACAATTAGTCACGTAGGCTGGGGGTATAAAATAGCTGGGAGAGGAAAATTTCTTGGTATCCTCAGCTATGGTGCAGGTGGGGCACACATAGCATAAGTTTACAGTCCACTGAAGTGGGCCTAACTGGCCAGGAGGAGACCAGCAGCCCCTCACCCCTGACACAAAGTGGGACATGCAAGGAAGAGTCATCTCTACCCAGATAGCTTTTGAGAGGGGCACTGCTCTCGATGGAACTTTGCCTGTTGTATGCTGGCTGATTTTTGTAATAGAAGCTACTTTTCCATGTGTCAAATTGTGTTCGGAGCCCTGATGACACAGTGATTAAAAGCTTTGCTGCTAACCAAAAGGTTAGCAGTTGGAATCCACCAGCCGCTCCTTGGAATCCCTATGTGGCAGTTCTACTTTGTCCTCTAGGGTTGCTATGAGTCGGAATTGACTCAACAGTAACAGGTATAAGGTGTGTTCAGGCTCTGATGGGAAGGACGTGATGTATATGAGGCAATCCATATTAATCATTGGTGGCCCTTTTCTAATGGCCTCCTGGCTGTCTAGAAATTGGGTACAACCCGTGAGTACCACGCAGATTTGGAATGTTGTCTTACAGTCGTGGTGTGGTGGAACAGGACCTATTATCCTATGCCCTATTTCTCCTCACTAATCCCATCAGAACTTCCTACACACCAGACTGAGGAATGTGGAGCAGAACTGCAGTACATCGGAGCTGGAAGCCTCTTTAGACACCAAGTCCAACCTTCAAGATGACAGATGGACAAATGGAAGCCCAGAGAGGGAAGTAATTTGTCCCAGTAATGGCAGAGTTTAAGAAAAGGTAAGGTAGGGTGCTGGCAAGGCTCTGGACACCATCTTTAGCTCATGGGTGAGTTTCAGGGATGTGAACGATTTGGGTGGAAAAAAAAGAAAGAAAAAGAAACTAGTGTTGCATAGCAACAGACAGCATCCCTGATCCTCATTAGCTGTCTCCCCAAGAAATCTTGAGCCTGGTAGTTGAGGAACTTTTTATTGGCATGGTGCTTTACTAGGTACAAAGACCTTTCACGCCTAGCAGGTCCCGTGGAACTGCAGTTTATGCCTGTGAGGCAAGGGAGAAGAGAACGAAATGGAGCCTCAGAGAAACAGAGACGAGGCCAGCCAAGGTTGTGACCATTTAACCAGGCAGCAGTGGACGCTCAGGCCCCTAATACCAAGTCCAGCCTCCACCCCGCCATGCTTCGGCCTCTCCAGAGCAACAAAGGGTGCATCACTGTACCCCATTGCCCTGGATAAAACACCTGAAAGGATACTTGTGACAGCTAGCGGGCCAAGTTAAAAAGCAAAGGTGTCACTTTGATGACAATGGTGCACCTGACCCAAGCCACAGTCTTTTCGATTGTCTCATACGGGTGCGAAAGCTGGGCGATGAAAAAGGAATTGTGGTGTTGGAGAAGAACGAACAAATCAGGCTTAAAGAAACACAACCAGAAGGCTCCTTAGAAGCAAGGATGGTGAGACTTCAGCTCACCTACTTTGGGCACAGCATTTGGGAAGACCAATCGCTGAAAAGGGAATCATGGTTGGTAGATAAGAGAGTCAGTGAAAATAAGGGAAACCCTCAGTGAGATGGACTGAAACAACGGCCACAACCATGGACTCAAACATACCGACCATCGTGAAGATGGCACAGCACAGGGCAAAGTTTTGATCTGTTACACATAACAGATGTATGTATATAAAACAGGGTCTATTACACGTAACGTAACAGGAGCTGACCCAACAGCGACTAACAACAGCGGGTCAAGGGCGCCAGCAAAATGGCCAAGCTACCATTTCTTATATTCACGCAACATCTAATAAGGGGATTTAAAGTGAAATGATTCTTTTAAAGGGATATGATTTTGTTTAGAAGGTAGATGATCCAAGGGCTTCAGGTTTGAAGTTTTGCTCAACACTCTGGGTGCCTCAACAGATGGCCGGCCAAATTCCTGGTCACCCAGGTGCTTGTAAGCATTCGGTTAACACCAGTCACAATTCAAGGAAATGAAGAGAAACTTCAAAGTGAGATTCACAGGGTCTGGACGAGGCAAGAGCTGGGGGGTGGGGGGAAGGGGATAGGAAAAATTAAAGCTGTTGTCAAGCATGAGGGAAAAAATCATCTCCTAGGTCACATCTTACTTCTGGGCCCAAGGCTTACCCTTTAAAGTAATAATAACAACCCGGCATCTTGATTCGATTTATATATGAAAAACCAGGGTCTACAGGCAGCTGCTGAGTTAGCCGCTCTTGCTGCTTGGGCGTCCTCCGAGACGTTTGTCAGAGACACAGGAAAAGTAGAAGCAGAGAGAGTAGAGCTGGGGCGTCGGGCCCCCCATTTGTGTTTGCAATGCCGGTGGTTAGAAAAAGTGTCTCCAGTTTGTAAACACAGCAAATTCGATCTGGAAGCCATTGAGAAAACATAAACACGGAGCCTCACATGGTCGTGTTTACACTGACCCAGCCCCTGAGAAAAGATGAGCCTGTCATGGAAGGATTGGCTCTTTTTTTTTTCTTCCCCCCTCAGACACTTTTCTTTTTAAAACGAAAATTCCAACAAGTGTTATCATGAAGATCAAAATCCCAACAGAGAGACCACAAGTGCACGAACAAGTCTTTCTTGATTCAGCTGGTGACAGGCATAATGCCACATCCCTTCGCCATGACTTCTGCAACTGCAGAAACTGCTTTTTTTCAAAAAGTCGATTATTTTTTAAGTAGAAGTAAATGGTATTGGAACAAATTCTAAAACTATATCCTTAGCAAAGAATATGGTTGCCTGACTATCTGGTGTTCCAGCTTCGTGGACCAGGAGTTAATTTAGTTCAGTTGCCTTCACTTACCCAGTAAAGAAGTGAAGGCACAGAATAGGGAAGTGATTCACTGGAAGTCACAGAGTTTGTTGGTGTCAAAGGTAAAAACTGGGCAGAGATTTCCTGATTTCTACTGGTTCTTTCATGACATGTCTCTTCTAGTTACTTTTTTTTTTTTCAAACCAGCTTTTGCCTAACATGTTTGCCCAAGGATATTTATTGAATATTGTGTTCTATATGGAGCCCGGAGCCCTGGTGGCGAAGTGTTTAAGGGTTCAGGCTGCTAACCAAAAGATTGGCAGTTCGAATCCACCAGCCGCTCCTTGGAAACCTTATGAGGCAGTTGTACTCTGTCCTGTAGTGTTGCTATGAGTCAGAATTGAGTCAACGGCATACAACAACATATGGAGGTGGGGTGGGTTTTATTCCACAAACTTGAGCATGAAAGAAAGGCTATCTCATTTTTCTTTAAAAACAAATTAATTCTGAGTAGGAGCCCCCAGACCATTGGGTTGGTGGAGAAATCCATCGATAAGTGAATGGAGGTCACCCTAGAGGCACCAGCACAACCACGAGAGGGCCAAGGGAGGGACCCAGGTGTGGTAGCTGAGCAGCAATAGGGGAGGGCCTCTGGTTTTCAGTCCCCACCAGCACACTGATGTCCTCACAGCCCAAGGTCCCTACAGGCAGGCACTGCTCCTGGGCCATGCCTGGGCAGAGGCTTTCTGCAGAAGATGGGAGTCCCTGGGCCCACTCAGCAGCCATTCCCTCCCAAGGGCTTGGGAACCCCAAATTCTCCCTTAATTCTAGAAGAATCTCTACAGCCCACTTCCCCGTCCCCACCCAGTTCTCTATCCTTCTGCTCCAGCTGTCCAGCTCCTCACCACTCTTGCTGCCCACTCCCCTCAGTTAGCACAATCTTCTCAAAAGCAAGGCCAGAAAGGGAGAGAATGATCTTGAGGCTCTTCTACTTTCAGTCCTATGGCCCAGAGTCCTGAAACGAGAAAACTCAAAGGCCTAACCATCTTCCTAGAACAAAAGAGGGAGAAAGACAATAAGAACAAATTCCAAGTTGGTATCTCGGTAAATTATCCTGCAGTGTGGATATGCTACCTTTACAATGAAGAAGTCAAATGTATAATGAAAACAACCATGCATGTTCGCAACATTGGACCATCTACAAGGCACTTTCATCCTCATGCCAAGCTTAATCCTCACCTTAACCCTGCAAAGTTGCTCTTCGCAGCCCCCATTTTACAGATGAGGAGACCAAGGATTAGTGAAGTGATGAGATATTTATAGTTAACTTCTTCATGGTCCCCAGAGGAGGGTGGCAAGTCATGCATGTCAAATATTCTCTGAACTTGGCTGAACACACAATAAACCAATGGTTGTTAATAATACTCTATGATGTACTTCCTCCTCCACTTTTAAACAGCCCAATGAACTCAGGTGAAATGATCAAATACAACCTTCAACATTCTTCTGGGTTGAGCCCCATTGTTTTTGCTCACTGGGCTTCAAGGTTAAAGAAAAAAAAAAAAAGACCAAAGATCACGACCAATCTCCCTACTTTTGTTCCCTCTTAATATTTGGAGGTTTGGGAAAGAAATTCAGGGAATAACAAAAAACCAGTTGCTGTGGGCTCAGTTTTGACTTGTGGTGACCCAATGTGTGTCAGAGTAGAACTGTGCTACATAGGGTTTTCAAGGGCTGGTTTTTCAGAAGTAGATCTCCAGGCCTTTCTTCTGAGGTGCTTCTGGGTAGAATCAAACCTCCAACCTTCTGGTTAATAGCTGAGCACATTAACAAGTTGCATCACCCTGGGACTTCAAATAATGAAAGAGTTTTTTTTTCTTCTTTTAATTCCCTACGCTGTTTGGTTGGGATTTTTGTGCCTTGGTGCCCAGACTCCTGAGACTGTATCCTCAACTTCTATTTGTCTCCTCAACTGGACCTGATTTATACCTCCAACAGGGCTGTGGCATTCACTGGTGTCAACCTCCTCATATCCCTGGAGAAATAGGCCACAAACCTATAAGACCTTCCTCTGTCACTCAGTACATTCAGCCACTCAACAAACATTTATTGAGCTGTACTATGCCCGGCATTGTTCTAAGCACTTGGAAATACAGCCGCACAAAAACAAAAAACAAACAAAGCCTCTGCCCTCAGGAAGCCCCCATTCCTGGGTGTGTGTGTGTGTCTTAGTTATCTAGTGCTGCTCTAACAGAAATACCACAAGTAGATGGCTTTAACAAAGAGAAACTTATTCTCTCACAGTTTAGTAGGATAAAAGTCTGAACTCAGGGTGCCTGCTCCAGGGGAAGGCTTTCCCTCTCTTTTGGCTCTGGGAGGAAGGTTCTTGACATCAATCTTCACCTGGTTTAGGAGCTTCTCAGCGCAGGGACCCTGGGTCCGAAGGATGCACCATTCTCCTGACTCTTGTTTCTTGGTGGTATGAGGTCCCCATGTCTCTCTGCTCACTTCTCTCTTTTATATCTTAAAAGAGATTGATTTAAGACGCAACCTAATCTTGTAGATTGAGTCCTGCCTCATTAACATAACTGCCTCTAATCCTGCCTCATTAACATCATAGAGGTTAGGATTTACAATACGTAGGATAATCATGTCAGATCACAAAATGGCGGACAACCGCACAATACTGGGAATCATGGCCTAGCCAAGTTGACACAGTTTTTGGAGGACATAATTCAATCCATAACAGGGTGTCTTAGTCTCCTAGTACCTCAGGTAGGTGCCTTTAAAGACAAAAATTTATTTTATTACAGTTCTGAAAGTTAC
Source organism: Loxodonta africana (assembly GCF_030014295.1). Taxonomy (NCBI): domain Eukaryota; kingdom Metazoa; phylum Chordata; class Mammalia; order Proboscidea; family Elephantidae; genus Loxodonta; species Loxodonta africana. Next base: position 20,796,556 of record NC_087342.1, on the reverse strand, counting down.
GAGTCCAAATCAGGGTCTCAGTTGTGTGGAATCCAGCCTTGTCGGTAGCTTCAGGTAGTTCTTTGTTTCTTGGCTGTGGATGATCTCACATGGCACCCGTCTTGCTTTGTGCTCACACATCTCTGTGTCTATGCTGCTCTTTATGTAACTTTATAACTTCTGAAAAATGACTAGTTTTAGGATCCACCCTACACTAGTATGACCTCAACTGGTTGATTACGTTATATTAGAGGTGTTACATATACCTACACAGTATATGTTCTCAATTGGATCAATAAATGACATCATGGTAAGTGGAGAAAAGATTGAAGTTGTCAAGGATTTCATGTTACTTGGATCCACGATCAATGCCCATGGAAGCACCAGTCAAGAAACCAAACAATGTATTGCGTTGGGCAAATCTGCTGCAAAAGACCTAAGTGTTAAAAATGTTAAAAAAGAAAAAAAAAAAAAGGTATTAAAAAACAAAGATGTCACTTTGAGGACTAAGGTGCACCTGACCCAAGCCATGGTATTTTCAATTACCTACCTCATATGCATGTGAAAGCTGGACAATGAATAAGGAAGAGGGAAGAAGAATTGATGGCTTTGAATCTGTCTTGGAAGAAGTACAGCCAGAATGCTCCTTGGGAGTGAGGATGGCAAGACTTTGTCTCATGTACTTTGGACAAGTCATCAGGAAGGACTAGGCCCTGGTGAAGGACATCACGCTTGGTAAAGTATAGAGTCATCAAAAAAGAGGAAGACCCTCAATGAGATGGATTGACACAGTGGTTGCAACAATGGGCTGAAGCGTAACAGTTGCGAGAATGGTGTAGGATCAAGCAGTATTTTGTTCTGTTGTACGTAAAGTCGCTATGAGCTGGGACTGACTCTACAATATCTAACAACTACAATATATGTTCTCAAATCGCATGAGCTTTTGTAATGCTTTCAACATATTTATGCTTCCAAATTGCATATGTACAGCTCACTCATACAAAATCAGAAATAGAAATGTCTATGTATTTCTGTGGTGCTCTCTAACCAGAAAACTTACAAGTCAGGAGTAGCTTGCAAACTGTTAGAAATTATAAATCATCAGCAAGTTATTTAGAAAATGTCCAACATCAGAAAGTTATTTAGAAAATGTCCAACTTAAGAAACAGATAAATAAAAAGAGTGTGGTAAACGACCTCTAGAGGATCGGCATTGAGCCTACCTGCTATGATAAAGGAAGAGTAACTCATAACCACCTGTTGCCACTGAGTCGATCCCAACTCATAGCCACCCTACAGGACAGGGTAGGAGTGCCCCATAGGGTTTCCAAAGCTGTAATCTTTACAGAAGCAGACTGCCACATCTCTCCCATGGAGCAGCTGACGGGTTTGAACCGCTGACTTTGCTATAACCAACCAAGCACTTAACCACTGCGCCACCAGGACTCCTTAGTTCATGACTAGTTAGGAGATGTCGTATGGTTAAACCTCCCTAAATTGGCTTGTTAAATACATGATAAGATAGAAACCTCCCTAAATGCGTTTGGCACTTATGTGATATGATGTAGGAATTATGCCATAAAACTTATCTCTGTAAGTCGGCCTTGAGACACTAGGGAAGTCGTTAACAACCCCTAATGTTCCATCTTGAAGGTGACTACCAGGCTTCGTAAGCAGGACATCACCTAACCTTTATCTTGCGGGGCCGAAGTTAAAAACACATATATGTACGCACTAGATTTCGGCTCATGCTTTGAGAAGAGAGCAGAGGGAAGTTGCCCCTCTCTAGACTCTGACAAGTCTCCAAAGAGGAGACCCTTGCAGAGACGAAAACTGAGTCTCTGCCTGCTACCTCTGACCTCGGACACAAGCTAGGAGGGACCTCCTCCCAGTTTGAGCTGTGGTCAAAGCCTTCCTCCTGAGAAATCTAATAAAAGGTAAAAGACTGAAGTCTAAAGATTGGGACTCTAACCATTGAATGAACATTGTAATTGTTAATTCTGATTCTCCAATTCTAAACGAATGTCGTGAGGTCTTATTTGCCATGACTCCCTTGCAATCCACTGTACCAGTTTATGCATGACAAACCTGAACATTTCTTTATTTATTTCTAAAATTAAACCATCAAGCACAAGATTGAATTCTGGAAGGTGATCACATTACATCAGATTAGATTACATCCACAGGTATTGTTGTTGTTAGGTCCCATTGAGTTGGTTCCAACTCTTAGCAACCCTGTATACAACAGAATGAAACACTGCCCAGTCCTGCGCCATCATCACAATTGTTGTTATATTTGAGCCCATTGTTGTAGCCGCTGTGTCAATCCATCTCATTGAGGGTCTTCCTCTTTTTCAGTGACCCTTTACTTTACCGAGCATCATGTCCTCCTCCAGGAACTGGTCCCCCCTGATAACATGTCCAATGTACATAAGATGAAGTCTCGCCATCCTTGCTTCTAAGGAACATTCTGGCTATATTTCTTCCAAGACAGATTTGTATGTTCTTTTGCCAGTCCATGGTATATTCAATATTCTTTCACCAACACCATAATTCAAATGCATCAATTTTTCTTCAGTCTTCCTCATTCATTTTCCAGCTTTCTCAAGCATATGAGGTGATTGAAAATACCATGGCTTGGGTCAGGCACACCTTAGTCCTCAAAGTGACATCTTTTTTTTTTTTTTTTCTTTTTTAACATTTTTAACACTTAGGTCTTTTGCAGCAGATTTGCCCAATGCAACGCGTCTTTTGATTTCTTGACAACTTCAATCTTTTCTCCATTTATCGTGATGCTATTTATTGATCCAGTTGTGAGGATTTTTGTTTTCTTTATGTTGAGGTGTAATCCACACTGAAGGCTGTGGTCTTTGATCTTTATCAGTAAGTGCTTCAAGTCCTCTTCGCTTTCAGCAAGCAATATTGTGTCATCCGCATAACACTGGTTGTTAACGAGTTTTCCTCCAATCCTGATGCCGCTTTCCTCAGATGCTTAGCTCAGCATACAGATTGAATAAGTACGGTAAAAGGATACGACCCTTACGCACACCTTTCTTGATTTTAAAACGTGCGGTATCCCTTTGCTCTGTTCAAACGACTGCCCCTTGATCTATGTACAGGTTCCACATGAGCACAATTAAGTGCTCTGGAATTCACATTCTTCTCAATATTATCCGTAATTTGTTATAATCCACATAGTCGGATGCCTTTCATAGTCAATAAAACACAGATAAACATCCTTCTGGTATTCTCTGCTTTCAGCCAAGATCCATCTGACATCAGCAATGATATTCCTGGTTCCGAGTCCCCTTCTGAATCTGCTTAAATTTCTGGCAGTTCTCTGTCGATGTACAGCTGCAACTGCTTTTGAATGATCTTCAGCAAAATTTTACTTGCATGTGATATTAATGACATTGTTTGATAATTTCCACATTCTGTTGGATCACCTTTCTTTTGAATGGGCACAAATTTGGATCTCTTCTAGTCAGTTGGCCAGGTAGCTGTCTTCCAAATTTCTTGGCATAGATGAGTAAGAGCTTCCAGCATTGCATTTGTTTGTTGAAACACTTTAATTGGTATGTTGTCAATTCCTGGAGCCTTGTTGTCTTAGTTCTCTCGTGCTGCTATAACAGAAATACCACAAGTAGATAGCTTTAACAAAGAGAAATTTATTCTGTCACAGTTTAGGAGGCTAGAAGTCCAAATTCAGGGCTCCAGCTCTAGGGGAAGGCTTTCTTTCGGTTCTGGGGGAAGGTTCTTGTCATTAATCTCCCCCCAGTCTAGAAGCTTCTCAGAGCAAGAAACTTGGGTCCAAAGGACAAGGTCTACTCTTGGCACTGTTTTCTTGGTGGTATGAAGTCCCATGTCTCTCTGCTTGCTTTTCTTCTTTATATTTCAGAAGAGATTGGCTTAAAACACAACCTAATCTTATAGATTGAGTCATGCCTCATCAATATAACTGCTGCTAATCCCATCTCATTAACATCATAGAGATAAGGAAAATCACATCGGATGACAAAATGGTGGACAATCACACAATATTGGGAATCACGGCTTAGCTAAGTTGACAGATTTTTGCGGGGGGACACAATTCAACCCATGATACTTGTTTTTCAACAAGGCCTTCAGTGCAGCTTGGACTTCTTTTTTTGTACCATTGATTCTTGATCATATGCTACCTCCTGAAATGGTTGAACATTGACCAATTTTTTTTGGCACAGTAACTGTATTCTTTCCATCTTCTTTTGTTGCTTTCTGCATCAAAAATCAACATTTTGCCTGTAGAATCCTTCAATATTGCAACTCGAGGCTTGAATTTTTTCTTCAGTTCTTTCAGCTTGAGAAATGTCAAGCATGTTCTTCCCTTTTGGTTTTCTAACTCCAGGTCTTTGCACATTTCATTATAATACCTTGTCTTCTTGAGACACACTTTGAAATCTTCTGTTCAGCAATTTTACTTCATCATTTCCATTCACTTTAGCTACTCTATGTTCAAGAGCAAGTATCAGAGTCTCTCCTGACATCCATTTTGGACTTCTCTTTCTTTCTTGCCTTTTTATTGATCGTTTGCTTTCTTCACGTATGATGTCCTCGATGTCATCCCATAATTTGTCTGGTCTTTAGTCATCAATGTTCAATGCTTCAAATTTATTCTTAAGAAGGCCTCTAAATTTGGGTGGGATATACTCAAGGTCATACTTCGGCTCTCATGGACTTGTTCTAATTTTCTTCACTTCAACTTGAACTTGCATATGAGCAACTGATGGCCTGTCCCACAGTTGACCCATGGCCTTGTTCTAACTGATGGTATTGAGCTTCCCTATCATTTCTTTCCAGAGGTAGTCGACTTTACTCCTGTATATTCCATCTGTCAAGGTCCCTGTGTACAGTTGCCATTTATGTGGTTGACAAAAAGTATCTTCAATAATAGATCATTGCTGTTGCAAAGTCCTGTCATTCAATCTCTAATGTCATTTCTATCACAAAGGCCATATTTTTCAATTACTGATCCCTCTTTGCTTCCAGGCTTTGAATTCCAGTCACCAGTAATTATCAAGGCATTTTGATTGCATGTTTATTCAATTTCAGACTGCAGAAGTTGGTAAAAACAACAACAACTTCAATTTCCTCATTTTTGGCATAGGAGTTAGGATTCCAACACATACTTTGGGGGAAGCAGTTCGATCCACAACAGGGGGTGTGATAGATGGTATATAGAAACAAATAACACTCCAGGTGCTGCTAAGTGGTATGAAGGAAATACAGGAGGGTTAACTTCTGCACAAGTGTGAGGAGATACTCATTTCAAGGGCTCAACCACATTTCCGACTTTATTTCATCACCCTTTCCTAAGGCAAGCAGAGAATGTGAAATAATCAGCCCTGAAAGCTATCGAGGACTGTGCCCAACCACAAAGGCACCACCACATGGAGGTCTCTAGGCCTGGGGTAGGCGAGCTGTGGGGCATGTAGCTCTAGGTTGAAGGTCAGCTGCCTTGCCTGAGTGCTGCTTCTCCATCTGCCAGCCACTCTCAATGTGGCTTTTGCCACTTCACTTCGTTTCTCAGGATCCAAGTTTTCTCGTTGGTAAATATAATACACTCCTGTGCGGTACAAATGGTTAAATGTACTCAACTGCCAACCAAAAGGTTGGAGGTTCGAGTACACCCAACAACACCTCGGAAAAAAAATCCTGGCAATCTGCTTTAGAAAACATCAGACACTGAAAACCCCAGTGGAGCACAGTTCTATTGACTCTATGGCACGCAAATCCAAAAACAACATACCTATTTTTATGCTCCCTAACCCAAGAAAGGAGACCCTGCTGGCATAGTGGTTAAGTGCTATAGCTGCTAACCAAGAAGCTGGCAGTTCGAATCCACCAGGTGCTCCTTGAAAACTTTATGGGGCAGCTCTTCTCTGTCCTATAGGGTGGCTATGAGTCGGAATTGACTCAATGGCAACGGGTTTGGTTTTTTGGTTTTACCCCAAGAAAAAGAGGGGGAGGAACATTTTAGCTCAGCACTGAGACCACCAAGTTCACTCTCCTCTCAGAATGAACTGTTACTTCCACTTAGCTTTCCCATATCAGATGCAATGTGGTCGGAGGGAGTTCCAGGAAACACCCACTGTCCAAATGCCGCCATCCCACACCTATACCCAGGTGTGCGAACAGGAGCTACGACAATCACACAATTACTCTCCTGCATTCATTCATTCCTCAGTCACCAAACTTCTCCTCCTTCGTAGTCAGCATTTACTGAAGGATCTACTGTGTGTTTCCACTGGGATAGGATACGATGACGGTGCTGACATTGATGAGGATGACGACCATAATGGAGGATGAGAGGAAGAAAAGGAAAAGCAGAAACCAAAAGGCTGAGAGGAAGTGAAAGGGGAGAAAAGAAAAGAAGGAGGCAAAAAAAGAGAAGGCGAAGGAGAGAAGAAGCAGTGCTCTGTCAGGCCACTGGTTTTCTACATTATGCATAAACTATTTCGTGGGAGTTTTAGCACTAATGCCCCTTCCCCACAGGCTGCAGAGGCAAAAACTGAAGAATGACGACACGTAAAACTTTTTGTTTGTTTGGTTTAAATAAGCAAAGATTCCAGGCCAATAAGGTAGGAATCCAGGACATATAACTTAGCGTCGTCAACTGATGCTTCCAGAAAGTTCCCTGAGGAGAGGGACGCGAAGGCGAGGTGGTTCCTGTGCGAAGAGGTGGCATTTGCGTTTAGCCTCTGAATATGCTCACTGAGTTTCAGGGAATAAAAACATCCTAGAGATTGGTGGCTAAAGGAAATAACTGCTTTCTTTTTTTAAAATAAAAAGGGAAAGAGAGAAAGTCCAAAGTCCACCAGTAACGCTATCATTGCTACTGTGCATTTCGAATTTAGCTACAAAGACTGGTCTTGGACAAACACACTGGATGAGAGAAATGACCTGGAGGATGCTGAGCACAGGAAATGAGGCAGGTGAGGGGCGGAGTTTCTCCCAAGTGAGGTTTCTATGACAAGGAGGTGGCCACCAAAAGAGGCAACTTCTCTATAAATAATCATGGCTGTGATCAGCAGCCCTGATGAGTGACTGCTGTCACCCTAAGAATGCACAGCTGCTGGGGGACTGGGCCAAAGGGGAGACCTTTTCAGGGGCATAGCAGGGCCTGTGGAAGCACCTTGGATTGAGCCAGGAGAGTCCTGCCTCTCACTTACTAGATGACCTTGGACAGTTTTCACATCCATGAATCAAAGATGAGGGCGGTGTGGGCAGTGGTGGAGAAACCGTGGTGGCATAGTGGTTAAGTACTACGGCTGCTACTCAAGGGGTTGGCAGTTCAAATCCACCAGGAGCTCCTTGGGAACTCTGTGGGGCAGTTCTATTCTGTCCTATAGGATCGCCATGAGTCGGAATCAACTTGAAGGCAGTGAGTTTGGTTTTGGGTTTGGGCAGTGGTGGAATTAGACCACCTGTGGTTTTCAGGGTTCCCCGGGCGGTGCAAACAGTTCAGAGCTCAGCTCCACCCAGTGGTGCCTTGGAAGAAAGGCTTGGCAATCTGCTTCCAAAAGGTCACAGCCATGAAAACTCTATGGAGCACGGTTCTACCCTATAACACATGGGTTCGCCTTGAGTAGAAATGGACTCAACAGCGAGTTTGATTTTGGTTTTTGTTTAGTGCTTCTCAGATATAGATCTACCAACAAGCTATATTAGAGTCACCAAGACGGGTTGTGGCAGCAGCAGAATAACTAGTAAGCACAGTGTGCACTGGCTTACGGTAAGCAAGGTACACACTGGCTTAATTGTGTTTACTTACTAATCTGTTGTTGTTGTTGCTGTTAGGTGCAGTCAGGTTGGTTCAGACTCATAGCAAACCCATGTACAACAGAAAAAAACACTGCCAGGTCCCACGCCATCCTCACAATTGCTGTTACACTTGAGCCCGTTGTTGTAGCCACTGTGTCAATCCCTGTCGTTGGGGGTCTTCCTCTTTTTCGCTGACCCTCTACTTTACCAAGCATGATGTCCTTCTCCAGGGACTGGTCCCTCCTGACAGCATGTCCAAAGTACCTGAGACGAAGTCTCACCATCCTTGTTTCTAAGGAGCATTCTGGCTGTACTTCTCCCAAGACCAATTTGTTTGTTCTTCTGGCAGTCCATGGTATATCCAATATATCAAATTGTGCACTACAGATTAGTAAGTGTCTTAGTCATCTAGTGCTGCTATAACAGAAATACCACAAGTGGGATGGCTTTAACAAAGAGAATTTTATTCTTTCACAGTCCAGCAGTCTAGAAGTCCGAATTCAAGGTGCTGGCTCCAGGAGAAGGCTTTCTTTCTCTGTCGGCTCTGGAGGAAGGTCCTTGTCACCAGTCTTCCCTTAGTTTTAGAGCATCTCAGCACAGGAACCTAAAGTCCAAAGGATACGCTCTGATCCCAGTACTGCTTTCTTGGTGGTATGAGGTCCCCCTGTCTCTCTGCTTGCTTTTCTCTTTTGTATCTCAAAGAGATTGGCTTAAGACACTATCTAATCTTGTATATCTCATCAATATAACTGCCACTAATCCATCTCATTTCGTCACAGTGATAGGATTTACAGCACATAGGGAGATCACGTAAAATGGTGGACAATCCCACAATACTGGGACTCAAGGCCCAACTAAGTTGGCAGATATTTTCAGGGGACACAATTCAATCCATGGCCGTAAGTAAATACAATTAAGCTTGTGCATACCTCTCTTACTGGTAATCCATTCCTGATTGTAGGGGCTAAACACATATCCTGAGCCAAGCTTCAGATTCTGAAAAGGCCAGGAATCTCCATGGTGGTTCTGATAATCAACCATGTTAGATGATCACTGGACTTAAATGACCTTGGAGTCCCTTCTGGCTCTCCAGCTCTATAATTCCACACACCTGCCCAGAAACAGCCGGGAGAGCAGGGCCCTACCCCCGACCACGAAAAAAAATTAATATAAATTACACCAAAGTCATTGGAGATAGAACTTTCTTTTAAAAGACATGGAAAAGGAGGGCTCAAGGAGGGCTCACAAAGTTACAAATATTTCAAAAAACGATGCTCAGATGGAAAATACAATGCGTATAAATGCACAGGATTATTTTTAAATTTCCCCTCAACTTCAACTCTTCACATATAACCTAGAGGCATGGCAGGAGGGGGCGCGGACTGAGGGAAGTCTATCTCAGGGACGATTTACTGGAGTGATTTATTGTGGCGGTCACAGCCATCCCTGTTTGGGCCTGTTAAGTTTGCTAAACTCCATTAAGTATAGGTATTACAGTGTCCTTCACTGGAACATTTGTGCTACTGAAGGGAGGGGGAGGAAGCCTTTTTTTTTTTTTGGTTAGGTCTAGAGATGCCCGAGGCCTAGACTAAATCTTGGGACACAGCTCTGTTTGTCTTCCTTTTCTATTCAAGTTGCTGATGTTCCAGGCCTTCTCTGCCCCATTGCTCACTGTTTGTTTATGGCAGCGAAGTAGAAAATTGTAATGTCTGTAATCGTTATTGGCTTACGGATTGTGTGACCACCTGGTTTGCTGGATTCAGGACAAAGGCAGTAAATCCGCCCTTAAGGCTAAAGCTGTGTACTTTGGGAGGCGGAAGGGAAGAAGGGGATATTTGGATGTCTTTTGTTTGGGTCTGTGCATTGCTTTGCAAAGAATCATTTCAAGTTGAAATGATTTTAATTAAAACAATAACCCCCCTCCCCCCAAGTATGCTTTGCATGGCACTAGCTTGCACTAGAAAACTTCCTTTTTGCCATGCCGTGCCCTGAAACCGAGGAATTCCTCCACGAACAACTTCAGACTTGATTTGCCCTTTATGAAGTTGGAGGTGCAGTTTCCAGATGTTTCCCAAAAGGCCCTGTGCTCTGAGATACACTGAGTGCTTCGAGGCATCCCTCTGGCTGCAGAGACCCCACAGCTGTTTTAGCACAAGATTATTTTCTTTTAATTTTATCAAACGTCACATTCAACAGGCACCTTTCATCCAGAGAGACCCTAAGATGTTCAAAGGATTCAGAATTACTGGCCCCCTCCCCCCTTCTGGAGTCATACCCAGAAAATATTTAACATCTGTACTGCTATGCCATCCAAAGGTTTTAAATTGAAGGAAGATGTGTTTCTTGCACTAAATTACCAGAGGAATTTTCAGAGTGGAGCTCAGTTACCTATTGGCCAGGACATCACTATCGGAAAACCCCTCCATTATTCAAAATGCTAGGGACTGTGAAGGATCAGACAGACAACGCTTCACTCTGTGTCTTGTCCCAGACAGGGCACCATAGGCAACAGCTGTTTGCTAGCAATGGTACAGTTGATATTAAGAACAGTGACTTCACTGGCTGCTTCCTATGGCCTTGAATTCAATGCTTAATGCACCTTATTTTATTTAATCCTCGTAGAAATAGTATTAGCTGGGTATTGTTATCATAGAAGCCCTGGTGGCACAATGGTTAAGCCCTTGGCTGCTAACCAAAAGGTCAGCGGTTCCCGGCTGCTCCGCGGGACAAAGATGTGCCAGTCTGCTTCCGTAAAGATTACAGCCCTGGAACCCTACGAGGCAGTTCTAACCTGTCCTATAGGGTCGCTATGAGTTGGAATCGACTCATAGCAATGGATTTTGGTGGATGGCTTATTGTTATTACAGCCCAGGTGGTGCAATAGTTAAGCACTTGGCTACTAACCAAAAGGTTGGAGGTCCAAATCCACCCAGTGGCTCCATGGGACAAAGACCTGGTGATCTGCTCCCATAAAAACTACAGTCAAGAAAACTCTATGGGGCAATTCTACTTTGTCATATGGGGTCACTATGAGTCGAAAGTCAACTCAATGGCACCTAAGGATTGTTACTATACAGGTGGTTTTCATTGGCTACTTTTTGGAAGTAGATGGCCAGGCCTTTCTTCCTAGTCTTTCTTAGTCTGGAAGCTCTGCTGAAACTGTCCACCAGGGGTGACCCTGCTGGCGTGTGAAATACCAGTGGCATAGCTTCCAGCTTCATAGCAAGATGCAAGCCACCACAGTACGATAAACTGACAGACGGGTGCAAAAGACCTCTTTAAAGTTTTAAAAAGCAAAGATGTCACTTTGATCACTAAGGTGTATCTGACCCAAGCCATGTTCTTTTCAATTGCCCCGTATGTATACGAATGTTGGATAATGAAAAAGGAAGACGGAAGCAGAATTGATGCATTCAAACTGTGGTGTTGACGGAGAATATTGAATAGACCTTGGACTGCCCCAAAAAGGAACAAATCAGTCTTAGAAGAAATACAAACAGAATGCTCCTTAGAAGCAAAGATGGCAAGACTTCAGCTCACCTACCTTGGATACATCATGAGGAAAGACCAGTCTCTAGAAAAGGACATCCTGTCTGGTACTGTTGAGGGTCAGTAAAAATTGGGGAACCCCTCAACGAGATGGATTGACACAATAACCATTACAATGGACTCAAAAGTACCTACCATCATGAAGATGGCTGAAGACGGTGCAGGCCGGGGCAACGTTTTGATCTGTTACTCATAATGTTGCCATGAGTTGGAGCCAACTGGACAGCAGCTAACAACATTGTTACTACCTATATTTTATAGAAGAAAAAAAAAAATAAGACTCTCAGAGAATTTACATGTCTTGTCAAGGATCACGAAGCTGGTAAGTTAGAATTTGGGTCCAGGTTTATCTGACTTGAAGGTAATGCTCTTAACCACTCAGCTGCAAGATACCGACGCATACGGAAAAGCATCATCTGCGTTTGTCACCCAGATACAGCGCGTTTTCCCAAGAACTTGTTATGCTCAGAGCTTTGAGCTAAGATCATAAGTGGGGAAGTGAAATGAATAGCCGAACCCTACGCTATGTGACTTGCAGTGCTAAAACTGGGAAATAGTTAGCCATGACTGAGTCGTCCTCACCCCCCAGTTCATGACGACTCCATGTATGGCAGAGTAGGACTGCTCCATATGGTTTTTTTTTTGGCTGTAATCTTTACTGAAACAGTTTGCCAGGCCTTTCTTCCATGTGGCGTCTGGGTGGGTTGGAACTGCCAGCCTTTAGGTTACCAGCCAATCACACACCACTTGTGCCACCCAGGCAACAAACAGACACTTGATCACCCTAGATGAGCACAGAGCCATGTGGCATGTGTCAAAAGGGGGTGTAATGTGAAACGGTGCTGCGAGACCTCAGGAGCCTTCATGGAGGAGGTGGCTTCATTCAGGAGGGGAGGATTTAGACAAGAGGGGAAGGGGCTGAAAGGGACATTAGAAGGTGGAAACAGCATGGGTGAAGACAGGGAGGCAGAAATATACACAAGCAGTTCCAGCAAAGACACCAGTGAAATCCTTGAGAAGGTTATGTACTTAGGGACAGAGACTTTGTAATGTCAGCATTTTTGAGAAGGGACTGTTTCTGCATTAGGAAAATGGCAGCCAGATTAGCAGCCTGCGGTTGCAGATTTTGTCTCTGTCCTCTGACTCAACCTCTTCCAGGAAGCTCTGAACTTCTGGAAGCAGGGACATGGCTTCTTCAGCTTCATAACCCCAGCACCTGGCACAGTGTTGGGCACAGTAAATGCTAAGTAAAGAAAGGAACAAATGATACCACCTCATCCCCACTAGAATAGCTGTAATAATAATAACATGGAAAACAACAGGTGTTAGAAAGGATGTGCAGTAATGGGAACCCTCCCCTATTGCTGGTGGGAATGTAAAATGGTACAGCCACTGTGAAAAACAGTTTGGCAGCTCCTCAAAAAGTTGAAAATAGAGCTACCATATGACCCAGCAATCCCAAGCTTAGGTATCTACCCAAAAGAATTGAAAGCAGGAAAGCAAACAGATACGTGTACATCCATGTTCATTGCATTACTCTTCACAAGAGCCGAAAGGTAGAACAATCTAAATGTCCATCAACAGATGCATGGAGAAACAAAATGTGGTATATAAATACAATGGAATATTCCTCAGAAATAAAGTCCTGATACACAGTATGACAGGGATGGATCTTGAAAACACGATGCTGCATGAAATAAGTCAGTCACAAAAGGACAAATACTATATGATCTCTATTATATGAAATAGGCAAATACATAGAAACCAAAGCTTCTTAGTGGTTACCAGGGGTGGAGTGGTTGTTGTTGTTGTTCGGTGCTGTTGAGTTGGTTCCGACTCATAGTGAGACCATGTACCACAGAAAGAAACAGGGCCTGGTCCTGCGCCATTTTACAATCATTGTTATGTTTCAGCTCATTGTTGTAGCCACTGTGTCAATCCACCTCGTTGAGGGTCTTCCTCTTTTCTGCTGACCCTGTACTCCCATGATGTCCTTCTCCAGGGACTGATCCCTCCTGACAACATGTCCAAAGTATGTAAGACGTAGTCTCGCCATCTTTGCTTCTAAGGAGCATTCTGGTTGTACTTCTTCCAAGACAGATTTGTTCGTTCTTTTGGCAGTCCATGGTCTGTTCAATATTCTTCACCAACACCACAATTCAAAAGTGTCAATTCTTCTTCGATCTTCCTTATTCATTGTTCAGCTCTCGCATGCATGTGAGGTGACTGAAAACACCATGGCTTGGGTCAGGCGCGCCTTAGTCTTCAAGCTGAGGTGGTTGCTTTTCAACACTTTGAAGAGGTCCTTTGCAGCAGATTTGCCCAATGCAATGCGTCTTTTGATTTCTTGACTGCTGCTTCCATGGGTGTTGATACGGGTGGAGAGAAGGTGGAAAAGGGGAGTTATTGCTTAAGGGGCACAGAGTTTATGTTAATGGTGATGGTACGATTTGGAAAAGGAAAACGAGAGTGGCTGCTCAGCAGGAACAGTGTAGTTATGTCACTGAATTATATATGTAAAAATTGTTGGATTGGCAAATGTTTTATGTGTATTTTTTAACCCAATTAAAAATGAATAAATAAGTAAATGATTGAATGCAGGCAAAACAGTATCAGTTTAGGCCAAACATATGGCCATGTTATTCCAGGACCACTGCCACCTGCAGGGCCACTTTCCAGCCTCTTGACTCTCCTGCTGTGTACAAATACTTTGCCATGTCTTCTTCCTCAGAACCTGGGGCTCTGGTGTCTGACGACAAATCTCAGTGCTACTCCACACCAGCTGTATGACCTCGGGCAAGGCACTTTTCTGTGCCTCAGTTAAGTGAAAAAGGGCGTAACAGGACCTACCTCATCAGGTTATTACGAGGTCTGGATGCGTCAATACATGTGAAGCTCTTAGAATGGCGACCGACAAAGGGTGGCTCTCAATAAGTTCAGTTATTATTATTAATTTTTATTTTAAATAATAATGACATATTTGCTGCTCTAAATTCAGGTGGAGACCTTTCCTGCATCCCTCCCTCACCCACAAAACAAAAAAAAAAACCAAACCTGTTGCCATCCAGTCAATTCTGACTCATAGTGACTCTATAGGACAGGGTAGCACTGCCCCATGGGGTTTCCAAGGAGCGACAGGTGGATTCAAACTGCTGACCGTTTGGTTAGCAGCTGAGCTCTTGACCACTGTGCCACCAGGGCTCCAACCCAAAGGCATCTTCATTTTATTAGAAGATTCTTGAAAACGAAGAAATCTTTGAGATTCAGTCTATTAGTGATTACCAGCGGTGGTTGGGAGGGAGGAGAAAAGGAAGACACTAGGCTTAGGGAACACTGAGCTTCTGTTAAGGGTGACAGAAAAAATTGGAAATGGTTAATGGTGATGGTAGGACAACATGATAAACGTACTTAATGTCGTTGAACTGTACATGTGAAGCTTGTTGAAATAGCAAATGTTATATTACGTAATATCTACCACAATTAAAAAAATAAAACTCTAAGACCCAAAGGGAAGACTGCCCAACGGAGGTAGGTGAGGCAGAGTGTTATGGACTGAACTGTGTCCTCCAAAAATGTGTGCCAACTTGCCTAGCCCATGATTCCCAGTATTGTGTTCTTGTCTGCCATTTTGCCATCTGACGTGATTTTCCTATGTGTTGTAAATCCTGCCTGTATGGTGTTAATGAGGCAGGATTAGAGAAAGTTGTGTTAACAGGGCAGGACTCAATCTACAGGATTAGATTGTATCTTGAGTCAATCTCTTTTGAGATATAAAAGAGAGAAGTGAGCAGAAAGAAAGAGGGACATCATAACACCAAGAAAGTGGTGCCAGGAACAGAGCATATCCTTTGGACCCGGGGTCCCTGCGCCGAGAAGCTCCTAGACCAGAGGAAGATTGATAACAAGGACCTTCCCCCAGAGCCAACAGAGAGACAAAGCCTTCCCTTGGAGCTAGCAACCTGAACTTGGACTTCCAGCCTCCTAAACTGTAAGAGAATAAATTTTTGTTTGTTAAATCCATCTACTTGTGGTATTTCTGTTACAGCAACACTGGATAACTAAGACAGCCACTAGGATTGGAGTGATTTGTTATGCCCCTTAGATACTAGAACAGACCCTGACTGATATGTTATGTAAATATTCTCCCTTCTTGGCTGCTTGTTTTCTGTGGTGTTAGGATCATGTTTTATTATAGTCCCAGAGTGGCTATCACATAGTAGCCCATTCATGAATATTTGTGAATGGGTCCAAAGGATGTGACTAAGTTGAGTTTTGGTCCACGAGAAAGATCTGGTTCTTCAGCTCACTTGGGAAACAAAGAGATGAACTCCACTGCATCACTGACCACACGTAGGACAGATTTGTGGGTTCTACTTCTTCCACTTGCAAGTGCACCTCTCTGAATCTCAGGGACCAAGAGTTGTTATTCCTGAAATTTAAGACATTCTTTTAAAATACTGTTTGCATTGGGAAGTAGAACACTAATTGTACCAAAATTTCATCATGGACTTTCCCCAAAACTTATCTAAAGCCCCACACTAAACCCAGCCTACTTGTTTTCTCTCATTGGTGTGTGTGTGTTTTGTCAGTTTAAGAGGCCAGAAAGAGAATGGTCCCAAACTGGGAGATGGAGTTGGAGGTGGGGAAAGAGACCACTGCTTGGATAAAATTCCTGAGATGATGGGTTTGAAAACTGAACATGCCAGAAATTTCCTGGAAAGTTTATTTTTGCTAAGTTTGAAGCCTGACTTCAGACCAGGAGAACCCTTGGGTAATGCCAGTCTGTCCAAACATGTACAGAGCCAGCTGTCCCTAGAAATGAGGTTATCTCTTGCCAACTGAGAACTTGTGGTCTGGCTCGCCTATGTGTTTGAGTACTTAACTTTTGAAGCAAGCTGTAAGCAAAGGTCAGAGAGAAGTTATGGTGTCCAGATGCAGAGCTGGTAGATAAGCAGTTTGTCTAGACTAGCCTTCTCCCAGGGGGTTCTGAGAAAATGCAGATTCAGATGCAGGCAGCTTGGAGGGGGCTAAGATTCTGCATTTCTCATAAGCTTCCAGTGAGGCTGCTGCTGGTGCATTGATGAGACTTTGAGGAGGGTATCACCCGTTTCTAGAGGGCATGGTTTACTCATCCTCAGGAGGTGCCTGGTCTGTCCTACCCTAACAGAAGTTGCTCTAACAGAAATACCACAAGTGGATGGCTTTAACAAACAAATTTATTCTCTTACAGTTTAGGAGGCTAGATGTCCAAATTCAGGGCTCCAGCTCCAAGGGAAGGCTTTCTGTCTCTGTTGGCTCTGGAGGAAGGTCCTTATCATCAGTCCACCCCTGGTCTAGGAGGTTTTCAGCCCAGGGCCCCCAGGTCTAAGGATGCGCTCTGCTTCTGGTACTAACTTTCTTGGCGGTATGAGGTTACTCTGTCTTTCTGCTGGCTTCTCTCTTTTATATTTCAAAGAGATTGACCCAAGATACAATCTGATCTTGTAGATTGAGTCCTGCCTCATTAACATAACTGCCTCTAATCCTGCCCCATTAACATCATAGAGGTAGGATTCACAGCACCTAGGGAAATCACATCAGATGACAAAATGGTGGACAATAATACAATACTGGGAATCATGGCCTAGCCAAGTTGACTCACATTTTTGGGGGACACAATTCTATCCTTAACAGTGACTTAAAACAACAACAATCATTTCAGCATCTTGCATAGTATCTATGGGTCAGGAATTCAGGAAGAGCTCAGCTGGGCAATTTTGGCTCAAGTCTCTCCTATAGTTGTAGTCAGACAGGGGGCTGCTGAAGCAGCTGGCTGATGGCCAGGAATCTCCTTCTTCATGCATTCTCAGGGTTCTTCCATGTGGTCTCTCTGTATAGGCCAGTTAGGGCTTCCTCACAACATGGCGACCTCAGGGGAGTCAGACTGCTTACTTGGAAGCTCAGGACTCTCAAGACCAGTGTCCCAAGAGAACCAGGCAGAAGCTGTTTTATCTTATATGACTAGTACAGAAGTCACAGTGTCACTTCCTCTTGATGGGAGAATTAGTCATATTGTAAGAAGAATATATAGGATGGGTTGTAACCATCATTGGAAAATATAATCTGCAACAGGGTTCTAGCAGAAAACAGAGGTCACACTCAAGTTAGGATAATTCTAGGAAGATTTAGTAAAGGAACTATTTATGAAGACGTAGGCAGGGTATAGGGAAGCCGCCAGAGACAAGTGTGGTATTGTGGGCCGGTAACAGAGAAAGTGTTCCCACCCTCATTCTGGAAGAACAAGGTTACTGGAACCCAGAAGGAAAGGATTGTGTGTGTGTGTGCGTGTGTGGCGGAGGGGCAGGGGAGACTACTTTGAGAGGAGCAGCCAGAGAGAGTTTCAAGAGGAAACCTGGGAATAAATTCCCTAACCTCATCTCCTCCTCCCTCAAACCTTCCCATTGATCAAACCCAACAGGAAGCCCCCACTGACCAGCCTCTTGGGAACAGAGCTGAGTGGAGAAGAGTGGAGAGTGAATCTGAAGAGGCAACAAGAAGATATCCAGCAGAAGTAATTATCTACAGGAAAGATTAGAATCCTTCTTCTGTCATAGATACAGAATGTCAAATTCTTATGGAATACAGATGTTCTGGAGCCATGGAGGTTAGATGAACCCTTTGTCATGGATTGAATTGTGTCCCCCAAAAATATCTGTCAGCTTGGCTAGGTCATGATTCCCTTGTATGATTGTCTACCATTTTAACTTCTGATATGATTTCCCTATACATTTTAAGTGTATGATGTAATGAAATGGATTAGCGGCAGTTATATTGATGAGGTCTACAAGATTAGGTAGTGTCCTAAGCCAATCTCTTCTGAGATATACCAGAAAGACAATCTCTTCTGAGATATAAGCAGAGAGACATGGGGAATTCATACCACCAAGAAAGCAGCGCCGGGAGTAGGGCAGGTCATTTGGACCTAAGGTCCTGGACTGAGATGCTCCCAGACCAAGAGAAGACTGATGGCAAGGACTTTCCTCCAGAGCTGACAGAGAAAGAAAAGACTTGCCCTGGAGCCGGCGCCCTGAATTCGGACTTCTAGCCTATTGGACTAAACAAAGAGAATAAACTTCTCTTTGTTGAAGTCATTCACTTGTGGTATTTCTGTTATAGCAGCAGTAGATAACTAATATACCCCTGAAACTTGCTCCAAGATAACCTTTCAGCCTTAAACCAAAAGTATCCCCTGAAGTCTTAAAACCCAACAGTAGTTTAGCTTAACTAGCAAAGAATGTCTGCCTTGAGCACTGAGCTCTTTTAAGATCTACATGAGATCAAAATGACAAGAGTGACTCGAAAGATTAGATAGGAAACTTGAGGGCAGTGCATTTATGTTAATGAGGGAGGAAGAATTCAGAAAAGGAAGGTGAGAATGGTTGCACAATTGAGTGATGCCTGTAGAAATTGTTGAATTGGTGTATGTTCTGCGGTGTACATTCTCAACAACAATGAAGATTGGTGTACAGGTTTCTGTTTGCATACTTGCCTTTCGAAACTTCTGGTTTTGAAAGTCCTGACTTGTTTTCTGCCTTATTCACGGGTGTCCCTTCCTTGAGGACTAAAGTGTTAAATTCAGACTTAGCAGTTTGGGGGTGTTAGGGAAGGTCACAAAATATATGGTAGTGGTAGGTGGAGAGATGCCACAGAGTAAAAGTATCATTTTATCACAATTCAAATGAAGAGGTATAAGCATCCAAAAGATCAAGTATGGAGATGATCAGGATAGATTCCATTTGATTCTTTGAAGAGCAGATAGAATTTCAACAGGGAGAGAAGGAGGAAGCGTTCCAAACATACAGAAGAGAATGAGCAGGAGAGTGAAAGTATGTTCAGGAAAAGACACAGTCCAAGTTGTAGGGAGTGTAGGGGTACTTGCATTAGGCATTTATAAAGTTGCTGAAGGTTGTGTGCATCATACACTAATTGGATCTAAACTGTGATTTAAAAGATTGGTACAAGAAGAGCGTACAGGATGCTGAGGCTCGTTAGGGTGTTGTGATGTTTGTTTCCACAAAAAACAGACTGAGCCCCATGCCAGTGGCTTCCATCACCTTCTGGCTTCCAGGTGTACATATTCAGCTGTAAACTCTCCTCTGATTCCACTTCTGCATTTCTAACTCCTTATAGGGCATTTCAGTTACCTAGGTGGTACAAGAGGCCCTGGTGGTGCAGTGACTAAAATCTTGGCTGCTAACCAAAAGGTCAGTAGTTCAAATCCACCAGATGATCTTTGGAAACCCAATGGGACAGTTCTACTCTATGGGTCAGAATTGACTTGATGGCAACGGGTTTGGTTTTGGTGTTAGGCGGTGCAAAGGCACCCTGATGGTGCAGTGTTTAAATGTTTGGCTGCTGTCTTAATTATCTACTGCTGCTATAACAGAAATAACACAAATGGATGACTTTAACAAACAGAAATGTATTATCTCACAGTTCAGGAAGCTAAAAGTCCAAATTCTGGGCACCAGCTCCAGGGGAAACATTTTTCTCTCTGTCGGCTCTGAAGGAAGGTCCTTGTTATTAATCTTCCCTGGTCTAGAAGCTTCTCAGCACAGGGACCCCAGGTCCAAAGATGTGCTCTGCTCCTGGCACTACTTTCTTGGTAATATGAGGTCCCGCCATCTTTCTGCTGTCTTCTCTCTTTTATATCTCAAAAGAGATTGACTCAAGACACAACCTAAACTTGTAGATTGAGTTCTGCCTTGTTAACATAACTGCCTCTAATCCCGCCTCATTAACAACATAGAGGTAGGATTTACAACACATAGGAAACTCACATCACATGACAAAATGGTGGACCATAACACAATACTAGAAATCATGACCTAGCCAAGTTGACACACATTTTGGGGGGACATAATTCAATCCATAACATTTCTCCCTTCAGCCCCCCAAAATTCATGTCCTTGCCTCATGTAAAACACATTCACCCCATCATCCCAAAAGTCTTAAATCAACTCCAAGTCCAAAATCTCATTTCTGAAAAATTCCTCTTCATCTGTGAAATCTAAAATATTAGTTATCTACTTCCAAAGTACAACGGTGGAACAGACTCAAGGTAGACATTTCCATTACAAATGGGGGAAATTGGAGGGAAAGAAGGGATGACGGGCATCAAGCAAGTCAGCAGAACACACTACATTAGCTCTCAAGGCTTGAAAATCCTACTCTCTTCTCTGAGATCATTGAGGCAATGCCCTGCCCTCCAGGCTCTGCTTGTTGGCCACACTCTCTGGACTCTGGCTGGAGGCTCCTGGGCCCTGGGCTTCAGTTCCGCCTTCTCAAAGCACTGGAACGGCAGTTGCTCGCATTTGGGCAGCCCCATTCTCCTTGTCCGTCTGAGTGGCAACCTCACCCCCTCAGACCAGCAGGCCCCTTAGGCCTGGCAGCACCACCCCCTCAGCTTTGGGCATCAAATCTGGCTCCATCTCGCTGGCACTTGTGAATGGCAGCCCACACTCCGGAGCTGAGTTTGTGAAGATCTGACTCTATGAAACCTAGGAGGCTGTGGCCCCACTCTGAAGCCCCAGAGGCCATGGCTCCATCTTTGAGACCCCTGAGGTCATGGCCCTACCCTTTGAGACTGAGGCAGCTCTGTTTCCTGTGTTCCTTGTCTCTTCAGCTTCTGCTTCCTGGTTCCTTGGCCTCTCAGCCCCTCAGACAATGTCTGCCCAGCTGGGACAAGTTGTTCCAAAGCTCTTTAGCTCCACTGATAAGTGCCTGGAGGCATCCCATTCCGTCAGGAAGCCTCCTGCACAAAAACACCCCACTGTCTCTCTCTGTGAGCTGGTTCCCACAGGGTCCACCACTGGTCTCCAGGTTCTGCAGCTGCCATTTCCCTGCTGCTGCTTCTTACCGTCTGCGCTGTCTCCAGCGTAACAGCTCTCCTCACTTCCTTTTGAGTCCTCACCAGAATTGTGTTTGACATCCATAATTCCACCAACAGTCTCTTCAAGGCAATCTAGGCTTCTACCGCAGCTATTTTTTTTTTAACCAAAAGGCTGACAGTTTGAATTCACCAGCCACTCCTTGGAAAACCTATGGGGCAGTTCAACTCTGTCCTGATAGGGTCGTTATGAGTCAGAATAAACTCTACCGCAAAGGGTTAGCTGGTGCAAATGGTTTGCACTCCACTAACCTAAAGGTTAGTAGTTCAAATCCACCCAGAGGTGCCAAAGAAAGCCCTACCAATCTGCTTCTGTAAAGATAACAACCAAAAAACCCTATGGAGCACAGTTCTACTTTGTAACACATGGGGCCACCAAGGTTTTTTGGTTTTATAGAGCACGTCCACCTCTATGTCCCACAAGCTCCTTAACTCAATGAGCCCAAAGCTGAGCTGGTCATTTCCTGTTCCCCACTGCCCGCATCCTGCCCACATCCCTCCCCGCACCCCCCCCCCCCCCCCGCCATTCAGCCCTGGACTGTGGCTCCCAGGCCAGAAACCTCATTTTCCTGGACTTTGCCCCCTTGCTCACTTCCTCTTCCCCTACTCACAGCCTCCTCCACTCTCTCTACTCTCTTGGTAGCCAGACCCTTTCAAGTCTTCCATTTTTTCTGCTGAGCCCAGCTCTTTTTCCTTCTTTATGGAAATGCCCCAGGCCATGCCAGCAGCTCCTCTCCCTTGAATTAAGGGGCCTCTGTACTGCTCAACTCTCTCTGCTACCACCGTCCTTTGCCCTTCAACCAGCCTTTTCTAAACACTAAATCCGGTCATGCTAGTTTTTCTTCAAAGACTTCCTCTGGCCATCCCACTGCCTACAAAATAAAGAAAAACTCTTGGTCTGGCATCGAAAGCCTTCATAAGCTGACCCTGGTTACTCTCCTGGCTTTGTCCCCTGAGACTCCCTGGTGACGTCTTGGCTGTCTGCATCGGGCTGTGACACCCTTCCTGGAAGCAGTGACTGATGGGATTAAGCCCCAGCTGTTTGGACTCAAGAGGAAGGGCCTCAGGGTACAAGGAAATTCCAGATGTGTGTGTCTGTTAGGGGGCGGAGATGGGTGGGGGGATGAGAAAGTATCAGTTAATTCTTCAAAATACTGTCTGCCTCAAAGTAAAATAAAGAGGCATGTGCTACCTTAGAAATGTTTGAATTGCCATACGCTTAAGGACTGAAAGAAGTCTCCCCCAGAAACAACAGCCTAGGAGAAGATCTCTGAGGGTCTGCTCTGGTGAATCCTCAGGTGATGGTCTTATAGGTTCTTCTCCTTGATACAAAGAAGAGATTTCTTCCTCTTGCCGGATGCAAAGCCTTTGAGTCGATTCTGACTCATAGTGATCCTATAGGACAGAGTAGAACTGCCCCACAGGGTTTCCAAGGAGGAGCTGGTGGATTCAAACTGCCAACATTTTGGTTAGTAGCCTGAGCTCTTAACCACTGCTCCAACAGGGCTCCACAAAGCTTCAGGGAGCCCTTAAAAAAACAGTTGTTGTGGAGTTGCCTCCTACTCATGATGACCCCATGTGTGTTTCAGAGTAGAACTGCAATCCGTAGGGTTTCCAACGGCTGATTTTTCAGAAGTAGATAGCCAGGTCTTTCTTCCAAGGTACCTCTGAGTGGACTCAAACCTCCAACCTTTGAAAGTTAATAAACACTGGTCAAGGAAAGAAAGGGGAGAAGAATTGAGGGCCAATAGAATTGGTGAATCATAACTCATAAATTAATTGCATTTTCTTCTCTGACTCTGGTTCTAGTAAATAAACACAGGTGATCTTCATGAAATAGGTTTTGGCTGACTTTATGGTGTCCTGTTACCAGCACGGAAACCCTGGTGGCATAGTGGTTAAGTGCTATGGCCGCTAACCAAGAGGTCGGCAGTTCAAATCCACCAGACGCTCCTTGGAAACTATGGGGCAGTTCTACTCTGTCCTACAGGGTCACTATGAGTCAGAATTGACTCCACAGCAGCGAGTTTGGTTTGGTTTGGATTACCAGCACAGGAGTCAGGAGAGCTGGTCTCCAACTCCAGATGTGTTTCTATCTATGTGACCTTGGGCAGCCCTGGCCCTTCTCTGAGCCTCAGTTTCCCTATTATATAACAAGCGGACTGGGCTCATTTGCACCAGTCCCCATATATCAACTCTACATTTCTACATTCTTGTAGACCAGTACAATATTTCTGTATACCTACTCTTGCATTTTATTTTTTTAACTTTTCAGCCCACATCTTTATTTATTTCTCCTTCTCATTCTACCTGCTCAGGCAAGCAAGGCCCGACACTTGTCAGACCATTTTCCAGGCTCTTGACTTGGGTATAGAGTACGTTCTGCCCACCGAATCTGTTCAGGAATTGAACTTCCTTGGAAACCCTGGTGGCGTAGTGGTTAAGAGCTACAGCTGCTAGCCAAAAGGTCGGCAGTTCTAATCTACCAGGTGTTCCTTGGAAACTCTATGGGGCAGTTCTGCTCTGTCCTGCAGGGTCGCTATGAGTGGGAATCGACTTGACAGCAATGGGTTTATGGATTAGGTCAGCAATTCGAATCCGCCAGGCACTTCTTGGAAACCCTATGGGGCAGTTCTACTCTGTCCTCTAAGGTTGCCATGAGTTGGAATTGACTTGACAGCAATGGGTTTGGTGATTTTTTGGGTTAGAGTTGAGAAAGTATTTTCAGGCCCATTGTCTCCATTTTGAGAATCAAGCTGGAGGCTTGATGGCTTTGGAGGAACACCATAAGTAGGAGGAGGTTCAGAAGGGAGCTGAGCATAAGATTACAGTGTCAGAGAACAAGACCTACGCAACCACGTGAAAGGCCCAGGATGCCTGGGGCCGCTCTTGTGGGACGAGAGACCAGAGGAGTCCTGGCGAGTGGTTTTCAAGTGCATGGAGTGTAGTGAACTGCGAAGAAGCAAGTCAGCAAATACTTATGCATTAACTCCATGTGCAGAGACCTTACTAAGTGGATACAAAGATGAATAAGACAAGGAACACCCTTCAAAGAGTGTTTTGGTTCATCTGCAAAATCTCTTTAAGCCGCAGGGAGTAGACGGCATGAGTGAGGGGAAGCCGAGGCACAGAGAGGAGGGTGTGCGCTGAATTCCTGATATGTGGCTGCAGCTCTCCAGTGCGTTTGGATTTGCCCCACCTGGTGATATGGGACTGTGGTCAACTACTAACCTAAAAAGTTGGCAATTTGAACCCACCCAGTAGTACTGTGGAAGAAGGGCCCGGTGACCTGCTTCCATTAAGATTACAGCAAAAAAGAAAAAGAAAAAAAAAACCCTATGGAGCACAGTTCTATTCTGTGATGCGTGGGGTTGCCATGAGTCCAAATCCACTTGCCAGCAAAGGGTTTGGTTTAGGTTTAGTGACAAGAGAAGAAGGGGGCGAGGCTGCTCCTGAAAGGTGCCCCCGAGGCCTCATCAGAGGTGAACCCCACCACTGGCCACATTCAGGCAGAGGTGGAAGATAACGTGTCTGAGAAATAGCAGACTTGAGCATAGGCCCCTTCCTTTGAACACCTTATAAATTGAACTCTTGGGTAGTGCTTTATTTTAAAGCCATTAAGTGGATTCTCATGAGTGAGTTTCTATTCGCTTTATAGACACTGGGTTTTTAATAATGATTACCTAGGCTGAGAGAGATTGAAATTCTTGCTTGCTTGGTTATTATTTGTTTGTTTTCATGTGGGTATTATTTAAACCTTGGGACTCCATAGCTGAGTGCTCCTGGGGTGTAGAGAAACAGCTACTGAGAGCCGGCAAGACGATCACAATGTGGAATAAGGAGCTAACCTAACCTTGGGGTGGGCTATCAGCAGGGATAACTGAGGAACAAGGTATCAACCACCTGCAAACATATGAAACCAAAACAAACCAAACCCGTTGCTGTCTAGTTGATCCCAACTCATAGTGACCCTATAAGACCCTTTTCGTCCGTGGTTAAGAGCTACGGCTGCTAACCAAAAGGTCAGCGACTCAAATCTACCAGCCTCTGCTTGGAAGCTCCATGGGGCAGTTCTATCTGCTCCGTCCTATAGGGTCACTATGAGTCGGAATTGACTCAACAGCAACAGGTTTGGGTTTTTCAAATATATGCAGGGTAAGAAATTCCCATGGAACTCTCAAATCAACGTTAAAGGGTAATCTGGGGGAGGGAGGATGTGGGGGCAAGAGGGATAGAGAATTGCAACAAACCAATTGAATAGTGAAATTTCCCCAAAGAGGGACAAATTGGGAACTTATTTAACGGAGACATCCGACTAGTAGTTGGAGCTTCAGACCCAAGAGGTTGTGCTTCATCCATCTGGATAGCAGGTTCTGCTTGTCAATTTAGAATCATCCCTGGCTCTGCTTACCAGGTTGGCCTCAACCTCCTGGCAGGCAGCCCAGAGCCTCCATGTGCTGTTCCCACTTGCCCTCCCAGCCTTCTTTCCCCCTGCTCGCCCCTCAGTTCACAGGCCCTCTCTTCCATGGCCTCTGCTTGGATCACTCTCCCCAGATCCGTTGATATCCTCCCCATCCTTCAAGGCTCAACTCAATGCCACCTCCTCCAGGAAGCCTTTCCTGGTCCATTCCACCAGATGGTGCTCACTCCCTCTGGGAACCCCTAGAGCACGTGCCTGCATTGCAGTAATTTGTGTGCTTATCTCAGGCCCCTCCCACCACCCCTCCTTTGAGAATTTCAAGGACAGGGACCCAATCTCCTTTATCTGTGTATTCCTGGCACCAGGAGCTGGAACTACTGTGCCATAGATACTTAATAAATGTTGATTTGAATTACCGCCAATGTACACCTGAGATAAAGCCTCTGCGATCCTTTGCAGGTTATGAGCTGAGCTCTGGAGTTAGTATCTTAGGCTCTAACCTTCGCCTCTCACTAGCCAGGTGACCGAGGACAGCTTACTTCATCCCTGTGCTTCAATTTTCTCATCTATAAAATAAGCATAATAGGACCTACCTCAAACGGATTTTGTGAGAGTCCACCTAAAGCCTGCAGGACACTATGGACATAATGGGAGTGTTTGAGAAATGTTAGGAGTGATGAGGAATATGGGATATTAGGGGCATAATTGCCTTTTGAATTCCAAGAGTGCTCTGATTTTTATGAGCTACGTCCCCACCTGCAAATTTTTCTGCATCTCCTTTAGAGCTGCCATCCAAACCCACTGCCACTGAGCCAACCCCATAGGGTTTCCAAGGCTGTAAATCTCTGCGGAAGCAGACTGCCACATCTTTCTCCCAAGGAGTGGCTGGTGGTCTTGAACTGCCGACCTTTCAGTTAGCAGTCAATGGCTTTAACCAGTGCACCACCAGGGCTCCTTCCTTAGAGCACGTTTGCTCATTAAAGCATGTATTTGCACATAAAACCAAAGCCAATCGACTTCCCATCAAGTCAATTCCACCTCATAGCGACCCGATAGCAGTTCTGTGTCATTTCAATGCTGTCCAATAGCTGGCTGTACATACACAGGAAGGCTAGTGGGCAATTGGTTAACAAGGATTCAGGTTAACGAAATCAAAGACATTGTCCTCAAGGCAATTTACCAATTCACACACCCATCAAGCGTGTGCTACTCTGAGTTGTTGTTGGTCATGTCGAGGCTCTGAAAATGAACGAAATGAAATCCCTGCTCCCACGTTCATCACTGTCTCCCAGGGCAAATGTAGTAATGTCTGGATGGAGCCAGAGGGAAGGGCTGTGGCTGCCCAGAGAGGAAAGTGACCACCTCTGTATATGGTGAGGAGAGGGCAGGGCAATTGGGGCCATGACAGGCTTCATGGAGGAGGTGATGTTTGAGCTAGACCCTGAGTAGGGAGGAGTTTGTCAGAAAGACGCCCAAGTCCAAACCAAACCCATTGTCGTCCAGTCAATTCCGACTCATAGCAACCCTATAGGACAGAGTGGAACTGCCCCATAGGGTTTCCAAGGCTATAATTCCTTACAGAAGCAGATTGCCACATCTTTCTCCCTCAAACAGCTGGTGAGTTTGAACCACTGACCTTTTGGTTAACAGCCAAGTGCTTAATCACTGTGCCACCAAGGTTCCTTATTCCAAGATCAGGGAATGGCATACACAAAGGGACAGAGTCCTGAGAGTTCACCTGCAGAAAATGGTGAGGCCAGTGAGTCTAAAGGGCACTGAAGATCAATCCACACTCTTCCAATACCAAAGTGGATTTTATTTTAAAATAGGAACATTTCCACCAAATTAGCCAGATATCCCAGAGGAGACCCTTCTATTGCTAAAATAAGTGTTCTTATTTCTCCCCAAGTGATTTGGTGGCTATCTTTTTTGGAATTGTATTTCTGATTTCTGTTGGGAAACAACCGCCTTCAGAAAGTCCTTTTGGGCCCAGGAGCTAAAACCCCAAAGTAGCCCAGGATCAACACAATTAGCTCTCCCATCTAAAGAGCCTCTGGCTCACAGTCTCTAAACTTTCCCAACAAATGGAGGGGTTTCAGCTCTTCAGCCCCTGCACAAAGATAACTCGAAGGAAGGGCTTCAAAACTCAGGAAGAAACAGGCCCAGAATTCATCATATCCTGTTTATTTGTCCCTTCAGTTATTTTCTGAGAACAATAGAGAGTGAATACAAGCCAGAGGCCTCTTTCATAAGAACACAAGTGGAGGAGGAAATTTTGTTCATAACTTTGCCAGGAGACTGGTCAAATGCAGCGACCTGAGGCCAGGAAATACCTTTTCATCTCCAGTGCAGAGAGGCAGAGAAGAGGTATAATAGGATTAGGGAAACAAAGGCTTGGACCCAGAAAACACACACACACACATTCTTCATGTGAAATCAGACTTAACTTCTATCTCTTGATGTGGGAACTGTAATCTTACTGAAATTACTGAGCCAAAGCCAAGGTCATACAGCACTTCACTGTATGTGTCAATAAGGAGCCCTGGTGACACAGTGGTTAAAGTTCTTGGCTACTAACCAAAAGGTTGGCAGTTTGAACCCACCAGCCACTCCTTGGGAGAAAGATGTGGCAGTCTGCTTCCGTAAAGATTACAGCCTTGGAAACCCTATGGGGCTGCTCTACTCTGTCTTATAGGGAATTGACTGGATGGCAGTGGGTTTGGTGGGTTTTGGTAGGTGTCAATGGTGGTGTGTGGTTGCTTGGAAATTAACTAAGCAGCCTTTGCATTTCCAGAATTCATGTTTTAAGCAGCTTTTCCCATCAAGAGGCAGCATGGCCTGTTGGGTGCAGGACTACTGTTCGTTGGGTTGTTTTCCTTTTGGTCTCGGAGCCTGGGTGGGGCTGGGGACCTGGAGCTAGGGGCTGCCATGGAGAGATGGCAGGGGCAGTCCTGAGAGCTTTGAGTCTTGGTTCCAGTTGTCCTGTTGGCCAGCCCCTTCCGTGCTTGGTGGCTCAAGCCAATACATTCTCTGTGATTGCTCGAAATGAGTCAGAAGGAAAGAGAACCAGGCTATGTCAGTGCTTTGAATAAATCGCTTCTGCTTCCTGGGCCTCAATTTTCTCATCTGTTAAAAGGAGCTCGGGTGGATGAGATGGGGTCACTAAGCAAAGCCTGAGGTCCTTAAAATTTTCTGATTTAATTCATCTGGTAAGGAGACCCTTTCTAACATTTTGGTTTGGAGATCTTTTGTGCAGGTCAGGAAAGTTGTGGTTATTTGAGTTCTATGGTGGGCCACCATGGTGATTTCAGGAGGAGGGTTAACCTAGACACTAATCAATGACTGCTGTGTAGAGACCATGGCCTGATTCCTAGAACAACAGGCTGCACAAATTTTAAACTTGTATCAAGGGGGTGGAGCCCTGGTGGCGCAGTGGTTAAGAGATCAGCTGCTAATTAGAAGGTCGGCAGTTCGAATCCACCAGCCACTCCTTGGAAAGCCTATGTGGCAGTTCTACTCTGTGCCATAGGGTTGTTATGCGTCAGAAGCTACCCGACAGCAGTGGGTTTTATGGGTTCAAGGAGGTATGCTATAGAGATAAGAGTGCAAAGACCTAGATTCGAGTTTAGACTCTGTCATGGATTTAATTATATCTACCCAAAAATACGTGTATGAATTTCGCTGGGCCATGATTCCCGGTATTGTGTGATTTTCCTGTATGTTGTAAATCCTGCCTCTATGATGCTAATGCAGAAGGATGGACCGCAGTTGTGTTAGTGAGGCAGGACTCAATTTACAAGATTGGATTCTGCCTTGAGGCAATCTCTTGAGATATAAAAGAGAGAAGTGAGCAGAGAGACAGGGGGACCTCGTACCATCAAGAAAGCAGCGCCAGAAGCAGAGTGCATCCTTTGGACCCGGGGTCCCTGCGCTGAGAAGCTCTTAATCTGGGGGAAGATTGATGAGAAGTCTGACAGAGAGAGAAGGCCTTCCCCCAGAGCTGACAGCCTGAATTTGGACTTTTAGCCTACTTTATTGTGAAGAAATAAATTGCTCTTTGTTAAAGCCAACCGTTTGTGGTACTTCTGTTATAGCAGCACTAGATAACTAAGACAGACCCTAACACCAACTCACTGAGATTATGACCAGGCCACACCCCATCCTAGGACCCCAGTTTACTTGTGAGTGACATGGCTATGGTAGACAGACTCTAAGAGGCCCCCACGGTACTCGCTTCCTGGTTTCCAGGCCCTTGTGAAATCCCCTTCCCTTGAGTGTGAGCAAGGCCTGTGACTTGCTTCTAACCAATAGAATACAGTGAAGGTAGAGGGGTGGCACTTCTGTGATGACGTGATGTAAGATTGTAACATCCAACTTGCTAGGAACAAAACAAAACAAAACCCATTGCCATCGAGTCAATTCCAACTCATAGCAACCCTAAAGGACAGAGTAGAGCTGCCCCATGGAATTTCCAAGGAGCACCTGGTGGATTTGAACTGCCGACCTTCTGGTTGGCAGCCGTAGCTCTTAACCACTATGCCGTTTACTAGAAGATTCTCTCTATTGGCTGTCTCCCTTGCTGGCTTTGATGAAGTAAGCTGTCTTATAGAGAGACCCTCATGGCAGGGAATTGAGAGTGGCCTGTGGCCAATAATCTGCAAGGAGCTAAGGCCTTCAGCCCAACAGCTTCAAGGAAATGAATCTTGCCAACAACTACATGAGCTTGGAAAAACAGCCTTCCCTAGTGAAGCCTCAGATGAGACTCCAACCCAGGCCAACACCTTCACTGAAGCCTTGTAAGAGACCCTGAAGCAGTGCGTGTTCAGTCGCTAAATGTGTGGTAATTTGTTACACAGCAGGAGAAAACGAATGCAATGAAGCAGTTGGCCTAGACAATCTAAAAGGCACCTTCCATATCTGGCATCTTGTTAGTATAATTGTGATCCTATGCTATCAGCATTACATACATAAATAAAACCACTGCATTGTGACACAGACAAACACATTGTAAGCTGCTGTCACTGTGCTAGGTTGAAAGTCATTTATCTTTCTAGAAATCCTAGGGTACATGTTCTATATTTAGACTCTCATTTAATCAGATCTCATTTCCAGGCTTTTTACTGCTGATTGCAAACACTATCCTCACATACACAGATCCACATTCACACACACGGGTCATTAAAATAATGACCCCTTATGTTTGACGGAAACCCTGGTGGCGTAATGGTTAAGAGCTACAGCTGCTAACCAAAAGGCTGGCTGTTCGAATCTACCAGGTGCTCCTTGGAAACCCTACAGGCAGTTCTACTCTGTCTTATAGTCGAAATTGACTCAATGGCAACAGGTTTTGGGTTTTTCTTTTTTTTATGTATGTTTGATAAGGAAGTGGAATTTTTCCAGTGAATTTAAATAGGGATCAACCTGACACACAATGGCTCCATGAGGAAGGAGAATTTGGTAGTTTTCGGCAAGGATTTTATTTGTCGGAGATGTCAGCGTTTCAGACAAGCAGGCTTGGAAAGCAATAAAAAGGGTGAAATAATACCCAGTTACTGCTTTTACGTGAATCTGTACATAAAAAGAAGCCTTTAGCTTCTTTAGCTGCTATTCAAATACTGGTCATTTCAGCAAAAGACTTTGATATTATCATTTGGTATTAGTTATGAGAGAAAAGGCCAAGGAGGAGAATCTGCCAAAATGAATCAAGCCAGAAGAAGAATTAGCCTAACAGGGAGTCTCATGTCTGCACTAAAAAAAAACAGGGCCACTTTTAACCGGTATTTTAATAATAGCCAAAGATATTGGGGCTACTTTTCATGTATAGTTTTGAAAGGACCTTAGTAAACTGCATATTATTTTGTACGTTTTGCTGCTTTCCAAGCAGATCTGAAATCCTGGCCTCCCCTACAAATAAAATCAACATTATGGACTGCCTCATTTTGGACATGGAAGGACCAGAACTAAAGTTTTGCTGATCTCTGAGGTGGTGCTGAGACAACATGGCTCCGATGGGTCTCAGACTGATTTAGGGAGTGTGAGAAAGTGTAGAGTCCCAGCTTCTGCCCTTGAGGGCCAGCTAGGCTGGTAGGGAGCAGACACTTTCTGATCCCAGAGAGACTGATTAGAAGCCAGACGGGTGAAAACATCCTGAGATCTTTGCGGCGTTGAGGCGACCAGTGAGGTGGAAGCCTGCCCAGGGCTAAAGGCTTTTGAATGAATGAGCGCAGCATTAACTCCTGCGGGTGGAGGGCGAGCAGCATCGTTTCCCCAGCGGTCTCCCAACACTGCTTCCTCATCAAAAGAGGAAATAATACCTACTTCCGCCCTCGGTGAGCTTACAGACAGGACAGCCAGCCAAGACTCATGACCTGACCAAAAAAAAAACAAAAACCCGTAGCCGTCCAGTCATCGATTCTGACTCATAGCGACCCTACAGGACAGAGTAGAACTGCCCACAGGGTTTCCACGGACCGCCTGGTTAGCAGACATAGCTCTTAACCACTAGGCTACCAAGGTTTCCAAAACCCTGAGCCATTGCTGTTGAGTCCATTCCGACCCACAGCATCCCTACAGGGCAGAGTAGACCTGCTCCATAGGGTTTCCAAGGAACAGCTGGTGGATTCGAACTGCTGACCTTTTGATTAGCAGCTGAGCTGTTAACCACTGTGCCACCAGGGCTCCACCCTGACAAAATACAACCCAATAAATGAAGACCGGGGCGGGGGGTTTCGGATTCTTGGAGGATGAGGGGCGCGGGGGGAATGAATTGGGGAAACTTCTTTTTCACAGTGGGGGCATATCTGTTGATGGCACCAAAACGTTAGTAAAAGGCTGAACTGGGCCAAGGCGTTAGGGCTCATGTCTTAATGAATCCATTTAAGCTTTAAAAGTCTCATTCAGCTTTGTGGTCCCAACAGAAGGCCTTCTGAGTCCAGGTTTAAAGTAAAGTGGGGTGTCCCTGATCCTCAGCCTTCTGGCCTCAGCCCCTGAGCACCTGGGGTTGTGCAGGCCTCGCCCCCGCTGGAGCCGGATGGGGGAGCTGGGAACGCCGGCCACCCAGCTCGCAGGCTAGCTCGGCGGGGTCCCCAGCGCACGCCCAGCCCCAGGGGCGCAGGCGGCGGGGCGCGCAGCTCAGCCCAGGCCGTTAGGGCGCGGCGGGTTTGTGCCTCCCGGGCCCGCGCCTCCCGCCAAGCGGCCGCTTATGCAAAGATCACCCCTGCCGCGGCGCCGTACCTGGCCCTTTGTCACCAGCTGCCAAAGAATTCAGAAAATCGAATTTATTTCCCGATTACAGCCGGAGCGCCCCTTTGTGCCGAGAGGTCTCTTGAACTGTTGAAATTCCGGCAGACATTGTGAAGGCCTTTATGGCACAAAATAAAAGCCGTCCCCGCTTCTTGCCCCGCGCCCTCCTCGCCCCTCCAGGCTCCTCCGACTTCCCAGCCCCAGTGGGAACTTGGGATGGACGCTCTTATCTCAACAAAAATGCTAACGAGCCCGAAAACCTTGGGTTCTCAAGCGTCTTGCCTGTTAAAAAAAAAAAAAAAAAAATTTTTTTTTTTTTTTTTTGCCTGTTACAAGGGGTAAATCAATAGGCATCTCCAGTTTGGGAGGCAATATTTTTTTTTTTTCCTCCGCCCTCGGGAATGAATGGATGAATGATAAATTTATCCATTTGCTGCCAGCTCTGTCCTCACGTTTTCTCACCAAGTCCAATTCCATTCTGCGAGTTTCAGCACTCCCTACAGCCAGGACCCAAATCTTCCCAAATGGCCAGCTCATCTGCACCGGCCTCTCACCGGCTGGATTCTCAGGTTATAAATATGTCTTTGGCTCCTGGCAATGAAAAGATGTTACTATGATTTTACTCTATTAGGGTGATATTTTATGAAATTAATACACACTATTGCCTTGCAAAGTTTTTTTTTTTTTGGTAACTAGAAAAGGAAAACCCAAAAAAACTTTTTAACAGAAAGCTAATATAAGGGAAAAAGGGACTAGAGCGAGGACATGCTCACAACACATAGCCCTAGGCTCCTTCTGTCCACTCATAAGATGTGCACGAATCCACCAACGCATCAACATCAGTCCAATAAAGTGTGAAAATGGTTGCAAAGAAAATCATAATTTGTACTCTCGTTATGCAATAATATATAGCAATTGGGCAGTAGTCTTTCTCTCTCTCTCTCTGTACTGCTTTTTTGGATTGTGAGACTTGGGAGATGCCACTCAGTCATTCTGTGACTAAAGAAAGTGAATATAAATCAATGCCACATTTGCTAACAAGTAGCACGCCTCTCTTTATACACATCTCTGGGTCTCTTCGCCTGCACGTGCATGCGCCATCGGGAGCGCTGGGCCTGCTCAGCTTCCCCACAATTTCACAAAAGAGTGACTCTAATGTTTTCTGCTTAGTGGGGAGCCGGTGGGCACAGTGGCGAATTGCATACCTACACCAGAGAAGGCCTGTGAGCGTAATCAAATAAGGGACCCAGCGTGGTGCCCACTTGAACTGCACTCCCAGCAGGAGCGGGTGGGAGGCCTTGAGAGGTTACAGGTACTTTTCATCCAGCCTCGCAGGAGAGCACCAACTTCCTGCTGCTAGAAATTTGTCTGCAAATTTTTTCCTCATTCAGACAGAGAGCTGGGGTCCAGGAGACACTGGGTTGATATGATAACTTGATTAAGGCTGGGGAGCACCAAGTCGGCTCAAAGGAATCTGCGCTGTCCTCTTTAACCTCTCCTTGGGAGCCTACAAATTATATCTATTAATGCATCAGCCCCCTGGCATCACACAAATACGTCTGGTTAAATGTGTGTCAATCACTCACAGAGGCCTTGTGAAATTCCCACATTTTCATTTTTCTTTTCCTTTAAAAAAAAAAAAAAAGTTTAACCTGATGGATCTTTCAGACAAAGGCTCCTTGTCCGTCTCCCGCTGACATCACTTTGGAGCTAGAAGCAGAGTTTGTCAGCAAAAGTGTCCAGAGAATTCTTTAAATGGATTCTGGGCAGCTGGAACTTACCCAGGGGAGGGAAATTACCTCCAGGAAGGGGTTGGAAACCATGTCCAGGAAAGCAGAGTTGGAAAGCTGGGGATTAGCTTGGAGAAGAGAAAAGAGAGAACTTGAGATCTGAAGAAGGGCCCAGGGGAAGAAGGATAAGACCATTCTCTGGGCCCTGGGGAGTGAGCCCAGGGAGAGTCAAGGCTTCAGAAAGTGTCAGCAAAGTGCCTGGATGAGAAACAGGCTGCGTACTGGGGGCTGGGGTACCCCTGGTGGGTGTTAGGAGCTCTGTAGTGTGATCACGACCTCCCCGCTCAGAATCTGGTCCAGGAGAACACGCAACCACGGAAAAGCTGATAAATCTCAGCTCCAAATAATGGAGTGGGGGGGAGGGGGTATAGGGAGGAGGGTTGTGTGTGTATTTAATTAAAGGTTAATTTAGCAAATAAAAAATGTACAGATTTTTAAGTGTAGAGTTCAAAGAGTTTTGACAAATGTGACCTGCGTAATCACCATCCCGGTTTAAAAAAAGGGGGGGGGATTTTCCATCACCCCAGAAAGTTTCCTTGCACCTCCTTTCTAGTCAACCCATCCACCCAAAGGCAATCGCTGTTTTGATTTTGATTAGTCATTAGTTTTGGACTGCATAAAATGGAGTCATAGGGCATGTATCTTTTTCTAGAATGTATCTATGGTGTCTGACTTCTTTGTCTTAGCATGTTGCTTTTGAGATTCACCCGTGTTGTTTGTGCTTTTATTTATTTTTTTCTTTTGCTGAGCAGTCTATAACACCATTTGTTTACCTGTTCTCCCACTGATGGATATTTGGGTTGTTTCCAGTTTGAGGCTAATATGAATACAGCTTCTGTGAAAACTCCTGTTCAAGTTTCTATTGCTGGCTCATAGGACAAGGGTATATTCTAAACGCCATTTTAAACAAGATGGCAGAGCAGGAAAGTGTGATCTTCAATCAAGTGTGGTCATGAAAGTGTGGTCTTTAGTCAAGACAGGGAAGCGTTTCTGGGCCTTGAAATTTTCTCACTGTAGTCCGCCTCTTACCCAGAAACCACACATTGCATCTCCAGTCCTTCCACCAGCCAGCAAGTGGCATATAAGGGGACTGGTCTCGGGCGGCCTGGGGACCTTTATGAAGAATATCTATCTCAGCAAAGTGGGTGTTGGCCCATCATTCAAGTCTACTGAAAATATTTGAATTCCAATTTACTGAGTTCCTACTACCTGCTAGGGCCATTGGGGGTTCAGAGGTAGAATTCCTGCCTTCCATGCGGAGACCTGGGTTCCATTCCTGGTCAATCAATGCATCCCATGGTCAGCCACCACCCATCTGTCAGTGCGGGCTTGTGTGTTAAGACGTTGAACAGGTTTCAGTGGGGCTTCAGCCTAAGACAGACTACAAAGCAAGGCCTGGCAATCTACTTCTGAAAATTAGCCAGTGAAAACCCTCCATCAGCTCACTGGGGAGGTGCAGGACAGGACAGCGGTTCGTTTTGTTGTACGTGGGATGGGTGTGAGTCGGGCTGACTCGAGGGCAGCTAACAACAACATATATATGCCTGGCCCCGTGGGTATACTAGGTTCTACGGGCAGAGAGATGTATTTGATAAGGCCTCTGTCTTTATAAGATA
This sequence comes from Loxodonta africana, assembly GCF_030014295.1. Lineage (NCBI taxonomy): Eukaryota > Metazoa > Chordata > Mammalia > Proboscidea > Elephantidae > Loxodonta > Loxodonta africana. The sequence continues at coordinate 20,760,233 of NC_087342.1, read as the reverse complement.
TTTGCAGTCTAGGAGGAAAAATAAGTAATAAATTATGAAGCCACAGGTCAGTGTTCAACAAACAGGAGTTGCCTGCTGGGTCAGCCCTTGGCTGCTGCTGGTGTGCTGGGGAGGGGGTCAGATAACCTAAGCCCACTCCTCTGGGCAATGGGAAAGATCTTCCCACCCCGAGAGGTTGAGTCTCACGCCGGTCTGTGCAGCTGTTAAATTTAGAGAGCTGTATTTTCATCCAGAAGTTCCCTCAACTGTGCGATATCACGTTATGATAGGACCTGTGTGATTACGGCTCAGTTCATTTGTCGTCTATGTTGTTTCTTTTTCTGATTGTTAGGCGTTTGGTTTATTTCCTTGCCATTTTTCTATACACAGGTTTGACAGCTGTGCAATCATAGGATACTGTATAAGCCACTTTATCTTCTCCTTTTTTTCCCTATAAAGTAAAACTTCCTTACTTTGGCCAAACGACTCTGGCCTTTAAAAACTTGGAAGTATATTGCATCATTGCAAGAGAATAAAAAAAGTCATCAATATATTGAATTTCCATACTCTCTTCCAAACAGTTGTTAATGGCTTTGTTTAACTTTTTTTTTAAGTGAGAATTTGTTTAAAATTACTTTGCAAATCAGAGGGAACAAAGACAGCAATGTTCAGGATCCCTGCCCTGTAGTTCTTTAATAATAAAAATTATAAAAGGCTTTATACATACACAACACTTTAAATTTTTCAAAACATCTTTATATCCATTCTTCTACAGGAACTCCTGACAGGTGGCCAAAGTTTGTGTCATCTCCCTTTGGCGTCTTAAAGACACAGAAGGCTGGGGACAAGAGACTTATCCGTATTCACATAGCTAGTAAGTGCCAACCTAGGTGTGCCCAGTCCACCACGCCCTTCACTATCCCAGCCTGTGCCACGGAGCAATGTAGCCCCACAAAGCCCAACACCACACCCGAGTAGACAGCGAGAAAGGGCACAGGGCCATTAGCAGAGTGCTCTCTTTGAGTTACCCATGAGATGTCTAACCACAAAAGTAGTTGTTGTTGTAGTTTTTTTAAACACACAATATTCATTTCTATAGGTTTGTTGCCTGAAACAGAACTGCCTGTATAATTAACAGGATCCAGTGCAAAACGAAAATGCCAGGGCCCTTGTGCAAAAAGCAGAGTGAAAGTGCTAATGAAGAGCCTAAACACGAAGCGTTCCCCTTCCTTCCACGCTCTCTCCCAATCTGTCGTGGTGGTTTTCATTTGCTATTTAATGTCATTCTGAATAAAGAGAAATCAAGATTTTTCATTTTTACCATGAGTTTTACTGCGCATCTTTACATGATACAATGCCAGTATTATGGGCAACATAAGAGTGCTTAACTCCTTCCTATGTGGAATCTCCAAAATTACAGAATTTGTATCTCATAGCTTATGTACCCGTTGCCATCGAGTCGATTCTGACTCCTAGTTGACCCTATAGGACAGAGTAGGTCTGCCCCATAGGGTTTCCAAGGAACGGTTGGTGGATTTGAATTGCCAACCTTCTGGTTAGCAGCCGCTCTCTTAACCACTGTGCATATACTTTTGTGCTTGTCAGAAGAGTGGTAACAAAGGTCACTCATTCTATTTCCTTTCTGAATACACGCACATCCAACCAGCACTCTGTCTTTGGCTCTGTGGTGAGGCTTACTGAAAGGAAGAAAAAACCAAGCCTGTTGCTGTCAAGTTGGCTGTCGAGTCGATTCCGACTGATAATGACCCTACAGGACAGAGTAGAACTGCCCCATAGAGTTTCCAAGGAGCACCTGGTGGATTCGAACTGCTGCCCTTTTGGTTAGCAGCTGTAGCACTTAACCACTACGCCACCAGGGTTTCCAACTGGAAGGAAAAGGAACTATGAATTTTGCTCTATCCTTCCCTCTCTTTCTATTTCATCATTTTCAGCAGAAGTGGTTGGCTCACTCAGGGAAGTAACATGAGTAAGAAAGGATATGATAGGGTTCTTTGATCATTCATGCCTCTTAGAATGCCATTGTCTGCTTTCTGCATTTGAAGCAACTTCTGGTTTGAACGAAAAACATGGCCTTTCGGGACCCTGCTTACGCAGTTGTAGACATAGCAGGCTTATCTCGCTTTGAGTCTGGCTCAATCAACTTCCATGCTCTGTGGATCCACAGGAATTCTGCACTCCTGGGCCCTGGAGAATGCTATATGTGTATGGGGGGTAACTTTAGAAACCCAAAAACTCACTGCTGTTGAGTTGATTCCGACCCAAAGCAACCCTATAGGACAGAGTAGAACTGCCCCATAGAGTTTCTAAGGAGAGCCTGGTGGATTCGAACTGCCTCCCTTTTGGATAGCAGCCATACCACTTAACTACTATGCCACCAGGTTTTCCAACTTCAGAAGACATGCATATTATATATGTCTCCCCTGCTCATGTACATGCTCCACTGTCCCAGGTGACTTTGCTTACATAACACAAGTTCAAAGATGAAATTATTAAGAATGTCAAGACTGCTACCAAAAAAGCCAAACCCATTGCCACTGAGTCCATTCTGACTCATAGCAACCCTATAGGGCAGAGTAGAACTGTCTCATAGGGTTTCCAAGGAGCAGCTGGTGGATTCGAACTGCCGACCTTTTGATTAGTAGCTATAGCTCCTAACCACTGCACCACCACGGCTCCAAGACAGCTACAGCAGAGCATTAAGCCAAGCATAGGACCCTTCTGCAAATGCACAGGTCAGAAATCAAAGCCGACTTTGATTATTACTAGCTCCCAGGTGGCGCAAATGATTAAGCACTCTACTACTGGCTGAAATGTTGATGAACCAAACACATAGAGGTGCCTCAGAAAACAGGCCTGGCAACCTGTTTCCAAAAGATCACAGCCTTGAAAACTCTATGGAGCAGTTCTGTCCTGCACACACAGCGTTGCCATGACTCAGAGTCAACTGGGCAGCAACTAACAGGGTGTGGGCCTGTCTCTCCAGCCTGAACCGTAGCCAGACTTCTAGATGGGTTTTAAGGAAACCTCCTTCCTCACAACACCCCTGGAAGTGATGAGGCTCAGAGAAGCATCAACCCTCAGGGAAGATGGAATTCCCAGTGCTGCCTCTTGAGGGCTGTGTGCTTGTGGCTGGGTGATGCTGGGGAACCAGCTGGGCATGGGAGAAGTCTTGCTAAGGAAATGCTATCACAACCAGAAGTTAAAGGGAACATCCAAAATGCCTTGATGCTCTTCTTTCTCCACAGAATAATACTTAAAAAAAAACTTGTCACTGTAGGACTCTCTCTCGCTCTCTCTCTCACACACACACACACACACACACACACACACACACGATCTACAATCCTCAAAGCAACTGTGATACAGCTGGGAGAATCAGGGAGATCTAGGCTGTAGTCATGGCTTTGTCTCTTTCTTGCTACACGGCTCTGGGCAGGGCAACTTAACTTCTCTGAGCCTCAGTCCTCTTATCTGTAAAAGGGGACCAATGATTCCTAACCAAGGGGCCCGGTCCTTGTGAGAATCAAATGAAGGAAAGTATGTAAAAGCGAGCCATGAGGTGTAAATCACTGCACACATGTGAAGGCATGGATATTGTGTTGGCGTATCGGCCTACACGTATGAATGTTATATATGACGTACAGACCCCATCAGGAAATTTCACTCTGGGGCCGAGTGATTTACAAAGCCTGTTCAGAAGTGGAGTCAATTAAGGTCAGCTTTCTATGTTGCTAAACAACAGGGGATTCTGGGTTCAGTAACGTTGAAAGGCAGGCCCAACACACCCCTTGAAACCAGGCTTTTGAGAAGGTTCAAAGGAAGAAGGAACAAAAGCCTCTCTTTGTGATGTTTTCACTCTTCGTTCATTGTCCCCTTTCACCCTCCAAGGGCCTTCATGTAAAGAAAGGGGCTGCTAATGTGGCGAGTGGGAGTTTCAAAATGTCCGAGGCCAACAATGTTGGCACATTCTGCCGGGCCTCATTACAGAATCATCTGAAATGCTTGAGAACTGTTTCCCACTCATTAGCATAAATAGCAGAAAAACTCTTTCACAAACAAAGCAGGTTCCATCTGCCCCCAGTATGTCCTCACCTGGACTTCAAATGGCCAGTCCCTCCCCCAGCACAATACCGGGGGCGCCGGCCTCCAAGGCCCCAAACACCCCACTTCAGAACAGCATTCAGGGAAATACCAACATGGTAACCTGCATGTTTATTCATTGGCCAGCCTCCTCCTTTTAATGGAGTCCCTTCCCCTTTGTGGCCACTTGATTCTTTCACAGACCTAAAAGGGATAGGCAGGGAGAGGCTTCCTTTCCAAGCTGTTGGGATTCTTAGCAACCCACACCTTGTGAGTGGGTCGGCCAGGCTAATTAGGTTTGTTCTGCCTTTTTGGCTCAAGCATATTTTGTCAGGTATTCTGTTGTGGGATTAAAGAGTCATTAATCACCCAGGCCTGACACTGACAAGGTGGCTTTTACAATGAAGTCAACTTCCCCGGTGTTCGGTGTTCTTGAGAGCCAAGGCCGGATCTGTTTTGCGTGACACTGCAGAAGAATGTAAGGGCGTCTTCTTCCCAGTCAACCTCAGAGAACACCCACCCTAGGATGCTGGTGTCAGAAGCAGAGAGGTAGCACCCACCTTGTAGGTATACATGTTAAGGGCAGCTAGGAAGGGCATTTCAAAAGGACACGATCACAGTATGACAGGGTTGGGGGCAGGAACCCTAGTTGCCATCCATCCAGCCCCATATTTTACCGAATAAAGCACTGAAGCTCAGAAAGGAAGAGAGACTTCCCCAAGGATACACAGCAAGTCACTGGGAGAGCCAAGATGAGAACGGGCATCTCAGCTCCCGTCACTATCACATCCAACTCCAAATCTAAGCTTTTTATAACAATTTTCAAAGTGATAGATAGTGTTTGGCCATTTGGCAATTCAGAGAGCCCTGAGTTCTTAAGAGATAAAAGAAGGGAACACATTCTCATATGTACGCGAAGGCTGGAAGATGGTAGAAGAATTGACACATTTGAATCATGGTGTTGGTGAAGAATATTGAATATACCATGGATTGCCAGAAGAACAAATTTGCGTTGGAGGAAGTACAGCCAGGATGCTCCTTAGGAGCGAAGATCGCAAGACTTCATCTTGCTTACTTTGGACATGTCGTCAGGAAAGACCAACCAATCACTAGGAAAAGGACCTCATGTTTGGTAAAGTAGAGGATCAGCGAAAACATCTATGAGATGGATCCATCTGTGAGATGGATTGACACGATGGCCACAACGATGGACCGGAACATACCAACAATCATGAGGACAGCGCAAGACTGGACAATGTTTCTCTCTATTACGCATAAGGTTGCCATGAGTCAGAGTCTACTTGGAGGCGCCACATACTGCTAGGTATTTTGCATACTAATGATGTAATTTAATTTAACTGAGTAAATACCATGTGAATAAGTGCTCAGCAATCATTAGTTCTCATTCAGTACAAAGGTTTCCCAAAATAGGTATTACCATTCCTATTTTCATGGACAAAAAACCCAAGACACAGATAGGCTAAATAACTCATGTAAAAGCCTGTATTCTTTCCCTTCTCCCCATCAGACTGCCTTTTGAAAAGATAAGCAGAGTTCCATAAATCCAGGTATTCTTGTGAACTTTGATTATTGCTTACATAAATCATACATGAAAAGTTCAGGTCAGTTAATTAAACATCGGATTGTCAGGCTTATTGAGTGTTTCCCTTTTATCTTTTAGATTTGTGATAACGTTTCTCTGCTGAAGTGCTCTTTTCTTCTTTTATTCTTTCATTAATTCAACAAACATTTCTCAGGCTTCTCTGGTGCCAAGTCCACCATCTGTCTGTCAGTTTGTCGTACTGTAATGGCTTCCATGTTGCTGTGATGCTGGATGCTATGCCATTGGCATTTCAAATACTAGCAGCATCATCCATGGTAGACAGATTTCAGTGGCACTTCCAGACCAAGGAATAAGAGGAAGAAAGGCTTGGTTATCTACTTCTGAAAATTAGCCAACGAAAACCCTATGGATCACAGAATATAACCTGAGATTTCGGTTCACTTACTTTGGACGTGTCATCAGGAAGGGCTGACTGATGGAGAAGGACATGTCTGGTAAAGCAGAGGGCCAGCAAGGGTGAGGGAAACCCTCAATGAGCTGAATCAACACAATGGCTGTAGCAATGGACTCAAACATATCAGCCATCATGAAGATGGTACAGGACCAGGGAATGTTTCATTCTGTTATACATGAGGTCACCATGAGTTGGAGCCATGGCAACTAACAACAATAACCGTGATGCCAAGCGCTGGGGATATAAACCAAAAACCAAACCCAGTGCCGTCGAGTCGATTCTGACTCATAGCAACCCTATAGGACAGAGTAGAACTGCCCCACAGAGGTTCCAAGGAGCGCCTGGCAGATATACATAAATAAATGAGGCGTGGCATCATGCCCCTTTTTGCACGAAGTTACTGGAGAATGTGCTCCCTGCAAATAAGAGAGTAAACCAAGAAAGAGGAAGTCAGAGGATATAGGAAACAGGAGCTCCAACACAGAAGGGCAGGGAAGGGAATCCCAGGATGCTGAAGGGGGGTCCCAGGCAAACGGTTGAGCACCAGGTACAGAGGGGAACCAGCTAGGTTGCTGCAGGGCAGAGGCTCTGGAGAGCTTCTTCAGAACAATAAGTTTGATAGCCAACCTGATCATCTAAATAACCTTGGGAGGATTCAGATGTTTGGCAAACACCTTGAACTTGAATTAGTGACCAAACAAGCAAACGAAAAATAAGACAGTAACTCCAAGGCAAAACAAAAAGATGCACAGGAAAGGAAAAGTAATCATAATTTTCTGCAGGGCTCAGTTATAACTATTTACTGTTGTGATGTAAACATGAAATTTTGAATAAATGACATTAGCATACAGCAATATCAGAAGGATGTGGAATGAAGACGAAGTGTATGTATAATATGGGCTTCCTAGGGCAGGGGAACTAAAAGCTGAAGTTCGTCTTTCATAGTGGGAATTCGAGAGTTCATGCTTCAAAATGAAAAATCAGAACACAGACATACAAGCATGCTAGAGACGAGCCTCGTAGGACTATTTGACTCTCCAAATTATGCGCCTGTCTAACTTTGCTGAATATAAAAACTAAAAGGAAAAGGAATTGACTAATTCATTTTAAAAGTAAGACATTGTGTTTGTTGCCAAGAGGTTGACAATGTCATAACAATGTCACTGGGAGCAGGGATGGGCTTCCCAATATGCAAGGTACACATGGGCTAACTTGTACTTACTAATCTGTAGTGCACAATTTCATCTGTTTTCATCTTTGATGTGGTGAAACCCATGTGAAATGGTGCACTACAGATTAGTAAGAAAGCACAAGTAAGTCTGTGTGTACCCTGCTTATTGGTTAATCCATCCCTGATTGGGAGACTTTCAGGTAAAGGAAAACCTAGGATGCACTGCCCTTCTGGGGCTTTTGAGAGGTGGAGGGAAAGGTCAAGGAAGTTCACAGGTGAGGCGAGCACCAATGGCTTGAGTGGATTCAGCTGGGAAAAGGAGCGGACTTGGTTCCATGGGCAATGAAAGTTTAGAAGCAGAAGAAGGTGGTAGCCTGTTGGAGAGAGAATCCATAGCCCCTGTCTGGCGAGGTGGACAAGGCTGGAGATTTAGCCTGAGCCAGATCCAATTTGAATACTGGCTTCTGTACTTATTGGTCATGTGACTCTGGACAAGTTATTATAACCTCTCTGAGCCTCAGTTTCCAACATAAACGGCGGCTATACACATGGACCTCGCCAGATGGAACACACAGAAATCAAACGGACTACATCTGTGGAAAGAGACGGTGGAAAAGCTCAATATCATCAGTCAGAACAAGGCCAGGGGCCGACTGTGGAACAGACCATCAATTGCTCATATACAAGTTCAAGCTGAAACTGAAGAAAATCAGAGCAAGTCCACGAGAGCCAAAATATGACCTTGAGTATATCCCGCCTGAATTTAGAGACCATCTCAAGAATAGATTTGACGCATTGAACACTAGTGACCAAAGACCAGACGAGTAGTGGAGTGACATCAAGGACATCATCCATGAAGAAAGCAAGAGGTCACTGAAAAGACAGGAAAGAAAGAAGAGACCAAGATGGATGTCAGAGGAGACTCTGAAACTTGCTCTTGAGCATCAAGCAGCTAAAGCAAAAGGAAGAATTGATGAAGTAAAAGAACTGAACAGAAGATTTCAAAGGGCCTCTCGAGAAGACAAAGTAAAGTATTATAATGACATGTGCAAAGAACTGGGGATGGAAAACCAAAAGGGAAGAACACGCTCGGCGTTTCTCAAGCTGAAAGAACTGAAGAAAAAATTCAAGCCTCGAGTTGCAATAGTGAAGGATTCCATGGGGAAAATATTAAACGATGCAGGAAGCATCAAAAGAAGATGGAAGGAATACACAGAGTCATTATACCGAAAATAATTAGTCGATATTCAACCATTTCAAGAGGTGGCATGTGATCAGGAACCGATGGTACTGAAGGAAGAAGTCCAAACTGCTCTGAAAGCATTGGTGAAAAACAAGGCTCCAGGAACTGATGGAATATCAATTGAGATGTTTCAACAAACAGATGCAGCGCTGGAGGGGCTCACTTGTCTATGCCAAGAAACATGGACGACAGCTTCCTGGCCAACTGACTGGAAGAGACCCATATTTATGCCTATTCCCAAGAATCCAACTGAATGTGGAAATTATAGAACAATATTATTTTAAAAAAATTATTTATTTTTATCATTAATATCACACACAAGCAAAATTTTGCTGAAGATCGTTCAAAAGCAGCTGCAGCAGCATACGGACAGGGAACTGCCAGAAATTCAGGCCAGTTTCAAAAGAGGACGTGGAACCAGGGATATCGTTGCTGATGTCAGATGGATCCTGGCTGAAAGCAGAGAATACAAGAAGGATGTTTACCTGTATTTTACTGATTATACAAAGGCATTCAACCGTGTGGATCATAACAAACTATGGATAACACTGCGAAGAATGGGGATTTCAGAACACTTAACTGTGCTCTTGAGGAACCTTTATATAGATCGAGAGGCAGTTGTTCGGAGAGAACGAGGGGATACTGATTGGTTTAAAGTCAGGAAAGGTGTATGTCAGGGTTGTATTCTTTCACCACACCTATTTAATCTGCATGCTGAACAAATAATACGAGAAGCTGGACTATATGAAGAAGAACGGGGCATCAGGATAGGAGGAAGACTGATTAACGACCTGCCTTATGCAGTTGACACAACCTTGCTTGCTGAAAGTGAAGAGGACTTGAAGCACTTACTAATGAAGATCAAAGACCACAGCCTTGAGTATGGATTGCACCTCAACATAAAGAAAACAAAAATCCTCACAAAACTGGACCAATAAGCAACATCGTGAGAAACGGAGAAAAGATTGAAGTTGTCAAGGATTTCATTTTACTTGGATCCACAGTCAACAGCCATGGAAGCAGCAGTCAAGAAATCAAAAGACGTCTTGCATTGGGCAAATCTGCTGCAAAGGACCTCTTCAAAGTGTTGAAGAGCAAAGATGTCACCCTGAAGACTAAGGTGCACCTGACCCAAGCCATGGTATTTTCAATCACATCATATGCATGTGAAAGCTGGACAATGAATAAGGAAGACCAAAGAAGAGTTGACACCTTTGAATTGTGGTGTTGGCGAAGAATTTTGAATATCCCATGGACTGCCAAAAGAATGAACAAATCTGTCTTGGAGGAAGTGCGGCCAGAATGCTCCTCGGAGGCAAGGATGGCAAGACTGCGTCTTATATACTTTGGACATGTTGTCAGGAGGGATGAGTCCCTGGAGAAGGACATCATGCTTGGCAGAGTACAGGGTCAGCGGAAAAGAGGAAGACCCTCAATGAGGTGGATTGACACAGTGGCTGCAACAATGAGCTCAAGCATAACAACGATTGTAAGGATGGCGCAAGACCAGGCAGTGTTTCGTTCTGCTGCACTATGAGTTGGAACCGACTCGACGGCACCTAACAACAACAACAACAAAAGGGAAAATAATATCAGGATGGTTTTGATGGTTGATTCCGATGCACTTAGAAAGCCTCTATATATTCATTTCCTGGCACTGCCATAACTAGTCATCGCAGACTGGGTGGCTGAAAACAATGGAAATGTAGTCTCTCAGTCTGCAGGCTGGAAGCCTGAAATCCAGATGGTGGCAAGGCCATGCTCCCTCTGAAGGCTCTTTCGAGCCTCTGGTGGTTGTTGGTAACACTTGGCATTCCTCGATGTACAGATACATCAGTCTAGTCTCTGCTTCTGTTGTCACATGTCCTTCTCCTCTCTGTGTGTCTGCTTCTGAGTCTCAATTTTACTTTTCTTATAAGGACATCAGCCATTGGATTTAGGGCCACCGTACTCCAGTGTGACCTCAGCTTCACTTGCTCACATCTACAAAGACCCTATTTCCAAATAAGGTCCAATTCACATGTTCTGGATAGACATGAATTTTGGGAGGACACGATTCAGCCCAGTAGACTACGAAATGCTTGACATACACCAGCTACTAAATAAAGGCTGGAGCCCTGGTGGCGCAGTGGTTAAGAGCTCAGCTGCTGACCAAAAGGCTTGCAGTTCGAATCCACCAGCCACTCCTTGGAAACCCTATGGGGCAGTTTTACTCTGTCCTATAGGGTCTCTATGAGTCAGAATCGACTGGACCTCAATGGGTTAAATAAAGGCTAGTCCTCAAACATAAACCAAAAACCAAACTCACTGTCTTGGAGTCAATTCTGACTCATAGTGACCCCATAGGGTTTCCAAGGCTGTAAATCTTTATGGAATCAGACTGCCACATCTATTCTCCCGTGGAGCCACTGGTGGTTTCGAACCGCCACCTTTCAGTTAGCGTTTGATCGCTTTAACCACTGTGCCACTGTACTACCAGCAAAACCCATACGGTCAATATAATTTCTTGTTTCTTAAAAGTGCAGAAAACACAGGAAGAAATGATCTAGTCCAATCTACAGAATGGCTCAACCAAAATCAAACCCACTGCCATCACATCGATTCCAACTCACAGAGACAGAGTAGAACTGCCTCATAGGGTTTCCAAGGCTGCGAATCTTTATAGAAGTAGACTGCCACATCTTTCTCCCGTGGAGAAGTAGATTAGAACCCCTGATGTTTTGGTTAGCAGCTGAGCACTTTAACCACCGTGCCACCAGAGCTCCTCAAAAGACTCAAAGTCAGAAAGAAATTAACATGTGTACTTGATTTACCAAGGCTACTTTTTTTTTTTACTTTTGTTTGGTTTTGGTACTATGCATTTAATCCCTGGAGGTAATTTCTTGGGTCTGACTTTTAGGTTTTGAACAGCCTAGTCAGATCATCTAAGTTATTTTCCTTATACCCACCTTTTTTCTCTCATTTCAAATATTTTCTCATTTTGAACATGCAAACTACACAGGTAATATGCTCTTGTGTTCTTTTTTTCCCAGGCCCTGATCCATCTTGTCTGTCTTTCCTACTTTCCCCTGAGGCGTCACACCCTCTGCCTAGCTCCTTGTCAGTAAAGCCTTGCTCTCCTCATCCGGCTTCGCCCCTTACTGTCATCAGCATGTGCTTACAACTCATGTTAAAGTCTGTAGGAAAGACTTAAGGCTGTTTTTTTAAAAAGATGTAATATTTCCAGAACAAACAAAAATTTGTATTAGCCTAAGGAAAAACAGAATCAGAGGCTGGCCTCCCAGACGTTTAGGAGGTGGGAATGGGTTTCCCAGAGGGTAGGCTTGGAAAAAAAAAAAAAAAAAATCAATGTGAATGATATTGACTCTCAGTATTTTGGAAGAGGAGGGTGGTAGGGAGAGGAAAAAAATCTGTCTCAACAAGAGAGGTATAATTCAGAAGCTGCCACACAGTGAGAATCTTCGAAGAGGTTAGATAATCCTTCTTTATAGATTTGACGAGAAATTGGTGGGGTGAAATCGTGAACGGACTTGCACCTTCTCTACAAGGAGAAGGTGCAGGTCGACAGCCGCACCAACCCCCATTCACAGTCCCGGGAAGGTGGGAAGGGTTTAGCAGCATCGGGAGACCACCGCCACCAAAAACTTTATAATCACTAAGCTGGAGAAGATACTTAATGTTACATCATACAACGATAGCTTCCACTGCCCATTATTAAAATGGTAGCTAGTATTTATGGGAACGGAGCCCTGGTGGTGAAGTGGTTAAGAGCTCATGCTGCTAACCAAAAGGTTGGCAGTTCGAATCCACCATCCACTCCTTGGAAACCTTATTGGGGCATTTCTACTCTGTCCTATAGAGTCACTATGAGTTGGAATTGACTCTACGGCACACAATAACAGTATTTATTATTTGCCATGTGCCCAATTCTGTGCTGAGTGTCCTGCGTGTGACACTTATTTAATTCTCATAAAAATTCTGAGAAGGAGTCTCTGCTGTTATTTTCCCTGATTTACACATGAGTCGAAAAATGAGGCTTTAAAGGTTGTGAAGCCAGGACTCAGACAAATGCAGGTTTTTTTCCTGATTGCAGGATGATTTTTTAAGTATTGATTCATATGCATTTGTCCTGAATTTTCACAAGCCCTCCAAGTAGGTAGATAGTCCTGTCTTGGGGGTTTCTGTAGGGCAGTCAGCAAAAAAAAAAAAAAAAAAGGCAACAAAACAAAACAAAAAAGTGCCTGAAGATCTTTTTTTTCTAGAAGCCAAAGAACAGAGATGATGCTAGGTGACCTGGAGGGACCGTTTCAAGTAGCCCAGGAAAGAAGAGTGATAAGAAATTTTCCCCGCCTAGGAGAAAGCTCTCTAGGTAGGGTTTTGCGTGCAATCTCAGCTCTTGAGGCTGGGGGAATGGGGGAAGGGGAGGAGGTGGAACCTTCACAGATGGCTTTGTGATACACTAAGAAGACAAGGAGCCCTGATGGCACAGTGGTGAAGAGCTTGGCTGCTAACAATAAGGTCGGCAGTCCGAATCCCCCAGCAGCTACTTGGAAACTTTATGGGGCATTTCTACTCTGTCCTGTGGAGTCACTATGAGTTGGAATGAACTCAATGGCAATGTTTTTGTTTTATTTATTAGGAAGACCAAGCCAGGTAGGGTCCAGGGGCTTTCCCCCTCCCCAGACACTGGAAAGCGAAAAGCATAGCTGGGGTGCAGCAGAACTGCCCACCCAAGAGAGCATAACAATGGATACCTGGGTACCTTTCTGGAAACCCATGGAGACCAGTCTTCTTATGCTTGGGGACTGCAGAGAATCCAGGGAGAGCAGAGAGGGGAGCCCCAGTCATAACTGGAATTGAATTCCCTTTACTTGGAAGGATGCGGTGGAATTTAAGATCATCTTAAACAAAAAAAACTGATATTTCTTGTACAAGAAATGAATTTCTATACTAAGATTCATACCCATCAGAAAAATCACACACTGAACAGGTGAGTGGGCATTTCCGCCGGTTGGCACTTTGATTTACTGCCTGCTTGTAGGAAACTCGACCTGGTAGGGCCAGGGGATTGGCATAATAAGTTGATAGGGCCAAGTTTCATCATCTGCTGCATAGAAAAAACCGCTCTTCACCATCCTGGCTCTATGACGGGACTTGTCATGTTCAAGGAGCGGTGGAACACATCACTGCTATGGAGGATGCACCTGGCCGGTGTCGGGCACTCAGTCAGAAACTCTCATCGGAGCAACCTCATCCCCTCTCCCAAAGCTTGAACATTTTTAAAAATAAGAAAATACCACTTTTTTCCAGAGAACCTTTCTCTGATCCCACAATCTCCACAAGCTGCTCATTGTAACTCTGCTTTCCCTTCCCAGTGCAATTCGTAGGGGCGTATTTATTTGTATAACTATTTACCTACTATCTGTCTTCTACATCAGACTTTAAGTTACATGGGGAGAAGGACCATGCATTTTTTCTCCTCTGTATGCCTAGCATATAGTACAGCTTGTGGAACACAGCAGGTGCTCAATAAATACTTACAGAATGATTGAATGAACCATTGAATGAACAGGGAGCAATCAGAGTTGGTCAAAACCTCAGAGATCACGCAGCCCAATGCCCTGAACAGCTAACGCTCAGAGGGGCTGAACGACTTGCCTGAGATTCCGAAGAGAGTCGGTGGTCCAGCCAAGGCTAAGATCCAAGGATTACAGACAGATCTTTCAGTGACTTTCTTCTCCTTCAGCCTAACATCTTCAATTCCTAAATTTATCCATTGCTGGACCAAGACCAGCTCCTGGGCCAGCTGTCCATATGCCCACCCTTGCCCCTTTTTATGCTCTGAAGCTCCTGCTGTACACTGTTTTCTGTGCCTCTCTCGTCTACGTTTTTAGTGCTCTCTTTCCCCACAGCGTCTTGGTCTTTCCAGTACCTAAGAAAAGGTTATTGCTTTCTTCTTGTCAAGGTTTTTATGTTTTAAAACGAGTTTCAAAAGACTTTATAAATTTCCTCCTTGTTTAACAAGTATCCATTGAGTATTCATAAACATAGGCGCTATTCCAGCATCAGGGTGCAGCAATAAGCAATGTAAGGCCTCATGGAGCTGAGATTCTGGTTATGGAAGACAGATAATAAAGATAAATTAGTAAATAAGGTAACTTCAGATAGTGACAAGTGTTATGAAGAACATGAAATATGGTAAGGAATGTGAGACTGGAGAAGACCTCTCCGCAAAGAACGTGTTTAAGCTAAGATCGAATGACGAGGAAAGACCAGCCTGCAAAGTTCTTGGAGAAAGTACCCCAAGCAGAGGAAGTTACCATTGTCATGGGCTTCGGGGCCTGGGCAGTCCCCTGGAGCATAGTGAACAAAGCTTGCTATCAGTCAGTGAGGTGGGCAAGGACAGATCTTCACATAGGGTCTTGTAGGCCAATGGGAAAAAGTTTGAATTTTATTCCATGGGTATCAGAAAGCCGTAGGGGGTTTTTAAGTAAAGGAGTGATATGATATTTTCACATTTTAAAAAGACCACTCTGGCCTATGAGGAGGCAAGAACAGCAGCAGGGGCATAAATTAAGAGGTTATTGCTCTGGTCCAGGCAAGAATGGAGTATTATATAAGGTGTAGACCAGTAGCAGTGAAAATAGTGAGGAGTGACTGGATTTGGGATGTATTTCGGAAATAGAGCCAACATGACTTGCTGGTGGATTGGATATGAGTTGTCAGGGAAAGATGAATCAAATAAGACTCCTAGATTTGGGCCTGAGTTTGGATGATTGGTGGTAACATTTACTAAAATGGAGAAGACTGGGAAAAAAACAGATTTGTAGGGGGGAGGGTCATCAAGAGTTGGTTTTTAATGCATTAGGTCAAGAGGTCTATTAGACAGCCCCATGGAGATGTCAAGAAGCCCGAGGATATATTCAATAAACCCAAACCCTGTTTCTGTCGAGTCAATTCCGACTCAAAGGAACCCTATAGGGCAGAGTAAAACTGCCCCCATAGAGTTTCCAAGGAGCGCCTGGTGGATTCGAACTGCCAACCTTTTGGTTAGCAGCCATAGCTTTTAACCACTACGCCACCAGGGTTTCTGAAATATTCAATAATTACGGGATTTCTGAAGTCTGACAAGAAAACTTGCACCAAGGCTAGGGGTAGTGATGGGAAAGGAGAGGCCTTTTGTTCTTTTCAGTCTCGTCACCCAGCCATAGGACAGGTGACATTCTCTAATGGTTCCAGAGTAGGAACATCTTTAACTTGGTCTCCAGGTCTAATCTCCCTGCAGCAGAGAGGGACGATAATTTCTTCCTTTCTTTTTTTTTTTTTTTTTAACACATATTGTTTTCTGACATTGATTAGCAACCCCACGGCATGTCAACATCCTCCCTTCCGGACCTTGGGTTCCTTGTTACCAGCTTTCTTGTCTCCTTCTGCCTTCTAGTCCTTGCCCCTGGGCTGATGTGCCCCTTTAGTCTTGTTTTGTTTTATGGGCCTGACTAATCTTTTTAATCTTTGGCTGAAGGGTGAACCTCAGGAGTGATTTCAGTACTGAGTTGAAAGGGTGTCCAGGGGCCATACTCTCGGGGTTTCTTCAGTAAACCTGGTCTTTTTTTGTGAGTTAGAATTTTGTTCTACATTTTTCTCCAGCTCCGTCGACCACCCTCTATTGTGATCCCTGTCAGAGCAGTAAGTGGTAGTAGCCGGGCACCACCTAGTTGTACTGGACTCAGTCTGGTAGAGGCCGTAGGAGTTGTGGTCCATTAGTCCTTTGGACTAATCTTTCCCTTGTATCTTTAGTTTTCTTCATCCTCCCTTGCTCCCGAAGGGGTAAGACTAGTGGAATATCTTAGATGGCTGCTCACAAGCTTTTAAGACCCCAGACGCTACTCACTGAAGTAGAACGTAGAGTATTTTCTTTATAAACTATGTTATGCCCATTGAGCTAGATGTTCCCTGAGACTATGGTCAGGGAGGTTAATTTCATAGTAGGGGACAGATAATGAATTACTTCCCTTTTCTGAACTGTGAAGATTTACCATTACTCACATCAACTAATCAGAGAACAATTGCAATCCAGACTTTCTGTTCATTTAACAAAAGGGTCTGGTCTTTCTTAATCCTACGGTCTATAAACCCAACCTCCAACTGGGAGGCCTACAGACCCTAAACAAGGCAATGCGAGTGACCTTTCACCCCCCACCCCACTTTCTTGTTGGTGGTTGTGTTATGCAAAATGATACTCCACCCCCCCGCCCCCACAAAGATGTCCATGTCCTAGTCTCTGGAACCTGTGAGTATATTAGGTTGAATGGCAAAGGGAAATTAAGGTTGCAGGTAGAATTAACATTGCTAATCAGCTGACCATAAAATAGACTATCCTGGATTATCCGGGTGGTCCCAATGTAATTATAAGAGTTCTTAAATGTCGTGGAGGGAGGCAACAGTGAGAACTCACTGTTGCTGACTTTGAAGATGGAGGAAGGGGACTAAAGTCAAGGAATGTGGGTGCCTCTAGAAGTTAGAAAGGGCAAGGAAACAAATTCTTTTCTAGAGCCTCCAGAAAAGAACACAGCCCCGACAACACCTTGATTTTAGCTCAATGAGATCTGTGTTGGACTTCTGACCTCCAGAACTGTTGTATCAGTAATAGGAAACTAATACCTGGGAAGCCCACCTCCTACCTCAGAGACTGGAAATGCCAGGTACCCTCTTTTCAGCCTTTTTTGAACTGGAGCACGAGCGTTTGACTCAGTCTTGAACAATGGGTGGAAATCTCCTGGGAGTCTTCTGCAAAAGCTTTTCTCTCCAATATGTAGAGAGCGTGCTTCTTTCTCTTCACTGGTTATGGGTGGGTGGGCCTGCATGTGCCCCTGCAACTGGGGCTGCTCCCTGTGTGATCTTAAGGGGAGTCATCTCGAATGTGCTGAGGATGGCAGAGCCGAAGGCTGGGAAGTACCCGGATTACTGACGATATTAGGGAGCCACCAAGTCAACCCTGGAATCCTTTGCCTCTAGGCTCTTTGTTCGGTGCTTTGATAAGCATCCTTACTTTTCACACTACTTAAATTAGGTCTTCTCGAACTAGTTGGTGCCTGGCCACAACCGATGACTGCCCTGACAGGGAGCATAACAGAGAACCCCTGAGGGAGCAGGAGGTCAGTGGGATGCAGACCCCAAATTCTCACAAAAAGACCATACTTAATGGTCTGACTGAGACTAGAGGAATCCCGGCGGTCATGGTCCCCAAACCTTCTGTTGGTCCAGGACAGGAACCATTCCCGAAGACAACTCATCAGACATGGAAGGGACTGGACAATGGGTAGGAGAGAGATGCTGATGAAGAGTGAGCACTTGAGACTGTGTTGGCATCTCCTGTCTGGAGGGGGGATGGGAGGGTAGAGAGGGTTGGAAGCTGGCAAAATTGTCACGAAAGGAGAGACTGGAAGGGCTGACTCATTAGGGGGAGAGAAAATGGGAGTACGAAGTAAGGTGTATATAAACTTATATGCGACAGTCTGACTTGATTTGTAAATGTTCACTTGAAGCTCAATAAAAATTAAAAAAAAAAATTAGGTCTTCTCTTCCTTCTGTATACGTAGATTTTCCCCTTTCAGCACAAAAACTCCTGTATTCTAACCACCTTCACATAACTAGTCATTCCTGTCGTGTGCCAGGCCCTCAGTAAAATGTGGAAAAGCAAACCCGCCTTTGTGGTGTCCACGTTCATGGGCCTACTTGTCTACTGTGGAGACAGACATTTCACAAGGAAACTAATGAACATAATTACAAATTGTGATTAGTGCACTTATGAACAGAGATCTCAAACAGTGCAACGCAAGAGAATAATGGGATACAGCTTTCAGGTCTGACCATCTAAGAAGGCTCCTCTGGGGAGGCAATGTTTAAATGGAAACCTGAAAGATGAGAAGGATCCAGACAGAGAGAGAGAGGGCAGAATGGCATTTCAACAAGAGGAAACAACCAAAAGCCTGACATTTGCTTTCATTTCCTTTTTAACAGAAGCTTCTGGGCATCAGGTACTCATCATCGAAATGACTTAGTGTTACCACCACGGACCTTAACTATCTCAGGACCTGGGAGATGGAAGGGATGGTTTCCTCACTTCACTAATCAGCCTGAGGTTTCTATGTCCTGACTGTCTACACCACCACTGACCACCCAGACACCATCATGTGTGTGTCCTTAGCAAAGTTTTGAGCAATCATGTTCCTACCCTCAGGCAAATAAAACCAAGAACAATAAAGCCCTTTATCCTTTGGGTTCATCCTGGAATGCCTTTGTTTTTTGGGGGTGGACCGGTTGGTTTTTTTGTTTTTGTTTTGTTCTGAAGCATCTTCAGTTTCCTCCACGCTACCAGTCCTTTTGGAAATCAGAACAAATGCTGAGAAATGGTACTGAAGGTTTCTCTCACACTGCTTCTGCTATCCTGCCAAAGAGTCTAGCCATGGTCAGGAGAACTGGGCTTGAAAAAGGAATACCAACTCCAGGGATCCGGAGGCTGGTAGGTCACCATAACTTTGTTTAAAAGTCAGTCATAGAAAGATTTCACCAACATGATGGCAAGACGCCAACACAGTAAAGTGGAGACCTAGACAGAGAGAGAGCTGGGTTTGAATCCCAGTTCCTCCACTTGTCAGTTCTGTGACTTTGAGCACGTTACTTACTCTCTTCAAGCCTCAATCTCTTCCGCTATAAAATAAGGATGTTAATATCTACCTCCCCCAGGAAACAAAGATCATCCCTGAAAGCACCAAGCGTAGTGTCTATCAAGCTCAGGAAATGTTAGGTCTCCTTTCAAGGCCTGGCTCCTCAATTGGGTAATTGTATTTTTTGTGGCATTTGGATGTGGTGAGAACCAATGAGCCTTGGGGAGTATCTCAATTGCAGGTGCCCTAAGTGGTGCTCTCCCAGTTAGAAATCCATAATTAAGCCAGCAGTGACTGGAGGCTCTTCAGATGTACCAGAAGAGCTTCTTGTGCAGCTCACCTTCCCTCCTACTTGTCCCACCAGCCTGTCAGAAGTCAACCAGAGTTAAAACAGTAAAAATCCCTTAACCTGTCTTGAGCAGCTTGCAAAGTACTTTCACCCTCAGGACAGCATGAGGTCTATAGAGCTGGCATTATTATTGTCCCCATTATAACGGGGATGAGAACATTGACGTCTAGAGAGAGCAAGTGATGTACTCAAAGTCTCAGAAGTAAGCTTCAGAAGCAAGTCTCCGTGCCAAGAGTTGAATTGTGCTCCCCCAAAATATGTAGTGAAGTCCCTACCCCTGTACCCGCGGATGTGATCCTGTTTGGAAACAGGGTTCCTCTTTTGTTATGTTCTTAAGGTCATATCAGAGTAGGTTGGGTCTAAACCTAATAACTTCTGAGTTATAAAAAGAACAGAGACACACACAGAAAAAGACACCACATGAAAACAGACCCACAAAGCAAATGCATCTACAAGTCCAAGGATTGTAGACAGCTACTAGAAGCTTGGAATCTCTGGTGGCATAGTGGTTAAGTGCTACAGCTGCTAACCAAAAGGTCGGCAGTTTGAATCCACCAGGAACTCCTTGGAAACTCTCGGTTTACTAGAAGCTTGAATTGACAAAGACAGACCTCCTCCTGGAGCAACACCCTGTATTCTAACCTCCTGAACTGTGAGAAAATAAATTTCTGTTCTTTAAACTCACTCACTTGTGGTATTTTTTGTTACAGCAGCATCAGGTAACTAAGACACCAAGTCTTTGACTGAAAGTTCAATGTTCTTGCCACAGCACTGAATCTGACAAAGGCAATTTTGTCTCTTTGAAGTTCACCACCAGCAACTGTCCTGATTTCTTGCCTCCAAAGAGACAACTCAGCTCAGCCCTTTTAAAACCTTCCTCTCTGCTACCAGGTACCACAGAGACTGTGACTGGCTCATTCTCAGTAGCAGGCACTTCACTCCTGGGTCCCCTCGCTGCCTCATGCCCCTGCCTTCTCCCATCAGGCCCAGCTTTTCTAGATCAATGTCAGCTGTGTACTCTCTGGCCTAGGGACTGTCTGGTTTATCCTATGGCTGGGAATTGCATTTCTGCCTCTGACAATGTGCATTCACAGGTGATAACAGGCCACTTTGAAATTCTGCCACCAAAACCCAGGAGCCCTTGTGGTGCAGTGGTTAAAAGCTGGGCTGCTGATCAAAAGGCTGGAAGCTGGAATCCACCACCTGCTCCTTGGAAACCCTATGGAGCAGTTCTACTCTGTCCTATAGGGTCGCTATGAGTTGGAACTGACTCGACAGCACATAACAAGATATAACCAAAACCCATGAGCCTCTAAGGCAGGTCGAGGAAGAATCAGTCTGACTTTGGTCTGTTTGGTTCTGGACATGGCTTGAGGGTAGCCTGCACTGTGTGGTGTGGCATACTCGGTTATCTAGGGCTGAGAAAGATAACTGAGGAACACTCTTCTCTACCTTCAGAAAAGGACCAGCCAAAAGAAATGGAAAACATGACTCTACCCTCAAACAGTCAGGACCAACCTCAACCAAAGCTCTAAGAGTTGCACTAATTTCTCAAAAAGAGCACAGAGTGTCAGGGCTGGCAGGAATCATCTAGCTTGTTGTGGTTGTTAGGTGCTGTCGAGCTGGTTCCAACTCATAGAGACCCCGTGTACGACATAACGAAACACCGCCCAGTCCTGCGCCATCCTCACAATTGTTGTCATGCTTGAGTCCATTGATGCAGCCACTGAGTCAATCCATCTCCTTGAGGGTCTTCCTCTTTTTCACTGACCCTCTACCTTACCAAGCATGCTGCTCTTCTCCAGGGCCTGGTCCCTCCTGATAACACGTCCAAAGTATGTGAGACACAGACTTGCCATTCTTGGTTCTAAGCAGCATTCTGGCTGTACTTCATCCAAGACAGGTTTGTTCATTATCTGGCAATCCATGGTATGTTCAATATTCTTTGCCAACACCATAGTTTAAAGGCATCAATTCTTCTCCAGTCTTCCTTATTCATTGCTCAGCTTTCACATGCATATGAGACAACGGAAAACACCATGGCTTGGGTCAGGTGCACCTTAGTCCTTAAGGTGACATCTTTGCTTTTTAATACTTTAAAGAGGTCTTTTGCAGCAGGTTTACCCAATGCAATGTGTCTTTTGATTTCTTGACTGCTGCTTCCATAGGCATTGATCGTGGATCCAGGTAAAATAAAATCCTCAACAACTTCAATATTTTCTCTCAATTGATCATGATGTTGGTCATTGGTACAGTTGTGAAGATTTTTGCTTTGTGTGTGTTGAGGTGTAATCCATGCTGGAAGTTTTAGCCTTTGTTCTTCATCAGTAAGTGTTTCAAGTCCTCTTCACTTTCAGCAAGCAAGTTGTATCATCCGCATATCTCAGGTTGTTAATGAGTCTTCCTCCAATCCCGATGCCCCGTTCTTCTTCATATAGTCCAGCTTCTCAGATTATTTGCTCGGCAAAGAGATTGAATAAGTATGGTGAAAGGGTACAACCCTGATGTACACTTTTCTTGACTTTAGACCCCGCAGTATCCCCTTGTTCTGTTCGAATGACTGTCTCTTTGTCTAAGTACAGGTTCCTCATGAATTCCCATTCTTCCAAATGTTATCCATAATTTGTTATGATCCACACAGTTGAATGCCTTTGCATAGTCAATAAAACACAGGTAAACCTCTTTCTGGTATTCTGTGCTTTCAGCTGTGATCCATCTGACATCAGCAAAGATAACCCTGGTTCCATGTCATCTTCTGAATCTGGCTTCAATTTCTGGCAGTTCCCTGTTGATATACTGCTGCAACCACTTTTGAATGATCTTCAGCAAAATTTTACTTGTGTCCTGGTGGCGTAGTGGTTAAGTGCTACTGCTGCTAACCAGGGGGTTGGCAGTTTGAGTCCATCAGGCACTCCTTGAAAACTCTATGGGGCAGTTCTACTCTGTCCTATAGGGTCACTATGAGTCAGAATCGACTCGACAGCACTGGGTTTGTTTTTTTTTTTGGTGATATTAATTATATTGTTTGATAATTTCTGCATTCTGTTGGATCACTTTTGTTTGGAATGGGTACAAATATGGATCTTTTCCAGTCTGCTGGCTGGGTAGCTGAGTGAGCATTTCCAGTGTTGCATCCTTTTGTCGAAACATCTCAATCAGTATTCCATCAGTTCCTGGAGCCTTGTTTTTAGCCGTTGCCTTCAGTGCAGCTTGGACCTTTTCCTTCAGTACCACAGGCTGCAGATCGTCTAGTTCAATAAACTCATTTCACACAATGGAAAGCTGGGGTACTGGGAGGAAAAGTGACCCACTCGAGGCCACACAGTGAACAGAGGCAGAGCTAGAACCCAGGCTCCAGGACTCCCAGTTCTTTTTTTTCTTCTTTCTGAACCATGCGGTTTCCTCAAGAGCCCTAGCATGTTCAGTTTGGGTGATCCAGCTGATGCCCACCCATCACCCCCCAACCCCGGTGTAGTAAACGGTAATGGATGCGTGTGTCATGAACTTCAATGATGCACGCGTATGCTTACGAGATACTGGTCCAGGCAGAGCTGTCTCCAACAAGTGCTATCCAAATAGACCTCAGCCGGAAGTGATCACCACCAAAAACCTAGGGGGGAAGGATTTGTATATTCCTTTTGTAATCAAAATGAGTTTTTGATTCTTCCTAGCTTATGAGATCAAGCTGGGACAGGGATGAAGGAAGCATGGACAGCAGCTTGTTCTTGTTTTCAGTAACTCTGCTCACACTTCATCTCTTCCTCCACCACTCTCACCTCCACCACTCCTTCCACTCCCTCCATCCCATTCTCCGCTGTCACCTCCACTACCTCCGCCATAACCACCACCATCCCCACGGCTCCTTCACCCCTTCTCCACCTCCTCCTCCTCTGCCTATTTCACCTCTTCCATGTTTTCTGCATCACCACCACTTCTACCCCTCAGCATCTGCCCACCTCCTTTTCCTCTCTCTTCTCTACACCAATACCAACACCATCCTACCACCTCCAAAGCCACTCCCCCTCCACCTCCACTTTCTACAACATTCCTATATTCTCCTCCATTGCCTGCTTCTTCATTGCCTGTACTTATACCACCACCACCAGCTCGCTTACCACCATATCCGTAGCACCTTGTCAGTTTGTCATACTGTGGTGGCTTGCATGTTCCTATGATGCCGAAAGGTATACCACCAGTATTTCAAATACTAGCAGGGTCACCCATTAGCGGACATGTTTCAGCACAGCTGCCAGAAGACTAAGAAGAAAAGCCTGGCAATCTATTTCCAAAAATTAGCCGGTGAAAACCTTATGGATCACAACAGAACACTGTCCAACCCACTTGCTTTGGACACGTCATCAGGAGGGATCAATCACTGGAGGAGAATTTCGTGTTTGATGAAGCAGAGTGAAAAGGATTGGCACAATAGCTGCACTGAGGGACTCGAATATGCTGGTGATTGTAAGGATGACAGGGAGCGGGACAACGTTTTCTCCGGTTGTGCCTGGGGGTCACCATGAGTTGGAGTCAACTCTGCAACAGCTAACAACAGCGACAGTCTTACCAAATATGCCTCTAAGACCTTAACCCTTACAAAACAAAAAAAAAGGTTGTCAGTATTTGAATCTATAGCCAAAGTCATTGAGGTGTATCACACGTTTGAAATAAACCAGAATTATTAACCCTCTCCCCTCCTGCTCATTTTTGAAAATGCTTATCTAAACACACACACACACACACAAACACACAGGTTCTCTCTCTCTCGCCCTCTTGGAAGACAATAGGTACTCTGACATGAAAACAAACAATGGTGGCCCTGTTACAGAAGCCTGATACTAATAGAATATTTCTTTTGATTTCAGCCAGGAAACACTGGCAGCAAACCAATGATAGAAACAAGGGACTGTATAACAAAAATTTTGAACGAGAGACAAAGAAAAAACCCACCCAACTTTGATCAGAAGGGTCTGAAGATGCATTGTGGTCATTTCTCAGGTCTCTGGGTATAGGTTAATGTCATTTCGAGACAAGGAAACTGTTTTTTTTTTTTAAAGGAAACTGAGAAGCGATGTATTTTCTGATGGAACAGGGCCACCGCACTGAGAGGATCAAAGCTGCTTGCCACGCAGAGGAGAATGAAGGATTATTCACATTCTATTTTTTCATGCCTGCAGCACACATGGGGATCTAATTGGTCAGGATGCGAAATACAGACAGGCCCAGCAGCAGGGCAGAGCCTGAAGGGCAGGCAAGCGCTGGCTGCAGCTGCAAACCATTAAAGCCAGCTCACCACCACGCTCCCGCTTTAATTGCTCTTCTGTGTGTTTCCTCAGCTCACGACCACGGATGTCTACTTCCAAGCCTTTCTGATCTCAAAGGTGATGAGCTTGACGGCTGTCAGGCCCGCCGGGGCTCAGAGAACAAGGGGAGACAAGTCTCAGAGGAGAAGCAGGGGCACACCCAGCACGGGGAGGGGGCTTCTGGGCTGGAGGCAGCAGCAAGGACTGTGCAGGAGGCTGGAGCTGGGCTCCCAGCTCTGGCTTAGCCTCCCCGCCCATTCGTGTTCCTTGGGGTTTTTATTTATAAAGGCAAGGCTCTCTCTTGGGATGGTGGCACCTCAATTCTAACCTACAATGCCAGTGGTAATTGAGGACAAGAGAGAGTAAAACAAAAATAAACCAAAAAAACCAAACCCACTGCCTAAAACAAAAACATGGTGTGAAAACCCACACTACTGTGCAGTGTGTGACCTTAGGCAAATTACTCAACCTCTCTGACCCTTCATTTCCTTGCCTTTGATATGGGGGTGTTTACCTAACCCGCATCACTGTGAGGACTAAATGACTTCATGAAAGTGAGGGAATGTTCCTATTGGTTGTTGTCATTGACTGCACCCTTGAACCCCCTCTGCCAGCCTTTTGATCCCCTTTATGTCCATGCTCCTTCAAGTTCCCCTTTCAGCCCCTCTCAATCCCCCGCCCTGGTGAAACCACTCATGACCACCCAGGTCTTCAGGGCTGCGGGACGCTAGCCACGCTGAATCCCTCTCCTAAGTCTCCTTGGGCTGCCATCTTTGCTTTCTTAGATGCTTTCATTAGCTACTCTTCCTGGTTTGCACTGCAGCCTCCAGTCTCCCCACTTTTCAGCCTGGACACAGCCACCAGTTACTTACATATAAAACCAAAAACCCTTCGCCATCGAGTCAATTCCCTACTCATAGTAACCCTATAGGACAGAGTAGAACTGCCCCATAGGGTTTCCAAGGAGCAGCCAATGGATTCGAACTGCCGACCTTTTGGATAGTAGCCAAGCTCTTAACCACTGCACCACTAGTGCTCCTGCCTACATATACGAAGCTATAAAATGCCAACCCAACCATTCTCTCCACTGTAGGAAACTCTACAGTGGCTCCCTGCCATTTACAGGTTAAAGCCCAAGGCCCTCAGCTTGGCCCCACCCCACCCTCACTTTCTTTTCTCTCCCTTCAATAAAGCAAAGGGCAGCGCACATGGCCCCGTGAATGTGGGTTGACTGTTCTCATGCTCTTTCGTTAGCTGGGAATGCCCTCATCCTTTTTGGGTATAACTCATCCTGCAAGGCCAGCTGACGTATTTTCTCTTCTAGGTAACCTCCCTAATGTAGGGCAATAGTCTCAGTCAAGCATCATATTTGTGCTTCCATCTTGCTCTGCACTGACCACATTGAGCTGAAATCATTCCCTTGCCTACCTGTTGCCTCCACTTGAAGGTGAGCTTTTCAGGAGCAGGACTGCACTTAATTCATCTTTGTGCTCCCAGCATGCAGCGTGGTCAGCAGGCACTCAATAAATGTATTTTGAATTAAGTTTTGGCTATCAGTTAATTTGAAAGCATTTTGTGTTCCTTACGGTGCCCAGGACACAGTAGAGCCTCAATAAACAATTCCCCGCCCCCCGTGTCTGGCTTGCTCAGTGATATTTCTCCAGCTTGTGGAACAGAGCTTTGAACATAGCAGGTACTCAATAAATATACTTTGAATGGGCATATAATGTCAGAGGCAACAAACTCAACAAGGCCAAAAGAGAGTCTCTAATTTCCTCCAAAAACACTACTCCTCACCCCACAGTCACAGCAAACATCTCCCATCTTGGTAAATGGCACCACCATCTACCCAGCTGAACAGGCCAAAACTTAGGAGTGATATTTGATGCATCTATTTTCTTTGCATCCCACATCCAATCCACTAACAAGGTCTGCCAGCTCAACTTCCAAAATATATCCAAACTCTGACCATCATCTTTACAGCCACCACCCTAACTCAAGTCACCATCATCTTCACAATTGCAACAGCCTTCCAACTGGTCTCCTTGACCTAACACATTTACACTGTGCCCCTTTTCATTTCATCAGCCCAGTCACTCTAATATCACTCCAATGTCTTCCCACTTGACTTAGAGTAAAACAGAAACTTCTAACCATGGTCTATAAATCTTATACAATCTGACCTTGTCCAGCTTTTTCTCCTGCTGATCCTCTTCTTGCTCAATGTTCCTGGAATATTCAGGTTTGTTCTCACCTCAGAACTTGCTGTTCCCTCTACCTAGACAATGCCTCTTCAACTATTCACACTTTTAGCTGAAATGTCACCTTCTCATAAGTTCTTCACCAGTGCTTGCTAGAGCTGTATCTCTCCACCCAACCCCATGAAATTCTTCTTTACTTGTTGACTTGTTTGTGCCTATATCTCCTCCAATGGAATGCACACTCTTTGAAGAGAGGAATGTAGTCTTGTCCTTCACTATATCTCTAGATCAGTGCCTGGTACATACTGGGTACTCAATAAATATTGGTCAACTGAGTATTATTTTCCCTCATTAGCCACATAAACTTAAAAAAAAAAGGCAAGTTATTTTGCCTCTGAGCTTGTTTCTACATCAGAACAGTAGAGATGACAACTAGTCTGCTTACCATGAGAGCTGTTTGGGAGGACACCTAGGTAGATGACTGTGACAGTATTGCTCACAAACATATGAAATTTTCCTTGTACTGGGGTATAAGTCCTGGGCAGACTGGGCTTGTGTCTCTTTTGTACCTTCCTCCCCTCATTTTCTCCCCAGCCTCATACAGTAGAGATTATCTAGGATGACAAACAGAAAGAAAAAAGAATAAGTAAGAATGAACAAAGCATCAGAGACTTGTGGGGAATCATCAAGCATACCAACATACACATAATGGGAATTCCAGAAGGAGAGGAGATAGAGAGGGCGTAGAAAGAATATTTAAAGAGATAATGGCCCGAAACTCTCAAATTTGATGAAAAACATTCACCTGCACATCCAAGAAGCTAAATGAATTCGAGGCAGGATAGGCTGAAATAGATCCCCACCTAGATATATCAGAGTCAAATTGTTGATGTCAAAGATGAAGAATCCTGAAGGCAGCAAGAGAAAAGTGACTCATGATGTACAAGTGATCCTTAATAAGGTTAATAGCTGACTTCTCCTCAGCAACCATGAAGGCCAGAGGGCAATGTGATGACATATTTAAAGATTTAGACTTCTACTTCACAACATAAACAAAAATTAACTCTAAATGGGCCAAAAACTGGAAGTAAAGGGTAAAACCATAAAACTCTTAGAAGAAGACATAGGTGTAAATTTTTGTGATTTTGGATAAAGCAATAATTTCTTGGATATGATGCTAAAGGTAAAAGCAACCAAAGAAAAAAATAGATAAATAGATCATCGAAATTTAAAAGTTTGTATATCAAGGAAAAGGCACAAAACTTTTGTGCTTCACTCTAAAGAAGGTGAAAAGACAACCCACAGAATGGGAGAAAATATTTTTAAATCGTTTATCAAATACTGGGCATTTATCTAGAACATAAAAAGAACTCTTACAACTCAACCACAAAGATACAAATAACACAATTTTAAAATGGGCAAAGAATTTGAACAGACATTTCTCCAAATAAGATAAATTTACAAGTGGCCAATAAGCACGTGAAAAGATGTTCAGCGTCATTAGTCATTAATGAAATGCAAATCAAAACCACAACGAGATACCACTTCACACTCACTAGGATGACTCTAATTAAAAAACAGAAAACAGCAAGTGTTGGTCAGGTTGCGGAGAAATTGGAATCTTCATACATTGCTGATAGAAAAAGAAAATGGGGCAGCCCCTTGGACAACACTTCGGTAAAAAAATAAAACCCACTGCCGTCAAGTCGAAAGCAGGGTGCCAAATCTTTCTCCCGTGAAACTGATGGTCGTTTGGAACCACCCACCTTTAGGTTATTGCTTTAACCACTTCACCACCAGAGCTCCTTAACACTTTGATAAAGAAAACCAAAAAACAAAACCTGTTGCTGTTGAATCAAGTCCAACTCAGTTGTTGTTGTTGTTAGACACTGTTGAGTTGGTTCTGACTCGTAGTGA
Organism: Loxodonta africana; assembly: GCF_030014295.1. Lineage (NCBI taxonomy): Eukaryota > Metazoa > Chordata > Mammalia > Proboscidea > Elephantidae > Loxodonta > Loxodonta africana. The sequence goes on along the minus strand of NC_087342.1, from coordinate 20,731,287 downwards.
CCCTACAAGACAGAGTAGAGCTGCCCCATAGGGTTCCTAAGGAGCAGCTGGTGCATTGAACTGCCAACCTTTTTGTTAGCAGCCAAGCTCTTAATTGCTACACCACCAGGGCTCCAACTCATAGCGACCCTCTATGGACTTGATGGCAGTGGGTTTTATTTTTTTACCAAAGTGTTTTCCAAAGGGCTGCTCCATTTCACTTTTCCAGCGGCAATGTATGATGATACCATTTTCTCTACATCCTCACCAACACTTGGATAGTTCCTCAAAAAGTTAAACAGTGAGTCACCATATGACCCAAAAATTCTGCTCCTAGGTCTATCCCCAAGATTATTAAAAACACGTCCACACAAAAACTTGTATATAAATGTTCATAAAGCCAAAAAAGGAGACAACCCCAATGTCCGTCAGCTTCTGAATGAAGAAACAAAATATGGCACACCTATACAATGGAATATTATCCAGCCATAAAAGGAATGAATTAACGATATGTGCGACAACATGGATGAATCTTGAAAACAACACTCTAAGTGAAAGAAGCCAGACAGAAAAAAAACGCATATTGTACCACTCCATTTATATGAAATGTCTAGAATAGGCAAACCCAGGGAGACATTTGGGGGCATGGAAAGTGACTGCTCATGGATAGGAAATTTCTCTTTGGAGTAATAATGAAAACATTCTGGAATTAGTGCCGACGGTTGTAAAACAGTGAATATGCTAAAAACTACCAAGATGTATCCTTCAAAACTGTGAATTTTACTGTATATGAATTGTCTCAATAAAGCAGTTATTTTAAAAGTGCTCATTGTAACATTATCTATTCTAGTAAAAAGAAAATATTTTTAAAAAAAGGATGGTAATTAGCTTATATGAATCTATCTGACAGAATATGATGCAACTGTTAAATTGTGTCTATAAAAATTGCAATACTATATATAAACTTGCCATCGAATCAATTACAACTCATGCTATATATAATGGTCATGAAATACTATCATGTATGATATAGCAACAACTATATATTTTTAAAAAAATCATATCACTTCTGGATTGTTTTTTTTTTAAGTCTGGACGGAAACACCAACTTTTAACAAATGTTGACTATAGCTAGTAAAATTTTATTTTTTTTTCTGTTTTTCTATATTTCCTAAGCTTTCTTCAAATAGTATTTTTTATCCAAGAAAAAAAAAAAGATACATTTAAAAAAGTCATAGCTCAGTTATAAATAGTTAAAGTGTCAGAGTTTCAGTTTTTATGAAGATCAGTCCACCTCCCTCAGTTTGAAGCTTGATGGCCACCTAGTCCCAGCCACCCAAGAGGCAGAGAGTGCAGGCGCAGCCATTCAAAGGGAGACAGGTCAGAGGATGTGGTGGGCGGTACACAGCTCTGCCATGTGTAGGTCCAGAGCCAACTGACCCAGAGCAGGGGCATCATCTTTACATGTGAGGAGTTTTTCCTTTTCTTGTGTTAAGTTGTGGTAGATTATTTCAGACCCCACTGTCCTTTCAAAAGTGTCCCGAAGTGATTTGGTCCCCAGGCCTGCATCGTTCCTTTGTCTGCCCTTCCCTGACTATTTATCTCATCTTCCATCTCACAGTGGCTGCCCTTCAGGCAGCAACACCAACAATGTTGTTACAGGTGTCAGCTCACTCTGGTCTGCTTTGCTCTGGAAGGAATTCTGGTCAGATCAAATGCCCCTGTGGAAACTCAAGCTGGATTGTCTTCATTTTCTATCATTTTACTTTAACGTCCCAGCAGTCCCCACCTGTCAGGGTCTCCACCGGCAATTCAGTCATTCATCAGTTTAAAGTATGGCCATGAGCTTCTGGAAAGCGTCCAACTCCACACAAGAAGTCAATGCTATTCTCTTAATTTTTCTTTCAAAGCAAGAAAGAATCTGCTTATCTGGAGGTGAGGGAGAGTGGCTTTGAATCAATCAGGAAGCTACTTATAGGCGTTAACACTCAATGTTTCAGTCACGGGCCAAAAAATTTCCCCACACAGGGCTGCTGGTGCTACTGAGAAACCAGCAAGGTCTTTTTTTTTTTTTAATTTAATAACAATTGTGCAAATTGGTTTATTTAATCCTATTTCTCATTTAATAATAGTCATAACAGTACATAACAGAGGACTTTTCCTGTGTTAATTCTCTCACTAACCCATAATATTATCCCCATTTTACAGATGAGGACACTGAGGCACAGGGAGGTTAAGTAACTTGCTCTGGGTCACACAGCTAGTATTGACAGAGGTGGGATTTGAACCCCAGGAACCTAACTGCAGAGTTTGTGCTCTCAATCACTGCAATCTTCAATCTTTCAATTTATAGTCATAGTGAATTATCACAGGGCCAGGAAAAAAATATATATATACATAGCCACACTTAAGAATTAAATAAGCATTAGAGCTATACTAAGTAATTTTTCAGGAAGACACAGTTTTGCTTTCGGGAGTTGGGCTGATTTTGCCCCGGGTTGGTCTCATCTCGTAACGAGTCTCTTGTTGGGTTGCTGCCTGGGGAAGCAGAAAAGAGAAAGACAACTGCCTTGGAGGCTGCCATGCCCATCCCTTTTCTCATTAGCCTATAGCAGGGAAGACAAGGCCATGGAACACGGAGGAAGGACCCCACTGACCACCAGTGGAGGTCCCAGTACCACGAATATAACAGTCTCGGAAACCACTGAAGAGAAAAGTGTTGAGCCAACTATATAACTCTGAGGAATCATTCCCGTTGTAGTGCATGTGGAAGACACCCCTGGAGTGCAACCTCCTATGTAGAGTGGAATGTGAATGGTGCCCCCTAGAGTTGTGCAATGTGGATTCTTTTTCCCCTTGGTGTTCTGAAGGAAGTGTCTCTGAGATCACCTGGCATTCACGTGCCCAACTCACGGCTATGGCCGATCTACATGGTGGCCAACTTATCCACTGCAAGGGAAATGGGAGGCTGGTGTGCCAGAAGCTTCCATCCTGCTGTGGGATCTCCTCAGAGAAGTCTCATCTGCTTTGATAAACATCTACCACATGTTTCTCCTTGCCTTGCTGTTTTTCAAAAAGAATCTAAGGCGCTGTTTCTCAGCCTTTTCTAACCAACCCTGTGCAATGCTTTTACACTCTACTTTCTCGGCATCTGAATGGGCCAAGAAGATTTCATGGAGTGTTACTTTCTATAGTTTGCATGACTAAATCAATTAAGTGTACTTTTTCACAGTCTACTCACCCCCAACGCCTCACCCTGAGGTGAAAGTCACTGTGCTAAGCCAACATTTTCATGGTATGGTCTTCAGGCAAGCCAGGACTTTCTGTTTTGTTTCGTAAGGCTGCCATAACAAAATACTACAAAGTGGGTGGCTTTAAAGAACAGAAATTTATTTTCTCACAGCTCTGGTGGTTAGAAGTCCAAATCAGGTTCTCGGCCATGACAATTTCTTCTGTGGACCTCCCTCCTAGTTTCTGGTGACTGCCAGCAACCCTTGGCATTCCCTTGGTACTTATAGATGCATCTGCCTCAGTGGTCACCTGGTGTCTGTCTTCTCTCCCTGAGTCTCCTTTTTATAAGAAACCACTCAGAAGGGATTAGGATTAGGGCCCACCCTACTCTAGTATGAACTCATTTGACCCAAAAGATAGCAAAAGAAAAACCCTATTTTCCCAAACGAGGTCAGATTCACAAGTACGGGGATTAGGACTTCAACATAGCTTTTGGAAGACAGAATTCAATAAATAACATGTTCCTTCTGGACACTCACTGTTTATTCCCACTATATTTCTGTCTGGAGTATTCTGTAACTTAAAGTTAGGTGAAACACAACTAAATGATGCAGCATATACAACCCAGCCTAGCTACGTCTCATTTTACAAACATGACACTATTTATAAAGGTGTTTAGGGTGGTTTCCAAAGTACCAGAGAGAGCCCCCTCTGACCTATGCAGTCATACAGGGCCCTGCATTTAGAAGGACCTCACACTTGATTTAATGCTCTGTTACCAACTTAAAATCCCTCATAATTTTTTAACAAGGGGCCCTGAAAATTATGCACCTGGTCCTGCCCACTTCTTCTGTTGCCATTTTCTACCCCACCACCACCACCCTCTGCCCCGCCATGCTCCACCGACCACATTTCTGGAGGAGAGGTTTGGTTAACAATAGAACTTTGAGGTTTGGTTCTTGAAACTTTCATGTGATTTATTATTAGTTCTCTATTATTTGTTTGTAGCAGAACAAACAAATCAGCCTTAGAAGAAATACAAACAGAATGTTCTTTGGACACAAGGATGGCGAGTCTTCAACTTTCTTACTTTGGACACGTCATCAGGAACAATCCATCACTAAAGAAGGACATGATGTTTGGTCACGTGGAGACCAGCGAAGGCGGAGGAAACCCTCAAGGATATGGACTGGAACAATAGTAGCAACAATGGACTCAAACATACCAGTCATCCTGAAGATGGTGCAGGACCGGGCAACATTTTATTCTGTTATGCATAAGGCCACGAGTTGGTGCCAACTTGACAGCAATTAACAACAACACTATTTGTTCCCTTTTTCTGATGAGGAATCTTAGACAGGTGACACCCCTGTGGGGTCCAAAGATCATTATCCCATATCTGCAGGTAGAACAAAGAGAGATTCGTGGCTTTAGCCACAGCCTCAGGGCTAATTAGAAATAGCTTCAACTCTTAGGCTGAGTTCTCTACAGAAGCAAAACCAGTGAAATGTATGCATATGTTTATCAAAGAAATGGCTCAAGTGGTTGTGGAGGCTGGCAAGCCCCAAATCTGTGGGCCAAGCTTCTCCTGACTCGTGTGGTTGCAGGGACGGATGAACCCAAATCAACAGGTCAGCTGACAGGCTGCTGGCCCACGGGACTGCAGAAGCTGGTGAGTCAGGTCAGACAATAGCCTGCTGGCTCACAGGGCTGCGGAAGCTGGCCAATCCCAGAATCAACAGGCCAGACAACAGGCTGCTAGCTCAAGGCCCAAGAACCAGAGGTCAGAGGAAGACTCATTAACAACTTTGGATATACAGATGACACAACCTTGCTTGCTGAAAGTGAAAAGAACTTGAAGCACTTACTAATAAAGACCAAAGACTACAGCCCTCAGTATGGATAAAACATAAAGGAAAAAAACAAAAACCTCACAACTGGACCAATAAGCAACATCATGATAAATGAAGAATATATTAAAGTTGTCAAGGATTTCATCTGCTACAAAAGATCTCTTTAAAGCAAAGATGTCACTTTGAAGATTAAGTTGAGCCTGACCCAAGCCATGGTATTTTCAATCATCTCCTATGTATGTGAAAGCTGGATGAGGAATAAGGAAGACTGAAGAAGAATTGATGCCTTTGAACTATTATGTTGGTCAAGAATATTGAATATGCCGTGGACTACCAAGTACAGCCAGAATGCTCCTTAGAAGAGAGGATGGCAAGACTTTGTCTCACTTACTTTGGATGTGTTACCAGGAGGAACCAGACCCTGGAGAAGGACATCGTGCTTGGAATGTAGAGTGTCAGGGAGAAAGAGGAAGACCCTCAACAAAATGAACTGACACAGTGTCTGCAACAATGGACTCAAGCATAGCAAAGATTGCGCAAATGATGCAGGACTGGACAGTGTTTTGTTCTGTTGTACATAGGGTCTCTACGAGTCCAAATCGACTCAACAGCACCTAACAACAACAAACCAACTCTAAGAAATGCAGGAGGGTGAGCTGCATGTTTTTTTAGGTGGGATGGGGAGTATGTATTTTGTAAAGTATTAGAACCAAACAGTGCCTAAGAGATTGTCTATAAGAAAGCATTATTGTGGTCCTCCAGCATCGAGAGAAAGATGAGCAGCCATCCTTTTCCAGAAGGTCAAGGAGCTTCAGGTAGATGGGCCATTTCCCTTGAATCTAACTCTGAGAGTACTGCCCAACAAGAAAGCATAACTCTTTATGTCTACGAGGGGACCTTGAGAGGAGCAATCTGGATGTGAGTGGCTGTCCCAGGAGGCAGACCCCTAAAAGATAAAAAAGGAATTTGCAGTTGACAAACTATTTTGAGATCCTGAGAGGCCAATCAGAATGGGAATGCATCATTTCAAAGTGTTGATAATATAAGCCTGGGGAGTCCCTACAGTCAAGGACTCCCGGAGACAGGGCTGTTTTTTCTGGCAAACAGAGTGATGAGATTTGGGTAAGAGATTTCATCTTTCTGAGCCTGGAGTTCCTCATTTCTAGGTAGTAATAATAGTACCAGGCACATTGGGTTGTTGAGAATAAATTGGCTTTTACAGTAAAAGCAATTAAAACAGTCCCTGGCATACTCAAGAAGTAATGGTTATCATCATCATTATCATTATTATTAAGAGAAGCATTTCTAAATAAATGGTGGGTACAAGTAAAGGCTTCAAGTTTTCTAAATGTCATCTGGTGACATTTCCTTTTCAACCCTGGCCCATCAGACCCCCAAAAACCCATTGGTGTCAAGTTGATTCTGACTCATAGGGACCCTATAGGACAGGGTAGAACTGCCCCATAGAGTTTCCAAGGAAAGCCTGGTGGATTCGAACTGCCGACCTTTTGGTTAGCAGCCATAGCACTTAATCACTATACCACCAGGGTTTCCTATCAGACCACAGGTGTCCCTATTCCCAACTCACATTCTTTCAAAATGACACTGAAGCTTCTAGGAAGAAGAGAGACTAAGAGCTGGCTGCTGTTGGGAGGAAGGGAGGACATCACCTAGGGAGAATTCTTGCCACCCACCCCCCCACCCCACCAAAAAAAAATCAAACGTGAATCTGGGCAGCCTTCTAGATATAACTACTAATTTATAGGAAATCAGGGGACAGAGGAACCACAACCATAAACAAACCATAGAGAAGCGTTCAACAAAACCCATACTGTGGTTAACTCCATAGGGCAAATGGTCTAGTTTCCTCAAGACAACAATAACAAACAGAAAACTGCAAGGCAGGGAAAAAAAAAAAGAAAGAAATGGAGGCAGAAACCTATGGATTTAAAAGGTCTTAAGGGATCTATCAGCCAATTGCAATGTGTGAACCCTATTTGGATCCAATTCAAATAAACAAATTCTTTTCTTAATGTATATAAAAATTAGGAAAATAGGAACACTGACCTAATGTTGTTGTTAGGTGCCATCAAGTTGGTTCCAACTCATAGCAGCCCTGTGTTCAACAGAATTAAACACTGCCCATTCCTGCACCATCCGCACACCATCCGCACAGTTGTTGCTATGGTTGCAGCCACTGTGTCAGTCCATCTCATTAAGGGTCTTTCTCTTTTTCGATGACCTTCTGACTCATAACGACCCTACAGGACAGAGTAGAACAGCCCCATTGGGTTTTCAAGGCTGTAATCTTTACGGGAGCAGACCGACACATCCTTCTCCCGTGGAGCAGCTGGTGGGTTTGAACTACCAACGTTTTGGATAGCAGCCAAAGAGGAAGACTGACCTAATAGCCAATGGCATTAAGGGATTATTGACTTACTGTTAAAAAAAATCTTGGGTGACCTAAGGATTTGGTGTTTCATTTATGGTTAATGTTTTTTTTTTTAGAATCTCTGTCTTGTGGAAATACAAAATGAAATATACGTACACATGATATTTGGGATTTGCTTCAAAATAATTTAGGGAGAGGAGGAGATAAAGATGAAGTGAGATTGACCATGAGGTGATAATTGGCAAAGGTGGGCAGTAGATACATGGGAATTCATTATAATACTCTTTATACTTTTTTTTTTTTTAATTGTCCTTTAACTGGAAAAAAAAAAACCTTTTTTTTTTTAACTGAAAGTTTACAAACCAAGTCAGTCTCTCATACCAAAACTTATACACACCTTCCTATGTAACCCTAGCTGCTCTCCCCCTAATGGGACAGCACATTCCTCCTCTCCACCCTGTATTTCTATGTCCATTCAACCAGCTCCTGTCCCTGTCTGCCTTCTCATCTCCCCTCCAGACAGGAGCTGCCCATGTAGTCTCATGTGTCTACTTAAGCTAAGAAGCTCACTCCTCACCAGTATCACTTTCTGTCTTATAGCCCAGTCCAATCCCTGTCTGAAGAGTTGGCTTTGGGAATGGTTCCAGTCTTGGGTTAACAGAAGGTCCAGGGACCATGACCTCCAGGGTCCCTCTAGTCTCGGTCAGAACATTAAGTCTGGTCTTTTCACAAGAATTTGAGGTCTGCATCCCACTGTTCTCCTGCTCCATCAGGGACTCTCTGCTGGGTTCCCTGTCAGGGCAGTTCTTTTTACTCTTACATATGTTGAAACATTCCACAGTAAAAAGGAAAAGGGAACCCAGATCTGGCTCCCTGAGGAAGGGTTCTGTCCAGGTGGGACCGTGGTAATGGAAAGACTTCAGGAAAGATACTTAACCTCTCTTAGACTGTTTTCCTATCTGAAAAGTGGGGATTTGATGATATGGTACATACCTGACATGGTTAAGGAGCCCTGGTTAAAGGGCTCGGCTGCTAACCAAAAGGTTGGTAGTTCAAATCCGCCAGCTGCTCCATGGCAGAAAGACGTGACAGTCTGCTCACGTAAAGATTACAGCCTTGGAAACCCTATGGGGCTATTCTACTCCATCCTATAGGGTCGCTATGAGCTGGAACTGACTCAACAGAACACAACAACAACAAGCATCCTGAAGTACCACACGACACCAACCAAATTAAATCACTAAGACCCTCACAGCTCACAAAATGCCTTCAGAGCCGTCACCACATTTGAGCCTTGCAAGGGTCCTTGGAGATAAGCATTATTCTTATTCTTATTGGGAAGATGAGGAAACCAAGGCTCAGTCCATGGAGATGCAGCCAGTTAGTGGCCAAACCTGCACCAGGGTCAGGTCTCCCGACCCCCCATCCTGTGCCCTCTGTCCTGCCAAGGCTGCCCTTTGGAAGGTGAGTCAGAGACTAAAATTAGATTCTTAGCTTCACATGATCAAAAACTCGATTTTGCCCCTCTGCCCTTTGTGATCAGTGGGCCCCTTTCTGGGTGGGGGCATGCTAAGCAGACTCATAAGGAGCTAATGGGTGGCTCATAGCCCAGGCTGGCCAACAGCGCAGCACAGGGCGTCGGCAGGCCTTCCATCTGGAGTTTGGCCCCAGTCAAGCCTCCCACTGTGGTCAAGGAGCTTGTCAGAGCTGAACACTGGGTGGGCCTGGGCGCAGGGGCTGCTGGCGTCTGAGGAAATAAAACAGATAGGGGCCACCCCAAAGCTGTAACTCAGGAAGGAGGCTGCCTCCAATATAGGGGCAAGGGAGTATGCAAGTGTGACCTAAAATGCAAGTATAGGATCTCAAAACTAGCTTCCCTCAGAGGGAGGTGTCCTTGGGCTAAAACAAGGTGGCTCCTTTTAGTGATTTCCTCCCCCAGAACAGGCCTGGAGGCTCTGGACTCTGTCAGTATAGGTTAATCATCATAATAAAACCTACCATGTATTGAATGCTAGATATTGTGCTCTGTACCCTAGACGTCTCTCTTATTCAGATGTTTCTCATTCACAATAGACTGTGAAGTAGGTATTTGTGTTTCTTCACGCAAGGCAGAAGTTTAGAAAGTAAGTCCTGAGAACCTCCTTCGACCACGATCAACACACATCCTGCCCCCCAGAGGCAGCTGTTGTTTATACTTCGTGTGTATTCTTTCTGACGTTTGTCTATATTTAATCAGCGTTATATAAACACACTCACTTGTGTGTGTGCGTATGTATTTACATAATACACACACAGATATCTATATACACACATATGTATAGATAGATTGATACAACTTGTTTGTTTTTATGAAAATAGGATTATATATATTATTCAGCAATTTTGCTTTTCTTTTCCCCACTTTTCTTCTTTTCCTAATTCCGTACATATACATACGTGAGATACTATAAGGAAATTTGGAATAAATGACAAGATTACTGGGTATTTCCAAGGGAACACTATGTATGATTTCAAACATACCAACAATCATGAAGATGGTGCAGGACCAGGCAACGTTTTGGTTTGTTATACATAAGGTCACCATGAGTCAGAGTCAATTCAATGGCAACTAATAACGACAACCTATACAGTGAGTGTTAGCCTTGTCATACTCACTTTACACAAGAAGCTGAAGTACAAAGAGATTAAGTGATGGGCCCCATATCTTGAAGTGAGCCAGCAGCAGAGGTGGAATTCAGACCAGGGAGCTCGGCACCCAAGCTGAAGTTCTTAGATGCAACAGAATGCTACTACATGTCCCTTCAGGCTTTTTCCTCCATCCGTTTTATGGTAAACCGAAGCCACCCCAGTTGCTCATTTTGATAATTATCAGGAAGATAACATCGCCAAGGAAACCCTGGTGGCATAGTGGTTAAGAGCTACGGCTGCTATCCAAAAGGTCGGCAGTTCAAATCCACCAGGTGCTCCTTGGAAACCGTATGGGGCAGTTCTACTCTGTCCTCTAGGGTCGCTATGAGTTGGAATCGACTCAATGGCAAGAGACCAAACATCGCCAAGAAACTTTGGTCTTGAAGGAGCCAGTGACGTCATAATGGAGTTCAGTCCCTCCCAAAATGTGTACCGAAGATGCTGTTCTCACAAGAAGCTCTGCAGAAAAAAGGTTCCTCTGGTCTCACAAATTTGGAAACCATTGCCTGCTAGACACCCCCATGGTGATTCGCAGCTGTCACCGCATGGTAACACCCGAGAAGAAACACCCGAGAAGAACTGCAGCAAAGAGACCCGTTGGCTTCACATAAGTCGGCCCTTCCCGAGCTTAATTTGAGCATGGAAGACTGGGGGGCACTGTTTTTGTGGTTGTTTTAACAGCATTGTCTGAAACATATGTTGGGAAACTCACAAGAATAGAGCATGACCTGGAACCCAGAGGCAGAGACTTGCATTCTGACTCTGCTAGTTACCCCTGAGCAATCTACTTTTCCTCTCTGAGTTTGTTTCCTTATCTGTAAAATGAGAGTGAAACTCCTAATTAACTACTTAGGGTAGATTCAGAGCCGTAACAAACAGACTCCCAAAAGCATAATGGCTTGGGAACAATAGGGTAGAAGTCGATTTTCTGTTCAGGACTGAGCAGGGCAGCATTGGCTGGGTAGCCTTTCAGAAACCGGAGCTAACAGGTGCTCTGTCATTTTAAACCCGGGGTTTCTAAGGTCGCCCTGGGGTTATCCCTGTTCCATCTGGGCAGAAGGAGAAAGAGCGTGGGGAGTGCTGCCTGGGAGGTTCCTAGGGGCCAGGCTCCACAGTGGAGGCGCTCACTTCTGCTTCCCTCCCATTGGTCAGATGTGCCTGAGAACTGACTGAACCAACCAGTGTTGTCCAATCGACTCTGACTCAGGGCGACCCCATGTGTGTCAGAGTAGAACTGTGCTCCATAGGGTTTTCAATGGCTGATTTTTTGGAAGTAGGTTGCCAGGCCTTTCTTCTGAGGTGCCTTTGGGCAGACTCAAACCTCAACCTTTCAGTTAGCAGCTGAGAGCTTTAACCGTTTGCTTGAAAATGTCATCCCTGGATGTGCAGCTATTTCTTAGCAGAAACTCGTCCCTAAGGAAAGGGAAGTGTGTACTTCTGGTGGACAGCTAGGCCTCTCTGCCACACAGACCTTGCAGGTGTGTTCTGAGAATCAAATGAGGCTTTTGATATATGCAAAGTCCTTGGCATCACAGGCAACTAAGCAAATGGCAACAGTTAAAAAAAATAACCAAGCAGTGACTGGGAAGTGCCTTGAGGGACAAAACAGGATATAGCCTCTGGGGCACAACGGAAGTGTGGACCCCACTTTCGCTTTCTTCCCAAGGAGTCCTGGTGACCTGTGGTCTTGTGTGTGGTGGAAAAGGGGAGGAGAGTCTCCGGGGTATCACTCACCCCAGAGCAGCTTCTTCCCCTGCTTCCCACCAGCCAGAAGAATGAGCACGCAGCACCCGATTTGATGGCTGTGGCCCCCTCAACGGCAAACCCCACCTTCCTGCAGTTGCCGAGCCAGCTAAGGGGTGGGCAGCACACCAGGCCCCCTCTGCAGCCCTGGAGCACACAGCAGTAGCAGCCTGGCAGAATGCTGATGGGGGAAGGCATGAGTGAATCACCAGGTCCCCGTGTCTGGGTGCTCTCTGCAAAGGCCTCTAGACACTGCAAAAACCCATGGCTTTGTCTCATTCCTGGCTTCCACAGCTACCCCACGACAAAGTGCAGGTACGAAGCATCCCCAGATCTCCCAGCCTCTAGACCCCGTTATCCCGACTCACTGATCTGCAAGGAATCCTAAGGGGTCCCAGGGCAAATCCCCTGTCTTCCAAGAATGTATGCTTTCAAGTTCACATTCATTATTAAAGCTACCTCAGACCAAAACCTTGATCCCCAACATGAACACAGTTCCAACAAATCTCCCCCAGCAGCCCCTCCCCACCGGTCTCGGCGTGTAAATAAGCTTGTCAGAGCTGCCACAGTGTGTACATACAGGCTGGCTTTCATCCCTTCTCGATCTGCTTTGTGTACACTTTCCCATGGATCTGGGTCATCTTGGTGTTGAGTATTTCACAGGACGGCAAAATAGATGGGAGATATATTTTGTTTTAGAATCTTAATACCCAGAACATCTGGGTAACACGCAGACAACCAGAGAGGCTCTTGCTGAGGCTGCAAATCTCCAAATTAACAGTCCACTTGCAGAAAGCAAATGCTTTCTGTTGCATCGGTACATCCGCACGTGGGCTTTCTCCAGCACAGTGAGCTGCGTGCGGGGTGTGACAGTTAGTGATTTCTTCCCTGGAAGCGCCATGACTTGCGAGACTTACCGTTGGCCGGAGCTTCGAGTGCAGCCCAAATTTATTGGTTTTGATTGCTGCACCGGTCCCTGCGTAAATTAAAATGTGACATTATTACACCCTCCGACAGCCCACTGGCGACCTTTAGCGCTCTTCTGGCTCTGCAGCCATTATTCAGCATAATTTGACTGGTTTGAGGCGGGTTCCAAGAGTGGGGAGGGCGGGGTGGGGATAGGGGAAGGCTGAGTCCAAATTAGAAACAGATTTGAAGTGCATTTGGAGGGAATTAGGCAGCAGGCCAGCAGCGCTTGCTGGCAGCATGCGTAACCCCTCTTTAGGGACTGTCAGCTCCTCCTAGGTTTCCACAGCGGATGTTTCCCGGCCAGAGTGCAGCTGGGTTTCAGTTGTCAAGCCCGCAGCCAAGACATCTGAGAGGGGGGCAGAGGGCCTGTGTGCACGCGTGTGTGCACCCGGGCCACATTCACACACACGCACGCACACACACACACACACACACACACACGCTTGGCCCAAGGACACTCACAGCAGGCTCCCGCACGTAGGCGCCTGCAAAGGCGTCCACCCCACCGCGTCCCCAGCTCATCCAGACATAAATAGATACAGGTGCACACAGACAATCCAGATACCACGCTTACACGTGGAGACCCACAGACTGGGGCTGTACCCATATCAACGCTTTGTAAGAGGAACCCCGGAGCAGGTTCCTCAATCCCACACCCTCCCTAGATCGGCTGTGTGACCTTGGGTAAGTCCTTCAACCTCTCTGAACCTCAGTGTCCTCAACTCTCAAGTGTAAATAATGGCAGCCATGAGGATCAAAATGAGACCATAAAGGTGAACTCCAAGTTATCTATTGTTGTTGTTAGGTGCCCTTGAGTACATTCTGACTCATAGCTACACTATGTACAACAGAAAGAAGCACTGCCCGGTCCTATGTTTGAGCCCAGTGTTGCAGCCAATGTGTAAATCCATCTCGTGGAGAGTCTTTTTCGCAGACACTCTACTTTATCAAGCATAATGTCCTTCTCCAGTGACTAGTCCCTCCTGATAACATGTCCAAAGTACCTGAGAACAAGGACCATTCTGGCTGCACTTCTTCCAAGGCAGATTTGTTCTTTCTTCTGGCAGTCCATGGTAAATTCAATATTCTTCGCCAACACCATGATTTAACAGCATCACTTCTTCGGTCTTCCTTATTCATTGCCCAGCATTCACATGCATACAAGGCAATTAAAAACACCACGGCTTGGGTCAGGTGCACTTTAGTCCTCAAAGTGACATTTTTGCTTTTCAACACTTTAAAAAGGTCTCTTGCAGCAGATTTACCCAGTGTAATATTTTACTTGATTTCTGGACTGCTGCTTCCATAGGCGTTGATTGTGGATCCAAGTAGAAGGAAATCTTTGACAACTTCAGTATTTTCTCTGTTTATCATGATGTTGCTTATTGGTCCAGTTGTGAAGATTTTTGTTTTCTTTATGTGAAAGCATAATCCATACTGAAGGCTGTAGTCTTTGACCTTCATCGGTAAGTGCTTCAAGTCCTCTTCATTTTCAGCAAGCAAGGTTGTGTCATCTGCATATTGCAGGTTGTTAACGAGTCTTCCTCCAATCCTGATGTTGTGTTCTTCTTCATATAGTCCAGCTTCTCAGATGATTTGCTCAGTGTACAGACTGCATAAATTTGGTGAAAGGGTACAACCCTGATACACACCTTTCCTGATTTTAAACCACAAAATATCCCCTTGTTCTGTTCGAACAACTGCCTCTTGGTCTATGTACAGCTTCCGCATGAGCACAATTAAGTGTTCTGAAACTCCCATTCTTCATAATGTCATCCATAATTTGTTATGATCCACAGAGTCAACTCCTTTGCTAGTCAATATAACACAGGTAAACACCTTTCTGGTATTCTCTGCTTTCAGTCAAGATCCGTTTGATATCAGCAATGATATCCCTCATTCCACGCCCTCTGCTGAATCCAGCTTGAATTCCTGGCAGTTCCCTGTCGATATACTGCTGCAACTCTTGTTGAATTCTCTTCAGTATAATTTTACTTGCATGTGATAGTAATGATATTGTTTGATAATTTCTACATCCCATTGGATCTCCTTTCCTTGGAATGGGCACAAATATGGATCTCTTCCAGTTGGTTAGCCAGGTAGCTGTCTTTCAAATTTCTTGGCACAGACAAGGGAGCGCTTACAGTGTTGCATCCGTTTGTTGAAACATCCCAATTGGTGTTCCATCAATTCCTGGAGCCTTGTTTTTCACCGATGCCTTCAGTGCAGCTTGGACTTCTTCCTTCAGTACCATCAGCTCTTGATCATATGCTACCTCCTGAAATGGTTTAACGCCAATCGGTTCTTTTTGGTACGGTGACTCTGTGTATCCTTTCCACCTGCTTTTGATGCTTCCTGCATAGTTCAATTTTTTGCCTAGAGAATATGGCAACTCAATATTGCAGCTGGAGGCTCGGATTTTTTTCTTCAGTTCTTTCAGCTTGAGAAGTGCCAAGTGTGTTTTTCCTTTGGTTTTCTAACTCTAGGTCTTTGCACATTTCATTATAATACTTTACTTTGTCTTCTTGAGCTGCTCTTTGAAATCTTCATTTCAGCTCTTTTACTTTAGCTACTCTACGTTCAAGAGTAAATTTTAGAGTCTCTTCTGACATCCATTTTCACCTTTTTTTTTCTTTTCTCTCTTTTTAATGACCTTTTGGTTTCTTCCTGTGTGATATCCTGATGTCATCCCACAATTCATCTGGTCTTCGGTCATTAGTGTTCAATGTGTCAAATCTATTCTTGGGATGTTCTCTAAATTCAGATGGGACATATTCAAGGTCGTACGTTCACTCTCATGGACTTGTTTTAATTTTCTTCGACTTGAACTTGCATAGGAACAATTGATGTCTGTTCTGCCATTGGCCCTTGGCCTTGTTCTGACTGATGATACTGAGCTTCTCCATTGTCTGTTTTCACAGATGTAGTCAAAATGGCCAATACCAGTCCATTTCAGCTCATTAATGCCTGGGATATCAATCTTCATGTGTTCCATTTCATTTTCAATGACTTCCAATGTTCTTAGACTCATACTTCAGACATTCTATGTTCTGATTACTGATGGATGTTTGCACCTATTTCTTTTCATTTTGAGTCATGCCACATCAGCAAATGAAGGTCCTGAAAGCTTGACTCCATCTACATCATTAAGGTCGACTCTACTTTGAGGAGGCAGCTCTTTCCCAGTCCTGTTTTGAGTGCTTTCCAACCTGAGGCGGTCATCTTCCGGCACTATATCTGACAGTGTCCTGCTGTATCCATAAGTTTTTACTGGCCATTTTTTTCAGAAATAGATTGCCAGGTCTGTCCTCCCAGTCTGTCTTTCTCTGGAAGCTCTGCTGAAACCTGTTCTCCATGGATGACCCTGCTGGTATTAACTAGGAAGCTTTATTCGGATATAAGAAATGGGGCGGAAATGGTTGTGGTGACGATGACAGTGAACCTTTGCCTCACATCCTTTCTAAAAGGGACATAAAGCACTTCACTGACTTGAGTATTGCCTCAATAAAAGGGTGAGAGGCTCTTTCCCTCACATGGAAAGAGTGGGGCAGAGAAGGGGCAGGGGACCCTTTCCCTAGGGCCCTGAGGTAGGGGAGGCACATGCAGACAGCTCGCAGCCTGTAGGCTCTGTGGCTCTTCTCTCTTCCCAGGAACTCTTGAGCTTATCTAACATGGCACCGAGGCCAGAACCTCTGCTCTCCAGCTCCCTCCCTCCAGACCCTGTGCTCCCCTGTCCCTGACACAGTCCTCCCTGCCTTTTCCTCCTTTGTCCACACCCTTTGTGGGGAACGTCTTTCCTCTTCTCTCCCTCCCTCACTCTTGGGGTTTCCTTCTAGCCATGCTGATTCCCAAAGCTCTGCTCCTCCTTGAGTCCTTCCAGGCTTCTCTCAATCTGGCAGAACTCAGTGTACAAACAGCCCTGCTTCTGGGTGCTGTGGGGGTGCGGGGTGTTGTCAGAGCTGTATTAAATGTAGCCCTTGCAGAAGGGTAGTTCGCCGTCCCATGAAGTGATCAGCCTCGCACAAAAAGCACCCTAGAAGACCCGACAGAAACTGCCAGAAGAAAGCCCAAGTATTGGGTAAACTCTGGGAGGTCAAAGAGGAGCAGACCATATCCTACTGTGCAGTACAGGGGACACGTTTTACCCCGTGACCTAGTATGGGGCAAGAACTGGAATGGTGACACCAGCACCCAGAAACGAACTGCCATGTGGAGCTTGTCTGGAGGCACATGGACAGCAGTGCACAGCAGAGTGACCAGAGCCCACATCCAGCTGGATGGAAGAGGCTGGAGGAACAGGGGGATGGGCAGACACGAGGGTGGGAAGAGGGTAAGCACAGAAGCGGGAGTTTCTAGACCTTCATTTATTCTACAAATATTTGAAGAGCACCTAGTAGGTGGAGCCCTGGTGGCACAATGGATAGGATCTACAGCTGCTAACCAAAAGGTCGGCAGTTTGAATCCACCAGCTGCTCTTGGAAATTCGATGGAGCAATTCTACTCTGTCCTTTAGGGTCGCTGAGTCAGAATCAACAGACAGCAATGGGTTTGATTTGGGTTTAAGCCTGTGTGTGCCTTGCTTACTGGTTAATCCGACTGGAATTGACTCGATGGCAATGAGTTTGGTTTTTTTCACTGTGTGCTAAGTGTTGGGAACGCAGTGATTAAGAACTGCTGACTCTGCCTTCATGGAACTTAGCATCAAGTAAGAGCAATTGCTTACAAATAGGCAAAGCCACTGCAGTCAGATATGTGATCTGATGGGAAATAATGCTCTGGAAGGGCCACCTAATCCAGGCGTGAGAAGAAGGGAAGTCTTCCAGAAGAGGTGGACAAGAGCCAGGCCTTTCTTCCTAGTCCGTCTTAGCCTGGGAGCTCTGCTGAAACCTGTTCAGCATCATAGCAACATGCAGGTCTCCACTGAAAGATGGGGGGTGGCTACACATGAGGTGTATTGGCCAGGAACCAAACCCAGGCTTCCTGCATACAAGGCGAGAACTCTACCACTGATCCGCCACTGCCCCCTGATGAGGTACTGAGTGCTAAGGAACACTCTTCTAGAAGGAACGTGGACATTCGGCCACGTGCGGGAGAATCACAGTGGTGAATGCGGCACTGGACCCTCACTGGACTGAAGCTGCTGGCTTCTTTTGGCTGCATTAGGAGAAAAGCCTATTTACTTCCTATTCCCCATAAAGACAACTTCTTTTAATGCCAACTTTTGCCATTCTGGAGCTTAGGTCAGAAGCTTAACGCTAATACTCTCTGAAACCCCCAGACATTAGCCCTAAAACTGGATTCCCTAAAATACTGCCATTTTGATGAAGTCCAGGCTGACGGCTTAAAATAAATACTCAGACATCACAAATTGGGCTGAAAATTTGGGCCTGGAACAACCAAGAGCAAACAGTCAACCCAAAATAGGAAGTGTTTTCCATGCTAAAACTCATCCCCCTAAAGACGGGCTGCTTATACCTCACACCATGCACAAAAACTAACTCCAAGTGAATCAAAGACCTAAACATAAAGACTAAAACGATAAAGATCATGGAGGAAAAAATAGGGACAACCTTAGGAGCCCTAATTCAAGGCATAAACAGAATACAAAATATTACCAAAAATGACGAAGAGAAACCAGATAACTGGGAGCTCCTAAAAATCACACATCTATGCTCATCTAAAGACTTCACCAAAAGAGTAAAAAGACGACCTACAGACTGGGAAAAAATTTTCAGCTATGACATCTCCGACCAGTGCCTGATCTCTAAAATCTATATGATTCTGTTAAAACTCAACCACAAAAAGACAAACAACCCAATCAAGAAGTGGGCAAAGGATATGAACACGCACTTCACTAAAGAAGATATTCAGGCAGCTAACAGATACATGAGAAAATGCTCTCGATCATTAGCCATTAGAGAAATGCAAATTAAAACTACGATGAGATTCCATCTCACTCCAAAAAGGCTGGCATTAATCCAAAAAACACAAAATAATAAATGTTGGTGAGGCTGCGGAGAGATTGGAACTCTCATACACTGCTGGTGGGAATGTAAAATGGTACAACCACTTTGGAAATCTATCTGGCGTTTTCTTAAAAACTTAGAAATAGAACTACCATACAACCCAGAAATCCCACTCCTCGGAATATACCCTAGAGAAATAAAAGCCTTCACACGAACGTTTATTGCAGCTCTGTTTGCAATAGCAAAAAGCTGGAAGCAGCCAAGGTGTCCATCAACGGATGAATGGTTAAATAAATTGTGGTATATTCACACAATGGAATACTACACATCGATAAAGAACAGTGACAAATCTGTGAAACATTTCATAACATGGAGGAACCTGGAAGGCATTATGCTGAGTGAAATTAGTCAGAGGCAAAAGGACAAATATTGTATACGACCACTGTTATAAGATCTTGAGAAATAGTATAAACTGAGAAGAACAAATACTTTTGTGGTTATGAGGCGGGGAGGGAGGGAGGGTGGGAGAGGGTTATTTACTGATTAGTTAGTAGATAAGAACTACTTTAGGTGAAGGGAAGGAAAATACTCAATACACGGAAGGTCAGCTCAAATGGACTGGACCAAAAGCAAAGAAGTTTCCGGGATAAACTGAATGCTTCGAAGGTCAGCGGAGCAAGGGCGGGGGTTTGGGGACTATGGCTTAAGGGGACTTCTAAGTCAATTGGCAAAATAATACTATTATGAAAACATTCTGCATCCCACTTTGAAATGTGGCGTCTGGGGTCTTAAATGCTAACGAGCGGCCATCTAAGATGCATCAATTGGTCTCAACCTACCTGGATCAAAGGAGAATGAAGAACACCAAGGTCACACGATAACTATGAGCCCAAGAGACAGAAAGGGCCACATGAACCAGAGACCTACATCATCCTGAGACCAGAAGAACTAGTTGGTGCCCGGCCACAACCGATGACTGCCCTGACAGGGAGCATAACAGAGAACCCCTGAGGGAGCAGGAGGTCAGTGGGATGCAGACCCCAAATTCTCATAAAAAGACCAGACTTAATGGTTTGACTGAGACTAGAGAAATCCTGGCGGTCATGGTCCCCAAACCTTCTGTTGGCCCAGGACAGGAACCATTCCTGAAGACAACTCATCAGACATGGAAGGGACTGGACAATGGGTTGGAGAGAGATGCTGATGAAGAGTGAGCTACTTGTTTCAGGTGGACACTTGAGACTGTGTTGGCATCTCCTGTCTGGAGGGGAGATAGGAGGGTAGAGAGGGTTAGAAACTGGCAAAATTGTCACGAAAGGAGAGACTGGAAGGAGGGAGTGGACTGACTCATTAGGGGGAGAGTAAGTGGGAGTATGGAGTAAGGTGTATATAAGCTTATATGTGACAGACTGACTTGATTTGTAAATGTTCACTTAAAGCTCAATAAAAATTATTAAAAAAAAAAAAAGATGGGCTGCTTTTTGAATAGGTGAGTTTTAAAAGTCGATGCTGGGTAGAAATGGCATTTTTTTTTTAATCTACGGTTTCCCACAATAAAATAAAAAAATAATGCCAAAGAAAGGCTATGTAAGCAGCCGATAGGACATTGGGAAAAGCCAGCCTAGAGCTACTGGACCCGATTTTTTCCCCTGCTAATTTTTTTTTAATGGTTTAGGAAGATGTCACCCAACTGCACTACAGGGCAGCAGGGATGAGGGTGGTCAGCTGCAGGAGTGCCCTGTTCACAAGCGTACCCCCCCACCCCATTCCCACCCCCCACCCCCACACACTGGCACATCCGCTGCACCAAGGCCTGGCTGGCTGAGTCACACCCGCAGTTCGCCGCGGTGCAGGGTGCTGCGGAGGCTGTGGCCGTTCAGTGGTAGAGGTGTCACTTTCCATGCGGGAGACCCAGGGTCAGTTCCCAGCCCAGGCAGCCCAGGCGCGGCCACCACCATCTGTTGTCGCAGGCTTGCTTGTTGCTATGATGCTGAAGAGGTTTCAGAGGAGCTTTCGTACTAAGACAGACTAGGAAGAAAAGCCTGGTGATCTACTTCTGAAAAGCAGCCACTGAAAGCCCGTGGATCACAGAAGTCTGATCCACAACCAATCGTAAGGATGACACAGGATCGGGTGGGCAGCATTTCGTTCATTATGCACGGGGTCGTCATGAGGCAGGGGTCGACTTCACGGCAGCTAACAACAACGACAAGGCACTAGGGCCAGGGTCTTGCCTTTCATTCAAGGGCCATCCTTATGCAACAGAGCTCAGCTCAGCCAATCCGCCAAGTTTGGAGAACAGCCAACAGAGAGGGAAGTAATCTGCCCAAGATGCCCAGTTCACCGATGGTGAAGCTGAGACAAAGCCCCAGCCTCTGACTCCAGTCCTGATGCTTCACCTCGTTTGTTCTGTGAACCTGAACTGTGACCAGACTCAGCCTCATCGGCCTCTACTTCTCTTCAAATAAAAAATGTCTACTTCTCTCCATAAACGATTACAAAGCACCTTTCATATACAAAAAAGATATTAGCAAAATACCAGTACACAGTGGGATGGATTTAATTGACTGTGTTTACAGTCAGTGAACCTTCGGCTCATTTAAATTCATTTTAAGATAGATGTTGCCTTTGGGGCCCTGGTGGCGCAGTGATTAAGCATTTGGCTGCTAACTAAAAGGTTGGCAGTTTGAATCCACAAGCTACTATGGGGCAGTTGTATTCTGTCCTGCAGGGTTGCCGTGAGTCGGAATCAACTCCACAGCAATGGATATGGTTTGGTTTTTTGTTTTTTGTAACATATACTCTACTGAGCTCACCACAGATTATTTACTGGGTTTTTAAAAAAATATTCTAAGAAAAGTAACAAAATTCATATTTTATTAGCAGATACCTGGAGTTTGAGGTAAAGTTGGATTTAAAATATCAAACTTAATATTTTCCTACTTAAAAAAATAAATCAATAGGAAAAGCATGAAAAAAAAAATTAATCACAGGCAAAAATATCTCTGTATCTCTTCCCACATACTAGGTCAGGGATCTCCCTATTGGAGAGTGAGCTGACCTGGTACTGAAACAAAGATATAAAATATGAGGGAAGCAGTGACAACCAAGAAATGGGCTCTGAACATGGCTGCTTCCAGAACTACAGCGAACAGCCAGGCTTGCATTGCATGCGCAGAGTGGCCTGAGAACAGAGCCCAGCCCCTCCCGGGATGGGAGTGGGCCCGGAGGACTTCCTGCCTTCTGGCCAGACAGACTGCCTTCCTGAATTACTAGGTTTGGGAAGTGGTGGTGACAGGGCAGAGGGGAACAGGGGAAGGGTGGAGAAGGTACACGTGTCACGTTCACCCCCGCCCCCACCCCCACCCCCCCACAGCCCTCTTCCTAGCTGCTGCCTCATTTCCCCTCTTACCCAGCAGTTACGAATCTGCAACAAGATGGTATCTGGGATCTCTAACGGCTCTGCAATCCACAATTCTATCAGCAGATACGAGAGCAGTTAGCATCCCCAGGAAGTAAAAGATAGGACGAAGCCCAGCCCCACGCCTGGTGTGCTCAACGTGACAGCCAGACCCCACCCAAGTGCTGAAACAACAGCTGGTCTGTGTGTAGCTCTCAGCAGCACACAGCAAGGCAAGCTGCCTTCTATGTGCTGGGGCATTGGTTCCCATGTGGCCATTACCCTCACCAGGAGAGACACACTTAGACAGGTTGAGTCATTTGCCCAGGCAAGGGCACCAGGCATCCAGTCCCTGAACACAATCTTTCTCTTACCACTCTGGACTCTAGACTAGTACTTGAGGTTTAAGACTGGGGCAAAGCTAGCTCTTTATCCTCCTCCCACCCCAAACCCATGGCCATGGAGTCAACTCTGACTCATTGCAACTCTATAGGACAGGGTAGAACTGCCCCCATAGGGTTTCCAAGGCTGTAATCTTTACTGGAGCAGACCACCACATCTTTCTCCCACAGAGCGGCTGGCGGATTCAAACTGCTGACCTTTCAGTTAGCATCCGAACATTTAACCACTGGGCCGTCAGGCACATCTCCTGCAAGCCTTTTTAATTAAACTGGTAGCATTGAGGGAAACACCTGCTCCCAACCTCCTTTCTTCCCAGGAGGTGGCTGGCTTGTGTGACTGGTGAATTTGGGAGAAGAATCTGAGTCTGTGGAGATGAGCTCTCCCGCCTCCCAGAGCAGGAGAATGCCTGGGCCGGGCCCCACAATGCAGCAAGGGGCCTCCTGCGTCGGCAGGTTTGGCCTGCAGTTGTCCATTGGTGCCAGGAACTGGTGGGTAAGAAAGTCTATCTTTTCCAGGGGTGATGTATTAGCAAGCCCTGGCTACACAAATAAAGCCATGTTTTCCTTTAGTTTATCAATAAAGGTGGTATTTTCACTCAGTTGATTCTAGATTCAGGAAGAGGAAAAGGTGTTATTCATTGAGTCCTTTAGAAACCCACCAATAGTTGACTGGTGGCACAAATGGTTTCCTCTGGGCTGCTAACTGAAAGATTGTCCATTTGAATCTATCCAACAGCATTGAGGAAGAAAGGCTTGGCAACCTGCTTCCGTAAAGGTCACAGCCAAGAAAACCCTATGGAGCAGTTCTACCCTGTAAAACACGGGGTTGCCGTGCGTTGGAGTCGACTCAGCGGCAACAAGTTTCGGTTCTTTAGACCCAACAATATGAATAGCTGGCGCTGTCCATACTGAAGGGAGGGACATCAGTAAGGTTGGGGATGAGGACAACCGTGTTAGAATGAAACATCAAAGATCCAGAAGAGAGCTTAGAGCAGCCCAGTAGAAATATAACACAAGCCACATATGTGATTTTAAATTTGCCACTAGCCACATTATAAAAAGTAAAAAGAAACAGGTGAAGTTCACCTTAATTACATATTTTACTTAGTCCAACATATCCAAAAGATTACCATTTAATTATGTGCCCCAAAACCACACATAGCTAGTGGCAACTTTTGAAGTTTGCCATCTGACTCCCTATGTCCTTAGGCCCCTACTGGACAATACCCTAGCTTGAAGAATTCCAGGGGTGAGGAGGCCACCAATCCTAAATCGCTCTATTTACTTGGTGGGCATTTCTGGTTGCTAGAAACATCTTCATATCAAGCTGAAATCTGCTGGGCCTTCCCACTTCTTAATACTATACAAATCCTCTGCATTTACCAGCCTCTGTAGCAGATTTTCCAATATTTGAAGACAAGAGAGCACCCTCTTTATTCCCCAGTGTCTGAGTCTTCTCAGGGTTAAATGTTCCTGCTACTTTAGCTGTCATGTGACCCAGTGTTTTGACCCCTTATAGGTTCATCCTCCATTGGACCCCAAACCCCCACGCAACTTGCTTCTCTCTGAGAGAGTGACACCACAGTGGAATATATTCCCCCCAAAAGGGGCCTCAACTGCTTTGTTGTTGGGGCTATACACAGCAAAATATACATCAATTCAACAATTTCTGCATGTACGATTCAGTAACACTAATTACACCCTTCTAGTTGTGCAACCATTCTCATTCTCCTTTTCTGGGTTGTTCCTCCCATTAACATAAATTCACCGCCCCCCTGAGGTTCCTATCTAATTTTTCGAGTTGCTGTTGTCAATTTCATCCCATATAGATAGACTACAGAGGGTATTTTTGGTTTAAGTTTTAAAGATTATCTCTGGGCAATAGTTTCAGGGGTTCATCTAGCCCCTGTGGCTCCAGAAAGTCTGGAATCCATGAGAATTTGAAATTCTGTTCTGCATTTTACCTCTTTTGATCAGGATTCTTCTACAGATTTTTTGATCAAAATGTTGACTGATGGTAGCCAGG
This sequence comes from Loxodonta africana, assembly GCF_030014295.1. NCBI lineage: Eukaryota > Metazoa > Chordata > Mammalia > Proboscidea > Elephantidae > Loxodonta > Loxodonta africana. The sequence goes on along the minus strand of NC_087342.1, from coordinate 20,706,639 downwards.
CACCATTACTAGTTCTGGTCTCGTGGCAAAGCAGGCAGTTGTTCATGGAGGCAATTAGCCACACATTCATATCCTCCTTCTATTCCTGACTTTCTTCTGTTTCTCCAGAATAGAAACCAATTGTCATGCCTTGGATGGATGCTTGCAAACTTTTAAGACCTTAGGTACTACACAGAGAACTAGGAAATAGAACAGAAACACTAAACATGTTATGAGGGCAATTATTTGGGATATCCCATGAAACAATGACCCTAAACCTCCAAACCAAAGAACTAAATTTCATGAGTTTTTTGGTTGTACATAAGCAGCCTCAGCACCTACTTTTTTTTTTTTTTTTTTGCCATTGTAAATATATCTATCACACAACTTTTGCCAACTCAACTTTTTACAGGTGTACAACTTATGAACAGCACTTAAAATAATCGGTATGCAGTTTACTCTTAATCAATGTGATTTTTCCATCACCATTAACCCCTGCCCCATTTTCCCCTCCTCCCCACCCCGGTAACCACTAATCAATGTTACTCTTCCTGTATCTGTCATACAATATTTGTCATTTTGTGATTGACTTGTTCCAAATGTCTTCAAGCTCCATCCATATTGTAGCATCCACCACACTTTGTTTCTTCTACCGGTGAGTAGTCTCGATTGCTTTTGCATACCCACCTATCTCCTCTGTCTCTCCTGGCTGCTGTTGTCCTGACTCACTGCCCCAAACTGGTATTGTTTGATGAGACAGGGCTCTGGTTTTTTTCTCTCCTGAGAACACTGTATTTATAAATGTCTCAGACACCTGTTGTTTTTTGAATCCCCAGTATCCAGTCTTCCTAATTTAGGAGAATCCCAAAATTGGTGGGAACTAAGTGCCGTGCCTCCCCTCACGGAGGGCAATGGGGAGCAAACAGTCCCTGAGATGTTGACTCTGACAGGGAAGCACAAAAAAACATAGAAATTGTCAGAGCTTATTTATGATGGAGGCAATACAGTCAAGAGTCCAGCAGAGAGACAAAAGATTCCTGGAGTGGTGGCACCATGCGTGACAATCACCTGGCAACCAAGGCCCTGACTGGTAAGAGAACCACCAAAAGATGATGTCCTGAGAACACTGGTCTTCCCTTTGCCTCTATTTGAATAGGTGGTGTGAGGTCCATCCCTGCTCTGATGCTGTAGGTTTCTATGAGCATTCTTCCTGATGATTAATAGATGTAACTGAAAGCGAAATGGGGAAACGTCCTGAATGTCAAACATCTCATTACAGTGGTTATTTTAAATAGTTCTCCATATAAGTAACTTCAAATCCATCTTGGAGTTCTGAACTCCAAATGATTTTCTAAAATTAAGAACAAAACTGAGAGTAAAAAACTTATGACTCTTCCCGATGTTATCAGGAACTACCATTCCCACAGCTACTTTGAAGAACAGCCCTCAGACCCCAGATGTGTGTGGTGGCAGGAAAGAGAACAGGACTTGGAGTCTGGACTACCCGACTCTTCATCCCACCTTGACCTGCTGCTGTTGAGTGACCCTGAGAAAATGGTCTTCCTTTGCTAAAAAACCAAACCAAATCTGTTGCCATCGAGTCAATTCCGACTTATAGTAACCCTATAGGACAGAGTAGAACTGCCCCATAGAGCTTCGAAGGATCACATGGTGGATTTGGACTGCGACCTTTTGGTTAACAGCCGTAGCTCTTAACTACTACACCACCAGGGTTTCCCCTTCCTGTACTAGGCCTCAGTTTTTCCACATGGAACACAAGGCACTTGGTGATCGTTAAGGTTCTTTTCAGTTGAGTCTCTGTGACAGAACCCTGTAGAAACTGTTATTTCCTTGAGTTCCTCCTGACCGTTTTTGTTTCCGTCTTTGGCTTCTTTCATTATTGAAACTTTACACGTTTATGAGTGGATACACAAATGTAATACATCCATACAGCGGGATACTACTTGACCAAAAAGGAATTAAGTACTGATACATGCTACACCATGGATGAATTTTGAAAACATTACACTCAGCGAAAAAAGCCAGTCACAAAATATCCTGTATTGTACGATTCCAGTTATATGAAATGTCCAAAATGGGCACATCTCTAAAGAGGAAAGACAGATTCGTGGTTGCCTGAGGCAAGGGGCTGGAGATGGGAAATGACTGTCAAGGGATATGGGGTTTCTTCCTGAGGTGATGGAAATGCTTTAAAATTGATTGTGATGATGGTTGCACAACTCTGAATATATCAAAAACCATTAAATTGTACAATTTAGGTTGGTGAATTGCATGGTATATAAGTTGTATGTCAATTTAAAACCAAAACCATTGCCGTCAGTCAATTCCGGCTCATAGTGACCCTATAGGAGAGTGTAGAACTGCCCCATAGGGTTTCCAAGGAGTGACTGGTGGATTCGAACTGCCAACCTTTTGGTTAGCAGCCAAGCTCTTAACCACTGTGCCACCAGGGCTCCTATAAGTCCATAAAGATGTTAAAATCAGGCAAAAGTGTAAAACAAATCAAATATATCTTAAAGCTGTTGCTCATGGCATTGAAGGATTGCCTTGAAAGTTAAACCCACTCATAATCCAACTGTTCTGTATTGTTTGGTATTTTAAATCTCTCCATTGATCAATTAACCAAAACTAATTGATTCATTTGAATTTAACTTCTTTGAAATTGCCCCTTCACAGAAGGTCTAATTAGCAGCTTAATGAAATCAAAAAGAAAGATGGGGTCTGAAAAGTTTCTAGGCTAGAATTCCAGAGAGTCACTGGGGATGACTTCTCTATCCTCTAGATCTTTGTTAGGTCTAGCAGAAAGTGTCATTTGAAGAGTTATAAAACAGTGCGCCTCAAACGTCAATGCGTGCACAAATCATCTGGGACTTTCTTTAAAATGCAGATTCTGACTCAGCATGTCTAACAAGCTGCCCAACATTGCCAATCCTGATGGTGCTGGTCCACGGACCACACTTTGAGTTGCCAGGCTCCGGACATTCCCTGTCCCACGTGTCTAGTCTGAATTGTGATATGCTATAAATGTTTTTTTTTTTTTTTAACCTACACAATCAGTCAGTAGTCAGCAAATATTTATTCAGCACCAACTAAGCACAGGGGTTACAGCCGTTGGAAACAAACACAGACAAAACTCCCTGCCATCATTGAGTTCACATCTTCCTAATCCAAGATGGCGGCATCTCCACATTCTAGACGGCAGGATGAAGAAAAGAATGAAGAGGAAGAAGGCAAAGGTGTACCTATATAATTTCTTAAAGAAGGTTCTTGGAAGCTACATGACACTTTCCTCTGCATTCCATGCAAAAATTAGTCACATGGTCCCATCTAGTTGCAAAAGTAGTTGAGGAATGTAGTCTACTGTAGGTGACCACGTGCCCAGCTGTACATCTATGGTTATGGAAGAAGGGAAAGTGAATAATGGGAACTACTACCAGTCTTTGCCACAAATAAAATTTGTAAAAGTTTTTTAATAATATACTTTATTTAACCCAACGTACCTAAAATATTATCATCTCATCATGCAACCGATATAAAAATTATTAATGAGCTATTTCACATTCTTTTGTTGTTGTTGTTTTTCTTAAGTCTTTGAAATCCAGTGACTAAGCAACGAGTAAATGTCAATCGCAGACTACCCATCTGGACTTGAACAGGAGAAAGAAACGAGCTTTATTTAAACCCCTGTTTTGGTTTTTCTATTTCTCACAGCCAAATCGAATCATAATCAATTTTGTTAGTTCCCTTTGAGTTGGCTCCAACTCATGGCAACCTTATGTATAACAGAACAAGACATTGCCTGGTCCTGCACCATCTTCACGATTGTTGGTATGTTTGAGTCCATTAATTCTAATCAATACAATATTGAAAAGCTCTATAGCTGCTTTATGCAATAGAAGGTTTAACTTAAAAGGTTAAATCATACTCAGTAAATCTAATCACATTCTAAATGCATTGCAACACTCCTTTTTTAACGTTGTGAATTCTTTTACAACAACAAACTCCATTTCTATGTTTAATAAGTTGAGGTTTTAATATTTCACGTGTCTAAAAGTAAGATATTCCTCTACCAATATGTTCTTACTAATAAAAACATTTATTAGTAAGAACATTTATTATCTTTTCTAATAAACCTAGAGTTTAGGTCAGTTGCATCATGAAGTAACATTTCACAAAAAAGAGATGAGCTAATCCACCTCCCAAGGGAAATTTCCCCATTTCACTCTCTATCGATTACACTTCACTGCTTCTAAACAGACCAAGAATTTTATTATATCAGAGAGGTTAGTAATGGCAGATTTTAAGCAAAATCAAACGCCTTTCCCTATTTTTAAGAAAAACATTTGTTGCCTTTGCCCAGGTTTTCAGCCCTGCAGACATCTGAGAAGAATTACAAGTTTATACATCGTTCCCTAAAAGAAAAGAAAAAACTCAGTAGTTTCAGGCTAGAGGAAAGGATAACCAGCTACTTGAGTTGGTATGCAAACGAGAGGGCGTAAAAGTTCAACCCGCACTGTGTGGGGCAGATCGCCTGGTTTCCTATTCCCAGGGGAGCCCGAGAAGTGGAGAGAGATTTCAATAAAACCCCAAGTGGGCAGGAGGTGAGTAGAGGGACTGGAGTGGGGGTGGGGTGGAGAGAAGCAAACAGAGAGGACCCATGGGGACCAGCCCTGGGGCCTGTCCAAGGACAAAGAGAGTTACCAATGAGGATTCCAATGTGACCTCACCCTTCCTGGTTCCTGTAGCCTGGAGGCCTTGTTCTTCGTTCCAAACTCAAGGGGCCAAGGTCTTTGAAGTTGTAGGAGCCCAAGTGTCAGCTGCTGGTCAGGTTGGATTCATGAATAGTCACAACAGTGACTTGCAAGCTAATGACAGGTTCTACTGGCAGCTCCTTCTGCCAGAAGGTGCCTTCTGTTCTGTGACACGGGAGGTATTCTGGAGGAGCAATTGAGTCAAATGGCATCCTTACTCCTGTTGGTCATTATCCTTACGGACTGGAAGCTTCACGTTTGCTGTCAGAAAGTTGATCCACACCTTAATGCCTGGATATTTCTAACACACCAGAGAAGCTTTTGGACAGAAAATATCTGATAGGCTGCTTTACTTTGAAAAAAAAAAAAAGTTTGTTTAAAAAATATACCATTAATACAGATTTTCCCAGAGTTAAGTTCCAATCTGGAATGGAATGATAAACCTTTGAAAAGTAGATTTAAATCTCCAGGGCCACAGAATACTATTTAATGAGTGATTTGTGATCTCTTGGGGAAGATGGGAATGCTGAGGGGTGGGGCAAGAGCAGATAATAGCATACAACATGCATAAAGATCGGAATTTATGTAGTGAGGTTGGTCTGTGAGGCTAGAACGCCTGGCAAGCAAAGAACGCTAAGGGGTGAGGCAGCAAAGACCATTGGACCAGTGGAGAAAGGTTCTGGGCTAAGGAATTGGTCTATTATGAATGGGTAGCCACTGAAGATGTTAGAGGCAAAGCAGGACCTGGCTAGACTTGTATTTTGAAACATAAACATAAACCTAATAACAGAGTGGATACATGGATGGTGTAGGGAGCCGTTGGAACCAGCTCCTGCAACAGCAGACCCTGACCAGGCATAGCATGGAAGAAGGAGGGGGGTGGCGGGTAATTACTTCGGTGGCTGCTGGTTTGGGGGTAGAGGGAGCAGGTCTGATACAGATGACTTTTGGGCTTCTGGCCTGGGGTCTGGGAGGATGAAGTTGCTCCTTAAGAGACGAAAGGTAGAAATGAAGGAGTCTGCGATTGCTAAGGTTGTGTGTCAACTTGGCTGGGCCATAATTCTCAGTGGTTTGGCAGTCGTATGAGGATGTGATCACTTCCACGATGAAATTTGATATAACGCGATCACCTCCGTGATGGGATCTGCTGTACGTAGCTCATCAGCTGAAAGGGAGTTTCCTCGGGGCTGTGGCCTAATTCAGATATAACCGGTCTCTCCAGCAAGGCTCTTGGGCTTTTGCTTGCTCTGGATCCTGCATCTGGCTCCTGTTCATCTGACCTCCAGTTCTTGGGATTTGGGCTAGCAGCTTACCTGCGGTCTTGCCTGCTGGTCTTGGGGCTCTTGGTCACAGACTTCGAGGACTGACGAAGGCTATGAACAAGAGCCCTGTCTGACCTGCCAATCTTGGGTTCACCAGCCCCGGTGGCTGAGTGAATCAGGAGAAGCTTCCAGCCTGATTTGGGGTGTTCCAGACTCTACAACCACGTGAGCCATTTCCTGATATAAGTCTCTTTGTATAAATATTCATACACTTACTGATTTTACCTCTCTAGAGAACCCAGCCTAAGACAAGGTCCGTTTTGGACTCAGTGAGTTTGGGACACCTACATGGGACCCACGTGGGGATACTTCTGTAAGATTGCCTGGGTTTACATGACCCTAATTTCTCCAGCCATCACCCATCTGTCAGTTGCTGGTATTGTGGTGATTTGCATATTGTTACAATGCTGGAAGCTATGCCACCAGTATTTCAAACACTAGCAGGGTCACCCATGGTGGATAGGTTTCATCTGAGCTTCCAGACTAAGACAGACGAGGAAGAAAGACCGTCAGGTCTATCTCTGAAAAACAGACAATGAGAACCTTATGCATCACCGAACGTTCTCCGACTCACTTGCTTTGGACATGTCATCAGGAGGGATCAATAGCTAAGGGAGGACATCATATTTGGTAGAAGGCCAGCGGGGATGAGGGAGACCCTTGGTGAGATGGGTTGGCACGAGAGCCGAGATCATGGCAATTGTGAGGGTGGCAAGGACTGGGCAATGTTTCGCTCTGTTGCACGTAAAGTCGCCACGAGTTGGAGTCAACTCGAAGGCAGCTATCTATCTCTACTTTTTCCAGGCTAAGAAATTTCTTTCCCTTTATTCTCATAATATCCTTTTTCGTGTATCACATGATAAGAGAATGTTGAGACCCAATCTGGAACCCAACCCTCAGCACAAAGTGGCTTTCAGTACAGTACAGCAACACTGCTTCCTTCCAGGTAGTAATTACCATCATTCATCAGCACTTCCTATGCCCAGCCCTGGGCCCAATGCTCTCCATACATTATCTGTTTAATCCTATAGCAACTCTATGAGGTAGGTTTAACCCCCGTACCTCAAATGGACAAACTGAGAACAAGGCTGAGAAAGAATGAGTTACATGCTCAAATTTTCACAGCTAGAAAACAGCAGAATTGTGTTCAAACCAGGCCTAAGTACTCCCCTCCGTGAGATCATACTCAGTCACATTATTTTGCCTCCAGGTGACCATCCAAAATAAATCTGAAATTCCGTAACGTTCCACTTGCAAACCCATTCATTCAACTAACACCGAACCCCTATCAGCACAAAGTATAAACAAACAGCCCCATATGACACAGGGGATGGGGAGAGTTGGCTGAAGTTGAAAAAAAACAAATAAGGAGCTCATAATCTAGAGCCAAACCAAAACAAACCCGTTGCCACTGAGTTGATTGTAACTCATAGCGATCTTATAAGACAGAGCAGAACTGCCCCACAGGATTTCCAGGGAGCAGCTTGTGGATTTGAACTGCTGACCTTTTTGGTTAGCAGCCGAGCCCTTAACCACTGTGCCACCAGGGGTCGGCAAACCATGGCTTTCAGGCCCAAACCAGCTCAAACCAAAACCAAACCAAACCCGTTGCCATGGAGTCAATTTTCACTCATAGCGACCCTCACTGCCTAGTAATAAAGTTCCATTGGAACACAGCCTCACCCACTGGTGGACTTACTATCTATGCCTGTTTTCAAGCTACTGTAGCAAAGGTGAATGTTTGCAACAGAGTCCATATGGCCTGCAAAGCCTAAAATATTTACTATTTGGCCTTTTAATCAAAAAATTATCAACCCTTGGTCTAGAGTTAAAAAAAGAACCACAGAAATCATTTTACCAGTTCCTGCCGAGTTGACTCAGACTGCCGGTGACCTCGTGCGTGTCAGGGTAGAACCATGATCCATAGGGCTTTCTTTCCGTGGCTTATTTTTTCTAAAGTAGATCGCCAGGCCTTTCTGAGGCTCTTCTGGGTGGACCCGAATCGCCAACCTTTCTTTCAGTTAACGGCTGAGCACATTAGCAATTTTCACCTTTTTTTTTTTTTTTTAGGGACTCCGCAGAGACCATGTTGTTGTTGTTAGGTGCCATTGAGTCAGTTCTGACTCATATCGACCCTACAGACCGCACTAAAATCTAGATTACTAAAAAGGCACAAATAGAACTGTGGGGCGCGAAAGAAAGCCCCTGAAGCCACAAACAGGATTCCCCCAGGAGGACGGGTTTGAACTGGGCTTTGACAAATAAAGGGGAACCCTGGCAGTCACCTCCAGCCCCGAGTGCCTGTGCTTGAACACACAGAGTTCAGGGTAAGGCAGAAAGGGGTGCCCAGGCTCCTGGACAGTAAAACCTCAGAGTCCCCCGCCCCGGGATCATCAGAAATTAGAGCTCTGACCACTGCTGAGCTGTGTGACCTTGAGCAAGCCTACTTTTCCCCTGGTCCCCAGATACCAGCTATCTCTGGCTACCTGTCAGATTATAAGAAGCAACTGTGAAAGGGGGAAAAAAAACCCCAAATGACTTGTGAGAAGTGTGAGTGTGCTATAAATCACAGGGGCACTCATGGCAGTTGCGTGTATACACAGACTGCCTTGAAGACCGGCGTGCATAGAACGTAGGAGCGAAAACATCAGCCTTGGATGCAAAATTGCCTTTGTTCCTGGCTGAGCAAACGCTGTTTCTGATTAATTCACTCACGACGCAGCTTGGTAGGTTATGAAAGGGGCCTCCCGTGAGAGGAGTCATTCTTCAAGCTGGGAATGTGTGGACATCCCACCCCACAAGATGTTTTCCTGGAGGTGGAGGCAGGCTGGAGGTTGGAGCTGGCCTGGCTTTGCGCTGCAGGACGGGACCCAAGGGAACACATTTGGTCTGGAACCATCACAAAGGGGTCTTTGCGTATCCTCAGCCAGCTGGCCCAGCTCGGGTTAACGCTGTGTTCTCTGTTCCCCAGCCTTTCCTTCAGGAAGCGCCTCCTTCTGCCCCAGACTCCATGATGCTTTTCCGCTCACAACCTTGAACCCACATCCCCAGCCCCAGGGGGGGCCCTCCCGGGCTGTCAGTCCAGCCGCCAGCACCTGGCTCGCCTTCCTCCACCCTGGGCCAAACCCTCCAGACGCAAGAGAAACCAGAGCTCACTCAGCTGGCCAGCGCGCGGGCTTCCTGTCCAAGTGTTTGTGGCTGTGCTTCCTGCTGACGGAAGGGCGGCCTGCAGCTCTCTCCTCTGACATCCCGGGGAGGTGGCTCCCAGGGCCCCAGCCGCCAAGCACGTCCAGCTGGCACCGATGGAGGAGCCACGGCTGTGCTCCATGCAGCTGTCAGTCGACATTCACAGGGACACTGGGGTCAGGCTGCGAGAGCTATAAAGGGGATTCCTTAGGGGAGAGAGGAAGCTGTGAATCAGACCAGAAACCCTGGAACACAGGCTTGTCCTGGGCAGACGGCCAGACCATGCCTCACACACACCCCACACTCCAGACTGACAGACCCCTCGCTCCACACAGCCCACCTTCCTCACCACCTGCAAACCTTCCCCCTGCGTCCCTTCTTGAGTGTCCACCGCACGGCCTCCCTCTGGTGCGAGTGGACCAGGAAGAGGGCCCAAGCAGCCAGATTGGAGCCCACCCTGTCTCTGACCTCATGACCTTGAGGAATTTAACTGCCCAGGGAATCATCTTTCCTTCCAAAAGTACAAACTGGAGAGCGAGAATATTTGCTGGGCATAGCATGTTTATTTTCCCACACTTCAAGGGATATGGCATAGGAAATGGGGCTGGACTTCTTCTGTACAGCTCCAGGGGTCACCCCAAGGATTATACGGAGACAAGATTGAGTTTAAATAAGGAAGAACTAACACGCAAAATACGCTGTCCCTGGAGGTAGTGAGTGCACCATTACTAGAGGTATTCAACAGAGATGGTTTGCAAAGATTGTAAACTCTGTGGGGGTTAGGTCCATGTTTGTGTCCATCACTGCTGCAGGCCCAGCAACTAGCATAATCCCTGGCAAAGAGCAAGTTCTCAAAAATACTTGTGGAAGAAAGAGAGAGAAGGAGGGAAGGGGGAGAGGAGAAGAAGGGAAGTAGGGTGGGAGGGATTGTCTTTGAGTACTTTGGGGAATATAATCCTTAAGAGAAGCGGGAGACCCTGGTGGCCTAGTGGTTAAAAGCTACAGCCGCTAGCCAAAAGGTCAGCAGTTCGAATCCACCAGATGCTCCTTGGAAACCCTATGGGGCAGTTCTACTCTGTCCTATAGTGTTACTATTAGTTGGAATCAACTAGATGGCAGTGGGTTTGGTTTGGTTTTTAGAGAAGAGGAGCCCTGGTAGTCTAGTGATTAAGAGCTTGGGGGCTACCAAAAGATCGGTAGTTCGAATCTACCAGCCACTTTTTGGAAACCCTACAGGGCAGTTCTACCCTGTCCTACAGGGTCTCTACGGGTCAGAATCTACTCGACGGCAATGGGTTTGGTTTAGAGAAGAGTTTGGACAAGGTAACATCTGAATCCAATTGTCATTCATTCTACAGTTATAAGGCAGTGATCAGAGTTGGCCACTCCAGGGGGACGTTGATGGGATAATAACTACAAAACAAAACCAAGCAACTCCCGTGATGGTGTATGATTTCCGGGGCAACCTTTCGTAGCTGAGCGCAGTAGAGTCAACAAACCTCTCTTACATTCATCGTCATTCACTTCTACGGAATCCTGAAAAATGCAAATAGTCCAAATTTGAAAGATGCAGAGCCTGAGACTTAGAGAGGATATATGACTTGTCTGAGCCAAGTCTTATCCTCAACTCTCCTGATTCTGAGTCCAGGACCCCTCCTAATGTGGTATTGGTCTGTCTATTGCCTGCCATAGGCCTGGAGGTCCTTGTAGACTCATATGTGGCCTAACATAAAACCTGGTGCTTGGCTAAGCACCAGAGGTTCCCCTGTCCTTGGAAAAATGCTCGAGAAACAGATCTTCCTAAAACAATCCTCTCTTCCTTTGCCTCACTCCCAGCAGGGGTAATGACTAGGAAGAAAGGCTTGGCAATCCACATTTGAAAATCAACCATGACAACTCTATTGATCACAATGGTCTGATCCCCAACCCATCAGAGGGATGGCTCAGGATTGGGCAACATTTCGTTCTGTTGTGCATGGGGTCACCAATGAGTCAGAGGCAGACTCAGTAACAGTTAACAATATCACCACTAAAAGCAGTAACCAATATGGGATTATTTACAGAGGTAAATTTGCTTCTCAGGCACCTATCCTTTCGATCACCTCATTTAAGGGGGCAGTCTCTTCTGAGGGTCTGACTAGCCAAAGATTAGGCAGGTTGTTTGCTCGTTGGCCTTCAGTTCCCTGCCCTACACTTCTGGCTCCGTTCTCTATCGCAGGACCCCTGCAAACTATATTTCCCAAGGTGCCCGTCCCACCAGGGAGCAGGAGGGTAGAAACCAGAGTCTTTCCCCTCCTTGCCCTTTTCCTAGGGCATCTACGCCGTGGTCTCAACTCCCAACCAAGCCTCTGCCATGGTTCAGGTTCTCAGGGGGTGCTGGAAAGGCCACCTCCTTTCTTGGACTTTCCAGCCCTATAAATAGCTTCCTGTGGTCACTACCATGTGGGTTGTCTCTTTCCCCTGTTTGCCTTTTCATATCTTCCAACACCTTTGTAATCAGTTTCCCCTCTATTGAAGTTTCTGGAATGAATTGTGTTTTCTGCCTAGACCCTGACTGATGCTGCATCCACGTGGGTTTGTTAAGACCCAGCCCAGAGGGACTAAACTGATGAAAAAACATGGGACAGTCCTATCTTGACCACCTGAAGGAGAAAGACAGTCAAACATCAGGGCAGGCCACAGTTCATCTAGATCTATTCTTTTTGAACTACTGTAATTCATAATATGGGTAGACCATATTCTCCATATCTCCTTATTGATAGATATTTGGATTACTTCTAATTTTTTACTAAGAAGACAATGCTGTGATGAACATCTTTGTAATTCTCTTTTCACACATGTGCAAGCATTTCTTCAGGGTGTATCTAGAATTGAAATTGCTGTATCAAAATGTATGGCATTTTAAAAGACTGTACCAGGATACACTGCCACCAATACTGCGTAGGAGCACCTGGTACGCTGGGTCCTCATGAATATTATATATTATGAATCATTTCAATGTTGGACAATTTGAAAGGCAAAAATGATACTTCATTGTTTTAATTTGCATGTTTGTGATTACTTGTAAGATTGGACACCTTTTTGTATGTTTATTTTTACATTAATTTGTACTGTGAATCACCTGTTCATATCCTTTACCCATTTTTTATTAATCTGTGATATCTCTGTATATATTATAAAAAAGAATTCTCTATTTTAAAAAGAAAATCAGAGTGGGTCAGACAACTCAAAGCAAAGGGCCAGGCCTGTGGTTGCCTGTGAGTGGAGAGGCTACCCTTGTGCAATCGCGGTTCAGCCAGGGGGCCTGGATGCAGCCCCAGCTGTCCCCCACAGGCCCCCTCCACTCTCGTTCTCGGCTGCACAAGGCCCCACCAGCCCTGCCATCCTCTGATGCTATGACATAGTCAGTGCATGGCACATACGTGGGCCAGTGTGCCTCAGCCTTCCAGAGCTCTACGCGGGCCATGCTTGGAGGTCCCATCACCTCCACGAAGGCAGGAAGGAGAGGAAGTCTCCTTAAGCAACGTCAGCAGAACAGGTGTCCGCCTCCCCCACCCCCCAAGCCCAGAGCATCCAGGAAACAAAGACCCTCACAGACTCCTCCTTCCCTCCCCGCCCCACCCCCAAGGCACCTCCATCCCTCAGGCTGAGGGGGTCTGCAGAGACTTTTAGCAGCCTTGCCTGAGGAGAGCTAAGGGAGCTGCCGGAAGACTGTGTTCTCTGGAAACATTATTCAGGAACACAGATATATCATGTAGAAAGGAGGAAAGCTGGGCTTCACAGATTCACTATGGACCTACTACATGCTCGGCACTAAGCTGAAGCCTTTCACATATTTTACATCATTTCATCAGTCTACAAAGGGCGAGGAGCAGACCAAAAACACCCGCCAGGCCCCACTCAACAGACCGTTATTGGGTACCTGCCAGGCACTAAGCATTCCTCAGAGATAAATAAAATATGGTTCCTGCCTTCCAGGAAAGTTAAGAACTTGGGGTCTGGAATCAGTCAGACCTACCTGGGTTTGAGCCCAGACACCGATAATTAGTATTTATGGATGTTGGTAAAGCTATCCTTGGCCACCGAGCCTCAGTTTCCTCATCTATAAAATGGGCATAATAATACTGTCATCTCATTGAGTTGTTGAAGGATTCACATAGGTTACAAGCTTAGCACAGTGCCCAGCAGATGGTAAACACATTTCATTGTGTTGACTGCATTATTATTTTTTAATTGATAAATTTAGGATACATGCACGGTCTTAATGGTAGTAGCATCCAGGAGTAGAGAATCATTTTTGAAGGCTGTTCTTCTGCTAACGCTGTGAATAGATCGCAAAGCTTTCTGACCCCTAAGTAGGGTTAAACACGGCTCTGTCTCATATTGGAAATCTCCAGTAACCTGACCTCAGAGGCATTCCACACGCCCTCAGTCCCCGTGACAGGCCCCGCCACGGCCCCTCCGTGTCGCCGGATGTGGGGCCAAGGTCCAAGGTTTGGAGAGTTTCCGGGACTGGCCGGGTCACCCTGCGGCTCAGCCGTGCCTGGCAGCCCCACCCTTCCTGGCAGCCAGGCCTCCTCCTCGGCCCTCTGAAAGTCTGCCAACGGCCAGGGAAGGGGGAGGGTGGGCAGAGCGAGACGGAAGGTCCTGCTCGGATGTTTGCCCTAAGGAAGCCACTGGGGAAGGGGACGGGTAGGCCGACTTGCTCCGCTCCACCCTCGGGTTCGCCAGGCAGAGACTACAGTCCTGGAAGTGCCAAGTGCGCCCCCTCGTGGGGAGGGATGATGCGCGGTCCCGATCAGCTGCCCACCTCCCCGCCTTCCCGCCCCCAGAGACGCAGCACCTTCACCAGCCCTATTAAACCCTGTGCCATTGATCCACTCACAGTGACCCTATAGGACAGAGTAGAACTGCCCCATACGGTTTCCAAGAAGGGCCTGGTGGATTCAAACTGCCAGCCCTCTGGTTAGCAGCTGTAGCTCTTAACCACTATGTCACCAGGGTTATACCAGGGTTATTAAAAAAATATATATATATATATATCAGACCTAGAACCCAGCACTGTCACAGCTGGAAGTGCCTTTTCACATCCAGTTCCCACAACTTGATGATTTTTCAAGTGGGACTTTTTTTTTTTTTACCATCCCCAGTAAACAGGTGAGAACACTGAGTCAGCTGCTGGCAGTTTATGGCAGAGTTGAGACTAGAAACCACATCTTTTCATTCCATTGCCATAGATATTTTTCAGGACACCACACTCAAAACCAGCAAAGACGGAGAAAGGGCCACCTTCTGGCTCATTCCCCACGCCCGTCTTCCCCCCACCCTGCACACAAACGTCACACCGTCTTGAGAACAGGGCTAGTTCTTTTCTTGGTCCTATAGCCACAAGAACCTGAGTGCCCGGTGGTAGTCTGCTTAAAGCTTTTCGCCTGTCTGATGACTGACCCTCGCCTTTGCTGCAAGACCCTCCTGATTTTTCCAACCCCACTGATCTCAGTCAGCTTTCACTTCCAAAAGCAGGCTGACCCCACCTGTTCTCCAAAAAATGCTTTCTGTCGATGATAGTCTGATCTAGAGGTCAGAAAGCCTTCTCTCAGGGCTATCTCACCCAAACACGAGCAGCGCTGAGGCCCCGGGCAGCTCAGCACCTCAAGGGCAGAGACTGACTTCAGCTCTGTGAACAAAATAACCAGAAGCCTCCAGGCTGCCCCCTGAGAGCAGACCCTGTCACCCCTGCCCTGGCAGAGACAGGCTGAAGCGAGGCCATTTTGGAGCCACTCACTCATCACGGAGGGGGAGATGACCCTTGCCCTGCCTTCTTCCCTGAAAACAAAGTCCTTCCTTTGAGCTCCCCAGAGGCTGGCCTTCTGCTCTGAAATGCAGCCGCAATCCCTTGGGGACCCCCAGGCCTGGCTTGGGACCCCGCTGACACTGGCGCCTCTCCTACAGAGCAGGGTAGGAGGGATGGGCCCTGGGTCCCCACCACCCCACAGGGAGGCTTTCCCAGGCCTTGGGGCCTGCACTCCACCCTGGGTGAGAGGAGGAGGGAGGCCGGCTGACCACCGCTGGTTCCTGTCGTGGGACAGAGCTGGGCCTGAGCTCAAGGACAGGCCAGGACAGACAGTGGTCTGCGTTTTCTGGGACGGCAGCCAGTCCTTGTGCCCTGGGGCTTTCCAGCACTGGTGAGGGTAACAGAGCAGGCATCCGCCGCTCTTGTCTGCCACCCTAGACTCAGGCTGGGCTGAGCATACCCCAGAGGCCAGAGAAACCCAGCAGGAGGGACCACGACCCTCAGCCCTTTCCTTTGGCCACTGCTTTATGACCTGAACAGTGCTGCATTGAGGGGGAAGGGTTATGACCCGAGGCATCTGGGCTGTGCCAGCCTGTGCCCAAGAACCCACAGGATCCAAGTGTGATTGTTTTATTGTGTGGATGCCTTGCCTCCCTGTTGGGCTGCACTGACCGAGGTCATGGAAAAGGCATTTGATTTGCCCTCAAAATTCCTGAGTTCTAATTCCGTGCTTTTGTCTACCTGTGGGACCATGGTCATGTCACTACACCCCTCTGAGCCTCAGTTTCCTTGGATGTAACTTAGGCTGCCCAGCACCTTTCTCTCCTGACTCAGGGTGACTGGAGTGTGAATTTTGGCTTGTGAATGCCACCCACCAAACTCATACGTGGCAACCAGGGGACCACCCTGCCCTGAAAAATTGGCCTGCCACATCTCAGGGTGGGTGATTTTCATGCACCAACACATCCCCGGTTGTTTAAAGTCGAGGAGTATAAGATGGATATGAAAGCCCTAGAGCACACTGGAGTCCCAGGGTGATGCAAGTGATTCTGTGCTCAGCTGCTAAACGAAAGGTTGGTGGCTCATAGTCTATCCAGAGGCACCTCAGAAGAAAGGCCTGGCAGTCTATTTCCAAAAAAATCAGCCACTGAAAACCCTATGGGGCACAGTTCTACTCTGACACACATGAGGTCTCCATGAGTCGGAATCAACTCCATGGCATCTGGCTAAGGTACAATAGTCATGTGAGGGTTTCTTATTGTCATTCAAGTAAGAGTTTTATAAAATCTTAGTGACCTGGTTTAACAACTTCAATTCCATGCAAGGGGGAAATGAAGGACAGGAAGGGGAGTGAGCCATTGGCCAGCAGACGTGGGCTCTCCTCAGGCACTTACCTGAGGCCTGGCAAGCACTCATTCCAGGGCCCCTTGTGGCTGAGAGTGGATGTTAACCCACCTGAGCGGGGGACACTGAGTGGGGCCCCAGCTTGTTATTGCAGGTGGGCCTGGAGGTCTTTTCCCATTTTTCCACTTGGTGGAAGGCCTGACCAGCCTCTCAGAGACTCCCCTGCCCTGTCTGCCTGGGCTACTCTGTGCATATCTGGGGGACTGGTTTCCTTCTAGGAGCCACATTTCTGAAAGCTAAATAATCCTTGAACAGAACCGTGAAGGAGGGCGGAACCAGCCCACAGGAGAAACAAGAAGGTTGCAGGCAGTTCAGCCCAGACTCCCCAAACTGGAGAGCTATCCTCCAACAGGAAAGGGCAGTTGTGTGAGAGCTGATGGAATTGTATCTGACCCCAGAGGTCATGACTAGGGCCCAAGAGAGGAAGTTTATAGAGGGTAGAAAGAACTTTCTAGAAGCTGAGCTATCCCATGAAGAAACAGACTGCCTTAATGGACAGTGAACTCCCAGTGAATGGAAGCGTTCAGGCTTGGACTAGACAAACATGGTGGTGGGGTGGGAATGGTTTCTACAAAGTGGATTCGTGAGTTAAGAATATTGGAGGATCCTCCCCACTTTCTGGGGATTCTAGGATTCTCTGTTCGCCGTGGGATGCGAGTTATCCCTGGTATTAATTAGCAAGCACTGCCTAAGAGGGTTATTCAGAACATAAGCGCTTGGCCAAGCGTGTTGCTGGTACGGCCTGAAGCGCTACACATATTGTATGTATTATCAGCATGTAGGAGGGGCCTGGGCGTCTATCAGAACAGGCAGTTTAATGGGTTATAAACGGTTCTGTTCTCATGTAACATTCTGTTTACACCAAAAAAAAAAAAAAAAAAAAGCGTATCTCTTTCTCTCTCCCCTCCCTGTATAAATAAAGCCCACAGAGGCTCCTCACTCTCGCTGCCATGAAGCTAAATACACCAGCCTGCCGAGCATGTGGCCTTCGTGGTGCCAGGAAAAACAAGTTCGCGCATGAAAATCACCCACCCTGAGATGTGGCAGGCCAATTTTTCAGGGCTGGGTGGTCCCCTGGTTGCCACACATGAGTTCGGTGGGTGGCATTCACAAGCCAAAATCCACACTCCAGTCACCCTGAGTCAGGAGAGGAAGGTGCTGGGCGGCGGCCCATTTCTAAGGAGGCCATGTTGGTGTTTCTGGAGGCTGAAACCCCCTTGGTTGCCATGGAACTTCCTGTCTATCCAGCCACTGCTATCAGCCCGGAACCAGGGCCAGCAGACAGCCAGCTGTAGACCAGCTGTTGAAGTGAGAACGGTGAAGAAGCAGTCTTCATCTTAAAAGGGGGCCCGGCCCAGACCCCCAGGAAACGTCAGATCATAATGGAAGGTTGCTGGGTTCCTTCAGGCAAATTAATATCGACAGACCAGATTGTGTTTTATCTTGTTTTCATCCTGCGCCACAGTGGACAAGTATGGGTATGGCGTAGCTTTTCAGAGCTGGGGGTGGTCAGAGGTCCCCAGAAGGAGTAAAGCTGAGGACAGATGAGAAACCAGAGTCTGAGAGGTGGAAAGCATCTTGCCCAAGGCCTGTCCTACTGTAAGTTAGTAGGGGACCCATGTCTAGAGCCCCCTCTCCTGAATTAGCATTCTCTGTCCACCAAACCCCACTCCACGTGACCCATCTCATGTGGTCCCCCTCCCTCGCCCCACCTTCTCTCTTCCTTTTTTCCAGCTCTTGGGCCTCCTTTCAGACCTTGTTCTGCCTGAAATGTTCCTCCACCTCCTCATGGCAGGCCCTTTTGAGTCACTTCAGCCTCAGTTCAAAAATTGCCTTGTCCGGAGACCTTGCCTGACTGTGAGATCTGCAGCTGGTGTGCTTCTTCTCTGCAGAACGCTATCGTGTGTGTGTGTGCGTGTGCGCACATGTGCGCGCGTGTGTGTTAATGTGTGTTTATTCTGTCTCCTCTCACTAAAATCCAAGTACAAGAAAGCAGGCAACTGTGGGTACTCTATACACATAGTCGAATGACAAAAGGGAGAATTTCATTTTTAATTGCCAGCAGCCCAGAGTCAAGTAGAGACTGTTCTTCTTGAAAATATTTTTAGGTATTCCCTTTTGAATACTGTGGGGGTCTCCCTCAGGTGACTCCCGAGGTCCCTGGGACCCCTGGCAGCACCTCTAGCGTAACCAGGATGCCCCATTCTCACAGACCTGATACCTAACCCAGAAAGGCCGGCCAAGGATCTTGTGGCCCCTTACAGAGCAAATGGGGTTTTCTGAGAATAAGACTCCTTTGTTTTACTTCGAGCTTGCAGAAGGAAAGCTCAGCAGACAGAGGAGGTTGACGGCCTTTCTCTCTTCCCTCCTCCTCCTCTCATAATTGCTTCCCTCCTGTCTTCCTCTCCCATCCTGAGTATTTGTCATTCTCTGCTTGTGGCAAATTGCTTTTCACCTTGGAACATACGGAATGGTTGTTAACTGAGACAGCCTGGAAGGTTTGTTTTTTTTTTTTTTGCTAGCAGGAGTTGTTTGCCCACTGCTGTGGAGTCAATTCCAACGCACAGCGACCCTATAAGACAGAGTAGAACTGCCCCATAGAGTTTCCAAGGAGCGCCTGGCGGATTTGAACTGTGCCGACCTTTTGGTTAGGAGCCGTAGCACTTAACCACTCTGCCACCAGGGTTTCCAGAGGGTGTTTAGAGGTAGAAAATGCTATCGATTACTATCACCAATAGCAGCTTCAGGGAAATTCAATTGGCCAGGCATCATGGCCAGTCAGCAAGGCGGGCGCTGCATGGGGGTGCCTGGGGCTGCAGAGCGGCTCTTGCCCTTGAAGTGCTCTCAGGTCAACAAGGAAAAGACTTCCTTTGACTCCACAAATGTTTTATTAAGCACCTGTTAAATCTAAATACTGATATGCCTGCAGTACGCTTGAGGCCACGTGGAGGAGAAATGCCTGACAATTTTGAATATTCCGTTTTAAGTTCTGTGTAGGGAGAAGTGAACAGGAGAGGAAGGCACCTAGGGACTAAGGAGAAGAGTCTAAGTTACATCTGTGGGGTAGGCAGGAGTCAGCCGGGAGCAGGGCTGGCAGGGAGAGGTGGTTTGTTGGGGAGGGGTCTCGGCAGCAGGACCGCAGGTGCAGAGGTGGCCTGGGTCCCAGGACTGAAAGGAGCCCCTGTGGCTGGAGAAATGAAGGGAAGGGACAGCATGGAGGACCACGAAGAGCTGGGAGTATGTTTGAGAACGGCAAACCGTCTGTTTTCAAAACACCAGAGAACGTGTAAGGTGGCAGTGGAAGATGAGGCTGGGAATATCCATTGGAACGAAGAGCTTGGACTTGTATCAGAGAAGCAATGGGGAGTCGGAGAACGGCTGCTTAGGGCTGAAGCAGGGAGGCTGGAAGCAGGAAGACCAGCCTGGAGGCTGTTGCCAGAGTGAGTGGTGGATGACAAGGCCCGCAGCAGAGTAATGGAAGTGGGGGGACAGTATTGACAGCCAGTACAATAATGACACCAGTGTGGTCTGTATACCCCTCCCCACCACCGATATACGAGGCTCCCAATTCAAATAGCTTCTCAGGTCCCATCCCCAGGTCCCCTCCCCAACACCAGTCCCTGTTGGGGCTGATGGGTGGGTGGGAAACCACCTAGAGAAGAAGTAGGTCCCAGAATGGGGGGAGAAAAGAGGCTGAGAAGCCGGAACAGCTCATCCTGAAAGCAGGCTCCCATGAGGTACCTCCCAGCCCTCCTCCACTCCTGTGGCTGCACATGTGATCACACGCACACACTCAATCACAAACCCACACATACACACACACATACCAGCTATACACATACACAAACCACATACACACAACTCATACACTCTCGTACAAACCACACACATACACTCATGCACACACACACACAAAACTACATAAACACACAAACCACATATACACAACACCCACTCACTCACACACACTCACATATGCACACACACACTCGCACACTCACATGCACATACCTACTCACACAGAGCCCAGAATTTCCCTGTTATTATTTTGCCTGAAATGCCAGTGGCTGCTAATTAAGCAGGGGAACAAAATTCCCTTGGAGAGAAGTCTATTCAGACTCACAGCGGTTTAGGAACAGAGGGAACCCTTGGGCACTGGGATGCTCAATCGATCATAAAATACTTCTACCATGAGAAAATGCATCCCCTTGCACCAGTCAGCTGATCTGCAAACCTCTGAGCCACTGGCAAGGGGGAGAACGTGGGTCTGCGTGGTTCTGTTCAAGACAGCAGAGCAGTGGGAGAAGCACACGGCTGAGGCACTAGGAGGCTGGAGTTCCAGTCTAGGCTCGCCACTGGGTGAATCCCTCCCCCTTTCTGGGCCTCGTTTTCCCCATCTGTAAAATAAAAGGACAGAGAGGTTGACTCTAAGATCACCCCCCGCCAACCATCTCTGACCTTTGGTCTCTATGAGTATCCTGGACCCCATTACCAACCCAGGAAGGGCATGGGGTGGGGGATGATGAGGACCCCTGCCTGCCTTCTGCCCTCCTGCCCTGGAGCCCGGCCTTCATCATGCCCATTCTAGGCCCTTTTGTTTGTTAACAACTTGATGAAAAGGAATGAGCTGTCAGGCACAGCCGCTGCCTGCTGGCACATTGCTTACTGGTGCGTCTGATGGAAGAACGCCCGTCCCTGCCAGCCTCGCCCCGTCCATCAGTGCGGCTGGCTAAGCCAGGTAAGGTTTCAGTGGCTGCTGGTGGCATCCACCCAGCAACAGGTCTGGCCAGTTCCATCTCCTCGTCCCTTTCTAACTGGGCCTTGGACAGCTTTCAGGACTTCCTGACTTGTCAGCATGCCCACAGCCAAGGGCCCCCTCCACCTGCCCTGCGACTTAAGGAAGATAAGGAAATCCCGTGGCAGGCGGGCCAGGGCCCGATGTCTGCGACGCCTGGCCTGGATGGGCTGCTGGGAGGGGAAAGCGGGGCCTTGAGTGCTTTGCTTTTGCTCCCAGCCACTGCTGTGGAACTCAGACTGGAAGAAGCTGAGAAAGATAGGAAACAAGCCATGGGGGAACAAGTCACCTAGTCAGAGACATAAGAAGAGTGAACATCAAGGAGGAGTCCCTGCATGGAGAAAACAGTTAAGGTGCTTTGCCGCTAACCAAAAGGTTGGAGGTTTGAGTCTACCCAGAGGTGCCTGGGAAGAAAGGCCTGGCAATCTACTTCCCAAAAAATCAGCCACTGAAAATCCTATGGAGCACAGTTCTACTCTGACATCCAGGTGTCACCAGGAGTCAATTTGTTGGCAACTAGTTTTTTGAAGTCCAGAAAAATTAAGCTGGGTCTGCAACAGGCAGGAAAAGCAAGAGGAGAAAGGGAGTCTTATGTTCCCACCCCCAACTCCCGACCTTTCCCCCCAGTCTCCCCGAGCCTTCCAAGGTGCTTCCCCCCTCTCCGCCCCCCAGCCTCCCTAGGCTCTTCCCAGGCTCCTTCCAGCTTCCCTGGCCTCCATCCAAGCTGCTGAGAGCTGGACAGTCACACGGGACAGTCTCGGGTTAAGCCTCAGAATCACACACCCAGCAAGGGGTTTGGCTTTCCTTCCTCCCACCTCGCTTCACAGCTCTTCGGGGGAAGGGTAGAATAAGCAGACCCAGCCCAGAGGAACCAGGCTCAGAAGGCCTACTGGCACCCCCACCCCAGCACCAAAAGAGCCCCAGCCTAGCCCACAGTGGGAGAAATGGGACCTGGAAGGGCTGGAGGGCCACTGACCACCCGAAGAAGCATTGGCCCCAGACCCCAGCTGGGTTGGCAACGGCTCTTGGCTCAGATGAATTCCCTTGAAAACAAGTCTCTGCTACTCACGTCTTTCCTCCAGTTGGCTAACAACAGAGTTGGAGTTGCTGGCTTGAGTCCTTTTTTCCTTTTAAACTCTTCACTTGTCTTATCTGCTGCTTGGGAAAAAAAAAAAAAAAATTTTTTTTTTTTTTTTTTGAAGTAAGGCGTATCACAAGGCCCTTCTACTTTTTAACGTTTCTTTATGGAAACATTCAAATTGCAACTACCCCAGGTGTTTTCATGGCCCTTGTCTGTGTATAAAACACTTGCACAAATCTTTGCAAAAGCCTCAAACTGCAAACAAGGCAGGTGATACCGTTCCCACTCACAGGAGGGCTCCTGAGACCTGGACACACGGCTGGTCAGGTAAGGACACAAGTACCCAGATTCTGCCAAAGGAGAGCCTGGGGCAAGTGTTCCTGAGGCCTCTCAAGAACCCAGCAGCCCTGACAAGGAGAGTGGTGCAGCCTTCCCAAGGGCGGATTAACCAGTAAGCAAGGTACGCACTGGCTTACTTGTGCTTACTTGCTAATCTGCAGTGCACAGTTTCACGTGGGTTTCATCACATCTCTGATGATGGTGAAAAACAGGTGAAACTGCGCACTACAGATTAGTAAGTAAGCACAAGTAAACCTGTGCGTACCTTGTTTACTGGGTAATCCTTCCCTGATCTCCCCACAAGCTGAATTGCCCTTTAGTGTTTTGCCCCAGGTGACCTCATATATGGGAAAACTGGGCAGCACGTGGATGTCTTCAGAGCTAAGGAACCTGCCTTGTTAATCCCTATGAGGACGAAAAGCTTAGCCCCCACAAGAGGGAAGGGGAATGACTGGGGCTACGTTTTTGAGTACCTAGTGAGTGAACTCAAGGACCCTATAAACATCATCACATTTTAAGCACAACAGCAACCTTATAAGGTGGGTATTGTCCCTCTTTTGTAAATCAGAAAAGTGAAGCTCAGAAAGATGAAGTAATCGCCAAAGCAATGCATAGGAAAATAACGGGGCCAGGATTTGAACTCAGGTCTTTTGGGCTCCACAACCTTTGGGCTGTCACGTCCCAAACCCATAAGGCCCCCAGAGTAGTTTCCCACTGTGGAGTGAGAAGGCAGAGCCCCCAGAGTGAGCTTGGGCAGATGGTTCTCTGTACATCTGACCAAATCTCTTCTTTGACTTTCAGATAGCCCCATCCCCGAAAAGGGGCTGGCTCTAAGTCCTTTTGATGCTTCTTGTTGTTAATTGTGGTTGAGTTGATTCTGACTCATAAGACTGACAGTCCTGGGGGGAAATAGGAATAACAGATTCTATTCAACACTGAATATTCTTTATTGAGTCCCTTCCACGTGCCTCTCCCAGAGCTACATGTCTGGGCAAACTTAAACCAGACTTGGTCCTTGTCCTCAGAGGACTTCTAACAGGAAGCAGAAGGGACCATGAGAATGACATCTTGGCTTCTTCTGACCTTCTGTTGCCATGAGTGGAGGCTGGGAAAAGATGGAGAGGTTTACTGTCACGACAGCTCAAAGGGTCAGAATCCTTGATGTTCTCAGCAAACTCCTCCTCTCTACAGCGAAGCCCAGGGGGTCGCGTCTCCCATTCCCTTGCCTTGCCTAGCAGCCCCTCGGGGAGAGGCCCTTTTAAAGTATGATTGACAGACTCGTTGACTGGTCTCAGGAGGTCTCCAGAGGGTTCCCTCCCAGCCTCCTGTCTACACAAGGGCGTGTGCTTCAATCCACAGGGCTACTCTAGGGGCTAGGGTTGGGGATTACAAGGACAGCCTCACCTCTGAGCCACAGGCATGGTGGCAGGCTTGGAGAATCTGCATGTTGGGACAGAAGGACCCTTTGAGTAACTTCGATTCTACTTTCATTCACAGAATGCCTACCGTGTGCCATTCATTTTGCCAGAGCTGGAGAGAAAGACTCAGTAAGTTTAGGCCCAGCTTGAACTGGAGAATGGTGACTCCGAGGCCACCGGGGCAGGCAGACTGTCTCTCATCTAAGGAGAGGTTTAAGTGGCCCAGAGAAGAGTGGACCAGGTGCTATAGGGGTTTCTGGTCAGGGAAGAAATTAACTCTGCTCAGGGACATCAAGGGGGGGCTACATGGAGGAGATGACACCGAGGTGGAGTTTGGAAGGCAGTAAGATTTTGACGAGAGGAATTAGAAAGAGAAGGGCAGCTTGGTTCCATGGAAAGACCAGCGGGAAATATGGTCCAAGTCCTGGATCAGCCACGTTCCCGCTGGTGGACCCACTTAGCTTCTCTGAAGCTACATCCTCATTTTGGGGATGAAGAAAATAATTCCATGATCCTGGGAAGTGCCTTCCTGTGCACACTCTACTCTCATACCTGGCAGGAAGACCCCTCTTTCTGTCTCCTCAGCCACTTCTCCCCCAAGCACAGCCTTCTTGAAACAGGAAAACTAGAGGGCAGAAATAAAATATCCAACATGATTGCTGGGACAGTCTTTAGCTGTCATTCAGTGTATTCTGACATTCCTCGAATAGGGAAACTAAGACCCAAGATGTTACATGACTTGTTCAGGGCCACCTAGTCAGTGAGTGGCAGAGCCAGGGCTTGAAGCTTCTTTCAGTCACAGCCCAAGCGGTCTCCCTAAGTGGATCCTGACATCTTTGGATCATCTTATTTTGGGGGGGAAATGGTCAGTCCTTCCCACCCCATCCCCTACCCTGGCCCTCAGGGTCAGATCAGGCCTATGTTCGTGTCTCCATCCATAGCAGCTTCTTGTGTCTACCATGTTCTGATGTCTATTGCTGACAAGCATATGAGTCAGGATTTATGGGATCAGCCCCTAGCTGTGGAAGTCAGTATCAAGTCAATAGAACAGCCCCAGCCTGAGACCAAAAGGCCTAGAATCTGAGGATCCTTCAGCCTGTCTCATTCATGGCCTTATCAGGCCTCACTGTTGGCCTCATCAGGCCTCACTGTTGGCCTCGGGCAGAAAGGGAAACCGATGACAAGATTCTGCTCCTGTTCCCAAGATGGCTTCCTTCCTTGAGGTCTTTACGCAGAACTGGAGAGGTGAGGGCTTGCCAAGGGCAACCAAGGAGGCTGGGCCACTGGCATGTGGTGGGAGACACCAGGGATAAGTCATCTTGGGCTGTGAACAATAACATCTCCTTGACTGATATCTCACAAGACCCAAAATGCCTACAGTGACACCACCATGCCTGTGGCTGCAGGGAAGACAGCGGTGGGTCGCCTCCCAGGCTCAGACTACGCTCAGGGTGGTATTTGCAGGCTGTGGCCGAGTCTGTCACATGGGGAGAACAGCTACTGGGGCTGGAACTCATGCCTGTGCCTTTGTGTCAGACGGCGGTGGCTTCGTTTAGATTGCTATTACCTCTCCCACTGTGTACATCCGCTCCTGGGTTCTGTGGCTGCTGGAGGCTCTCTCAGGAGGCAGGCAAGCCTCAAAGCAAAGCTACAAAGTCAGGGGGTGACTGCTGTGCCTGCTACCCCAGGACTTGGCCAGTGGGAAGGGAAACAGACCGACGCCTGGCAATGCCTCCTGCCCCCTCCAGCTGCCATCTCCCCTTGGATGGACTGGCGTGGCAGTCTGGCTACATTTCATAGGACGCTGGGTGTGGAGCTTTATTTCACTCTGTACTTACAGTGGAGTGAACCAAGTCACAGATGCTGAAGGTCCAGGCCACGACTGGGAATGAAGGCAGTCAAACCTATGACAAGATCTAGGTGACACTGAAAGACTCCCACCTACAGCAAACAGCACAGAACCTCAGAGCTAGAAATGACATCCTAGACCATCTGCTCCAAACCCCTCATCCTACAGCTGGGGCCACTGAGGTCCCAGTCACAGAGACCTGCCCTGGTTACAAAGGAGTGAGGGACACTGTGTGGACTCCAGGCAGGACAGGGATGGCTTCCTCTACATGGGGGGAAGCAGTGAATTGGAGTTCCTGGGGAATTGGTCACCACTGATGGAGTGGGACAGTGCTAGAGGAGGCTAATCCTTAAGCCTCTCCCTCAACACTCACCCACCCGCGGCCCTAGCTGGATTTCCCACTGCAAAATCCTATCCTTAATGTACAAAACACACAGAACCCACTCTTAGAGGCCAATGGTAAATGACACATTATGACAAAATCCTTAGCCCTTATTTTAGTCAATAATTGCCAGCTCCTCCCTCAGGAAACCATTTCCCAGGTTTCTAACAGGAGGCCAATGGATCCATGAAACAACACCCTGCTTTGTTTTGACCTCCTGTTGCTACAGGTGAAAACAGGTAATGGGGAGAAGTAAAGGCTGATGGCAAGGAGAAAACTGGGCATGGAGGGAAGACCCCGGTCAGCTGGGAGCTTAGGCTCGGAGAAGCAGGATTCCTTTCAACCAAAAATCAAATCCAAATCCATTGCCGTCGAGTCAATTCCAACTCATAGCAACCCTATAGGATAGAGTAGAACTGCCCCACTGGGTTTCCGAGAAGTGCCTGGTGGATTTGAACTCTCGACCTTTTGGTTAGCAGCCGAACTCTTAACTACTATGCCACCAGGGTTTCCAACTTTGGTCAGTCTCTCCAAATTTTACTAAAAATCAGGCCAGTCAAGCAGTTTTTAAAAGCTCCAAATTATAAACATCAGGAGAGAACAAGGCCATAGTTCTCAAATTTTAGTGAGGACCAGTATTCCCTGGGGAGCTTGTAAAATGAAGATTAACAAGCCCCTTCCCTAGATTCAGAAGGACTGGGTAATGACCAAGAAACCTGTATTCTAGCAAGCTCTCCTACCTCCAGTGATTCAGGCATGGGTGGAGGACCTCAGTCACCAGGGAAATTAAGTTTTCATGAGCAATGACATCTCAGGTTCCTTGTAGAGCCTCCGGAACCAGGCGGAACACAGAAGCTCAGCTTACCTGCCTCTGAAGTATGTGGAGCCAGAGGACAAGCCCCAAATGGAAGCTGAGAGAGAAGCAAGACCCCAGGCCAGAGCCACACATTCGTGTTTCAATGAGTGAGGCAGGTGGAGAGAGCTTGGGTGGGTAGGAGCCAGGGGCAGAGCCAAGGGGTTAGAGAGCTGGGGCTGCTGAGAGCAAGGAAACAAGGAACAGAAGGCAGGGAGGTGGGCTGGGTGAGCAGAGGGTGGTTTGGGAGAGTGCCAGGCCCAGCAGGCTCCATGTCTCTACCCCTCCTCGGCCTGGGACACAACGGACACTTGCTGAGCGAGGAAGGCCAAACACTAAATGGTCTACACAGTCCACCACAGCTGAGCAAAGAGCGCTAACAAAAAGAATGTGGAGAGATGTAAATAGCTGAGTTCCATGAACACTGGGTTCCTCTTTTTTCCTATGAAGTTTGCTTAGGCTCATAATAAAAAAAAATAAACACAGGGAAACTACACTTATTCCACACAGTCATTTTTGGGTGGTAAGTTTTGTATTAAATGAAAAATTCATATGCGTGGGCTGAACTTCCCATCACATCAGCCAAAGCACGGGCGCTGGGAAGAGGGGCAGATGTGGGGAGGGTTATGCCCTCAAACACCCTTCCAAAGCCTCCTCCATCCCCCACAAACCCTATGCCATCCTGAGCCCCCTGCAATGTCCTCACTCCTCACAAGCAGGCAGGGGTTTGCCAAATTAAATTCTTTTTATCCATTAGTGGGAAATGGGAGCGACAGGAAGTCTGGAGTACTGGAAAGCGCACACTAGACCAGAAGTCAAAATATGGGAGTTCAAGAACTGACTTGTCATTTGTGAGCTTGAGGAAAGTCACTTCTCCCAACAGAGCCTCAGTCCTCCCAACTGTACAATAAGAGAGTATTAGTTACCTGTTTGCTGCATAACAAACCATTGCCAAAAGTTGCAGCTTGAAACAGCAAACACTTATTATCTCATGTTTCTGTGGGTCAGGGATCTGGGTGTGGATTAGCTGGACAGTTCTGGCTCAAGGTCTCTCATGAGGATGCAGTCACATGGTCAGCCAGAGCTGCGGTCATCCTGTGGACTGTGTAGACCATTTAGTGTTTGGCCTTCCTCGCTCAGCAAGTGTCCCTAACTGGGGGAGAATCCACTTCCAGACTCACTCATGTGGCTATTGGCAGGTTTCAGAAGGCCTATTTCTGAGTTCAGTCACATGGTTATAGGCAGGCCCCAGTTTCTCACTACATGAATCTCTCATAGGCTGCCCCACAACATGGCTACTGGCTTCCCCCAGAGCAAGTGATTCAAAATTGAGAGAGGGAGAGAAGGAAGGAAGTAAAGAAAAGAGAGAGACGAAGCCAAGATGGGAGCCACCATCTCTTTTTTTCTTTTCATTTCTAAATCTTATTTATTTTGTTGCTGTTGTTGAGAATATGCACAGCAAAACATACACCAATTCAACAGTTTCTACATATACAATTTAGTGACATGGATGACATTCTTTGAGTTGTGCAACCATTCTCACTCTCCTTTTCTGAGTTGTTCCTCCCTCATTAATATAAACTCACTGCCCCCTAAGGTTCCTATCTAGTCTTTCAAGTTGCTGCTGTCAATCTGATCCCATATAGATAGTTCTTAAAAGGGCATAATACTCAAGGCAGACCTTTTCTACTGCTTAAGCTAAACTACTATTTGGTTTTAAGATGACTTCAGGAGATATTTTTCTTTTAAGGTTTAAAGATTATCTCAGGGCAATAGTTTCAGGAGCTTATCCAGCCCCCATGGCTCCAGAAAGTCTAGAGTCCTTGGGAATTTGAAATTCTGTCCCGCATTTTCCCCGTTTTGATCAGGCTTCTTGCATGGAATCTTTGATCAAAATGTTCAGTAATGGTAGCCAGGCACATCCAGCTCTTCTTATCTCATGGCCAAGGAGGCAATTGTTCATAGAGGCAATTAGCCACACGTTACATATCTTTATCCTATTCCGGACTCTCCTTCTTCCTCTGTTGCTCCAGTTGAATAGAGACCAATTGTTATGCCTTGGATGGTCCCTTGCAAGCTTTCAAGACCCCAGGTACTATGCAATGAACCAGGAGATAGACCAGAAGCACTAAACACGATATTAGGCCAATTAACTGAGATGTTTCATGAAACAATGACCCTAAACCTCTAAACCAAGGAACCAAATCCCATGTGGTATTTAGTTGTACATTAGCAAGCCACAGTCTCTTTATACACATTTTTATAAACCTTCTGCTATACTGTATTCTCTAGTGAGCTAGTCACTAACTCCAGTCCACTCTCAAGGAGAGAGTTACTAAGTGCCACCTCTTGAGGGGAGTAGTGTCAAAGAATATGTGGACACACCTTTAGAGCAACTACAGGGAGCTAGATTCAATGGTCTCCAAGGTTCCAGGTCTGTGACTGTGGTCCCCCAGCCCTTGGTATATTAGGCATGATGGACATCAAAGGATCAGAGGTGTCTGCTGGCCTCCCTCTAGGTAGACTGTGCTGTCTTATAAAAGGAGACTTGTCCATAGGGAGGGCCTAGAAAATGGGCCTGGAGAATGAGAAGGTGTGCTTCTGAGAGGGAAGCACAAATCAAGAGGGCTGCGAGTCTCTCCGATGACTCCATTGCCTTACAGTAGCTGCTGGAAGGGCTCTATAAGCCACTGGAAGGGCTTGGATACCCCCTGCTGCAGGCAAGAAGCAATTTCCAACCATCTCAATGGTTCTGGCACCTGGCAGCTGGGTCTGGGACTCTCCAGAGCAGGGAAGGCCAGCATAGATGTCCCCACATTCCTAGAAAGGACTAGGAGGGGAGATGTTAGGCACTAGGGATAAACTAGGAGGAATGCAGAGTCAATCTTCTCCTCCCAACCAAGAAGAGAGGGGAACAGAAAACCACTTAGAATTGGGTTCTCTTAAGAGACATTGTAGTGTGAGATGAACTGCCGGGTCTGGGTTTGAACGCTGGCTCTGTCAGTACTAACTCTACCCCTGACCTATCTAGGTTTGTTTCTGTATCTACAAAATGGGCATAATAATAGAGTTTATATCTTAGAGCTGTGGAAATTAAATGAAGAAACCCATTTAGGCCCTTAAAACAGTGACTAGCACGTAATTGTTGTTGTTAGGTGCCGTCTGTTTGGTTCTTACTCGTAACGACCCTATGTACAACAGAACAAAACACTGCCCGGTCTTGCTCCATCCTCATAATCGTTGTTATGTTTGAGCCCATCATTGCAGCCACTGTGTCAATCCATCTTGTTTAGGGTCTTCTTTTTTTCTACTTACTCTCTTCTTTACCAAGCATGGTGTCCTTCTCCAGAGACTGTTCCCTCCTGATAACATGTCCAAAGTATGTGAGATGAGCCCTCGCCATCCTTGCTTCTAAGGAGCATTCTGGCTGTACTTCTTCTGAGGCAAATTTTTCATTCTTCTGTCAGACCAGGGTATATTCAATATTCTTTGCCAACACCATAATTCGAAAGCATCAATTCTTCTTTGGTCTTTGTCTTAGTCATCTAGGGCTGCTATAACAGAAATACCAGAAGTGAATGGCTTTAACAAACAGAAGTTTGTTCTCTTATCATCTAGTAGACTAGAAGTTTCAATTCAGGGCACCGGCTCCAGGGGAAGGCTTTCTCTCTCTGCCAGCTCTGGAGGAAGGTCCTTGTCATTAGTCTTCCCTTAGTCTAGGAGCTTCTCTGTGCAGGAACCTCAGGTCCAAAAGATACACTGTGCTCTTGGCATTGTTTTCTTGATGGTAGGAGATTCCCCTGTCTCTCTGCTCACTTCTTTCTTTCATATCTCAAAAGAGATTGGCTTAAATTGTAGATCAATCTTTTAGATTGAGTTCACATAACTGCCACTAATCCCAGTTTATTAACATCATAGAGATAGGAAAATCACACCAGATGACACAATGGTGGACAATCACACAATTCTGGGAAACATGACCTAGCCAATTTGATGGATATTTTGGGGAACACAATTCAATCCATGACATTCCACCCTTTGATCCCCCAAACTCATGTCCTTGCCACATGTAAAAAAATTCACCACATCATATCGTAGCAAAAGTCTTAATTTCAACTCCAAGTCCAAAATCCAAAAAATTTCTCTCCATCTATGAAATCTAGAATACCAGTTATCTTCTTCCAAAGTACAGTGGTGGTACAGGCACAAGCTAGACATTTCCATTACAAATGGGAGAAATTGGAGGGAAAGAAGGGGTAACAGGCACTAAAGAAGATAGCAGAACACATTACATTAGCCCTCAGAGCTCGAAAATAATTATCTGAGACCGTTCACACAATGGCCCTACCCTCCAGACTCTAGGTATTGTCCACACTTTCTGGATTCTGAACAGAGGTCCCTCGGCCTTCCAGGGCTTCAGCTCTGCCTTTCAGGCCCATTGGAATGGCAACTCTTCTCCCTCGGCTTTGGGCAGCCATGGTCTCCTAGCCCATCTGAGTATCAAATCCATCGTTTGAGACCCCAGAAGTCCTACCCTTTGAGACTGAGGCAGCTCTGCTTCCTGGTTCCTTGAGCTCTCGGCCCCTTGGGTCTTATCACTGCTTCTGCCCTGCTGGGTCAAGTGTTCCGAAGCTCTGTAGCTCTACCGATAAGTGCCTAAAGGCACCCCACTTCACCAGTAAACTTCAGCCAGAAGGCACTCAGCTCTCTTGCTCTGTGGATCAGCAAGCCTAGTTCCACCAATAAGTGCTCAGAGGCACCCCACTCTGCCAAGAATCCTCCTGTGTAAAGGCACTCAGTTCTCTCTCTCCATGGGTCACCTCCAGTGCTGTCTCCCACTGGTCTCCTGGTTCTGCTATTGCTGGTTCTCTGCTGCTGCCATACCCATAATTCCACCAAGGCAATCTAGGCTTTTACTGTCAGACACATTAAAACTCTTCCAGCCTCCTTTCGGTTTAAACCACTTCCACATTTTAGGATCTGTTAGAGCAGCACCCCACTCTCGGTACCAAATTCTGTCTTAGCTACTTAGTGCTACTTTAACAGAAATACCACAAATGGATGGCTTTAAGAAAGAGAAATTTATTCTTTCATAGTTTAGCAGGCTAGAAGTCCAAATTCAGGGCCCCAGCTCCAGGGGAAGGGTTTCTCTCTCCATTGGCTCTGGAAGAAAGTCCTTGTCATCAATCTTCCCCAGGTCAAGGAGCTTCTCAGCACAGGAACCTCTCTCTGGTCCTAAAGACATGCAGTGCTCTTTGCATTGTTTTCTTGGTGGTATGTGGTCCCCCTGTCTCTCTGCTCACTTCTCTCTTTTATAGCTCAAAAGAGATTGGCTTAAATTGTAAATTAATCTTGTAGATTGAGTTTACATAACTGCCACTAATCCCATTTCATTAACATCTCAGAGAGAGGATTTACAACACATAGGAAAATCACATCAGAAGACAAGATGGTGGACAATCACACAATACTGGGAATCATGACCTAGTCAAGTTGACAGATATTTTGGGGGGACACAATTCAATCCATGACAGTCTTCCTTATTCATTGTCCAGCTTTTACATGCATATGAGGCAATTGAAAATACCATGGCTTGGGTCAGGTGCACATTAGTCCTCAAAGTGACATCTTCGATTTAAAGAGGTCTTTTGCAGCAGGTTTGCCGAAAGCAATATGTCCTTTGATTTCTTGATTGCTACTTCCCTGGGCGTCGATTGTGGATCCAAATAAAATGAAATCCTCGATGTCAATCTCTTCTCCACTTATTGCTTATTGGTCCAGTTGTGAGGATTTTGTTTTTTTTATGTTGAGATATAACCCATACTGAAGGCTATAGTCTTTGATCTTCAGCAGTACATAATTAAAAAAAACCAAACCCATTGATATCAATAGCAACCCTATAGGGCAGAGTAGAACTGCCCCAGAGGGTTTCCAAGGAGTGCCTGGTGGATTCGAACTGCCCACCTTTTGGTTAATAGCCATAGCTCTTAACCACGGCACCACCAACATTTCCAGTAGATAATTAGCACTTATAAATCATAATATTAATACCAGAATTACAAAAGACATTAACTGCACAATGAGCATGGGAATCCCCTTCATTTACACAGATGACAAAGGGTTCTCAGGCTTCTGCTTGAATGCCCCAGGGCCCGGAAGCTCACTACACGTTCGGCAGCTTAGGACTCCAGTGTTTCCCCTCAGCTGGACAACTCAAGCCTGAATCAGAAACGATAATCAGCCTTTCTGGGGCTGCCCCCTCTGCCTCTCTTCATTTTGATCCCAACAGCAAACAACAGTTTTGAATTTCAAATAGCCCTGAACATATCAAAGGAGAAATAAAAGCGTTCTCTCCTGTTTTAGCTTGGCAATCCCCTGTTACACCTTGTTTCATTTTAAAGCCATATCATAACTGAAACATTTGGTCTAAAAATCCCTGTGTTAAGGAGCTGGGTAAGGAAGGTGTTTGCTCACAAGGCTGATTAAACCACTTCAGACTGGGAGTGTGGGGGGGCGTGTGGGTATCACGTGCATGGCGGGGAGACAGCGTGTGTGTGTTTGTGGCTGCAAGGATGTATACACGTGTATATGTGTTGTATATGTGCATGGATGCAGGGCGAGTGGTGTGCTATGTGTGGGCACTTTGCATGTGTTTGTGTGGGTGTAGGAATATACGCCTATGTGTGTGCAGGACTGTGTGTGTGTGTGTAAATGTACATGTAGCGATGTGTGCATTGTTTGTGTGTATCTGAATGCTGTTTGTGGGGGGACGTAGGTTTGTGCTTGTGTGTAGCAGGGCGTGGTGTGTAGGAGTGTGTGTACACATATGTGTAAGAGTGTGTGTGCAGGACTGCGTGTGTGTTTGTGCCGCTGTATGTGTAGCAATGTGTGTGTTGTTTGTGTGTACGTGTATGTTGTTAGTGTGGGGGGATGTATGTGTAGCAGTATGTAGTGTGTAATGTATATAGGAGTGTGCGTGTAGGAGCATTTGTGGGAATGTGTTGTGTATGTGTATATTGTTTGTGGGGGGATGTATGTCTGAGTGTGTGTGTAGCAGTGGTGTGTGGTGCATGTGTGTAGGAGTGTGTGTAAATGTGTAGTGGTGTGTATGTGTGTGCAGGAGTGGTATGTGTGTGTGTTTAGGTATGTGGGTGTGGTGAGGACCATCTTGGGGATCTCTGGAAAGGCACGGTGTTCCCCAACTACAGGGCAGTCGCAAAGCTCGGGTGCATTTCTTTTCCTGCCAACTTTCCCACTCTTCTCGGGAAGCTGCATTTGTTGGCCAGAGTTTGAGATTTCTTTTATTGAGGCCTCTGGAGAGACATTCCAAGAGTGAACACAGAGCACAAACCCAAGAAATAAAATCACACGTGGAGCGTCAAAGGCGCGAGGGGGGAGGGTGTCAAAAACCCCAGAGAAGATACAAAGGCTCAAAGTTCTGTAACCCCTATCTCTGCAAAGAGGAAGGAGGGTCGGCCCACCCCCACCCCACCCCACCCCACCCTCACCGCACCCCCACCCTACCCCTACCCCACCCCACCCTTACGCCACCCCTACCCCGCCCCACCCCCAACTCCAGGTCTGGATTTCTTAAATTGGCCTCATCAGCAAACATCTGCCGCTTTCTAAATCAAAGGTGAAGATCAGAACACGGCCGCTTTGTGTTTTCATTAGGTATTTTAGCACATGCGATGAGGACATTCAGATTCGATTTCCCTGTTTTGTATACACACGTAAGTCCGCGCTAAGAGGATTACTCTTCTCGGAGCCTCGTCCCTCCTAAGGGCTCCAGGCAAAGGAGGCTCTAGTTGGACAGCGTCTTCTCTAATTCCGCGGGCTTTTCTTCTTTGCCTCAGGGTGCAGACATCTAGCCTGCTCCTAAATCCACCCACCTCACAGACTCCGGGATAAAGAGGGTCCCCAGCTCCATTCTGGCCCTGCCCCCGGCTCCTTAATAAAACTGAAGATGTACATTAGAGCTTGGTTGAGCAGCAGCCAGAAAGGGAAAGGGCAGCCTCATGGAAGTCTCGAAGACAGACCCCCACAGAAAAATGTAGCCTTTTTACCTTCCCTCCGGTGAATGGCTTTTCGAGGGTTTTCATTAAGGGCCTGGTCTGCTGGTGCAGAAAGCCTCACAGATGTTAACATTTTTTTTCATCCCGGGGTTAAGATGTCTTCCATAAGCTTTTACTCCTCATTTGTTACTTCTTTATTATCCGGGAGGGTTTGCCGCCTCCCTCTTCTGGTCTCTCTGAAGAGAGCAGCGGTAGCTGAGCCTGTCATTATCTCCACCCTTTTCTCCAGCCTCCAGAGGCAGCCCGGGCCTCGGACCCCATTGTGGCAAACAGCAGGTAGCTGAGGCGGGCGGTCACTCCTCGGGCCCCTTTGTGCTGCAGCCCCCTCCTCCCCTGCCGCTTGGCTCTGGGGATGTGAAAGGTCAGGGGCGTGCGTGCCAAGCTTCCATACCTGAGCTTTTGTTTGGGGCTGTAGGCAACTGATTCTAGAAGCAATTTCTAGAGAAGCAGCCTAGAGACTCCCTTCTGCCCCTTTACCATTTTGGGGGGCTGGGGGTGGGGAGAGATAGGAGGGTTAGTTTAGGTCATCTGCTGCCAAAAATGCCCTGAGAAAACAACTTTCTACCCAGAGGATGGCTCAGAGCTGGATTCAGATGGAAGCCTGAAGTCTCTGAGATGTTGAGCAGTGTGGTTTGTAATATATAGTGTTTCCTTGGTTTTGACTATCCTCTGTCCCTAGTCCTGAAAACCCAGAACCTATCTGCAACCTCAGTTTCCTCATCTGTCAAATGGGTAAGATTGTTGATTATTCTGGCTGTTGGTTGTTGCTCCATGGATCTAATGAGGCAATGTAGAAAGTGTTTGGCAAACCAGAAAATTCTATACTATATTATTTTTGCCACTAATGGCTGTGTGTATCCTGACTTGCACATAAACTATCATTTGACGAAGATTAATTTTTCTGAAAGCTACAGAATAGATGTGCAGACAGATTTAAGGAGCTCAAGGCATGCAGTTCCGAGCCCTGTCCAAGCTAAATGCCCTGAGAACAAGGGGAGGTCTTAGGGCAAGACAGGCTCTGCTGATGGCAAACTCTCTGAGGCCGCTCTGTGGGACCAACTGTGGAAAATCTGTGCATGCGCATATGTAAGGAGAGATGGAAGGGACCCAGGGTGCTCGATGATCACCAGATTAATGTGAGGGCATGGCAACATGGCTGCAGTAGAGCCAGTGTGGACAAGGCTGCCCGGTGGCAGCTTCTAGACTGCCCAGGCCTTACCTGAACTATTGGGGCTGTTCTGGACATCCCATCTTAAGAGAGCTGTGGAGGTCCAGGTCCTGCTCAAGGGAAGGAGATCAGAATTGTGAGGGGACAGGAAATTCTGCTCAACAAGGATTGGCTGGAAGAGCTGAGGCTGCTTCTCCTCTGCATGACAGAGCTCAGTGACGCAATGCCAGTTCTCTGGAGGACCATTGTGGGGAAAAGGAATTGGGCTCATTCTGTGAGACCCTGAGGGTTGGAATTGGGACTGAAGAGTGGAAGTGTAAATAAGGAAGTTTTGAAAGGGAAATATTTCAAATGCTCAGAATTTGTCAAAGAATGGAATGGTGTGCTTTATAAAGTAGTGAGCACTCCATCACTGAGGGTAATTCAGCAGAGTGTGGGATATTGGGAGGAAGATTTAGCCACCGGAACAGAGAGGGCCAGGGAGGAATCTATTTAATAACCATTAATTTAGGCCCAGCAAATCCTTTCTAGTCATGAAATTCTCCCATGCTTTGCATTTATTAAGAACACTCTTAATTTCTTTATAATATATGACTACTTAAAGTAAAGCCATATTATTGCCTTGTACCGTTTATGACATATGTAGATGTAGCAAATGTAAGAAGTAAGGCATAAAGAATGGAGAGGGTATGAAATTATACGGTTGCAAATGTTCTCCATATTGTATGAAATATAACTGTAGTAGACTGTAAAAAACCGAAAGACATATACTGTAATCCCTAGAGCAACCAGGAAAATAAAAAGTAATTAAAGAAATATAACTGAACCTGGAGGCATAGTGGTTAAGTGCTAGAGCTGCTAACCAAAGGGCTGGCAGTTCTGAATCTACCAGGCACTCCTTGGCAACTCTATGGGGCAGTTCTACTGTCTCCTATAGGGTCTCTACGAGTAGGAATCAACTCAACGGCACTGGGTTTCTTTTGGTTTTTGGAACTGAAAGTCAAGGAGCCCTGGTGCCACAGTGGTTAAGTGCTCGGCTACTAACCAAAAGGTCACCAGTTCAAACCTAACAGCTGCTCCACAGGAGAAAGATGTGGCAGTCTGTTTCCATAAAGATTACAGCTTTGGAAACCCTATGGGGCAGTTCTACTTTGCCCTCTAGGGTTGCTGTGCGAAAGAATCGACTCGATGGCAATGGATTACTAAAAGTCAATATCTAAATTAAAACAGAATTCTGCAATTTATCCAAACAATCCAACAAAAAGCAGGAAAGGAAGAATGGGGGGAGGGGAGGGAGGAATAGAAGAGACGAATAGAAAACAAAAAAGAATAAATCACAAGGGAAATTTAAGTAATTTTGAACTGAATGAAAATTAATTGTGTGTCATACACTAAATATGTGGCATACACTTAGTAAGTGCTTAGAAGGAAATGTATACCCTTAAATGCTTACATGTGAAAGGAAGAAATATCTAGAATCTACAATCTAAGTTTCTGCCTTAGAAATTAGAAAAAGAAGAGCAGTTAAACCCAAATTAGGTATAAGGCAAAAAATAATAAAGAGCAGAAATAAATGAAATACAAAATGGACAAACAATAGAGAAAAATAAATGAAATAAAACTGATTTTTAAAAGAGATCCCTAAAATTTATAACCCCCAGCTAAGCTGATCAAGAAACAAAGAAGACACAAATTATAAATATCAGAAATGAAAGAGACAGCATTAGTACCGATCCTACAGACATCAAAGGGTTAATAGGGTTTATTATCAAAACTTTGTGCAGTGTATTTGACAACTTATATGAAGTAGACAAATCTAGTGCAAGACACAAATTACTAAACCAACTCAAGAAGAAATAAAAAACTTGAATAGCCTCGTATTAATGAAAGAAATTGAATTTGTAAGTAAAAACTTTCCCATTAGAAAATTTCAGGCCCAGATGTTTTCACTGGTGTATTCTACCGAGTATTTAAAGAAGAAATGATACTTATGTATTCTACCAAGTATTTAAAGAAGAAATGGTACTTATGTAAATTTTTTCCAAAAGTGGAGAAGGAAACACTTCTCAGTTGACTGACACAAAAAACAGAAATCACAAGAAAACTGCAGACAAGTTATCCCTCATGACCATAGACACAAAAACCAAAATTTTACAAAATAAAATCCAACAAAGTATAAAAAGGAAAATATATATCATGACCATGTGGGTTTAACCCAGGAATGCAAGATTGGCTTAAATCCAAAAATCTTTCAATGTAATTCACCATAAACCCAAAAAAAAAAACCCTGCTGCTGTGGAGGTCATTCCGAATCATAGCGAACCTATAGGACAGAGTAGAACTGCCCCATGGGGTTTCCAAAGAGCACCCGCTCAATTCAAACTGCCAACTTCTTGGTTAGCAGCCATAGTACTTAGCCACTACTCCACCAGGGTTTCCATAATTCACCATATAATTAGAATAAACAAGGGGGAAAAAAGTGTGATTATGTCAATAGATTTGGAAAAAGAATTTGACAAAATTTAACACCCATTCATGATAAAAACTCTCAAAAATAGTAATAGAGGCGAACTTCCTCAATTTAATAAAGAACATCTACCAAAAACTTATAGTTAAGACTAAGTGCTTTCCCCCTAAGATCAGGAACAGTGCAAGGATGTCAACTTTCATCATTGCTCTTCAACATGGTACTGAAATGCCTAGCCAGGGCAATAAGGCAAGAAAAGGAAACAGAAGGCATACAGATTGGAAAGGAAGAAATAAAACTGTCCCTCTTTGCAAATTACATGGTTATCTATCAGAAAAATCCCAAGGAGCCTATAAAAAAACAAAAACAAAAAACTTCTTAAAAGGTGAATTTAGGTGTGTTTAGCAAGACAAACATGACAAACATGCAAAAATCAACTTTAATATACTAAAAAAAAAAAATACTAGCAATGAATAATTTGACTCCAAAATTAAAAATACAATGCCATTTACAATTTCTCAAATATATGAAATACTTATATGTAAATTTAATAAAATATGCACAGGACTTACATGCTGAAAACCTCAAAATGTTAATGAAAGAAATCAAAGAAAATCTAAAATGAAGAGACATACTATGTTCATGGATGGGAAGACTCAACATAGTAAAGATGTTAATTCTTCCCAAGCTGATATATAGGTTTAGCACAATTTCTGGTAACAAATTATTCTTAAAATTTATATGAAAAGGAAAGGAACTGGAATAACTAAAACAATTTTGAAATAGAATAAAGAAGGAGAAACTATTCCACCTGATTTCAAGACTTAACATACTGCTACAGTGATCAAGAGGATAGATACATAGAGAACCCAGAAATAACACCACACAAGTATGGCCAACTTATCTTTGACAAACTTGCAGAAGCAATTCAATGGAGGGAGGATAGACTTTCAACAAACTATACAGGTGCAAATGGATATCCATGGGGAAAAAAATGAACCTCAAGCTAAAGCTCACACCTTTTACAAAAATTAACCAAAAGTGGATCATAGATTTAAATATAAACTATAAAATTTTAGAAGATAACCAAGGATAAAATCTTCGGGACCTTGAGTTTGGTGAAGAGTTCTTAGACCAAAAGAATGATCCATAAAAGAAAAAAATTGATAAATTGAGCTTCATCAAAATTTAAAACTTTTGCTCTAAGGCCCTTTTAAAAAGATGAAAAGATAAGTTACAGACTGGGAGAAAATATTTGCAAATCACATATCTGACAATATATATATATTTGGAATATATAAAGAACTGTACAATCCAATTAGAAAATGGAGCCCTGTTGGCACAGTGGTAAGAGCTTGGCTGCTAACCAAAAGGTCAGCAGTTCAAATCTACCAGGCACTCCTTGGAAACCCAGTGGAGCAGTTCCACTCTGTACTACAGGGTCGCTATGAGTCAGAATCGACTCAAGGGCACCTAACAACAATGACAACAATTAGAAAATGGGCAAAAAATATGAAGAGGTTATTTCATTGAAGAGGATATACAAATGGCAAATAAGCACATGAGAAGACATTAATATTAGAAAAATGCAAATTAAGACCATGATCAGGTAGCATTACAAACATATTAAAACTACTAAAAAAAAAAGCCACAATGCCAAAATGCTGGCAAGGATGTGAAAAACCTAGATCTCTCATACACTGATGGTGGAAATGTAAAATGGTACAGCCACTCTGGAAAACAGCCTGGTAGTTTCTCAAGAAACTAAATCTACACTTATCATACCACCAAACGATGGCACTCCTGGACCTTTATCCCAAAGAAATGAAAACTTACATCCACACAAAAACCTATACACAATTGTTCATAGTAGCTTTATTTGTAATAGTCAAAAACTGGAAACAACCAAAATGTCCCTCAATAGGTGAGTGGCTAAGTAAACTGTGGTACCTCTGTACTTTGGAATACTACTCAGCAAAAAAAAGAAAAGAAAGAAAGAAACTTTGTGGATGGATCTCAGGAGCATTATTCTAAGTAAGAAAAAAATCCAATCTCAAAAGATCACTGTGTAATTCCATTTATATAACATTCTTAAATGGCAAAATTATACTGATGAAAAACAGATTGCTAGGGGTTCAGAATGTGGGGTGGGTGAGTGGGTGGAACTCAAAGAAGTAGCAAGAGGGAGATCTTTGTGGTGATGAAGTAGTTCTGTATCTTGACTGTGGTGGTGGTTACACGAATCTGCACATATGATCAAATGACACAGTATGATCACACACATTGTACCAATGTCA
Organism: Loxodonta africana; assembly: GCF_030014295.1. Taxonomy (NCBI): domain Eukaryota; kingdom Metazoa; phylum Chordata; class Mammalia; order Proboscidea; family Elephantidae; genus Loxodonta; species Loxodonta africana. The sequence continues at coordinate 20,665,458 of NC_087342.1, read as the reverse complement.
AATTCCCATTTATAAGATTGTACTATAACCACGTAAGATGTAATCATTGGGGGGAACTGGATGAAGGGCACATGGGTCCACTCTACTACTTTTCCAACTTTCTGCGAATCTATAAATATTTCAAAATAAAAAGTTTAATATAAAAAAATCAGTTATAGGTATAGGGGCAGAGCCAAGATGGCAGAATAGACAGAAGCTTCCGTCGAGCCCTCTTTACAACAAAGACCCAAAAAAACAAGTGAAACAAGTGAATTTGTGAGAAGCTGGGAGCCCTGAGCATCAAAGGCAAGCTTAGACAATGAACTGAGGGGCAGGGGGAGGAAGAGACGGTTCAGAAGTGGAGAGGCGTTACTGGACCTGAATTGCGGGGAGCCCTTAGGCACCGTTCCTGGAGTGGCGGCAGTGGCAGCGGGCTGGTACTAGCTTTCGGCCGCAGTTTCATCAGGGAGAAGCAGCCAGCCGCACAACCCACTCACACCTCTGGAACCTGAGGAGAAGGGCGCTCTCGGCAAAAGCTAAGTATTTGCGTATATTTTACCGCGCCCCCCTCCCCCCGCCCCAGAATGGCTTCAGCGGCTGAATCCCTGGGCCTGAGATAGACCTTGGTGAGCACTTAAAGCCATTTGCAGTTGCAGGGAAAAGATAATTTCCTAGCTCTGTTAACTGGGGGAGCTCAGGACAGAAGTGGCTCTTGTCCAGGGATAAAATGTCTGTGGACCTTGAGCACCTTTCCCTTCTGCATGGACTTGTGTGGGCCTATTTCGGGAGAATAGGCCCTTGTTGGCAAACTCCAACCATTTCAGCTGTGTGGTGGAGAGGTGGGTGTTTGACATCTGACATTGCTTTGCCTATTAAACAAGGTCCTCACCTACCCACATGAGGGACCTAAGGACTGGTAGCTCCACTCAGGTCACCCAGCCACCCGTGACAGGGGTCCAAAGATAACTGGTACCACTTTGTTTCTGCTGAGTCTGTATTTTTCGCTTGTATTTTATTTTGATGAGTAGGATTTTTTTTTTTTTTTTTTTAGGATAGTTTGTCTCCTTTGTGTTTACCTTATTATTTACCCCTATTTTTCTAAATTTAAAACTAACTTTTATTTTTTTGTATCACCGTATCTTCCTCTCCGTATGGAAGGTGTATGACTAAGTTGTTTTAATACGTTTGTAATGCTACCTGATCATGGTCTTAATTTGCATTTTTCTAATATTTAATGTCTTCTCATGTGCTTATTTGCCATTTGTATATCCTCTTCAGTGTCCTTCCTTATCCTTTCTGATGGATTTAACTTTAAAGTCTATTTTGTCAGAAATTAATATTGCCACTCCTTCTCTTTTTTGATTGTTGTTTGCTTGATATATTTTTTTTCATCCTCTGAGTTTTAGTTTTGGTGGATATATGATTCTTAGCAGTTTTTTTCCTTCAATTTTTAAAATATGTAATCCCATTGCCTTCTTGCCTGCATGGTTTCTGCCAAGTAGTCCAAGCTTATTCTTATTGGTTTTCCTTTGTAGGTGACTTTTTGTTTATGCCTCACTGCTCTGATAATTCTCTCTTTATCTTTGGTTTTGGCAAGCTTGATTATAGTATGTCTTGGTGACTTTCTTTTAAGATCTACCTTATGTGGAGTTTGATCAGCATCTTGGATAGATATCTTCTCATCTTTCACAATATCAGGGAAGTTTTCTGCCAACAAATCCTCAACAATTTTCTCTGTATTTTCTGTTATCCCTCCCTGTTCTGTTCTGGTACTTAGGAATAAATCTTACCAGAGATGTAAAAGACTTATGCAAAGAAAACTACAGTACACTTCTGCAAGAAACCAAAAGAGACTTACATAAGTGGAAGAACATACCTTGCTCATGGACAGGAAGACTTAACATTATAAAAATGTCTATTCTACCAAAAGCGATCTGTACATTTAACGCAATTCCGATCTAAATCCCAAGGACGTTCTTTAATGAGATGGAGAAACAAATCACCAACTTCATATGGAAGGGAAAGAGGCCCTGATAAATAAGGCATTACTGAAAAAGAAGAACAACGTGGGAGGCCTTACTTTACCCGATTTTAGAGCCTATTATGCCCCCACAGTAGTCAAAACAGCCTGGTACTGGTACAACAACAGATACACAGACCAATGGAACAGAATTGAGAATCCAGACAAAAATCCATCCACATATGAGCAGTTGGTATTTGACAAAGGCCCCAAAACAGTTAAATGGGGAAAAGACAGTCTTTTTAACAAATGGTGCTGGCATAACTGGATATCCATCTGCCAAAAAATGAAACAAGACCCATACCTCACTCCATGCACAAAAACTAACTCAAAATGGATCAAAGACCTAAACATAAAATCTAAAACGATAAAGATCATGGAAGAAAAAATAGGGGCAATGTTAGGAGCCCTAATACATGGCATAAACAGTATACAAAACATTACTAACAATGCAGAAGAAAAACTAGATAACTGGGAGCTCCTATAAATCAAATACCTATGCTCATCCAAAGACTTCACCAAAAGAGTAAAAAGACTACCTACAGACTGGAAAAAAGTTTTTAGCTATGACATTTCTGATCAGCACCTGATCTCTAAAACCTATATGATACTGCAAAAACTCAACTACAAAAAGACAAATAACCCAATTAAAAACTGGGCAAAAGATATGAACAGACACTTCACTAAAGAAGACATTCAGGTAGCTAACAGATATATGAGGAAATGTTCACGATCATTAGCCACTAGAGAAATGCAGATCAAAACCATAATGAGATTTCATCTCACTCCAACAAAAATGGCATTAATCCAAAAAACACAAAGGAATAAATGTTGGAGAGGCTGTAGAGAGATTGGAACACTTACATACTGCTGGTGGTTATGTAAAATGGTACAACCACCTTGGAAATCAATTTGGCGCTTCCTTAAAAGGCTAGAAATAGAACTAGCATTCGATCCAGCAATCCCACTCCTTGGAATATATCCTAGAGAAATAAGAGCCTTTACACAGATATATGCACGCCCATGTTTATTGCAGCACAGTTTACGATAGCAAAAAGATGGAAGAAACCAAGGTGCCCATCAACAGATGAATGGATAAATTATGGTATATTCACACAGTGGAATACTACTCATCGATAAAGAACAGTGAGGGAATCTGTTAAACATTTCATAACATGGAGGAACCTGGAAGGCATTATGCTGAGTGAAATTAGTCAGTTGCAAAAGGACAAATATTGTATCAGGCAACTATTATAAGAACTTGAGAAATAGTTTAAATTGAGAAGAAAACATTCTTTTGTGGTTATGAGGAGGGGAGGGAGGAAGGGTGGGAAAGGGGCATTCACTAATTAGATAGTAGTTAAGAACTACTTTACGTGAAGGGAAGACAGCACACAGTACAGGGGAGGTCAGCACAATTCGACTAAAACAAAAGCAAAGCAGTTTCCTGAATAAACTGAATGTTTCGAAGGCCAGCGTAGCAGGGACAGGGGTCTGGGGACCATGGTTTCAGGTGACATCTAAGTCAGGTGGCATAATAAAATCTATTAAGAAAACATTCTGCATCCCACTTTGAAGTGTGGCGTCTGTGGTCTTAAATGCTAGCAAGCAGCCATCTAAGATGTAACAATTGGTCTCAAGCCACTTGGATCAAAGGCGAATGAAGAACACCAAGGACACAAGGTGATTACAAGCCCAAGAGACAGAAAGGGCCATGTGAACCAGAGACTACATCATCCTGAGACCAGAAGAACTAGATGGTGCCCAGCCACAACCAATGACTGCCCTGACAGGGAACACAACAGAGAACCCCTGAGGGAGCAGGAGAGCAGTGGGATGCACACCCCAAATTCTCATGAAAACACCAGACTTCATGGTCTGAGACTAGAAGGACCCCAGTGGTCATGGCCCCCAGACCTTCTGTTGCCCTAGGACAGGAACCATTCCCGAAGCCAACTCCTCAGACATGGATTGGACCGGACAATGGGTTGGAGAGGGATGCTGGTGAGGAGTGAGCTTCTTGGATCAGGTGGACACTTGAGACTATGTTGGCATCTCCTGCCTGGAGGGGAGATGAGAGGGTGGAGGGGGTTAGAAGCTGATGAAATGGACACAAAAAGAGAGAGTGGAGGGAGACAGCGGGCTGTCTCATTAGGGGAAGAGTAAGTGGGAGTGTGTAGCAAGGTGTATATGGGTTTTCGTGTGAGAGACTGACTTGATTTATAAACTTTCACTTAAAGCACAATAAAAATTATAAAAGAAAATCAATTATATAGCTATACACAAATAATAAACAATTGGAAATAAAGCCTTTAAAAAAACACCATTTACAATGGCTTAAAAAAACTCATCATCAAGTCAATTCTGACTCATAGCGACCCCTTAGGATAGAGTAGAACTGCCCCACAGGGTTTCCAAGGAGTACCTGGTGGATTCAAACTGCTGACCTTTTGCTTGTCAGCTGTAGCGGTTAACAATGAATTTAAAGAAAGATGTGCCAGACCCATACAATGAAAACCACAAAACATTACAAAGTGAAATGAAAGAAAACCTAAATAAATGGAGAGATATACCATGTTCATGAATTTGAGGACTCAATATTGTTAAAACGTTAATTTTCTCCAAACTGTTAATGCAATCTCAGTCAAAATCCTACCAGGATGTTTTAGAGAAATTGGTAAACTGATTCTAAAATTATATTGAAAAGAATCAAAAATAGCCAAAATAATTTTTTTAAAGATAAACAAGTTTGAAAGACTTGCATTACCTGATTTCAGGACTTATTATAAAATCACAATAATCAATACTCTGTGGTATTGGCATAATTATAGATAAATAGATCCATGGAGAGTCCTGGGGGCTCAGTGGTTAAGCACTTGGCTGCTAACTGAAAAGTCAGCAGTTTCAACCCCCCAGCAGTCTGCTTCTGTAAAGATGTACATCCTTGGAAACTCTATGGGACCGTACTCTGTCCTATGGGGTCACTACGAGTCAGAATCAAGAGTTGACAAGATAAATGGACCAGGATAGAGAGTCCAGGAATATACGTGCACTTACACAGTTAATTGAGTTTTTACAAAGGTGTCAAGATAACTCAAAAAATGGTATTGGATATATGCATTAAAAAAAAATTGAATCTTAAACCTTACCTTACGCCATATACAAAAATGAACTCAAGATGTATCACAGACCTAAACGTTGTTGTTCGATGCTGTCAAGTTGGTTGCAACTTATAGCAACCCTACGTACGACAGAATTGAAACACTGCCGGGTCCTGCGCCATCCTTACAAACATTACTATGTTTGAGTCCGTTGTTGCAGCCACTGTGTTAATTCATCTCGTTGAGTGTCTTCCTCTTTTTCACTTACCCTCTACTTTACCAAGCATGATGCCTTTCTCCAGGGACTGGTCTCTCCTGATAGTATGTCCAAAGTATGTGAGACTAAGTGTCCCCATTCTTGCTTCTAAGGAGCATTCTGGCAGTACTTCTTCCAAGAGAGATTTGTTCATTCTTCTGGCAGCCCATGGTATACACAATATTCTTTCCAACACTGCAATTCAAAGGCACCAATTATTCTTTGATTTTCCTTACTCCTTGTCCAGCTTTCACATACATATGAGGCGATTGAAAATACCATTGCTTGGGTCAGGTGCACCTTAGTCCTCAATGTGACATCTTTGCTTTTCAACACTTTAAAGAGGTCTTTGGCAACAGATTTGCCCAGTGCAATACGTTGTCTGATTTTTTGACTGCTGCTTCCATGGCCATTGTTTGTGGATCCAAGTGAAATGAAATCCTTGACAACTTCAATCTTTTCTCCATTTATCATGATGTTACTTATTGGTTCAGTTGTGAGGATTTTTGTTTTCTTTATGTTGAGGTGTAATCCATACCGAAGGCTGTAGTCTTTGGTCTTCATCAGTAAATGCTTCAAGTCCTCTTCGATTTCAGCAAGCAAGGTTGTGTTATCTGAGTATCAGTTTGTTATTGAGTCTTCCTCCAATCCTGATGCCCCGTTCTTCATATAGTCCAGCTTCTCAGATTATTTGCTCAGCATACATAATGAATAAGTATGGTGAACGGATACAACCCTTGTCCTGACTTTAAACCAGGCAGTATCCCCTTGTTCTGTTCTTGATCTATGCACAGTTTCCTCATGAGCACAAGTGCTCAGACATTCCCATTCTTCGCAACGTTATCCATAATTTGTTATGACCCACACCGTAGAATGTCTTTGCATAGTCAATAAAGTAGAGGTAAACATCTTTCTGATATGGCCATATAGTACAGTCCTAGCCACAGCCAAGCTTGCTCCAGGCCATTGTCTTGAAACACATAATCACATCTTCCCCAGCCCCAGCTCCTGCTGGCAGGCAGGCTCTGAAGCTAGCAGGCTGCCTTCTGAAGAGGCTCCCAGCAGGAGATGGATGGAGGCCAAGGAGGTTACAGGTGCTTTTCAAGCAGCCTTGCAGGAGAGCACCAACTTCCTGCTGCTAGAAATTTGTCTGCAAATTTTTGTCTTCATTCAAATAGAAGGCTGGAGGCCAGGAGACACCAGGGTGATATGATAACTTGATTAAGCCCCAGGACTGATGACACGGTTAGTTCAAAGGCCTTGTGCTCTTCTCCTTAGCCTCTCCAAGGGAGACTGCAGGCTTTCACTGGTAATTGGTCCATTGTCCCAGCTTCCTGCCAAAGCCCCCCCTCCTCCCCCAGTCGCCATTTCCCTGTGCTCCTCTCTGGGCAGCTTTAAATACTCAGATGCATCAGGCCCAGTGAGCTGTGGAAAATACCTGTGCAGTGTGGCATCCTGGAGTCATATTTTGAGAGCCTGAAAATGACCTCTACTGGAAACAATTACTTAGGAGAATCGCTTCTATCCTCCAGCTTGGGTGTCAGTGGCAGCACATTCAGAGATGAAAGGGCAGGAGGGCTTCATTTCAAACTTCTGAATCTTCTCTTGGAGAAATATTTCCCGGGATCTTTCCTTCTTGTCCGGTTTAGTATCTCCTGTTGGATAACACATTATTGACAGTGTTTTTCATCAACCATTTCCAAATACTTTGGCAGACGCTGCTGTGAGTCTGCCTTGGGTGAGCCAATGTGTGTGTCTATGTCATTGCTTTGGGAGCAAATGTAAGGTGGTGCGTCAAACCAGGACAGGAGAGTGAAGACAGAATAGTTGGATGAATGGATGGGCAGACCGACCAACAGACAGACAGACAGATAATTTGCCTTCGTGGTAGTTTTTTCCACTCTATTAATCTTCCTTCAGCTTTTATTCAGTGATAAAAAAACAAAAAAGAAACCAATTGCCGACAAGTCAGTTTCAACTCATAGCAACCCCATAGGGTTTCCAAGGTTGTAAATCTCTAGGGAAGCAGACTGCCACATCTTGCTTCAGCTGAGTGGCTGGGGGTTTCAAACTGCCCAACTTTCAGTTAGCGTCGATCACTTTAATCACTGCTCAGTGATACCAGCCCACCCAGTGCGGATAGACTTAAGGAATTTTAGAACTAAGAGGGAACTAGAACGAAACTCCTCCATCCATTTTCTTTAGAAATGTGTTCTCAAAGGGGTAAAATTCACCATTGTCAGCTTAGTATCTGAGAGAGGTCCTTTTGGGGGAATATGAATAGAACCGTGAGTGGCCCTCAGGAAAATAAGCAAGGTACACCGTTAAAGGTTTTTTTTTTTTTTTTTTTTAATATTGTTTTAAATGTTCATTCATTATGATTTATGGCCTGAATCTCTCAGTGTGAAAGGGAGCTAAGGTATGCCAACATCACCGTTTCTGTTTTTGTCATGGGAATGGAATGTCTTTTGAACTGCTAAAGTAGGTAATTCCATGCCCGGAAGAAAAACGAAGGGAGGAGGGAGGGGAAAGAATGGAAGAAAAAAAAGATCCTCTCATTTCCTTATAATTGCAAAGACCAGGAATGCGCCCAAGTGCCATTCAGAAAAACGCAGCGATGGGTTCCACAGTGGCGTGCGCGCCTCCTTCCCCTCGTCCCAGGTGGGGGTCTGGGAAACCGCCTCCGCCCATCTCAGGGGGACCCCCACGGCCCGAGCCATGCCTGCCGCCCCCGCAAGGGCTAGATTTTTGAAATCCTCGTTGTTTTAATGTTGGCCTCTTGGCCCGAGAGCAGCACGCGCCCCCTTGCAGCGCCGGCTCTCGCTGCGCCCGGAGCCTCCAAGCCCGCGCCCCGCGGCTGGAAAGGCCTCTCTGAAAGGGGGCGTTCCGCTCTGCCCACGGCGACTCCGGCCATTGTCCCCTCTAGCCCCGCAAGGGGACTGAGGAGCCGACTTTTTAAATGCTTTCGGGGAAACAAAGAGGGGCCAGGCGCCAGGCTTCATTACCGGCTCATCTGCCACACCAGCGGACCCGCCCCCGGGCCCAGCCCGGCCTCTCCTCCCTTTCCCCCTCTGCGTCCTCCCCTTCCCCTCTCGTCCCCAGCCCGGCACTAAGCCCGCGTTCGGTCGCGGCACCCTCCGCCTTCAGCCCCACGGGCCTGGCTCCCGGGCCAAAGAAATGCAAACAGCCGGGGCTTCGCCGGGCTCCATGGGCCTTCTGGACTTGCTCAGGGCGATGTCCCCACCCCCTAGCGCACCTCCCTTTCCTGTCCTGGAAGTTCTAGCGGCCTGAGGGCAAAGGAACTTAAGACTCCTTGAGGGGACAAGGTTAGAAGGTCAGGACCCTGGCGCACGCTAACGCTAGCCTGACCCTTATCTGCTTCTCCTGTCCCACCATTGGCTGAACAGTCTGGGTCAGGTGGCATCCGAGGGTCGGAATTGGCTTTTGACATAAAAGACATACGTGTGACCTCAAACGCATCCTCCTCTTGTGGGGTAAAATGGCGATAGGCAGCGTTGAGGATGAGTACACTGCCCGTGCGGCTCCTCTCTCTGGGAGGTGCTGCATAAACACAGTCACAGTGTCATTATAGCTGGATCCGACTGCGTGCAAAGGCAGCAGCGTGGGCAAGTGTCTCTGGAGTGAGGAAGTCCGCAGTGGGCCAAGGCAGCACAGCAGGCTAGTGCTGGTGGACGTTCTTTCCTGAGACAAGGCCTGTTCTGCAGTCCCACCCCGCTACCTGGGTCTGGCTACCGTGGCCAGCCTGAGCAGGCGCTCTGGGCTAATCCCCGGCCTTTGGGGAATGGCTCAAAGCCATATCAAGCCACTCGGAAGCAAAAGGCGCTGCACTTCCCTCCTTGTGTCTGCCCCATGCACAGCTGAACGCAACAGTGTGGGGTCCTGCACCATCCCCAGGATCAACTGTGGATTGGATCCTTGTGACCCACAGGGCTTTCATTTGCTGATTTTTGGAAGCAGATCACCAGGCCTTTCTTCCTAGTCTGTCTTAGTCTGGAAGCTCAGCTGAAACCCGGTCAGCATCACAGCAACAGACAAGCCTCCACCGATAGTGGGATGGTGGTAGCACCTGAGGCTCATTGGCTAGGAGCTGACCTGGGGGTCTCACACAGAAGGCAGGAGTTCTACCACTGAACCACTGAGGCCTCGTATGATACAAACCAGATCTGGGCTGGTTTTGTGGGAAAACGGGGTAATCTGAATTTAGCCTGGCTTTCCTGGGTGCCTGGAAAGGCAATTCCAGATCGAACCATTGCGATGTGCCATTTCGCAGAGGAGGCGTTCAGTTTATAAAGAAAGAGGCTTGAGGGGGATAAAGGCAATTCCAGATCGAACCATTGCGATGTGCCATTTCGCAGAGGAGGCGTTCAGTTTATAAAGAAAGAGGCTTGAGGGGGATCCGGCCAGCACCCATGGGACATGGGTGAAAGAACATGCATCCCTAGAAAAAGAGCACTGGCTGCCAGGGGAGTTTCCCATAGGAGCCAAGAGTTCAACACTCTCAATCCTCAGTGCCGCCCTGGGGTTGGTGATAAAGGCTGTCTCCATTGGTGCCTATGTAGAAGACTGTGGAAACATCGGGCGAGCTGCTTGGGCAGGACAGGTGGGAAGCACAAACCCAAAGGCAGCTGTGAACAGCTCTGAATCCTGCTCACCGTCCCAGCAGAGACTGCTTGTTCCTCCTCTCCTGAGCCAGGCAATGAGGAAGGCAATTTGTTGTGAGTAGAACAGACAGCGACTCAAGCTGGGGATCGGAAAATGTTTCCCCAGATCAGGACTGTTCCCTGGGAGCAAGGAGAGAGAATATAGAACAGCGGCCAACCTCCAGTTGGGTAAGTGCCCCCGCCCCTTTGCTATTTGTCCTGGGCACCAGACATATGTAATGTCCCTGCCAAGTGGGCAGGGGGGCCCTGCCAGCCATGGCATGCCAGCTATTATACCAAAAGCCCACTGCCATAGAGTCGATTCCATCTCATAGCAACCCCATACGGTTTCCAAGGCGGTAAATCTCTACGGAAGCAGGTTTCCATCTTTCTCCCTCGGAGCCGCTGCTGGTTTCGAACCACCGACTGTTCAGTTAGCAGTTGATTGTTGTAACCACTGGACCACCCAAGGACCCCTAAAGAAAAAAGGGAAGAAGCCATAGGTTGGCATTTCTGAACCACACCCTCTTTCTCTTGCTGGAATGATTTCTGGTAAACCTGCCTAATGATCAATCTGGATGAACGGTCTTCTTCGATATGTATTTTTTTTAACTTTCATGTATTCATTTTTTTTTTATATTATCCTTTTTTTTATTTACATTTTTCCAATTTTGTTTACAATGATCATAAATTGTGAACTTTTTTTAATTATGAAAAAAGAATCCATTGGGGTGAAACAACTGGAACAAAAATAACAAGAATGTTGACACAACTTGAAGAAAGTAACCAATGTCACTGATCATTATGTCTAGAAACTGTGGAACGGGAGTGGATTTTCTGTGTACATTTTTGCCAAAAATAAAATAAAATAAAAATCCATGGGGTATTCTGAGAGCTTAAATATGCTAGCCAATGAGACACCTACCTGTTGCCATTGAGTTGATTCCGACGCATGGTGACTCCTTGTTTTACAGAGTAGAACCACTCCATAGTGCTTTCTTTGTTGTAGTCTTAACGGAAGCAGATCGCCAGGCCTGTCTTCAGTGGCGCTTCTGGGTAGGTTCAAACTGCTAAACTTTCGGTTAGTTGTTGTTGTTGTTAGGTGGCGTGGAGTTGATTCCGACTCTTAGCGACCCTGTGCACAACAGAACGAAACACTGCCCGGTCCTGCACCATCCTCACAATCCTTGTTATGCTTGAGCCCATTGTTGCAGCCACTGTGTCAATTCATTTGGTTGAGGGTCTTCCTCTTTTTCACTGACCCTCTACTTTACAAAGCATGATGTCCTTCTCCAGAGACGGGTCCCTCTTCATAACATGTCCAACACATGTAAGACAAGGGCTTGCCATCCTTGCTTCTAAGGAGCATGCTGGCTGTACTTCTTCCAAGGTAGATTGGTTCATTCTTTTGGCAGTCCATGGTATAGTCAATATTCTTCACCAGCACCACAATTCAAAGGAGTCAATTCTTCCTTATTCATCGTCGAGCTTTCACATGCGTATGAGGTGATTGAAAATACCATGCCTTGGGTCAGGCACACCTTAGTCTTTAAGGTGACCTCTTTTCTTTTCAACACCGTAAAGAGGTCCTTTGCAGCAGGTTTGCCCAATGCAATGCGTCTTTTGATTTCTTAGCTTCTGCTTCCATAGGTGTTGATTGTGGATCCAAGTAAAATGAAATCCTTGACAACTTCAATCTTTTCTCCATTTATCACGATGTTGCTTATCGGTCCAGTTGTAAGGATTTTCGTTTTCTTTATGTTGAGGTGTAATCCATACTGAAGGGTGTGGTCTTTGATCTTCGTCAGTAAGTGCTTCAAGTCCTCTTTACTTTCAGCAAGCAAGGTTGTGTCATCTGCATAACACAGGTTGTAATGAATCTTCCTCCAATCCTGATACCCCATACTTCTTCATATAGTCCAGCTTCTCAGATTATTGAGTCGGTATGGTGAAAGAATACAACCCTGATGTGCACCTTTCCTGACTTTAAGCCACGCAGTATCCCTTTGTTCCGCTTTCTTTTGTTTTGTTCTCTTGATCTATGTACAGGCTCCTCATGAACACACTTAAGTGTTCTGGAATTCCCATTCTTTGCAATGTTATTCATAATATGTTATGATTCACACAGTCAAATGCCTTTGCATAGTCAGTAAAACACAGGTAAGCATCTTTCTGGTAGTCCCTGCTTTCAGCCAGGATCCATCTGACATCAGCAATGAAATCCCTCTTTCCACGTTCTCTTCTGAATCCAGCTTGAATTTCTGTCAATGTAATGCTCCAGCCACTTTTGAACGATCTTCAACAAACTTTTACTTGCGTGTGATATTACTGATATCCTTCAGTAATTTCCACAGTTGGTTGGATCACCTTTCTTGGGGGGAAAAAAAAACTTTCTTGGGAATAGGCATAAATATGGATCTCTTCCCGTTGGTTAGCCAGGTAGCTGTCTTCCAAGTTTTTTGGCATAGACAAGTGAGCACTTCCAGGGCTGCATCCATTTGTTCAGACATCTCAGTTGGTATTCCATCAATTCCTGGAGCCTTGCTTTTTGCTAAGGCTTTCAGTGCAACTTAAGCTCCTTTCTTCAGCACCCTCAGTTAGTAGTTGGGCATAACTGTTTATGCCCCCCGGGGACCTGTACCCCTAAACCAAAACAACAACAACAAAAAAATCTGTTGTCGTAGAGTCGATTCTGACTCAATGAGACCCTGTAGGTTGAGTAGTAGAACAGCCCAAGAGAGTTTCCAAGGAGCAGCTCGTGGATTTGAACTGCTGACCTTTTGGTTAGCATCTGAGCTCTTAACCACTGTGCCTCCAGGACTCTAATGATATTCCTAGTTGATACTAAAATAAAAGTTTTTTTTAAAAAACTACCAGAAGACGTTGAGGTGTATGGTGTGAGCACGTGCGGGACATGGGTAAGGGAGGGTCATACTCCTAGCCCTAGACTCCACGATTATACAGCAACTCCATGTTATGGATTGAATCGTGTCCCCCAAAATATGTAAATCATAACCCCCTATACCTGCAGATATAATCCCATTTGGGAACAGGACTTTGTTGGTAATGAGACCATATCAGTGTAAGGTTTGTTTTAAGCCAATCACCTTTGAGATATAAAAAGAGCAGACTATGAACAGGAAAGGGTGCACAAATAGGGGAAGATGCCACGCCATATGAAGATCACCAAGGAACCAAGGAACAGAAGCTGAAAAGAGACAAGGACCTTTCCCCCAGAGCCGATAGAGAGACAAAGCCTTTCCCTAGAGCAGATGCCCTGAATTCAGACTTCCCCCCTCTTAAAAAAAACCTCTTAAAGTATCAGAAAATAAATTTCTGTTACAGCAGCACTAAGATACTAAGACTCTCCACTTGCTATTCTCTCTGATAAGGTCATATTTTTCTCTTAAGAGCCAACCTTCTCCCAGTCCTCTCAGCCCTGATGGATACCACCCACTCTGTCTACCGTGAAGGGGTACTATCCTATAGGCACAAAGGAGCCCAGCTTGTTTCTTGGGAAGTTTTGCCACACACGTTTTCCCCCATCTGGGATGGGGGAGTTAATGGCAGATCCTTGTTGGAATGGTCTTAAAACATTTTTGATGAGCAGATCTCAAGCAAGGTGGGCTGAGGCCCAGGATGGATGAAGCAATCTAGCCCCCCGGTGGGCTGGCTTGAGAAGGAGGTGGGAAACTTCCAGAATGAGATTCCCAGCTCTGCTCAGTCATCCAGAGGTGGTGGAATTATCCACGGGCCAGAAATTTTGCTCTGGCTGGAGCAGAACATATAGGCAGCTCTTGGAAAGAGAACCTATTTAATCTGGGACAACAGAACCTCAAAATAAATAGCATTTGTGTGTACCTGGTGAAACGCTTTAGGGAAGGGGAGAATATGTAAATATTTATTGGCAGTGGTTTTAAAAGTCTGGAGAGAAATCTACTAAATGAAAACATTAACATGTATTTAATACTCAAATGCATTGCATACAATAAAGCGATCAATTTTAAGTCAATTAAGGTTTTACCTTTTTTCAACCTTTTGAAAGTTTCAAAATTAATGTGTTCACCCTCCAATCTTCACTCAATATTTAAGTATTAACTGAACTGTTTTTGAACTAGCTACAAATCTTATTTCATTAGTCTGATTTCTGCAGCCTGTAAGATTTCAGTCCAGTTGGGGAGGACCCAGCTGCCAATAATGGATGAGTCAGCACCCTGGCAATCGAGTTGGTCTCTGCATCAAGATCTGGCATGTACATAAAAGCAGCGTTTAGGTTCATACCATTTTATTAAAAAAAAAAAAAAAACAGATGGTCTGCAGTCTAATCACACTTTTTGGAAGCTGTAACATATTTGACATTTTAGTCAGCACTCTACATTAATTTAAAAAAAAAAAAAAAAAAAGCCATCATTTGCGATCTAGTCAACTCCAGCTCAACGGTGACCCTGTGTGAGTCAGAGTAGCACTGTGCTCCACAGGGTTTCCAATGGCTGAATTTTCGGAAGTAGATCTCTAGGCCTTTCTTCCAAGGTGACTCTGGGTGGACTCAAACCTCCAAACTTTTGGTTGGCAGTTGAGCGTGTTAACCATAATGTTTGAATAGTTGTCAGTGATATTGGGTCTCTGGAGCTTTAAAAAACAGCTCATTGGAGCATCACATTTACTGAAAAAAAGTACATTATGTATATTTTATATTATATATAATCACCATTGTTGTAGTTACCTAGTGCTGCAATAACAGAATTACCATAAGTGGATGGCTTTAACAAAGAGAAACTTATTCTCTGACAGTCTAGGAGGCTAGAAGTCTGAATTCAGGACGTCAGCTCCAGGGGAAGGTTTTCTCTCTCTGTTGGCTCTGGGGAAAGGTCCTTGTCGTCAGCCTTTCCCTGGTTAAGGACATTTACAACACACAGGAAAATCACATCAGATGACAAAATGGTGGACGATCACACAATACTGGGAATCATGGCCTAGCCAAGTTGACAGATATTTTGGGGGGACACAATTCAATCCATGCCAACCATGGACTTGTCACACTCATTGTTATAGTTGGCATTCAGAAGCATCATCACAAGAATTATTACAGTCATTTGATGCTACTATAGAACTTTATACAATATCTGCTTTGTTATGACTGCATTCAGCATTTATTGAGTTTTTCCCACGTGCCAGAGACCACTGAAATGAGTCATCATCATTTCTGTTCTTGGAGTCACATTAGTAGAAGATACAAACATGGTAGTAAGTAAAAACGTAAGTGCTAACAGAGATGGTAAGATGTTATAAGTGTTAAAGAAATAAGCAGAGAGCCAAGAAGGTACAGATACCGCCCAGGAAAGGAAAGAGAAAGTAGAGAAGGGTTCCCTGAGGAGGCGGCCTTGGGAATGGCTGCCAGCATTCATTGCCCCTCTCTGGAACTGTTACCACAGCCTCCTGAGTGGTGTCCCAGCTTCCACGCTTAAAACATGGGGGCAATGTGTGTCTTACGCCGGGTTTTCTAGGGAAGCGAAACCAGTAAAGCATATAAATACACAGAGAGAGAGAGATTCGTATTAAGGAAACAGCTCAGGAAATTGTAGAGCCTGAAACATCCCAAGTCCATGAATAGGGTAGAGGCTTCCCCTGATTCACATAGTCACAAGGGCTGGCGAACCAAAAATCGGCACGTCAGAGAGCAGGGCTCTTGCTCACAGGCTGTGAAGGTCGACGAGTCCCAAGCTCAGCAGGTAAGCTGGTTGCTCAAGTCCTAAGAACCGGAGGTCAGACAAACCAGAAGCAGCTGCAGGATCCAGAGAGGACAAAAGCCAGAATGTCTACTTATATTCGGTTGCAGGCTACATACCCAAGGAAATCCCCTTTCAACTGATTGGCTACTCACAGCAGATCCCATCATAGGGGTGATCACGTATAAACACTGAGGATCCTGATCCAGCCAAGCTGACACATAATGTTAACCATCACAGTGTGCTTATTGCCCCAGGCCTGGTGGAGGCCTTCAGCAGGAGTGAGGAAGAGCCACTCTAATGAAAAATGACAGCTGGCCCTCTACAGACCTCAGCAGAGACCCTTGAGCAATTAACAATAAAGGAAAATGTGCATTTACTAGACGTTAACATTAAAACCTCGTTGCTGTCCAGTAGCGACCCTATAGGACAGAACAGAACTACCCCATAGGGTTTCCAAGGAGACACTGGTGGATTCAAACTGTCAACTTTTTGGTTAGCAGCCGAACTCTTAACCACTGTGCTACCAGGCTCCAACATTAACGTTGTTGTTGTTAGGTGCTGTCGAGTCGGTTCCAACTCACAGTGGCACTATGTACAACAGAATGAAACACTGCCTGGTCCTGCACCATCCTCACAATTGTTGCTATGCTTGAACCCATTGTTGCAGCCACTGTGTCAGTCCATTTCATTGGGGGTCTTCCTCTTTTTCGCTGACCAAGCATGATGTCCTTCTCCAGGGACTGGTCCCTCCTGATAACATATCCAACGTATGTGAGATGTAGTCTCGCCATCCTCGCATCTAAGGAGCATTCTGGCTGTACTTCTTCCAAGACAGATTTGTTTGTTCTTCTGAGAGTCCATGGTATATTCAATATTCTTCTCCAAGACCGTAACTCAAAGGCATCAATTCTTCTTCGGTCTTCCTTATTCATTATCCAGCTTTTGCATGCATAGGAAGGTAAGATATCTGGTGAACAATAGTCATGAATCTGACTTTGATCCTTGGCCGGTGACCCTAAGAATGAAGTTGTTCCAGGCTTCTGTACCCACCGTTCCCTCTGCCTAGAGCAACTTCCTCCTCTTTCTTTGCAACTTTACTCATCAGTTCATCCAGCAAACCCTCAGCTACGTCCCTGCGATGAGCTCTCAGAGCACCCTCTACTTCATTCATTCATTCCACTAACATTTTCTGAGCAGTGACCATTGCCAGACCTTAGGGACTCAGCAGTGAGCAAGGCAAAGGAAACATCCGTGCCCTCAAGGAGCTTGCATTCATATGGACAATAAGCAAAATAAGTAAGTCAAATACAGAGTATGTATTAGAGTGCTAGAACAGTGGAGGGTTGGTGGGAGCATCCACCCTGGCAGGGAGGCTATTATATAACTGACTTTGTTTAGAACTGCCAGAGTCAGGATCGACTCGATGGCAACAAGTTTTTTGGTTTTAGTCCCAATAAAGAGCAGACCAACTTTTAGCCCATTTTATTATTATTTTTATGATCATTTTATCTGTACAAACGATGCAACTCCTTATCACCTGTACCCAGGGCAGACCATCCCCCAACTAAATTTAAGAATGAGAAAGACAATGGAGACAAACAGGGCAGGGATGGGGGATGGGCACGTGGGGTGGGATGGGCTGCAATTTTTAAATAGAATGGTCAGGGAAGGCCTTAGTGAGGTGACATATGAGAAAGGACCTGGAGAAAGAGTTCCAAGCAGAAGAATCAGCAAGTGCAAAGGCCCTGAAGCAGAGAAAGTCAGCAAGGGAGAAAGTACTGAGAGATGGAGTGGTAAGGGCAAGACGGAGCACCTACAGGCTTTTGGGATAAATATGGCTTACACTCAGAGTGAGATGGGGAGGAAGACACGTGATCGAACCTGCTTCTTGAAAGGATGACTCTGAATGCTGTGTGGACAATTGACTGCTGTCAGGGGTAGTTGGGGAGGGGTGGAAGCAAGGAGAAGCAGGAGTAATACTCCAGCCAAGGAATAATGATGAGTTGGACCAAGGCGATAGCAGTGAGGGTGATGGGAATATCGGATTTTGAAGGTAGAGCCCACAGGATTTGATGATTCAGTAGATGTGAGTTTTGTGCCGAAGAGAGGAGTCAAAGAGAACACAAAGATTTTTTGGACTTGCCATTAGCTGAGCAAGGGAAAAGTGTGGGAGAGAGTAAGTTTGTGTGTGGGCAGGGGAGGGGGCAGGTGGGGGCTGAGCAGGAGCCCAGTTCTGGAAGAGATGTCTATTAGCTGCCTGAACACAGATGTCTAATAGGCAGTAGGGTCAGAGGAGAGATCCAAGCTGGAGATATAAATCTGGGAGTTGGCGTATAAATCATATTTAAAGCCAAGAGACTGGATGAGTGATGGTGGATAGAGTTATTTCCAAGGACTGAGGCTTGATGTACTTCTTTTGTCAGGAAGATGAAGGGGAGCTAGCAAAAGAGACTGAGATGGAGCAGCCAGGAGATACAAAACCAGAAGAGGGTGGTGTCCTAGAAGCTAAGTGAACAAAGGGACCAACAGTGTCAAATGCTACCAATCGGTCAGGCAAGATGAGGACCAAGAAATGTCCATTGGACTTAGCAAAACTGAGAGCGTTGATGTTGTGGATTGAATTGTGTCCCCCCAAAACACGTGTTGGAATCCTAACCTCTATACCTGTGGATGTAATCCCATTTGGGAATAGGGTTTTCTTTGTTCTGTTGATGAGGCCCTATCAGTGCAGGTTATATCTTAACCCAATCACTTTTGAGATAAGAAGAGCAGGTTAGGCACAGAAGAAAGCAAGCACAAGCAGAAGGGAAGATACATGCCTCATGGAGATGGCTAAGAGAAGACAGAGAGCCTTCCCCTAGAGCCAGTGCTCTGAGTTCAGACTTCCAGCCTCCTGAACTGTGAGAAAATTAATTTCTGTCCTTTAAAACCACAGTCATGGATTGAATTATGTCTCCCCCAAAATGTGTGCATTAACTTGGTCAGGCCATGATTCCCAGTATTCTGTGGTTGGCCTCCATTTTGTGATTGTAATTTTATGTTGAGAAGATTAGGGTGGGATTGTAACACCACCCTTACTCAGATCCAAAGGGAAGCAAGCAAAGAGCTGGAGACGTCATACCAGCAAGAGAGCAGAACTGAGAGTAGAGCGTGTCCTTGGGACTCAAGGTCCCTGAGCCTGAGAAGCTCCTTGTCAGGGGAATTTTGAGGACAAGGAATCTTCCTCCAGAGCTGACACAGAGAGAAAGCCTTCTCCTGGAGCCGACACCCTGAATTTGGACTTGTAACCTACTAGACTATGAGAAAATAAATTTCTCTTTGTTAAAACCATCCACTTGCAGTATTTCTGTTATGGCAGCACCAGATGACTAAAACAACCACCCATTTGTGGTATTTCTGTTTTAGCCGCACTAAGAAACTAAGACACCCTGTACCTGCAAATATGACAGCATCATAATTGGAAATAGGAGTTTTAACAAATATTAAGAAGTCATACCAGAGTAAGGTGGGTCCTAAACCTAATCACTTCTGAGTTATATAAAGAGCAGAATTGGCACAGGGACACATAGAGGAGGAGGACAGACGCCATGTGAGGACCATCTACAAGCCAAGAAACCAAGGAACACATGGGGCTGCCCACAAGGAAGGAATCAATAAGGTTGAGGCCCTGATTTGGACTTTTAGCCTCCATAACTGTGAGACAATAAATTTCTGTTCTTTAAAGCCATCCACTTGTGATGTTTGTGTTATAGCAGCACTAGGTAACTAAGATAATTGGTGATCTTGACAAGAATGGGTTCAGGGGTGACAGAAGTGGGATTCAAGGAACAATGGGAGGAGAGGACTTACAGACAGCAAGTACTGACAGCTATTTTAAGAGCTTGGCTGTAAAGAAGAGAGAACAGGACCATTTTTTTGGAGGAGGAGTGGGCCAAGAGAGGGTAGCTTTAGGTGGGAGAAATGACAGCCATAATGCTGCTAGGAAAGGCTCAGGAGAGAGGGGAAGGGAGACACTGGAGCAATGTCCCTTAGCAGCCAGGAAGACATGGGATCGATCATGCAGGTGAAAGGGCTGGCCTCAGCCAGGGCATGGAAAGCTCACCCTCAGTAACAGGAGAGAGGCAGACACAAGGGCACAGAGGCAGGGATGGTGTGGAAGGCCATGTGGGCACCAAAGCTCATGAGGCTCTCTTCTGATTGCTTTTACCTTCTCAGTCAAATAGGTGGCAAAGTAATCACCTGCAAAGGGGGATGGGTGTCTCTAGAGAAACAGAACCAGTAAGACATATACAAACAGACATATATACATATGTAGAGAGAGAGAAGGAGAAATTTATTTTACGGAATTGGCTCACATGATTGTGGTGGGCTGTCAAGTCCAAAATCTGTATAGGTCAGGTGACAGAATGGAAATTCCTGCAGGCTTCTGTCCCAAAGTCCGTAGGCCAGGTGATGGGAAGAGTGACAAGTGACGGAATTCTGGCAAAATGTCTATAGTCTAGAAGTGGAATAGACCCTAGGGAAACTCTCTTTTGGCTCTTAAGGCCCTCAACTGATTGGTTGAGGCTCACCCACATTACGGAAGATAATCTGCTTTACTTAAAGCCAACTGATTAATCACATATAACTACTTCCTAACAGCAACTAGACTAGCGGTTTATCAAATAACTGGGCACCATAGCCTGGTCAAGTTGACACATAAAATTAACCATCCCCAGTGGGTGAGTAAAAGAAATTTAAGAGGACATGGAAAATAATCATCTAGATTAAGAAGGGCATCGAATGAAGTACTAACACTATCAGAGGACTGTGTTATGGGTTGAATTGTGTACCCCAGAAATGTGTGTTGTAAATCCTATCCCCTATAGTGGTTACAGTACCCTTTGAGAATGAATTTTCTTTATTATGTTAATGAGATGGTATTAGTGGAAGACGTGTCTTAAGTCAACCTCTTTTGAGATTTGTTCTTAGCGACCTAAAATTCAATAGAAGAAAACACTGCCCAGTCCTGCGCCAACCTCACAATCATTGCTATGTTTGAGTCCATTGTTTCAGCCACTGTGTCAATCCGTCTCATTGAGGGTCTTCCTCTTTTTCTCTGACCCTCTACTTTACCAAGTATGATGTCCTGCTCCAGGGACTGGACTCTCCTGATAACATGTCCAAAGGATGTGAAATGAAGTCTTGCCATCCTCATCTCCAAGGAGCATTCTGGCTGTATTTCTTCCAAGACAGACTTGTTCGTTCTTTTGGCAGTCTATGGTATTCTTCACCAACACCATAATTCAAAGGCATCAACTCTTCTTCTGTCTTCCTTATTTATTGTCCAGCTTTCACATGCATATGAGGCAATGGAAAATATCATGGCTTGGGTCAGGCACAACTTACTCCTCAAAGTGATACCTTTGCTTTTTAACACCTTAAAGAGGTCTTTTGCAGCAATACAATACCAATACATCGTTTGATTTCCTGACTGCTGTTTCCATGGGTGTTGATTGTGGATCCAAGTAAAATGAAATCCTTGGCAACTTCAATCTTTTCTCCATTTATCTTGATGTTGTTTGTTGGTTCAGTTGTGAGGATTTTTGTTTTCTTTATTTTGAAGGGTAATCCATACTGAAGGCTATAGTCTTTGATCTTCATCTGTAAGTGCTTCAAGTCCTCTTCTCTTTCAGCAAGCAATGTTGTGTCGTCTGCATAACACAGGTTTTTAATGTATTTTCCTCCAATCCTGATGCTGCTTTCTTCTTCACATAGTCCAGCTTCTCGGATTATTTGCTCAGCATACAGATTGAGTAAGTATGGTGAAAGGATACAACTCTGACGCACACATTTCTTGATTTTGATCCATGTAGTATCCCCTTGTTCTGTTCAAAAGACTGCCTCTTGGTCTACGCACAGGTTCCTCATGAGCACAATTAATTGTTCTGGAATTCCCATTCTTTGCGATGTTATCCATAATTTGTTTTGATCCACACAGTTGAATGCCTTTGCACAGTCAATAAAACACAGGTAAATATCTTTCTGGCATTTTTTGCTTTTAGCCAAGTTCCATTTGACATCAGCAATGATACCCCTTGTTCTACATCCTCTTCTGAATCTAGCTTGAATTTCTGGCAGTCGCTGTCAATACACTGCTGCAACCACTTTTGAATGATCTTCAGCAAAATTATACTTGCGTGCAATATTAATGATATTGTTCAATAATTTCCACATTTTGTTGGATCACCTTTGGATATTTGCAGCTCTTTCTCCTCATTCTGAGTCATGCCGCATCAGCAAACGAAGGTTCTGAAAGCTTGACTCCGTCCACATCATTAAGGTCGACTCTACTTTGAGGAGGCAGCTCTTCCCCAGTCGTCTTTTGAGTGCCTTCCAACCTGAGGGGCTCACCTTCTGGCACTGTATCAGACAGTGTTCTGCTGGTATTCATAAGGTTTTCACTGGCCAATTCTTTTCAAGAGTAGACAGCCAGGTCCTTTCTCCTAGTCTGTCTTAGTCAGGAAGCTCCCATGAAAACTGTCCTCCAAGACTGACGCTGCTGGTATTTGAAATACCAGTGGCAAAGCTTCCAGTATTACAGCAACATGCAAGCCACCAAAGTACAATGAACTGACAGAAGAGTGATATAAAAGAGATTAAACAAGCAAGCAGAGATGGGGGAAGATAGATTCCACACCACATGAAGATCACCAGGAAACCAAGGAACAAGGACCTTCCACCGGAATCGACAGAGAGAAAAAGACTTCCCCTAGAGCCAGGGCCCTGAACTCGGCCTTCTAGCTTCCTAACTGTGAGGAAATAGATTTCTGTCTTAAAGCCATCCGCTTGTGGTATTGCTGTTATAGTAGCACTAGATAACTAACACAAAATCTGGTACCAGGAGTGGAGTACCTAAAATGTGGAAGCGGTTTTGGAATTGGGTACTAGGTGGAGGCTGAAAGAGTTTTAAGGTGCCTAATTGTAAAGGGGAGCCCTGGTTGCCTAGTGGTTAAGAGCTGAAGCCCTCGGCTGCTAACCCAAAGGTTGGCAGTTCAAATCTACCAGCCACTCCTTGGAAACCCTATAGGGCAGTTCTACTCTGTCCATAGGGTTGCTATGAGTCAGAATCCACTCAATGATAATGGGTTTGGTTTTGGGGGGTTTTTTAATAGTGAAGGCCTAGATTGCCTTGAAGAGACTGTTGGCAGAATTACGGACTTCAAAGGCAATTCTGGTGAGGGCTCAGAAGGAAGTAAGGAAAGCTGTAGAGAAAGCCCCTACCATCTTAGGGAATACATATGGTGTCATCAACAGAATGTTACGAGAAATGTAGATGTTAAATGTGCTTCTGGTGAGGCTTTAAAAGAAAATGTTGGGGGGAAAACTTCTAAAACCAATTCTCTTCTGGGGTAAATTTCTTAGGAATTGTAAGTTGAAGAGGATTTTCAATCATAAAAAAATGATGAATATGTGATTGGACGGAGGAAGAAGGGTGATGCTTTTTATGTAGTGGCAAAGAGCTTGTCTGAATTATGTTCAAATATTTGGTGGAAGGTAAAACTTGCAAGTGATAAACTTGGATATTTGGCTGTCACTGTTGCTGGGTGCCGTCAAGTCAGTTCCAACTCATTGCAGCCCTATGCACAACAGAATGAAACACTGCCTGGTCCTACGCCATCCTCATGATCGTTGTTATGCTTGAGCCCATTGGTGTAGCCACTGTGTTAATCCATCTTGTTTAGGGTCTTCCTCTTTTTCACTGACCCTCTAGTTTACCAAGAATGATGTCCTTCTCTAGGGACTGATCCCTCCTTATAGCGTGTCCCAAGTATGTGAGACAAAGTCTTGCCATCCTCATTTATAGGGAGAATTCTGGCTGTACTTCTTCCAAGAGAGATTTGTTCGTTCTTTTGACAGAGCATGGTATATTCAATATTCTTCGCCAACACCATAATTCAAAGGCGTCATGTTTGGCTGAGGAGAGGTCTAAGAAAGATCTTAAAGGGTCCACATAGTAAAATTCAGGAGAAAAGAGATGGACTTAAAAATGAACTGTATAAAGTAAAACTAATCTTTAAGATTTGGAAAATTCTGTTGTACACACTGAGGACACATGTCCTAGAACCTTCACCAAGGACATAGCTACGCAATCCTTTGTTAAAAAGATTAAGCCCATGACTGATGGATCTAACCAACGACCACAGCAGAAAACCCATCAACTTAGGCTGAAGGGAACAGAGGTGGGATGAAAAGAAGAAAAGCTGTCTGCCTCTTGGAATTCTACAGGCAAGAAAAAGGGCAAAGGAGCTACATCTACTGTTGTCCAAGAAAAGCAAAGCATCATGTTTAAAGAAGTCTGGAGATCAGCAGATGTGTTCGAAGGAGAATGGGAAGCAGGGCTGTCTAGGTTTCAAAGGGTGGAGCCACTGCCTCCTAGGTTTCAAAGAGTCAGATCTTTACCAACTTAGCTCTGGGGTGTGGGGCTACCTTTCACTTTGGCCAGGAGAACTTGGCCACTGCCCAAAGTTGAGGGACAAGGGGCAGAAGAACAGGGCCTGACAGGGCCAAGAGTGTGAGATCACAACTCAGGTGGACTAGGAGAATGGGGCCACCCAAAGGCCAGGTAGTAGAGATGCTGTCCAAGCGGGCTTGGAAGGCGGGGATGGAGTCCAGTGCCCCAGGGGCCCCTACCCAGAATCCAGACAGCATGTCCAACACCCAGAGTCTGAAGGGCAAGGCCATTGCTCAGATGGTCTCAGAGGAGAGAGAATTGTTTTCAAGCCTTGAGAGCTAATGTAAATTATTTTGCTGGGTTTTGGACTTGCTTGGTGCCTGTTACCCCTTCTTTCCCTCCATTTTCTCCCATTTGTAATGGAAATGTCTACCTTGTGCCAGTTCCACCATGGTATTTTGGAAGCAGATAACTTGTAGTCTAGATTTCATAGGCTCACAGATGAAGAGGAATTTTGCCTCAGGATGGAATAGGTTTGAAGTCTTACCCATATTTGATTTAGATGATTCAGAACATGAGATTTTGGACTTGGAGTTGATTTCAGACTTTGGGGATATGATTGGGTGAATGTATTTTGCATGTGGGAAGGACATGAATTTTGGTGGCCAAAGGGTGGAATGTTACGGACTGAATTTGTTTCCCAAAAATATGGATTGTAAATCCTAGCCCCTACAGTGGTTATAATCCAATTTTGGAATGAGTTTTCTTTGTTATGCTAATGAGACAGTATTACCATAGTGTATATCTTAATCTCTTTTGAGATATAAAAGAGATTAAACAAGCAAGCAAGTAGAGATGCGAGTAGATAGAGGCCACACCACCTAAAGATTACCAGGGAACCAAGGAACAAGGACTTTTCTCCAGAGCCAACAGAGAAAGAAAGTCTTCCCCTAGAGCCGGCACCTTGAATTCGGATTTCTAGCCTCCTAAACTAAGAGAAAAGAAATTTCTGTTCATTAAAGTCACCCACTTGTGGTCCTGCTGTTATAGAAGCACTAGATAACTATGGGGAAAAGAGAATTAAATGAGAAATTAGAACATGGTGCAGGAGTCTATCTTAATTATCTAGTGCTCTAATTCTCTTTTCCCCATGGTTATCTAGTGTTCCTATAACAGCAATACCACAAATGGGTGGCTTTAACAAACAGAAATTTATTTTCTCATGCTTTAGGAGGTTAGAAGTCTGAATTCAGGGTTCTGGCTCTAGGGAAAGTTTTTCTCTCTCTGTCAGCTCTGCAGGAAGGTCCTTGACTCTTTGAGCTTCTGATCCTGGATGATCTTCCTGTGGCTTGGCTTCTCTCTTCCCCCATCTCTGCTTCTCTGGCTTTCTTTTTAAATATCTTATATATCTCAAACGAGAATGACTCAAGTTACACCCTACACTAGTCCTGCCTCATTAACATAACAAGAACAACCCATTCCCAAAATGGGATTATAACCACAGGCATAGAGGTTAGGATTTACAATACAGTTGGGCATATGGGCATATACTAGGTATTCAAGAAGCACTTACTAGATGAGTAATTACTGAATAACTGAAAGAATGTTCAAAACTATGCAGGACACATTACCACAGGACCTCCCTGAAGCGAGTTCTCCAGCCGGATCCCTGGTGCTATTCTGACTCACACGTATAGTCACAGCCCTCAAATCCCAGGGCTGCTGTGGACCAGTCAGCCGACCTGACAAGTCTCCTGCCTGCTCTTCCTTGTCTAGTTGCTGAGCTTAGAAGGAGCTAGATTTAGGACTCCTTTTCAAATGGCCAATTTTTATCTAATTTAAGATTAGTGCTGCTTATCACATTGGTATCCATTCCTTGATCTTTTTCTCTTGCCTCCTCACCCTCATGTGGTCATATTTATGCCTAAGCCCACAAAGGAGGGCACCATGGGATCTGTGTCACCACCTCTATGTCAAAGGGAAAGTTTACAAACCACAACACATGACCGATCCATTTACTTTATAAAACCCATCACCGTGGAGTTGACTCCAACTCATGGTGACCCCATATGTGTTGAAATAGAACTGTGCCCCACAGGGCTCTCAGTAGCTGGTTTTTCAGAAATAGGTCACCAGGACTTTCTTCCGAGGCACCTCTGGGTGGACTCAAACCTCCAACTTTTCAGTTAGCAGCTGAGTATGTTAACCATTGTATCTTCCAGAGACTTAATTTAATGTAGAGGCATCACTAAAATTCAACTGCTTCGTCAAGGCCCAGGTCATGTTATTCTATGAATATTACTAATATTCTATTAATATTTTAATAGATTTATTGAGATATAATTCCGATGTCATACAATTTACCCATTTAAAGTGTACAATTCAGGAGTTTTCCATATGTTCACAGATATGTGCAACCATCACCACAGCCAATTTTAGGACATTTTCATCACTTCAAAAAGAATCGTCATACCCCTTCGCTACCACCCGTCTGCCACTCCACACTCCCTCAGCCCTAAACAACCACTAATCTACTTTTTGTCTCTACAGATTTCCCTACTCTGGACATTGCATATAAATGGAATCATATAGCACGTGGCTTCTTTCACTAAAGCATAATGTTTTCAAGGTTTATCCACGTCGTGTCGTGATGCAAAAGGGCGAGCATAGTAACTGCATTGTCAGGACCTGTCTAACTTCACGAGGGATAATGACCAGGATAAGGAGCCCTGGTGGCACAGTGTTTAAGAGCTTGGCTGTGAACCAAAAGGTCTGCAGTTCAAACCCATTAGCTGCTCTGCAGGAGAAAGACCTGGCAGTCTGTTTCCATAAATATTACAGCCTTGGAAACCCTGTAGGGCAGTTCTACTCTTTCCTATAGGGTCACTATCAGTTGGAATCAACTTAACAGCAACAGGTGAATGACCAGGATCGGCCCAAAGCTGATCCTTATGAGGTGGAGGGCAGACAGACCTTCACTCTCCAAACTTTTTACCAATTCTGATACAACTGTCTTAGTCATCTAGTGCTGCTAAGACAGAAATACCACAAAGAGAAATTTATTTCCTCACAGTAAAGTAGGTTAAAAGTCCCTGGGGCATCAGCTCCAGGGAAAGGCTTTCTCTGTTGGCCTTCTTATCAATCGTCTTCCTGATTAGGAGCTTCTCTGCGCAAGGAACCCCAGGTCCAAAGGACGTGCTCTGCCCCCGGCACTGCATTCTTGGTGGTACGAGGTCCCCTGTCTCTCTGCGCTCTTCTTTCTTTTACATCTCAAGAGATTGCCTCAAGACACAATCCAATCTTGAAGATGGAGTCCTGCCTCACTAACACAACTGCCACCCGTCCTCCCTCATTAACATCATAGAGGCAAAATTTACAACGTATAGGAAAATCATACCATACTGGGAATCATGGCCCAGCCAAATTGATACACACATTTTGGGGGGACATAATTCAATCCATGACACCAACCATCTCTCCCACAGCGCTTTCTACTTCTCTGCTGGGTTCATTAATTTGTTGCAATGGCCACGCAGAACTCACAGACCACACTTACAGTTAAGTGGTTCATTAAGGAACACGCTACAACTCAGATCAGGAAGCTGTTTTCCCGAAGAACCAAGGCAAAAGACCACATAAAGGAACTCATTTCACGACACATACGTACTTTATTCCTTTTTATGGCTGAATAATATTCCATATATGGGTATATCACATTTTGTTTATCCATTTGTCAGCTGATGGACATTTGGGTTGTTTCCACCTTTTGGCGATTATGAATGATGCCACCATGAACATTCATGTACAAGTTTTTGTGTGAATATGTGTTTTCATTTTATTCTATTAATATCACTAATTGTTTAAAATGTTTGAAATCTTCTGGTCCAAGGCAGAACTGTGGGCCTGTGGAGGTGAGGGTCCTGGCTGAGATGAGGTCTCCTGCAGGGTTATTCAAGCCTGAGGGTCTCAGTCTTCATCCAAGGACCACACAGCTGGAGCCTGAGGATGGACGCTCTTTGCCAGACTGCGCTCAACCAGAACCACAAGCTCATAGGAGTCCCAGGGCTCCGTCACACCATCCAGCCCTGCCCCACTCCAGGGCTGAAACCCTTCTGTGTCCTTCTCAGCTCCCCCACTCAACCTCGGGGTGATCTGCCAGTTTAAAAGTGTTGTTGTTGTTAGGTTCCATCGAGTCAGTTCCAACTCATAGCGACCCTATGTACGACAGAACGAAACACTGCCCGGTCCTGCGCCATCCTTACAGTCATTGTTATGCTTGAGCTCATTGTTGCAGCCACCGTTTAAAAGTAGGCTACCCTAAAAGCAGTAGCCCCAAATATCTGTAAAGGTCTGCGCGTCTAAGACAGAATGTTGTTCTGGACGCTGTTGTCGAGTCTGCCCCTAACTCATGGTGACCCCACGCACCACGGGTCAAACAGTTGTGAGCCACAGGGTTTTCACTGGCTGATTTTCAGAAGTAGGTCACCAGGCCTTTCTTCCTTGTCCATCTTAGTCTGGAAGCTCTGCTGACACCTGTTCAGTATCACAGCAACACGCAGGCCTCCACTGAGGGGCAGGTGGTGGCTGCGTGCGAGGTGTGTTGACTGGACATCAAACCTGGGCCTCCTGTTGGAAGGCAAGGATTCTATTACCGAACCATCTCTCCCTTGTAGTCCTCGTCTATTCTAACCTTGCATGCTGGATTCCAGTCTACAGCATTGTGTGTGTGTGTTTGTGTGTGTGTGCGTGCCCACGCACGTGTGTGTAAGGACTGGAGGGGAAACAGGACCAACTCTGCCAACTCCTATAAATATGTGGCCCACTTCATCTCCCTCATTTGGAGTTGCCCCTTGCAAACAAACATCTGGAGAAGGGCAGCTGACAGCCCAGGGACAAAACCTTTAACTTCCATCGTGGTCAAACTTGAGAGGAGGCTCTGGGGGAGAGGAGGAGCAGGAATTTAACTAGTTACTCAGCAAATATTTATTGAGTGCCTACTGTGTGCCAGTCATTGTTCTAGAAGCTTAGGATAGCCACGTGGCAAAACCAACAAAATCCCGTCCCGTTGAGCTTCCATTCTAGTGACAGGAAAGATGGGGCTCAGGTGGGACCATCGTGGACAAAACCTGTCTCCCCTTTGCCCAGGGCATGAGGGACCCAGGCAGGTTCATGTGGGGCCATTGGATTCCTCTCCCACCTGCTCAAAGCGTGATGGCAGTCCTGAGCCATCCTTTCAGACCTTTGTTGACGTGGCAGAGACCCAGAGACTCCCACCCTGCCTGCCACACTGGAGCTGCCCAGCACATCAGTTGACTCCATCTCCTCAGAGACTTGGCGACACTCAGCAATCAGCAAGATTATCACCCGACCACGGTTGGTGGCAAACCCCAGGGCCGCTCTGGGGGACACTGCGGGGTCGGCTCCCTGCCACCTGCTTCCTGCCTCAGTCGCCACAAGGTAGATACCCCCTTCTGGGAGGTGGAATCTCTCACCCAGATAAGCAGGCCTTCTCAGGCTTTGCTGCCACTGCCACTTCAACAGGAAAACCCACTCTCTAAGAAGCCAACCTCCTTCTTCTAGCTGTTTTCCTGGTGAGTAGAAGGAGCTTGAACACCTGCAGCTAGCAGTGATGGGGGTGGATGAAAGTAAACCCTCCTTGCTTTTTTAAACACCCACCAGCTCTCCAAATCCAGGGTGGCTTCCCAAATATTTTTTAGGGGGAAAAAAAAATCTACATCTACCACCGTTCACAAAAACCTCAAACAACTTAGGATATATCTTTCCCCTGCCACGGACAATAAAAAGAGGCTCTTGACATCTGTTTCCTTTAAGGAGCCTGTAAAAAAAATAATAACACAGATGTGTATGCTTACTGGAAGATAAGCAGAGCCACGTCCCAGGCCTGCTGCGTTCGAGGAGCCACGCTCACTGGGTGTGTGTGAAATGGTTGGGGAGGCCCATGGCCTCGGGTGGGCTTCCTCCCCACCTCTGCTAGACCTTTGCCTCAGCCACCTCCCAACCAGCTGGCTGAACAAGGCTGACTTTTCAAAATCACTTTGTGGAAACTCTTCTCGGGTTTATAGTCCTGGCTTGTATAAATTAAGCCTTTGCATACGACTGGAAGGGAGATTTCCAGAATAACCGCAAGTTATTCCGTGGTATAATAAAATTTCCTAAAACTTAAAAAAGATCATCAAAATACTGAGACAAGTTTGCATGAGAGGGTTCCTTCAATGCTAAAATTAGTGTCTAGATCAATGATTCTCAGAGAGGGTTGGGTTAGGGATGGGGAGATCAGAATCATTTTAGGGACGTTTTCAAACTACAGTTGCTCCTCTACCCCCAATACTGAGCTCCTTGGGTGGTACAAATGATCTGTGCTTGACTGATAACCTAAAGGTTGGAGGTTCAAACCCAGCCAGCTGCACCTTGGAAGAAAAGCCCTGGTGATCTGCTTCTGTTAAGATTATAGCCAAGAAAACTCTATGGAGCCATTTTACTCTGCACACATGGGGTGGCCATGAGTTGGAATCAACTCAACAGCAACTAACAACATCATCAACAACCTCTAATTCCAGAAAGTCTAGCGCAGGCCCCGGGGGAGGCTTCTCGGACCAAGAATCATGTCATAGTGAGTTACTCTAACTCAGCGCTTTTGAACGTGAGTGTGCGTCAGAATCACCTGGGGGCGGAGGGGGGGACTTGCTAAAACACAAATGACCTGACCTGACCTCAGAGTTTCTAATTTAAGAAATTGCGTTTCTCACAAGTTTCCAAGGGATGACGACGTGACTGGTCCCGGGACCACACTTCGGCAAACATTGCTTTTAATGCTAAAAATCTGTCAGGTGTTTTAAGGGAGGAAAATGGTTCAGGACAGCTGGTTTGGGAAAGAAACCATTTGCTGTTTATTGCAAAAGTGCAAGAGTTTGACAGGAACCAGACCAGGCTTCTCTCTATGATGCTGGCAGTGTGGCTACACACTAAAACAGGGAGGGGAAATGGCCTAGAGACGCTAAGATCGGAGATAGACGCACCACCAAGGCTCTACCTCCGTGCGTGCCAGCAGCTCAGCCAAGTCGAGAGCTCGGTGGGGCTCCAAAGTCCCCTGCTTGTCATGGGCTGAGATAAAGCTTGGGGATCCCCAGCTGCTCTTTTAGCTAGAGCTTGAATGTGAGCAGGACAGGGCACGGAGGCCATCCCACTGGGCTGGGAAGTTTGACCTGTCCCGTGGCCATGGTCAGTGGCTCCCAAGCATAGATCTGCAGGCCACAGGGCACCAGGCAAGAGGGGAGTACTTAGGCAGACACCCCTCACTGCTGCGGCCACCTAGTCTTCAGGCTTGGCCACCCAGCTATGACAGAAGCTTCCCACCCAGCGGTGAAGGCCTTGTTCTCCGAAATCAGAAGGGACTTTGTGGCAATCAAACTTAACAGCATTTAAGCCAAAGTCCCGCTATGACCGCAAAGGGTCAGTAATGGCTACAATCACAATACAGAAAGGGAAATGGGTTTATGGTTCTGGGAAAAGGAGACACAAGCCTGGGAAAAATAGAGTGTGAGAATTTACTTCTATTTCCTATTATTCTCTCATCACATTGTCTTGTAATTATGTGGGAGAGGGATGGGGAGGGGCGCATCTGCCTCTATTTGCACCAGGACAGGAAAGCAGTTTGAGCTTCCAGAGCCTAGTACTGTGCCTGGAACACATTAGGTCACCTGTCAATTGTGAATGAACAAATCTTTTAAATTTGATATCTAAAGTCAGTGGTGCCCCCTCCCAACCTGCCCCTTTCCCTCTCCCCCTCCCCCCCCCACACACACAAAAATACACGGCAGAGCTATGGGGAACCTGGGAATCTAGTGTTCAGCTCCAAACCAAAACCGAACCAAATCCATTGCTGTACAGTCATTTCCAACTCATGACAAACTCACGTTACAGAGTAGAACTGCTCCATAGGGTTTTCTTGGCTATAATCTTTACGGAAGCAGGTCACTGGGCCTTGCTGGGTTGGAACCACCACCGTTTAGGTTCCAAACCAAAAACACCAAACCCAGTGTCGTCGAGTCAATACCTACTCATAGCGACCCTATAGGACAGAGTAGAACTGCCCTATAGAGTTTCCAAGGGGCGCCTGGTGGGTTCCAACAGCTGACCCTTTGGTTAGCAGCCATAGATAGCACTTAACCACTACGCCACCAGGTAGATTAGCAACCCAAAAAACTCGTTGCCGTCGAGTCAATTCTGACTCAGAGTGACACTATAGGACAAAGTAGAACTGCTCCATAGGGTTTCCAAGGCTGTAACTATGGAAGCAGACTGCCACATCTTTCTCCCACGGAGCAGCTGGTGGGTTCAAACCACCGACCTTTTAGCTAGCAGCCGAGTGCTGAACCACTGTGCCACCAGGGTTCCTTTCTAGGTTAGTAGTTGAGTACTAATTGTTTGCGCCATCCAGGGACCCTGGCGTTCAGCTCAGGGGGCTCAGTTTAGTCTAACAAGGAATTCTGCAGCCATGAAGCGGCTTCCTTCCCCGATTGTGTTGGCTTTGCCTGGCTCATTCCTGAACATTTAGCGTAGTAGTTAAGGCTATCACCCGCAGGCTGTCTGTCCTGAGCAACAGTCCTGTTGCTCTTCGAGAGTTAATGAACTTCAGACCTGGAAAAGCTCCTGGACAGAGGATGCTTATGGGAGTCTTGCTCTATGTCAAGCATGCTGAGGGTTGGGAGAGGTAAGCCTGGGAGAAGGGCTTGTATTCGCAGCCAACCCCACACGGACACTCTCGCACATACACACGCTACATCCATGCACACACATGCACACACATTGATGCACATGGGCACCAACACACAACTGTAGATATTAGCTGATCTAACAAGATGATTTGCTTTCTGCTGACTTGGGGGGGCAGGGGGTGCAGGGTGGGCCATGTAGTACAGAGCTAGCGATTCCCTTGAGAATATTCTGACTTAGACATCCTCTGGCTTCACATTCTTCTCTTTTACCCCAGAGCCAACTGCACATGCCCTTAAGTGAGAGTGCACAATGTACAGGCAGGATGGCTGGGAGGGATCTTGTCAGTCCGCGCGGAGTTTCCTGTGTTCTAGTCTGACCACCTTCCACTTCCCAGGTAATGCCCTAAATACTGGGGAAGGGCCACAACAGAAAATATCTATGTGAAAACTGCCTCTGCATTGAGCATAAAACTCTCGTCAACACACTGGTCCGTTGTGTCACTCTACAAGAGCCCAGTTGGGAAATTTTAGAATTCAAAAACAAGATAAATGGCATCTCTCCCAAGGAATTTCTCATGGTGTAAACACTTTGCCCTTAACTATTAACCTAAAGGTTGGTGGTTTGAGCCTACTCAGCAGTGCTGTGGAAGAAAGGCCTGGCAACCTACTTCTATAAAGATTACAGCCAAGGAAACCCTATAGAGCAGTTCTATTCTGTAACACATGGGGTCACCAGGAGTCAGAATCAACTCAACTGCAACAGGTTTGGTTTTGTGTATTTACTTCCCTCCTCCTTCCCATGGCCCTGAAAATAGGATGACTAGTCTCATTGTATGTATGAAGGAGTTCTGGTTAAGCACTCAACAGCTAACCGAAAGGTTGGTGCTTCAAACTCACCAGCGGTTCCGCAGAAGAAAACACCTGGCAATCTGCTCCCTTAAAAATTGTTGTTAATGTTGCTGCTAGGTGCTGTTGAGTTGGATGCAACTCATAGTGACCCTGTAGAACAGAGTAGAACTGCCCCATAGGGTTTCCAAGGAGCAGTTGGTAGATTCAAGCTGTGGACCTTTTGGTTGGCAGCAGTAGCTCTTAACCACTGCACTACCAGGGCTCCCGGTAGAAATTACAGCCTAGGAAACCTATGGGGCAGTTCTACTCTGCACTATAGGATTGCTGAGTCGGAATTGAATCAATGGCACACAACAACATTGTATTATGTACTTAGTTGTAGGAAAACGGTCTGGTGATCTACTTCCAAAAATCAGCCAATGAAAAAACCCATGGATCCCAGTGGGCAGCATTCCATTCAGCTGTGCACGGGGTCACCAAGAGTCAAGGACCAACTTGAAGGCAGCTAACAACAACTTTGTTGTAAGTTACCCAACCTTTTTGTTTAAAAAGATCTTAGTGTAAAACAGGGATTAATGTAGGCTCCAACATTCAAAGAGGGGAAACGAGCTGCATAAATGCTAAAGGATAATTTCCTCTGAAAAACTTCCTGAAAAAGATTAAGGGGTCATGTTGTGATCCATAGGATTTCCATTGGCTGATTTGCTGAAGTGAATTATGAGACCTTTCTTCCTACAACAAAGTATGTACATACAATCTTGTTGTATTTGTTGTGTGCCTTTTAGTTAATTAGGACTCATATCAAACCAAAAACCAAACCTGTTGCCATGGAGTTGATTGCAACCCTATAGGACAAAGTAGAACTACCCTGTAGGGTTTCCAAGCAGTGGCTGGCGTATTTGAATTGCCGACCTTTTGGTTTTTTTTTTTTTTTGGTTAGCAGCCTGGGCTCTTAACCACCGTGACACCAGGGCTCCAGTTAGGACTCATTGTGACTCTATATGACAGAGCAGAACTGCCCCCATAGGGTTTCCAAGGCTGTAACTCTTTACAGAAGCAGGCTGCCACATCTTTTTCCTGCAGAGCAGCTGGTGGGTTTGAAGCACCAACGTTTAGGTTAGCAGGTGAGCACTTAATCACTGTGCCACCAGGGCTCCTTTTAAGGGGTCACAGTGGGGCACAAGTTGATGATGCAACAATAACCCTGTATGAGGGGCAGCTGGGCCTAAGACAAGGCGTTTGGGTGTAGTTTGAACTGTGAAGACGCTCCCTTCTCCAGGACGCCATTTTGTTTCAACCCTCCCTGAAGGCTGGTGTTTTAGACTCACTTTGCGCCCTAGAGAAGAAAGCCACTGGCCTTACTAAGACATGTAGGAAGAGGTTGCGTGATGCTGAGCCACTATCCCTTTGTGTGGGAGAGCTTGTCTAACAAACATGCATTCGATGATTGTTTCAGAACCCTGCCCTAGCTCCAGGGAGAGGGGGGCTACTGAAGAAAACAGAAAAGGGGCACAAGCCTTTCCCCTCAGTGGTGGGCTTCCACTCACAGTTGCCAGCGTAGACAAGCTCCTGGAAGCGTGTTCCCCGGCAGCACAGTGGCCCTGGGTTGGAAGGAGAGAGCATTCCCTGCTGGCCAAGCTTCTCAGACCCTGGGATGCATGTCCAAGCAGGCTTTGGACTCCCCTGTTCTCTGGGACTTCTAGAAAATTCTTATCTGACTGGACTAGTGCGAGTGGGGCCTGGTCCGAACCCTCAGGAGCCCTGAGGGTCCTGCAAAGCCCAGATCACACTGAGGCCCAACCTCAAAAGCACTCCATGGTTCAGGCCACGTAGCCGAGCTCCCAGAAGCATCACCACACTGTATGGTCTTAATTCCCCCTTCTAATCCTCCACAGCCCCGTTCCTGGAGCTGCTGTATTGGGTATTCTGGCACCAGTGGCCGTGTGAGCTGTGCTGGCCCTTTTCCCTGACTTTTTTTTTTTTTTTAATATAAATTTTAAAATGTGACTTTGAGATGAAAGCAAGAATGTCAAAAGGAGCCCGATGCTTTCTTGTGTTCAATTACAGCCCTGGGGATTACCCCACAGAAGGTACTGCTTGGAGCTCCAGCCAAGATGAAATCTGCTTTTCCAATAAGCACTTCAAACGGCGGAGGATGTTTTTGGCTGGATTCGGCAACTGGGAAGCCAACAGTTAATAGGGCTGGGCACTGAGGCAGGGCTCCCCGCCATCAGGGGAAATCTGAAGCTGCACTTGACGGCTTTCTCTGTAACCGAAGTTACAAGGCACTTGTCTGGGTCTCGCAGCCGCATGAACCCCACCTTTGCGCCTCTTTGAACGAGCCTTCCCAGATTAAAGATACCAATCTCCCAGTTAATTACTCTCCATATAGTTTTTCTTCATTATTTTTTCAGGCCAGATTCCTTTACAGTAGGTTCTAGGCATGATCCACATTATTGTATTGAACTGGAATTTTGTGGACGTGAGTGTAGGCCACATCGAGAATGTTGGTAATAACGAAATGAGATACTGGTTGGTAGTGGTGATGATGGATGGACAGGTGGACGCATGGACGGATGGATGGATGGATGGGTAGATGAAAGGATACACGAAGCAGCTGGTGGTAGAGGTGGTGGCAGCATTGTGAAGTAAGTAGAAGATTTAGCAGCTCTATTTCACAAACCTGGACGCTGAGGCTCCTCAAAGCAAATGACTCGACCAAGATTACCACAGTTGAGCCTGATACAGAACCCAAGTCTTCTAGATCATGCTCTTCCCACAACACCAGCCTGTTGCTTTGATGGCCTGGGCGATGACACTGACACCCTGCCCAACACTGACACAGAGCTTTCCAAACTCAGTCACAGTCCATGTGTTTTGCCTGTTTTAGTTATTAGCCAATTATCAGGTCATGAATCATCACCAGGTCCCTGGATTTCCAGCTTCATTCTTGAATCCCTAAAGCCACATCTGGATTTGAGCAAGTACTTCCTGACCTGTTAGGTGAAAGAGTTTTGCATGGAGCAGAAGCACCAGGGTGTGGAGTAGGGATTTTCAAGCTTTGGTGTGTATAAATGACTTGTGAGAAATACATATCTCCAGGCCCCATTCCCCCAGATTCTGAATGAGCAGGTCTGAAGTGGGTTCAGGAACACATGTCTCCGTTCAAGTATTACCTTCCAGTGAGGCCTATTCTGACCACTGTATTTAACATTGCAGCCCACATACCACCCCTCACCCCCACCCCTTTACCCTGCTCTCCTTTTTCTTTGTGCTTATCACCTCCCATTATACCATATAGCTTACTTCTATCTTATACTTATTGTCTTTTGTCTCCCCCAATAATGGAAGCCCCACAAGGGCAGTATTTTGTTCACTGCTGAATCCCCTGAGCCTGGAACAGTGCCTGGATCAGTAGTTCTTCATCTGAAAGGAAAGCCTGAATGAGAGAGTGAGCAAGCAGCCACAGTGCACACTTTGAGAAACCCTGGTGGAAGGTGAGCATGGGCTTTGGCCAGGCCAGGGTTTGCATGCCAGCTTTATCACTTGAGTGGGGCCTTACACCAGGTGTTCAAGTTCCCTGAGCATTTGTCTTCCCAACTGTGAAATGGATGCGGGTCGATTCCAACTCATAATTACCCTATAGGATAGAGTAGAACTGCCCCCATAGAGTTTCCAAGGAGTGGCTGGTGGATTCGAACTGCCGACTTTTTGGTTAGCAGCCAAGCTCTTAACCACTGCGCCACCAGGGCTCGACCTAGATCTTAGGGTTGAACAATAGAGTGAGATAACTCTGCACAGGGCTGGGCTCCACAAACATCTTTTCTCCAACCTTATCTTCTGGGTGGAACTTTGCATTCAATGCCCTCTGAGCAGAAAATGAATCCACAACCTCCCGGGTGGGAGGGAAGCACTTTCCTCGGTCAGGTGGAGAGAGGCGGGGACAACAGTTAATGGAGGTCCCATCAGGGGGAGGGTGTAAGTCATCCTGCTGCTCCCTGGGCTCCTTCTCCAGCTCAGAGGATGCCTCGCCCTTCCCTCTGTCCCTTCCCACCAGCAGAAACGAACAGGTGGTTTCTCTGAGTAAAAAAACGGTGAATCAGGGCTGGAGCCAGCCCCCCAAAAGCAGCACCATTCAAGAGCTCAGGCACAGAGAGAGCGCATGCGCACTTGCAGGGTACGCTGTGGATTTTGAGACTCCTAATCATTGGCAAACCTGGTGGCGTAGCGGTTAAGTGCTACGGCTGCCAACCAAAGGGCTGACCGTTCAAGTTCTACCAGGTGCTCCTTGGAAACTCTATGGTGGCAGTTCTACTCTGTCCTATAGGGTGGCTATGAGTCGGAATCGACTCGAAGGCACTGGGTTTTTGGTTTTTTTGGGTTTTATCATTGGAAACCCTGGTGGTTTAGTGGTTAAGTGCTACGGCTGCTAACCAAAAGGCTGACCGTTCAAGTTCTACCAGGTGCTCCTTGTAAACTCTATTGTGGCAGTTCTACTCTGTCCTATAGGGTCACTATGAGTCTGACTTTATGGCAACGGGTTTGGTTTGGTTTTGGTTTTATCATTGGCCATGCACACCCGGGGCAGCATTCTTCCCCAAACTCACCCCAAGTCTGTTTTTGGGGGCTTTTGGAGTAACTCCACAGACTCTGGCCAACCCCACCTGGAGGGACCTCAGCCAGAGCATGGGGAAGCGGGGCTTGGGGAAGGTGGGAACAAACATTTTCCTGATGGTGGTCCTGGAATAAGCCACTGAGGTTATAGAATCTTTTTTTCTTGGTTTTATGAGATAGATACGATTTGGAAGGAGAGAGACAGAAAACAGGGCATGTCTACACACACACATACACATACATGCATAGTTGTCATTGTTGTTAGCTGCCTTCAAGTCAGCTCCAACTCACGGCAACCCCATGGACAACAGAACCAAACGTTACTCGGTCCTTTGCCATCTTCACTGTTTTGGGTATGCTCAAGCCCATTGTTGCATCACTGTGTATTTTGCCAACCTAGGTGGCTCATCTTCCAGCACTATATCAGTTAATATTCTGTGGTTATACATAGGGTTTTCAATGGTTAATTTTTGGAAGTAGATTGCCAGGCCTTTCTTCCTGGTCTGTCTCAGTCTGGAAGCTCCGCTGAAACCTGTCCATCATGGATGACCCTGCTGGTATTTGAAATACCAGTGCCGTAGCCTCCAGCATCACAACGACATGCAAGCTACCACAGCATGACAAACTGACAGAGGCGTGGTGGATGCACACGTGACACACTCCTCAAAGAGGAAGAGGAGGTGGTTCCTGCAAAGCAGGATCAAGGGCATCCATCCACCCAGAAAGCAGGACAGAGGCGTGGACACACAACCCAGACTCCAGAGCCTGCGTCCACACTCCAGCCCTGCTGCTAATTGCCTGGGGCCCTTGGACCGGTCCCTTCCCCTCCTTGGTCCCCAGGTTTCTCACCCATAAAACAAGAGCATAGATCTCTGTTTCCAGCTGGGCTCCAGCCAGATGGAATTGCTGAGGCAGTAGGGAAACTTGCCCAAACGTGTGGCTGCCTAAGCCTGCTTGGCCAGCCCCCAGCCCCATTTGAGACCTAATTCATCGCTCAGACCTGTACTGTCAGGGACTATGCTGGGAGGAGGAGCAGGGTTTGTACTGAGAGCCCACACTGTGCCTTGGCCCCTGTCCATGGTGGGGGCCAGTGTCTCTCAGGCTAAATCCCCTCCGAGCCCTTGGGAGGTGTTTCCACCACACCCCTACTGGGACTGCCCCTGGCTGCTGCCCAGTCCTGTTCCCCACCCTGCCCTCCCACCTCAATACGCCTAGAAGGAGCATGGAGGGGCTCTGGCAGGAGCTTGGGAGGAATCAACTCGGAAAGGGATCTATCTGCCCGGAACCAGCTGTGTGACCCTGAGCAGGTCCCTGCCCCCTCTGGGCCTCGGTTTCCCCATCTGAGCTGACCAAGCTTTCTGCCATCTGCTCCATGTGGACAGTCTCTTCAACACCTGAGTTGCCTCCTACTCACCTAGGGCTGTAGGGGATGCCCACCTCACTGGCTGGCCCTGGGGGCCAAACCCAATGCCATCGAGTAGATTCCAACAGAGCAACCCTATAGGCCTTGGGGGCGAGGGTGCAAATGAGAGAAACAAGGAACAGGCAATTGAAGTCAGGGTTAGAGGCACCAAACTCGGGGTTGTTGTTGGGTGCTACTGAGTCGATTCCTACTCACAGCGACCCCATGTGACAGAGTAGAACTGCCCCATAGGGTTTTCTAGGCTGTAATCTTTACGGCGGGAAGTCCTGGTGGCATAGTGATTAAGAGCTATAGCTGCTAACCAAGAGGTCAGCAGTTTGAATCCGCCAGGTGCTCCTTGGAAACTCTAAGGGGGCAGATGGCAACGGGTTTGTTTTTTGTTTTCAGTAACCTTTACGGGAATAGCTCACCAAGTCTTTCTCCTGTAGAGAGGCTGGGTGGATTTGAAGCACCAATCTCTCAGTTAGCAACCGAGCGCTTAAATGCTACACTGACAGGTCTCCTTAAAACTGAGGGTAAGAGGTGCCCAAACTCAGGGCTAGAGCCAGAAACCAAGCCTGTTTCCTGCTTCTCAGAATTCTCTCTTCTTCTTAGAATTAAAACTAGGAACTGTCAAAGCCAGAAAGGTCATCAACAGGCATCACCCAAACAGACCATCAGAGTTCAAACTTCTTTTAGCCTTTCTCCAAATGAAATCTCGCACCAAGGAAGCCTAGCGTCTCAATAAGATGGGAGGGGAGGCCCCTCACAGGGCAAACTAGAACATTTATGATAAAGGCGAATCTGCTGTCCAGACAGGGGAAAGCCCTCCGGAGGAGGGAGGGGTGCCTTCAGACAGTCCAGGAAGCCTGAAAAGACCATTTTTTTTGCTGTGCTTGACTGGGTTCTCTTCTCCAGAATAAGCTCCTCGCCCCTACTTACAGGGAGTCAGAGTTTTTTAGGAGACTGACATGTCACTAACTCCCAGAACCCTAACCCTGATCGGCAGAGGCACACAATGTTCCTTACAAACTGCTACCGCCTCATCTGTCCCGCCAGTCAGGTGCAGGCAATCCCTGGCCCCACCCTTGCGTATGAAAAGCACATTAGTTCGAAATATCTGATTCACACAGCTGAGATAAGAGACAAAGGCGAAGGAACTAAGCAGAGGAGGAGAGCCGGGCGGAAGGGGAGGGGGGTGGGGAGGACGACTCCGAAGAAAAGTACGGGTCTGCACCTGACCTGCAGGAGACTGAAGCCTGGGGGGCTTCCGGGACCTTCAGGGTCCTGCCAAGGCAGAAAAGGGTCAGAGAGCTGCCAGGGAAGATGGTGCCCCAGTTGGGTGGGAATGGGGGAGAAACTCCCGGGTCGTAGGAGGTGCGTGACCAAAGGCTCCGTCTCAGGGCTGAGCCCGGAAGCCTGCCTGGAAGAGGGGGCAGTAAGGGCTGGCCTGGGTGGGGCAACCTGTGTCGAGCGCCTGCAACGGCCGCATTTCCCCAGCATGGAGCACATCACTGACGTCAAGCACGGCTGGGCCGCGGCCAGCACTAAGTAGGTACAGATGCTCCGGGAAGGGCAGGCCGTGGCCGGGAACCGCTCCCGGAGGCGCCGGCCTCCGGCGCAGTGAGCGGTCTTCCCAGCCCCTGAGCTTCTCCAGCCGGAGGCAGGGAGGAGCCTGAACCGCCTGCAGGTCACAGGCCTCCCAGGCGGCGCAACAGCGCGCCCTAGTGGCCATGGTCCGGAAGGCGCTTTCCCGGGAAACAGCCTGCTTGGGCATAAGACCTGACATGTTTAGGACGTTCTAATACTCACTGGCCTCAGGTTAGAATCATTTGGGAAGTTTTTTAAAATCCCGATGCCCAGGCGGAACCCCATCCCAATTAAGTTGCAACTCCTGGGGGTGGGATTCAGGCATCAGTATTTTAAAAATTCTCTAGCTATGACCAGTTCTCTAAGTTCTCTTAAAGCAATGGTTCTCGAACCCAAGCGTCCATCAGCATCACCTGGAGGGCTTGTTGAAACCAGGAGTGCTGAGCCCACCCCCGAGTTTCTGATCCAACGGGTCTGTCAAACCAAAAAACCAAGCCTGTTGCCGTTGAGCCAATTCTGACTCAGAGGAGCCCTTACAGGACAGAGTAGAACTGCCCCACAGGGTTTCCAACAAGCGCCTGGTGGAATTGAACTGCTGACCTTTTGGTTAGCAGTCATAACAACCGCTGTGCCACCAGGGTTTCCAGCAGGTCTGTAGAGGGGCCTAATTGTCTCTAATAAGTGCCCAGGTGATGCTGAAGCTGCCTGCCCCAGAACCACAGCTTGAAGACCAGTGCTAAACCCTTGCTACTCTGGGTGTGGACCAAGGGCCCACAGCATCAGGGTCAGCCGGAAGCGGGTTAGAAGTGCAGACTGGGACAGCAGCTGCATTTTAACAAGACATAGCCAATCCATGTAACATCGAAGTTGTAAGCGCCGTTTGATCAGGCTTCACACAACCAGCTGTGATGGGCGCTGACAAGACCTCTTCTTTTCAAAAGTCTCTGAGTCAGAGAGCTACATGGAACATTCAAGATTATCTGATCCAATTCTCTTGCATGATAGATGGGGGAAACTGAGGGCGAGAGAAGGGAGGGAACTTGCCCAGGATCCCTGGGCTCTAGGGTAAAAATTTTTTTTTTTGCCCTGAACGTTGGGGTTTCCCAGGAAGGAGGACCTGGATTGCTAAACCCAGCCAGTCCCCCTCCCATGCCCAGGCACCTCAAATCTCG
The DNA here is from genome assembly GCF_030014295.1 of Loxodonta africana. Taxonomy (NCBI): domain Eukaryota; kingdom Metazoa; phylum Chordata; class Mammalia; order Proboscidea; family Elephantidae; genus Loxodonta; species Loxodonta africana. The sequence goes on along the minus strand of NC_087342.1, from coordinate 20,622,916 downwards.
TATATACTTATAAACATTCCCTCCTTCTCCCCCCGAGGTAGCACTTGTGAGTTCTGGTCTTCTCACCCACCGGTCAGGCAGCAAGCACTCCCGGGGGGCCATGAGGCCCAGGCTGCATCCTGGCTGCTTGGGAGTGTGTCTACACAGGAAAACGGCAACAAAATACGCTGGGGGTGGGGGGTAGGGGGATCTGTGCACAATGCTGGGGGTAGGGAGGCAGGTTTGACAGTTGAGTCTCAGCCACTGTCTCCCAGTGTTTAGACTCATGCCCTTTTCTTGCTGGTAATTATTCGTCCAGATTCTCAGGGAAAAGAGACAGGACAGAGCCCTACTTAGAGGCACCAGAAGTAAATCTGCACAAACTGAGCATTCTCTCCCCAAATCCCAGAAGCAGGGCTAGGTCTCCAGTTCTGACCGCAGTCCATGGTGAGCTTCAGCTTTTCTTTGGCTGGTTGTTTGAGTGGTGTGAATGGGCTTGGGCCTTGGGCTAGGCTCCTTTGGGTGCAAGTGCAGCGTGCAGAAGGTAAACATTTTCTATGGCCGTTGTTCGTGCAGTCAGTCTGAGAGGGCGCATGGAGAACTAGAACACACCCTTTGTTGTGTTGGCCACAAAGTCCAGTGGGAGAGACTAGATAAACACAGGAATAAATGACATGGAAGACGTATCATGAGACAGCGGAGGGAGGTTTCGGTGTCTACAGAGGTGGGGGAGGAGGGTGGTGTCTGGAGGGGACAGACACCGGAGAAATGCATGGCCGGAGGGTCAGGGAAATCAGGGTGGGCTTCATGGAGGCCGTGTGGCAACCACACGGGGTGTGGTGCAGCTTGGAGGTGAGCTCCAGCCTGTCAGAGTTCAGACCTCACCCTCCTAGCCACTCCTCCTCCCTGTCCTTGTGGCCTGTCTGGGATCTAACAGGATGCGCTAGCTAGAGAAGAGGGTTCCCACCAAGACTCCAAAGTTGAACAGGGAGGGAGGAACCAGGGGTGAGGGCCTTGAGTTCAAAGCTGATGAGTTCCAGCTTTACGCCAGATCCCTGGGAAGCCATCTGAGTTACAAGCAGGGAAGTAACCCTGATGAGAGCTTCGGGGAGACTGGATCTTTCCAGAACCCAGCACAGTGTGATGTGCCAGCCTCCAGCTTTAAGGAACTGTGTCACTCATGGTCTTTACACGGCTGTGTCATTTTGGAGGACACGTTGTCATGTTCTCCATTCATTCCCAAAGAGCTCTGGGAAAATGACCGATGTTTCATTGTTAAGGAAAACCGGGCTGGGTATTTGTTTTCCTCCAGGAGTTCTTGCCTTTTTGGCGTTCCTAACCACACGGCTGTTATCAGCTTTGCTGAAAACAAAGAAACCGAAATTAAACATTAACCACAATTGTTTCCAACGGCGCTGAAACAGACAGGCCGGGTGTCAGGAGAGGAGAGACCCCTAACTCTCTGGTTTACTGTTCAAACAGGAAGGGGGCCTGGGGGCAGGACCTGTCTCAAGGGACTGAGGCTGTAGCTGATCTGAACTAGTACTTTGCGTTCAAGCCGACAAACATTTGCTGAATTCCTGTGTAAGGCTAGGTGCAGCGCTAGATACCTGGGGTGCAAGGAGCGTTCAGACAGGGTTCCAGCCCTTACACTCACATCACATGTGAGAAGGGCTCTGAGGGAGGCAGACATGAGGGGGGAGAAAGGCAGGATGGGGAGTGATGTTTCACCCAGAGGCAGTATTTGCTGTAGGTCTTAAGGGCCAGACCTTACTATTGTTGCTGTTGTTGCTATTTGCCTCAAGTTGATTCCAACTCATGGCGATCCCATGTATGCAGAGTAGAGCTGCTGCATACGGTCTTCAAGGCTGTGACCTTTTGGAAGCAGAACGCCAGGCCTTTCTTCCAAGGCGCCTCTGGAAGGGTTCGAACTGTCAGCTTTTTAGCTAGTAAGGAATCAAGCACTTAACCATTTGTGGCGGTCCAGGCAGAGGAAATAGTGTGGACAGAGGGGTGGATGAGCGTACATGGTGTAGCCTGGTGACTTGTAGTCACCAGTGGTCTGGGTTGCTGGGTGTGGGCTGCAAGGTGGGAAGAGGAATGTGTGGAGGATGGTGCAGGGCTGGAAGGCAGCTTGGTACCAGGTCGGAAAGGCTCACTCTAAGTGATGGAAGCTGCTTTGAAGCATGACGTGATTGGATTAACATGTTAGAATAACACACAGGCAGCCGGGTGGAGGGTGGGCGGCTGGCAGAGCGCCCCGGTGGGAGGCTGTTGGGGTCATTCAGGCCAGAGGTGGTAAGGACTTGCCAGAGGCTGCAGCAGTGGGGACGGAGGTCAAGGGGGGGGCACAAGAGACTTTCAGGAAGCACAGTCTTCTGACTTGGTGACTGTTTGGGTGGGAGTAGGGACCATCAGCAATGACTGTGAACACTAACAGGAGGGACAGGGAGGGTGGTGGTGCCATGCCCTGAGAAAGGACTTGTGTCCATCAGGGGCCAGCCAGACAGCAGGAACCCCGCTAGTATTTCAAACCCAGAGAATTTAATACACAGAATTGGTTGCATCCAGAAAAGGAAAACCAAAACCATTGTCGTCAAGTCAATTCTGACTCATAGCAACCCTATAGGACAAAGCAGAACTGCCCCTTAGGGTTTCCAAGGAGCAGCTGGTGGATTTGAACTGCTGGCCTATTGGTTAGTAGCCGAGCTCTTAAGCACTGCGCCACCCTGGCTCCAGTTGGTTGCACGGGTGACATGAAGACCGAGAAGCCAAATGAGATGTTGAGACAGCCCAGAGAATAGCAGTAGGAAGAAGTTACTGCCGCCATCTAGAACAGGGGGTACCAAAAAGGGAGCCAGGTAGAAACCAGAGCAGGTCTGTCCAGTGGGAACTGAAGCCTGGGAGGAGACCAAGCTCGTGCTAGATATGCCACCCAGAGCAGAGAGCAAGGGGAGAGATACCCCGGCCTTTGCCCCTGTCCCACCCTCTAGACTTTCTATTGACCAAACCTCCTTGGAAGCCCAGAGAGCAAGGAGCCTGGGAAATGTATTCCCAGAGACACAAAGCAGGGCAGAGAAGGACGGGGAATAGAGAGAACAGCCAATGCCAAGCAGGGAACACCAGAGGAAGCCGCTGAGGGGAGAAGGGGTGAGTTCAGACTTGAGGTGCCTCCCAAGAAGTAACAGTGAGCATGCAGCTGAAGACTCAGACGTGGTGGGCAGGACAGGTAGATGTGTATGACATCAGAGTGGCTCTCGGTTTCAGGTTTTCCCAGCCGGGGCAAAAGCTGACTCATGCCTGAGTCACACTCTCATCTCTGAGCCTCCTGGGTGGAGAGGACAAGGGGGAGTCAACTGGCCCAACGATACTCCAGGCCACAGGTGGGGGAGAGAGGATGGCGGAGACTGTCAGACCTGCAGCGAGGCCCAGTTCTGATGGCACGTGCTGTGTGACTTTGGGCAAGTCAACCATGCTCTCTGGGCCTTAGTTTCTCACCTGTAATTTATTTAACTAATTTACTAATTACTAATAACATCTTCAAAGACCCTATTTCCAAACAAGTTTACCTTCATAGTTGCTGGGGTTTAGGACTTGAACGTATCTTTTGGTGGGATACAATTCAACCCATACCAGATGTCAGGCAGATGCCAAGCTCTATCTCAGGACTTGGTGACGCCATGGCTAGGTGAGGGCACATTTGGGATGAGGGCTGGGCTGAGTTTGAGGGCTCCTGGGATACCATACACATGTGGGGAAGTGGGGTCCTCTCCCTGCTGCTGAGTTCTGTATTGAAAGCTAATTTCTGGTGGGTCTGGCTGACCCAGTCACACCTCTGGCCCTTCTATGGTGACCAGGCAACCATATTTAAAATGATTGAGGAGGCACAGTGGCCAGTGGGACCCCAAGTAGAGCCTAACTATCTTGTCCAAAAGTGGCTGGGGCCTGTGACCTCATCATAGATGTCAGGGAGGCTACTGAGGTGAATACATGGCCTAAGGGGCCATGGGAGCCGGTGGGCTGGGCTGTAGAAAGCTTTGGGCAGCCTACGGCAAGATGGGAAGGATGGGACAGGGAAGAGGGTGCATGTAATACATAGATGTGTCTGCATACAGTTGCCAGGGGTGCTTTCTCATTGTACTTTATTCTGAGATTATGTCTGTCGTACTTTTTATGGAAGGCCTGGTGGTACAGTGGTTAAGAGCTTGGCTGCTAACAGAAAGGTCGGCTGTTCAAATCTACCCTCACTTCTTGGAAATCCTATGGGACGGTTTTACTTTGTCCTATAAGGGCCACTATGAGTTGGAATCGACCACGGGTTTCTTTTTATGATGTCAAGATGCCCTTTCTTTTATGACCTTATGGTAGCTGATACTTTTCACTGGCAAAATAAATCCCTGCCCTTTGATTGTTTGTGTTTGTTTGTACTAGTCCATGAAATCGAAGTGTTGGAACACTGACTTTACACGTCCACTGACCTTCCCAACCCATCACATGGATAGGGGCTGGCTGAGCCACACACCACGGGGAACCGTGGTGCTTCCCTAAAGCCTTCCCTTCCCAAGGCACCATGTCTCAAGACCGTGTGACTTACCCGGGATACCTGGGGACTGAGGGCGATCAGAAAGGGCATTTCAGCAGCAGGTTTTGGATGGACACCTCTCCCCATAAGGTTCAAACTCTTCCTTTCCTGATATGGTTGAGAGGTGCACTCTTCACCCTCTTCCCCTGGAGTCCCGTCTCCAACACTGGTGAAGATTCACAGCCCTGGGGAGTGTGGGGCCCAGCCTGGCTCCACAGAAGTCCAGGACAGGAAAGCATCTTTGAACTGGGCTGGAGGAAGATGTTTTCACGCTCCGGACAGAGGGCATAGGAGGCCACTTGAATATAATAGCACCAGAAAAAAAGGTCTACTTACTCATTTACTTTATTTCAAATGGACAAATGGTGGAAAATAATGTAATTAAAATATGTGCACACCTTTGTCAATCAACACTTCCTGATAGCACCCACCGCCTGGCTGGTGCAGCGGTCCCTGACACACTCCTCTATCCAAGTTGCTTTCAGGGTCCCTCACAGGGCTTCCACATTGTCTGAAGTCATCCTAATACAGTGGTGAACTTTTCCTGCAAGATTAAAACAGTAGTTTCTTAAATACAAGAGTATTTTCCACCATGCACACCCTACCCATAGTTTGTTAACATCTATGTAAACTTGGCATAAACAGTTAAGCGCTCATCTACTAGCCAAAAGCACGGAGGTTCAAACCCACGCAGGGGTGCCTCAGAAGACAGGCCTAGCAATTTTCTTCCAAAAGGTCTCAGCCTTGCCACATAAACCAGAGACTCCATCAGCCTGAAACAGGAAGTAGATGGTGCCTGGCTACCACTCATGACTGCCCTGACAGGGAACACAACAGAGAATCCCTGATGGAGCAGGAGAACAGTGGGATGCGGACCTTAAATTCTCATAAAAAGACCAGATTTAATGGTCTGACTGAGACTGGAGGGATCCCAGAGGTCATGGCCCCTGGACCTTCAGTTAGCCCAAGACTGGAACCATTCCCAAAGCCAACACTTCAGACAGGGTTTGGACTGCACTATAAGACAGAAAATGATACTGGTGAGGAGTGAGCTTCTTGGCTTAAGTAGACACATGAGACTATGTGGGCAGCTCCTGTCTGGAGGGGAGATGAGAAGGCAGAGGGGGACAGGAGCTGGCTGAATGGACACGGGAAATACTGCGTGGAGAGAAGTAGTATTCTGTCTCTTCAAGGGGAGAGCAGCTGTGAGTACCTAGCAAGGTGTGTGTAAGTTTTTGTATGAGAGACTGACTTGATTTGTAAACTTTCACTTAAAGCACAGTAAAAGAAAAGGTCTCAGCCTTGAAAATCCTAAGGAGCACAGTTCTACTCTCCACACACGGGGTTGCCACAAGTCAGAATCGATTCAACGGTAACTAACAATACAACCAATAAACGTATGTTAACTACTTGATATTTAGTTTGTTTTGATAATATTTTAGTCAAATTAATTGTTGACACGTATTGAATTGGTGCTCCATTAATCCTAGTGCCCTGGGCAGCCGCCCACGTAGCCCGCCCCTTAATCCTGCGCAATCTTTGAAATCACCTTGTGTTGAGCATCTTGACCTGGGCCCCTGAGATGGTGCGCAGAATCCTATGGGTATTTTTTCCCCTAGGAAAGGGGCTGCATCTTTGCTCTGATTCTCCAAGGGGCTGGCCTCTCACGGGTCGTGAACTCCAGGTGAAGCTCACCCCCTGCAGCCCAATCTCCCATCATCCCCTGCCTCTTGAGCTGCCCCATCACCACAGAACTGCTGCGAGTTGCCCAAACTCACTGTGCTTCTTCAACACCGGGAGACTTGGTGGATGCAGCGCCTCGACGTGGAATTTCTCTCCTTTCCCTCGTCTTCTTCCACACATTTTATGTTCTCCACAGTCTATAAGACTTGACACAGGCATCACCTCCCCTGAGTCCCTTACCCCCTCACCTAGACAGCCGTGACAAATTGTGTTTTCTACATACTCATTCCATCGCCTAGGCCTTCTTAAAGGTGACTGACATACTTCCCACACAGAAGTGGGGTCTGGCTTCCCAACCCTTGAATCTGGGTGGAGCTGGTGACCACCTTGACCGAGGGAGTACAGTCAAGTGAGGCGAAACCAAAAAACCAAAGCAGGTGCGGCCGAGTCAGTTCTGACTCATGCTGACCCCGTGTGTGCTCCATGGGATTTTCAGTGGTTGATTTTTCAGAAGTAGATTGCCACGTCTTTCTTCCGAGGTACCTCTGGGTGGGCTTAAACTACCAACCTTTCACGTTAACTGTTTGTGCCACCCAGGGACTCTGAAATGAGGCTGCTAGGTCACCTGGTTGTCACTCATATTTTTCTCTCTCTCCCTTCTTTTTTCCCTCCCTCCCCTCCCCTCCCCTCCACTTGCCCTTGAAACCCAGCACCATGCTGTGAGGCAGCCCAGGCCACGTGGAGAGGCCAGAGGGCTGACAGGCACCATCAACCATCAGATACAAGTGAGCGAGCCTGCAGAAGATTCCAGCCCTTGGTCTTCTGACTGAGGCCCCAGACATTGTTGAGCAGAGACAAACTGTCTCCACTCTGTCCTGCCCCCATCTGATGCACAGAAATCATGAGAGGTAAATGATTACCATTGTTTTAGGCCACTATGTTTTGGAGTGATTTGTTATGCAGCAGTTGACAAAAATATAACTGACTGCCCGTTCCCCGGAGCCCTCTGACGCCTGTACTCCTCTCTGTCCGAGCACGTTCTCCCAGAGCCAGGATGGTTGGCTTACAGCTTCGCCTTTCCTGCTGGACTGAGGGCAGGGGCCATCCTTCCATTCTCACATCCCTGGACCTAGCATACAGCTCAGCACTCAGGGAGCAGTTAACATGTGTTTACCCAATGAAACCCAGGAAATAAGATTAGAAGACAGACAGATAGATAGATAGACATTCTTGTCATTAGCTGCTGTCAAGTCGATTCTGACTCGTGGCAACCCCATGCGTGTCAGAGTAGAACTGTGCTCCATAGGGTTTTCAATGGCTGATTTTTCAGAAGTAGATTCCCAGGCCTTTCTTCCGAGGTGCCTCTGGGTGTACTTGAACTCCCAACCTTCTGGATTGCAGGCAAGTGTGTTAACTGTGTCATGCAGGGATTCCAATGAAACCCAGGAAACAAGAGTTAGACTACTTGGTGTATCAAAAATGAACTCTTAGGTGGTAGAAATATTTGTGCTACAGCTCTAAACATGTAACATATGTTTTTTTAAATGAATGAAATACTGGTGAGAATGTATTCATGTAAATTGTTCATCTCAGGGCACTAGGACTTACTCTGTGGAGTAAATGGGTAAAAGGAAGTAGCTGGACCCAGTGCGGTGATGCCTCTTCAGCCTCGATGACCTCATGGAGCCATCAAGTTAGGCTTGTTTCTGTTTCTCAGACTGTGACTCCAGAGCTTCTCCTGGTGACAGGCAACCACTTCCTCCTGCCTTCCTGGGATTCTGCAGGGTACAGTGCAGCCCACCCGCTTCCCACAGCTGTGTCCCACAGGGAGCACCCCCAAGGGCCCCAGACACAGAAACATGGCTCCCAACTGTGCAGTCTCAGACCACAGTCTACTTCCACCCCCGGAAGTCCCTCTCCCTGTACTTCCTCCCCGGGAGGGCTGCCTCTGGGCAAAGGAATGGCACCATGATTCAGACCTCTCCAAGAGAGCTATACAGTTTTCAGAGTCTTTTCTCCTACTTCATTTCACTTGAGGCAGACTAGCCAGGGATGAAGAGGTCACTTTACTAAAGGAAATGGTCACGCTGGCCTCTGGTCTGAACTTCTGACTCCACACCACTGTCCTCTCAACCCTGTGGCCACTGTCAGCTGAGAGACTACTAATCGTGATCGCGAGCACTGTTGTACAATGTGGAGTCAACTGAATCACCCACGGACATTTGACCATCTCAGTTTACCTGCTGGAGCCCAGCACATCCGGGGACCTCCTGGACCCACGTGGTCAGTTACTATAAACACAGGAAAGGTGAACTCAGGTAAATTAAATAAGATTAAGCTGCTACTTCTGTAGCCGAGAGTCCCTGGGTGGTGCAAATGGCTAATGTGCTTGGCTGCTAACCGAAAGGTTGGAGGTTCGAGTCTACCCAAAGGTACCTCAGACGAAAGCCCAGGTGATCCGTTTCTGAAAATCAGTCACTGAAAACCCTATGGAGCACAATTCTACTCTGGGGTCACCAGGAGTCAGAATCCACTTGAGGGCAACAGGTCTGTTGCCAAAAGAAACACACACACAAAGCAAAAATAAATTAACAGTTAGAAGCAAAGAATAACAGTCTTTCACGTGCACTCCCAAGCCAATTCCGAAGAGCCGTTTTAGGATGACTAACTGTTTAGGATTACATTTACTCGTTTCCCCATACGAAAATAAGACCCAAGTTAGCTCTACTATGTCACAAATGGCTGCTTACATAAATATTTAGGGAGTACAAGCTTGTGTCCACTTGCACACATGCCCCTCTCTCTGGATAGCGAGGTCTCGGGGTTAGGATGCATTCTGGAATCTTTCCGTCCACACCTCCTGCGTCTGGTCACTGTCTTTGAGGCTGACATTCCTCAAGTTGAGGGATGGGCAGGCAAAAGGCAGCAGGCTGTGTGGCAGCCAGGTCAGCTTACGGCGAGCTGTCAGCCTGTCACTGAGGCCCCCGCGAGGCCATAAATAACAGCAAGGAAACTGCAGAAGACGGGGCCTGGGCCTCCCCCGCAACGCGCTGGCTCATCCATCCATCTCCCCTAATGACTGCCTGGCGTGCAGGCTTCCGCCACGACCCGACCCCGGCCCCAAGCATTCTTGGGGGCACAGCCCCTCTTCGCAGGGACAGAATGGGTCAGCCAGGAGCACACTGCTTTGAGAGGTCCCCATGTCCTGCCAATATACTTCATGGATGCCTGGGACAGGCAGGAAAACTCTCATCACTCAAAATGCCACCCCTTCCAAGATGGGCACCAGGAAGCAAAGCGATATCCCCGTTGTTGATCTGGTCACGGTGGATTCTGTGCCACAAACAATCCCACGCAGCAACTGTTCCCGTGGCCACACCGCTATAGGGGAAAAGCCCATCAGTGTGTCCTTTGCAACGTGGGTGGGTAAAACCCAAATACCACTACAGCTCAACTATTTACACTTCTTTTGTCCTGGCACCAAATGGGAGTTACCTTGTATTCTTACCTTTTGTTCTTAAGCGTTATTTACTTCAGCTATCTCACCACCCCAAAAACATCCCACCTAAAATCACATATCCCCAGCTCCCCCTTCTCCGGATCACCTATGATTGAATTTCCATGAGGAAAGCACTCATATGATCTCATTCTAAAAACAAAGCAAAACAAAACCAGTTGCCATCTACACGATTCCAACCCATGGTGACCCCATGTGTTACGGAGTAGAACTGCTCCATAGGGTTTTCTTGGTTGTAAAGGAGCCCTGGTAGCTCAATGGTTAAGCACTCGGCTGCTAACCAAAAGGTTGGAGGTTTGAACTGGCCCAGTGGCTCTGCAGGAGAAAGACCGGGTGATCTGCTCCCGCAAAGATTACAGCCTGGAAAACCCTCTGAGGCAGTTCCGCTCTGTCACACAGCGTCACTATGAGTCAAAATTGACTCGACGGCAACTGATAGCAACAACAACAATCTTTACCAGAGCAGATTGCCAGGTCTTTCTTCCGCACCACCACTACTAACCTTTAGATTAGTAGTAGAACCCCAACTGTTTGTGCCACCCAGTGACCTGGATAACTGAGTACTTGCCCCTTTAAGTGACACGACAGACTGTTTAATGTTTACACTCGTTTAACACTTACAGTCTTTAGAATGGATACCACTCTTTGCGGCGGCTTGAAACAGGGTGCTTGTGGCCGAGGCCCTCAGCTCACCCTCTGCAGCTGCAGGGAGCCCGGAAGTGTGGTGGAGTCAAAGCTGGAGGTGAAGGACAGTCCCAGCTATCAAACAGGGACGGAGCCAGTGGATAAATTCTCCACCTGGTGTCCTTCAGAAGGACAGTCCTGGAGGTGTTCTGGAAGCTTCTCAGGAAGTCCTCCTGGAATCAAGCCCGGTTGCCCATAGCAGCAGCTTCCACACTCCATCCTTGTATTTGTTTTCCTCCTTCCCAGTCTCAAGGTTCTGCTTCCCAGGATCACCTCCCAGTTAAACTGCACCCAAGCCCTCACCAATTAAACTGCACCCAAGCCCTCACCCTAAGCTCTGCTTGCAGGGGAGCCCAAACTAAGACAGTATTACACATAATTGCAACTTTGCCCAGGTAGCCCCAGGCCATCATTATCCACAGCAGCTCTTCCCTGAGCTGGAATAACCTCAGGAGAGATAGAAAGAGCCACTTTCTCCTCAGAGGCCCAGGCGTTTCTTCCCTGGGCGTGCTTGTGTCTGGTTTTGCCATTTTTCTGTCTCTTCCTTTCTTTGTTGTTAACAAGTCTTCCTCTGGCAGGACTGCCACCCGCCTTCCCATTTATTATTTTTGCCTTTAATCTACTACAGTCTGGAAACCATATGACCAAACTTGATAGACTTTTGTCTACAGTGAAAGCGAACAGATTCCGAGTCAAGGAATATTCCCCCGAGCAGATGCGTGAGTTTAATCTTAGACACTGGAAACTTGTTTTGGCTGCTTGGGAGACACTTTGATTTCTTTCCCCTCCCTGGTTTAAAGCTCTATTTTGGAGAGTGTAGAGGTTGCGGAGTGAAATTTTGTATGTGTGAGCTCTTATATTTCAGTTTAAATATTAGATGCGTCTGCGGGTGAATGCCCTGAGTCTAATAATCCTTATCACAAATGCCCTGCGGCTTTTGGCTTGCCATTTATTAGGACAGGCCGGTTTTGTAGATCCAATTTTGAAGACTTCAGGAGACTTCACAAGTTTGCCAGCTTCACAAATGTCAAAACAATAGCACACAAAAAAAAAAAAAAAAAAAAATGGTGGCTTGCACACAGATTTCAGAGCAAAGCTAAAATCAGGCAAGGCTTGAATGCAAATCTCCATTCCAGCCTTCCAGTCTAATACAGAAGTCCCTCCTCCTCTCCTGAGGAGTCATTTGACCCATCTCATGAGCCGGAGGAGATATTTGCCCCCCAGTGGCTTCAGGATGACTCGATGGGGCATCTCGTGTGAGTGGGATTGTGTTCTAGGGGTCGCAGGGGAGAGAAGTGAGCCCCAGAACACAATCCCACTCAGACGAGAAGCCCTGGGGCTCACACGTTCTGGGGCTCGCCTCTCTTTCCTACGACCCCTTCAACCTCAGGGGCCCAAGGGGTAGGCCTCTGGGTTCCATGGGCTGATGAACACAGCTAGTTAAGGCTACAAACTAGCCAAGCTCTGGGAACATGTACAAGAACAAACTCCAGCAGGTCTGTTGATCAAAACCCACACTGAAGCCCTGGGAAGGGTGAGAGGGATAACAGTGGTTGGAAAGATTAAAGAGAGAGAGAGGAAGCTATGGCTCTGGGCCTCCTTAGGACATGCTGAAAATGGAGAGTTCCTTCTTGAATGGGCTCAGTCACATGGTGGCTGTGAGCGCCCTGCCGGCTAGGGACTAGAAGTCTAAGCAGAGGCAGGTGTGCCCTGCTGGGGCCCCAGGGCTCGATTCCAAAGCCATGGCCATGAAGACCCCAAAGACTGGTATTTTGGACATGGTTGTGGGTAATAGGAGGGTCAGAGATTGAGGGGTATGGTTGCCTAAAAGGACATCAGGATCGGTGAAGTTGCTGTCACTGGGGATTTGTCACTGAAGGGCTGGAGTTAGCGCAGAGGGTTGATAAGGATGTAGCTGGGGCTGAGTGTTGTTGGATGGTTGTTAGGATGCCAGGGGGCTCAGTGGTTATAACAATTGCTCTTGATGCTATTGGTGCTCCTGAAGGTGCCGCAGCCTAGTGAGGTGGTCTGTGAGCAAAGCAGGTCCCTTCTCTTAAGTCACTCTGAGTTTTTGCACGTAGGGTGGCAATGAGATACTGGCATCATCATCCACATGGGAACCCCTAGGGCTTCTGTAAAGGGATCTCAGTGGCAAGAGCTTGGATGTGGGTGCAAAAGCCCCTTGAGACAAGCTTACCACTTGAGGGACTTTTTTTTCAAGTCGATTCCAACTTATGGTGACTCCGTGTTTTCAAGGCTGTGACCTATGGAAGCAGATCGCCAGGTCTTCCAAGGTGCCTCTGGGTGGGTTCAAATCGCCAGTCTTTCAGTTAGTAGTCAAGGGCTTAACCGTTTGTTCCACTCAGGGAGTCAACTCCAGGGATAGACTTCTCAAGTCTTGCAGGAGAAGAAAGTGCATTACCCTTGTCTGAAGACGTGATTTAATTTGCTTCTAAGCTAAAATCCGGGAGTTTCCCCAATCCAGGCTTCCCCAAGGCAGAGCCAAAACTTGGTCATGAGAAAAGATCAGCTTCTTGGTTAAGGGGAATTTGGCAGGAGCACAGAGCTGTCAGCCCCACTCCGGGAGAGGAGCACTGCGTAACTGGGCAGGGATTGTCCACAGCTCATTTGAGCTGAGTTTCCCTTCTGTGTGCTTGACTGGCCCAAAGTGGACGTGAGACAGGAGCTTCTCAGGGAGGTAGCTTTCCAAATGCATCATTTCCAACTGAAGAAATTTCCAGGGAAAAAAATGCAGTCCCATTACCCAGAATGCTCAGTTCAACCAGGTATACTGGGTAGTCCAGAATCCCAAGGGGTGGTGTCCCGTTCTGGTCTCTGCTAGTAGAAGTGTTTCCAGCCGAGACAGTCTCTACAATGCTTTCTTGGGAAGTGCAGAGATACCTCTTTTAGCCAAGTGCACAAAGGTCGGCTGGCACCCTGGTCCCTTGAACAGGAAAGAAATGTCAGTATTTTTAAGGAACAGTTCCTTCCAACTTCCCACGTCATCAAACCATCTCTTCTCCTGGTTCATTCTGTCATGCTTAAGACTGAGTTTCTGCAGCTGACCAGGTGGTATCTGAAGCACCTTGGAGACACCTCATGAAGTGGGCACTCTAGAAATTTCTAAGTACACGACGCTTTTTAAATTATCAGTGCACCTAGTTCAAAGGTCTTGGGCAAATGCTGCAAAAATTCGACTTGTTTCCACCTTGCAGGGTCTTTAATGCTCCCCATTCAAGTACAAGAATGCCCTTGACCATGAAGCATCTCTCTTTAAGACTGACCCCCTTAGTTCATGGAATTTCTGAGACATCCACCTTGACAAACAGAGCCTGGTAGGCTGGCCTTCAAGGCTGTTTTTAGGATAATCCATCCCATAGACTTGGAAACAAAGGCAGGCCAGCCACATTGTTCTGAGGAAGAAACAAAAAGACCCCTGGAGTCACTGATGGATGAAACCTGCCACACAACAACTCCAAGGAAAATGGCTTCCCCATCTACCACAGGGCCATTGGTGCAGAACACCAGCCATGTAAGAAGGCGGTCAGGTCAATGTTCCACACTCATAGTCCCTCCACAGTGTGAGGAAGCCACGTCCTTCAAGATGGCCTCCATCCCTGAGCTTCTGTGGTATGGAGATGAAGGAACTGAAGACCACGTCTTGTGAGAAGCAGCTGCTTGTGAGTAGTTCCTGGAGAAGACTGGAGACGGAATGATTGAGGAGACGTGGAGGCTGCTTCCACATATGAGGGACTGTTGTGGGAGCAGGGTGTGTTCATAATAGCCCACATAAAGCTAATATCCCAAACGTGAAGATAACACATAGCCCCACTTTCCTACTTCATCATTTTGACACCAGATGCCCATGTGGCACTCTCTCTCTCTGACCCTAACCACCCAGAGTTTGGCCTCCACGAATTAGGACTCTGTCCTTCCAGCCCCTGCCAAATAGGCAAACATCAGCCTCTCTGCTGGCCCTTACTGCCCCCAGTGGTTTCAACAACTCTCTAGAATGACTCACAGAACTCATGGAGACTACCAATACTCACAGTACCCGTTTATCATAACCGGAAAGGATACGAGCCAAGAGATGCATCAGGCAAGGTCTGGGAGTGGTCCCTTCAGCATGAAGCTTCTATTATCCCCAGGCGCGTGCCGCGCCCTCTCCCTTCTCCTGTGCACCGATGTTCTCACCAACTCCAAACCCAAACCAAATCCATTGCTTTCGTCAATTCTGACACAGCAACCCTATAGGACAGAGTGTAACAGTTTCCAAAGTGCCGCTGATGGATTCGAACTGCCAACCTTTTGGTTAGCAGCCACTTAACCACTGCGCCACCAGGGCTCCCTCACCAACCCAAGAAACCCAAAACAGAGAGTGCCAACACCCAGGGTCCATTATAAGTCATTGGGGCCTCAATGCATATATGTGGTTGGAGCTTCAATACAAACGCATGAGTCAATGAATATGTATGATCGACCCCATCATGCCCCCCGCCCCGGCCACCATTTTCTGAGGTTTGCTACCAGGGTGGGACCTCTGCAGCCCCTATTTATTTGCATATATTTACGTGCTGCCTGGCTATTTTAGAAAACGAAGGGGCATCTACATTGCTCCAGAATTCCAAGAGCTATTTTCAGACCCCAGAGACAAAGGCTAAACCAAGTTCTCTGTCCCACACGAGGGTGTCCACTTGCCCAGGGTCTGCAGGGAATGTTACAGAGAGGGTTGTCTGGACAGTCAGAACTGCTCAGGGAAGGCGGGGCTGAATCAGGAGGGGGTGAGCTGACCATCACTGGGGGCAACCAGCAGGCAGGGAGGCAGCAGAGGCAGTTCTTGAGGAGTGTCTTAGTTTCTTCATGTTGTTGTTGCTGTTAGGTGCCTTTGAGTCAGTTCCAACTCATAGCGACCCTACGTACAACCAGACAAAACACTGCCTGGTCCTGCACCATCCTCACAATCCTTATTATGCTTGAGCACATTCTTGCAGCCACCCTGTGAATCCATCACGTTGAAGGTCTCCCTCTTTTTCGCTGACCCTCTACTTTACCAAGCATGACGTCCTTCTCCAGGGGCTGGTCCCTCCTGATAACATGCCCAAAGAACTTGAGAGAAGTCTTGCCGTCCTTGTTTCTAAGGAGACTTGTTCTCCACGCTTCTATAACACAAATACCGTAAGTGAGTGGCTTTAAAGAAGAAATTTATTTTCTCACAGTTCAGGAGTCTAGAAGTCAGAATCCAGGGCGTTGGCTCTAGAGGAAGGCTCTCTTTCAGCTTCTGTGGCCCCGGCATTCCTCCGTTACTTGGTGATCTTCATGTGACGTCTATCTTCCGCCAGTGTTCTTGCTCCTTTCTGAGTCTGCCCTGCTCTTTTTACCTCAGAAGTGATTGGGCTGAGGGCACACCCTACACTGACTGTTCCTGATGTTTAGGATTCCAACACATATTTTGGGGGGACACAATTCAATCCATAACGAGGGTTCAATTTAGAGGGCTGTGATCAGACCCTGCACATTGGCTGTGGCCAAGAGTCTGGCTGCCCCCAAGGTCTGAGAGCTGAGACCTTCTGGCTGTGAGTCCCTTGAGGAGGTGCCCACCAGGCAGGTGAGACACTAGACATGCACCATACCTGGGAGGACTGGTGCAGGAGGTGGGACCCTCCACCCTCGCCACTGAAACACTGAAAGGACATCAGTGCTCAGCACTTTCAGCCTCTGGTTACCAGATGAAGAGCGAGAGGCCCGGAGAGAGGAAGTGACTTGCTTACAGTCACGGAGCAAGATAGAGGCAGAACTGACGCCACAATCAGGCCTCCCGACCTTTTCTTTTACAGAACCTCTCTGGTGTAGCAGGCGTGAGAGGTACACTCACGGCATGGGAAGAGGAGCCACAGATGAGAGACTCATGACCTCCACAGCAGAAGGAAAAAATGCCGGGAAAGAACACCAAGACCCTTTACCACGCCCCTGCTGTTACCTTGGAATAATGGTTCTCATCCCTGGCAGACTGTCTTAGTCATCTAGCGCTGCTGTAACAGAAATACCACAGTGGGTGGCTTTAACACACAGAAATTTATTTTCTCACAGTCTAGGAGGCTAGAAGCCCAAATTTAGGGCATCAGCTCCAGGGGAAGGCTTTCTTTCTCAACAAAGACAATGATTTTGTGTTTATATGTAAAACAGAGGAAAACCTGGTGGCTTAGTGGTTAAGTGCTAGGGCTGCTAACCAAGGGGTTGACAGTTCAAAGCTGCCAGGTCCTCCTTGGAAACTCTACGGGGCAGTTCTATTCTGTCTTATAGGGTCACTATGAGTCGGAATCGACTCCAAGGCACCAGGTTTGGCTTTTCGGTTTGGTTATGTAAAACAGAATAGAGTCTAGGCTAAGGTCATTATAAACAGAATTTCCACCCACATCAACGTCTGGCAGGATGCTTGGAAGTCCTGGACTCAGTGTTGTGTGGGATTGTCCCACACCATGCAGGACGCCCTGCACTGAAGGAACAAACTGTAACGCGCCAGCATTTGCAAGCGCCACGAGGTGGCGGTGCGGCGCGGTGGGGAAGCACAGCCTCCGCCCAGCTTCGACTGGCCACAGGTCCTGGGACGGTCAGGGCGAAGAGACCGAAGGAGGCTCTCTTTCAGAGCTGCAGGAGACAGAAGCCTTGACGGCTCCTCCTGCTGCCGGAAAGTGTTCCCCGGGCCACCGAGTCAATGTGCTCCGTTGTCCCTTCTGTGGGACCCCGGTTCTGACTTCTTGGGACTAAAGCGCAGCTCCCTGCACCCCGGGTGGGAGAAGCTGACGGGCTAGCTTTGATCCCCGGCGAGCTCCTCGCTCTCCCTGCGGGCCCGCTGGGCGGCCAGTTGCAGGGTGGCCAGGAACTGTGCGGGGACCGCCTCAAGTCCCAAAAGCTCCGCTAAGTTGCTCTGACCGGAGAAGGCCATTCTTCTAGTGGACCACAAGGGGGCGCACTGAAACCCAGACTCTGAACAAACACCCAGACAGTCTGCAAGCTTTGTGAAATGTTAATGTGAAATGCCTGGAGATGCGCTTGTGATAGAAGCAAACTGAAAAGAGGAAGTGAGAAACAATTAATTATTGGACTTGAGCAAAAGGGTTTACTCTTCGACAAGATCATCCGATTTTCCAATATCCACTTTTAAAAAACATTGCTGTTGAGTTGATTCCGACTCATAGCCACCCTACAGGACAGAGAAGAACTGCCCCATAGGGTTTCCAAAGTGCAGCCGGTGGATTCCAACTACTGACTTCTGTTAGCAGCCTGAGCTCTTAACCACTGCGCCACCAGGGCACCATCCACTGAACAATTTTGTAAATCGCATTTCCAATCCTCCTCCCAAAATACAATTTTGATACGTAAAAAGACGTTTTAACATCTTCCCCAAAACAGACCAATAGGAACAGGTAAAATGGCGAAGCAACCGGCCAGTACTTGCATCTCTCTGCACCCCCTACTTGCTTCTTGTCTAGAAATAATAGTAAAAATAATACAAGATAACTTTTTTTTTTTGAGAACTTACCATGTGTCATTCTTTTGGGCTGTTGTTAGCTGCCATTCAGTTATCCCGATTCATGGCAACCCTGTGAACAATGGGATCGAACCATTGTAATCCGTAGGGTTTTCATCCGCTGATCGCCAGGCCTCTCTCCCATTGTTTTGGATATGTCACAGGACTGCACTAATTTTCTCTTCACCAATAATGCTATCAGGGTACTATGAAGCCCAAGATGAATAGTATGAATGAGAAACTGAGACACAGAGAAGTTAAGTAGCTTGCCCAAGGCTACACTGTTGGCAAATGGCAGAGAATCACTGAAGATTAGAACACTCAAAGCATCCTGCAGGGAGTCCTCTCTTTCTAGAAGGTGGAGCTTTGGGATGACTTAACCATCCTCATACTCCAAGAAAACAAGTCAGCGTGCCCCAGCTTGTTTCTTCAAACAAGCAAAATCTACTGAGAGCACCAAACCAAGAAAACCAAACCCCTTGCTGTCGAGTCCGTTCAGACTCCTAGTGATCCTGTAGGACAGAATAGAACTGCCCCACAGAGTTTCCAAGGAGCCCCTGGTGAATTTGAACTGCTGACCTGTTGGTTAGCAGCTGTAGCTCTTAACCACTTTGCCACCAGGGTTTCCCTGAGAGCACTGAGAATGATAAAATTTTTTTTTTTAATTAAGAGAAAAACAAAAACCCTATGAAATATTTTTTATATGTTGTGTTTGTGGCTTGTTTCATTCATGAACTCATCCAGAGCATTACACCTGATGAGTCTCACAAAACTGGTCTTTGCATGACCACACTGAGTCCAGCTACAGTCATGGACCCGGAACTGGATGGAGCCTGAGACAGCACCCAGCCCTGGGTTCTCAAGCCTTTCTGGGCAGTAGAATCACTGGGCGAGTTAAACAAAAAAGAAGAAGAAAGAAAAAAAGCTGATATCTGAATCCTAGCCAGACCAATTGAATCTGGAAGTGCAGCCCAGGCACCTGGTTTTTGTTGTTGTTGTTTTGAGCTATTCAGGAAATTCTAGGATTCAATCAGCGTTGAAAACCAACCTCCTTATCGTTACATGGAGCCCTGGTGGCTCAGTGGTTAAGAGATAGGACTGCTAACCAAATGGTTGGTGGTTCAAATCCACCAGCCGCTCCTTGGAAACCCTATGGGGCAGTTCTACTCTGTCCTATAGGGTAGCTATGAGTCGGAATCAACCCGAGGGCAATGGGTTTGGCTTATTGTTGCATAGCCGAGGAAACAGAGGTCCAGTTAGGAGTCTCAACTTGCCCAAGGCCTCATGTTAAGGAAGGGCAAGGCTGGGTCTTCTGACTTCCATCCAGAACCTATAGAAGCTTTACTACCTCACCAGACTGGAGTGCCCACAAGGAGACAAGCCACAGGCATGGTGATCCCCATGGTACATGGCACATTCACCCTGCTCACCTCTTAGTCTGAGCTGGTGGGGTGTTCAGTGCCTCCCGCCTCCTGTCAGTTCCAACTCAAGATCCCAGTGGTGCCCTTGCATCTGCCCCTTCCAGCATTGCAGACTCGGTCCCCCAAGGAGGACACCACGCCCCCACCCCCACTCCCAGCGAGTGGTCAGTTTGCCAGATAAGAAGTAAGATGCAAGATGCTAGTTAAATTTGCATTTCAGATACACAAGGAATGATTTTATTGTGTTTAAGTATGTCCCATGCAATATTTTTATGTTTATTTGCTAAGTCTGGTGATCCTACCCGCAGGGCACCGTGACAATGGTCCTGTCTAACCAACTAGAAAAGGAGAGCAAGCAGCTTGTCCAAACTACACAACTGTCTGTCAGCCTCTGCTCTTTCCACAATGCTGTTTGGCACAGACAGAAATCGTTGCATTTTAATTTAATAAAGAATTGTGTTTTGGGGAAAAAATATAATGAGAGAAACGTCTATTAGATTATCTTGTTCTTTAGCCCTGCCAGTGGACACGTGAGGATTTGGACCACCAGCTATAGCTCAGGCAGGCATTCATCTGATGGATATTTATGAAGCTTCTCCTGCGTACTAGGCATGGAGGTTCCTTTCTCAGGTTAAAACAACAACAGTTGTTGTCTTAGTCATCTAGTGCTGCTGTAACAGAAATACCACAGGTGGATGGCTTTAACAAAGAGAAATTTATTCTCTCACAGTCTAGAAGGCTAGAAGTCCAAATTCAGGGTGCCAGCTCCAGGGGAAGTCTTTCTCTGTCAGCTCTGGAGGAAGGTCCTTGCTATCAATGTTCCCCCGATCTAGGAGCTTCTCAGCGTAGGGACCCAGGGTCCAAAAAGCATGCTATTCTTCTGGCTCTTGTTACTTGGTGGTATGAATTCCCCGTGTCCCTCTGCGGGCTTCCGTTTTATATCTTGAAAGGGATTGACTTAAAACACAACCTAATCTTATAGATACAGCCCTGCTTATTAACATAACTGCCGCTAATCCCACCTCATTAACATCATAGAGGTAGGATTTACAACACATGGGAAAATCACATCAGATGCCAAAATGGTGGACAATCACCCAATACTGGGAATCACAGCCTAGCCAGGTTGACGGATATTTTGGGGGGACACAATGCAATCCATGACAGTTGCTAAGTCATATCCATAGAAGTGCTCTGTAGGGTTTTCAAGGCTGTGACTTTTCAGAAGCAGACCACCAAGCCTTTCTTCTGAGGGACCACAACCCAGGGATTCTCAGTAAGTAGTCAAGGACATAACCACTTGCAGCAACTCCTCTTCCTCAGGTAACGGGCATCATACCCAGGTGGAAGCCAGCCACCTAATGCAGCTCAGCCTAGGGCCTCAGCTGGTGAGAGCACCAAGCCCTGGGACCAATGGTGAAGGAGCCTCAGTCACTCGGTTTCTCAACCTTGGAAGGATCTCGACGACATCACACTTAAACCGAAGCACTGGAACTTGGGAGAACCTGTCCCTTCAGTGAGTCTGTCGGGCTGATAGTGAGCACAGCCAGCAGCTGCTCAGCCACTATCAAGGAAGCATTCTGTTCCTCCTGCCCACTGTCATCAAGGCCCTGAGCACTCCCTGTCACTCAGTTTCTGCTTTAAACCAGTCAAACCCAGTTTACTAGCCTCAAAACTGTCCTAAGGGTACCTAAGCCTCACCAAGACCTAACTGAGTATTCAGATCCCTGACCCAGGCAGAGCTTATACATTTTCTACATATACTGAAAAAAAAAAAGGCAATTTGCCTTACTGCACCTGTGTGCCATGATAACCTATGTAGTCCATGATGTTTGTGTGTACTTCCTTGTGAGGGACGGTATAAAAGGTTCTGCTTCCCTTTGTTCAGGGAGCTTGATTTGAGGGATACACCTCCTTGCTCCTTGCCTGCCTGCTTGCAATAAACCAAAAACCCACTGCCATGAAGTCAATTCCGACTCATAGCGGCCCTATAGGACAAGGTAGAACTGCCCCATAGAGTTCCAAGGAGCGCCTGGTGGATTCGAACTGCTGACCTTTTGGTTAGCAGCTGTAGCACTTAACGACTATGCCACCAGGGTTTAGCACCCTTCTATTTCCTCACCTTGGTATACTTTCATTGCCTCAAAGCTGCACGAGGCAGGACCTACATTTGGGTAACAGAGCTACCTTCCATCACCTTCGAGTTTAATTGATTTGAGCCTCAGGAAGCCTGCTTTTTAAAAAGAGCCCCAGCATAAATGAGGGAGGAGAGGTCATGTTTCCTGACTAATGCGTGGTGTCTTGCCCCTCCCTTCCCCTAAGTCGAAGTCCCCCCAGACACCTAGGAGAGGAACCTGTGACTCGCCCCAGACTTCTCTCTCTCCCTCACCTCCCAGCCCCACCCACCCCCTCCCCAGAACCCTCCTAGCAATTACACCTGCTAGGGTGTTCTCCAGAGTGGTGGCACTCACCAGCAGTGGGCTACTCTAACCACTCTCTAACCCTCACTGGTCATTACCCAGCTTTCTCATTTTGCTGGCGAATAGTCGATGGCACCGAGTTAATAGGTATAAGGAATATCCGGGTGGTGCACACGGTGAATGTGCTAGGCTGCTACCTGAAATGTTGGAAGTTCAGGTCCCTCCAGAGATGCCTCAGAAGACAGGCCTGGTGATCTACCCAAGAAGTCAGTCATTGAAAACCCTGTGGAGCACGGATCTACTCTGCACACATGGGGTTGCCCTGAGTTGAAATCAACTTGGACGTCTACTGTTAAATTTTTGTTTGTTTGTTTGTTTGAAGTGATACCTATATTGTTTTAATTTAGGTCTTTTAATCCACCTGTGTATGTGTGGTTGGGTTGCTAAAACCTTTTGACTCTATCTCCTAAGCATCACTTTTCTGTGCATTCCTGGCCCTTCTGGATTTCATCTCATCCCAGGTAAGAGTCTCCTTGTGGTCTTCCTGACTCTTGTTCTCCTCACCCTTCCACTCAGCCAACTGTCCAAAGACTGGCAGAAGCCTGTCCCTCTGCAGAAAATCCTTCAAAAACTGCCCAGGCATCCTTAATAAATATCCAAACTTCTCTCTCTGCCCTTCGAGGCCCTGAAAACTCCAGCTCCAGTGTCTCCTATTTCCCTACCCCAGCCCCATCCAGTAGCCTGCCCAGACCCCACTGGGTCCCTGACCTTCCCCTGCTCCCCCGGCTCCATCCCTTGGTTCATACTCCTCTTGCACACATCTGGAGTACACTCTCTGCTCTGCCTCTGGACCCCCTCAAGGCCCAGGATCAGATGTAACCTTCTCTGAGGTCCTGCTAGCCATGGCCGCTACCTTCTCTGAACTTGCATGGCGTCGCCCCTTACTGCCTCGTGGTTTCCTCCCTTGTCTGATCTCTCCCAGCCAACTGTGAGCTCCTTGAGGGCCAGATGCACTTATGTGACTCACTTCTTCCTCCCCCACCCCAGCATTTCACAGAGGCCAGTCCACACTGCAGGCAAGGAACCCAGGTAGAAGGCTGTTCATTAGTTCCATCCAAGGAGACAGAGTCCAGGGATGGGCAAGGAGAAATGGATTGAGGGATGCCCAGAAGCTAAATGCCAGAGCATTCATTCATTGACTAGTTGGCCATGAGGGTTAAAGAGGAGGAGAAATTGGAGAGCATCTCCCAGCCCCTGGCTGTGGTGGTTTTCTGGGTGGGAACCCAGGAGGAGTAGGGACAGAGTCTGGCTTAGACATGTTTGTGATTGTTACGGTAGGCCAATGGGTTGCTGAGCAGACAGAGATCTCTGGTGGAGCAAGAAGAGCTGAGCCCACAGCGAAGATGACTGTGGACATGTATGAGGTTGCCCAAACCAGAAAACCCATTATTGGACAGAGTAGAACTTCCCCATAGAGTTTCCAAGAAGCACCTGGTGGCTTTGAACTGCTGACCTTTTGGTTAGCACCCCTTGCTCTTAACCACTATGCCACCAGGGTTTCCTGAGGTTGCCCAGGGAGGTGGAATGGCAGCAAACCCTGAGGAGACCCACATGTAAGAGGTGGCTGGGGAAGACTGAAAAGAGTGGCCCAAGTTGGATAAGGGGTGACTTCTTGAGAGCCAAGGGAGAAAATTCTCCATAAGTAGATGACCCACAGAGTCAGAGGCTGTAAGAGGTCAAGAAAGCTAAGGTCTGAAGTGTGTCCATCCCAGCCTACCCAGCTCACTCGTCTCCTGCCTTCTCTCCTCTGCCCTTTCCTTTCTCCCCCACCTCTCCATCCCCAGAGAGCTCCTGCTTGAGCCTAGCTCAAGGAGGGCCCAGCTTCCTCAGGGAACAGCCACCTTGTCTTCTGAAAGGCAATGCCGCCTTTCAGCCCTCTGAGGACCTTATATAATGAAGCCAAACAGATTGTGTTCACCTTCCTGAGGGGCCATTTCATCTTTATCTCTCCTGGATGCCAGCATTGGAGGCGGATGCTGGCAACATCATGTCCCCACACACGGAAGTCAGAACCCCACCCTTCATCTTTCTGGTTGCTTCTGCTTCTATCATCTGTTCTTCTCTATACCAATCAAAATTCCAAGAAAAGAAATGGAAATGGACATTGGGCTTTTGAATTGGATACCAAAAGGGTGTGACCTCCATTCTGCATAACAGGAACAGTGATAAATGTGCCTCCGGGGACTCTGAACCTGAGTGGGGGAATGTGAGTGATAGAAAACCACTGAGGTGGGGCAGATGCTGTTTTATTCTCCAGACTGTGATGCAGCTTAAATGACGCTTTGCAAACCATGGTCTTAGCCTCCCAGTAGGCAGGTTATGAAGGAGGAGGAGAAGGCCCTGGGTGGTGGAACAGGCCTGATGACACCTCCTCCACCTTGGAGATGTAATCTTGCATCTAAAAAACCAAAGACTCAGCTTTCCCTGGCCCCTACCCCTCACCTGGTCAGGCCCTGGAGGCCATCTGCCCAGGCCCTGCTCCTGCTCCTAGGTGTCCCCAGCTCGGGCCTCAATAGACACGGTGACCCGAACAGAGCCACAGCTCGACCTCAAGTCCCATTCCTGACTGGCATTGTATGCCAGTCCCGGGGCACCCGAGTCCTGTCGAGAAGACAGCTGAATGTTGAGCCAGTGACACCGGGCCTCATCGCAGGCCAGCACCACGGTCCCCTCGGGATTGCTGTAGGTGCACCGGCTTCGTGCTGCCCTTTCCTCCGCGGCCAGATCCCAGCTCCCCCCTGGCTCCCGCTCATCAGGCCCCGGGGCCTGGAAACCCAAGCGGTCCCTGGTGACAGGGCACACCAGCTGCTTCTCCTCCAAGGCGGGCACCGCCTGGCCCTTCAGGTAGGCAGGGCCGGCGCAGTAGGTCTGCATGTTGAAGTGGCGGTCGCTGTACTGGCGCAGCCAGCTGAAGAGGTAGGCCAGGTGGCAGTCACACTGCCAGGGGTTGCCGTGCAGGGCCAGGTTGAACAGGTTGTAGTTGGTGTCGAAGATGCCCTCGGGGAGCGTGGTAAGGAGGTTCTTGGTGAGGCTGAGCTGCTTCACCTTGGACAGGTTCTGGAACAGGGCTGGGTGCAAGGCCGTCAGGTTGTTGCTGCCCAGGTAGAGCCTGACCAACTCCTTGAGGTCCCTGAAGATGCCGACAGGGAGGTGGGTGATGGCGTTGTATGAGAGTGTGAGGGAGCTGAGGCTGGACAGGTTGGCAAAAGTCCCCTCTGCGATGGTCTCCAGCTGGTTGTGGGACAAGGACAGCCCCACCAGGCCTGGGGTCTGGGCGAAGAGGCCGGCTGGCAGTGTCCGGAGTGCATTGTGCTGTAGGTTCAGGAAGGTGAGTTTGCCCAGGGAGGAGAAGATGGTGAGTGGCAGGTGCTCAATGGCGTTATGCTGCAGCCACAGCTTCTCCAGGCAGGGGAGCTCCGAGAACACTTGGGGGTGCAGCTGCGATATGGAGTTGCCATCCAGGAAAAGCTCCTGTAGGCTGCCCAGCTTGTCAAACACACCCTGGCGGAGGCCAGAGAGGGCATTGTTGCTCAGCTTCAGGGTCTGCAGGCTGACCAGGCGGTCAAACAGCTTCTCAGGAAGCTGGGTCAGGAGGTTCTGAGCCAGGTTGAGGGTCCTCAGACGTCCCAGAGGATGGAAGAGCCTCCTGGGCAGTGTCTGGAGCTGGTTCCCCTGCAGCTGGAGGGAGTCCAGGGCTTCCATGTGCTGAAAGAGGACCTCGGGCAGAGCCTCCAGCTTGTTGAAGTTGAGGGTGAACTTGGTCAGCGAGGCCAGGTTGGAGAAGATGTGGGCGCTGATGTTGGAGAAGGCACTGCCAGTGATTTCCAGGTCCTCGAGCCTGGGCAGCCCCCCAAAGGCATCTGGCCCGAAGTGGCAGAGCTGGGTGCTCAGGAAGACCACCTTGGTCAGGTTGGGGCTGCCACTGAAGGCCCTGGTTCCCACCGTGGAGAACGAGGTCTCCACAAAGACAATGTTTGTGGCATGGGGCGGGATGTCCAGAGGCACGGCCGCCATCCCCTCATCTGAGCAGAACACATCCTGGATGATGCAGTCACAGCCCTTAGGGCAGAGCTGGGCATGCCTGACCAGGAGCAGGAGGGAGGCCCAGTGCAGCCAGGCTGCAGGACGCATCTCCTAGATGGAGTAGGAAAAGACAAGAAACAGAAAAGTCACCTTAATAAGGACAATGTGGCAAGGGGGCCAGAACCCTGGGCAGTGAGCCAGGAGATGGAGCAGGCTGTGCTTGAGGGTGAGCTCCATCAGGAGGGCACCCAGTTGGCGGTAGTTTGTATTTTGAGTAGCTTGTTTTTATGCCACATTTCAGCAGCCTTGGTAGGTAGATGGGGCTGGTTTTCTCACTCCCATCTGATAACGAGGGCATTCCAGGGCCTGTCCAGAGTCACCCTGCAAGCTGGTGACAGTGGCAGGGCCCAGACCCAGGTTTCCTGGACTTGCCATGTCCAGATTAGGGAAAGAAGTGGAAATATTATAACAAGCCAGGTCTGAAAGGAGACCATGAGTATTGTGAAAATTTTAAACAGAATATATAAAATATGTCCCTGAGTGGTGCAGGCGCTCCTTGGAAACTCTATGAGGGCAGTTCTACTCTGTCTTATAGGGTCGCTAGGAGTTGGAATCAACTCAGTGGCAACAGGTTTGGTTTTCGGCTTTCAGTGTAGCACAAATGGTTAAGAGTCCTGCTGCTAACCAAAAGGTTGGTGGTTCGAGTCTACCCAGAGGTGCCTTGGAAGAAAGGCCTGGAGATCTACTTCTAAAAAATAAGCTACTGAAAACCCTATGGAGCATAGTTCCACTCTGACACACGTGGGGTAACCAGGAATTGGAATCGACTCAATGGCATCTGGTTACTGGTTTATATAAAATAAGGACATATTAATCCTGAGTTGGAAATTCCTAGATCATAACAGCTCCTGCATTTCCAAATCTTAGCACACCGCAGAGCCTATGAGGAGGTTCTTATTATCCACTCTTCGCATAGTTTGCTAAAGGCAACGGCAGCTGCAGGAATAAGGTGGATTTTTGCTGAAATGAAGGAAAACCCTGGTGGTGTAGTGGTTAAGAGCTCAGCCGCTAACCTAAAGGTTGGCAGTTCAAATCCACCAGGGACTCCTTGGAGACCCTATGGAGCAGTTCTACTCTGTCCTGTAGGGTCACTATGAGTTGGAATCGACTTGATGGCAATGGGTTTATTGAAATGAGTCCACGGTCTCCCCAGTATTGCTGCCAAAATGCTCTCCTCTGCCCACCCCCCAGGAGAGCCCCCTGGAATGTCTCAACTTTTGCAGAGGAGAGCCTCAACTCGGGGATTCCAGAGACTAGTAGATTTTGAAACCTAGGGGAAGAGCCCCAAGTATTTTGCTAAATATTGAGAAAAGAAAAAAATAAAACCTGCCATCGTCTACAAATTGGTCACAAATTGGAGATACAGCTTACAAGTGTGTTACATGTATCCCTCGGGGACCTTTTTTGTATATGAACTAGTAGCCAACGTTTATGGGCATTAGTGGTTCAGGGGTAGAGCCCTTCCTTTCCACGCTGAAGACCTGGGTCGATTCCCAGTCAGTGCACCTCATGCAAGCCACCACCCGTCTGTCAGCGGAGAGTTGTGTGTTGCTATGATGCTGAACAGGACTAGGAAGAAAAGCCTGGTGATCTACTTCTGAAAATCAGCCAGTGAAAACCCTATGGAGCACACTGGTCCCATCCCGTCGCGCACGGGATCGCCATGAATTGGTGGCCGACTCAATGGCAGTAACAACAACATTGAAAAATTGAGAAATGTCATATTAAAAGGCCAGATTTCAGGATGGTCTGGGGGCAGTGGGGTTCCATCCCAGCATGCAATGCTACCCGCGGCTTTGTAGTCCTGCCCCATCAGAGGGGTGTGCCCTCTCCAGGTCCCCATGGCTCCCTCCCCTTCACTCATCGGCATGACTTGTCCTGGCTTGAGTTCCAGGGGTTTGAATCGCACAGCCATCACTTTCTGGCTCTGTGACCTTAGGCGTGTTACTTAATCCGTTCGTGCCTCAGTTTCCTTCTCTGTAAAATGGAGATAATAATAGTGCCTACCACATTAGGGTAATTGTGAGGATTAAATGAGGAAATACGGATAAAACGTTTAGGCCGGTGTCTGACGTAGAATGAGCAATTAATAAACTATGTTAACCATTATTATTTAAGGTTGCAAGCCACCTATTAGAACATCAAGAAAAGTAATAAGAAACAAAATGTCCTTTAAATAGAACGCCTTTGGCTTTACAAAAAGCATAAACTCTCACAACACAATCCTAATTATTCTCACATTACCTCCCAGCAGTAAGAGCTCACTTGGGGTCGCTGTCAGGGAATCCTGGCCCTGAGTCCCTTTGTTGGCTGCCTCACTGCTGCCCTCTGCTGGCTGCCTCCTCCAATCCGAAGTTTCAGCTTCCAGCTGAAAGTCTCCTAGACGAAAGGGCTCCCAAGCTAACACCAGGCTTACACAAGTTCCCTTTCTTCTCCTTCCACTCAGACACTGATTAATCCTCTGTTTTTCTAGGGATTTTCTTCTGCCTAATCACCTGCAAGCCGGAATCGACTCGGCAATGGGTTTGTTTTTTTGTTTTGTTTATTCAATTGAGAGGACATAATTTCTCCCTGGGCAAACGCGTACCTCCCTGGAGCCTCCTCTGATGATAACTCCCTAATAATAAAATTGGAGTCCTGGTGGTGCAGTGGTTCAGAGTTCAGCTGCTAACCAAAAGGTCGGCAGTTCAAATCTACCAGCCGCTCCTTGGAAACCCTGTGGGGGCAGTTCTACTCTGTCCTATAGGGTCGCTATGAATTGGAATTGACTCAATGGCAACGTGTTAAGGTTACGGATTAAACCTGTGACTAGAACCTGACTCCTGCAATAGCTACTTCCAGGAAATTGTCCTTGGTATTTAAGGCAAATGTTCCTCTAGGCCAGCAGCTTCAGGGTTTCGCTTTAGTGTGAGACTGCTTATTCTTTTGGGATTGAACGCGCAGAAGACTGATAAAAAGCAGAGCCGCACTGGCTGAAAAGGGATGGGCAGCCATCGTCCCACCTGAGATCTGCCTCCACCACCTGGGCCCCACCTGGGCCGCCCCTGAGACGCGTACACCAAACCCTGAGGGGTCCTGAAAACAGCCTTCTCTGACCGCAGGACTCAGGCACCTGGAGTGGGTTTCTCCAGCTTACCACTTAGCATAACCAAACCACCAAATGGTATTGAGTCAATTCCAACTCAAGGCAACACCATGGCTGTCAGAGTAGAACTGTGCCTCATAGGTGATTTTTTTGAAATAGATCACCAGGCCTTTCTTCTGAGGCATCGCCAAGTGGACTCAAACCACCAACCTTTCGGTTAGCAGCTGAGTGCATTAACCATTTGGATAGCCCAGAAGCTCTGTGGCGCAGTGGTTAAGCACTTGGCTGTTAACCTAAAGGTCAGTGGTTCAAACCCACCAGTCACTCCGTGGGAGAAAGAAGTGGCAGCCTGCTTCCATAAAGATTTACAGCCTTGGAAACCCTATGGGGCAGTTCTACCCTGTCCTATAGGGTCTCTATGAGTTGGAATTGACTCGAAGGAGGTGGGCTTGGCTTTAATTTTTTTTTTTAGGGTCTCCTAGTACTTTGTTGTGGCTAGCTGCTGCCAAGATGGCCACTGACACATGGCTATCCTGTGCACAACAGGACTGGACCATTGTGATTCGTAAGGTTTCCATTGGCTGATTCTCAGAAATAAATCACCAGGCCTTTCCTCCTAGTCTATCCAACACACAAGCCTCCACTGACTGACACGTGGTGACTGCGCTTGCAGTCCATTGGCCAGAAAGCAAACCCAGGTCCCCTCATGGAAGGCCAGGGTTCTACCACGTCAACACCACTGTCCCCTGCGCCCAGCACAGTCCCCCAAATGACTGGCTTCCACGGCTGCCCTTCCCCACCACACAGCAAAGGGTCAGCTTCTTGAGAGTAAAGATTTTGCGAGAAGATGAGTGCAGCCATCTTTGCACACCCAGCACCCAGCCACAGTACCTGACTTGCGATGGGCTCAGAGAGTGTTCCTTGAACTGAATCCTACAAGGACAGAATGAGAGCTTGGGAGATAGAGCTGCCTTCTCTGGAAGAGGTCAAGCCAGGACAAAATGACCACCAAACTAGCTGTGAGAGCAGCCTCAAATCCGACCAAGAGCAAGAGGGGAGAAATTTTTATTTTTAATGTGCCATAATGTTATCAACACGCCAGTCACCATTCTTGCCAACCCCTTTCCAATCCTATAAGTTCTGGCCATTGGTGCTCAGATGGCCAATGGTTCCAGAAA
Organism: Loxodonta africana; assembly: GCF_030014295.1. Lineage (NCBI taxonomy): Eukaryota > Metazoa > Chordata > Mammalia > Proboscidea > Elephantidae > Loxodonta > Loxodonta africana. Next base: position 20,592,696 of record NC_087342.1, on the reverse strand, counting down.
AAAATTTCACTACAATGATGGACTATACAACACCCAGACATGAGGGCCTTCTAGACAATCAGACAAGCTTCCTCATAGACTGAGGTGGAGAACTTGCCTGAGTCCCCACCATTACCCTAGAGGGCCAGCAGCAGAGTCTGCATTAGAACCTAGACCTCCTGGTTTTTCTGAACCTCATACCAGAAAAACCATGACCAACACTGAAGGTACAGGATGAAAAGAAAGCTAAAGCCTCCTGGGGAGTGTGTGTCCCATCTTAGGAATCGAAGTAGAGCTGCTTCCTTCTCTTCCCCTTGGCTTTTGCCTCTCTTAATCCGTTATCATTTGGAAATAATGTTCTTTAGAAGTTTCCAACAAAGGAAGTAACTCTAGAATTCAGGCCTTCAACAAAACTATGGGATTGACGTCACAGAAGACCAAGCACAGGAGAATCAGCTTAGGCTGGGAGGGTGCCCCTTGGCTGCGGCGGGCTGAGCGCGAGCTGAGAGTGTTCTCCCCTGCCCACGGTAGATTCCCAAACCTCTCACACATACACCTTATCCTCAGAGCAAACCCAGAAGTACCCAGGACAGGGAAATGGGCCTCCCAGAGCTACAGAAAAGGGCCCAAGGGCAGACAGCTGAGAAGCAAGGGGCTGGGATAATCCCTCTGGGCAGAGTGCTTTCTGCGACACCACAGGTGATACTTCTGTACCAAGGCAGTGGCGGGGGTAGGCGTGGGCAGGCCCACCCCTCACAATTGCAGGAGCTATGATGAAGGTATAAACAGAGCCCCGCCCACTGTCTGCCCCCTTCTCTTGCCACCCCGACTCTGTCTGTACCATGAGTGCAGACACCACCCCCACACCCCTCTGACCCCTGCCACCCTGAAGGCCTAAGAGCATGTACTTCTGTGGCATGGTTAGCCCACAGGAAGATGGCCTGGGAGACAACTCAGGCAGGCCCTGGGTCGTGGGTCCCGGGTACCTGAAGCGTGGTTTAAATTGGGGGCACGACCTCCGATGGGTGTCCCCTTGGTCTTGCAGACTTCTCACTCCATAAGGGTGTCATGGTGGGAAGAGGGCCAGTACAACAGCAAAAAGAAAAAAGTTGCTGTCGAGTCAGTGTGGCTCATGGTGACGCCATATGTGTCCGCGTAGAGCGGTGCTCCACAGGGTTTCTAATGGCTGTGACCTTGCAGAAGCAGATCGGCAGGGCTTTCTTCCAAGGTGATTGAGTGGACTCAAACCACTGACTTTTCAGTTAGCACCACCCAGGGACTCCAGGACCACCTAGGGACTCCCCAAACCACCAAACCAAACCCATTGCTGTCAAGTCGGTTCCGACTCATAGCAACTCTATCGGACAGAGTAGAACTGCCCCATAGAGTTTCCAAGGAGCACCTGGTGGGTTTGAACTGCCGACCTTTACAGTTAGCAGCTGTAGCACTTAACCACTATGCCCCAGGGTTTCCAGGACCAGAACAGGGCCCCCTAAAGTTCCAGGCAAGAGCCCTCTTGCCTGGGTCTACTGGAATAGGGGCCAGGATGACACTTACCGGGAGGGTGAGGCACTCTGATAATTTCCAGGCAATCCACCCCCAGCCTGAGATTCATTCTCATATCACTTGTCCAACTTCAGTGCCCTTTGGGAGGCAGCACTCCAAGTGGCTAAGAGTTTGCACTCTGGAGTCATTCTGAGTTCAAATCCTGTCTCCATCCCTTATTGGCTGTGTGGCCTTGGCTTAAGCTTTCTGTGCTTCAGTTTGCTAATCTTCAAAACGGTGAGAGGAATACCACCTTCTCCGTGGGCCTGCTGTGAGGACCGAATGAGGAAACTCAGAGCCCAGAGCTGGCACACGGTGTGCAATGTAGTGACCCTGATTGTTCTGAGTTCAGCCTCTGGTAGCCCCAATCTGTTCGTTACAGAGGTTAGCTATGGAAAAACCGATGAGATCATCCAACCGCCTCATTGCCCCACCAGTGGGCCAGTAAGTTGTTTCTCTACAGCACTTTTCTGGATCTTTCCTCTCCAGCCAAGGGAAACATGAAATTGTTTTATCCTTGATTTAGTGGAACGCGGATTCTGATGCACTGACCAAGAGACCCTGGACTTGGGCCCCTTCCCCAACTGACCCTGAAGAGCTAGTCTCTGGGGGTCTCTGGAGACACGAAGTGCCTCTGCCCAGGGACTGTGGAGGCCAGCACCAGCGGGGATACTGAGGCAGCAGCCAGAAGATGCCTGCTTCTCATCCAGGGAGCCTCCTCCACATTTGTGCGGAGACCAACAAATGCCTCTGTGTGGTGCCCACAAGAACGTTTCCTTCTTCCAGCAAGCCAAGAGAATCTGGCTGTTTTTGTTGTTGGCTGGCTGCAAATGGACTCTTTCCTGGCCTCAAATTGCTCTTGGGTTGGTACATTTCTATGTATGACCCAAGCCAGTCTGTCATCCACCACAGAGCTAAGTCTCACTTCTTCCAGAGGGGGATGGGAGTGCCCAGAACTCTGGCTCTAAGCCCCAGGGGACGGCTGCCTGACTGGGGCTGTCTGCCTCAGCGTCCACCTTGCCAGCAGGGCTGGATCCTGCCACTCTATCACTCCAGCACTTGTGAGAACAAGACAGGGGCTTCTGAGGCTCATTCAGAGCCCCCGCTGGCTCATCCAGCCCTCCAGGAAAGACCTGCCAGCTTCCCAGACTTCAGTCTCCTTCCATCTGAACCCAGGAAAATAAGTGGCCAAGACAGACCTGGGGGGACCTTGGCTTCTACTTGCATCCTGGCAGCCCCACCCCACCCCACTCCCCAGGTGTGTGCCAGGGGAGTGACGTAACCACTCAGAGTCTCAGTTTCTGGATCTGTAAATTGGGTCTAATAATAATAATAATGATGCCTAAGTTACGGTGTTGTTAAGGCTATTTCGTTGATGAAATAACTTACAGTGAGTTATAGCAAAAACTGTTGTTAGTTCCTGTCAAGTCAACTCCAAGTCATGGCAACCTTATGTATAACAGAACAAAACATTGCCCCAAATAAAGACAACCTAAATGTCCAACAGTAACAGCGATTGGTTAAATGAGTTATGCTATGCCGATACATTATAGTACCGCATTCTCCTTGCGGTCTTTAAAATTATGTTGTAGATATGTTTTTATTGACAAGCTACATTGTGTCCCAAAATGCTCAATTTCCATTTTTTTGGCATTTATGTTTTTAGGTGTATTTATGTATGTTGTTGTTGAGTACCATTGAGTCGGTTCCGACTCACAGCAACCTTAGGTACAACGGAACAAAACACTGCCCGGTCCTGCACCATCCTCACAATCATTGCTATGCTTGGGCCCATTGTTGCAGCCACTGTGTCAATCCATCTCATTGAAGGCCTTCCTCCCTTTCTCTGACCCTCTGCTTTACCAAGCATGATGTTCTTCTCCAGGGACTGGTCCCTCCTGACAACATGTCCAAAGTAGGAGAGATGAAGACTCGCCATCCTCACTTCTAAGGAGCATTCTGGATGTTTTTCTTTCAAGGCAGATTTGTTCTTTCTGGTAGTCCATGGCATAGTCAGTGTTCTTCACCAACACCATAACTCAAAGTCTTCAATTCTTTGGTCTTCCTTATTCATTGTCCAGCTTTCGCATGCATATGAGGCAATTGAAAATACCATGGCTTGGATCAGGCGCACCTTAGTCCTCAAGCTGACATCTTTGCTTTTTAACACTTTAAAGAGGTCTTTTGCAGCAGATTTGCCCAATGCAATTTCCCCAATGCAACATTTATGTATAGAAAACATAATAGAAGATTATACACAAAAGATTTGCAGTGGTTATCTCTGAAAAAAGATCGTGGGATTTTTTCCCTTTTGCTTTCATGTTTTCTGTATATTTTTATAATAATCATGCATCCATTTTGTAATAGGGTCGAAAACTATTTTATTATAAAAATTGAGATAACCATGTGAAACACCCGGCACAATTCTTAGCACGTAACAGGAATTCACTTGATTATCTTCCATCTTTGCAATGACTTTGTCTACGCAAACAAGACAGCTTGTCTAATCAGGTGGGTTAGCGTTCTTGAAGAAAAGATAGCTAGCATTTTGAAATAAGATGAGATTGTGTCCTTTAAGGAATCCCTGGGTGATGCAAATGGTTAACCTCTCGACTACTAACCAAAAGGTTGGAGGTTCGAGTCCATCCAGAAGCACCTCAGAACAAAGGCCTGGGCATGTACTTCCAAAAAATCAGCCACTGAAAACCCTAGGGGATGCAGTACTACTCGGACACACATGGGGTCTCCAGAGTCAACTCAACGGTAACTAGTTTGGTTTGTCTTGGTGTTCTTCAAACACAGAAGCTGGTGGTGCAGTGGTTAAGCACTTGCCTGCTAACAAAAGGTTGGTGGTTTAAACTCACCAGCTGCTCCGTGGGAGAAAGATGTGGCAGTCTGCTTCTGTAAAGGTTACAGCCCTGGAAACCCTACGGAGCAGTTCAACTGTGTCCTATAGGACTGCTATGAGTCGGAATCGACTTGACGGCAACGGGTTTGGATTTTTAAATTATTTTTCTTCAAACACTCTCCTCACAGGCCCAATCTCTTGGCCCTCACTTTGCAATGCCTGTGCCTGCCTGTCCCTATTTCGCTGTTTCTACCTATTTCTACCTGTCCTAATTAATTCTACACACTCTCCCAAGCCAGCCAAGTTACACTTCTTCCATGACTTCTCTCCTTTGGATCCCGCAGGACAGTCCTGTCCTCTGCTTAAGGCTTGGCCATTCTGCTTGGTATTCTAGTTGGTTGCACCCACCTGGCTGTGACCCCTGTGGACAGGGGCCCTGCTGCAGAATCCGGGCACCCGGCCCTGGCTCCTAGGACCTGGCTCAGCTCTGGGCACACAGAAGTCGCTCTGGCTCAGCGTGTTGAATTGAATGGACTGTGCTTGTGACTCCCATGACCACAAAACTCAGGCCTTATTCTTCATCCTCAGGCTGTCTTGGCACTGTAACCTGGGTTCAAATTCTGGCACCCCACCTACTAGCTGTGTGGCCTTGGACAAGTCACTGAATCTCTCTAAGCCTCAATTTCCCCATCCATAATTATAACCACCTTCCTTAGGATTAAAATTGGTACTCATTTGGATAATATCATAAAACCAAAACCCACTGCCATCAAGTCAATTCCAACTCACACAAACCCCCAGTGCCATCGAGTCAATTCCAACTCATAGCGACCCTATAGGACAGAGTAGAACTGGCCCATAGAGTTTCCAAGGAGCGCCTGGTGGATTCGAACTGCCGACCCTCAGGTTAGCAGCTGTAGCACTTAACCACTATGCCACCAGGGTTTCCATTCCAACTCACGGCGACCCCATATGTTCAAGTCTGAACTGCACTCCACAGAGTCTTCAATGGCTGTAACCTTACAGAAGTGGATTGCCAGGCCTTTCTTCTGAGGTGCCGCTGGGCGGATTTGAACTGCTAAACTTTTGGTTAGTAGCCAAGCTCAAATCATTTGCACTCACTCCCCAGGGAGCTTAATTAGATAATATATGTACTAAATTAAACAGTAAATATAAAGCACTTAGCATAGTGCCTGGTAACGTTCAATAAAATGTAGTTATGTAGATGGTTTATTCCCAGAGTGATCATATACTTCGGCCTCCAAAACAGGACATTTCTGGGAATGAAAGGGGGAGCTATTAATAATTATGTCTGAAGGACAAACATAAACCGGGGCAGAACCAGGTAAACCTGGACACAGCTCACCCAGTTTATCCTGCCATTCACTGGACTCTGAGCTCCCTGAGGGCAGAGACTGGGCCACCTTCATCTCGTAATCCTCCTACTTTCCTCCTGCCTCTTCCCCAGCACCACCCTGGCTGACAACCTCTGGGGCTTCTCCTTTGAGGGGAGAAGGCAAGGATACTGTGGCCCACCTGGAGCTGGGGACACCCTCCTGCCTCCCCGCTGGGACCCCAGGCCGGACTCCAGGACTTGAACCCCTGTGTGGTCCCAGGAGACCTACCGTGAGGTGCTGAGCAGGCCGGGACAGGGCTCCCTGGCTCTTCCTCGGGAGCAGAGGGACATCTGGTGCACTCTGTGGTCAGTGTGAACCCACCCCCTGTGCTGATCAAAGGTCCTGGCAGTGGTTCCTCCCCTCACGTGGTCTGAGCATTCCCGGAATGTCACCAGGGTCACAGGACAAGGGAGAGAACCTGGAACAAGGCCTCTGAAGCTTACAAAATGACCCCAAACTGTCCCAGTGGGGCCAAAACCCACTAAGATCTAAGGGGCATGGCACCTTTAGAACCCCAAGTATGTCCACCAGGCTCTAGAAAGTTTCCGGCAGGCTGCTTAGGGTGAGGACTGGGACTGGGGTCCACGCTCACCCCCTCTTGTGTCCAGCAGCCAGGCTGGCTTCTGGAGGCTGTGGGGCCCACCTCACCTCAGCCCTAAATGCCAGGAAAAATTCTAGGGGGCCGACTGGGCAACAAAGGGTTTTTTTTTTTTTTTTTGGTGTGGTTTTTGTTTGGCTTGTTTGCTTAGTGAACTAATTTTTTAAAGCCCTTTCTGAGTGAAAAGGGGACAAAAGTTATAGGGAGAAGAACTTCGACCCAATATGGAGAGGAATTTTCTCACACTCAGGAATATTCAAGAATGAAAGAAGCTGCTTTGGGACATAGTAAAATTCCTGTCTCTGGAGGTGTCCAGCCGGGGGCTACAGAATGGGGTGAAGGGTGTGTGTGTGTGAAAGAGTGTGTGGGGGTGAGTGTATGTGTGAATGTGACCGAGTGGTAGGGGTGTGTGTTTGTGTGTGAATGTGAGTGAGTGTCTTAGTCATCTACTGCTGCTGTAACAGAAATACTGTAAGTGGATGGCTTTAACAAAGAGAAGTTTATTCTTTCACAGTCTAGTAAATTTTAAGTCCAAATTCAAGGTGTCAGCTCCAGGGAAGACTTTCTCTGACAGCTTTGGAGGAAGGTCCTTGTCATCAGTCTTCCCTTGGTCTGGGAGCATCTCAGCACAGGGACCTCAGGTCAAAGGATGCGTTCTGCTCCCTCTGCTGCCAGCTCTTTGCTTGCTTCCTTTTCCTTTTATCTCTTGAGAGATAAAAGGTGATGCAGGCCACACCCGAGGGAAACTCCCTTTATACTGGATTAGGGATGTGACCTGGTAGGGGTATTATAACCCCACCCTAATCCTCTTTAACATAATATTACAATCACAAAATGGAGGACCACCACAGAATACTGGGAATCATGGCCTAACCAAGTTGATACACACATTTTGAGGGGGACGTAATTCAATCCGTGACAGTGAGTGTGTGTGAGAGTGAGTGTGTGTACAAGAGTGTGTGAGTGTCTCTGAAGGTCGTGTGGATGTATGCACGTGTGATTGTGTATGTTTTAAGGGGTGCAGGGTGAAAGGGTGACCTTGACAAGTAATTGAAGATTGCTTTCAACACAGGAGTCTACAGTTCTAACTAGCCTAATAGATTTTTAACTCACCTCATGGCTATAATATTTATCTCACCCTTTTTTCACGAGGCTGAACTAATATTTCTTTTACACGTGAGCAGATTTCAGCAGCCAAATTATGAAGTTCTGATAGAGTGTAGCAAGGAAGCCCTTTCAACGAAGAACGTACTACAAACTCACGCTGCAGCAGAGAGAAACAGGAGCCTGTACAAATGCAGAAAGGCCGTGAACAAGTTTTCCACCACCCCATCTTTGGTAGCACCGCAGGCTGGGGGCAGAATCATGCCATCAAGGAAAGGTTGTGGGGGGCTATGCCTCTGGGGAAGACTCGTAACTGGGCTAGGGGACAGTCTGACATCACTCTGTGATCTGAACACGTTCTTCAAGTATCAGCATGCACCTCCAGAGAAATGGCTTGTCTGTTTGTCAACGTGTCGTGGAACAAGAGAACTCAGGCATTAGACAGATTAGGTTCGAATCCTGGCTCTTCAGCTAACTAGCCAGTCCTTGGGCAAGTTTTCTCATCTCTGTAGGTCTCTGTATTCTTCTGTGGAGTGGGTGTGGCAGGGGGCCTAGGGAGGTGTAACGGTATATATGAGAGAGAGCAGTTAACCTGCAGATACGTGTAGCCGGAAGGACACGGGGCATGCCGACGTGTGCATGCATGGAGAGAGATTTGCATTAGGGACTCCAGGCGTCTTCTGGGAGACACGGACTGAAGACTCTAACCCCTTTCCTCATTACCCGCAATTTCAGATACCTGTCCAAATCGACTAAGGTCAGTGGTAGGGAAGGGCAACAAGGCCCTGGCTCCAGTCTCTGCAGGGTTGTGGTTGTGTGGCAAGGGGAATATTGTGGAATCCTCTTGGGACAGGCTTACACCCTAGGAATAAGTTGGGAGAAGAGGTCTACAGAGCTGCAGAGAGCCCAGGCGAACGTGGTGTGAAGTGTCCTTTGCTGGGCACGACAATGGCATGAAGGAACAACAACTCATCCCTCCTTTAACAGCCGGATCTGAACCAGCGGTATGGCAACCGCTGGAGTCTGGAGACTCAAGAGAGCTCCTAGGGCATCTGAACTCTTGGAGGGAGCCATCTTCATTCAGATGGTGCTTCCCAAAAGCCTGTGATTCTCTGAGCCCGGTGCTAAGCACTGAGTGGAGTCCAGAGATGTGCAGGATACTAGTCCTGCCCCTGTCACCATGCTTGTGTGTGTGTGTGTGTGTGTGTGTGTGTGTATTCATGGCCCCACCTTGAGTAGCAGGATCATGGCAGCAAAAAATGAGTGTTCCTTCTTTTTGGAGGAGAGGAGGCCAAGTTTCCTCTTCTGGCCCCGGGATCAATAGAGAAGGCCACTATCAGTGGAATGATGGTCACGCCCCAAACTTGAGGCTCACTTCCTTTTGGGCTCTGGCAAGCTTTGGTATGTGTCCACCATGTTGTCACAGATATTTTGAAGATACTTTGGAGACATAGGTTTATCTTGGGGAGGTGATAGACATGTGGGTGTGTTGAATGAATCCTGAATGAACACAGCCTTCAATGCCTTTCTGGTGGCATAGAAGAAACTCCAGCCTGGAGTCTGGAGACCTCAGTTGTGGTGCTAGTTCAACCACTAGTTCACTCTGTGGCTACCCAGTGCCTCTGTGACTAAGAGAAATTAATTCATTTCTTATCTTGGTCTCATTTTCTCCATCTGTAGAATGGGTTGAAGCTAGTCTTAAGGCCTCTTCCAGCCATAATGGCCTATAGATATTGTTATTTCCTTTCTGGTCTCCACTCATTTCCCGAAGGCCTTTTCTCAGCCTAGAATCTACTCTCAGAGGGGCTTCCCAAGTCATCCCTGCACACATGTGACAAGATCAGAATCAACAGGTGTGAGACCCCCTAGCTGAGACATCAACAGAGAGCACACGTGTCCTGTGTCTACTATTTATTGTTGATTCTGTACACCAAACCTGTTACAAGCAGCATCCAGCAAAAGACAGACCCCCATTCCTGCCTACCCGGGCTCACACTCTATGAGATCCCGTGGGCCTAGAAAGCTCTAAACACACAGCCAAGCACCTGGGACTTTTTGCAATGATCCTCTAAGCGAAGCAAACATGACCTACTTTTGAAGGGAGTGTGAAGGCAACAGGCTGGTGAGAACAATCTTTCCTTAGGAGAAGAAGAAACCTTGAACTGGGAAGAGTTTCACTTGGAAGTGATCTGCTGGCCCACTCTTTTCGAACCACAGAGTTGCTTCCTTCCCGAGACCACCAATGCCTCCCCCAAGTCCCCAGATACGGTTCTGACCATGAGCTCTTTGGGCTGAATTATTCGAGTGGTTTACAGCTAAAGGCTAGGATGCATCCAACATCTGTCGAGCAACTGTAGTCATTAGCTGCTCTCCACAAGCTTGCTGAGCTTGGAAGTACATTCCCAGCCCTATTCCCTATTGACATCTGAAAGGCTGTGAAAGGTGTGTGGTTGCCCACAAAAAAGGACCTGGGACACTTCTGAGAACATCACCGTGCTTCTAAGTTCTAAAAAGGAGGAACTGCACATATACAGCCCCAACCATTTCCATGCGATCAGCCAGTTTTTCTTTAATGGATGAATGGGTTTAATTTTTTCTTGTATTTACGAAGTTTTTGATCCACATGGGACCAAGTGAGGTTTCAATGACTAAGATGTGGGGAGCAACAGGAGTGTGGCTCCAATTTTCTTTGGTTTCATGATGAAAACCCAAGACGGCCACAAGGGCTAGTTGAAAGTTTGAAAAGAGAAGTAAAAGCCACAACCTACTGAATAACGTTGCAGAAGGACAAATGGTTTTGCACCCTACCCCAAGGGGATAAAGACTGTACTCATATCACAGGGTTGTTCTGAGGGTTAAAAGAGAATGGGTAGAAAAGTTTTGAAGAGTACCTTCACACGGTGAGCACTTGAAAAAAAACAGTGGTTCTAACTGGCTTTGACTATCTTTCCTCCAACACTGAGCCCACTCCAGATGGAGGCAGAAGAGGGAGAAGTAAATGGAACTCTGCACCCTAGCCCAACTCTTTTGGGGGTCCAAGTGGCCGTTCCAGCCCCCAGAGGTGAAAAGCAAATACGTCATCCCTGTTGGAAAGGAGATTCCACCCAACCTCTCTGGCAGCTTCATGGCCAGACAACATGGTTGGCTCCATCCTGTCCACTCTGGTGGGACAAAGGAACAGGCAAGCTCAGAAGGTCTGGTGAAGGGTTCACCACCTCTCACCTGGGGTGCTTCTGGGTGAGGTCATCCAAGGACACCTATGCCCATGCATTCTTTGACTTGGGGACACACATTGATATCCTGGGCCAGAGAAGAAGCTACTCCAATGCCAGGGTCAAAGCTGGAAATATTCAGGGCTTCTGGGCTAAGATTGGCAGGGCACCCTGGGTGTAAAGAATTCCTTCCTCCTTTCTCTGCCATTCCTGGCCCACTTGTGCCCTTGCTGAACTGGGCACACCAACATACCCTGGAAGTTCTGGGTATGAGGAATATGGGGCCAAACCATGCCTCCTGTCTGGAGGGGAAGAGGCTGAGCTTGCCCTTGAGGCTCCAGGATTGACAGAGCAGGTCAGTGGAATGATGCTCATGCCCCAAACTCTGGCAAGCTCTTGGGGCTCTGGCAAGCCTTGGTACATGTCCACCATGTTGCTACAGATATTTTGAGGACACTTCAGAGACCTGGGTTTACCTTGGGGAGGTGATATCTTTTGACTGTGACAGCCCCCCTTCACTCCCCAGTTCCCTGGAACAGAAAGTGAAAAGCTACAAAGTGCACTGGCCCTTACAAACATCCCTTCCTGGATCCTTTTGGTCGGGGACTGGAGGGGAAAGCCAGTTATCCCGTCAGCACCTTGCCACTAAGGCCCCTGAGAGTTTCTTACTTGTCACGTGGAATGGAGGGAATCAGTCATAGCCCTTCAGGGTTGGTGGTAGCTTTCCAAATCTCTGTTGAGTCGGCTGGAGCTCTTTCCTGGGCAGACACGGAAACTTGAAGCAAAGTTGTCTGTTTTATGGCTATTTTCATTTCTAAACCAGTGGACCAGTTTGTTCAAAGAGAGACACCAGTTGCCACGAGCATAATTTCTTTAAGAGTGTGTGAATATGTGTAGCAGGAAGGAAGGCAAGGGTAGGTATTCATGTGACTATAATTCAACCAGTAAGTGGAGGAGAATAACCCTGGGCCAAGGAATCCCTGGGTGGTACGAATGATTAACATGCTCAGCTGCTAACCAAAAGGTTGGAGGTACAAGTCCATCCAGAGGGGCCTCAGAAGAAAGGCCTGGTGATCTCTTCTGAAAAATCAGCCATCGAAAACCCTACGGAGCAGTTCTACTCTGACACACATGGAATCGTTGAGTTGAAATCAACTCAACAGCAACTGGTTTTTAACCTTTGAGCAAACAACTCAACTCTTGTAACCAGGCCACAGGCAGGAGGTACTCAAGAGCCCCCAGACCTGGTGTGACCCATCTGGGTATCCCGACCCGGCCTCCTGTGTGTGAATATCCTGAAGCTCAGCTGCTTGTTTACTGTCATGCTGATGGAGAAGTTGACTTCAACGTTAGAGGGCTTCCCGAGTTCCATTACACTTGGCTGTTCAATTAAAAGATCTCATCTCTGAGCTATTTTGCTTCCTCCAAATGGAAAATGGAAATTAAAAACAGATATAGGCATATCATGCCCATAAAAGGCCTGGGAAGAGGCGACTCCAATGAGCAGCAGACAGTTTGTTGGCAGAGGAGGCTCTGTGGTTGTATGGGAATCTGTAGTGGGATGATTCTGACTTGGTCTCTGGATTTAATAAAATCTCTTGTCCATGCTAGGAGTACCTAAGAGGTGCAAACAATTAACACACTTGGCTGCTAACCGGAGGGTTGGAGGTTTGAGTCCACCCAGAGTTGGACGAAAAAATCAGTCATTGAAAACCCTATGGAACACGGCTCTACTGTGACACAGATGGGGTCACCATGACTCAGGGTCAACTAGACATCAACGTGGTTGGCTTTTTTTTTTTTTTTTACTTTTTCTATCCATGCCAGAGTGTATCCACATCTTCTTCTGCACCCCTTGCAGCTGGGCCTTTCCAAGGACGGGCTGTGGGGACAGTGAGGAGCCAGCTGTGGCTGGGGGGAGCCAGTTCTCAGGGAAGTCCATGCCATTTCTGGAATCTCCAGTCCTCTCAGATAAAAGCCCCCAGGGTACAGGGATATCGGTGACTTTCTCTTTCTTGATCTAGATGCTGATTTCATGGGTGTGTGCTGTTTGTTAAAATTCATAGAGCTGCATGCTCTGGTGTTCCCATTTTTCTGTATGTATGTGATACTTCAATAAAAAGGAAAAAAAAAAAAAGCCCTATGGATGAACACAAGGATCCCAGGTACCAGGTCTCTTTTTCCAGCCAGTACCAATAAGCTGATTTTAAGATTTTTAGAGGTCAGAAATTTTACATGATGTGATTCCTGAAAGGACTGAAATTTTCCAAGCCAAGTTGCAGCTCAGGAATACCATTTCCTCAAAGGCTGAACTGGTGGCCCTGGTGCCCTTCTTCTGCTTCCAGCTGAACATCCCAAGAGAGACGCTGGTGGTGGCTGGTCTCCAGGAAATGAGGAAGAGTCTCTTTCCCTTCTCTCTTCCACAGCATCCTGAAAGCGTGGGCATTGGGGAGCTCTCAAGTAGCCAGTTAAATGGTTTGAAGCCTTCTTTGAGGAGAGAACTCACCCTACCTACCTTCAGGAGCAGGAATTCACGGTGTGGGGGGTGGGGACCTATCATTTGAGGGGACAGGGCAGAGCCATGGCACAAAGGAGAGGAACAAGAGAAGGGAAATCAACTTACATAATACTTTGAGGAAAGGGGCTGTCCCGGGCAGAGAACTATTCCCATAAAGAGAGTAGGCTTTGTAAGAGTTGAATCTACGGAGGCCAGGAGGGGTGTGGGCCTAGGGAAGGCTGTTCTTGGGGTAGAGGTGGTAAGGATTTGGAGCAGGAGTCTTCTTGAAGGAAGCCCATGGATGTGAGTTGGAAATGCCCCAGGGTTTTGCCTTGGCCAGTTGGATCTCCCTAGGGGTAAGAAGGTCCTCCAAGACCTGCTTCTCTACAGATGAATCAGGCAGGTGAGGAGAAGGTGGGGGCACCTTTCTCTCAGGCCCAGAGAAAGATGAGGGATGGCTCTATGGACCCAGAGGTGGAGGCAGAATGATGGAATGTCCACCTGCCTTATTTCCAGGATCCTCAGCCCCACCATTTCCCAGCCCTGCCTCCAGGCGGCCTCGTTAACACTCATTGGGTGCCTTCATTTGCATCAGGACTGTGTGGCCCCGCTTCTTGAAGCAGCAACAGCAGATGCAGGCAGCCACTGAGGCGACCAGGGCAATGATGCCAATGACAATGGCGGCGATGGCCAGCCCACTCTGGGCAGGGGTCATGCCCCATGTGCCACTGTTCTCAGGGACTCCAGGGGTGGTCAGATTAGTATAGTCCTTCGTGGGGCTGGTATACTCAGTGGTATAGGAGATGGAGGTAGTATCAGGGTAGCTGGACGTGTCTGGGTACTGTGGTGTTTCCGGGTAGCTGGGCACCTCAGGGGCCTGGGCACTGGGGACAGCGACGTTAATGTTAATAATGACAAGGGACTGGCCTCGGACATTGGCTGGGCTGAAACAAACCGGAAGGGCATCCGTTCCCAACCTGGGCCTGTTGAGAAGAAGCCAATTGCGGAGTGGAAGGATGTCCGAGTCACATCTCCAGGGATTATCATACAGCCGAAGCTCACACAGGTTCACCAAGTGATCAAAGATGCCCAGGGGCAGGTTCTCCAGCTGGTTGTTCTGCAGTTGGATGGTCATGAGGCCATTGACATTGGCAAAGATATTCCCAGGGAGCTGTCTGAGGTGGTTGTTCTGCAGTGAGATATTCTGCAGGTTGGTCAATGTGCGGAAGACGTTCCCATCCAACTCCTGCAGCACGTTGGTGTGGAGTGACAACTCCCGCAGTTCCATCAGCCCATTGAAGGCCCCTGGGGAGATGAAGCTGATCTGGTTGCGGCTTAGGATCAGGACCTGCAACTGGCTGAGATTGCTGAAGACGTTGTCAGGTAGGGAAGTGATGTGGTTGTCGTAGATCCAGAGCTCCTGCAGGTTGTGCATGGGCCCAAAGATCCCAGGGGAGAGCTCCTTCAAGGAATTCCCAAAGAGTGTAAGACGGGTGAGCTGGGGCAGCTGCATGAAGATGCCAGGAGGCAGCTGGGAGATGTAGTTGTTGGACAAATAGAGTTTCTGGAGGTTATGGTTGTTGTGGAAGAGGCCTGGGGAGAGCATACTGATCTGGTTCTGTTGGAGGGCCAGTTCCTGGAGGTTGCCAAGTCCATCAAAAGTGCCCATGGGGATGTCTGAGAGCCTGTTCTCATACAGCCGGAGGACCTGGAGGTTGCCCAGGTGCTGGAAGACCCTGGGTGAGAGGTGGGTGAGGCTATTCTTGCCCAGATTAAGCTTGGTGAGGCCCACCAGGTGGTCAAAGACACCATCGGGGATGTATTCCAGGTTGTTGCCATGCAACTGCAATTCCTTGAGGTTGCTGCACTGGGAGAAGTGGGCTGGCTGGATCTGCATCAACTGGTTGCTTGACAGAAGGAGTGACTCAAGGTTGTCCAGGCCCTGGAAGAGGCCGATGGGCAGAACCTGAAGCTTGTTGTTGGCGAGACTGAGGTAGCGCAGCGAGCCCAGGTTACGGAAGGCTCCAGGCATGATGTGAGACAGCTCATTCTTCTCGATCCTCAGGGCAATGAGGGCCGAGATGTTGAGGAATGGTGACTCACTGAGTTCCGTGATGTGTGTGTTGAGTATCTGCAGGCTCATGGCATTCCAGGGCAGAGGGGTGGGCACGGCCACGATTCGCGCCCCAGTGCACTCCACCTGGGAGGCCCTGGAGCAGGTGCACTCACTAGGGCAGCCATAGTAGGCCAGGCCCGCTCCCCAGGCTTGGCAGCCCACCAGCAAAAGGAGATAAGGTTTCAGTGGCATGGCCTCTGCAAGGAGAGAGAGCACATGTTAGTCAGGGTTGTCTCACCTAACTGCTGCCCATTTTAAGCCAACGCCAGCCTTCAGTGCCAAATATCGGCTTGGCTTTGAACCCCATCACTACATACCCAACTTAACTTAGTCCAAATATTCTCGCCAGCACATCTCTCCGCCTCCCCTCAGGCCTTCCCACTCCATGCCTTTGCTTGAGCAGTTCCCCTGACCTACAGTATTCTTCTTCCTCACCTAAATCTTCCCCCTACTTCAAAGTCTAGTTCAAATGCAATCACCTCTAGAAAGCTTTCCCAGATCCCATAAGTCAGAATGAGCTACCTGCCCATGCAGGTGGTCCTCCCAACCTCCATCATTTCCCATGGTGCAGCTGGCCTGTACAGCCTTCGAGGGATTCCCGTCTGCCTCATTCAGTCCTCAGGAAGCCTTTCACCCTTACAAGTTCCTTAAGGCAGGAACTGTATCTTATTCACCTCTATCCCTCACAGTACCTAAACATGCTGGTTGAACGCAGTCTTCTTGCGAGAAACAGAGAGCAAACGAGAACAAAGAAATAGAGCCTGAACCTGGCAGAAGAAGCTAAGGCTACAAATATGGCGGCCTGCCAGGAGGAGCAGCAGCCGGCAGAGGGGAGACCACACTGCTGATCTTGGGGAAAGACTACAGGAAAGCTCAGCTTTTCCTCTCCCTGTCCCACCAGCCTGCCCTGCCCCACCCCACCCCTCCATCACCACGATCACAACCCGTCCTTTTGTTAACCCTTTCATATAAGTTTCATCCAGGTTTAATTCAAACATGTCTGCAGCACTTCCTGTCTCACTGGGAGAAGCTTCTGTGGTTCAGCTGATGCCTAGGGCCTGACTTCTGGGTACTAGTCCTAGTTCCCCCAGAGAAACATTGGGTGGCCTTGAATAAGTCCCAGAAATCTTAGGGTTTGAGCTAAAAGGCAAGCAGATCCAGATGGTCCCTCGGGGACAGGAGCCAAATTCATAAAAGTTTTGGCATTTGAGGCCGCTGAGGATGGTGATGACATAGAAGCATAATGTGTAGACCTGGTACTGGTTCCTATTTGAGTATTTAGGTCCCTGGGTGGTGCAAATGGCTTGCAATCTACTCCTAACCCAAAAGTTGGCAGTTGGAACCCGTGCAGCAGCACTGAGGAAGAAAGGCCTGGCAATATGCCTCCATAAAGATGACAGCCAAGAAAACCCTATGACGCAGTCCTACTCTGTACACATGAGGTTGCCATGAGCCTGAATCAACTCAACAGCAATGCAATTTTTTAAAAAAAACTAGTTGTTTGACCTTGAGTAAGTCCCTTGAGGCCTCCAAGCTTCGGTCTTTTCACATGCTAGGTGGGGATGATAGTCTCTGCCCCTCTCCTGGGGCTGTTGTGGGGAGCAAATGAGAGAATGGATGTGAGGGCATCCCGTACCAAAACCAAAAAACCCAAACCCGTTTACTGTCAAGTCGATTCCAACTCACTGCGACTCTATAGAACAGAGTAGAACTGCCCCCATATGGTTTCCAAGGAGTGCCCAGTGGATTCAAGCTGCTAACCTTTTGGTTAGCAGCTGTAGCCCTTAACAACTATGTCACCAGGGTAGTGCTATGCAAATGTGCACGGTGGCTGTTACAAGCTCCTGTACACCATGGACTTCATAGCCTTTTGGAGGCAGGAAGGCCTCCAAGTGCTTCTCATCTTGGCATTCTTAATCAAGAAATTCTCTTAATCAAGGATTTCTGCGCATATATGAGGGCATCTGTGTTAGGATCAAATGGTGTCCCCCAAAACATGAGTTGGAATCCTAACCTCTGTGCCTGTGGAAGCAATCCTGATTGGAAATAGGGGTTTCTTTGTTAGGTTAGTAAGATCATACCCAAATAGGGTGGGTTCTAAATCTCATTACTTCTGAGTTACAAAAACAGCAGATTAGACACAGAGATGGGGGCGTACCCGAGGGAAGACATGCCATGTGAGGATCATCTACAAACCGAGAAACCAAGGAACGCCCGGGACTACCCACAAGGAAGAAATCCACGTGGCTGAGACCCTGATTTGCACTTTTAGCCTCCAGAACTGTGAGAAAACACATTTCTGTTCTTTAAAGCCACCCCCTTGTGGTATTTCAGTTACAGCAGCACTTAGAAACTAAGGCAAACTCTAACTTCCATCTCATATTCAAAGGGGTTGGTAACTCCTGAAGGGTGAAGTATCACTGATAATACATTCCTACCATTTTATGGGAGCACAGGGAACAGGAAAACTGAGGCTCAGAGCTAAAGCCTAGGTCTCCAGGCTCCTGAGCAAGCCCTTTAGGTGTGAATTCAGTGCCTCGACTTTTAATGAACAAAAGTCCCAGAGGAAAGGATTTCAAATGATAGACTACAGGACATAAAGTAGGGGAGTGGAGAAGGTATTCTCGGGCTTCTCCTTGTGTCCTGAACTCTTGGAGTCCTGATCCCAGCCCACAACTCAGAGAAACCCAGGCTTCCCAGTATGGCTTTAGCCCAATACAAGCCCCTCTCCCCTACCCCTGACAAGTTTACCCTGAAGACAGACCCAACGCACCTTCACCACCCAGCAGACTGGGATTTTTCACTTATTCACAGCCCATCAAAGCCCCAGCCTGCTGTCCCTTTGCGTTAAGGCCTTGGCTAAACTTGTAGAACAGTGGAGGAAAGGAAGAAGGAAAGAGGGAGAATACCTTGGCCAATAGAGTCTAGTTGCAAAGGAATGGGGCCTGATTAAGCTGTGGACACATCTTAAAAGATGACATTCTATAGACAAATGTTAGGCTCAGAACCTGAGAACAGAAAACCACCTGCCTGAATAGGAAACACAGAAAAAGTGGTTCAACATCCAATCCAGGAGAAAAACTTAGGGCTTCTTATGGATGGCAAAATGTATCTGAGTCAGTGAAGAAAGAAGGCTGTGCATAAAAGCTAACGTAATCTTAGGCTGAACTAACAGAAGTATCAAGTCTGGAACAAGAAAGGTGATAGTCTTACTCTCTACATCCCCAATCAGATCTCACCTGTAGTACTGGGTTCAGTTCCACCCGCATACCTCAAGAAGGCCAATGACAAACTGAAGGGCATCTAGAGAAGGGTAGACAGGGTGGTGAAAGGACCCAATCACTGAAGGAAATGTAGATGAATAGCTAGAAGAAGCGATCTACTTCCAAAAATTCATCTGCTGAAATCCCCATGGACACACATGGAGTCACCATAAGTTGGAGTAGTCATCTCAACTCAGTAGCAGCTAGTCACCACCATGGTCATCAGCCAGAAGAAGAGAAGATGTGATGAGCCCACAAGCACTTTCCAAGTATACATGAAGGACTGCTATGGGATAAAGTAAGCAGCCTTGCTTGGTGTGGCCCCACGGGTCAAAACTAATGGGTAGAAGCAATGGGGTAGCAAATTTCCATTCACCACCAAAGACAGCTTATCCAGAATCAGAATGGACAAACTCCTAGAGGTGGTAAGCTCTGCCTCGCTGGAACTGGTCAAGCAGGGGCTGAGCAACCACTAAGGAGGTCATAGAGAAGATCCCTAAGTCTGGTAGGGTATTGAACAGCTGCTATCCTGTCCATCCCTAAGACTGCAGGATTCTAGGACTGAGACCCAGAGCATGGAGCAAGATGTATGTGTCTGTGCCCAGCAGGGTCTGGGGGTTTACACATTACTCTGTGTGTGTGTGTGATTTACCCTCTACACCTACTTAAAACAGGTAACGTTCTAATTGCTCCTGGTGACGTGCTAACACTCGTTAAATTTATTTATAATATGCACTTCCGTGCCCAGGCAACTTCAAAATGGTGTTGTAACCCAAGAATCAGAACTAAATTAAGGGACTATAACCTGGCAAACTCAAGGCAGTTTCTGCCGAGCCTCCCCACAGGTAAAATGAGGGTGGGCTGGAGGCATCCACTGAGGACCCACTTCTATCTGACCTTCTCTGAATCTACAAATCCCCAGGTAGGGAGCGGTTTCAAGCCAGTCTGGCGAAGGACCTGAGTCAGAGGCGAGGATACCACGCCTGGAAAGAAGACTGAAGAGATGATTCCCTTAGGGGAACACAGCCATTGCCGTCTCATGTGGACCACGCTCAGCTCCACAAACACTGCAAGAATGTGTGGATTTTCCTCACTTCTCCAGAGCCCACCCAGTACCACAGGCAGCGGTTTCCTGTTTTCCAGCACTCCTTGCTGCCACATCTGGCACAACCGGCTCCAAATGACTTTCAACAAGCCCACCTCAAACCCAGTCACGGGGAGGAAAGGGCTGCAGAAGCAGGGCTGGGTTTTCAGCAAGCGTTACAGGGCAGTGGCCTGGTCCCCTCAAGAGCCCAGCACAAGACAGCCTAATAGCCCACGCTGCCCAGGGCTGCTTGGCGGCTGTGACAGATGCCAGTTAAAGGCCCACAAAGCTGCCCTAATGACACCCTCCTCCCATGGTGGTGCGAGTGCGTCCTCCATCACGCTGGGACTTGGTCCATCCCTGTCCTGGGAAGGGGCGCAGCCAGGAAGTTAGCGAGTCAGCCTGCGGACAGGACAGGCAGACAGCTCACCTGGACACTTTGACATGCTCACTCCCGGGGGGCAGAAGCACTTAAACCAGGGTGCTCTGGCCGTGGGTCTGTTTAGCAAGAATACCTACCCTGTGACTCATAAGCGAACACATAATTAGCCACAAAGCCCTGGGCTTTGTTGGTTGGTGGATTGTGAATTTTTTTTTCAATTTAATACCATCATTCACATTTCCCAAACACGGGGTTTTCTGGGAGGAGAAGCCTTCTTACTTCAATGCCACGGAGCCATGCTTTTGGAAAGAGCCTGGGAGGCTGACGTTCTACTCTGGTCTTGACACTAAGTTGGAGTGTGAGTTTAGGTAAATCCTCCAGGCCTCAGTATCCCCTCCTGTAAAGACTTCCAAGGCTCCCTCCAGCTCTGAAGTCTTCTGACACACAGCAGAAAGGAGATTTGGCCTAAAGCCCCACCACTCTCTTCTCCCCCTCTTCTGGACAGGTCATGCCAGTCACCAGTAGAAGGCGGGTCTGAGCGGTGCCACCTGGCCAGCCTCCATCTCCATGTTGAGGCTAAGGAACGGGTATCCATCTTTTCAGGCCCACCTCGTTTTCCAGGCGAGGAAATCCCATTTGTCAGCTGTATGTCTTCACATCCCACCATAGTCCTTTCTTTCATGGGATCCAGTTACTGAGACGGGCCTTAGGGATCCTCTGCCTCCTGGCTCACTTGGGGAAACTGAGGCCCAGGAGGGGCCTTCCCTCCTTGCCCCATGTCCTCATCCCCACATAGGATTCCCTAAACATGGTCTCATCTGCAATGGGATGTCACCCTATCCAGCCTGAGGGTCCCCAAGGGAGATGCCCACTCTTGGAGCTGCTCAGGGGTTGTGTCCCCCACAGGCCAGTGTCAAGTTCAGACAAGTTTCCTCTGGGTATGTGATCCAACAACAGGTCTGAAGTCACCATCTAACTGAGAAGCTCAGCCTGAAGCTAAGCCTGAGTGCATCCAGACATTCCCATCTCCCTAAACAGGGAGTACTGCCCCCAAGATCAGTACATAGAAATCCCCTGGGAAGCTTGTTTGAGAGGAGTGACCCCATACCATTACTCTGGGGACTGGCTGAGTTAATACATGTCGAGTGCTGAGACTGGCTCTTCACACCAAGTGAATACACAATAAATGTGGGCTACAATTGTAATTATTTTTGTTGTTGATTAAATCAGGATTTCTGGAGGTCCCACCCACTGAGATACTGGTCCCATAGGTCTGGATGGGGCCCAGGACTCTGCATGTTTAACAAATTCCCCAAGTGATTCTGATGCAGAGATCCACAGACCACATTCTGAAGAACCACCACTCAAGGCCCGGACCAGCTTGGAACCCATGCCCATGACTGGCACCATTTACTGCCAAGAGGAAGAGCCCAGGATTGGGAAGGCTGAAGGTCAAGTTGCAGGCCTGGCCCAGTGCCCTCTATCAAGATTTCCTTTGGTGGCCCTTGCTGCATCCCCACCAGAAATCTGGCCTTGTGCCAAGTTGAACCTAGTAGTAGACGTGGCTTCTAGAAGCAACGGTCAGAGCCCAGAGTGTCAGAGGTACAAGTGCCTTTTGAGACCATCCAGTCAAACCATCTGGTCATTACGCCCATGGGAAAACTAAGGTTCAGAGGGAGGAGGGGACCTGCCTGAGGCCATATGGTTGGTTGGTGAGTCCTGACATCAGATCAGGGCCTCTTGAGCTTGGCGAACCCCGGGACCTTCTTACTAGGCTTCAGGGTCCTGTGAACCATGTGTCTGGGCAGTGGCTGGAAGAGGGAACAGTGGCTTTGCTCCTGTCTCTTAAAATGATTGAAGGCTTACATATATAGTCAACCCTCAAGCTGCCCAGGGCTATTAACCAAGGTCAAGTGCCTCTCCCAACTCCAAGTCTGCATGGTCTGTGGAATTCTCTGCTCTAAGGCTGCTCTGATGCTCCTGTTTGCTTGTTTTCACTCGGATAGCCTGGAAGGGTGGAGGCGAGGGACAGAAGGAGTCGCTGGAAGGAACTGACCCCACTAACTTCAACACACAACCCCTAGCTGGGGGCCCTCAATTTAGGATTACTCTACCCTAAACATAAAGCATCTTTAAACCCCAAGGCAAGGCAGGTCAGAGCCTGACACACCCTCATCCCCCACCTGGCTCAATTGATGACCCTATTACCCAGGCCCTTCAAAGGCAAAATATGGCTAATTTTCCTAAAAAAGAAATGAATAAGAAAAAGCCATTCATTTTGAGCCTTTCTGTTGGGGATCCTCCCAGGGTTGGGGTGGGGAAAGGCAGAACCTGGCTTCCTGCAGACTCTGAGCAGAGCTGTAACTAGCCTGGCAGAAGTGGCAGGAGACACTGACAAAACTCCCAGCTGAGCAGGAAGAACCCCCAAATGGAGCTTTTAGGAAAGAAGTGGTCTCTGAACAGCCCCTTCTCAGGGTGGTGCTTGGGGGCCAAGATGAGATAAAAATGGTTCCGATGCTGACCAAAGCATCTTGGGAGTGGTTTCTAAAGTCTGTGTCCCGAAAGCCAACGAAGGCAGTGAACCAGGATCTGCAGTTGGTGTTTAGCGGTCAGGATTTAGGGAAGCAAATTGCCGTCTGTAATCACAGCCTTGGGAATGTTTGCTGGAGAACCAAGTTGGGGCAGCCAGTTCTCTGGCTCCTTCTTCATCTGTTCTTACCTCTCCAGGGCTGGGACTACCCCCATCTTGACACTGCAACCCCCTCCATCTACCGAGCAAGCCAAGGTGGCCACCCCCCAGCCCTGGGGAGAACCTTCCGCGCCCTCACTGTCTGCAGAATCTATTCAGAACGCTGTCCCTGGCCACGTCCTCTCTCAGAGCTTGTCCCATCCCTGCCAAGCCCGCCTGACGCAAGACCACAGACACATTGGAATGTCTGGCCCAGAATTTACTCCCAGATGTTCAATCCATGCAGAGTGGAAGAAGTGACTGCCGTTAGAGAATTTCTAAACTATGGAGCCGGTGGCACCGATACATCTGAGAGCCGCTGGAGATAAGGTGATGGAGTTCCTGGTAACCCTAAAGGGAAGCTGAGACTGTCATTGATGGGCAGCCAGCACCCTCAGCCTGGGTGGATGTCAGCAAGAGAGGGCTGCAGCCTGCCTAGGGGACTGTTTGGCCCTGGAGGTAAAGCGGCACTCTCTCTCCCATTGGCATGACCAGGGAAGCCCAGAACAGTCCTGGAGTTTCATGGTTGGTTCCTTGACCCAGGGTCCTGCCTCCATGTTTGAGCAGAGATACTGGTAAAGGTACAATAGCCATGATTTTAAATCCATACCACCCTCATCACAGACACACCCCTAGCCCCAACTCCCTGCTCAAAGCCCTGAGCCTCAGCCGGACACTTCTAGCCCACAAGAGGGGGAAGCTGCCAGAATGGGGTCACCTAAGTCACCCATAGCAGGACCGGCAACAATTCTGAGCCCACAGCTGAACTCCGAATTGGGAATCCAAACCAGCTGATGCTGCTTTTGTAGCAACTTTGAGTCTATGAGAAGGAGGCAGATCTCTGGCATGGGAAGCCCCCATGAAGGACAGTCTCATAGGTCCTAGACAGACCCAAACACAGGACCTGACGTTGGTGGCCACCACAGTAGGGGCAGGGAATAAGGACATGGTTCCAGTCACCTGAACCTTAAGAAAAAGGAAGCTCTTTCCCCAGAAAAGCTATTATCCAGAAAGAGGTAAAAATAGGTGGGTAACTGGTGCCACTTAGTCAACTTTAAGTCCATATATGAGTCAGAATCAACTCGACAGCAACAGGTTTAGTTTTTTTTTTTGGTTTAAATCCATCTTGCCCATCTAAACAGGTCCCTGGGTGGCTCAAGGGGTTTGCAATTGGCTCCTAACCTAAAGGTTGCCGGTTCAAACCCACCTAGCAGTGCCGTGGAAGAAAGTCCTCTCCAACTACCTCAGTAAAGATTGCAGCCAAGAAAATCCTATGGACCAACTCTACTCTGTAACACTCGGGGTCACCTGGAGTTGGATTTGACTCAAGGAGAACTTTTTTTTTTTTGGTGCCTATCTAGAACATCTTCCCCATATCCTAGGTTGACATCATGGGAAGGTGGGGGCAGGTGGAGCAAGAGGCTGGTTAGGGATTAGCATGCGGGGCCTCCCAGTGCCCTGGGCAGTGGCACCTTGCCGGCACGGGGTCCACCAGGCCAGATTCTTTGAAGAGCAGCCCCCAGGCACCACCCCAGCCCTGCCCTCCCTCGGGGCTCTGGAGCCTCTCCCTGGGGTGCCGGGTCAGCAGAAAGGGGAGTGGACAGGGAGGGTGGCCGGGCCCTTCAAAAAGATTGGATTGGAGAGAGAAGGGAGGAGAGGGCCCTGGCCTACTTACCAGCAGCCCGGTGCCCGCCTGCCCACTGTGGAGAAGAGGGAGCCCAGAGGACAGGAGGATGTCCGTTGGAGGCTCACGGCTCAGCATGAGTGCTGCTGGCCCTGCCCTCTCCGTATTTAAACCATCCCAGGCGTGAGTCACCGCAGGGGCACTGTCAGGAGGGGGTGGCCGG
This sequence comes from Loxodonta africana, assembly GCF_030014295.1. Lineage (NCBI taxonomy): Eukaryota > Metazoa > Chordata > Mammalia > Proboscidea > Elephantidae > Loxodonta > Loxodonta africana. The sequence continues at coordinate 20,568,096 of NC_087342.1, read as the reverse complement.
CTCCCCACGTCCCAGCCCTCCCCGAGGAAGGCCCAGCCCGGGCTCTCCAGTTGAAGGAGTTTTCTTCAGCCACATTTTCAAAAGAGAACACATTTTCCTCTTTTTATCCTTTCTCCGTTGTTTCTTTTAGATTCACTTACTGCCTTGGACACTGAGGGTCCCGAGAGGGGAACTGTACACCCATCCTACAAACTCCTCCCTCCCCATCTTGTGTGAAGTGAGGACCTTAGCTCCTGTCCTGTGCAAGGGATCCCAGCCCCCAAGAGAGCCTGCCACTTCTCTGTTCCTGTAAGAAAGGCACTCTCCGCCCCCTTTTGTAAACTTTTTCTTTGGAACTAGTTTCAAATTTACAGAAAATTCACGAGAACAACGCAAGGAACACTCTTATACCTTTAACCTGATTCACTATCGTCAACATTTTGGAAAAGGCATTTATTTTAAATCCAAGGGAAATACAGTGCCCCCCTCTGTGTCCTGCCCCCAAAACTGTTTTTGATCCTTTCCTCTGCCCCTTCCCACCGGGTGGTATATGCGTGTCTCTGGGCTGGGGCTGGGCAGTCAAGGCAGGTATTTGAGAATGAGGGGCTCCCCTCTGCCCAAAGGCACCTCTGTGTCAGAGCCGAAGCCCTGTTGTCTGGCTCTGCCCTATATCCAAGCGGGGGGACAGAATCCATTTCTAACCGTGGGGTCGCCAAGAGGGCCTGGAGGAGAGCATACAGAGTCACAGGTGAGAGAAGGGGAGGCTGCCATATGCCAGCTTCTCTTCCAAGGTGGAGCCCCAACAGGGCATGAGCTGCTTTGGCTGAAGCCTCCTGCCCTTCCCTGGCTCAGTTTACCCTCTTAGCCAAGTGGAGAGAGTGATATTTACATACAGTGCCTTGTGGAATGCCAAGAGCCGTAATTGATGTTTGCACTCGGCTTTGAGAATTGCGATGAAAGGAAGACATAAAAGTGCGTAGTGTTATTACTGAAACACTCATTTGGGTGGCTTGCCATGGTCAAGCCCTACAGCCTGAATCATGCCACATTCCTCTTCATCGTGGCACCATGATTCAGAGCCCCAAACAGAGTGCCCTTTCTATTAAATGACACGGGCCCCGGAGGGGTCTCAACGAGGTCTCAGCTCTTCAACCACCAACCTTCCTTCCAAATGGCCCTTCATGTGGAGAATATCCTTCCTCTCACTTCCCTAGTACTTCCTCTGGAGTCTTAAACTCCCTTTCCATGTTCTGTTAGTTGCCGTAGCGTAGACTCCAACTCATGGCGACCGTACGTACAACAGAACAAGGCTTTGCCCCGACCTGCACCATCTTTAGGATCGTTGGTGTGTTTGAGTCCATTGTTGCAGCTGCTGTATAAAGAGGCTTTCAACCTGAGGGGCTCATCTTCCAGCACTATATCAGACAATATTCTGTAGTGGTCCATACATTTTCATTGGCCGTTTTCTGAAGTAGTTCACCACGCCTTTCTTCCTCGTCTGTCTTAGTCTGGAAGCTCCGCTGTCCACCATGGGTGACCCTGCTGGTATTTGAAATACCGGTGGCATAAATTCCAGCATCGTAGCAACACGCAAGCCATGACAGTATGAGAAACTGACAGATGGGTCGAGGTCCTTTCCATACAGCCTGCCAAACAAGAATACCCTCTCCTTCCCTTCCTCGGTAATGCTAGCGTTCGGTTACTCTGGGCCAGGCACTGGGCTGGGAGCCGTGGACAATGTGGTGATGCATCGGATACATTTCTTGCCATGACACTTGGGGCAGGGGGTGGACATTCGTGAAGCACCTCCTGCAATCCAGAGACCACCCTGCTACCTTATTTCATCTCTATTGGGTTTCTCGCCCTTGCCACGACTGACATTTTGGACCAGATAATTCTTGGTTGTGGGTGGCTGTCCTGCCCATTGCAGGATGCTTAGCAGCGTCACTGGTCTCCACCCACTAGATGCCAATGGCACTCCGAAGCTGTGACAAGAAAAATATCTCCAGACATTGCCAGATGTCCCCTGGGTGCAATACCTCCCCCTCCCCTTTATTTGAGAACCACTGATCTCCACAATAATCCTGAGTAAGAGTAATCCTTCCATTTTACAGATGAGAGAATTGAGGCCCAGGCCCGTTAGCTAATTCCCCTGAGGTCATATGCTAAGTGGCAGAGCCAGGATTCAAACCCTAGTCTGTGGATTTCATGTTATTTCATGCTAGGACATACATAACCATTCTGGACAGAAGGGTGGCTGTACCTGGAGTGGTGCAGAGTGGGGACTGTGAGAGGATGAGGGGGCTGAGGCCACGAGCAGCACCTTCCTCAGGGTGTTGTTAGCTGCTGTCACATTGGCTACTGACTCATGGTGGCCCTATGTGAAATGGGACGAAATGACGTTCAGTGCTGAGCTGACTCCATGAATAATTGCAGATCAGACTGTTGTGATCCATAGGGTTTTCACGGGTGGATTGCCAGGCCTTTCTTCCTACTCCATCTTAGTCTAGAAGCTCCACTGAAACCTGTTCAGCAACACACAAGTCTCCACTGACAGGGAGTGGCTGCACATGAGGCGCCTTGGCTGGGATTTAAACTCAGGTCTCCTGCATGGAAGGTGAGAATCCTGCCAATGAACCACCCATGTCCTGTTGGTGCGTTTGAGAGATGAGACTTGAGAAGGTGGCCTTAAGGGATGAGCAGGACCTGGAAACGTGGGGAGGATGAATGAAGGAAAAGCAAGTCAGAGCAAGAAGCCGAGGGGACACCAGGGCCAAATGCTAAGCTTGGCTGGGACACAGGATGCATGGCAGGGCCACGGGGAGGGCTTGGACACCTCCCTGAGGAGTGTGATGTCCTTCTGCAGGCAGTAGGGAGCCACCAGAGGTTTTTGAGGAGGGGAGAAACATACCAGAGGCACGCGGTGGGAAGTGTTGTGGCAGGTTTCCTGGGGACTTTTGAATGTCTGCAAGATATGACAGTTTTTAAAACACTGCACCCATCCTGTTTGATTTGCGCTACAGGACCTGGGTTTCAAGACAGTAACCAGGCCATCCAGGAAGGATCCCATGGGGATCCAGTTTCTGGGACCTCTGAGTCTCACCAACTCATTGAGACCCTCTCTTTCAGGGGAGGTACTCTGTCTCCACAGAGAAAGCAAATGGCACCCAGTCAGCCCCCAGAAGTGAGATCTGTTATTGGCGAAGCTTCCATGGTCAGGGAAGTAAAAGCCTGATTCACCCCCCCAGGGACCTTTCAGGCCTGTAAACCTCAGGGCTCACCATCAAGCCCTCTGGGAGAGGCAGAACGGCAAGGCTTGCCTCGGGGCTTCAGAGAACTCTGCTCGCTTCCTCCCAGGCACATTTCTCCCTTCTATTTAATAAGTGTAGAACCTTGGGACTTGGAGGCCATGTAACCAGCCTTCCCTCTGTTGAGGAAATCCCTCCACAACACCCTCAATAGATGGGGTTATAATCTCTGCTTGATTCACTTTGGGAGCGGGGAGGTCATTACTTCAAAATGAAGCCCCTCTGTTAGACTGGCAAAATAAACAAGATGGATAGCACCCAAGGGTTGGCAAGGATGTGGGCAGTCTCACGTGCTGTTGATGAGAATATCAATTGGTAGAACAGTTCTTTTTGTTGTTGTGTGCCCTTGAGTTGATTCCAGCTCATAGCAAGCTTATAGGACAGAGTACAACTGCCCTGTAGGGTTTCCTAGACTGTAATCTTTTGGGGAGCTGATCACCAAGTCTTTGTCCCACGGAGCCACTGGGCAGATTCAAACCGTCAACCTTTGAGTTAGCAGCTGAGCGCTTAACCATTGCTCCACCTTGCACAAAGCTATACATTCAAGAATGTTCACTGCAGCATCGTTTATAGTAACAAGAAATTGTGGACAACCTCACTATTTGTCAATGAAGATCACGTAAAAGGTCCAGAAGATGGTACAAAACATCAGTTTTCCCATGGAATGGCCCGCCAGTGCACAGAGTCCACCTCAACGGGCATCTCCCTGGCCACACCCCACTTCTCTGCTGCCCCAGGCTCCCCTCCATCCGCTGTCACCCCTACTCTCCCCACGGCCAGTCTCTCTTGGAGGCAGAGAGGCCATGAGTCTCCAGCGATGCTGCCTGTGGTCCCTGGCTCATTCCCACGGCCCTGGTTGTCCTCTGAAGAAGGAATGTTGAGTTATTCTGCTCTTCACAGGGGTGAATCTCAAAGACAAACAGGCATCCATGTATCTCATGTGGACAGCCTCCTATAACAGGACAATAATGGATACTCTGCCATCTGAGTCTCTATTGAGTTACTTGTTTTTACAAAAACTGCCGCCCAACACAGGTGAGGAGAAACAGGAAGGGACTGTGCAGGTGAGAGAAAATCATGTTTAGTTATATAGGTGATCACTAAGGTTGTGTGTCAACTTGGCTGGGCCATGATTCTCAGTGGTTTGGCAGTTATGATGTAGTTTTGCAGTTGTATATAGATGTGATCACCTCCATGATGAGCTTTGATTTGATGTAATGTGATTACCTCCAGGATGGGATCTGCTGTGAGCAGCCAATCAGCTGAAAGAAAGTTTCTTTGGGGGTGTGGCCTGTGTCCAATATAGGTGGACTTTCTGGCAAAGTTCTTGGGCTTTGGCGTGCTCTGGATCCTGCAGCTGGCTTCTGCTCATCTGACCTCCAGTTGTGGGACTACAGCAAGCAGTTTATGTATCGTCTTACTGCCGATCCTGCAGCCTGTGATCCAGAGCCCTGCTGTCTGACTCACCGATCTTGGGTTCGCCAGCCCCTGCAGCTACATGAATCAGGAGAGGCCTCTATCCTGACCCATGGACTTGGGACATTTCAGCCTCTACAACCACGTGAGCTCTTTCCTTGATATAAATCTCTCTCTGTGTATATTTATATGAGTTACTGGTTTTGCTTCTCTGGAGAACCCAGCCTGAGACAGAATATATTGTGGGGCTCCTGGGCAGTGTGAACAATTAACACACTCTAACACTGCTGCTACACCAAAATTAACATTGCTCACAGAAAGTTTGGAGGTTTGAGTCCGCTCGGAGGCCCCTCAGAAGAAAAGCCTGGCGACCTACTTCTGACAAATCAGCCATTGAAAACCCTGTGAGCACAGTTCTACTCTGACACGCGTAGGGTTGCCGTGAGTCGGAATTGACTCAAAGGCAAATGACTTGTTTTCATGTATGTAAGTGAGTTTGTATGTATCTTTGTCAATATCTGTATGTATAATAAATACACAGAAAAAGATCTGGAAGGATACACATAAAACTGCTATAGCAGTGGGGGAAGTAGAGATGAACAAGACTTTTTTATACTTCAGTGTTGTTTTGTATTTAATGTAAGTAAACATGTTCTCCAATTGCTTTAATAAGTAGAAAAACTATTTTGAAAGGTAAAAATAAAGTTCTTTTTTTTTTTTTTTTTAATGTTTCTATGAAACTGAAATCTGCCTCCTTGGAACCCCCGCTGATGGATTCTCTTGTACCCTTTAAGCCCCCTTCATGCTGGTTTCCTCTGCCGGGGAGCCAGCCCCAAAGAGACTTGGAGCCCATGAACACGATCACCTCATTCCAAAGCCTCCTCCTCTCTTGCACCCTCAGCCGTGCTGATTGCTCACCACAGAGCCCACCGTTCAGCGGTGTAGGGCGTGGATGGCTCTGGCAACAGTGTAGGAGATGGATTAGGAGGGGAAGGGGAGACAGGGAGACATGATAAGAAATGATAGCAAAGGCTCAGGTTGGAGATGATGAAGGCCTGAGCTAAGACATGACAGTAAGGATGGAGAGAGGAGAGCAAATCAGGAGGTTATATGATGGATAGGTTATGGCGCTAATGGGATTGTGCAGTGGGGCTGTTAGGATCCAGGTTAGGCCGCCATACCAAAGTGAGCCAAAAAATGGCAAGATCTTAAACAAGGTGGATATTTGTTTCCCATCTAGGACTGAAATGGTGGTTTGACTGTACTGGGGACCAGGACCCCATCAATTTAATTGCTTTTTCACCCTCAATCCATGGCTGCCATCTCATGGTCCGAGATGGCTGCCCCAGGTCCTGCCTTCACATTCATATTCCAGCCAAAGAAAAAGCAAGAAAGAGGAAGAGAAAGGCTCAGGTCTGCCCTGTGAGGGCATGGCCCAGAAACTGCACACGTCACCTCTACTCACATTCAACTGGGCAAAACTTAAGTCAAATAGCTACACCTACCTACAAGGGAAATGTAGCCTTGAACTGAGAAGCCGTGTACAAAGTTAACCCTTTCATAAACCAGTTATTTTCTGCTTTGAATTTTTTCTTGATCCATGTGTTTTCATTAATGGAAGCATGCTGAATCATTGAGTGTGTCTACATTTTTGGTAGGTAGTGTGGATTTTTTTTCTTGCCCCCTCCCACAAGCCTACCTTAAGTGTTCAGCGGTACATACAAAGTACCACTAATTATACCCCAGATTCCCCACCAAGGGCTATTGGTACATACGTGTAACAAATTCAAATTTTTAAAATTTCTATTTGCCTACCAAAAATTCAGACACCTCATACAATAGCCTGTAAAAACAGTAATTTGCGGCACACGCCCGTTTCTTGGGTTTTAGTCATAAAGGCCCCTGCCTTGCGACAGCGCGTACTGTCAGTGGTATAGCAGCTTCCCAGTAAAGCGTCAGAGGCAGAAAAAGTACTTGGTCCCTAGAGGTATCCACGAGCGTGAAAGGGTTAAAATTCTTATAACCGCAGAAGTAGGGGCAAGCAGCTATGTGTGGCAGGCCACACCACAGGTGATGAAAGAGAAAACTCATGAAGGGAGATGGGCAGGTTTTCAGCATGGGCAACTGAGCAGATGGTGGCCACTGCTAAGTAGGCAAGAGAACACAGAGGGAGGGCAAGTGAGGGGCGGGGGCAAGATGGCTGACCTAGTTTTGGGCAGGATGAGTTCAAGGCCCTGTGGGGCACGATGTGGACTGTGGAGCGGAGTCAGGAATCCAGGTCTGAGGCTCCAGGGATAGGATTCTAAGAGTCATAGCTAAAGCCATAGACATGGGGGAGGTTGTCCAGAAACAGTACTTCATCTGGAGGCCATGGACCCACTCCTTAAGGCAGGCTCTCTAAACCTAAAAGACTGCTTGGGGATGGGAGGAGGAGGAGCCTACACACTCCCTGAAATTGTAGGTAAAACTATGCGAAGACTTGCCACAGATGAACGCTTTTCTGGGGAGAGAGTGCATCGCTTTCATCAGATTCTCAAAGAGGTCTGAGGTGCAGTGTGAGGTAAGAGAAGGGTTCAGAAAGACAGCCTCAGGCCCTCCAGTACCCTGAGGAGGTAGAGAAAGAGGAGCCAACCCAAGGGGCCGAGAAGGAGCAGTCAGAGAGGCAGTAGGAGCCCCCAGACAGATCACTTTAGTAGAAACCCTTGGAGGCAGGGGAAGACAGAAATTTAAGAAGAATGAGGTGGGGTTGGGTGGTGGCCAGTGACCTGGGAGGCGCAAGTAAAGAAAGAGGTTTGCAGAGCCCGGTGGATGAGGCCTGTAGGACACCAGAGAGCCCTTGGCGAGGGCACGGCCAGTGGTGTGGAGAGGCGTAAAACGCACAAGTGTGGGAGCCTGGGAAGGCCCCAGGAGGTAAAACCAATCTGGGAGGGGACACAGAGCTTTCTCAAGATGGCAGAAAATGAACACGGCCGTAGGTTGAGTAGACAGGAAGGGATTAAGAAGAGATCAAGCAAACGGTGTTTTCTTCTTGAAGCAGCTTCCTAAGACCTAGGTCAGCCCTCAGGTGTAGTCCCAGCAGCCGGGAGGAAAAGAGCTTGGAATCACAGGAAGAGCTCAGGCTTCTGGGAAGATTTCCAGTCTCAGCTCGGCCAGTCTGTGGCGGGACCTTGGCAAGTGAGCCCACCTCTTTGTCCTCATATGTGAACTCAGATAACAACAGTGCCTCATCTGACTGGTGAAAGGACTAGAAGAAGAAATATAAGTAAAATGCCCAGCTCAGTGCCTGACCCCAGCAGACCCTGACCCCACCCCTTCCCATTTTATAGGATGTGTTGCTTGTCAGTAACACAGGAAAAAAAGCCAAGTGTTTGAGGAAATGACTTTTATAATCCTCCTACCTGTTCCAGAGGGATAGAATTTGGTCTCTTTAAAGTATTATGCACCATGCTCATGTGAGAAGGAGGAAGGCAGAAACGCTAAAAATATATAGAATAACGATGAAGAGACAAACAAGCAGGCAAGTCACCTTCTTAAAATCTACAGTGACAACTCCCAGACTCACCTCCACCCATACCTAATTATTAGTGATGTTTCTCCAAAGACAATTTCCATAAAACTGCTCTGGTCCCCGGCATTCCGTTCCTGACGATGAAGTATTTTACAGGCATGAGTTTCCTCAGCAGGCGTCTGGGCTGAGAGTATCTGTGTGAGGGAGAGACTATTTCTCACAGACAAAGACAGCCCTCACGTCAGATGACGCTGGAGAGAGCTGAAGGCCATTTTTCAACTGGTGAAACCATATCCCAAGAAATTAAAAATTAGGCCTTTTTGAACCTATTATAAAAAATAAAGAAGACAGAAGCCCAGTGTAAGCTAGCCATGGTTCCTTGTGGTCATGGAGAGGTCGGAGACCCTACTCCTGAGCTTTCAGCTGGACTCGGGCCCCCTCACCCAGCAGGTCTGGACCTCTGAGGAAGATCAGCCTTCTTCTGGGTGACAGGAACGAGAGCCATTTTTCTTTTGCCGATAATTTCATCTTTTATACTTTTGACATTTTCTATAATTGGTTTCATTATTTTTATCATCAAGGAAGGATTTCTTCAATTCTCTGTATTTTATAGCCCTCATCCTCCATGCCTGGGTCCCTCAGAGGGTAAGGCCTCAGTGTTTCTCAAGGTGAATCTCCAGTGTCCAGGACTAGCCCCTGAGGGAGTCATACTGGTGGGAACACAGGGACAGGCCAGGGGCAGAGTCTGGTTCTAGACAGCCAAGGTCCTAATAAGTGTTTGTGATTCTCAGCTGGGCTCCAGGCAGGTGCTCTACTGGGGACCTGTAGGCACAAAGAGGAAGACACCTCAGTCCCCACCCTCTGAGCTCACAGTCTCATGGGCCTGAGACACGTAAACAACAAACCCAAAACAACAAAAACTAAAGCCAGTCCTGACCTCCTGACAGCAGTGAGGACATCTGGGAAGGTCAGTTCAGCCAGGACAGGCCGAAGAAGGCAAGGTGGTGGGGGACACAGGGCTTTGAAGGATAAATGGGATTTTGAAAGGGGTTGAAGTGTGGGTGGACATTCCAGGGGAGGGGCACAAAGGCAGGAAAGGTGCTGGGTTTGGGGCGACAATTTTTACAGGAGTCATGAGGCCCTTGTATGCTAGGCTGAGGAACTTGGACATTTTTCCATAGGCGATTGGGAACCAGCAAGTGTTTTTGTTGGTGTTATTGTTTCATTCATTTTCTCAAGAGACCAGCCCACCTGGACCCACACCTGAGATGCTGCTTTGCTGTCCCACCAGCCCTGAGAACAATCCAAGCCCAACCGGTGACTGTCCCCAATGTGTTCTCCATGACCACAATGTATAGACCAGCTCTGGACAGCTTGCCAAATACCTTTTAAAACACTGTTTTCCAAAGAACCCACCCCATCCCTTTCCCTCCAAGGGGTTCAGAGAGTTTGCAAATAAACGGTTAACACACAAGGGAGGGGATGGGGCTGCTCGCAGGGAGAAGGGAAAAGTTCCCTTTGGCCTAAAGCAATTATTCAAGTTACATTTAATTGTACACTTTAATATGAGACTTCCAAATTTTATGCCGCAATAAAACAGAACAGCCTTTGAAATGATTAAACCGACAACTCCGGACCCCTCGTGCCTGGAGCGGCTTCCCACGCGTCACCACACCTAATTACAGGTCAGGGACAGCCCTGTCAGAGCTGCTGTGTTTTCCTTAATTATTACATGAATGAACAGGCTTGTTTTGAATGCTCTACATGAGCGAGGTTTGCTCTGAAGCACAGGGGCAAATGAGCTCAGCCTGGGAAGCCCATTCCCCCTCCATTCCCCTCGTGGAGAAAACCGCCTTGCTCATCACCCCCCTCCTGGGGACCTCTCAGTGTGCAACCCAGAAGGGAAGAGAAAATGCCATTAGCCAGGTCCACAGGCTCAAAAAGACACGGAAGGCTAGGGGTCCAGAATACAGACCTTAGCATGCCAGGCCCCCCTCCCCTTTATGTGTCATAAATTGGGGACATCACACTAGATAATCAGTTATGACACTCTGTGTTCTATGTAAAACATGTATCCTCTTATCCCACCTCACCTGGTAAAGAAGGAAAGGAGGAAGAGAGGAAGGGAGGGAGGGAGGGAAAGAAGGAGACAGACAAGGGAGATAAAAATTTGTTCACAGTTCATAGTTGCAACCGCTTTGACAACTTTAAGACCCATATTGACTCTTTGCACTGCCCACCGTACACGTGTCAATATTTGACTTACCCAACCTAGAGTAGTTGTTTAATGAATACTGAACGGTAGTAACCACCACCCATCTGTCAGTTTGTTGTACTGTAGTGGCCAGCAGGTTGCTATGATGCTGGAAGCTATGCCACTGGTATTTCAAATACCAGCAGGGTTATCAATGGTGGATAGGTTTCAGCAGACCTTCCAGACCAAGACAGACTAGGAAGAAAGGCCTGGCAATTTACTTCTGAAAATTAACCAGTGAAAACCTTATGAGGGCGGAGCCAAGATGGCGGACTAGGCAGACGCTACCTCGGATCCCTCTTACAGCAAAGACACGGAAAAACAAGTGAATCGATCACATACATAACAATCTACGAACCCTGAACAACAAACACAGATTTAGAGACGGAGAACGAACTAATACGGGGAAGCAGCGATAGTTTCCAGAGCCTGGAGCCAGCGTACCAGTCAGGTACGGCACAAGCACAGAGACCTGCTCCACCCCCCTGAACTAACCCCGGGAGGGGGACCAGCCGGTTCCACGGGCGGCGTGGGACGCAGCCGGTAGGAGAAGTCCCCGGGAGGCAGTGACTGATCTTGGAGCAGAAAGAGCAGCATCCGAGCCGGGGAACCGTCCCGCAGGGATTTGGACTGGACGCAGGTACGCCATAAACACGGAGAGTTGCTCCACCCCCCTGAACTAACCCCGGGAAGGGGACCAGCCGGGTTGCGCGGGCGGCGTGGACGCAGCCGGTAGGAGAAGTCCCTGGGAGGCAGCGACTGGTATTGGAGCGGGGAGAACAGCGTCCCAGCCGGAACACTCGGTCACGGCACAAGCACGGGGACCTGCTCCACCCATCTGAACTAACCCCGGGAGGAGGCCCAACTGGTTCTCGGGGGCGGCAGGGCCACGCGGCTGGAGGGACGAGAAGTCCCCGGGAGGCAGCGACTGATTTTGGAGTCGAGAGTGCACCGTCCCAGTAGGGGAGCCTTGACGCTGGGCGTGGGCTGGAAGCAGAGGATCTGACCGTGACTCCAGCGGACCAGACCCCCCGGGGGCAATCTCCACACAGCCAGCACACATAGGCGACGCGCCCCGCGGGAGTCTCAGATATAATAGTCATTCCAAGCAAGACAAGCAACTCTGGCTATATTCTGAGGTGCTACTCTCCTATCTCTCTGTTCCCTCCCCCACCCTCCCCAGGCGGCTTCATTAACATCTGAATAGCCTGAGCCAGAGGGAGAACTCTGATAGGGATCTGACTGCATTTTTTTTTTAGCGTATTTTCTGGAAAAACTAGTTTCCCAGTGATGGCTCGGAGACAACAATCCATATCAAACCACTTAAAGAAGCAGACCATGACAGCTTTTCCAACCCCCCAAAAAAAGAATCAAAATCTTTCCGAAATGAAGATACAATCTTGGAATTATCAGATACAGAATATAAAAAACTAATTTACAGAATGCTTAATGATATCACAAATGAAATTAGGATAACTGCAGAAAAAGCCAAGGAACACACTGATAAAACTGTTGAAGAACTCAAAAAGATTATTCAAGAACATACTGGAAAAATTAATAAGTTGCAAGAATCCATAGAGAGACAACATGTAGAAATCCAAAAGATTAACAATAAAATAACAGAATTAGACAACGCACTAGGAAGTCAGAGGAGCAGACTCGAGCAATTAGAATGCAGACTGGGACATCTGGAGGACCAGGGAATCGACACCAACATAGCTGAAAAAAAATCAGATAAAAGAATTAAAAAAAATGAAGAAACCCTAAGAATTATGTGGGACTCTATCAAGAAGGATAACCTGCGGGTGATTGGAGTCCCAGAACAGGGAGGGGGGACAGAAAACACAGAGAAAATAGTTGAAGAACTCCTGACAGAAAACTTCCCTGACATCATGAAAGACGAAAGGATAGCTATCCAAGATGCTCATCGAACCCCATTTAAGACTGATACAAAAAGAAAAACACCAAGACATATTATCATCAAACTCACCAAAACCAAAGATAAACAGAAAATTTTACAAGCAGCCAGGGAGAAAAGAAAGGTTTCCTTCAAGGGAGAATCAATAAGAATATGTTCTGACTACTCAGCAGAAACCATGCAGGCAAGAAGGGAATGGGACGACATATACAGAACACTGAAGGAGAAAAACTGCCAGCCAAGGATCATATATCCAGCAAAACTCTCTCTGAAATATGAAGGTGAAATTAAGATATTTACAAACAAACACAAGTTTAGAGAATTTGCAAAAACCAAACCAAAGCTACAAGAAATACTAAAGGATATTGTTTGGTCAGAGAACCAATAATATCAGATACCAGCACAACACAAGGTCACAAAACAGAATGTCCTGATATCAACTCAAATAGGGAAATCACAAAAACAAACAAATTAAGATTAATTAAAAAAAAAATAAATACACATAACAGGGAATCATGGAAGTCAATAGGTAAAAGATCACAATAATCAAAAAGAGGGACTAAATACAGGAGGCATTGAACTGCCATATGGAGAGTGATACAAGGCGATATAGAACAACACAAGTTAGGTTTTTACTTAGAAAAATAGGGGTAAATAATAAGGTAACCACAAAAAGGTATAACAACTCTATAACTCAAGATAAAAACCAAGAAAAACGTAACGACTCAACTAATATAAAGTCAAGCACTATGAAAATGAGGATCTCACAATTTACTAAGAAAAACGCCTCAGCACAAAAAAGTATGTGGAAAAATGAAATTGTCAACAACACACATAAAAAGGCATCAAAATGACAGCACTAAAAACTTATTTATCTATAATTACCCTGAATGTAAATGGACTAAATGCACCAATAAAGAGACAGAGAGTCACAGACTGGATAAAGAAACACGATCCATCTATATGCTGCCTACAAGAGACACACCTTAGACTTAGAGACACAAACAAACTAAAACTCAAAGGATGGAAAAAAGTATATCAAGCAAACAATAAGCAAAAAAGAAGAGGAGTAGCAATATTAATTTCCGACAAAATAGACTTTAGACTTAAATCCACCACAAAGGATAAAGAAGGACACTATATAATGATAAAAGGGACAATTGACCAGGAAGACATAACCATATTAAATATTTATGCACCCAATGACAGGGCTGCAAGATACATAAATCAAATTTTAACAGAACTGAAAAGCGAGATAGATACCTCCACAATTATAGTAGGAGACTTCAACACACCACTTTCGGAGAAGGACAGTACATCCAGTAAGAAGCTCAACAGAGACACGGAAGATCTAATTACAACAATCAACCAACTTGACCTCATTGACTTATACAGAACTCTCCACCCAACTGCTGCAAAATATACTTTGGAACATTCTCTAGAATAGACACATATTAGGTCATAAAACAAACCTTTGCAGAGTCCAAAACATCGAAATATTACAAAGCATCTTCTCAGACCACAAGGCAATAAAACTAGAGATCAATAACTGAAAAACTAGGGAAAAGAAATCAAATACTTGGAAAATGAACAATACCCTCCTGAAAAAAGACTGGGTTATAGAAGACATCAAGGAGGGAATAAGGAAATTCATAGAAAGCAACGAGAATGAAAATACTTCCTATCAAAACCTCTGGGACACAGCAAAAGCAGTGCTCAGAGGCCAATTTATATCAATAAATGCACACATACAAAAAGAAGAAAGAGCCAAAAGCAGAGAACTGTCCCTACAACTTGAACAAATAGAAAGTGAGCAACAAAAGAATCCATCAGGCACCAGAAGAAAACAAATAATAAAAATTAGAGCTGAACTAAACGAATTAGAGAACAGAAAAACAATCGAAAGAATTAACAAAGCCAAAAGCTGGTTCTTTGAAAAAATTAACAAAATTGATAAACCACTGGCTAGACTGACTAAAGAAATACAGGAAAGGAAACAAATAACCCGAATAAGAAATGAGAAGGACCACATCACAACAGAACCAAATGAAATTAAAAGAATCATTTCAGATTATTATGAAAAATTGTACTCTAACAAATTTGAAAACCTAAAAGAAATGGATGAATTCCTGGAAAAACACTACCTACCTAAACTTACACATTCAGAAGTAGAACAACTAAATAGACCCATAACAAAAAAAGAGATTGAAACGGTAATCAAAAAACTCCCAACAAAAAAAAGCCCTGGCCCGGACGGCTTCACTGCAGAGTTCTACCAAACCTTCAGAGAAGAGTTAACACCACTACTTCTGAAGGTATTCCAAAGCATAGAAAATGACGGAATACTACCCAACTCATTCTATGAAGCCACCATCTCCCTGATACCAAAACCAGGTAAAGACATTACAAAAAAAGAAAATTATAGACCTATATCCCTCATGAACATTGATGCAAAAATCCTCAACAAAATTCTAGCCAATAGAATCCAACAACACATCAAAAAAATAATTCACCCTGATCAAGTGGGATTTATACCAGGTATGCAAGGCTGGTTTAATATCAGAAAAACCATTCATGTAATCCATCACATAAATAAAACAAAAGACAAAAACCACATGATCTTATCAATTGATGCAGAAAAGGCATTTGACAAAGTCCAACACCCATTCATGATAAAAACTCTTACCAAATTAGGAATTGAAGGAAAATTCCTCAACATAATAAAGGACATCTATGCAAAGCCAACAGCCAATATCACTCTAAATGGAGAGAACCTGAAAGCATTTCCCTTGAGAACGGGAACTAGACAAGGATGCCCTTTATCACCGCTCTTATTCAACATCGTGTTGGAAGTCTTAGCCAGGGCAATTAGGCTAGACAAAGAAATAAAAGGTATCCGGATTGGCAAGGAAGAAGTAATCACTATTTGCAGATGACATGATTATATACACAGAAAACCCTAAGGAATCCTCCAGAAAACTACTGAAACTAATAGAAGAGTTTGGCAGAGTCTCAGGTTATAAAATAAACATACAAAAATCACTTGGATTCCTCTACGTCAACAAAAAGAACACCGAAGAGGAAATAACCAAATCAATACCATTCACAGTAGCCCCCAAGAAGATAAGATACTTAGGAATAAATCTTACCAAGGATGTAAAAGACCTATACAAAGAAAACCACAAAGCTCTACTACAAGAAATTCAAAAGGACATACTTAAGTGGAAAAACATACCTTGCTCATGGATAGGAAGACTTAACATAGTAAAAATGTCTATTCTACCAAAAGCCATCTATACATTTAACGCACTTCCAATCCAAATTCCAATGTCATATTTTAAGGGGATAGAGAAACAAATCACCAATTTCATATGGAAGGGAAAGAAGCCCCGGATAAGCAAAGCACTACTGAAAAAGAAGAAGAAAGTGGGAGGCCTCACCTTACCTGACTTCAGAACCTATTATACAGCCACAGTAGTCAAAACAGCCTGGTATTGGTACAACAACAGACACATAGACCAATGGAACAGAATTGAGAACCCAGACATAGATCCATCCACGTATGAGCAGCTGATATTTGACAAAGGACCAGTGTCAATTAACTGGGGAAAAGATAGCCTTTTTAACAAATGGTGCTGGCATAACTGGATATCCATTTGCAAAAAAATGAAACAGGACCCATACCTCACACCATGCACAAAAACTAACTTCAAGTGGATCAAAGACCTGAACATAAAGACTAAAACGATAAAGATCATGGAAGAAAAAATTGGGACAACCCTAGGAGCCCTAATACAAGGTATAAACAGAATACAAAACATTACCAAAAATGATGAAGAGAAACCCGATAACTGGGAGCTCCTAAAAATCAAACACCTATGCTTATCTAAAGACTTCACCAAAAGATTAAAAAGACCACCTACAGATTGGGAAAGAATTTTCAGCTATGGCATCTCCGACCAGCGCCTGATCTCTAAAATCTACATGATTCTGTCAAAACTCAACCACAAAAAGACAAACAACCTAATCAAGAAGTGGGCAAAGGATATGAACACACATTTCACTAAAGAAGATATTCAGGCAGCCAACAGATACATGAGAAAATGCTCTCGATCATTAGCCATTAGAGAAAGGCAAATTAAAACTACGATGAGATTCCATCTCACACCAGCAAGGCTGGCATTAATCCAAAAAACACAAAATAATAAATGTTGGAGAGGCTGCAGAGAGATTGGAACTCTCATACACTGCTGGTGGGAATGTAAAATGGTACAACCACTTTGGAAATCTATCTGGCGTTATCTTAAACAGTTAGAAATAGAACTACCATACAACCCAGAAATCCCACTCCTAGGAATATACCCTAGAGATACAAGAGCCTTCATACAAACAGATATATGCACACCCATGTTTATTGCAGCTCTGTTTACAATAACAAAAAGCTGGAAGCAACCAAGGTGTCCATCAACGGATGAATGGGTAAATAAATTGTGGTATATTCACACAATGGAATACTACGCATCGATAAAGAACAGTGACGAATCTCTGAAACATTTCATAACATGGAGGAACCTGGAAGGCATTATGCTGAGCGAAATTAGTCAGAGGCAAAAGGACAAATATTGTATAAGACCACTATTATAAGATCTTGAGAAATAGTAAACCTGAGAAGAACACATACTTTTGTGGTTACGAGGTGGGGAGGGAGGGAGGGTGGGAGAGGGTTTTTTATTGATTAATCAGTAGATAAGAACTGCTTTGGGTGAAGGGAAAGACAACACTCAATACATGGAAGGTCAGCTCAATTGGACTGGACCAAAAGCAAAGAAGTTTCCAGGATAAAATGAATGCTTCAAAGCTCAGCGGAGCAAGCGCGGGGGTCTGGGGAACATGGTTTGCGGGGACTTCTAAGTCAATTGGCAAAATAATTCTATTATGAAATCATTCTGCATCCCACTTTGAAATGTGGCGTCTGGGGTCTTAAATGCTAACAAGCGGCCATCTAAGATGCATCAATTGGTCTCAACCCACCTGGAGCAAAGGAAAATGAAGAACACCAAGGCCACACGACAACTAAGAGCCCAAGAGACAGAAAGGGCCACATGAACCAGAGACCTACATCATCCTGAGACCAGAAGAACTAGTTGGTGCCCGGCCACAATCGATGACTGCCCTGACAGGGAGCACAGCAGAGGACCCCTGAGGGAGCAGGAGATCAGTGGGATGCAGACCCCAAATTCTCATAAAAAGACCAAACTTAATGGTCTGACTGAGACTGGAGGAATCCCGGCGGCCATGCTCCCCAGACCTTCAGTTGACACAGGACAGGAACCATCCCCGAAGACAACTCATCAGACATGAAAGGGACTGGTCAGCGGGTGGGAGAGAGATGCTGATGAAGAGTGAGCTAATTATATCAGGTGGACACTTGAGATTGTGTTGGCAACTCTTGTCTGGAGGGGGGATGGGAGGATAGAGAGAGAGGGAAGCAGGCAAAATTGTCAAGAAAGGAGAGACTGAAAGGGCTGACTCAATAGGGGGAGAGCAAGTGGGAGTAGGGAGTGAGATGTATGTAAACTTATATGTGACAGACTGATTGGATTTGTAAACGTTCACTTGAAGCTTAATAAAAGTTATTAAAAAAAAAAAACCTTATGGATCACAACAGAACATTTTTCATCTCACTTGCTTTGGATACATCATCAGGAGGGACCAGTTGCTGGAGGAGGACATCATGTTTTGTGAAGTGGAGGGCAAGGGAGACCCTTGGTGAGGTGGATTGGCACAATAGCCACAATGATGGACTTGAACATGCCTGTGATCATGAGGATAATACGAGACGGGGCAACATTTCATTCTGTTGTTCATAAGGTTGCCATGAGTTGGCATTGACTCAACAACAATTGTCAGTCAATCTATCTATCTATAGATGATAGTAATGGTTCCACTTTCAGAACCATCACCTGAATCCTTGGAGCTACAGGCTTAGTCTTCCTGGATTAGCTATTTCGCTATTGACAAATTAAGGGAAATGACTTACCTTGTTTCCTACAGCAGAATACTTGGAAGACAGAAATTCCATAATGGCCCTTATTGCAACTGCAGATGTCTGGTGGAGGCAGGAGTAAAAAGGGAGTTAATAGTACAGATGGAGAGCTGGGGTAGGGACTGGGTGAGGATCATCCCCTGGATCACCCCCTAGGTGGCATTTCCTCCTGTCTCACTCAACTGTTAACGAAAAGGTTAACATTTTGAACCGACCCAGTGGCTCCACAGGAGAAAGACCTGGCAATCTGCATAACATCCATCCTTGCCACCATGCCCATTTTGCTCATGAGCCAATAGGGCAATGAAGGAAGTGGCTGGGGAAAGAGGATGACTGGCTTCCACAGAGAGCACCATCCTAGCCACTTGATTGTTAAAATTCTCCTCTGCCATGTCACTCTTTGGTGAGCATTCACATGAGATGCAAATATCTTCACCTCTCCAGCCCATTCTGAGAGGCCTGTCCACATACCTCTTCCCTATACCTCCGTGTCACCAATTTTCCAATCATGTTCCTTCCAAGTTCCTGCCCCTCCAGCCAAACCATTGGCCACAGCCCATGAATCAGTATACAGTCACACATCTGGCCATTTCTCCTCCCAAGAAAAGTGAACAGCCAGGTACACTGCTTGAAGTTTTGCCCATTGGGAGGATTTCCCTTCACCACTGTCCTTCAGAGAGGTCCCAGAAAGGCAGTGTAGTGCTGCCACTGTCCACTTTTGAGTGGTGCCGGCATATCACACAGAACCATCTGCAAACTAGGCATGAGTTTTCTCTTCTTCAGTCATCTTGTCATAAGGAACTCCCCATGTGACCACAGGTTGCAGACTGGGAGGGGGAAGGTAATGTGACAGGAGTGGAGACCACGGGCATTTGGGCCAATTCCTCATGCAACTTACTTGTGCCTTCAGGTCCTGCTTGAGCCCAATCTCATATATACCACCTCCGTTTAATAATGGAATCTCATATATACCACCTCTGTTTAATAATGGAGTACTGCTGTGCGCGTACAACTTTATGACTCTGGGGGTCAGACAACACCCAGTTTACGATGGGCAACACAGGCCACATGGCCACTTTGTGTCCCGTGGTTAGGTGTTCATTCTCTAGCAAGGCCCAGTAACATGCCAAAAGCTGTTTCTCAAAAGGAGAGTAGTTATCTGCAGAGCATAGCAGGGCTTTGCTTCAAAATTCTAAGGGTCTGCACTGTGATTCACCAACAGGAGGCCTGCCAGAGATTCCAAACAGCAGCTCCATCATCTGCCATGACACTTTAAGCACCATTGGATCAGCCAGATCTTATGGCCCAAGTGGCAGAGTGCCTGGCGCAGGAGGCCGAACCTGTTGTAGAGCCTTCTTTTCTTCTGGACCCCACTCAAAACTAGCAGCTTTCAAGTCACTCGACAAATAGATCAGAGTAGTACGCCCAGATGAGGAATATGTTGCCTCCAAAATCCAAAGAAGCCCATCAGACATTGTGTTTCCTTTTTAGTTGTGCAGAGCCAGATGGAATAACTTACCCTTCACTTCAGAAGGGATATCTTGACATGCCCCACACTGCTGGACCCCTAGAAATTCACTGAGGTAGAAAGCGCCTAAACTTTTGTCTGGTTAATTTCCCACCCTCTAACACACAAATGCCTTACTGATATGTCTAGATTCATTGATACTTCTTCCTTACTAGGTCCAATCAGCATAATGTCATCAATATGATGGACCGGTGTGATGTCTGTGGAAGGGGAAGGCAATCAAGGTCCCTGTAGACCAAATTATGACAAGGTGCTGGAGAGTTGATATTCCACCGAGGCAGGACACTGAAGGTCTATTGCTGGCCTTGCCAGCTGAAGGCAAACAGCTTCTGGTGGTCCTTTGAAACAGGTATAGGAAAAAAAAAAAAAAAAAAGGCATTAGCTGGATCAATAGCTGCATACCAGGTACCAGGAGTTGTATTAATTTACTCAAACAATGAAACCACATCTGAAACAGCAGCTGCAATTGGAGTCATCCTCACCTGGTTAAGTTTTTGATAACCTACTGCCATTCTCCACCTGTTTTTTGCACAGGGCAAATAGGCGAGTTGAATGGAGATGTGGTGGAAATCACCATCCCTGCATCCTTCAAGTCCTTAATGGGGGTGGTAACCTCTGCAATCCCCCCAGGAATATGGTAGTGCTTTGGTTTACTATTTTCCTAGGTAGAAGCAGTTCTAATGGCTCCCACTTGACTTTTTCTACCATAATAGCCCTAACTCCACATGTCAGGGATCCAGTGTAGGGGTTCTGCCAATTGCTGAGTATGTCTATTCCAACTATGCACTCTGGAACTAGGAAAGTCACTACAGGATGGGTTTGGGGACTCACTGGACTTACTGTGAGATGGATCTGAGCTAAGATTACATTAATAACCTGACCTCCATACACCCCTACTCTGACTGGAAGGCCACAGTGACATTTTGAATCTCCTAGAATCAGTATCACTTCAGAGCCAGTGTCCAGTAATCCCCCCAAATCTGATTATTTTCTTTTCCCCAATGAAGAGTCACTCTTGTCAAAGGCCTAGATCCCTTTAGAGAAGGCTGGGAGAAAGATTAACAGTAAAAACTTTTTGGCGGTGCACTGGGGTGCCTCCTCAAGGGAACCTGGTCTCCCCTTCATTCAAGTGGTTGTGGGTCTGTAAACTGGTTCAAGTCTGGGAATTGACTGAGGGACCGAGACTTTTTATTCTGGTGGTTCAACTTAGACTGCTCTTCACTAGACCTAGAATTCCTCCACTTGTGCAGACCAATATTTAGTAGGCTTCCCACCTATTTCACTCCTAGGGACACCAGGACTAAGTAGCCAAAGCCATAAGTCAGACTATTCTGATTACTGCTTTGATTCTGCTGTCCTGTTATGGCAACCACACCCACCATGTCTTTGTTGATTAAGTGCGACCACCTGGCCCCTACCACCATGGAGTCCAATCAGCCCCATTGTAGTTAGGTGTCTTAAGTCAGTTAGGGCAGCTCTCCCTGTCAAATCTGACTTACATAAAATAACAATCACAACAGTCTTCAAAGATGCTAGGGCTCCCCCACAAATTTATTCCTTACTGTTGTGGTAAAAAGTGTGTCCTCTGGGCACTCCGTGTATGGGTCTGTGGGACTAACCTGATAAATCCACTCTAACATGCCAATTTTCCTAAGCTTGTGAATACTTTCTTCTGCAGTATACCAAGGCAGGTCTGGTACTTCAGCTTCACACAGTGTAAAAAATGCTTCAGCGAACCAAGCAAATAAACTATTAAATCTTTTCCTAACTTACTGAGCCGAAACTTTGAATGGAAGATCTGTGCTTAGTGGGCCTATGTCAATAAACTCAGATGCAACTTTATGTTCCTAGCACCGTTATCGCATATCCCTAATAGCCATTCCCACCCATATTCCCCAGGTTTCTGTTTGTACATACTAGAGAAGTCAAGCAGTTCTTTTGGAGTGCAGCATACCTCTTTCTGGGCCATACTTTGTACTTCACCTCTTGGGGCTCATTGGGACTTAATCTAGTTATAGGTTTAGAGGCAAAATTGGGTGGTGGGGGTGAGCCCTGGTAACATTTAGCAATGTCTTGTTTTTTTTTTTTTTGTAAGGCATTTGCCTCAGGCCATGCCCCAGACAATACCTCAGACAAGGACTCTTCAGGCATAGCTAGGTTAATCTCATCAAATGAAGGTGGGAGGGATAATTATTTTCCTGGGGAGGGTAGTTTAGCAGACAAATATGGAATAATCTCTTCAGATGGGAGGGTGGTGCTATTGGCAGGAGTGATTTAATGAGATTTAGAGGCTCAGTGTCCCCAGCTTCCTGATTATCTGCCCATATGTCCCCATCTCAAATTTCAGGATCCCATTTCTTCACAATCAGTGTCGTCACTTTAACTTCAGACACCATTAGAGGTTGGGAATTCATTGGCATTGTAATTCAGCCACTTTTATGATAAGACTCTGGGTTTCAATTTTGGCAATATCAGCTCTGTTACTATAAGAAATAAGGCTTTCTTTCAGGGCACAAGTGGCAACTTTGAGGACTTTTATGCAGCACTTCAACTGTGCTCATCTCTTTCTTTCACCACTTTGTCTAGCAAAAGTAGGACCAACCAACCAGCTTCCTTATACTTTTCATTCTGACAAAATTGAAGAAAAGTATCAAACGTGATCATCCAGAGCCTTGTTTCTCACCAATACTTGATCTATTGGTGGTGATGTTTTGTGTATTAATATTGCCACTTCACTCCATGGATTAGCAGTGCCCTCTTCACTACTCGAGGCAGAGTCATCAGGGCCTTTAAGACTAGCCAAACTTGAGATTCAATTTAGAAAACTCATTCTTACAATTTTGTTTCTCTAGAGCAAATCCCAGTACCAAATGTCTTAGGCTGAGTTCTCTAGAGAAGCAAAACCAGTGAAGTGTATAGAGAGAGAGAGAGAGAGAGAGAGAGATTTCTATCAAGGAAATGGCTCGTGAAGTTGTACAGCCTGGCAAGTCCCAAGTCCATGAGTCAGGCATCAGGCTAGAGGCTTCTCCTGACTCACATAGATGCAGAGACTGATGAACCCAAGACTGGCAGGTCAGATGGCAGGCCACTGGCTCATGGGCTGTGGAGGGTGACGAATGCCAAGATCATCAGGCAAGGTGGCAGGCTGCTGGCTCAAGTCCCAAGAACCAGAAGTCAGATGATGATGAGTCGGATACAGGATCCAGAGCAAGCAAGCCAGCTTTGCCAGAACATCCATATATATATCAGATGCAGGCTACATCCTCAAGGAAATTCCTCTTAAAACTGGCTGATCACATCAGATCACATCATGGAGGATGACTATATCATTACGTAACTGCCAAACTACATCATTACATAACCACCAAACCACTGAGAATCATGGCCCAGCCAAGTTGACACACAACCTTAACCATCACACCATCCAAGGTCCACAGCCACTGCCACTATCATGGCTCTGGAAAGGGAAAGAGGTGCTGGCAGTAGAGAAAAAAAATTTTTTTCTTGCCATTTAAAAGTTATCTTTTTCTTTATTTAGCATTAGCTTTGTTGCTGCAACCTCCAATTCTTTTTAGAGTTCTAACGGAGTTGAAACTACTACTTTCTGCTCATTTCCCTTGGTGACTGGTAGGGGAAGGATCATGGAGCTGCTCACACCTTCATCTTCCAGGAAGTCCTCTGAGCTTTCTGTTTGTGGTCACAGACTAGGCAGCTGGTAACCGCTGTGGAAGCCACAGGCCAGATTCCCAGTTAGCAGGGAGCCTTGGTCCCAGCTACAGCATGAATGGAACCAGGGGCTCTGAGAGGAATTGCCAGGGTTCCCTCCAACCAGGAGCCATGAGAACAACCAGTCAAGATGCATTTATGCCAAGTGTGGTGAGGGCAACAGGTGCACATGTGGGGACAGGGACACCCAGGCAGGCACTTGAACTGATTTCCCACCCATTCTAGGAAGGGACATGTCTGCCACAGCTTGAGGGTTAGGATGGATATGGGCAGGCCCAGCCATTCAGGGAAAGGTGAGGAGAGACAGATGACAGGGGTATATCTTTAAAAGGGAAGAGGTAGGTGGACAAGAGAGGCAAAGAGAGGAGTGGAAAGAAGGCTTCTGTTCATGAGCTAGATTCTTAGTTCCTGTAACTTTAGAATTGGAAGGGCCTGCTGGTCCACACTCCCATTTTACAGATGGGGACACTAAGGTCCAGAAAGGGGAAAGGACTCACTCAAAGTCACACAGCCCATCAGGAGCAGAGTGAGGATCTGAACCCTACTGGAAAACATGACCGGATCTGCATGTAGGAAACCCCTCACCCCTCTTCCAGCTTCTCTCTCTAATCCCAAATCCGAAGTTCGAATAGAGTCGGTGTGACCTGACAGGTCCTTCTGTCCCCGGCCCCCCCTCCCATTTTCCACTGGGCTGCCACTAGGCCAAATTTTGCAGCCTCATTCCTTTGGGCCCTGGGTGTTCTCTATCAGAAAAGAAAGGGGGGAAAAATGGTGGCAGACATTTACAGTATTATCAGGCATCGCCTCTCGGCAGAGCGTCACTGCCCGGGCCCTCCAATGGGTGCCTAGCAGAGGAGGAATGGGACTTGGATCAGCTAAGTTGGGACAAAGGGCAGGAAGGAGAGAAAGGTCAGAGCCTGAAGGACTCCTGGGGAAGGAGAGCCTGGATGGGATGGCCAGAGGAGGGAGATGGGGGTGGGGTGGTGAATTTCCCAGACTGTCTAGAGGAAGAGGTGTGGAGAAGATGGGAGGAAGACAGACACACAGTTCGGTCCCCCGAGTTTGGCCAGAGGCCAGCCCTATAAGGACTGAAGCTATGATTGAGCTTTCCCGAAGCCATCTGGGAACATAAAACACAAGGAGGCATCTGTGACCAGTGAGAGGCCCCCTGCCCTGGAAACAAGAAGTTGCAAAAGGCCTGTCATTGACATGGCTGGTTTTACCTGTGTTTGAGGATATGGACTGACCCCAGGGCCTTAGGCACCGAAGCGGACACAATGCCTGCAAATTATTCTACCACTCACTGCAGGTCAGCATAGCAGGGCCGCAGACTGTGTCCCAAATGACCAATGTCCAGGCAGCAGGTTACACCCACACCCACCCAGTTCAACTTGGGCAGGATCAATTAATCACAGACTGCACAAGGCAGAAAGGACCATAAAGTCCATTTCCCAGCCACAGATGCTGGGATTCCTTCTCTCTCGTGGTTGCTAGGCCTGGGCGGGAGCACACGGCTCCAGGGGGTGGTCACTCCATTCCTGAACCGCACTGACCACATTCTTCCTTGGACTCAGACAAAATCTCCCTCACCGTTTTTCCTACTGAAGTCCCTGGGTGGTGCAGACAGTTAATGGACCAGCTGCTACCCGAAAGGTTAGAGGTTTCATTCTGCCCAGACAAGCCTCAGAAGAAAGGCCTGGCAATCTCCTTCCAAAAAATCAGCCGCTGAAAATCCTATGGAAAACAGTTCAGATCCGACACACACAAGGTCACCATGAGTTGAAATCCACTTGATTGGAAACTGGTACTGGTAATATTTCCTACCAACTGGTCTTTATCCTGTCCTGTGAAACTACCTAGAACAAAGCTCCTTCTTTTCCAAATCAACTCTTCAACTGATTAAACACAGTAACCAGCACCCCTAAATCATTCCTTTCTGAGGTTCAGCACCGCTGGTTCTTTCAACCAGTTCCCACATGGCTTGGTTCCAGCTCTTCACCCCAGCTACCCTCTCCCAGCCCCTCCCTCCTAGTTATTTTCTACTGAGCTCTCTGCTCTTGATTAATGGTGGCTCCTGAGGGTTGAACACAACATTCAAGTTGACGACCAGCTTTTCAGAGCACCCCCTCTCTAGAGACCTAAGAAGGCAGCTTATCCACACACCCTTTCTCCTCCCACTGTCCGTGTCTTGACTCCCTGACCCGAGCCTCAGAGACCCAGGCAGGAACATCACGTTGTTCCAGAGAGAGCAAAATTATTGGACCTTGTGGGTCAAAATAATTCAATATTTATGGCAAATTCTAACTCCCCAAAATCGAAATAAGAAAGAACATTGAACTCTTTTAAGGGCAGAGGAGCCAAAGGGTGAAACCCCCTAGCAGCATGGCCTGGGTGGAAGCTAAGCTCATCTCTGTCAGGTCTGGTTCTGGGTGCCAGCTCATGCATTACACATTCTTCCATTCAGGAGAGTGCTAACTCTGAGCACCTATGAGGCACCAAGCCCTGTACCAACACCACAGAGGAAAGACTGATTAACACATAGCTTTTACCCTGAGGAGCCCAGTTAAGGAGTCAAATGTGCTAGATACTGAAAAAAAAAAAAATGCAACCAAGTCTATTCTGACTCCTAGTGACCCTATAGGACAGAGCAGAACTGCCCCACAGAATTGCCCAGGATGTAATCTTTATGGAAATGGACTGCTGCATCTTTCTCCCTCAGAGCCGCTGGTGGGTTCTAACCATTGATCTTTTGGTTAGCTGCCCAGTGCTTAACCACTGCGCTGCCAAGGCTTCTAGTAAAACAAACAAACAAACAAACAAAAAACCAAACCTGTTGCCATCGAGTCGATTCCAACTAATAGCAACCCTATAGGACAGAGTAGAACTGCCCCATAGAGTTTCCAAGGAGCCCCTGGTGGATTCAAATTGCCAACCTTTTGTTTAGGAGCCATAGCACTTAACCACTACAACACCAGGGCTTCCAGATACTCTAATAGAAGCATGGAAATGGGAAAAGAGTAGTTTTCTATTGCTATTGTGACAAATTACCACACACTTGGTGGTTTAAACAAACAAGCAAAAAACCAAACCCATTGCCGTTGAGTCAATTCCTACTCATAGCAACGCTATAGAACTGCGTAGAACTGCCCATAGAGTTTCCAAGGAAAGCCTGGTGGATTCAAACTGCAGACATAGCTCTTAACCACTATGCCACCTATCTTACAGTTCTGAAGGTCAGAAGTCAGACACAGGACTCAGAGGGCTAAAAGCAAGGGGTCGGCAGGGCTGTGTTCTTTCTGGAGGCTTTAGGGGAGAATGACTTTCCTTGCCTTTTCCAGCTTCTAAGGCTGCCTGCATTCCTTAGCTTGTGGCCCCTTCCTCCATCTTCAAAGCCAATAGAATTGTACCTTCAAATCTCTTCCTTTCACTCATCAGGACCCAGGGATTACAACAGGTCCACTAGATAATCCAGGATAATTTCCCCACCTCAAAATCCTTACCTTAATCACATCTACAAAATCCTTTTTGCCATGTAAGGTAACATATTCACAGGTTCTGGGGATTAAGATGGAGACCTGGTGGCGAAGTAGTTTGGCTGCTAACTCTTCAGACAGGGATTGGACTGGACTGTAAAATAGATAATGATACTGGTGAGGAGTGAGCTTCTCGGCTCAAGTAGACACATGAGACTATGTGGGCAGCTCCTGTCTTGAGGGGAGATGAGAAGGCAGAGGGACAGAAGCTGGATGAATGGACCGGGGAATACAGGGTGGAGAGAAGGAGTGTGCTATCCAATTAGGGGGAGAGCAACTAGGAGCACATAGATAGCAAGGCGTGTATACGTTTTTGTATGAGAGACTGACTTGATTTGTAAACTTTCACTTAAAGCACAATAAATAAATAAATAAATAAAAAGAGTTTGGCTGCTAACCAAAAAGGTCAGCAGTTTGAATCCACCAGCCACTTCTTGGAAGCCCTATGGGGCAGTTCTACTCTGTCCTGTAGGGCCATTATGAGCCGGAATGGATTCGATGGCAACAGGTTTGGGGTTTTTTTTGTTTGTTTGTTTGTGAATTAAGACATGGACATCTTGAGCAGGGACATTATTCTTCCTCCCACAGGGAACAACTCACTCTTCCTGGGGGAGGTTATGTTTGAATAGATCCTTTCAGGCTTTGCAGGAGTTTTCCTGACATAAATGGGGAAAGAGATTTATAAGAGGAGTGTGCCAGCATATGTGGAGACACAAAAGCATGGCCGCTTTTTGTCTGATTTGGGGTTTGTTTTCTTTCGCAGAAACAGCCAGCCTGTGTCCCATGCCTCTAGTGCTGAGAGGCTCCCTGCTTTTCAAGGCAGCCTGTTCCTTCCTGTTGACAGCTCTGATCAGATCAGAGAAGAAATGTCCCTAAATTGATCGCTGATGTTTTCATCACCACTGGAAACATTAGTAGATTTCACAGTGTCGCCCATGAGTTATTTTAGCTGGACATGGCAAGCAGGGGATCTGGTATATCCAGGAGGCTCTCGGAGGCTTGTCCTGGGATAGACTGTGACCTTCCTAGATATATCCATGTAGGTTGTCAGACCAATAACTTATTAAATAGGTAAGTGGATGGATGGATGGACGGACGGACGGACAGATGGATGGTTGGATGGATAGGTAGGCGGGTAGGTAAATAGATGACAGATAGATGGACAGGCAGGCAGGTGGAGGGTGGATGGATGGATGGATGGATGGATGGATGGATGGACAGATGGACAGACAGATACATAGCTGCTGTCGAGTTGACTCCGACTCATGGTGACCTTATGTATAACAGACAAAATGTTTCCTGCTCTTGTGTCATCCTCACAATCGCTAGCATGTTTGAGTCCATCACTGCAGCTACTGTGCCAATTCATCTCACTGAGAACCTTCCTCATCTTTTCTGGGTTCTACTTCACCAAACATGATGTCCTCCTCCAGCAACTGATCCTTTCTTATGACGTGTTCAAAGCTAGCTGTTCGGACAATGTTCTGTTGTGATCCCTAAGGTTTTCGTTGGCTAATTTTCAGAAGTAGATTGGCAGGCCTTTCTTCTTAGTCTCAGTCTGAGAGTGTCACTGAAACCTGTCCACCATGGGTAAGCTTGCTGGTCTTTGAAATATCAGTGGCATAGCTTCAAGCACCATGGCACCATGCAAACAACAACAGTATGACAAACCGACAGACAGGGGTGGTGTAATAATTTATTAGAACAATACCAGTCCCAAAGCTGGGTGGTCATCAAAATTTTATTGATGCCATCTCTCTACTCCACCCCTACACATCAAATTACTAGAATTTGAGCTGAGGCTAGCTTGAAGGAACAAAAATCCAGAAATACTGACATTTTCCATTTCTCCTTTGATGTCACTGAGAACATAAATTGCTAGGGATTTGGCACCAGGAGGAAGCCCGATTCTCCCTGTAGGTACCTTCTGCCAGAGCAGTAAGCTGGGCATGAATGGGGGACCTGACAGGCCTCAGTCTGGTGGTCCCAGCTGTGGAGGTCCAGAAGAGAGGGTGGGAGCTCTGGGCTCTGGCCTGTGGAGGGCAGACCAGTGAGGTGGGACAGGCTTGCGGGGAAGACCTTGAGGACCTGCATTCCCTGCTACTTCTCTGCCTTCTTTGTAGACATTCGCCACTCCTGGGTCTCCTCTGGGCCAGGCGGGACTGTTCTGGGTTATGCTCTGATTATGCTGGTGGAGGCAACGGAGCAGACCACCCTACCATTTTCCTGGTACATCAGTGACAGTGGAGCCCCCAGGCTTCAGTTTCCAACATGCTTGTACATCCATCACCTTCGATTTGCACAACGGTCCAGTGAGGATGGGGAAACTGAGGCTCTGAGACCCACAGGTTCTGAGATCAGCTTTCTGCTGTTCCCACCACAAAGATGCCTCTCCGAGTGCTCCTGACACTGCTGCTGGGCCAGGGGTGGGCCTGCAGCAACTGTCAACA
This sequence comes from Loxodonta africana, assembly GCF_030014295.1. Classification (NCBI taxonomy): domain Eukaryota; kingdom Metazoa; phylum Chordata; class Mammalia; order Proboscidea; family Elephantidae; genus Loxodonta; species Loxodonta africana. The sequence goes on along the minus strand of NC_087342.1, from coordinate 20,538,430 downwards.
AGGGCCTGCACTTAGATTCCTATCTCCTTTCTCTCACTTCCTGCCCCTCCCACCTTCACCTCTCTAATTTTTCTTTTGTATCTTTCTATCTTTCTTTCTCTTCTTTTCTCCTTCCTACCAAACCAAAAATCAAACCCGTTGCCTTTGAGGCGATTTTGGTTCACAGTGACACTATAGGACAGTGTAGAACTGCCCCCGTACAGTTTCCAAGGAGTGGCTGATAGATTTGAATGCTGACCTTTAGGTTAGCAGCCGAGCTCTTTACTACACCACCAGGGCTCTGGTAGATTCAAACTACCGACCTGAATGCTTAACCACCACACCACCAGGCCTCCTCTCACCAGCTAAGGTACCCACAAATAATGCTCAGCTCTCAGGGAGCCCCTGCTAGGCTTGTAGAAACCCTAGGTCAGGGCGTCTATGGTCATGAACATGAGTACCCTCCTGATGCTGGCACCCTGATCAGCACATTCCTGGGCTGGGCAGCTGACCCCAACCGCACCAGGAGAAGCAATGAGGGAGGAGGGGTGGCTGTTAGTAATACCTCTACGCCAGAAGCCAGACTTGTGCTCTCGTGACAGCTCTGCCAATCATAACCTCAGGTATGTTACCGCCCCACTCTGGACCTCAGTTTTCTCATCTGTAAAGTGGGATAATAATACCTCTACTTCCCAGGGTGGTGGTGAGGGTTAGGAAAATTGACCTCATGGTGCTAGGTGTGTATTAGATGTTTAATAAAGATTGTTGAATATGGTAGCAGCTGAAACAAAACTCTCTCAAAGGGGAATGCTGGCTGGACCTGGACATAGTGTAGGTGCTGGGGTCGTTGAAGCCAGGAAGCTCCTGGCAACATTCGGGAGAGGGATGGAAAGGGAACGGAGGAGGGGTGTCACTGGCAGAGACTGCTCATTGTTTTTTCCCCTGGGTACCTTGGCCTCTGGTACTCTGGACCCAGCCACTGGACTCAATTAGTGTTTGTCACTTTATGATGTTGATGGAATCATCTTGTAACATTCCAGTTGCCTAATGAGGGTGTGTGGAGCTGCTGTCACCGGGTCTTGGAATCTCCCCGCCTTCAGCACACCCTGGTAGTAATGGTGATTTTTAAAAGCTGGGAAGCCAGAGTGACTTCTCCCCAAACAGACTTGGTCAGTCCACAATTAAGTCAGAAATCAATAATACCAGTTGCCATCAAGTTGATTCCTACTCCTGGCAACCCCATGTGTGTCAGAGTAGAACTGAGCTCCATAGGGTTTTCAATGGGTGATTTTTTGGTAGTAGATCTCCAGGCCTTTTTTCCTAGGCATCCCTGGATGGACTCAACCCTCCAACATTTTGGTTAGCAGCTGAGTGCATTAACCATTTACAACATCCAGCGACTCTGAAATAACAGGTTAAAAAATACATTTGGAATAAAAATCACTCTTCTAAAAACTCATGGTTCAAAGAAAAAATCTTGACGGAAATGAGAAAATACAGAACTAAACAATAACAGAATAACAATAACAATTGTACGACAGCTTAAAACTTGGGGATTGTAGCTAAAGCACAGCATAGGGGAAATTTATAGCCTAAAAAAGAAGAAAAGATAAAAATGAATGGACTAAACATTAAAAAAAACAGGAAACTAAAGTCAAAGAAAATAAAGGGAAGGAATGATAAAGACAAAAGCTGACAATAAATGAAATAGAAAACAATAAAATAGAGAGTTGCAACAAGGCCCAAAGTTTGTTCTTAGTAAGAGCTAATAAAATAGACAAAATACTGCGGGATTAATCAGGAACAAAGGAAGAAGGCTCTAAACAATATTAACAGTGACCCTACAGGACAGAGTAGAGCTGCTCCATAGAGTTTTCAAGGAGCGCCTGGCCGATTTGAACTGCTGACCCTTTGGTTAGCAGCCGTAGCACTTAGCCACTATGCCACCAGGGTTTCCTAAACAATATTAGGGATGAAAAAAGAGATAGCTACAGATACAGCAGAGATTTTAAAGTAAAATAAAAGTGCAAAGAACAATTTTAGACTAATGATTTTTGAAAACTTGACAGGAAATGAATATTTTTCTCAAAAATATAATTTAACAAACGTGAGGGAATAAAAAATTGAATAGATTTATAATCACTGAAAAAAAATTAAATCATTAAAACCAAACCACACACAACTCATATACACTGTGGTCCAGGCTCCAAAATGGCTCCCAGTGATCTTTTCCTCCTGGTTTTCATGCTCTTATCTAGAACCCTCACAATTTTATTAGGGCTAACTTGTGTGAACCAGTAGGATACTACGAAAATGGTGAAGTGTAACTTCCAAGGCTAAGTCATATCTCTCTCTTGGACCATTCACACTGGAGGAAACCAGGTGCCATGGCATGAGGACATTCGGTAGCCCTAAGGAGAAGTCTACATGACAAGGAGCTGAGATCTCCCACCAACAGCCCACAAGTAACTGCCAACAACTATGAGAGTACACCATTTTGGAAGCAGATTCTCTTGCCCTAGTCAAGCCATGAGATGACTGTAGCTCCAGTCAATATCTGGACGGCAACCTCATGAGAGGCCTGAGCCAGAACCACTCAGCTAAGCCACCCTCAAATTTCTAACCCTCAGAGACTGTGAGATAATAATTTTTTGATGTTGTTGTTATAAGCCACTAAGGAGTCCCTGGATGGTGCAAACAGTTAAGCAGTCCCGTAATAGCCAAAAGGTTGGTGGTTTAAACCCACCCTGAGGCACCTGGGAAGACTAGAAGGTGATTTGCTTCCAAATGGTCACAGCCTTGAAAACCCTATAGAGCTGTTCTACTCTTCTCACATGGGGTTGCCATGAGTTGGAATTGACTCAACGGCAACCAACAACAACAAGGGTTGGGATACTTGTTATACAGCAGTAGGTAACGGATACACATACACAATAACATAGGCCACGATAGTTTGACAGAGGAGTTCTACAAAACATTCAAAGAACAAGTAATCCTGCTTTTTGCAAACTGTTCCAGAGAGATTGTTCACTGCCCTTTTATTAGGCTGGCATAATCCAGATACTAAAACCAGTGAAGGATATCATTTTATAGAAATTTACAAGCAAATCTCACTCATGAACAGAAAAGAAAACTTCTACACAAAAGATTAGCAAATTGAATATAGCCGTGTCTTTTTAAAATGTGTGGCTAAGTTTGGTTTACCTCAGAAATGCCAAGAATGAATTTACCTTTAAAAACCAATACATTTATTCACCATTTGGACACACCAAAGGAGAAAAACCATGGGAACATCTTAATAGCTGAAGAAAAAGACATCTCCATAAATGAAGAAAATGACATTTGATAAAATTTAACACCTATTCAAAAAAAAAAAGAAAAAATACATAGCAAACTAGAGCTAGACAAGATTAGCATCTTAGTGCAGGGTGTGTCTTATGCCACATTTATTGATGGCACATTAGGGGCATTCCTTGGCAATCGGGAATGGTTTTAAGGATGCTCGCTGACACCCTTTGTATTCAACACTGTAAGTTTTAGGCACTGCAGACAAAAATTTTAAAAATAAATAAAAAGTATAAGGTTTTAACGGGAAGAAGCAAACTGGTAGAATTACTGCTAGATATATGATAATTATTTTAAAATAAATCCCATTCATATACGTTGGTGATAAATACATAGAAAATGTAATTTTAAGAAAGAATATCATCGACAATAGCAACAGCAACCCAAAAAAGAGAAGACCTAGGACTAAATCTAACAAAATATGTGCAAGCTTTTTACGGAAGAAAAATCCCAAAACATCACTGAAAGACTAAAGAAGACCTGAATAAATGGAAAGATAAACCAAGTTTACTAACAAGAACACCATGTATTTTTTTTGAAAAAATGCAGATTCTTCCCTAAATTGGCCTATAAATTCCCCGTAATCCCTATCAAAATCCCAGCAACACTTTTCTATGGGATTTGACACGCTGACCCTAAAATGTGCAAAGAATTACCAAGGGCCAAGAACAGGTAAGACACCTCCCACCCACCCACGCCGAAGGAGAAAAAAGGGAAGTGTTGACCCAATATTAAGAATTATTAAAGCTACAATAATGAAGACAGTGAATATGACACAGGAATAGACAAACAAACCAATGGATTAAGCTGCAGCGCCCGGGAACTCAGCTGTGCGTAGATGGAAACTTGGTAAATGACAGAAGTGGCACTGTAAATCAGTGGACTTTGGGCCTCCAGAACTGTGAGAAAACAAATTTCTGTTCTTTGAGGCTACTCACTTTGTAGTATTTTGTTACGGCAGTCCTCGGAAGTGAAGACAAGGTTATTTACCTAAAGTTTAAGAACATATAAAACATTGCTTCGACTTGATCAGGATTGCACGCCCAGGTAGCAAGAGCGCAGAAACATGCTCAGGGATGTAAAACACCACATTTATTAAGCAGGTTACCTCTAAGGATAGACGGAGGGGAGTGAGCCCAGGGGACAGGTCTGCACAGGTGGCTTCAACAGCACCTGTTGTGTTTTATTTTCTTAAAAAAAAAAAAAAAAATCTGAAGCAAGTATACCAAAATATAGATTCTATAAAGCCGGTTGAGATGTCAAAAGTAACCACTTTTCTGAATGTTTGAAGATAATGGCCCAGAGTTTGGGGGAGATGTTTTAGTTGGAGCGGACATGCCAAAATGTAAACCCCATGGAAGTGCACACTTTGTTGTATCCACTGCTCTATCACTCTACTTAGAACAGAGCCTGGTAAAAGTAAAAAAAAGTAGGTGCTCAATAAATGCTTGTTGAATGAATGAGTGAACATACGCAATGGCGCTGAGACACATTAGAACACGGGGCGCTCTGAAAGAGCTAGCCACAATAACAGGTAACTTCTACTGAGCTCCATGTGCACCAGGCATGAACTTAACTCTTTGACATGGATCATCTCATTTCATCCTTGACACTACGGTAAAGACATTATCTTTACTCTAGAGGCAAGGAAACTGAGGCTTGGAGAGCCATGTAGCTTACCTGAGGGCATAGCAGTTAGGATTAGAGTCATTATTCCATCAAAAAAAGTCTGGACTTTAATGCTGTAGGTAGCTTCAAAATTTGGAACGGTGGAAATACCCAAGACAAGGTCAGGTGAAGGAGCCTACAGTGAAGGGAGCATATAAACAGACACCCTAAAGAGTGATGGGGCCAAGGTGGGTGGGTGGGGGGGTGTCTAGTGACTGCTAGGGGAACACACAGCGGGGAACGTTTTATTCTGTCTGGGCAGCCGGGGGAGGCTTTACCAAGAAGGAGACATTTGAGCGTGGTCTACAAATGCCAGCAACCCAGCTCTTCTTGCTCCGCCTCCAACTGGTGGTGTTCTGAGCAGCCACTGGACACAGAGCCCAGTCACACAGGGCTGAGACCACCCACAGGTAAAGGCAAGCTGATTTACCTGAAAGTTTGCTTTCACCTTTCTACACAGCAACAAACCCAACTCAAAACTCTTCCTTAGAAATCATGAGAGCAGTAATAATCGCTGTGTCCCTTAAAAATAATACCAAAAACAACTAAACCAGTTGCCATCGAGTCAATTCCGACTCACAGCAACTCTATAGGACAGAGTAGAACTGCCCCATTGGGTTTCCAAGGAGTGGCTGGTGGATTTGAACTGCCGGTCTTTTGGTTAGCAGCCTGAGCTCTTAACCACTGCACTACCAGGGCTCCTTTAATGATAACTGACATTTATGGAGACTTCCCTGTATGTGGTGCACTGGGCTAGTCGTTATATACTTTATTGTTTTTAATTCTCGCAATAACTCTCTGAGCTCATAATCTACCTGAGGTATGGACTGTTTTGTCCCCTTTTAGGGATAAGGAAATCAAGGCTTAGAAAATTTAGGTGTCTTGCCCAAAGTCATCTGCAGTTAGTAAGGGGTGGAGCTGGGATTGGAACCCAGGACGTCAACTCTCCAGCCCAGGTCTTCAGCCAATGCCTCTCATAAGCACATACATTCAGCTAAAGCAACAAGGGCGTTACCGCTCTCAGTGTGAAGAATAAATGAGAACTTGTGCCAGGTGTAATGAACTAGAAGGTTATCATTATATTCACGTTAGGTGCTCCATTAATGCTCGTGAAATGAGGTGGCGTTTACTTCCAGGAAATGAAAGCCAACCCAGTGTCAAATGACACGTTTCCCCCATGTAGAAAGCCAGCAGAAGCTCATAGAAGGCTCCACTTATGAGGAGTCGGTGTGTGCGTGCGCGCGCTGCTCAGTGTTTTCAGTTGGTTCAGTTCTTCGCTGTGTTCTGTTCCATGGCTCTCAGGTGGCTGCTCCTTAGTGCTGCCCTGGTGCCCAGCCCTGACAGCTGGCAGTGACGCCACTGGGTCCTGAGCTCCTGGAGGGATGGCTGGTCACAGACAAGGCCTACCCTGAATGAATGCAATGCTGAGTTCCTCCAAACAGCCCACTGGTCAGACACAGAAAGTGAGAAAAACAGGACAAGAGAGAGCAACTCAAAGAATGTGTTAGCTCCCTTTCAAATAAAAGTAGATACAGAACAATTTATCCTTTCCCCCCAGGAAAAACCATCGTCACTTGGGTCACATATGTTGATTTTTTTTTTATTGATTCATTCATCTCACAAACATGAGATGTCCATGAGCTAGCCCCACCTTGGAGTGGGTTCTTTCATTGGCTACACACACCAGACACATCCCCTTCCCACCGGCCCAGTGGGCACAGGGTGGGCCAGACACAGTCCGTTCCCCCAGGAGCCCAACAGAGGAGCAGGCAGAAACGAGCGTCAGGGGTTTACAAACAGTAAAGGTTAGTTGGGGGCAGGGAAGAGGCGAGACAGGGCTGAGGGAATTGGGGGATGAAAGCAAGATGGGGAGGGAGAGAAGAAGGGGATCGGAGAAGGGACAGGAGGAGAAGGGAAACAAGGAGGAGGACGAGGAGAAAAAGGAAGGGGAGAAGGAGCAGGGAGAGGGGGAGGAAGGACAGGAAGACCACAGCCGTAGTAGCAAGCAGCCTGTCTGGATTCTTCCCAGAGCTGCCTTTATATAATTGTAAGGTTTCCCCATTGACTCAAACAATAACCCTCTCTCTGAGTAAGTTTTTGAAGAGTATGCCGATTTTAATCATAGCAAACACAATGACCCCAGTTATTATGGCCTGGATGGCTAAAAGCAGAAAATAAAGACCCCAGAACAAGCTATGGTCTTCCCGTTTGCCCCTGGCCACCAGTTGGGCCCACGCCCAGGGTTCTGAGCTGTTAGGCACCCAAGCAGAGTGGGCGGAGAGCAGAGAGCCACTGGGCAGGGCCGAGTCGGTGAGGACTTCCGAGGCGTCCTCCGCAGGAGGATGGAGAGGCGGCCCCTGGGTGCCTGAGCACTCCGGTGCACCCTCCGGCAGGGCCCAGAGCGGCAGGCCCGCGCGCTGCCCAGGCCAGCGACACCGCGGGGGCTCGGCTCGGCCCACAAGGTCTGAGTGCTGCCGCAGCCACCCCAGGAATGGCCACAGGTCACAGTCGCAGCGCCACGGATTGTGCCCTAGCAGGACCTCCGTCAGCTGGGGCAGAGCCCTAAATACGTCGCCAGGCAGGGTCTCCAACTCGTTGTGGTCGAGCTGGACCTTCTCCAAGCGGCTGAGGTTGCGGAAGAGCGCGCGGGGCAGCGTCTGCAGCCGGTTGTTGTGCAGGGCGAGCAGCCGCAGCTCGCCGAGGCCCCGGAAGGCTCCCTCGGGGAGCGCGCTCAGGAGCGGGCTCCGAGTCACTCCTAAGGCCTGCAGGCCGCTCAGGTTGCGGAAGACGGCGGCCGGCAGAGTGCGGAGCCGGGTTCGGTTCAGCCACATCTCCTGCAGGCCGGCCATCTCCCCAAAGAGCACCTCGGGGAGCTCCTCCAGCGGGTTCTCAAACAGGGTCAAGAGAGTCAAATTGTGCGCGTGAAGAAAGAGGGCAGAGGGCAGACTCTTGAGGTGGTTTCTGGAAAGGGTCAAAGAGCTCAGATTTCCAAGATCGTCGAAAGCACCCTGTGCGATGGATCGGATGCGATTTCTGTCGAGCTGCAGCTCCACCAGGGCGCCCAAGCTATCCAACAGCCCCGAATCCAGAGAGGTCAGCTGGTTCGAGTGGAGCAGGAGTTTCTCAAGCTTAGCCTGTGTTCCAAGTAACCCCTTGGACAAGTGGGTCAAAGTGTTTCCCGATAAATCCAACACTTTCAGTTTCCCCAGATTTGTGAAGAGACGGACAGGAAGAAAAGCTAGTTGATTCTGGTTCAGAAAGAGTTCCTGGAGGTTAACCAGCTTCTGAAACATATTTTGGTCAATGCTCCTTAGCGCATTGTGGTCCAGAAACAACTGTTCCAGGAGCACCATCTTATCCAATAGCGCACCCGGAAGATGAGTGATTCTGTTGCGCGACAACCGCAGGGTTTTTAGTTTTATCAAGTCGTTGAAGGTGCCGGGGGCAATGTTGGAAATGTGGCTGTCTGAGAACATCAGGCGCTGCAGGACCGTCATGCCGCTGAAACTGTCGTTCTGCAAGGCGCCGCGGTCCATGCCGAAGAGCAGAATGTGCGTGAGGTTGGTGGGGAGGCCGAGCGTGGAGATGCGCGCCACGCTGCCCCCGGAGCACCGCACGGCGTCCCGGAGGACACACAAGCAGCCTGGTGGGCAGGGGACGGGCTGGGCCGGTAGGAGCCCGAGCATCACGCACAGCAGGCTCGTCCTCAGCATGTCTGAAAAGGCAGCGGACAAGGGCGTTTAAGCACATACTGGCTCTTGTAAGCCTGAAAATTTTGCAGAGGCACAACCGTTTCACCAGGATTATCACTAACTTTGTTGTCCAAACACAGATAATAAGCCTCCCCCTTTTCTTCTGCGTGTAGATTTCCCGGGGTGGTGAAAAGACATGCGTTCTACACTATGAGGTCTCATTCTTTTGTGGATTTTCAAGCATTGAAATAAAAGTGTTTTCACTCTATGGAAAAGCCAATACTTTTAAACCAAAAAAGCCCACTGCCGTCAAGTCGATTCAGACTCATAGCGACCCCGTAAGGTTTCCAAGGCTGTAAATCTTTAGGGAAGCAGACTGCCGCCATCTTTCTCACTGGTGGTTTCGAACCAACCTTTCCGTTAGCAGTCCTTCGCTTTAACCAATACTTTTAAACATAGGTCAAGGCTTTACCTGAAGTCCCAAACCATTGCCCTCCAGCCGATTCCGACTCATAGTGACCCCATTATTTAAAATAATCATTCTCACATTTAAGTTCACAGACATCACGAAGCAGTGCCCACTGTGAAAACAGCTCAGAGTTGGCTATAGCCAAGCCGTGGAGGGAAGAGCAAAGTCCGTTAAAACAGCAGACACCACAGCCAGATTCTGTTTATTACAATAGTGCTATTTCTGCAGCACCAACTTCAGCAAAAACAGTCAACACCCCAAAACAGTGAACACCCTCAGTTAACTGGCCAAGCTGGGGGGCGGGGGGCGGGAAACCTTGCCAATTCCAACTCATAGTGACCCTATAGGGCAGAGTAGAACCACCCCCATAGGACTTCCAAGGAGCAGCTGGTGGATTCGAACTGGCAACCTTCGTTAGCTGCTGAGCTCTTAACCACTGCGCCGCCAGGGCTCCAAGCTGAGAAGAGCGGGTAATAATACTTATCACTTTATGCCATACATTGTTCTCAGCACTTTTATATTATTAATTCACTTAATGCTTACAAGAACCCTGTGAAGTTAAGTACTATTATTATCCCCAATTCACAGAGGAGGAAACAGGTACAGAAAGGTTAAGTAATTTACCCACGGTCACACAGCTAGAACTAGGGGGTGGTGTTTCTGACTGAGCCATAAAATAACAAAAAATTTCTGAGATGTTTAATGAAACTTTATACTCATGGCATTGAATTACCTGTGAAGTATACACAGTAATTCCAATCTACCAGAACAATGTTTCCCAAGCATAATTATGCACAATTATTGCCTATAATTTTGTTCTTATGCACACAGAATTCACCTCGTCCTCCAATTTCCTATCCTAATTTTAAAAAATATTTGGCCTTACCTGAAACAGTGCTGCACCCCAATGCAACAGAAAGGCTCGGAGTTTTGCATATGATTTGGCACTTTCCAGAGGAAGAGGGAGGTAGCCTTGCATCCTGAGGATAAAGACTTTACCAGAATAAAAGTCATGGAAAGGCCTCTTATCTCTGAGGGCATATCCTGGTTTTTAATGACGAATACTTGCAAAATGAAAAGGAGATATAACCTGAGTCCCACTGTCAACACTGACAGAATAGGAGGAGGGAGAGGGTTTTTCCATAAAGGGCTCACTGTAACTGTGGTCCTAGAAAAGCCAAGCGATGCGTTTGGATCATGGCGGCAGCCATACTCCTACATGGGCCACGCTTCCTTTGGGTCTTCCTTTTTATGCCGCATTTCCCCAGTTCTCCACTTGTTTTTTTTTTTTTTTCCTTTTAAGAAAAATAATGCTGAGAACATACTTGGGCATGTTGAATAGTGGCATTGCTAGGCTGAAGGGTGTGTGCATGTTCGATTTCACTTGGCCACATCAATCTCTTTCCAAAGCGGTTGTACCGACTTATGCTGCTACCCGCCATGTACGTGAGTTCCTGTGTTTCATACCCTTTCCCACAGTCGGTATTTGATGAGCTTTTCAATTTGATTTTTGCCATTCTGGTATGAAATGGTTTTCATTGTTCATTTCCCCATTTAATGATGAGTTTGAGCACCTCTTCACGTATTTGAAGGTGCCCTGGTGGCATAATGGCTAAGCTTTCAGCTGTTAACAGAAAGGTCGGTGGTTCGAACCCACTAACCAACCTTCTGTGGGAGAAAAACGTGGCAGTCTGTTTCCATAAAGATTTACAGCCTTGGAAATCCTATGAGGCAGTTCTACTCTGTCCTATAGGGCCGCTATGAGTCAGAATCAATTCTATAGTAATGGGTTTGGCTTGGTTGGTTCACATATTTAAGGACCACCTATGCTTCATCTTTTGAGAAATAAGTTTTCTTTTGCCTATTTTTTATCATCAAAACACCTATGCCTGTATCTTAAAAAAAAAAAAAAAAGATTTGTAGGCATTCTTTATATATTCTGGCTACTAACCCTTTGTCAGTTACAAATGTTACAAATACGTTCTCCCAATTTGTGGTTTGTCTTTTCACTTTTTTTATGGTGTCTTTTGATGGAGAGAAGTTTTAATATAGGCAAAGCTATCACTTTTATGATTTGCACTTTTTCTGCCTATTAATTTAATTCCTTCCCTCCTGCCATGTCAGAAATGTTCTCCTATATTGCCCCATTAGGTTTTATAGTTTTCTGTTCTTAGCGTTTAGGTCTTTAATTCACCTAGGAATTGATTTTTGTACATCATGTGAGTCAAGAGTCCAATCGTATTTCTCTCCATTAGGATAATCAGCTGTCTGGGCCCCATTTATTAAGAAAGTAAATATATAAATTCCTTCTTCCTCCACTGAGCTGCAAAGTTAGCAGAGTCATAAATCAGCATCTCATGAATGTGTGGGCCTGTTTCTGGGCTCTATTTGACCATCCCTGCACCTACACCACATTGACATAACCTTTTAATGTTTAAAGCCTGATAGTATCTAGTGTTCTATTCATTGTGAGGAAATAAGCATTCTCATGTTACATTAGTGCAAATATAAATCGGTGCAAGCCTTCTGGAAGAAAATCTAGTAGTATCAGTGAAACTTAAAATGCACATACCCTTTGTCCGGCAGTTCCACTGCTAAAAATATACCCTCTGGATATATTCATTAAGATATGGGCACAATCTCTAGAGGCGAGAGAAGGCAGAGAGGGACAGGAGCTGGCTGAATGGACACAGGGAATACAGGGTGGAGAGGAGGAGTGTGCTGTCTCATTGGGGGAGAGCAGCTAGGAGTATATAGCGAGGATTGATTTGTAAACTTTCACTTAAACACAATAAAAAAGGGGGGGCACAAAAACGTTTATTACAGTACTGCTTGCAACAGAAAAAATTGAAAACCTAAATGACCAACAATAGGGAATTAGTTGTTTATATTACAGAACGTCTGAGCAATGGGAGGCTTTGCAGACTTTAAAAAGAAAAAAGCTGAGTTGCAAGTGCTGACGTTAACAATTTCTAAGATGTACTGAAGGGCCTAAGGCAAGGGCAGTGTCGCACCTAAAACGGACCCTTACTTCGGTAGCGTTTTTAAAAACATACTCATGTAAGGACTTCTACAGATTTTTTTTCTGGAATGACACACCCAAGAAACTTTAGCATTCGCCCTCAAGAGAGAAATCTGGGATTGGGTGAGGAATAGGTAGACTCCTTGTATACTTTTATAAGGTTTGAATAAAAAAAAAAAAAAACATGTATTATTTTTTTTAATGGAATGCAAAAATAAAAGTGATTTAGACGGGAAAATAAAATGACAGCATATAAGTAAAATGTCAGGTAAGAATACAGTATTTAAAAAAACAACACCAAACCCATTGTTGTTGAGCCAATTCCAACTCACAGCAACCCTATAGGACAGAGCAGAACTGCCCCACAGGGTTTCCGAGGAGTGGCTGGTGGGTTCCAACTGCGGGCCTCTTGGTTAGCAGCCTGAGCTCTTAACCACTGTGCCACCAGGGCTGGGGAAGGAAGGTCAAAGCTTGACTTGCAAAAGAATAAATACTCACCTTTGGAATAACTGAGTGCACTGATACAGCAGAAGTGGTCCTTATATAATTTTAACTTGGCTGAGAACGAAGTCCCCAAACCCAGGACATTTGCAGGTGTTGTAGAAACAGCACTGGGATCCAGCCAACCTTTGATACAGCCAAATGCAGTCAGAGCCCAATAAATGTTGAGCTGATGGAAATGATCATTATAAGTTGTGCAGTCCTAAACTGCAGAGAAGAGCCTCTACCAGGTATTGTGGGAGGTCTCTTAGTTCTGATCAAGGAGGCAACACCACAGCCCAGAGCAGGTGATCTGGTGCGCCAATCACACATAAGCACACCAAGTGAAAGACCTCTTGCCCGTGAGAATACCAGGAGCCAACACCGTACAGCAGGCTGGGAAGGACTATGAAACGGAGTAAGACTTGGTCAAATTCCGATAAAGCTCCTTTGGCCTAGTTCCCCAGCAAGACCCTCCGTCAGAGCGGCATCCCAGCTTTGTTCTTTGAAGAGAGCTGGGCCTTCTGAGTGCCCAGAAAGGGAAAGGGGAGGGTATAGAAGTTGCAGAGAGCGGTGGACCACTGTTAAGCCACCACTGAGCAATTAGGTACTGAGAACAATCTTGAGCAATGAAGTAGATGGCTCCAGCGTTTCAAGTCCTTTGGATTCATGAAACAGGTTAGAAATCTGTTGTCCTCAAGCGATAGCTGCTGTGTAAGTCACAGAGCCCCAATCTAAGGCTTGGTCATTCACAAGCGGGCGTCTGCCGGGATGAGATAGGCTTTTTTTCCTCCACTGGGGGAAGGGGGACTCAAAGGCCAGGGCACAGCAGGCATCTCTGCACTAACAGAGTCACCACAATCCCAACGTTTAAAAGGGAGAGTTTAACTCAAGCTCCTAGAACTGCCTCGGCCCCTTCCTGCAATATACATTCAGAATACAGCACCTGTGATGTAGGGAAGCGGAAGGCGAAACATGCAGAGCTGTGCCCACACCAGCAGGCTATGAGGACGTGATCAGATGCTGCACAAACCACAGTGACTTGTAAGAACTTGAGCTCAAACCAGGCCTGTGCACCACCTAGTCCATCACACCACAGCCACCCACCTTGCCCCCATACCAAAGGATACCCGCCTCCTGTAGAACTTGTGATACCCTACAAATACCCCCTACCTAAGCACAACGGTCCAACACAAAGTCTGCCTTCCCTCAGTGCCATTAGTTAGCTCCACTGTTTCTCTCTTCTTGGAATACTCTTTTTGTACCCATATCTATCAAAGGCACTTCATTTCAAACTTACGTCTTGCTATTAGCTTTTGGTTCGATCCTACCAACTATTACTCGATTATAAGTCTCTAGTCCTGTATTTCACCACTTCCCTCATAGCTAAAACATCAAAACCAAACCTGTTGCTGTCCAGCTGACTGCGACTCATAGCGACCTTATAGAATAGGGTGGAATTGCCAAATAGGGTTTTCCAAGGAGCAGCTGGTGGATTTGAACTGCCCACCTTTTGGCGGGCAGCTGAGCTCTTTACCACTGCACCACCAGGTCTCCGGCTCACAGCTCCTACCACTGAAAACTGGCTCTACCCTGTGTCAGGCTGATAGGTTTCCATGGGATGGTCATGGACAGGATGCAATATGTGGAATGTTGTACTTTATTTCCTTTAAAAATCCAAAGTTACTGAAGCCAACAAAGACACTATAAGAAAACTACAGGCCAATATCACTTGTGAATATAGATGCAAAAAATCCTCAACAAAATACTAACAAACCAAATTCAGCAGCATATAAAAAGGATTATACATCATGATCAAGTGAGATTTATACCAGGAATACAAGGGTGGTTCAACATTAGAAAGTTAATACAATGAAGGGAAAAAGCCCCCATGATCGTCTTGATGCAGAAAAAACATCTGACAAAATCCAACGCCCTCAATAAACTAGGAATAGAACTTCAACATGACAAAGGCCATACATGAAAAACCCACAGCTAACATCATGGTGATGCTGAAAGCTTTTGTCCTACGATCAGGAACAAGACAAGGATACTCACTTTCTCCACTTCTATTCAATACTGTATTAGAAGTTCTAGCCAGAGCAACTAGGCAAGAGAAATAAAAGATAACCAGATTGGAAAGGAAGAAAACTATTTCCATTCACAGATGACATGATCTTATATCTAGAAAACCCTAAAGAATCCACACACACACAAAAGGAAAAAACAAAAAAACCTTGGAGTTAAACTAATTCAACACACAAAAACTGTATAGTGTATTTCCATACAGTAGCAATAAACAACCCAAAAAGGAAACCAAGAAAACAATTCCTTTTACAATAGCAGCAAAAAGAATACTTAGGAATAGATTTAGCTAAGGAAGACTAAGGCTTGTAGGCTAAAAACTATAAAAAATTGCTGGAAGAAATTAAAGAAGACCTAACTAAGTGAAAACATGCCATGTTCATTGATTGTTAAGACTCAGTATTGTTAAGATAACAATACTACCCAAAATGATATACAGATTCAATGCAATCTCTAGCAAAATTGCAATGGGTTTTTTTTTTTTTTGTAGAAATGGAAAAATCCATCCAAAAACACATGAAATTTCAATGGTATCACGAGCAAAGGACAATACCAAGAGAATGAAAAGACAACCCACAGAATGGTTGAAAATAATTGCAAATCATACATGTGATATTAATATCCAGAATATATAAAGAACTCCTACAACTCAACAACAAAAACAAACACACTCCAATTAAAAGAAAACGGGCAAAGGACTTGAGTAGACATTTTGAATAAACATTTCTCCAAAGAAGACATAAAAATGGCCAGGAAGCACATGAAAAGATGCGCAATGTCATTGGTCATTACGAAAATGCAAAGCGAAACCACAATGAGATACCACTTCACACCCAGTAGGATGGCTATAAAAAACCACAAAAATGGAAAAGAAACTGCTGGCAAGGATGTGGAGCAACTGATAGCCTTTGTACATTGCTGGTGGGAAGTAAAATGGTATAGCCACTGAAGAAAAGTTTGGCAGTTCCTCAAAAAGTTAAACACAGAATTATCGCATGACTCAGCAATTCCACTTCTAGATATATATCAATTCTGACTCACAGCAACCCTACAGGCCAGAGTAGAACTGCCTCACAGGGTTTCCAAGGAGCGCCTGGTGGATTCGAACTGCCGGCCTTTTGGTTAGCAGCCGTAGCTCTTAACCACTATGCAACCAGGGTTTCCGATATATATCAAAAGGAATTGAAGACAAGGACTCAGATGCTTGTACGCCAGTGCTCACAGCATTATTATTCACCATAGCCCAAAGGTGGAAACAACCCAAGTGTCTACCAACAGACGAATGAGTAAACAAAATGTGGTATACACACAGAATGGAGAATTGTTCAGCCATAAAAAGGATGGAAGGACTGATCCATGCCACACCATAAATGAGACTTGAAAACTTGAAGCCAGTCACAAAGGGACAAATATTGTATAAGTCCACTCACATGAAATATTGAGAATAGGCAAATTCATAGAGCCATACAGTAGATTAGAGGTTACCAGGGGCTGGAAGGAGGTAGGAGAATGGGGAAGGTGCAGAACTTCTGTTTGGGGCAAAGAAGCCCTCTGGAAGCAGATGGTGGTGATGGTTGTACGACACTGGAAAAGTAATCAATGTCACCGAATTGCACACTTAAAAATGGTTAACATGGCAAACTCGTGTTATATGTGTATCTTATCATGATCAAAAAATACTAGAAAAATCCAAAGTTTAAAAAGAAGGAAATAGGGAAGTATTAATAAGGAAAATAAATCCAGATGGCAACATTCACATAAGTAAAAGGCAAACAAATGTATGAAGTCAGGGAAAAAAAAAAACAAACTGTTTTTCATTCATTTAAACTTTTATTTTGAATAGCTTCAATCAAAAAAAGATTTCATACGGTTATTTACAGGGTTGAATGTACAATTATGAATGTATGCCTTTTTGACAACAGGGTACCATTCTTGAGCAGCAATACACTTTAAAAAATATAAAGATGCAGTATCATTTCTGATATAAAGTTACTTAAAAAAACCCATGGTCTTAGGGAATTCACAAATCATAACAGAAAGAAGTTGCTCTTTTATTCATTAAATGTGCACATAATTACCAAATTTTATTACATTAAAAATAGGTGTATGCCCACAGACTATACAAAAATTAACATCCCTCTTATTTTTTAGAAGTCCCCAACCACCTCCCACAGTAAATACACACACAAAAAAGGATTTTTAGATGTGTCAAAATTGCATGCCTCTAATCTCAGCATGCTTCCTAAAGCGTGGCTGTGGCTCTTCTCTGGATGCCGTATCTGTAACTGTTTTTGGACAGGCCACATAAACATCATGATATATTATTTACCATGCTTTGAAAACTGTGCAGCACGTCCATACACGGAAAATGAAACAAAAAGAGTAAAAACTGCAACAGTTTTATTTAAACGCCAGTGCAACTTGGGAAGCTTTCAAATTTGAGGGTTATAAAACTAATATAAAAAGTATTCATTTCCTGTTGGCTTAGCCACCTTTTTTCAAGCTTTATTTGCAGCATTGCTTTACAGCAGTTGGTGCTAGAAGATACAAAACATAGAGTTACCACTATTTATACTGGAGGGAAGGAGAAAAAACAAAACAAACTTTAAACAACCCTGAGGGAGATATACATTAAAAATCTTGTTATTTATTTAAAAAGTTAAAAAGTTACATATCATTATTTAACCATTACCTTTCCCAGACATTTCTGTCCTTTAAGTATGTGCATAAATAAAATTTAAATCAGCAATATTTATCAATACATCAAAATAATATATATACAAATTTTTAAAATTTAGGTCTGTATACACTCAAATAATTTAATGTGAGATTCAGAATTGAAATGACTACGTACTGGTGACCTACACAGAGAAGACCCGGTCCGTCTACGGTACTGGGCAGGACCCACACCTGGATTCACAGACATTCTTCACATGGCATTCTGGAAGCGTTCAATCACATCTTAAGCAACCCACCTTGTCTATGTTCAAAACCGACCTTCCTACAGATGCCCAGCTACCTAAATGCCTCGCTCCTTTGAAAACAGTAAGGACAGATGAAATATAAAGCCCTTACAAACCCCAAACGTTTCAAAGTAAGTGGGGGAGGAACTTCAAAAACAGCTGCTTAATGACCACGCTCTTGAAGATGTGACATACAATTTGATAATTTTATTTTTAAGCTGCTACTGAGCAATTATTTTAATTAGATGCTTCCATATTTAAACCAAAGAATAAAATGTCCAATTCCGGGAAATGACTAATGAATTAACACCTGTACATACTAAAAAAGAATATGGAAATTATAAAACTATCAAGAGATTGAGTAGCTCTAGAAAATGGTGCTAATCCACAGCTCAAGAGGTCTAAGATGCATAGCTTTGTAGAACCATTCACGGGAAAAAGTTTTCTAATCTAATGTGTACTGATATTGTTTTATGCTTTTGGATGGAAAACTTCGATTATAGTTTTTTGTAACAATCAGTGGCAACAGCAATAGCAGTGATCCTGAGTGTAACTTACATTTTTTCTACAGTTACCAAACATTATTCAGGTCTTTGCAGCATAAAGAATGAGAACCAACTGGCCCTACTGTTCTGGATGACATTTGGTGAAATTACTTCTGTACATCAAGAAAAATAACGATCAGCTAGAAGTGGGAAGCATGAGCGTGCTACTGTCTAGGAAGAGCACAGGGTAACATAGTTTCAACAGCATATGGCCATTTTACAGCAACGCTAGTTTTCTGTGGTTATTATAACTGTGGGCTTTGCCAAACTGCTGGATCCTACCTATAGAAGGCATTTTAAAAGTGACTCTCACTTTGTTTGCATTTTAAACATTAATTAGACAAAACAGAAGGGTGAAAAATATTTTCCACATTTCTTTTGGCTCAATGAATGCTTATTCTTTGACTTTAGTCCCTCAATTTTTTTTTCCTCTCAGAATTTCCACAACCAAACGTGCTCGTTTGTAAACACCTATTTTATCCAGTCTACCTTTTTTTTTTTTTCTTACAATAGGTAAGAGCTGGCATCTGGCGCCACCTAATGGCATAAAACAAACTGCCACCAAGTTCACATTGCTTTGAAAAAACAGCATCTCAAATCCACTTTTCTTTTTTTTTTTTTTTAAGCCTCTTTTAAACAGGAGACATAGACCAAACCTTAAAAATCTTAAAGGAAAAGCCAAGAAACTAAAAAGAAGACCCTCACTATCATCCCATGTCTTTCAGTAATTAAAAAGGTATAAGTAGTAAAGAAAATGACATTCAAAATAATATAAAACCTGAAGAAGAACATAAACAAAAACTATACAGGCATGAAAAGATATTAGAATGACAGATCTGTATCTACTGACAAAAGAACCATCTGTCCTAGTGAAAAAGGTCCGTGTCACTGAACTGAAGGAAACTACGCTACTGGTGCCGTATACCGCACAAGATCCATTTAACAGCTTTGAGAGACATCAAAAGAAGGCAGTGAAGCACCTTGCTGATTAAAACTAAAACCCAGGCAGTCTGTACAGAAAGTATAAAAGCATAAGTGGAAATTACCTGAGTTGTTCTATCAGCCACATCATATAATCTTAATCCTAACTCCAGGCTATTAAAAGGCCTAGTGTATCTGCACAGAACCCTTTGGAAGAAATACTGGAACCAAATGAAAACAAGTTTTCGACCTGTTTTCACGAGAGGTTAATTCACATCCATTTCATTTTTATTCATCACAAATTTAAGGTCTGTATGTAAACAATGGCTTTTCCTAGTAAGAGGGTTATGAAAACAAATTTAAAGGGCTTAGCCAATCCTCAAGAGCTCATGTCTACACACCCACCAATTACCACTTTCTTTTGTCACGAGGGTGACGATCAAGAAAGGCTGGAAATGTATATAATATTTAGAGTTAGTGAATGAAGATTACAGGACTTTACAGATGGATTAACTGACATGACAGGGCAAGTACTTTTTTGTTTTAAGCCAACTAACAAAGAAACAAAAAAAGGCTCTGAAATCAGGTACTAAACCCTAAAGATCACAAGGGACATAAAGTGAACTGGTATTCTGACACACAGGGTCAGAAAGTCACGAAGTTACACTCTCCTGAACACTGCTGTCAGCATACCGCTGAGACCGACTCATTGCTATGTTGCCGTGCTGGTTTGACAGGATCCATTCTCTTTAAATAAAGCCTTAGCTTCTGTGGTTGTTTGAGGTTTGGGTGGCCATTCTGGATCAACCAAGAGCTCCTGCGCCAGGTGCATGTACTTTGCCTTTGGTATCTTCTTCCTACAGCCCAGGACCCAGGACAAGCAACATTTTCCCCACCGATCCACTGAGTTCTAAAAAAATAAGGAAAAAGAATACCAGTTGATGAAAGGTTTGTTGTTTTTAACAGGCTGCTAAACATGGTATACTGTCAGAAAAATAAGAGGAAATGACTTCTGAGAACCACAAACAAAAAAAATCCATGTCCAAAAGTCAGCTTTCAATCATGTTGGGACAGATTATTTTTTAGATTATATTTTTTATAAATGTAATTTACTTCATTTTATTTAGTTGTGTGTACCTATCCTCTTGTGTACCAAAAACCTTTTTTAAAGCAACACTGATTGGGGTTCTATGATTCTGTAACACAAACTGTCTAGTATGTTAAAGAATAACTTTATTCACAAAGAGAACACACTTGAATATCTAACCTTCATATTCTACGCCAAACTATCTATGGGTACTACTGCTCCTAGCAACGTAGCCACTTGATCATTTTTCGAAGAGACAGTGTAAAAATATCATTGCTGTTATTGTTAGGACCGCCTTTGAAAACTTTCAGCGTGAAGTAAATATTGCTAGGTCAAAATTAGGGTTTAGATCATGCTTAATGTCAATCACTTTTTAAAAATCACATTCTCATGAATATAAAAAAAAAATTATTTTATTTTAAATGGTGGTTGCCTTTGGTGTGCCATAATTAGAAAGGTCATAGAAAGGTATAAAGCAAGCGCTATTCCTCAGTTATCATTTCATTATAAAAAGCTCTGCTGTCACTGAAATCCTTCTGATCAATCCAGACGTTTTTAATAAACGTGACTTTAGATAAACAATTTTGAAGAAAGCAGAGCTTCTGGTTATCGTACAGAAATGTACATTCAACAGAGGGCCAGAAGGTACTCTCAGAATCTGTCTTAAACAAAACACCTATATCATGAACTATTTATGTTCACCTCTGAACAGCAGTCAATTCTTAATTATCTTGGCTGTTTCTTCTCCAAAGCAAAATTTAAACCTCGTGTTCTTTTGCCAATCAGCATACAACTAGCTCTCATCTCAATTGATGTAATCCCAGAACACGAAAGAATAGCGTAACCAAGACGAGTAGTCAAATTTTAACATCCCAAATACCTTCATGATCAAGAAAGGCAAGTTTGTCATAACAAATCTATTTTGAAACACTAAATTGGCCAACGGAGAACAGCAAAAATACTTTAAAAATATTTTCATGCCTTCATTTGGCAGGTCTCTCTAAATTTATGGAGGCGACTGTCAGGAACCCGACTACGGACTCTCCCCTCTTCTCTAAAATTACGGGGTGAGCACCAGGCAGCACCGAGAGCAAGATAGGCAGTAACTCAGTGCTTTTCACATTAAGGGTCTTCTAGTTTGTCAATGAAACACACTAAGGTGCATCGCTACCACAAATTTAAAGGCAAAAACTGTGGTTCCAAGTAAGTAATATAAGACTCGGGGTAGTGGTGGGGGATTTGAAGATTATTCACCTAGTTGCCCTCTTTATTGTCATGGCTGAAAAACAGAGTTACTACCACCACCTAAAAGAAGTCCATAAAAGTGTGTTTAACACTAGGATACAGAGGAGACTACACACAGGATTGTTCAAGTGATCCAAACTACAGACAACAGCTCCTGTCCAGTGTAAGCACATATACAACAAAACTTAATATTTACTCTGAGAGGACAGCTCACTACTCGGATCTACTTTTCCCAAACAGTGTAAATTCTTCAATCTACTTGCAGAAAAGATCACTGTTCCTAAATCAGTCTGAAAGCTGTCACTTCTTACAAGCAAGCGGTACTGTTAAAGGATCACAGAAAAAAGCTAATGTTGATCGCTGACTTTTAAAAAAAGCAGGAACTATTAATAGGCCTTGTGGGTCTGATAAGCCTGCCGGGTTGAATGATAATGCTGATAGTAAGTTGAGTTTAGGGGAGTTTGGAAAGTCACAGCCAAGTGTATTCAAATATAAAGCACACACATATATCTGAATTCACTGTTCCCTACCTGTGGAAAGTGGGGCAAGCAATAATATGAAAACTTAACTGCAAACAGAATCACGGTTGATTAGTATTCTTTTTACCTTAAAGTGCACGTTATAAAAAAAAAAAAAAAAAAACCCCTTACATTCCTGTTAAAAGAAATTACTTGTTATTATTTCAAAAACAATTTTTTTTTTTTTTTTTTTTAAGTCATGAGGAGCACAAAGGATCCCCCCTCCACCATAACTGGAAACATATTTTGTTCTGGTACCCTCACCTCCCCCCAAAATCACACACACAAAATACACTGCATACAGACACAGTTCTGTTAGTTTACAAACACACGCACAGGACACACATCCTCAAGCACAGCGTCATTCACCACACAGAAAACAGAAGGTGCCACAGGCATGCTGGAGCGACAAGGAAATCGAGGCAGAGATGATGGAGACCAGGAGAAAGGCGAGCACTGGGCTACGCGCAGGCTGCGTCACAGGCGCTGGAACGAACAGCTGGTCTCCTGAATCTAAAGCATTAAATCCCTGAGGCAGGAGAATACAGAGGCTATGGCAGCTGGATTTTTTGGTTTCCTTCTGAAAGGAATGATTCCCCAGAGAAGGGAGAGTGGCTGTCGTAGACCAGCAGAGAGACCAGAAGAGCTTTCAAAAAGATCTACGGCTAGAGTTCTCCTGCTTCTCAGACCATTTCAAGCTGTTCGTTCCAGAACCAAATGGCAGGTCACTCTTAGCAATGTCTTTTAGGTAATGGTTTCATGACAGCATGTAAAATACAAAGCCATGCTTGTGGGAAAAAGAAGTATTATAATGGTACTCTGGTTTTCATAAAGTCTTCTTCCATACCAATCCTGAGTAGAAGGCAAATATGGACAATTGTAATTAACATTCTATCTAAATAAGCTTAAATGATACTCTAAGTAGCACAAAGACTATAGTTAACACGAATTTTTCCCCAAAGAGGAAAACAGAATCAGGCACAAGTCGTCAGGCGGTATAAAATTACAGGATAGCGTGCAGAAGAAGTACTAGCTTCACTCACACGCTTGGGAATAAAGTCAAAATCAGTGACCCTAGTTCCACGTCTACTACGAAGTGGTCCTAGTTTACGAAACACAAACCCGAAACCCGCCACCACGGCTACACGAGTCGGACACGACTCGATGGCGATGGGTTTAGGTCTAGGGTGCAGTTTAAGACATTTTTATGCGTATCCCTGCTTGAAAAATCACTGATCTCAAGCCTCTTTTTTTTTTTTCTGTCCTGGGGCTGCTAAAAATATTATAGGAGAAAATATACCGCAACATAAAAGCTTTAGCTCTTATCATCCGCAAATGGTTTAACCCATTTTCAATCCGATTCAACGGGCATTTACTGAGGCTACCCAGCCAACAATTAGAACCATCAGCACGGGAAATAAGTTACTCTTATGTAAAACCCTACTGCCTGTAACAGAATTAGGTTAGCTGCACGAATGTCCAGCAGACCAAGGAGAACATGTTTAAAATGTCTACTACTAAATAAATGACACCTAACAGTTGATCTGGTCTTCACCGACAGATGGAGCTTTTGTGGTATCACAGTTTCTGAATTCCAGTTCTAATACTGCTTCTTCATCTGTGAAAAGTGGCGCCAACAGAGAGACTCGATATATTCCTACCTCTTCAGGCTACTGTAACAATTAGAGCAGACATACACAGAATGCCTCACACAGCGTCTCCCACGCAGTAGGTATGGCTCACAGTAGCTGCTGTTTGTCTCCACACTGGAATCTGATTGTTATGTGAGCTGACATCCCCATGGTCCCATAAATGATGTGAGGAAATGTGGCATAATGGAAACAACACTGCCCTTGAAACCAGAAACCCTGGGTTCAACTCCCACCTGTGCCATTCACTAGGTGCATAACTTGACAAGACAAAGGAGTGCTCTGTTTCTTTAACTTTTTTTAAAACAAAGTTAGAAATATCTTAAGACTGAGAGGATCCTGGAGGTGCTATATGTAAAATCATCTATAAACTAGAACATTTCACAATTCTAAGGTTATTATGCTATTACAGAGTTTGGTTAAAATTTTTTTCTTCCTTCAAAAAACAATTTTCTTTTGAAGTGTGGTTTAAAATGGAGAAAGCAAGGTCATCTTAGCTAATCACTGCCCATCCAGTGATATGAATACATATGGTGCACAGTGCCTTGTGAACCACAGATATTGTGGACATGGTTACTAGATTTCCAGGTGATGTCCTTGACTTCCCAACTCAACTGTCTAAGGCCTGAAGCCTTGGTCCAATTTCAACCCAACTGAATGGCCCCTAGGCCTACAAGGAAGGAAGAAGACACAGGGCTTTTCATCCCTAGTATCAACATAAATGGTTGGGAGTTGCAGTCTGAGAAGACCTAATGGGTTTAGTGGAACAGGAGAGTACAGAGTGGGCAGATGGGGGGGGGGGGCCGGGATGGAACAGTGAATCATAACAGCCAGAGAAATCCCAGGAGCAGCAAGCTACTCTCACCTTTGCTTTCTTTCTCACCTCCGACAGGTTTTCTCAATCTCAGCACTGTTGACATTTTGGCCTGAAAAACTGTTTACTGTGTGAGTTTTAGCAGCATCCTTGACCTCTTCCAACCAGATGCCAGCAGCAAACCCCCTTCCCCAGCTGTGACAACCAAAAATGTCCCCAGACATGACCAAATGTCCTCTGGGGGAGAAATCACCCTCAATGGAGAGCCACAGCTTTATGGTAATATCACTAACTGACTGGCTCTTGAAGGGCACAGATATGAACAGCGAAACCACGCTACACATACAAATGTCCAAAGATGAAAGTACAGCACTCTGTGCTAAAAGGTTATTTATATTCTCTAAAGCCAGCCATTTAAAAAATGCTGCTTTCTTGATCATGACCACAGGAATGGAAGGCTAAAATTCTTGTCTACTCAGTGATTCTTAGACTCAATCAGTATATGAGCTGCCGCAGCCTACACACTCTAGACTACTCCCTACCGTCACCATCCCCTGAACACTTCAGAGGTAAGACTTCACGAGTCACACTACTCTTAAAAATAAGGGGGACAAATACTTATCAATAAAGTTCTTAAAAAACAGAGATCTTAGAAATCATAGAATTAGCTGTGGTTTAATTTGGTTGAAAAGCAAGGGGAGCGACTTCAAATATTTTAAAGGAGCCCTACAGTATTCACGTTTGAGTAAACCAGGGTGTAAGTCCTCTTCAGAACATGGATCTCCTGTTTTAATCAACAGAGATCTCTTTAGAGAAGCTGAAAACTCAGTTTAGATATTTTCCTCAGCTTGGGGCTTGCCAATGCAAATACTTAATTTGACAATTAATGATATCAGCCAAAATTAACCCCCTGAAGCAATTTAGTGAAGTAACCAAAAGGAAAAAAAACGTAGACAGGGAAGAAAATTGGCTAAAGGACTTGAGATTTGGTCATACTCACTACTAGTAGCAACTGGACATTACACTGCTTTGAGAAGAGGAAATTGAGGCTGATTCCAGACTCATTCCATCACTATAAAAATATCCCCCTTCGTCATAAAACAGTAGAGAAAAGAAATGGTTCGCTGTAGGGCCTCTTATAAAACAATCCTGTGACTTTATGCAGGGGCATCAAGCCTGCTGAATTACCAACATAAAGCTTGGGAAGTTGTCCCTCGTTAAGAAGGCTACAAATAAAAAACTGAGTAACCCAACTCAGGAATGCCAGAGAATCCAATTTCTCAAACAGTGCAAGCTTCCTTGTGGCTTAAGGATGAACGAAAGATTGAAAACTCACATTTGTAAAGTCCACTGCCCACTAACAAACAGCACGTTCTCTACACCCAACCAAGCTGGCTCATGGATCTTTGACTTAAGGACATTAGTTTAAAAAATAAGTCTATAAAATAAACTTGTATTTTCTACTGAGAGCTATACTTCAACATCCTAATACTAGGAAATGTGTTTTAGTAATGTTTCTCTTCTCTTTCTGTAACCACAAAGCTAGTGATAACTTTCAAATAATAGGGTACAAATACCCAAAAAGTACTAAGTCCTGGTTTATATGAAAATGAGCACTGTCTCTGAAATTTTTTCTGAACCATGAGAGACGTCAATTGAGGTAAGCCAAAAAGTCAGGCAAAATAATTGACAAGAAATCAGAAACAATTCCTCAAAATGTGTCTCTGAGCTCTGATCCAAGAAGAAACTATTCCCATCTCAAAGCTTTGTTTTCCTGAGTCTCATTTAGCTTCTACTGGGACCCATCAAAACTCAAAACGTAATATTTAAAGCAGACAGAAATGGAAAAATTAATTCTCACCTTTGAGGATAAAACTAAGACCTTTATATACACATAGAAGATTAGGATTGGGATGGAAAAGAGATTTATGAAATTTCTAGTCCTGAGAAGTCTGTGAACAAATGTTGGTCATGCATTTTCCAGGACTTCTTAGAAGAAATGAAATGCAAGGCATGGGAAAAAAATGTGGAAGCAATACACAACAGAACACTGCGCTACGTAACGCAGAGTACCCGACTAAAACAGCCTGCATATACGCAAAGAATTCATAGTAAGTGCTGATTTCCAACCTGTGGTGGCTGTGTGGTGGTGAAGCGAGATTCTCCTTGTTTGTCTCGACTGAACACAACTTTCCAAAGGACCATGTCAAGGAAGACGTTCTGAGAGATATTCCAGTGAGTTAAGAATTAAAAAGGACTAAGTCATTCTTTATTAACGCGCACATTTAAAAAGGCTCACACAATGCTGCATCATCATCATATAGGTGAAAAACATGATTTTGGTTTTCACACAGAGAATCTCAATTAATACAGCTACAGGGTAACGAGTAACAACAGGACTTAGTAACAAATATAAATCATCGTAAAAATCCTGAAGTGGAACTTCTAAATTTTCCACAAAATACAGCTTTTGTAAGAATCCTCAGGTATTTCCCATGTTAAAACAATGCTTATAATATGAAGTCTTTTTCTTAACACTAAGTTATTTTCATGACGTTAATATTTATCTAGAAAATGAGTATGATTTCACCAGTGCTCAGTATAAATAAATCTTTTCATCGTTAAGAGTAACTTAAGGGATCATGAAAGAAGTCCCTAAAAATCTGGTTTTAAAAAAACTTCATCTTAGTAAATAACATTTGAATGAAAAATAAATGTAGACTGCAGAAAAAGGAAAATGTTCAGAATATGACATATTGGGTGTACTTTCTAATGTCCAAAGACACCTTCCACTGGGCAATTTAAGAAGGGTGGTGTCATAATATCCATACTGCCCACTGTAACCTAAATTTAAATACCAAGTCATCTTTTAAAAGAATAACTGAAATTAAGCATAATTTCTAAGTAAAAAACTATTGTTAATGAAGTACACATATTTCCCCATAAGTTACCTTCATTTTAATTCAAAAGCCTACCCCATGGAACCCCTAAGTTAAAAATCACAACTGTATCTCCCTCTTCCATTTCACTGATGTAGAAGTGAATTATAATAGTTCTGTGAGCAGATAAAAGCTTATTAATAAGCAGTAAATGAGAACTTGCCAGCTCCTTTTAGGGAAGCTGACCCAAAGGCAATCCAAACGGGAGAGTCACTATACAATATACTATGGAGTATACAATATACTATGGAGTATACAATATACTACGGAGTATGCAATACCTCTAGAGGTTATCCCAAAGTCAATACGAGGAGGAAGTTCAGGAACTAATACTGAGATTAGGTTAGTCCATAACGATCATTCTTTATACTTTCAATACTCTTATTATCATTAAAATCAAAACTAAACCCATTGCTGATTCCGACTCATTAGCTACCCTACAGGACAGAGCAGAACTGCCCCATAGAGTTTCCAAGGCTATAATTTTAACGGAAGCAGACTGCCACATCTTCCTCCCAGGGAGCAGCTGGTGGCTTCGAACCACCAACCTTTCAGTTAGCAGCTTAACCACTGCATCACCAAGGCTCCTTTTTCTTATTAGTATTCATTAATCACTCCTTCCTTAAACGGGAGATTTTGCTGTATATCACAGGACATAGGCTCTGATTTCAGGGCATGTTTTCACCAATGTATGGGCCCCTTAGGCACCAAGTTTCTCTTTTCTCCTCTGATCACTATTTTTTGCCATCTCACTGCTTATTATCTCCCAGCTGCAGGAGTGCAGCTAAGTCATACCTTCGTCAGTTCATGAAAAAGTCACACCCTTTCATATAACTACTTATCAGCTAAATGAATTTGGCTAAAATGAAAATGAGACTCTTTGTGGGTTTGCATAATATTACCTGACCTGTTCCCCAATTACCATTAAGTTGCTGAGAATCCCAAAGCAGCAAGGTAGTCATCCAAGAGTCTGAAGTGCTTACCTCCATCAGGAAAGACACAAGGGCATTGGCAACAACAATGAGAAGCATATTTACACGCCACTGATTTGGTACACACACTATCTGCAGGACAAAATTTTTAAAGTTAAAATTGTAGTATTATAATATGTAGTTGATATTGTAGCATTGCACCATAATATCCAAATTTATGGCATTTCTACTACGTACCAAGCACCTTCGCATAACAAACTAGCCACTTACTCCTCACAATAATGCCACAGGGTATGTGCTATGTTCATTATTCAGATGGTAAAATTCAAAGTTTAAGTAACACAAAGTTAAAAAAAAAATATATATATATATATATATATATATGAAGTGACTAAGCTTAGAGCCAAATCCTATTTACTCAGACTTGAAAGCCCATGCTCTATTAGATCACGGATATCTTAACATGTCCCAATGTTTAAAATCAAATTCTATTTTTAAACAATGAGGTAGGTATACAGTAAACCTGCAAAAGCTGGAACCTCTGTAAGGTGGAAACCGGTCAGAGAAGGAAAACAGATATTTTCCACTAAAACGAGTGACAGAAAAGTGGTAAGACTGCACCATGTCAAAGGTGGAAAACTTGCAAGACCTGGAAAAACGAGGGGGTCCTGTCGAGTTCCAGCTCTCACAGGTTTCACTGTCAATCAAAATTCTACATTATAATAAAAAAAATTCATAAAAAGAACTACACAGATCCATTTAAGAAATACAATCTGTTTATCTGAAAATCTATGACTAACTTCTAAGGCTTAAAGAAAAAAAAAAATCTCATTCATGCATTCAGCTGTTTAATCAGCAAATATCCAAGTACCTACGATCCTATGTTAGGTGTAGGGGCGTGACATGACCTAAGATGTTTTAGGAAAAAACACTGTAACGCCAGTAAGAAGGGGCAAAGACTGCTATAGTGATCCAGGCAAGAGAGGATGGTAGCCTTAACCTAGGGTGGTGGCAAATGGCACTGGGGTAAAGACAGAAATAGATTCAGAATAAAAAAAAAGGAAAGACCTACAATTGACTGGCTATGAGAAGAGAAGAAAAAGACAAGAAAGATGCACACGTACACACACAGAGAGATAGTAGGGGTTAAGAGCATAGTTGCTAACCAAACAGGTTGGCAGTTCGAATCTACCAGCTGCTTCTTGCAAACCCTATGGGGAAGTTCTACTCTGTCCTATAGAGTCGCGATGAGTCAGAATTGACTTGATGGCAATGGATTTTTTTGGTTTTGGATAAATGGTGATACCAAGAAACAGAGAAGAAGCAGGGTGGAGGGAAAACATGCTGAGCTTGGTTTTGGACAAGCTGAATTGAGAGAACTGTTGGGGGACCACTTAGTAATATTTAATAGTCAGTGGGTCTGCAGGTTTAAAACTGAGCGGTGAGAGCTAGGCTGAGGGTATAAAATTGGGAGGCTTCAACACTTAGGTGACAATTGAAGCCATGCAGTCACCCATATAGTGTGTAGCGTGAGAAGAGAGATAAGGACAGAAAGTGAGGTGCACTAACATTTAAAGAACAGCCAGAGGAAGTGGAACCACAATGATGAGTGAGGAGTCACTGAGATAGCAAAAAAACAGAAAAGAGCAAAGCATCACAAAATACAAGGGAGAGTGTCTCGAGAATGACTGCTGAAGAGTCAAGGAAAATGGAAAAAAATAAAAATAAGGAGACAAGCCCATTGGATTTAACAACAAGAAAACTGTTAATGCCCCTCGCAAGGGCAGTTTCAGTCGGGTGGCAGGGGTGGAAGCCAGGCTGGTTGAAGCGTGTATGAGCGGTGAACTGAGTATAGAACTCTTTACAGAAGTTCGGCTGTGAAGTGGAAAAAGCATGTGGCTTGGGAGAAACATGAATGCGTTTTGTTTGTTTTCTTTTTTTTGCTGAAAGGGCTTATCTAAGCCCCTCATCCTGTGGGGAGCCAGGCACACTCACACAGTGCTGGTAAGACTATAAACTGGTAGCCTTTTCAACATTGTTATATATTATTTATGAAAATTAAAATTTTAGAAATCCTTTGACCAAGCCAACTCTACTTCTGAACATTTATCCTATAAAGATACACTTTTCTTTAATGATGTATACAAGGATTTGCAATACAGAATAGTTTACAATAGCAAAACATTGGAAGCGACCTAAAAATCCACCAAAAGAGGGCTGGTTGGTTAAATAAACCATGGAAAAATTCACACAATGGAACACTTATTCCATGAGGCCTGTGTAACTTTGATATCTAAACCTGTTGATGACATACAAGAAAGGAAAATTAAAAGTCAGATTTCAGTCATGTAGCTAGAGGCAAAAATCCTTAACAAAATCAGAGCAAACCAAAGCCAGAGAGTATAAAAAACAATTCATCACAACCATGTTGGATTAATTCCAGGAATCCAACATTAGTGCAATATTTGACTGTCAACTGCAACTCACCACGTTCATCAAGGAGGAAAACGGTGTGATCATTTCAACAGATGCAGAAGAAGTATTACATAAAATTGAATACCCATTCACGTTAACAACACCATAGAAGGAAGATTCCTTAACTTGACCAGGGGGAAAAATGTACCAGAAACCTAGAGCAAATATCGTATCAATGATGAAATATGGGAAGCACTCCCTTCAGAGTCAGGACCAAGACAAGGATTATCTGCTACAACTACAACCAACATATTAAGATATGAAAAACAAATAGACGGAATAAGGACTGAAATGTCAGGAAAAAGGTGTACAATTATTCATAAATGATGACTGTCTATACAGAAAGCTCTAGAAAATCTACAATTGTGAGAATAAAGTCTGACACGACTGACAGAGACAAGATGAATATCCAAATAACTGCATTTCTATACCCCAGCAGAAAAGACTTAGAAAATGGAATTTCAAGTAGATACCATTTATCAAAGGAACAAAACCCAAAGACTCCTAGGAATAAATCTCACAAGAACTGTGTAAAAACTTTTAAGGAGAAAAGTGTCAAACTCTTCTGAAGGATATTCAAGAAGACTGAAAGAAATAGAAAGACATATTGTTCATGAAAAGGAAGACTAAATCGATTATTCCCCAAATTTATTTGTAAACTCAGTGTAATTCTAATAAAAATCCCAAGAGGGTTTTTCCTGGTTTTTGACAAGTTCAATTTAAAATTTATATGGAAGACGAAAGGCTCAAGAATAGCCAAAAAGATCATGATGAGCAGACTGGGAGGTAGGGGCCCAGTCCAACAATATGTCAAGACTGCTTATGAAGTCACAGTAATCTGACCACTGTGGTACTGGCACAGAGAAAGGTAAAGAGAACTAAAGCCCCCAAACAGGCTTACAGTCACTTATACAGAAAGATATCACAGAGGTTATCGCTAAAGATCAGTGGGAAAGAGGCTCTATTCAGTAAGTACTGTTGAAACAAATAGGTATTCATACAGAAAATAAATAATAAAAAAAAAGGATCCCAATCTCAAAAGCTATACATAAAATTAATTCCAGATGGATTAAAGACTAAATATGGACGAGGAATATCTTTATAACCTTGAGATAGATGAGCCTACCAAACTAAGACACAAAAAGCACTAAACATAAAGGGAAAAAAAACCCTGTTAAATCTGACTACTATAAAATTACAAATTTGATTAAAAAAAAAAAAGGATATTATAAACAAATTAAAAAGACAAGCCACAAAGTGGGAGAAGATATTTATCACATATACGGCCAAATATGTTAGTAACTCCTAAGAAAAAACAGTATCCTAGTACAAAAACTGTGCAAAACGCATGAATAGGCAGTGCACAGAGGAAATAAAAATGGTGAACAAACTGCTCAACTTCTGGCCCAAATGGTGGCTTAGTCAGACACACCACTTTGATTCTCTACAGCAAAGACCCCAGAAATGAAGTCAAACAGATATAGATGACAATCCTGGAACCCAGAGCATCAAATGAAAGGATAAAGAACTGACTAAAAACAACAAATGAGAAGATGAGGTGGTGGGGCCCCGCCAGCAAGGTGCCAATTACTGCCTGCAGTCAACAGGAAGACCCCAGGCACTGTTCCCAGTGAAAGGAGCACACTCCCCCTCCTCCTCTTCCCCCTCCTGGTGATTAGCGGCACAACCCCTCCCATCCCTATAGCCCTAACTGCTGCGGAACATGGTATGAGCCCCCTTCCACTCCTCCAGGCCCAGCTACCACCCTACCCTCTGCACCAACCACCATCCCCCAGCCTGACAACCCCACCAAGTGGTGCCGGCCACTCACCTGGCCCCTCCCGACCACCCAGTTGAACTCCCTCCCCACTTCTGGCAACAGGCAGCAGCCATGTGGCCACATATGAGCCTGTGCATTTCTCCCGTCCCCTTCCTCCACCCAGCAAGAGGCAAAATGACCGTACCCACACCTACCCATCACTTGCCCTCCTTTTCTATCTCTCACCCAGTGACGGGCGGCAACCGCACACACGCAAATGCGCATGCCTGTGCACCACCACCTGGCCTGGTGAGAGGTGGTAGCAGCACGGCCTCACATGCGCCTGCCTGCCCATTCCTCCCACTCCCCACGAGGGACAGAGAATGTGTGACAGCACACACGCCAGTGTCCCACTCACACTTCCCCACTGTGTCAGGCGGCAGAAGTGTAACTGAGCGCACACCCATTCCATTCACTCCCCCCATGTGTCAGGAGGCAGTGACCATGCCCCCATTAGCCAGCCCCATCTGTCACATCACCCACTCAGCGAGTGCCACTGCCCGCTCCTGCACCACTGGACAGACAGCAGCCGACACACCCACCCAACCTGCCCTCAGCCACCCCACGAGATCAGTGAACAGAGACCCTCACTCACACACCCATCCAGACCCTCGCTCACTCATCCAGTCAGACCCTCACTTGCACACCCAGTCAGACCCTCACTCTCACACCCAGCCAGATCCTCGCTCACACACCCAGCCAGACCATCCCTCACATACTCAGCTGCTACCCCACCCACCCACAGACAGGTAGTGAGCATGCCAGTGCAGCCAGAGTAGTGACCAGAGTAGAATGCCCACCTCACCTACCTAGATACGTCAAAGCAAACCATAACAAAAAATCAAGACACAGCACACAAACGTACAATTAATAAATATAATAACACCTCAATACCTCGGAAACGAAAGGCAATACCAAATCACCTAAAGAAGCAGGACAACATGGCTCCAGCAAGTAACTAAAACAAAGAGCCAGGAAACCTCCCTGAGGAAGAAATGGTAACGAACTACCTGATAAGGAATTCAAAAGACTTATATATGGGGCCCTCCAAGATATCAACAAAAGGATCAAGGAAAACACAGACAAAACTCCAGAAGAATTCGAGATAACAATACGAGAACAAAAAGACAAATGAAAGAGACAATAAGAAACCATATAAAAACAGCAATTAGAAATCAGAAAATTAACACTAAAATTTCAGAAATAGATAATGCACTGGAAAGAGAAAGGAGTAGAAATGAATCTATGTAAGACAGAACAGTGAAGTAGAGAACAAATCCCTTGATACCAACCTGTTAGAGGAATGATCAGAAAGAATGAAGAAAAATTAAGAAAGCTTAGGAGTTATGTGGAATGCTATCAAGAGGAATAATTTGTGTGATCAGAATCAGAACCGAAAGAGACAAAAAAAAAAAAAAAAAAAGGCAGAGAAAACTTTTGAAGGTTTGCTGGCAGAAAAATTCTCAAACATCATGAAAAACGAGAAGATATCCATCAAAGAAGCTCAAATAGGACAGATCCCAAAAGAAAATCACTAAGATATATCATAATCAAACCTTCCAAAACCCAAAGACAAAGAAAGAATCCCGAAAGCAGCTCGGGAAGAATGAAATATTACCTACAAAGGGGAACCAATAAGACTAAGCTCTGATTTCTCAGCAAAAACCATGCAGGCAAGGAAGCAATGAGATGACATACATAAAACCCTGAAAGAAAAAAATTGCCAACCAAGAATTATATATCCAGCAAAATCGTCCCTCAAATATGATGGCAAAATTAGGACATTCTGTCTATCTGAATAGAAAGAAATTAGGGGGTTTTGTAAAAACCAGACTAACCTTTTAAGAAATACTAAAGGGAGTCCTTCAGACAGAGAACTAAGAACATCAAACAACAACCTGAGATTAAGACACATGATAACATTACCCAGAAGCCAGCCCATATAAAAGATTTTCAAAGATAAAATAAAGCTACAAGACTGAAAACAGGGAACCAGAGACGACAATCTGTAAACTGTGACAACTTCAAAACAGAAAGAGTAAATAAATCATATAGTTACAGAACTTCCCTATGGAGAGGAAGTCAAGGTGATATAGAGAAAGAACAGGCTGTCTTAAACTTAGGAAAGTAAAAGTAAATTTTAGGGTAATTGCAAAGAAAATTAAAAAACCTTCTCACCAAAATAAAAAAAGAAAATCAAAAAGACCCAGTAAACACAAAATCAACAGCAATGAAGAAAATTAAAAAGAAAATCCATAAAGAAAAAGCACTCTGCACAGAAGAGTATATGGAACAAAGAAATCATAAGTACCACAGAAAGAAGCAAAACGAAATGACAGCAGCAAATGCAAACCTATCAATAATTACACTGAATGTAAATGGATTAAATGTACCAGTCAAGGGACAGAGAGTGGCAGAATGGATAAGAGAACATGACTCATCAATACGCTGCCTACAAGAAACACACCTTAGACACAAAGATAAAAATAAGCTAAAAATCAAAGGATGGAAAAAAGTGTATCAAGCAAGTGGTAACCAAAAAAGAGCAGAAGTGGCAATCTTAATCTGTCTGATAAACAACAGAAGCATCAACAAGACTAGGAGTTGGTTCTTTAAAAGGTTTAATAAAATCAACAAACCACTGGCCAAACTGACAAAGGAAAGAAGAAGATGCAAAGTTAGCACAAATAAGAAATGAGATGGGACTACAGGTGCAGCTCATATAGCGTGCACAAGGGATATAGTCAGGGAAACCTCTCAGACATAACCAAACACCTCACGGGATGAAGTTCCTAGGCTAGAAGACAAGGCACCATAGACTCAGGGGATATCTATGTCAACTGGCACAACATAGTACATAAAGACAACGTTCTGCCTCCTTACTTTGGTGAATAGTCTGGGGGTCTTAAAAGTTTGGGAGCAGCCATATAAGATATTTTTTTATTGGCCTCTTCCCATCTAGAGTGATGGACACTGAGGAGACCAAAGACTCAGTGGAGTAATTAGTCCAAAGGACTACTGGACCACATGAACCACAGCCCACACAACCCCAAGACCAAAGAACCAGATGGTGCCCAGCTACCACTACCAACTGCTTTGACTGGGATCACAACAGGTGGCCCTAGACAGAGTGGGAGAAAACTGGAGAACAAAACATCAAATTCAAAAAAAGACCAGCCTTGCTGCTCCAACAGAGACTGTGGGAACCCCCAAGACTATAACCCTAAGACATGCTTCTGACCTGGAAAGGAAGCCATTCCTGGAGACCACCTCCCAGCCAAACAACAGACAAGCATGTAAGACAAACAGTAACACCAGAGAGGAATGTAGTCCTTAGAATAATCAATTATACGAGATCAAAAGGGCATTATCTGCCCAAAAGCAAAGATGAGAAGGCAGAAAGGGGTAGAAAATCAGGATAAAAAAATGGGGAACTAGGGCAGAAATGTGAAGAGTGCTGACACATTGTGGAGAATGAAACCAAGGTCATGAAACGCTTCATGTACAAACTACTGAATAGCTAACTAATTTGTTCTGTAAACTTTCACCTAAAGCATGCTGAGGGAAAAAAAGAAGAAACAAGATGGGTGACATTACAAGAGAACCAACTGAAATAAAAAGGATAACAGAACATTGAAGAACTGTACTCTACCAAATATGAAAACCTAGAAGAAATGGACGAATTTCTAGAAACACACTACCTACTACCTAAGCTAACACAAACTGAGCTACAGAATTTAAACAGACCCATGACAAAAGAAGAAACTGAAGATTAAAAAAAAAAACAAAAACAAAACCCTGGCCCCAACAGCTTCACTGGAGAATTCTACCACATATTCGAAGAAAGGCCAACACCAATTCTATACAACTATTCCAGAACACAGAAAAAGATGGTGTCATGGATTGAATTATGCCCCCTCAAAAATGCATCAATTTGGCTGGGCCATGATTCCGGACATTGTGTGATTTTCCTGTATGTTGTAAATCCTGTCTTCTGTGATGTTAATGAGGGAGGATGGGTGGTAGTTGTGTTAGTGCTGCAGAACTCAATCTACAAGATTGGATTGTGTCTTGAGGCAATCTCTTGAGACATAAAAGAAGCAGGCAGAGAGACAGGGGGACCTCATACCATCACAAAGGCAGCACCGGGAGCAGAGTCTGTCCCTTGGACCTGAGGTCCCTGCGCCTAAGAAGCTCCTTGACCAGGGGAAGACTGATGACAAGGAATCTTCCTCCAGAGCCAACACAGAGAGAATGCCGTCCCCTGGAGCTGACACCCTGAATTTGGACTTGTAACCTACTAGACTGTTAGAGAATAAATTTCTCTTTGTTAAAGCCATCCACTTGTGGTATTTCTGTCACAGCAGCATTAGATGACTAAGACAGATAGGATACTCTCGAATTCATTCTATGAAGCAAGCATAACCCTAATAGCAAAGTCAGGCAAAGACACCACTGAAAAAGAAAATTATAGACCAGTATTCCTCATGAATACAGCCACAAAACTCTTAATAAAATCCTACCCAATAGAATCCAACACCATATAAAAAAAATTATACAGCATGACCAGGTAGGATTCATACCAGGTATGCAAGGATGGTTCAACATTAGAAAATCAATCAACATAACCTATCACGTAAATAAAGGAAAAGAACCACATGATCAAAACAACTGATGTGGAAAAGGCATTTGATAAAATCCAACATCCACTTCTAACAAAAACTCTCAGCAAAATAGAAGTGAAATTACTCAACATAGTTATGGGCATATATACAAAACCAACGGCCAACATCATTCTCAACAGAGAGAGACTGAAAAGTATTTCTTTAATGGGAACCAGACAAGGATGCCCTTTATCACCACTCTTATTCAATATTGTACTGACAGTCCTGGCCAGAGCAATAGGACAAGAAAGCGAAATAAAAGGCATCAAAACTGGTTAAGGAAGAAGTAAAACTATTCTTATTTGCAGATATGATCTCATACATAGAAAATCACAGAGATTCTACATGAAAGCTACTGGAACTAATAGAAGGATTCAGCAAAGTAGCAGAATACAAGATCGACATATAAAAATCAGTCAGATTCCTCTACACTAAAAAACAAAACTCTGAAAAGGAAATTAGGAAAACAATACCACTTAAACAGCCCTCAAAAAGACAAAATACTTAGGAATAAACCTGACAGCGATGTAAAATACTTACATAAAGAAAACTACAAAACACAACTCTACTGCAAGAAACCAAAATAGACCTACATAAATCGAAGAACACAGGAGGACTTAACATTGTGAAAACGTCAATACTGCCCAAAGTGATCTATAGATATAATGCAATCCCAATCAAGATTCCATCAACATTCTTTAAAGAGACGGTAAAACTAATCAACAACTTTATACAGAAAGGAAAGAGACCTCAGATAAGCAAAGCACTACTGAAAAAGAACAAAGTAGGAGGCCTCACACTTCCTGAACTCAGAACTTAACTATACAACTACAGTAGTCAAAATGGCCCGGTACTGGTACGACGACAGACACATAGACCAATGGAACAGAACTGAGAACTCAGAAGTAAAGCCATACAGCTATGGACAGCTAATCTTTGAGAAAGGGCTGAAATCCATTAAATAGGGAAGAGATAGTCTCTCTAATAAATGGTGCTGGCACAACTGGACATCCATTTGCAGAAAAACGAAACAGGATTCATACTTTACACCATATACAAAAACTAACTCGAGATGGATCAAAGACCTAAATGTACAACCTAAACGTATAGAGATCATTGGAGAAAAAATAGGGGCAAACCTAGGGGCCGTAATTGATGGAATAAATAGCTCAAACATAACTAAAAATGCACACAGAGCAGAAGATACACTAGATGACTGGGACTTCCTAAAAATTAAACACTTATGCACATCAAAAGACTTTTGCAAAAGAGTAAAAAGAGAACTACAGACTGGGAAAAACTTTTAGCAAAAATATATCTGACAAGGGACTAATCTCTAAAATTTATAGAAAACTTCAATACCTCAACAACAAAGACAGACAATCTAACTAAAAAGTGGGCAAAGGACATGAACAGACACTTCACCAGAGAAAACAATTCAAGTGGCCAACAAATACATGAAGAGATGCTCATGATCATCAGCCCTTAGAGAGAAGCAAATCAAAACAACGAGGTATCACCTCACCCCCACAAAGATTAACAAAAAATAAAACCAACAAATGCTGGCAAGGGCATGGGGAGATTGGAACTGTCGTACACGGCTGGTAGGACTGTAAAATGGTACAACCGTTGTGGAAAACAGTATGGTGCTTCCTTAAAAGGTTAGAAATAGAGATACCTTAGGACCCAGCAAGCCCACTACAAGGTGTATATCCTAGAGAAATAAGAGCTGTGACACAGATATATGCATACCCATGCTCATCGTAGCATTATTCACAATAACAAAAAGATGGAAACTTAAGTGCCCATCAACAGATGAATGGATAAACAAACAATGGTACATACATACAAAGGAATACTATGCAACGTTAAAGAATAACAATGAATTCTCAAAACATCTCACAACATGGATGAACCCGGAGGACATTATGTTGGGTGAAATAAGTCAATCATCAAAGGACAAATATTATATGAGACCACTATTATAAAAGTCAAGAAAAGGCTTATACACAGAAAGAAACATTCTTTGATGGTTACAAAAGATGAGTAGGGGAGGGAAGGTAAATCACTAACTAGACAGTAGACACATACTAACTTGGATGAAGGGAAAAGCAAAACACAATAAGGGGGATGTCAGCACAACAGGACCAAGGCAAAGGAAGACACTTGGAGGAACACAAGAGTAAAAGGAAACAATACTAAATACTATTATATATATAATCCTGCAATAACAAATAACAATTTACAAGTGGAAACATAGAAATGTAAGCTGTGGGATGGCATATGGGAGTACAAACATGAGCACACACAGGTTTGGCAGAGGATATTTCTACATAGGTATTTGTATGTGCTGCAAATATATCCACGTATATAGCAGAGCACACAGAGGGCAGTGCTATGAAAACTTACCCACAACCAAACACCTGGAGGGACTGGTCACTGGACTTGAGGGCTTAGCACCACAGTCTCAGGGGATATCTAGGTCAACTGGTATAACAGTTCATAAAGAAAACGTTCTACATCCTACTTTGGTAAGTAGCGTCTGGGGTCTTAAAAGCTTGTGAGTGGCCATCTAAGACACAATATTGTCTCTTCCTGTCTGGAGCAAAGAAGAGTGAAGGAAATCCAAGACTCAAGGAAACAATCAGTTCACTGACTAATGGACCACACAAACCACAGCCTCTAGTAGCCTGATACTAGAAAAACCGGATGGTGCTTGGCTACCACTACCAACAGCTCTGATGGGGATTCCAATAGAAGGTCCCGGACAGAGTGAAAGAGACATGTGTAGCAAAATTCGAATTCATAAAAAAGATCAGACATACTGGTCTGACAGAGACTGGTGGAACCCCTGAGCCTATGGTCCTTAGTCACCCTTCAAACCTGGAACAGAACCCACCCTCGGAGATCACGTTTCGGCCAACAATAGGTAGCACTATCAAGTAAACAAGAACACTGTGAGGAACGCGCTCCCCAGAGCAATCAACCACATGAGACTAAAAGGGCAGAATTTGCCCAAAACCAAAGTCCAGAAGGCAGGAAGGGGCAGGAAAGATGGGCGAGTGGAAACAGGGAACCCAGGGAGGAAGTGTGCAGAGCGATGTCACATTGAGGGGATTGCA
Source organism: Loxodonta africana (assembly GCF_030014295.1). Taxonomy (NCBI): domain Eukaryota; kingdom Metazoa; phylum Chordata; class Mammalia; order Proboscidea; family Elephantidae; genus Loxodonta; species Loxodonta africana. The sequence continues at coordinate 20,497,997 of NC_087342.1, read as the reverse complement.
ACTAATGTCATGAAATAAAATAGGTATATACATTGTTGAATGGGAAACTGCTCTGTAAACTTTCACCCAAACCACAACAAAATGTTAAATTAAAAAAAAGAAACCTGCACCTTAGAAAACTTAGAAGGAAAAAGTCCTGGGAAAAGGGAAGGTGGACAGTTTTAGTCTTTCTCCCCTGGTAACAGAAGAGCAGAGAAGGGGGACAGATCTTGTGCCCTACTAAACGTGGCTGCTGAAATTTCATGTAATACTAATGTCACTTTCTATTACTGTCTTACTGCTGTTATCCCAGAAGCTAAAAACCAAAAATAAATTACGTGCCTAGGCCTTACCTGAAAAGCCTTGTCAATAGAGGCAACTGGGTGCAACATGATGAATAATGTGAAAACAATCAACGTAATCACACACAAAAGAAACGCATCTGAAAAAGGAAAACAATTAAGAAGTCCTTTTAAATAAAAAGGCATACGATAACAACTATATACACCAGTCCCTGCCCTAAATTTGGTTTTGAATTGTTCTACTTACACTGGTGAAACATAGAAAGCATGGGCCTTCCCGTATTTCCTGGAATATGAGATGTTGTTCAGCCCTCCCCACAACCTCACCTCCGAAAAGATTCACGTGGGTATTCAAGGCCTCTTAGCTTTAACCTTAAAAGTGTTTCAGAAAATAATCAGCCCTTACAAGATACAGACCTTTACAGACATTTGTTCATATTTCCCCCAGACAGATATCTATTTTATAAAATAATCAGGCCAATATATAACTCGTCAGTAGGAGACTAAACTACGCAATGACAAAATGAGATTATCATTTAAAACATGCTTGCAATAATTACTGCTGACTGTGAAAATGCTGAGGAACATTATTCATCACATATCCTAAATGGAGGCCCTCACAGCAGAAGAATTTAAGTATATTTCTGTTATGTGATTCCCATCTTTCCTTGATTTCCTCCATAAAAATATTGCCACAGAAATTACTGGCCAAAAGCCCAAGACTGAGTTGATCTACTGTTTCAAGTGTGGACTTCATTCTTTGGCTTGCTATATTAGCTGGGAATGGCAAGTTCTATCATTAGTACTTTGTATCACTTTCCTAACTCAAAAATAGCCTCCCCGCTCATGGTCATTTTGTTAAATGTGTACATACATGCATACATGTGTACATACACAAACATGCTTTTGTACAGCAAGCCATAGCATGGCTTGGAAATTTCCCAATTATATTGATAGCCCTGAACTTCCTTCTCTCTTGCCTTTGGCCTGGATACTTATTTACAAGTTTTTTTTTTTTTTTTTAATTTGGAAAAAAAAAAAGTTTGTTTTTTTTTTTATTTGAGGTCAGCTTCAAACTCAAACTTTAGTAAGACCATGTGTAACCAAAACTTCATCGTGAAGCCTTCACATGGGGTAAAACAGGTTATTATTCTATTTCACTGACTATACATGAGGAGCTTCCATACTATTTTTAGACGGGGGAGTCACTTGTAAATACAGACTCTGTTAATATGACGATTAAAAACTACAGGTCAGTATTTATTGTTTTATACAAAAGGACACTGTAACTAGTGTCAGGTGGAAAATTATGCACACACTCATGCCAAAAGGGAAGAAACTTTTTTACTATGAGCTACTGACCCACAGAATGAAAACACTGCAAATGCAAGTTAGGCAAGAAGCAATTTTTCTAGATTAAAAAAAAAAATTCTATTAAATTGCAAACAGGTAAAATGTAACATTTTATTCAATAAATGAAGCAACTGAAGTCATACACAAGAGTTGGGCAGTCATTTAAACCGCTGTTACGGTCAGTTAGGGGACAGCTGTTTGGAAAGTGCTGGCTGGAAATACACAAACACACAAACAAAAAAAGACAAATCAGGACAAGAAAAAGGACTGAAAGAAACGGTCAGGATACAAACGCCAGCGAGAGGCATGGAGACAGAAACAGTTTAATTTCAATAAAGTAATAAGTCACATCAATAGGGAATGCTTTTCAAATCCTACTGCATTTTTATAAGCAGAATAAATCTGCCATCTTTGTCCGACACATGTTGCCAGGTGAAATCACTCATAGGCTCAAAATTCTTCACACCTATCTAAATTTTTTTTTATCTAAATAGTGTTGCTCAAATTTTCATCTATTTCTCTCCCAGAGCCACCCCTTAGACACCACTTCTAAAAATTTACTGCCAAGGTTTCCACGTGAATGAGAAAATAAATAATTGACTGTTTAGCCTGGGGCAGGAGGAGGCAATACCAAAGGAGCTTGACTGGGGAGGTGGGTGGCTGGCAGATTTATATAACCACAGACAATGAACATAAATAAGTATTTCAACCAAGAATGGTAAAAGCAGGTTTTCATTTTTAGAGGTGTGAGTTCCTAACAGACTATGCTCTCTGCTCCTGAATTCTCCTGGCAATGTCAGTAATCCCTTACTAATCCTATTAAAGTACAAGTAATACTCTTCACCAGAAAACAGCTATCAAAACAAATTCTGTGTTGACGGTGACTGGGTGCCAAGAGAGTGTGTTCCTTAAGTTAAAGATTTAGATTCTGTTTTAGATTATACCATAAAGATAGGTCAATATGAATAAGCCTCTCTTAGTCAAATTATCTTTTACCTATAAAATGTGGATATTATAAAGACCTCATAGAACAGAGTAGACTGAAGCACCCAAAAGGCAAAGCAATAGGTATATTCAAGTTATTACAAGCTATGTATCAGCCAGCTTGGCAACACAGGTCTGAACAGTTCATGATGCCAGAGCCTTCTGACAGAATACAGCATCAAAAGAAGGGACTATATATAAAGGACTTCCTCTCTTTTCTTTCCCTTGGTAAGTGATTCAAAACTAAAACCTTACATAGAATCAAATACAGAATACTCTTCCCTGCTCCGTATATAACCTCTTGTTCCTAAAAAATTTACACTTCTCCAAACAATAACTGGGATCTTCTGACCCCAAGTTTCAAGTCTTTTTCTTCCTATCCACCCTTGCTTATTCAGTTCCTTGTCTTTGAAAGGCCTCTTACCCATTGCCGTTGAGTCAATTCCGACTCATAGCAACCCTATAGGACAGAACAGAACTGCCCCTTAAGAGTTTCCAGTGAGTGCCTGGTGGATCTGAACTGCCAATTGTTTGGCTAACAGCCATAGCACTTAACCACTACACTACCAGGGTTTCCTGTAGGACTCTAGGTATCTTAATTGTCCCAACCAACTCAGGCACAGCAGGTAACAGGACAAAGATAGATGCATAAGCCCTAAACAGGTAACAGATTGGTGGTTTGGTAATAACAGCTTCACAGATCAAGAAAGGAACTGGATTTCACAAGTCAATAAGCTATAGAGATCAAGAGAGAAACAGAAGCAAAAACTGAAGCCAAATACCAAGAAAGGGCATCTAGTTAAATGAAAATGTAAAAATTAAGTGCATATCATTCTGGCCCTTGGAACTGTAGCAGAGTCAACTCAGAAAATATAACTAAGCTAAGCTAAAGTTGGAGAGAGGTAACCACAGACTGAAATGAAGTTTCAGTTAGAATCAAACTGAACCACTAGAAGCGCACAAAAAACTCCGGAAGACTGAAAATGCTTTAAATCCCTAAGATTGATATTTTTTTAAAAATAATAATCTAAAATAAGCAATGTACAACACTGTTTAGACGTAGGGAACAGCAACTGGCAGGACCTGTCAGGTCTCGTGACTGCAAACAACTGTACACTGCATATTCTACGGGAGAAAATGAAACGCTAAGCCTGGCTCTAAGAAAGCCTCACCCTTTTCCTCATTCATTTCCATCTACAATCCCATGTATACTTTATTTCTCTCACTTTTTCCTGTCTTTTCTACTTTTCTTTTTTTGACCGTGAGTAACACCTACATTCCAAGATCAGGGGTCTCCAATGAACAGACAGATAGACAGACAAGAGGCGAAAATTAGAAACATGCATTTATCTAATTTACTGTTCCCTTTGGATTTTTCAGGAGACATGTTTTATGACAGCATGTACTTCTGTTTATCCATCGACAGAAGTGCACAAGCTGCAAGGACAAAGGTTTGGTGAGTTAGCAAGTTATTCCAACCTACTTCTCAAAATTAATAAAACAATTTAACACACTTTTTAAAAAACCATCTTAATGGTTAACAATCGAGTGTTTTAAAATACTTGTTCAAGTCAACTAGAAATAAAATAGGAATACAAGATATTTTAAGCCTTTAAGTTTTTTGAAGTTTTCCAGATAAAAGATGAATTTAGCAATTAGACAACTAATATTTTTTTCCATTCTGTCTTTTTTAATTGGAGAAGTACAGACAGGATGGATTTACTTAGATCTCTAAGGCTAACTTTCCTGACATGGCTGTCTTATTTACCAACAAGTCTGAATGTCAATTTTCTTTATATAAAGAAAGCATTGTCCTTCGATAGACATTTTTAGCTACCTTTGACCGTGCTCAATATTTCCTTGAAATTTAAAAACATAGAATATAAAACAAGGTTTCGAACAGGTTCTGCCGCTTCGATCGCGGCTGAGGATGCGTCACCAGAATAGACCAGAATTTTTTAAATCTGCGTGATTCACCATGGTACCCAGAACAGGAAAAATTATGGGTCGAAGCCCAGCTAGAAACTTAATCTCCCTTTTAGAAAACAAGTGTGGTTTACGTGTTGCAGAGCAACCAAATCTCTTGCCTGTGGACTCTGAACAGATTCGGAAACAGCACTGCCCCACTCAAAGATGGCAGCCAGCTGCGCCGCTTCGAATATCTGTCACTCTCTACAGTCCTGCCAATAATCCAGTCTCATGCATCTGGCCCCTGAAATGGTTCGCTAAGCCTCCCCCAAGTCTCCCACTACAGGGCTTGGGCTCCGACAAGTAATTTTTCCTGTTACGGGCACTGTGTCGAATCACCCAAACTGTAAAACTTTGGCTCTGTTCCTGTTTCACTTTGTCAGCCATGACTCAGCCAGTCTGAAGCTCTGATATAAAACAAGTTTATCAACTTTAATTATGAAGTTCATCTTATAAGTTTATTTTAGTTACGAAATCCTCATAAAGGTACAGTGATCAACCTAATACAGAAGGCACAGCATGATTCTAATCTGGTTCTCAGTAGTATAGTTTCTATTTGTTAAATAAGAAACATTCGGCTCTTTAAAAAATTACCAGTAAAAGATTTCAACATTGTTGATAATTATATTTGAACAGTCTCACCTGCCCAGAATACAAAGTAATAAAACCTGCTGTACAAACTGCATAAGGTGGAAGAAGAAAACAACAGTGTGTCTAAAAATGCTTTATAAACTCTGACAGGATACAGAAATGCTAGTAATTACTATTCTTATGACATATACCAAAATCTGTGGCCTGGCATTTTGCTAACCAGAACACTGACGTTTCTTTACAACCAAAAGAATACCAACTATTTACTCCAAGATACTACAAAAATCTAAAGTTCCATATGAATAAAAAAACAAATCGCTTTCCATATACTATTAGTATATTCTCAACTTTAAAAAAAAACACTGGCAATTTATATATAGTAAGCTGACTTTTTTCTGCAAGCCCTCATTTGGATCAGTCACAATGCTATATGGTATTGCCATAGGCAAACAATAGTGTGCCATACCTTATTTATGCACCCAGCTTTTTGTGAAGTCAATTTGGTCTGAAACCGTATGAAAACTAGTCATACAAACAGACTTGTTTCCTTCCATTCTACTGCCCCTTCTGCAGTGGCATGTAAAGGTGACAGTAATGAAGAATTCTGGAGGTAAATACCAGCAGTAACAGCCAAGAAATGGAAGAAAAATAGCCGGTACCAGGCAGATCCCACACAGGCGAAGTTCAGCAATCTCTGTTCCGACTGAGTGAGAGTAAGGATATGTGAGAGCCTCTGTCCCTGCTTCAAAGTCCTATTCTCTCCACAATGGGGTGGAGGGATAAAAGCTGGAGCCCGAAGCCACAGGATGTGAAAAGTACTGGTGACTTTAATTTTGAAATTAAGGTGGCAACTACCATGAGAGTAAGACAGTATAGTAAATAACTAAATCATACGACTCAATCCATTTGTGAAGATTTATTTTATTCTGGGAGGACATTTTTAACTGTATTCTTTCCCATTACTTTTTAAAGAGGGAGGTAGGTGAAAAATCAAATCAATGCCAAACTTACAATTCTTGTAGGAAGGTTGCCTGAAGGGTTTTCCTTTCGATAAGGCAACAGCCACTATGATGTACTGAAAACTGGAGATAAAAAACAGCGTGGTATTTTCATAATTTTGTATATTATGTTCATCGGGTTCGGTTTCATTGGGAAAATGTGAAGAGTTCCAATCCAGGGTTCCTGCTGTATTACAGGCACTAGAACACACACACACACACACACACACACACAAATCTGTATTAATAGACATAATACCAATCCTGTAAAATGAAAACAATTTTACCCTAACCACCTTGAATCACTACTGTTATATAAATTGAAATAAGGTCCCATTTACAGCATAACAGCCAAATATATCCAGATACAAAGAGCAGAGAGAAGAGTATTCAAGTGTTTTCGCCATAGTCAGGCATTCCAGTCAGTTAGAAAACCAGAATGATGTAAGAAAGCATTTAAAAAGTCCTCTCTCTTTTAATTTTGGGAATAATTTTAGCAGAGTGAAGGTAAGCAGACCTGGCTTTGTCCCTAGCTCTGCCACTTTCTAGCTGTGACTGAGGAAATGTTATTTAATCTCTCTGAGCCCGTTTCCTCATCTGTGTCACCTGCTATGTCACAGGGTACAATGGGGACTAAGTAATAAGATTTCTGTGAATGCCAACAAAGCCCTTGGGTCTCAATAATCTCTAGCTATGGCTATGCCTGAGTCCTCCTTCCAGGTGGGCAGGAGTCTCAAGAGTATACAGAACTGCTTGGCTATTAACCAAAACGTTGGTGATTCAAGTCTACCCAGAGGAATCTCCGAAGAATGGCATAGTGCTCTACTTAAAAAAATCAGCCGTGGACAACTTTACGGAGCACAGTTCTACTCTGACACACGTGGGGCTGCCGTGAGTTGAAATCAATGGCAACTGGTATATGTGTGTATGAGAAGTCCCCAACACCCATTATTAAAGAGATTAACTACTACTATATTTTTACACAAATAACACACACCTTCTACGTTTGTTTGCCAACTGTGCTCTCCCCTGCAAGGTATTTTCCTAAGTGCACTACGTTAATTTTTTTTTTACAGCAGCGTGTAAAAACAAACAAACAAACAAACAAAACTGGCCTATTAGCGCTTACGAAAATGCCTCGAGGTGGGAGGGCAAGGTTGGCAAACAGAGAAAGCACACATTAGTTGTGTAAAAACATGTTATATGCACATATACGTTAATCCAGTACAGATGAACTCTAAAACGATTCCTGAAAGGAATTCCACCTACGGAGTCCTCTTCATGTGCAGTGTGCACACAGTGATGCTACATTTTTTCAAGTTTCCTAAAATGTTCAAAGATGAATAATCTCCCTCAATCAATCGAGCAAATCAAAAACAAAGACTTGCATCTGAAAACTGGATCCCACAGTAAATAATTTCAATGCTGAATGAATTAAAATGCTGCTATAATTTGTGAACTATAAGCACTCCACACAAATAAATAGTTAGTACTTTTTTTTTTTAAGTTTAAAATTTTTAAACACCATCCCCTACTACCGGGGATAGAAAATTTAAAAGTACAAACATTCTGGGTTTGGAAGAAACTTCAGAGATGAGTTTCAACTTTTCCATTTTACAGATAAAGGAAAGTAAGGCTTAGTAGCAGATGAAGAAACTGGTCCATGGTCTCCAACTGATGCCTGACCATCCTCCTGGGCAGATTCTTTATTATGAAGTTACCATCATACAAAGGCAAATACAAGCCAAATTACTTGCGTTCAATCGAGCCACATGCAAATTTTTATATAAATTTCATAGACTTATTTTTACATGCATATAGTATGTGCACACATTTTACACAGACTTTTACACAGACTAACCAACTTACTCGGACCCTGGGTGCCATTTTTCATACCACGGTTGTTGCCTGACCCAAAAGAACCCCACGGATTGAAATCCAATGCAGATGATAATTTGAGACAAAACGGAGAAGAGAAGGGTTCCGGATATGAGACCCGATGGTGGCTTTTGTGCCACAAGTTCCTTGCAGGCCGGATTTAAACTCACTATATATTGAGGGGAAAAAAAGAGGAAGGGTTTCTATCTACATCAGTTCATTTCAAAACTTTAAAAACCTGTATTTGTCTAACAAATCTTTTGATATGAAAATGTCTAACAACAAAGCCAGATGTCCTATACATTTAAACAATTTAGGCTTTTCAAAAACACCTCAGGAATAATTTTACATTGGTCTACTGAAATTCAGAAGAAACAGTACGAATTAAAAAAAAAAGGCTAAATACAGGCAGATAAACTATAAGATTAATTTCCACCCTTGCATGTATTTAACTGAGTTCATCATTTTCTGAGTCCTTAACTGCAAAGTGAGATGGACTGAATCGTGTCCCCCCAAAACATGTGTTGTAATTCCTACCCTTTATGCCTGTGGTTATAATCCCATTTGGGAATAGGTTGTCTTTGTTATGTTTATGAGGCAAGGTTAGTCTAGGGTGTGTCTTGAGTCAATTTCTTTTGAGATATAAAAGAGACTAAATAAGCAAGACAGCTAGCAGAAATGGGGGAAGAGAGATGCTAAGCCACCTGAAGATCTACCATGAGCAGAAGCTCAGAGGCAAGGACTTTCCTCCAGAGCCAACAGAGAGAGAAGGCCTTCCCCTAGAGCTGGCACCCTGAATTGGGGCTTTTAGCCTCCTAAACTGTGAGAAAATAAATGTGTTTGTAAAAGCCACCCATCTGTGGTATTTCTGTTACAGGGGCACTAGATAACTAAGACACAAAGCTACAATTAAAATATCTTTCTTCCTCTTTAGAAGAGATTAACAAAGGTTTGAAGCCTATAAATGCAGCAGTAACATTTGGGGGGAAAAAAAAGAGGCTTTGATCATTTATTAAGGTGTTATCTACAAAGCTTCTGCACTGTAAAGTTTCTATTTTTCCCTTTGTAATTAATAAGTAATTATAAAGAGATACTTTGAGCCTGTTACTGCTCTGTTCTTCACTGCTTTTAGCATCACTAGCATCCACTAAAGATTGTCTAACTCAGTCAATCTCTACCCAGGGCAGTTTTGTCCCCCAAGGAATATGTGACATGACTGGAGATACACTGGTTGTTACAACTTGGGGGCAGCTAGTGGGTTGAAGCCAGGATGTGGCTAAGCCTCCTACAATGAATAGGACGGCCTCCCACAACAGACAATTATCTGGCCCAAAATATCAATAACGCCCATTGAGAAACCCTGATCTAATGCCATCATTCCTTCAGTTAGCATTCTCCTGTAAGCGCTTTCCCTTCTCTCCCTATTCTTCCTTCCATCCTTCCTTCCCTCTTTCCCTCCCTCCTTCTTCTCCCTCTCTCTTTTCTCTTTCCAATACGGACCTTTAAGTTTTTATTTTATTCAATGGGTTACATTTCACTACCATCATTAATTTATACCAGCATTACCACTGGAGCAAAACAACACCTTACGCCTCCTTATACAATACATTTAGAAGGACACTATCACTTCTGTGCCAAAAATTCATAGCCTGGATCTAATGAGAATACTTCAGACAAACTCACATTAGCTGGCCTATATTCTTCTAAATGTCAACATCAAGAAGCCCCCCAAAAGGCTCAGGGACTGTTCTAGACAAAGATTAAAGAAGCCTAAACAGACATGACAACTAACTGAATTTTGTTAACCAGGACTGGATTTTGAACTAGGGGCTAAAATAGGTATAAAGGATATTACTGGGACAAATGACAAAACTTGAATATGGGCTATGGATTAGATAATAATATTATATCGATGTTAAATTCCCTGATCTTTACAACTGCACTTAGTTACATGAGAGAATGGCTTTGTTTTTAAGAAATATACGCTAAAATATTCAGGGGCAAAGGGACATGTCTCCAACTTACTCTCAAGTATTACAGGAAAAAAACAAAAAAATGGTGCGAACAATAAACCAAGTGGGGCAAAATATAAAAACTGATGATAAAAAAACAAATTTACAAGGAAACCGGAGAGGCCTGAGCTATGTTACAACTGATGTAAATTTACCAAAGTTGAATAAGGCACAGATTCAGAATTTAATATGCTTTGAAATCAAGAGCCAAGCAAAATACTCACTTGTAAAAACCACTACCAAAATGATTGCCAGATCAATGAAGAGAAACTGGAAGTCTCCTAGGTTACTTAAGATCTATGGAAGTAATTTTAAAACCCAATTAGTTTTCAGTGACTATTTTTATGGCACTGTCCCCACTTTCCCTGACTTTAGTTTGTTCTCGCACAGTAATAAACAATTTTAAAGTAACACTGGACTTTCTTAAAAAATGAAATACATTTGCCTTTGAAACTAGACAAATATAATGTTGTATATTTACAAATATTTATTAGGATAAAAGATATCTCCTTAAAATTCATTCAATAAAAACTGTTTTTTTTGGGGGGGGGGACAAAAAGAAAACACACTTTTACTCACAATATTCAACATTTTTGAAAACTGCTATCTTGAAGTTTCCTCTACTATCTAACTCCATCCTTTCTATAAATGGTAAAAAAGAGATAGTTTCACAAAGACTCCTTGAGATGTCTTCGATGTTCATTTAGAAGAAAATGAGCATGAGATCACTTCAACTATGAAATCCAATAGTGTACGCAGGGACACCCCTGGGCCCCTTTTCCTCCAAATACAGCAGGTGTACGTAGGGACACCCCTGGGCCCCTTTTTGTCCAAATACAGAGGGTGTACGTAGGGACACCCCTGGGCCCCTTTTCCTCCAAATACAGCGGTCCTACATGTAATTGCTGAAGTATTTCTTCTCATTCTGTCTATTCCTGTAAAGGTTAACTACAATTCTAAAATACGCCAAAGCCTGACATTTTGAAGAATTCTAAAAAAGATGTCCAATCTGTGCTAAGGACAGAAAAGAAAACAATCATCTTTTATTCACCAGGTTTAGCCACAGTTGTCAGCTTCAGGGAAATGTCATTCCACGTTAATATTTTCAATCCGTTACTCCAGATACAGTAAACTAAGAGTTAAATTTACAGAGGCTACTTACGTAGGTTGTTATTAATGGATACATTCAAAAGCAAATATATATGCTTAATATCTTAATTTGAATGTCTTAACACTAAGTGCCATCTCCATAAGCAACGTCAGTACTCACGGAATACAGCAGAATAACACTGAAGTACTGGATAATGCTGTATAAAGCCATAAATTTAAAGACACAGAAGGAAGTGATCAAAGCAGCACGGCCTTCCCTGGGAAGACAAATGTTGGCATGTGAAAAGTAACATTCTCAACTCCTGCTCCAAAGCAAAAATTATATCCTGATGAACATCACCACTCAACAGCTACAAGGTGCTTTTCTATCAAAAGACACAAGCCAAAGCAGAATTGGAAGACAGGAGGGGAAGCAATCAATCTGTTACTAAGTTATAGATCAACTATGCTAATATACCATTAAAACAAATTCATATTACTTCCTGTGACAATTTTCCCCTCTGTTATTAGAATAAGACACAAAGAGATAATGGGAAGAATGTCCATTGTATTACCTGATAAGGTTTGGCACACAGGAAATACTAGGCGTTTTGGAGGTAAACGGAGATGCCACTGAAGCCTCAAGCTCAGATAAGGAAATGCCTCCATGTGCCCTCTTCAAAGCCTAATGATTTCAAGAAGAAAAACGGCTGAGTTTTGTGAATCTGATTCAGACGAGAGTGAGAACGAGGAAAGTGAATCCCCAAAACTGTACTTACACCACAATCGTTCGCGCCGTCACCACACATTCCTACATAGTAACTGGGGGCAGACAAACAAAAATTTAAAGATTTTAATTGATTTCTTAAAATACGCAAAATTTTATTTAAGATTTCTGTGATGTAATATTATGAAGAGCTAGCAAACAAAGATCCTACCAGTGGGACTAATCTTTTCTTCCAATTGACCACAGACATGTTGCTTTGCAAATCAGCACCAGCCGTCAGGTCAAATTGTCCTATTTCTGTCACAATATGGGCAAATCGGTTTACTTTTGGGGCCTCAATTTCTTAATCTTTAGAGCAAAGGGCTTGGGCCCGTTTAATCTTAACTGCACTTGTTTTTTAAGGCTATCAGTAAATATTTCTCCCTTTGTAAACTTAAAACATAACCATTTACTAAAACTATAAAGCCCTCCTATCAAGACAGAGCACTTGAGTGAATAAACTATACCTCAAAGATACTACTTGGAGAAGGAAATGTGGATATTATATGTTAGCTAAACAAATGAGCACATAAGCCTGTTTGGAAGACGCACCTAAAAGTTCTCACGTATTTTACAGGTGACAGTTACACATACGTGAAATATTAGTTATTTTTCTGGATTTGAAAATGAACTGTAATTTATTTTAAAAAAAGAAAACCAAGACTTACTCTACTTTTTGTAATGCTTCTATCAACTGTGTCTTCTGATCAGGTGCCATACGAGCAAACACGGTGCCATGTAACATCAGCTGGAAAAAAGATTAACTTCTGAAAAATACTACTCACACTATATTCAAGTGAACACATACATAAACCCAAATCACCCACCTTGGGAACAAGGTCTTGAAAATGCTCCAGTATCACTGAAAATGACTTTCCATTCATTGCAAAATGGTAACGAGTCACCTGAAGGTCCTCGGAGCTGTCATGGGCCAGTTTAATTGGAATAGTCTGTGGATAAGACATTGAGAAAAATATTTAGGTAGCCAAACCAAGTAACGCATCCTATTTTTAAATACATTTGTTTCCAAACTGAATTCTTCCTTTGATGTTTTATATAAGACATTGAAGACATTGAAAGCTTAAAATTTAAAGTAAAAGGAAATTCAATTTTATTAAGTTAAAAAAAAAAACTTAAAGCTAAACGTAAGGTTCAATTTAAAATTAATCAATGAATATTATAGATCCCTGGCATTATTTATCACTAAATGCTTTAAAAACAGGACAAATATTTGGGATTCTTAGACGTAGAACTGTGGTTCTCAACTCTAAATATCAAAATTTAAAAATTGAGATTCCTGGGTCTACCCCATCTCTACTGAACCACAATCTCTAATGAGATATGCCAGGTTTGTCTTCATTTAGTTTTCTTTTGTTTTGTTTTAAAGCACCATTCCCCTCCCCCCAACCCCCCGGGCTAAATTCAAACTAAAAAAGCTTCTAAAGAGAAAATTCATCCTGACATTACCTCTGGGTCAATTTCTGATGAATTACTGCACAGGGTTAGCGTGTCTGCATAATGCCAGTTTATCTTGGCAACTTTCCCATCCTTTGGGGGTAATGCTTCAGCAACAATAACTTTATCCTGAGGGAGAATCATCCCACAGTCTCTGGCCACCGAGAGAGCAGTCAACATGTTGTCACCTAATATTCAAATATTTTTAAATCCGTTAAAATTAAATGGAAACACGAATGTATCCTACAACAAGTAATTCTTCAGAATCTACAACATTACGCACGACTGGGCTAGGGAGGAGGAGACTATATGGTCTTTACTCTTGGAGTTTAGATATAACAAAATATGGGCACACGTTTCAGAGAAAGCCTTGAATAATTCAAACATACATATGCTAAGTACTCAGCATTTTCGCTCACACTTTTTAAAGCCAGATAGAATCCTCAGTCTTTTTCCGTCATGTACCACTCATACCCGCACAATACCCGGCACAGGCGCTACATACAGAGCAGGGCTCAACGACTGTCTGTTGAACTAACCTTGGAGTGGCTGGTGGTGCATGCGAGAATACAAGAGCAATGGGCCAGAACAAAAAGAATGAATTACGAAAGCAAGATCGCCAAGAGGTCAGCAAGGCAGCTAGATGCGGAGAAGCAAGAGAAAACCTCTCAGTCAGGAGAAGGACGAGGTGAGGGCAAGCACTGCAGGGACAGGACTGAGTCTGGGGAGCCCACTGCTATCAGTACTGACATGTTAGGTACTTCTTCCTCCAGTTTCCATACTATTTCCAAAGGCATCTTCCCATGACCTCCTGGGGAAACACAGCCATATTCTGTCACGGCGGTGCAGGAGGGGAAGGGACACAGATGGCAAGTGGGGAAGGGCATGCAGATGGAAAGTGCCTTAAAGGAGGAGGTATCACAACTAAGAATTTTTGGGACGCTAACAGATTTAGCTACCTTGAGCTATGTGATAATACGTATGCTATTAAATGGATCTCAGTCTAAATCTTAAAAAATGTACACAGCTCTTCTCCATATGCAGTAAAACCTCTGAAAGCCAGGAAGTGTGTAAGGCACGAAGCTGTCAGAGAAGGAAAACTCAATTTCCACTAAAACAAGTGATAGAAAAGTGGGCAGACTGCATCCTGTCAAAGGCAGAAAACTTTTGAGACTCAGAAAAACAAGGCAGTCCCATGCGGTTCCGGCTCTCACAGGCTTCAGTATAAATCTTACTGAACACATAAATGCCATAAAGTGACTATCGTACACATGATTAATTGCTAAGAAAAAACCTAGAGCCGTCACAATTCTCGCACAGCTAAGGAATGCGAATTAGTTAATATCAACAGTGTTAACAATGGCAGGAGAATCATTCTCGTGTAGCACAGGCCAAAGAACAAAACAAACCCCCAAAATGGACTACTTTCACCATTGTAAATTCAAGCCACGATTACAACGTGATCTTTTAAAAATTTAAATCTAACGAGTATCTACTAATCATTTTCATGGACTGGGCACAATTCTAAAAATTGCAAAGGGTCCCGAAAGAAGTAAAACATACTCTCAGCCCTAAAGAATCTCATACTTTAGTAGAGAAGATAAATCTGCAAATAACGGAAACAAAGCCAAGTACAGTAAGTGCTATAAGCAAGATAGGATTACACAGCGGTAGCAAAAAGCAGCAACGCTTTGATTTATACAGTACGCCCACCACTGTTTTACTATATTATAAATAGAATCTGGGAGACCTCAAAGGAAACCCTGGTGGCGTAGTGGTTAAGTACTACAGCTGCTACCCAAGACGTCGGCAGTTTGAATCCACCAGGCGCTCCTTGGAAACTCAATGGGGCAGTTCTACTCTGCCCTATAGGGTCGCTATGAGTCAGAACTGACTCGACAGCAGTGGGTTTGGGAGACCTCAAAAAGAGTACAGTATTGCAAAGTTACTTTCGTACCTCAAAAAGCTATTCAGAGCTGAAACAGGGTATGGTTAAGATGGAGCCACCATATGAAATGCCTTTATAACTGATGGTTCCTCATATCATACAACTTAAGCTCTAGGTCGCACTCAACCTTCCTCTGCGTTCTTTTACAAAGTCTAACCTGTGACCATGACCGTGCGAATGTCGGCTTTATGCAGGTCTGCCAGCACTGCGGGGGTTTCTCGCTTTAATTTGTTCTGCATTATAATTAATCCCATAAAATCCATGTTGTTTTCAATAGTATCTCTGTGGGAAAAGTTGTAACACAGGAATAGTTTAGTCAACAGAACTAGTTACATTAATAAGGTAACTTAAAATATCTACAAAGTGAAACATCTAATGTACAGCATAAACCATAAATGTATACACTTACACTTACTAGTTCAATATTGCAAAAATTTTAAATCTGAAAAAAAGATTCCCAAGAAATACATTTTTGAAATTAAACGCTACCCTTTGAAACACAGATATGTAAAGATCATCTAGAAATGTATGTTTGTAAGATACTTCTAATTCTAAGGAATAGTCATTCATTTTGTAGTATATCTAAAATATGAATAACCATAAATAAATCTGTTCTTGACTTTACAGTCAAGAGAAATGGAAAAACATGTACCACGAGCATACTCAACAGAGTAACAGCAGGTTCGTTACCATGTCTTCGAACAATTCTATAAAACTGCGATTCTAGAAATGGGATATAAGAACCATTAGCAGTCCAACACTGAAATCTACACAGGAGATGAGTCTTTGGAATATTTACTAACATTCAGCATAGGTATAAAATGCTACGCCTTCAAATAGCTGAGTATCTACTATGCACCAAGTATTATGTCAGTCATTGGAAAGATGAAAAGGACAATCCCTACTGTCATGACGCTTTCATGTGGAAACTGACAAGCAAACAGAGATGCATGAAAAAGTAATGCGTGCTTCAGCATCACAGTACAGACAAGTTCTGTTCAGTCATAGCTGTACCACGAAGACATTTCAAGCTACCAAAATAATATAAAAACAATATTTTCAAAGGAAGAAGTGGGGACTAGAATTTCAGACTTCCAACAACCAAGTGATTTTTCTACACAAAAATTCAACAATAAAGGTGCTTGAAGTATATAGCTATGAAACCTAATCATCTTTCAAATACATAAGTTACAAAAATGGGTGGTAAAGATATTAAAGAATGGCTAGGAAACTTGATGAGACTAACACTGCTGGTGCTAAGAGGAGTTAAAAACAAAACAAAACAAAAAAACTTACAACCTGAAAATGCATGTCAAAGCACAAAGCTTGAAACTGCTGGGTCGAAGCACTGCGGCCACTTTCCTAAGAGGCACTAGTTTCTGGCTGCAGCTGATTTCCTAACTCTCCTGTGACAGGAAACCCTGTCCTCTAATTCATGAATAGGGCAATACTCAAGATATAAGGGCTCAAGCGATGAGAGAAATGCCAACATCTGTTTCTGCCTGTACAAGGCAGAACGGAAACACAGAGAAAGTCGCAGGGGTGGGGGCAGGGGTGGGGGCGGGGGCGGGGGCGGGGGGGAGAGGAAGAAGAGAAACAGAAAGGAAGACAGGGAGAGAGGAAAGTTGATGGGGAGGGACAGGGTAATCGCAGGAGAAAGAACAGCTATTCCAAGGGCATGGGAGGATGTCTGAATGTGGCAGGCTCAAGAGCAACAGGAATTCAAGATCACCCGAATTTTTAAAGGGGTGAGGGTGGCGGGGTGAGGCAAAAGGCTAAGCTGTAAGAGAGAACAGCCCAATGTGCCCTTCTTAAGAATTAGGTTTTCCTATTTTAGATCTGGTTCCCAACCATGAATATGAAGCAGAGTCACATGGGTAGTGCTTTTTTCTTTTTCTTTTTTTAAAATACAGTCAATTCTTGTTATGTTCTACAAGTGCACCATGAATATTGGTGAATATTGAACCATCGCTCCTAAGGGAAAGACAGGGCTTACAGAGGTTCGCTTTTTGTGTGTTTTTGTTTAAAGCTGCCTTATTTCATATGTATTGTTGCTTCATTAACAGTCAACAGTCTATAACTGACACCTGAAGGAAGCTTGTCTAACAGGCACTTTTCTCCATAAGGTTCATCACAGCCTCCTTGCGCTTAGGAGCAAACACTAGGCAGCATTTCACCGCTATGCTTGGGCACCATTTTGAACAGTGAAATCAACCACAAAAAGCACAAAAATGTAAAAAGCATGGCACTTAATAGACAGCGAAAGGGCAGCTGTTTATAGCGTGAGAGCTGAATCAAGGGTGCCTGTCGCCTTGTTTGACCTCAGCTGGGAATGTCCGACCTCACTGGGTGACTCAAATTTTTCACCGCTCGGTGCAAATGACTGCAAATGACCGTGAAAGCACCAGAGTATCAATTTGGGGTTGGAAATAAATTTTAATGAGTAGGCAACTTCACAAATATGGAATCTCTGAATAATGAGGACGGGCTGTATCATGCTTAGACCACATCCCCGAAATGTTGTTTTAATAGGTTGTTGGCAGAACTCCGAACATAGTTTTTTCCTTGGGTTACTTGGTTGCCCATCCCACTCCATTAGTCCTTATTCAGACAACAGGATTGCACTACAAACATTGTTATGTATAAACACCATTCTACCCTTTTCACTCAATGTACCTCGCGTACTTAAGAGACGCACAACAGTCCACAGTTTTACCACTGGTCTCTTGGTGAGGATTATGCTATTTACACTGTTTAGACATGACGCGTATGCACTTCTGGGGCTGCAGTGGTCAGTCACCGTAAAGGGGTAACTTCCAATTTTGGTAAGTACTACCCACCTCTTTTTCAGGCAAAGCTTTATGAATTTACAGTAGTGGAAATTAGCAATATGTTGTTAAAACTCTCCCAAACATTTGCTCACACTAGGTATTGTCAATCTTTCCAATTCTGCCAACCTTACAAAAGAGAAGTGATGTGTCATTTGGTTTGACTTTGTAGCTCCTGACAACTGAGGTGTCACATCCTTTTCATGTGTTTATTGTCACTTGTATGTCTTCTCCCGATACTTTATCTGTTTGTATCATTTGTCCATTTTTTAAAAGTCAGGTTTATCTGTTGTTTGTTACCCTGCCCCAGGTATATCCCTTCTTGAGAACTTCTCCAGTAGTTGATGGAGAGCTGTAGGGTAAGACTATTCAGCTATATGCATCCCCTCCCTAACAGAATCGGCTTTGCTCTTCCCTGAAGCACCCTGGAGATGAATTTGGGATAGGCTCGGGCTAAGGTACAAGGCCAGGGGTGGCATGACTGGGCCGGCGGCCAAGGCAGAGGAATGCCTTAGCAAAAAGAAGGAAAACATCTGGGCCTGGACGTGAAGTCCCGGGGAACACTGCCTACCCAAGAACGTGGGAGAAAAACAATGAGCCTTGGTCCCAGCTGGAACGGTATATAAGCTTGGGTACCTTGCTAGGTGGTTGCGGAAAATACTCCAGCCGGCTGCCACTGGAGAGCAGCTGCTTGCCCGTGTCAGTAAGTTTCCCTGAACTCATAAATCTGGAAAGGGCTATGTGTCAGTGCTTTGGATTATTTGCCAGGATGCACAGTGAGGGTCTTCCCTTGGCTGGGGCTGTCCCCTGAAAGTGGTGTGGCTGGCTGGTTGGCAGGATTTCGGAGAGCACACCAGGCCTTCCCAGGTGGGCGGGGAAAAGAGGGCTCTGCTGGGGGAAATCCCAGGGTGGCCAGGGATGCACGCCCCGAGACCACCAGCCCGGGCTGTTGATGCCTAGGGACTTGTGCGTGAGTACAGGGCGCCCCGAAAATGCCACAGGGATTGTTGCAATTACTAGAGTCTTTGCGTGTTGAGAAAGAAAAGAAGGCTGTTCGTGTTTGGGTTGCAGGAGTTGCGTGGCCACTGTTGTGGGCATGGCGATATTCATGGGAGGCCCCAAAGCAAAAGCCAGCTTGCCATGCTGAGGCAGCTCGCGTGGGGTGGCTTCTACTGGCTGCATTGAGAGGGGCGTCCCATGTGGAGCCAGCCGCTAGGGCCCTAATTAGGCAGCTGGGAGCAGAGCTGCGACTGGAGGATTTGCGTGCAGCATATTCCCCCTCCACTGAAACATTAGTGCCCCGTTTGTGGACGCAAGAGGCGTCTGCGGGGGAAATCCTGGGGTGGCCAGCGACCTGTATGTGGGGCGGTCTGGCCTGTGTGCTTTTCTGTGGGAGAGATCCCAGGTTGGCCAGCAAAGCCCAGCTAGCTCAGTCGGTAGAGCGTGGGACTGTAGCTAGCTGGAGGGGCTAAACAGGTCCCTGGTACTGAGAACACCCTGTAGCACCCAGTGCAAAGCAAGAGGTAAAACAACAGGAAAAAAAAAAAAAAGAGTAAAAAGCCCTTCAAGATAGCTTGTGTTGAGCGACCTTGAAGAGACCTGGGAATTCTCTGATAGCTGCCCCCGCCAAGATAACTGAACAGCAACCTAGCTGCAGCTGCAATGGTAAGGGGAAAACTAAAAGAGGGGGGCCCACCTCTAGGTTACCAGGCAACTGGGCTGGACCCATGCTTACACTTGGTGTGGTAGAGGCGTGGCCCCATAAAGGAGTGAGGGCTCTGCCAGCTTTTCCCAGATCTTCTTTCAGAAATAATTAAGATTTGAGGATTAAGTCTAATTTCTCTGTCACCAACGAGGAGCAAAGGTCTTGTGTTACAATTAAAGTCCAGTGAGGTATACCTTGGGTCTCAGGTCACTATCGTTGAGACACCTGCCTCAGCCTGACTATGGAGAAGTCCCTTGGGCCCCAACAAATCCTTATTGTCTGTACTGATGACTCTGATGTATTAACGCAAACCTTTGTAAACTTTTGCCTCCAAGTCCTGATGGGAATTGCTGCAGTTAGGGCCATTTTTAGAGGGGCACAAGGAAACTGTGACGTGAGCTACAGCTAACAGCCTGGCCATTCAATCTGGCCACTGACAACCCTTGGACTGACATATAAAGCAAGCCCCTACAGAAATGAGACGTCTGGATAAAAAAAAATAACAAAATCAGTTCTGCTCGAGAAGCTTCTGTTATTGGTGTGGATAGTCATCAGAAAAGCCCCTATGCTGAGAGCAGAAAACAGCCAACCAACAGACGGTATTACCAGCTCACTGCAGAGGCTGAAGCATTGTCTGCTCCAGAGTAAAGAGGTGTGCAATTGACCACCTTCTGGATTTAAGAGAGGACCGTCCAGGGAGATTTCACACACCATCCTAAACTGGGCCTCCATGTGTGGACTGCCACTGTCGTCAGAAAACGCTGGATAGCACAGGAAAGCTGACCCACCTACAAGACCCTGGCCAAGGCTAAAACCTGTGCAGAGAGAGATTCCCAAGCCAACAGGCCAGGGTGTTCTCAGCAGGTAAATCATATCGGGGCTTTTCATCCTATACAGAGGCTTCCACCGGATCCTGAATGAACTCTTCGCACTCTTTATCACCCCAAGACATAAGGGCAATTGAGCACTTCAGTGGACAGGTTTAAATGGCTGATGGGAGGGCACAACACAACCCCAGCCTGGACCATGCTTCTCAGACAAGCAGTCTGGGGCCTCAGTGCTGCAGTTCCCTGCAAGTGCATTTATTTGTGCCGTATGTTTGATCAAGCTGTCTATCCTATAAAATGTGTTTCTTTGGTGTAGAATTGTTCCTGACAAAAGATCTGGGTTCCACAAAGGCACTGACCAGAGCCCACAAGAGGAGGCCGAGCCTAAGGCTCCCCCCGCCGAGGGGTGGGAGTGTCCCTCACCCCACTACTAGGGGTGTGGCCAAGGTACACCGCAGGGGGTGCAGGAAGGCCTCTGCTGGGTGACAGGTGACTGGAAGCCACACACTGAAATGATCATACACTGGACCCCCACTAACAGCTATTGATGGGTACGGGGGTGGGGCCATCAGATTAGAAGGCTACCCCCAAAGGCCGACCAAAGTATACCCAGCCCTGGTACTGGACTAGCCCTGGTACTGGAATACATTCTGAGCAGGTAACTTGTGGGGGCTGGAGCTGCAGGTGCCTGAAGCGGTGACAGATTAAGTCCAAGCCTATCCCCATGCAGAAACTGTGAAGCAACTACAGGCAACTGTTGGCTCCTGGGGTACCAGCACCCCTTCATATCCCATGTAGCCCACACCCTACAGCCCCTTTACAGGTTAGTGAAGAAAGGAAGTGAGACTGAAGGAGAGAGAAACAAAAAGACTGGATGAGAAAGAGATACAGGGGGCTAAAGGGGACAAGAATGAGTGAGAGAGAGACAGGTGAAACTGCAGTGAGTTCTAGAAGTGAGGGCATAAGAAGAGAGACAGCGAGACAGAGAATGTGAAAAAAGGAGCAGTGGGGGACTGCTTCCAGCAGGTGAAGATCACTGTAAAACAGATACAGGCCTTAGGAGTGTTGATACAAGGTCAGCCGTGCCAACTGGACATAGCCTGTTACCCCGAGGGGTATGGGTAGGACCTGTGGCAATGGCAAAGCAACAAGGGAGTGCCATTGGGATTTTGGTCCCAGTTGTGGCAAGGAGCGGAAGAGAGGTACAGCATGTGGGACAAAGTTATGCACAGTGTATAATGCCCGACCGCAAGTGGAAGCAAGTTCTTATAAAGGGCCAAGTTCCCTTCTACTGGGAGCGTCGGAACAGGACTAACACCTCTTGACCCCTCAGAGTGATAGGTTGGACCCCCAACAACAGTGTGCTAGAACCCTGCTAGTTGTGGCCAATAGTTGGTTAAGGAAGCGAAAGCAAAGCCGCAGGGGCAAACCCATCGCCCAAGGGGTGGCTTTGGACATGCAGCTTCCATGGGTGGCCGTAACTGCCCTACAACTGGGTGGGATGCTGCACCTGGGGGCGGCTGCACATAGCTGCTAATATTTACACCACTTCCCCAGTGTTCCCAGCAATTCGCAAACTGTAACAGCCCAGCACAGATACCGGCGCACATCATGGTGGTTTTGCCCCTTGTCCCTGTTCTCACCCCAGGCCACCACTATAGATGTGGAGTGGCAGGTAGAGGTGCTAGCCAGACACACCACAGCTGCACTTAACACCACCAGGTGGGCTATCACCCTTCTGAATGAGGAGACCCAACAAATACGGAAGGTCGTCCTTCAGAGTAGGATGGCCCCTGACATCCTGACCTGTGCCAGGATAAAAACTGAATGCTGCATGTATAGCCCTGATGCCTCTAAAAATGTGTCTCTGGCTCTGCAGGACCTGCAGCAACACATCACTGTTATCAAACATGATGCCGCTGATCCTGTCTCCAGCTGGCTGCAATCCCTCCTGTCCACCTGGCAGACAGGCTTCTGGATGATACTGGCATTCTTATTACTCTGTCTTTTCCTGTGTTCCTGATTATACTGAGTGTGTGGTCTGGTTTTTGCAATGCTCCTCTGCATATCAAGTCCGAGGGCTATCATGCAAGAGGGGGTGGTAAGATTGTAAGGACATTAGGAGGGTATGCAGGGGCGGACCGTAGGGTAATCCTATTCAGCTATATGCATGCCCTCCCTAATAGAATCAGCTTTGCTCTTCCCCAAGGCATGCTGGGGATGAACTCGGGATGGACTTGGGCTAAGGTACAAGGCCAGGGGTGGCATGACTGGGCCGGCGGCCAAGGCCGAGGAATGCCTTAGCAACAAGAAGGAAAACATCTGGGCCTGGATGTGAAGCCCCTGGGAACACTGACTGCCCAAGTTCGTGGGAGAAAAACGATGAGCCTTGGTCCCAGCTGGAATGGTAGATAAGCTTGGGTCCCTTGCTAGGTGGTTGCAGAAAATACTCTAGCTGGCCGCCACTGGAGAGCAGCTGCTTGGCCGTGTCAGTAAGTTTCCCTCAACGCGTGAATCTGGAGAGGGCTATGTATCGGTTCTTTGGATCACCTGCCATGACGCATGACGAGGGTCTTTCCTTGCTGGGGCTGTCCCCCGACAGGGGCCATTTATAAGAATCCCAGGTAAGACCAGTACCAGCTGTGAGTGTTAAAATGCTCTCTCTAGAGGCATTGCGGAGCACAGATTAAACAGACGCAAAACTGGGGAAAAGAGGTGAATTAGAGACAATGGCGGTGGGAATGGAATGGAAGAGAGTGTTTGACTAATTAATAGGCTAAACTGGCAGGACAGCAATAAATATCTAATTGCTTACAAAATGCTAGGTACACCATGAAATATTCCTGAACAAAAACGCTATCCTCAAAGGTCTATCCGTTACAGGAAAAGTGACAATCTTTGAACTTAAACCCATATTTATACATGGAAGGAAACGTGACATTGGTAATGCCATGACTTGGGAGGCATGGAGAAGAGTGGAACTGAGAAAGACTGGTGGTTAATGTACCTCATGATACTGTGACCTCATCAGTGCTTAGTTCCAACCACTGGGCAAAACGCAAGTAGATCGTCTGGGAAGAATCAACTTCTGTAGAATTATGTTTACTGTTCCTAGAACATGCCTGGCACATGGTAAGCACTTGATAAAACACTTAATAAATGAATTGAAACCAGTCCCAAAGGGTTACTGGAAAAACATACAATGTCACAATAACACAAGCAAACATAGGCAGAGTCAAAAAGAGAATGAAAGGAAACTAGATAATGGAAGATGGACTTGAACCTCAATCACCTTAAACATGAATTGCATTATGTGTACTTGCATGCATTCAATAAATACCTACTGAATACCCAGCTATGTACAAATCATTGTGCGTGACTTGATGCGCACAAGCATAAATGATACATTATTGGAAAAATCGTAGAAAGACTGTTTGTCAACCTTACCTGCTGACATTCTGTACCTTATGCCAAGTCAGTTTTGACTCCAGTTTTCTGTGGGCAAGAGCAATCACACGGAAGCCCTGTCTAGTATAATCTTCTAGAACTTTTTCAAAATCGGCCGGAACTTTTTAAAAGAAGAGAGTACATTTCATTGTTAGGGTTGCTAATAAAACCTTATACAAATACCAGGATTTTATTCAAAGCCTCGTTACTTATCTCCTGACCTGTTTCAGGTTTACACAGGCTGGTGATGGCCTCCGGTGCCCCTTTCATGTAGGCGTCCATCTTCTTATCCCACAGCACCTTTGTAACTACACTCATACGTTGCAAAGCAGAGGAAAATGGGAACTGGCGGACAATTCCTATCTCATAATTAGCCTAAATAATTTCAAAAGATGCACAAAGTACTTATTATTCCTTAAGAATAAAGACAACCACACTTGGGGGAGAAGTAAACATTCTTCACTTACTGGAAGCTCAAACAGCTCCTAAAAACAAAACAAAAAGAAAAAAGAAACAGCGCAGATTAAGTTCATTAAATATAAACATTCAAGTTAAAAGAAAAACTTATTAAGCATTCACAAAACATTATTTAGCGAACAGCAAGGAACTATGATTATTTCAAAGACTGGATTCAAGATTCTCTCTCTACCACCTCCCTCTTTGAAAAAGTACGTTCTTGAATATTTTCCAATGATCTGTTATCTGGAAAATGTTAACGTATTAAGTATTAAACTAAGGAGAACACATTATTACAGGTATACCGATGTAATTTAAAACAATTAACCATGCATATAAATCTCAAAGCACTAAGCCATTCGGTAAATAGGAAGGAAAAGTAATGAACTGAGAATAAAATCTCCATGTTTTACAAAGAATGCTTGCAACACACTAGAAGTGTAGCTTCTGATAAATTAAAATATTTAAATAAAGGACATGTAGTTTCCTGTTCTGGTGACACTACAAAACGTAATTGAAATGTGAATATCAGCAGTATTATCCAGTTTAAGCAGGGATTTCATACCATGTCCTGGTCTGCTGCGAGTGTAAATTCGGGAAGCAGCTGTTTTGGAGGACGAACCACAGTGGGCATAATTTGATTATGAAGTGCCGTTTCCTCTTCAGTGGCTTCTTGTAGAGTCTGGGGGGGCGGGGGGTAGGAATTTCAACACATTGCTTCACAAAATTTAATCTACCCCTTCCATTTACAAATGAAACATTATGGCCATTTCTAGGGAACTAAAAAACAACCAAAAATCAGCGTTCAAGGAACAGATGAGTACTACTAAATCTTTAATATAAGTAAAACAAAATATAAACAAAGCCACAGTTAGTTACCTAGCAACCCATGAGGGAGAGAAGGCAACGTTAAGAAGTAAAGAAATTGAGAAAAACGTCTCTAACTTTGCTTCTACAACCTGTCGGGTTTAGAGACCAGTTCTACAACAAAGAGGAGGTCCTGATGGTTCCAAAAATTTTCTGCCTATCATCCAGAATTCTTTTGTGCTAACTGGAGAGAATTCAAAAGCATATGGGGCTCAGACAAGGTCAGTAGAACCACTTAAGATGGGGAAGAGACTGACGTACAAAGATGTGAATTCAGCTTGAACGCGTCGCCTCCTAGTCAAAACACTACTACCTAACCCTTTGAAATACACTTTAAAAACACTTTTTGGTGACATAAGTTCCAACAAAAACCTGTATTAAATATTCACACAAAATTATATTTATAGTTATAGTTTGACTCTATAACAGAAGGAATTATTAATTAATCAATGGGAAAATGGGAGAGGGAACTGCAACCAACTAGCCCATCTTACACAACTCTAGGGCACAGTTTTTTCCACGTTTTAACATCTCTGAAATTGGAATGCATCTTGTATGGTATGGCATTATAGAATCCCAGCAAGCAGCACTTGTAGCTGATTATGTGGTAAATTCCACTGATGCTTACTGTTCAAGTCAAGCATCAAAGCATCTCAGTGGCAATAAGACATGCTCTTACACAAACTAACTTATATAGCTCATTTAAAAAGGGGCCCACAAACAGAGAACACCAAATCTATTAAAAATCTATTCAGTTAGAAAGATACCATCCTATATTCTTTTCTCTCTGTAAATGAAATGGGTCCTACTTTGGGGAATTAAATTTGGCAAGTACACCTACTCCTCACTTACCGCCAATCTCATTATCTGACATTCCTTGTTTACAACAGTTAAAAAACAATCTACTATCCGACTATTTTTCACATTAATGAGGCAGCGGGCATGGCAGCCAATGGCTGCAGAGGGTCCCCTCCCTCAAGGAGGGTCACTGGGCGGCCTCCGCAAGGCTGGGCCACACTGCCCTGTGCCCACTGCTCCCTCCTGCTGGCAGAGGATACTGCATCCAGCTGCTATAGGGCAGCCCCCTCCGTGGCCACAGCCTCTGAGCGGACACGCAGGCAGCACCAAGCTGGTAGATGCCTGTTCTGGGTTCCCAGCTCCTATGTGGCTTGAGGCCCTACTGCTGAAAACTGCTGTAGGGTGGGAAGGGAGAAAAGAAAGAGGAACTGGAGAAGGTGTTTGGAAGAAATGCGTGCAAGCTGAATGACATCCCCAAGAGAGCCGATCTGGGTCTGAAGCCTCCGCCTTGGTGGGCTGGCTGTGGGGCCAGACTTCTAGTGCCAGGGCAGGAAGCCCTGAGCCTTGGGGACTAGCCAAGCCTGGAGGGCAGAGCAGACTCTGGGATCATGAACACAGGGCTTGCAAGTGTGGGAGTGGAGTCCTGGAGCTGGCTCCAGGAGGGAAGCTCTGAGCCAGCACAGGAAGAAGGTAAAGTGGTTAAGCCATGGGCCCTCCAGTCACACAGCTCGGCTTTATCCAGCTTTGTCTCCTCTAAGCCTCCTTCCCCACAGAGGAACAATCCATAATTGGACTCTCGTCACAGTGATGAACGCATCAGTAAATCTTAGCTGTCATTATTTCTATGATCATATTTTCTAAATTTAAAAAAATCCAACAAATGCATAGTCTAAAAACAGAAAAAAATCCTCCATTTTCACTCAACAACCTGGTCTTTGGAAGCTAACCATGTCCGTAATTGAGGAGCGGTTGTATTTATTAAGGGCTTTCAGATCAAGTGAAAGGTTGAACACTTATCCCCTCACCCACCTACCTCCCTTTCAAAATACTAACAAGGGACAAAAAAAGAAAGAAACCTGTAAAAACTGAACGGAGGGAGAGGGGAATTTCAAATATGGAGACAAAGGGCAAACTGAAACATACTGAAGGAAGTAATAATGAAGGAAACAGTAGCCCAGAAAAAACATGAGCGGATGGAGAGGAGAAGTAGAAACATTTCTTGACAGCCTGAACAGCTGAGCAAAGAAAAAAAAAATGAAGAGGTAAACAAAGAAAAGTCCTTCCCTAGATATGAGCTAGCTAGCTGAGAGCAGTAAGGGCAGCCACCAAAAGGGTCAGCAATCCAGAGAGCTGCCCAGCTTGTGCAGGCACAGTGGCAGTGAGAGGGGAACGCGGCCTCAAGACTACTGCCACAACTTCTCACCTGCAGCGAGGATGCTCGCTGATGAGACTCCAACCTCAACGCACACGCACCGCCGGTCGGCCTTCCCAGTCAGGGGAGGCACTTCTCAGGAGAACAGACAACATACACATGGGCGAGAACCATCCAAAATAACCAAATCAGACCCTCATCCTTAAATATTAAAGTGCCATAGAGACGTGTAAGGAAAATCAGAAGCATAAAGGAGAAAGCCACGTGTGGAAGAATTAAACAAAACTAACCCCAGGGAAAGCAATTCGTAAGTAAGAGGGGAACTTAAAAAACAAACAAAACGCAGTGTATATATCTGTGTGTAAGGACCCAGGAAGATGGGTACAAAAGAACGGTGCAGACACTTTATACTTTTTGCCAATTACCAACAAATGGTGCCACCGAAGATCATCTTAATGACCTCTGGCCTACTGCCACAAGTTGCTGATACTTGGTTTATCTTACAAAATTAAAACAGGGGCCTGAGCCTGAGCAGTCATGCTCTATTAAAGGTGTTTAAGTGAGTGAATTTAACTAAAAAGACACTGTTTACACAACTACAGACATTTCTCCAGTGATGCGGTATTCTCAGAAGTTACGTAATTAGCTTCTCTCATGGTACAAGATTGATCATGAGGAGCTTGAGGGCCTGGCGCAGGACTGTCCACCTGAGTCACCTTGAGTCAGCGCTGACTCAACGGCAACTACCGCCACCAGGAACGTGGTTCGGGACAGACTGCCATCGGAGCAACAAACAGCAGAAACGATCCTTCCACAAGCTAAATTGTTTGATTTTTACTATATTTTCCGAAAGGCTATGAGATTTAAGGGGGAAAGTATATGGGTATTTCTATGCACCCTACTTGTTTCATGTCGCAGTAAGAAAACAAAATATTCTGCTTGTATTTTAAAATACTGCACTTACCCATCCAATGGCTTCGAACATTTTCAAATCGAGTGGATCACCAGAAAGCACTCCATCAATTTTTGTAAGGGAATGACAAGTAGCCATACAAGCAACAAACTGGGATTTTACCAATTTCTCATTGCAGACGTTTTCTTCTGGAGAAAGAAAACTAAATAGAAAATGTTCTGACTTAGATTCATAGTATGACACAAATCCCAAGAGCGAAGACAATATTCTAATAGCCCTTTTCTGGTTTTGTAATTTTAAAAATGGAAATAAAATGTTTGCATTCCTGCACATATTAATTTTCACTATAGTTTTGAGCATCCAAAAACATTTTCTTCCAAGAAAGCTACAGATGCCCAAAGTACATTATCTTAGATTCTGAATAACTAAGCCAGATCTGATACTACAGATACACTAGACACTAAATAATAATAGACTCCTACTTCTGGCCATACAGTGGATTACAATACCTTTACACTCTCATAAAAACAGGAAACTGACACAAAACAATCTTTTAGATGCAAAATTGAAAGGGACTAAGGGAGGGAGGAAACCCTGGTGGTGTAGTGGTTAAGAGATAAGGCTGCTAACCAAGAAGTCAGCAGTTCGAATCCACCAGGGGCTCCTTGGAAACCCTATGGGGCAGTTCTACTCTGTCCTATAGGGTCACTATGAGTCAGAACTGACTCGACGGCAATGTGTTTTTTTTTTTTTAAGAAAGAGAAATCTTCAAGTGCCAGAAATACAGGGAAATGAAAACCAGAAGGCTGTGGCCTTGAGCTGACACTGTGACTCCCTGGGGAAGAACGAAGGGAGGGCCATCACAGTGCCCTGAAGACTTGGCCTTTAACATTCACACAGGAACAGGAGACAAAGGCCTGGTCCCATACAAGCAGGGGAGCTGGCGCTGAGGGAGTCCCCTCACTCAATAAGGGCAGTACTCTTGAAGAGCTACAGCCTTGGAAAAAGGGTAAACTGGAAAAAACTTAGCTAGATCCAAAGGTACAACTAAGAATAAACTTGTTTCTTTCTCCCCACCCAGAGGGTATGAAATTAATATCTACATAATGTTTACCACGCACCTGACAGTGTTCTAAGAGTCTAACAGATACTCACTTCATCCTCACACCACGGGCAGGTGTTTTATTACCCCTACTTTATAGAGAAAAAACTGAAGAAGCGTGGGCAAGTGGCTTGCCCCAGGTTGTGCAGCCCGTAATTGGCAGTACAAGGATTCAAACAAGGTCTGGTTTCAGAGCCTAACCTCTGAATGCACTACATAATCAAGAGTGAGTTTGGGCTTGAATACGTGCTACTGCCTGTTCCAGAAACCCCCAAGTTACAAAAGTAATAGTAAAGCTTGTGCGATGATTTTACTGCAACACAATCCCGTGATTACAAGAACCGGGGAAGCGGAGGTGAAAGAAGGAGAAAAACGAAAACTTGTCTCTTGGTAGAGGAACAGATACCATGGTTTCATCATGTAACGGACTACTACAGAGCAGTTAAAATTAATAAATTAGAGCTATACACATCAACACAGATAAATCTTAAAAACAATTTTGGAGGAAAAAGAGCAATAAAAACATAAAGACATTATATTACTCGTGGAATTTTGTAAAACATACAAAACTGCGTTGTTTGTAGACAGATATATCTGTAGTGAAAATAATAACAAAACGACTTCAGAATCATGGTTGGCATGGGGAAAGGGTATAGGTGGGACTTCACTAATATCTGCATCATCTTAAGTCTTTTAAAAGATCTGAAGCAAATATGGCACAATATTCCCTGTTTAATCTTGGCAGTGGACGCATAGCTGCCTATTATATTATGTACTTTCTATATGTTTGAATGCTTCTTACATTATTTATTGAAAATTAAATAATAAAGTATCAAGTTGAGTTAGTCTTTACCATGAATTTTCCACTCGTTGAATCCCCCAAAGATCTAAACCATCTTCAGTAAGAGTTCCAGTCTAAAAAATATAACACACACACAAAGTGTAAGTAATGCCTCCAAAACAGAAAAACCTTTAAAAAAAAAAACTCTGCTGCATATACTCAACAGAATACAATACACATGTTTACAAAGAAATGAGGAAGATTTCTATATATTGATGGAGAAAGACTTCCAGGGCATACCGTTAAAAGTACAAAAGAGGTGCAAACGGTACTCACAGTATGGGATCTTCTCTGTAAAAATAAAAAGGGGAGGCAACACGTGTACAGCTGTATATGTATGTGCACCTATTATCCAAAGAAACAAACAAAAAGACGATAGACAGATGTACCCATCAACTTATCACTCAATAAAGGACACCTGTGAAGGAGGAACTAGGAAGGGAAGGGAAAAGGAACAAGAGGCAGCAATCGGCCAAATAGAGGATGTAAATACCTGTTTTCCAATAAATTGATTGGGGGTGAAGGGTGAGAAAAGGCAACTGTTACGGATTAATTGTAATCAGTGCAATTGTCATTTGGATTCTGACTGGAAAAATAAGTTGGAAAACTTTGAGAGATTTTTGGGACAGGCAGAGAAATTGGAATATGAACTAGATATTAGATAAATGTCAATTTTGTTAAGTATGATAATCAGTGGCAACAGTATTATGTTTATGTTTTTTAAAACATCTCTTCTAGAGATACATACTGAGGTATTTATAGGTGAAATAATGCCTGCTGCTGCCCTCTTCAAATGAGGGGAAGTGAAACAAGATCAACAAAATGTTACCAACTGATAAAGCTGGGTAATGGGTAAATTAAAAACAAAGTTGCTGCGAAGGCGACTCTGACTCATGGTGACCCCAACTCATGGTGACCCCATGTGTATCAGAGTAGAACTATGCTCTACAGATTTTCAATAGCTGATTTTTATGGAAGTAGATCGCCGAGCCTTTCTTTCGAGGTGCCTCGGGGTGGACCCGAACCACCAACCTTTTGGTTAGTGGCTGAGCGCATTAACCATCTGCTTCACCCAGGGACAGCAGTGAGTAAGTCACCCAGGTTTTATTATACTTGTATCTTTTCTCCATTTTGAGTCTGCTTTTCAATAATAAAGTTTCCCCCAATACAATACAACCAAGAGTATAATTTCTGAATGTTTCTGTGTATATTCTCAACAACAAAATAAAGTTTAAAGAAAAAAAGTCTCAAGAAATATGAAATATTTTCATGTGAAGATACTTTTTTTCAAAAATATGCTTTCACATTTTTCCTTTAGTACTGAAGACACACAAGGAAAGCTTAATTTTTTCCTTATTTTGGTCAAGGTTTAATTCTTATATAAAACCTTTAGAAAAACTAATTTCAGCTGAAGAAAGAAGAAACTTTTCTAAGAGCTAAGGCATTATTTCACACAGATACAAAATTTGTCCATTTATATAAAATCAGTGACCTTCATATAATTTTGAAACATATACTCAATAAAACCTTGAGCAATCACTAAATATTTATATTGAAAAGCAATAAAATCCCAGTAAATACTATCCTGTTACATAAGAATTATATAAAAACATGGACGATCACATAATTTTTACTAGTATTACTTACTACTAGCTTTAATTCTGGATATGAATGATCAGTCAGTTGCAGATTTGAGCAAATAAGCATATCCAAAGTATTCAAAATTGAAAAAATAATGAGAATATTCAAAAATTATGCATGCCAAATAAGTTGAGAAAGAGGAAAATGTAGAAACATTAAACAATGTTTGCCAATTAGCTGTCAAAGAATAAGAAAAACATTAATCTAAATACTTAAAAGCTACAAAATAACTTTGAGAAAGGTATGAAACTGAACCAACCTTGTCAAAACAAACGAGATTCAGCTGTCCACAGATATTTATCCTTTGGGGACTGATAGAGAAAATACCGATTTTCTTCAATCTTTCTTGGGCATACACAATACCAACAGTCATTGCAGCAGGAAGTGCAGGGGGCACAGTAATTGTAATGATATCAAGAGACTCGACAATTATTTCCTTCACACCTACCTATAATTTACACAAAAATGAATGTCAAACAAACCCCAATATTAAGTAAGTACTAACGTGGGTGTTTCTTCAGTAAAAATCTATAACAATTTCACATAGAATGAAAGGATGCCTATATACACCTATTAGCCATTTATAATTTTTTCCCTTCAGAGATTCTGCAAGATAGAAAGGTTAAGGAATTCTCAATAGATTGTGAAACGACAGCTATTTTCAAAAGAAACCTCTCATTTTAATAGCCCTGCATACTTCATACATGCACCCTTCAAAGTAAATTCAATCTTTGTCTGTCGCTCAGTCTCTACAGAGGGTAGAAGGAACTGACAAGGCCCCTTACAGAAGCCTTCAGTTTAAGTAATCACAAACCATTTTAATACTGTACACTCTATCCCAGAGGCAAAAAAAAGAAAAACTAAGGCTCTTGGTGGGTATACAGTTTTTTCATTTTCCTTAGTTTTTTAAGTCACAAGAGAGCAAGTAAAAGACCTCTGAAATCAGAGCTATCCGAAAGAACTTTCTGCAATGACTAGAATGTTCTATATTTGCACTAACATGATAGCTACCAGACACCATGCGGCTTTTTATAGTTAAATTAACTATTATTAAATTAAATTTAAAATATAGTTCCTCAGTCTCACCAGCCACATTTCAAATCCTCAACAGCCACATATAAACATATACTAAATAATTAGGGATCAAACCCTACTGAAGAGTCCCATGTATGCACCTCATTTAAAACGTTATTGACAATAGTATAGATAAACGCACCTCATTTAAAATGTTATTGACAATAGTATAGATAAACCCAATGGCAGCCACAGCCACAAGACACAGTAGAAACAAACAGGCGTCTCTGTAGAGTTTAAAATCAGTTGGCTTGGGATACAGTATGGAACGAACAAGCTGTCCTTTGGTAGTACTAAATCCTTTAAAAAAATTACAGAGGAAAACAATTATATTTTTACAAGGAAATGAGACGTCTCCCAAAACAGAATCCCTTTTCAAACATTCAATAGGCATCAAATACGTGAAAACATGCCAGAAGAGATTACATAAAACAGGCTTTCTACCTGTTCTAACTACTATGGCTTTGACAAGTTCTCCAGTGTAGAAACGAGTTTGAATAACAGTAGTCCCACAAAACAAGGTGTGTCGTTTATGTGTTTCTGGATTATATAACTCATTTCCCGCTCCTTTTATTTCCACCGAAGGATTTGGCAAATTAGTCTTTGTCACTGGAACACTTTCACCTTAAAAAAAAAAAAAAAAAGATATTTAATTCCCAAGTAAAAAGAAAACATAGAATCAGTATCAAACACACACACAAAAATCTGAAAATGTTAAGTATCTTAACTTATCTTAAAAAATACTTCCATTTTTTACAACTGTTTTATTTCTAATATACCGTACTGTTTACAATAGTTATTAGGAGTATTCATATGTGAATAACATAGCTTAATCAATTAGCTTTTTGTCTACCAATTTCCTCAAGCGGAAATATCAAACCTGATCTCCTACAATAATTTCAAAAAGTGATCCGTGACTCAAAGGTAATACTTGTTTGCATTTGAATGATTGTTTCAAATACTGTAATTTCAAATAAGAATCTGTCTGTTATCCCTAAGAATTGAGTCAGACAGCACACAAAGGAGATGAGAAGATCTACCCTAACCTTTATCACACACGAGAGGAGAGGACAGAAGAACAAGGAGTGTGGAGGGCTCGCTCAAACAATAAGAAACAGCCAAGTTCTTTCTCAAATTTAAATGTAATTCTCTGTAGCACTGAGAGTTCTTGCTTCAGAAGAGGCACGTGTGTAGGGTGTGGCATGTTTTGGGACCAGACTGTAACAGTTTTAAGATGTATTATGTGGGAAATCACTTTCTTGCCAGAGAGACCATGACAATAATAAAAAAAAAAAAATTCATGTAATAAAAGGGATATGAATCTTTAGCTCCAGATTTTGAGTTTCCAAAGAGAAATCATTTTAAAGTCTATTCCCCATTCAAGAAAGATAAAATTTTCTTTCCCGCTTTTTACACTTCAAAAGTAAATATGCCACATTATCTGCAAGCAAATGACTTCTTTCTCTTCCCTTGCTATAAAGCATTTCCTCATATCAAAAGAGTGGCCAGGAACAAATATGTAGCCAACACCAGCCTAGTGATTTAGTACCAGAGCTGGATATGCAGAATTTAGTCTCCTCAAAATAAGAAAAATCTTCAATGTCTGCGACATTCATAAGCTAAAGGATATAAAGAGCCTAGCTAACTTTAAAATAGCTTAACCAGTAACTACTTAATCCTATTAACATTATAGACAATTCACGTGGTATCGTTTTCATGGAGTTTACCTGTTAGCATGCTTTCATTTACAATGCAAGTACCATTAATAAGCACTGCGTCACAAGGCATGACTAGCCCATTTAGTGGAATCACTATGATATCTCCGGGCACGAGGTCTGTGGAAAAGATCTCTCCTGATTCTGAATTTAAAGAAAGAAAAATATGAAAAGAATGTTCTCCAACTTAGAATAAAAACACAGCAAACAAAAAAGCTATCTAGACAACACCTGATCTCAACAATGAGTTAATAATAAAATGGGGTTATAAATACAAACATTCCATAAATGAAGCATTTCCACGTAAGATTATCCCTTAGGCTGACGATGCAGGGTGCTGAAGTGTGTCAGCCAGTTTGTCTCCCAACAGGACTCCATATGGGCACAGGTGATGCCACGTCTCTCCTGACCACACAGTTGGGTACACGGCACTCACTGTAACTGAGTGCAACCGACACTTTTAGCTATCAGCCATCTAAGCATATTCTGTCTGTGTATCTGTCCGTCTCTCACTCCCCCTTGTCCTTTTTCTCTTGTTCCCCAGGTTTAATCCTGTCCCAGAAGTTTGAAGCCAGAGATGTATAACAAGAAAACTACTGTTTATGGTGTTGGTCTGGAATACAAACATTCTTTTCTAAAAAAAGGAAGCAGTAACTTACTAAGCTATGAGGAAACAACCTTTAAAAAATTCTAAACGTATTTATTACATAGTAGGTGTGATATCTTCATCTCGTCTGATCCCATATTTCAAAACCTGACTCTAAAGGTTTAACACCACCTGAAATTCTGTTTGTCTCTAGGTGTGCTAGGAAACAAAACATCAATGCTATGTTAGACTCTACAAAGCAGATAAGGAAAATACAAGGTAAACGGTATGTCTGTCCTAGCACCCCCAATTATCTTCAGCAGCAGCAGAAGCAGCAGAGTGGAAAAGAAACTACACGTCTAACGCCAGGGGGCAGGGACGGCTGATACAGCTGGAGCAGGAAGGGACGAAGAAGCACAGAGAAGGAAGCAACGAGTGAGGCCAAACTGGGTTTATATGGAATGTACTCTACTAAGCCAAAGGAATGGGGACTGATGTGGTATTCTGAGAAATTCTAATAAATCACAGTGGCTACTGCCTCCAAGGCCCATGAGGCAGTGCTGCCTCGTTCCTCTTTTTACCCTTTGTTTTTCCTCTTTGACATTTCACCAGACAAACTAACATATCCAAAACATTACCCTTCCCTATAACCTTGCTTCTCCTCCAGTGTTTCCTATTGAATTAAAAGTTTTTTTTAATGTCCACTCTCTGACAATGTCACTCTAGCCTGACACTCGCTGTCACCTCGCATTCAATCAATCACCAAGTCCTCTCAACACCCACATTTGAGCATCTTTCAAACCCATCTTATTTTTCTCCATCTCCACAACTCCCACATTGATCTAGGCCATGCCTATAGTGTTGTTGTTGTTAGGCGCCACCGAGTCACTTCCAACTCCTGCAACCCTATGCACAACAGAACAAAACACTGCCCGGTACTGTGCCATCCTCACAATCACTGCTATGCTTGAGTCCATAGTTGTAGCCACTGCGTCAATCCATCTCAAAGATGGGGTCTTCCTCTCTTTCACTGACCCTCACTTTACCTAGCATGATGTCCTTCTTCATGGACCGGCCCCTCCTGATAAACATGTCTGTCATAGATTGAATTGTGTCCCCCCAAAACGTGTCAACTTGGCTAGGTCATGATTCCCAGTATCGTATGATTGCCTACCATCCTGTCACCTGATGCGATTTCCCTGTGTGTTGTGAATCCTATCACTATGATGTAATGAGATGGATTAGTGGCAGTTATATTGCTGAGATCTATAAGATTAGATAGTGTCTTAAGCCAGACTCTTCTGAGATATAAGCGAGAGAAGTGAGCAGAGACAGAGGGCCCTTATACGACCAAGGAAGCAGTGCCAGGAGCAGAGTGTGTCCCTGAGACCTGAGGTTGCCGTGTGGAGAAGTTCGTAGACAAAGACTGATAACAAGGACCTTCCTCCAGAGCCTACAGAGACAGAAAGCCTTCCCCTGGAGCTGACACCCTGAATTTGGACTTGTAGCCTACTGGACTATGAGAGAATAAATTTCTCTTTGTTGAAGCCATCCACTTGGGTATTTCTGTTATAGCAGCACTAGATGACTAAGACATGTCCAAAGTACATAAGACAAAGTCTTGCCACACTTGCTTCTAAGGAGCGTTCTGGCTGTTCTTCTTCCAAGACAGATCTGTTTGTTCTTCTGGCAGTCCACGGTATTTTCAATATTCTCTGCCAACACGTTAACTCAAAGCCAGCAATTTTTCTTCGGTTTTCCTTAATCAGTG
Source organism: Loxodonta africana (assembly GCF_030014295.1). Lineage (NCBI taxonomy): Eukaryota > Metazoa > Chordata > Mammalia > Proboscidea > Elephantidae > Loxodonta > Loxodonta africana. Next base: position 20,460,731 of record NC_087342.1, on the reverse strand, counting down.
TTCAGCTTTTGCATGCATATGAGGCAGTTGAAAACAACATGGCTTCCGTCAGGCCCACCTTAGTCCTCTTTGCTTTTTAACACTTTAAGGAGGTCTTCTGCACATTTGCCCAATGCAATATATTGATTTCTTGACTGCTGCTTCCATGGGGATTGATTGTGGATCCGAGTACAATGAAATCCCTGACAACCTCAATGTTTGTTTATCATAATATTGCTTATGGGTCCAGCTGTGAGGATTTTTGTTTTCTTTATGTTAAGGTACAATCCATACTGAAGGTTGTGGTCTTTGATTTTCATCAGTAAGTGCTTCAAGTCCTCTTCATTTTCCACAAGCAAGGCTGTGTCTCATCTGCATACCACAGGTTATTAATCAGTCCAGCTTTTCAGACTGTTTGGTCAGCATACAAATTTAATAAATATGGTGAAAGGATACAACCCCAACATATACCTCTCCTGATTTTAAACCACACAGTATCCCCTTGTTCTCTCCAAACAACTGCCTCTTGGTATATATGTACAAGTTCCTAATGAGTACAATTAGGTGTTCTGAAAGTCCCATTCTTCGAAAATGTTATCCACAATTTGTTATGATCCACACAGTCAAAGGTCTTCGCATAGTCAATAAAACATAGATAAGCATCTTTCTGGTATTCTCTGCTTTCAGCCAAGATCCACCTGACATCAGCTATCCCTCATTCCACATCCTCTTGAATTTGGCTCGAATTTTTTGCAGTTCCCTGTCGATGTACTGCTGCAACCACTTTTGTATTATCTTCAGCAAAATTTTACTTGCATATGATACTAATGATACCGTTCAATATTTTCCACATTCTGTTGGATTGCCATTAAAAAAAAAAAACCAGACCTACTGCCATCGAGTCGATTCCGACTCATAGTGACCCTAAAGGACAGAGTAGAAACTGCCCCCATAGGGTTTCCAAGGAGTGCCTGGTGGATTCAAACTGCTGACCTTTTGGTTAGCAGCTGTAGCTCTTCACCACTGTGTCACCAGGGTTTCCCACCTTTCTTTAGGTATACACAAACATGGATCTCTTTCAGCTGTCTTCAAAATTTCTTGGAACAGATGAGTGAGCACTTCCAGCGCTGCATCCATCTGCTGAAACATCTCAGCTGGTATTCCGTCAATTCCCGAAGCCTTGCTTTTCGCCAATGCCTTCAGTGTAGCTTGAACTTCTTCCTTCAATACTATCAGTTCTTGATCATATGCTACCTCCTGAAATGGTTTATCATCGACCAATTCTTTTTGGTATAGTGACTCTGCGTATTCCTTCCACATTCTTTTTGATGGTTCCTGCGTTGTTCAGTATTTTGCCCAGAGAATCCTTCAATACTGCAACTCGAGGCTTGAATTTTCTTCAGTTCTTTCAGCTTAAGAAATACCAAGTGCATTCTTTTCTTTTAGTTTTCTAACTCCAGGTCTTTGAATACTTTATTATAATACTTTACTTTGTCTTCTTGAGCCGCCCTTTGAAATCTTCTGTTCAGCCCTTTTACTTCATTATCTCTTCCATTTGCTTTAGCTACTCTATGTTCAAAAGCAAGTTTCAGAGTCTCTTCTGACATCTACTTTGGTCTTTTCTTTCTTCACCTTTTTAATGACCTTTTCCTTTGTTCATGTATGATATCCTTGATGTCATTCCACAGCTCTCCCGGTCTTTGGTCATTAATGTTCAATGTATCAAATCTATTCTTGAGATGGTCTCTAAATTCAGGTGGGATATACTCAAAGTCGTATTTTGGCTCTTATGGTCTTGTTTTAATTTTCTTCAGCCTCAATTTGAACTTGCATATAAGCAACTGGTGGTCTGTTCCACAGTCAGCCCCTGGCCTTGTTCTGACAGATGATCTCGAGCTTCTCCATCATCTTTTTCCACAGATGTAGTTGATCTGGTTCCTGTGTATTCCATCCAGCAAGGTCCACATGTATAGTCAACATTTATATTGTTAAAAAAAGGTATTCGCAATGAATAAGTCATCGGTCTTGCAAAATTCTATCATGTGATCTCCAGCATCCTTTCTGTCACCAAGGCCATATTTTCCAACTACCGATCTTTCATCTTTGTTTCCAACTTTCACATTCCAATCACCAGTAATTATCAATGAATCTTGACTGCATGTTTGATCAAAGCTTTGCTCCATCCACGTCATTAAGGTCAACTTTACTTTGAGGAGGCAGCTCTTCCCCAGTTTTGTTTTGAGTGCCTTCCAATCTGAGGGGCTCATCTTCTGGCACTGTATCAGACAATGTCCCACAGCTATTCCTAAGGTGTTCCCTGGCCAATTTTTCAGAAGTAAACCACCAAATCAATCCCATTTCCTAGTCTGTCTTAGTCTTGAAGATCCACTGAAATCTGTCCACCATGGCTGACCCTGCTGGTATTTGATATACCGGTGAAATAGCTTCCAGCATTACAGTAAAGCTAAGCCACTACAGTACGACAAACTGACAGGCAAGTGGCGGACTGTTGTATTACTCCTTTCTACACCAGTCTGAACACGGCAACCAGAATGATCTTTTCAAAAAGGCAAATATGGTATCATTCCCCTGCTTAAAACCCTTTAATGGCTTCCCATTGCCTTCCGAATTGTGTCCAAATTTCTTAATGTGTCTCAGAAGGCCTTCCATCATATAGTTGCTGTATATGCCACACTGAATTTCGTTCAGTTATTCCAATGACTGTGCTCTAATTTCCAGGTCTTTGGGCACTTAAAGCACTCTTTTTCTCCTCTCTGACCCCCACCTTACCATCTCTCACTTATCTCTTATCTGGCTAAGTCAAAGAGTCACTACTTCAAAACACCTCATCAAGCAGCCCTATCCTTGCAGCTCCTGTCTGGAGACAAGATGAGAAGGCAGAAAGGGACAGCAGCTGGTTGAAGAGAATGGGAAATCTGGGGTGGAAATGAGGAGTGTGCTGTCACCTTATAAGGAGAGCAACTAGGGTCACATAACGATGTGTGTATAATTTTTGTATGAGAAACTAACGTGAGCTGTAAACTTTCACCTAAAGCATAATAATAATAAAAAAAAAGTGTAAGGATTCTTTGAGCTGTTCAATAAACATTTGCAGCGTATATGCCCACCCAAAAAAAAAAAAGAAAAAGAAGCCCCATCCTTGATACCATTTACCCTACAGTAAATAGGCTCTCCCTGCCGTAGAAGTTCTGTGACCTCTCCTTATCATATCATTTGCCACACTTTATTGGTACTGTTTATCATCTGTCTCTCCAACTACACTAAAGCTCAAATAAAGCATAGATTATGTCTGTCTTGGTAACCACTACATCCCCAGGGTCCACCATAGTAACTACCACACTGTAGAATATGGAAAATACAATTATTATATTAATGAACCTAGTACAAACTCAGAGATGAGTCAAACCCAAACATTTCTATTTCTTAAAAAAAAAAAAAAAATGGTTATTGTCACACAATTATACACATAAAAATGGTTGAAATGGAAAATATTCTGCATATGTATTTTTCTACAATAAAAAAACAAATCATATATGTAGAATACATTGGGTTTACCTTACACATTAGCACTTAGTGGATATCTGTCTTGGTTTATTCTTGTGACAGTCACCTGAAGCCCTTACCTTCATTTACTCTGCAAACTGTAACTCTCACAATACTGTGGGCTGCCACCATATCATGCAACGTAACATAATGCTGAAAGAGGAAAAAGAAAGCAAGCTAGCAAATATGAACCCACTCTTGGCAAATATGAGCCAAGCTATTTTTAAAAAGCAGGGATGCTATAAAATAAGTTAACACAACAAATGGACATTGCTTAGCCTTTATAAAATACTGAGTCACCGTTTCAACAAAGCACTGTTTTAGCTCAAAACCACACGAGCAGCACTTTAATGCGACATCCCTAACAAGAGAACCAGTCCACCAGTATTCTAACTGAGATAAGCAATCACAGATGCTGACGGCCCCCCAAGCAGTCAAGTGGTGGGCTGACTCCAAAATGCATCTGCCTTCCCCTAACCTCAAAAAGAAAAAACAAAAGGGGAGGGAGAGGACATGAAGAGAAAAGAGTACATATTCGTATAACAAAATAATAATAGCTGGTATTTATTGAGTACTTGCTTTGTACTAAACACTATTCTACACACCTTACATGTGCTACAAAATGCAAATACATAGTTGTGAAATCCATAATAAATTGGACATACCTTTCTGATGGAATATAGTGAGCTTACAATTGACAGTACAGACATAACCACAATGGCTACAGCATAGTAATAGTACTCATTGGTGCACCACAGAATAACACTGAACAGCTGGAAAATGTAAAATGGATTGAGAACCTAAAAAACAAGATTTTAAGCCAAATTGAACGAGATATTTGTAACAGTGCAGATTCCTCCATTTTTCATCTAAGAAGAGATCAAGAAGACAGTTAGGGAACAAGCTCTATAGTATCTATAGTATAGTACAGTATAGTACAGTACAGTATAGTATACTATCTATAGTATCCTAGGGCAGTATTTTAGCATAGTTCTTGTTTACCATTACAGTACTAAAAAAAAAGAAAAAGAAACCAAATCCATTGCCCTTGGGTTGATTTAGACTCATAGCAACCCTATAGGACAAACAGAACTGCCTCCAAGGGGTTTCTAAGGAGCGGCTGGTGGATTAGAAGTGCCAACCTTCTGGTTAGCAGTCAAACATTTAACTACTTCGCCACCAGGGCCCCATTACACTACTAGACTCTGGCTAAACAAATAAGCTTAATTTGAATTATTTGCATCCAGATTCGTACCAAACTCAAATATAGATTCAGCTAGAAACAGATAAATCTTATCAATTGAGCTATTCTACATTCTGCTTTAGCAATAAAGTACATTTACTTTCAAGAATTACTGTGCTCTGAGTTGCTAAAAGATAAACAGCTTATAATCAAATGGAACAAATGTTTACTTAATATGAACAAATTTACTTCTAAGTTAAAGGCCCACTGGACCCCAAAGGGAAGACAAATACATGATAATGGGTTACACTGTTTTGCCTTCTCTAAGGAAAATATGAGGCTTAACCCCCAATAAAGAGACATTGGAAAATCTTGGCAATGGACTTCGCTTACCCAAATTTTTTGGTATTTTACCCAATGTCTTAAAATTGGTGCTTCTGTGCTTTTCAAAGTACTTTCACACGTATATACTCACTTTTTACCTCAGAACCAAATGAGATAATTAGAAAAGAGTGATTCTAATCTTATAAAGGAACAGCAAACAGAAAGCTTTTCTAAAGGTCAAAGTTACTGACAGTACATTACACTACATTATACCATGTCCTTAAGCAACACTACGAGGCCACTTTCAGGAACAATATTATTTCTACTAAAAGTACAACTAACTCTTATCTTTAGCAAAAAAAAAAAAAAAAAGTTAGAAGACTGGCTAGGCTAATTGTTCTGCTGGGCAAAGTCACTTGCTCCCCTTCTTTAGATGTCCAGAATTCTTCACTAGTGCCATTTCTATGGCACTTCAAATTGAACATGTTTTCCTCCCAGACTAGAAGTCCAAGCTCCTCAAAGTCAATCATCATGTCATTATTTTAAATTCTAACATTCTGGTACAATGCTTGGTCTTTAATAGTGTGCCACAAAATACCACGTGAAGAAGAAAACATGGGAAGTTGTTAAAAAAAAAAAAAAAGGTTTATACAGCTGTGCAATTGGGCGAGATTTATACGTACAACTTCTTGAGAGTTAAAGAAAAAAAGATAATAAAAGCAAAAAAATTGGGCAAAACAAAAAGGTAATTCATGCCAAAAAAATTCTCTACCAGAGTTACTACCTTTACCTTCCAAGTGAGAAAAAAAAGAAGTTAAGAAACAGAAAACTGACGACGTCATCTCATTACTTAAGTCATGGCTCTTTCCAAATGGATAGAAATATTGATTACAAGTGCTGAGTTACATACTATAGTCTTACCTCCTTAATTAGAAGCTTAAAAACAGAAGGCACTTTCACACGAATTTCATTTACTCCATAAAGCAACTTTCTACAGCAGGAAAATATAATAAAATTATAGTATATTACATATTAACAGTATATCTTAGGGAAAGCATTATAGTAGGTAAAGCTCAAACCACAAACTGCTTTTGTATCTGGAATTTAAACAGTCATGTTTCTAAATACTTGTCTTCTACAATTCGCATTCTCTACCTGCAGTATTGAAATCAGAGGTATCAATCTGGAGCTTATAACTGTACTGTTATTTTATTTCATCCTGTCTCATATCTTTTCGTGTGACTATTACAGGTCTATAATAACTTTGGGAACAAAAGGTTCTCTTCTCCCTACTGGAACACAAGAGTTCTCAACGATTTTGAATTGAAATGAATTACTGAAAAGACTAAGTTTGAGTGTGTACTATTTTTCTAATAAGACCGTACTAAGAGTGTTTATTTCAAAATACTGTACATTTTTTAGAAAAAATGCTTAAATCCTTTTATAATTTTTAATTCCTTGTGTTAGAACAGTAATTCTTGCCTTTTACGAACTGTAAGTCTGAGTGAGTGAATTTTTTATGTACTCTTTGAAAGAACATGCTACAGAAGTACAAAATTTCTGATTTAATTTGAAGATGATGGTTATCTTTAAAATGTGTAACACAGTGGTATATTTTTATGCTTTAGCAAAGAGTAACACTACAAAAAGGTTAAGTCCTCTGATTTACAAATTTCTACTGTGGTAAATTTCGGTTCATGCTTACAATTCCCAACAGTATATTTCAGAAAATCTTAAGAGGCTATCGATTATAAGACATATCATTATTTTATGTACCATCAAGAAAGAGAAACACTGTCAATTAAAGGACAACACTCCATCAACTATGTGACACATTCCAATTTCAGAGATGTTAAATGTGGGAAAATGTATACCTTGGAATTGATGAAATTTATCTTCAGGAATATCAACTTCAAAATATCAGCTTCAACATTTTTATAATTCTTAAACTGAGAGACAGGCTTCCCCAAGTAATACATCAACAAGTTCTCAAATACCACGTCTATAATATTTAAACACCCATCAAGATGTACAACCACATGGTAAAAGCGTGGACTACAGATGCTACTGTATTCAGGAATTTTGATAACAGATCTAACTTTAGTTGGGTAAAAATTACCTGTAGGCATGCGTCCCCTTTGTCAGTCCTGCACTATGCTTTTCATGAATTGATGTAAAAGAAACACCTTCATCCAGTCCCCTAAATAAATCCAAAATTTTACTTTAAACTAAGTTTAAAACATCCCAATTTCTTAATGCTTCACTTTTTCTATATGCCTCATTTCTATAAGCATGATTTCCTTACAAACAGAAACCCTTAACAAAAATTTAGAGATAACGAATCAGAATTTTCAAATTGCCAATTTCTAAAATAAACAATAATGAAAGGTTTAACTCTCCAACAACTTCTAAGTTATCCAATAGATTTATACTATGGAAAAAAAAAAAATTTTTTTTTTTTTTTTTAAGATAGCTCTGAACACTCAAGTTTATATACTAATGTTATGATCCTCTCTCAAGGTTTTGTCAAAGCTGTTAAGACCTAATAAACTAATACAATGAAAGGTAAAGCATAACTAGAGAATTCCAATATAAAGACAAAAAAACTTTTACTTCCTACAGCTTCCCTTTTTCAATTTTAAGTTCCAAACTAAGAAACGCTTTTCATTACTTTTTCTTTCAATTTCACAAAAACATCAATGCAAACCATTCCCTGATCTAATGCAAAGATCATACTGAGGTCAAAAGTACCAACAGGCAGTGTCTAAAATCTAACAATTCTTAAAGAATTCATTAATGTATTTATCTTTCAAAAAAATGGCTTATGTTTGTTTTAATGAGACACTAATCATGGAACTCTTAAGCAAAGAGAACCTGATATGTCATTCAGGTCTAATCCTTTTCCACTCTGACAGGAAAGCTAAGTTCCATAATTAACTGGATAATTTTATTAATCTGATAATCATAAATTTTACAAGTTTCTATGGCTGGCAAAGGCCGCATAGCAACTGTGTTTGACATATTTTTCCCACTAAGGTTGGTGATTTCTCCAGAAGGTATCAGCGATCAGCTCCAAGTCATTTTTTTTAAAACAAAATGGCAGCTCTTTGGCAGTTTTCTTTAGTCAATGGTTCTTAAACAGGAATCATTTTCAGAACTTGGCATTTGGAAACGCCCAGCCCCATTCCAGAATATTCCAGTTCTTTAGTATGTCTGAGGAAGAACCCAGTCATGAATATTTTAAATGTTCATAAGGTGATTTTTTTTACTGCTAGTGTTAAGAATGACTTCATCATTCTAAAGCAGTGATACTTAATGAATGACTGTTTAATTACTTAACAAAAGCAATAAATTGAATTCTATTTAGTATATATGTAGCTTGAACCCTCCACCAAATAAATTACTTCAATTTGGTTTACCCAAAGGCCTGATACTTTGACAATGTCCCATCTTTATCCACATAGTAAAGTTAAGTTTCGGCTCGTCTATTACTCCATCCCTCAAGCACAACTGGATGGAACTGTCAGCAAATTTGGAGGTGATAATTCAGATACTCTGACTTAAAATATAAGCTACAAAGTGTACTCAAAATTCACTTTGAGGTGAAGCCTCAAAGGGAAAAGAACTCAGACTCACAGAACGTAGATATAATGTAATTTTGGAATCATGCTGCTTCTAACTTTTTGTGCAAATATCTGCCAAAGTACAAGCTGCAGCTAGGATTTATTTTTACAATGGTTAATGAGTCTTCATGGAGTTGTTAATAACCAAATAAAGCCTATGTAGTAAAAACCTCTTTAACTTTATACGATCCTAGAATGAACCATTTTCTATCTTAAACATTTAAGAAGTTATAATATAATCCAAATGAAAGAGAAATACTTACTTTAAGAAATCAAAATTGTGAAGGGTATCATTCCAGAAATACTTTATGCTATGGTGGGTGAAATAACGAATCTGTAGAGCATAAACAAATGTTATGTCAAAACGCACATCATCGCTTGTTAACAGCTAAATTTACAAACACAAATTTACCATATGACGACAATATACTAAAACTACAGTGATTACATGTGACACGTAATCTGTTTTTTCCAGTAACATCTAAGCTGTGCTCTATATGGTATATATCAATCATAGCTGAAAGCACAAAATTATCAGATATGCATTCTGGTTTTTAAAGAAACTTTGATGCTAAGATCACAATACCTGTTGTGACTGACTCTGTGAATGTTTGTTCATCTCATGCCGGTTCTCTTCAGCTGGATTCTCGATTAAACCAACAGCATGGCCGATTGAAACTTTATTTGCTAGAGATTTTGGACTTGAAAATGGATTAGTTTCCACAGAAAGAAAGCGAATTTTTGCACAAAACCATTTTCTGAATTCATCCTTAGAGAAGAGAAAGGGAGAGTGATAAAGGAAACAGTCAATGATATGTGTCACATGACTTCCTGTACTTTTAATTACTTTGCATGATACCATTTAAAAACCAAACCCAGTGCCGTAGAGTCAATTCTGACTCATAATGATCCTGTAGGACAGGGCAGAACTGCCCCATAGAGTTTCCAAGGAGCGCCTGGCGGATTTGAACTGCTGACCTTTGGGTTAGCAGCCGTAGCACTTAACCACTTACGTCTAATTTGGAAAGCATCACTTCCTACTCATTAAGTGGAGAAGCACCTCAGGAAGATGCATAAATTCACCATGAAATGCTTTCCACTGCTCATCACCCTGGGACATGCCTCACCGAAGGACACATCAACGTTTTATGAAAGATCATGAGTAATTCTTTTATTTATCCATCTATATACTGAGAATAGATATTAAAACCTCCTATAAAGTGTCCTTAATTAGGATAAAAAATAAATAAAACTGGGATGCAGCCGCATCACAGAGTAGAAAGGCACTGGCCTAGTAAATGAAAGAGCTGGGTTACAGTCATAACTGGCCAGTGACCTTAACAGGCAAGCATCGAATCTCTCAGGGCTTCAAAAGCTATAAAAGGAGGGGGGTGGATCTGATCACCTTTAAAGTTTCTTCAGTGCTAATTACATTCACTCCAAACGCTCCAAATTCATTGAGGTGATGCCTCAAAGGGAAAAGAAGTCAGACTCAGAGTAGATACACATACACACAGATGCTTTAGAAATACTACAACTAGTATTCTGCATTATATCCTTGTATATATTTGTTCCCTTTGTATGTTATTTTGAACAAAGTTCACAAAATGGCATGACTTTACTCCTCAAGTAATCAGCTGTGAGTACATGCACAAACTTACAGTAGTCCTTAGCAGCACCACTTCACAGTCTTTAATGGCAGCTCTAATACAGGTCGCTTTCACCCGCCACTCAGGCATCCAGTAGAGAAGAAGGAGGAGAAAGCCGCCAGTGCAAACCACTCCCAGAGAAACTATGGCAAGCTTCCAGCGACACAGATTGTAACCATAAATTTCCTAGATAAACGCAAACAGTGATCACGTGATTAAATATCAGTGGATATGGCAGATAAAGAAATTCCAAAGTTCTTTGTTTTCCAGATGGGTGTCACTTAATAAATATGACCTCTTTTTGTCTTGATCCATAAACTGCAAATATTTTCCCAGTCCATAATTTACCTTTAAATTTTGTTTCTGGTAAATCTGACGTCAAATTTATATTTTTTAAGGTGTGAAATGTATTGATATTTACTCTTTATGGTTTTACATTTGATGTTATTTTGTTCTTTCCTACTGACATAGTATATTAGATTCAATGTATTTTTTCTCAAGCTTTTGTAGTTTCCTTTTTCTAATTATCTTTTTAATTTCTTCCACCATTTATCTTGTCATAAGGCAGGATTTTTTAAAATAAACTTTAAAAGTTGCAAAGACATTACAGAGTTTCCATATACTCTTCACCCAGCTTTCCCCTAATGTTCACACCTCACTTAACTACGATACACTTGTCAAAACCAAGAGGTTAACAGCAGTACAGTAACTAAGCTCAGACTTTATTTCTCTCCAGGATATAATCCAGAATACCATACTGCATCTAGATGAGCTGGGTTTCACTTTATTGTTTTATTCTAAGCGATAAGCTAATTGTTCCAACACTGCTGTGATTGGTCAGTGTGACCTACTAACCCAAGTTATTTCAGTTATTTTGATTACCCCCATCAAGGTCGCCAGAGTTGGCAAATAAAACTACAGGATGTCTAGTTAAATTTGAGTTTCCAAAAAACAAAGACTAATTTTTTAGTGTAAGTACATCCCATGCAATATTTGGGGTACACTTATACTTAAAAAAGTATTCCTTGTTATCTGATTTTCAAATTCAACAGAGCATTTTATGCTGTACCTGACTATTCTTTTTCCTCCCCTGCAACAGCTGAGAAATTGCTTTTTTTTTAAACTTTTTTTTTTTATCATGCTGATTTTGAACTTTTTTATATATTGAAATTAGAAATCTGAAATTCAGGATTATATTTAAGTGTTAGCTAATGTAACTTCTCCAGAAGAACTTAAATCATTAAATGAAAAAACATACTTCTTTCTCTTAAGTAAAAAGAAATTATAATACAACCAACAAATAGAGCTGTTACTTAACCCGAATGCAAAAAACAGTCAGGATAAGCTGAACAAGCCATGCCTTTTAAAATTCCAGGAAGGCCTCAATAAGGATGATTTGGCTGCTGTTTTTGTTTTTGTTTTTAATTGTACTTTTCTACTCCCTAGAACAAGAAGCCGGGTGGCGCAAGTGTTCCACTACTAACTGAAAGGTGGGTAGGTCTAACCCACCAGCGGCTCTGTGGGAGAAAAGACCTGGTGATCTGCTGCCATAAAGATTACAGGCCAGGAAACTCTATGGAGCAGTTCTATTCTGTCAGATGGGGTCTCTATGAGTCAAAATTGACTCAATGGCACATAATGACAACAAGTCTCTAGAATAATAAACTGCAAAGGTAAATTCTTCACATTTCACAAGTAAATTACAAAAAGCTGGTTACCATCTCATCTTCCTGACCCTCGTTGATAGTCTTCCTTTCTTCTTTGTCCATATCTACAGTGGTTTGAGATGTTTTGTGCTTCAGAACAAGTCAAGATAACTGAGAGGAAAAAAAGGAAACAAATGTTAGGGAGCTATTTTGTACATCAGCAGGCTACATAACTTCATTCTCTCATCAGTTGTCTATTATACCATCAAAGCATTCCTTTAAAATATTTTGGTTACATCTGAATTCACCCAAAGCAATGATGAACACTTGCTGATGGGAAATTTCATGCTATGATACATATGTCAAAGAAATAAAGTTTAACTGTTAAGTAGGCACTAATTTATGCCAATTCTTAAGGAGCCCTGGTGGTACAGTGGTTAAGCACTCAGCTGCTAACTGAAAGGTCAGCAGTTTAAAGCCACCAGCCGCCCTGAGGGAGAAGATGTGGTAGTCCATTTCTGTAAAGATTACAGCCTTGGAAAGCCTATGGGGCAGTGACTCTGTCCTATAAGGTTGCTATGAGTCAGAATCGACTCAATGGCAACAGGTTTATCAGTCCTTGAACCTGCATTACTTACTATCACAATGCTTGGCATGTTTTGTTAATTAACTTACAATAGCAACAGTATTAATACAGAACGATTTAAATTTTGAGAAAAACTACTACTATATCTTCCTTTTTTAATTCCCCAGATTCAGGTAAGTAGCCTAGTTTAAACATCTTGAGCTAAAGGTGCTTCATACAACTCCATGTATCCCTTAAAATATAAAGAGGAGGTGACGCATCAGCAGCGAAGCTCAGCCAGAGACCTCACCAGGACTATGAGATTAATGATCCAACAAATATCGACCGAGCGCCTGTTACATAAACGGCAAGCGCTGGGCAAGAGCCAATCCCTGTGCCAGGCATTCCCCTCCTGGAGACCACTCAACTGACTTCCCCGTTTTGATTCCAACTCCACTAAGCAACCTCCGAGTTGTTTCTGACTACCCATGAACTTTGTCTAGGAAGAAAATTCACTGAGCCCACTGACATACTTTTTTTTTAAAAAATTCAATTTCAAATATTAGACATTCAGCCAGATGTTAAAGAGATGTGCAAAGTAAAACAATGCTAGTTCTCTTGGTATTTTTTGGTTTTGGAATTTTTTTTTCCCATAAAAATGTTACTTGACTACCATGTAACCAGTTTTTTTTTTGTTTTGTTTTAATGACTTAATACTTTATTAATACTTAAAAATACTGAATGAATACTGAAAAAATAATCAGTATTTTTAGATACAACCCACATAAACCAAAGCTCCGAGTCCACAATAACTGTCCACGGGATGTAAAAGGGCTCTGAGGCCAAAAAGTTCGAGAGCCACTGCTTTAGCCTCTGCTGACCTCTGCAGAACACAGCAGGACTGCCACCCCCTCCCTCCAGGTTCCAGACTTCTATTCATCTACCCGGTGCGTGGCACAGGCCTGACAAATGGAAGACAAGTAAAAGATACCTGCCGAATGAATGACGTGACAAAGAATTTATGCCACGATAGCAATCGTTATTTAATGTTTTCATGACACAAATTAAGAGCCAAGTGAAAACCGACAGCAGGATTTTAAACTAAACCTCTACGTAAGACTGTTTAAATCTCTTGATGTTATGCCATCAACGAAATAACCAGTAAAAATGTTGGGGCTTTTCAACATCTTGGAAAAGGAGACCTTAGAGGTATCTGACCCAACTTCTCCAAAACAAGACACACTGCCACACAAAACCCTTTGGGAAATTTAGTAACAATTTCTTCTTGATTCTTCCAGAATTTATCTTTTTGGTCTTTCTTCTTGGTCTAGGATGGTGTTACAGACCTGAAGCATACCACTGGAGTCCATCCACCATGGTAACACTTATCCATCAAATCAATACAACTTGAGCTGGCAGTTACTCTCCAGGGCTGTGCCTGTTGCTACAGACTATGAGGAAAATGAGTAAGCCCAACCTCTTCCCCAGTAGAAAAGGTTAGTTGCTACTGCCTGAATGCTGCAAGCTATAGAGTCCACCCTGGGAATAAATATGTACATGGCTACCTTCAAGGGTTAAGGCAAAGCCCTAGGACTGGCCAACTAAAGACTACCAGCCTGAGGTTCTTAGCCTTTTGTGTCTAACTTTTCCTCAAGGTCTGGACTGAATCTCAGGATCACCACTCAGGATTACTTCATCTGGGTCATTTTTTTAACAACCAAACACATATAATTCTGGTCCCCGTTTCCCGTCACCACCAACGAAAACACAAGCTTCTTAAGGAGAGGAAGTCAAATTCTTATATGAAGAGACTTCCACTTCCAAACAAGATTGAATAATAGGGAAAAGATGTGCACTTCTGCCTGAAACAACTTAAGAAAACAAAGCGGGGGGGGGGGGAGGAGTATACAAAACAATGGTTTTCAAGGAATTAGACATCAGGCAACAAAGGACACTGATCCCTGAGAGATGGGAAGCAAACAACTGAGCCCCACAATTGTCCCAGCTTACTGTCTGAAGAGACTTTCCAGGTCACAGCACAAGGACAGAAGCCCAGCCAGTCTCCCTGAGTTAGGGAGATGAAGCTGGAAGTCTGTTGAGGCACCAAAGTGACTAGGTTCCAGGAGTGTATTACCAGCGAAGAGAGATCTGTACAGAAAAAGAACATCAAAGATCGGCAAGAGGGCCTCCCTCAAGTCTTCAGCTGAGTACTAATCAGCGCATGAAACTACATCAAGAACCACCAGAAAAAAATAGGGGGAAAAATCAGGGCTCAAACAAGGGGAGGAAGAATGTTTGTCCCCGGCAACCAGAGTGGAAAACTTCATCAATCCCAAAGTATTGGGAAAAGTACTCAGAAGGGTTTCTCTTCAACAGTGGGATAAAATTTGCACTAAACTAAAAACTGCTTTGGTCCTGTCTAACAAAACTTAAAAACAAGACCGGAAAGAACCAAAATGTTTCCAAGTAACTTAACTCCTTCACAGGAAAGTTCAAAGATAGGTACAGGAATACAAAAATATCCAGTACCTAACAAGATAAAAGTCATAATGTCTAACATCTAATTAAAACTTAACAGGTCCATCCAACAGTCTCTTCAACAAATGGTGCTGAGACAAGTGGAACACCACAAGCAAAAAAGAATGAAGTTAGATCCATACCTCACACCATATACAAAAATTAATTCCAAATGGACCAAAGATCTAAACATAAGAACCAAAACCATAAAACTCTTAGAATAAAACATGGGAGTAATGCTTTGGGACCTAGTTTTTACAATGAATTCTTAGATATGACACCAAAAGCATGAGAAACAACAAAAGCGGTAAATTGGATTTCATTAAAATTAAGAACTTTTATGCATCAAAGGACTTTACCAGCAATGCAAAGAGATAACCTCACAGATTGGAAGAAAATATTTGGGAACCATATACCTGATAAGGGTTTAATATCCAGAATATTTCAACAACTCCTACAACTTAACAACAAAAAAAAGTCCAGTTTTTAAAAATGGACAAAGAACTTGAACACACATTTCAGTAAAGAAGAGATACAATGGCCAATAAGCTCATGAAAAGATGTTCAATGTCATTAACCCAACCCAGTTTACAGCAACAGGTTTTTTTTTTAATGTCATTAGAGAAACGCAAATCAAAAGCATCCCCACTAAGATGGCTAAGATTAAAAAAAAAAAATGTTAGTGAGAATTTGGAGAAACTGGAATTTCACTGCTAGTAGGAATGCAAATTGGTATAGAAAATTGGTACAGCTACTGTGAAAAACAGTATGGTGGTTCCTCAAAAAGTTAAAACACAGACCCACACGACCCAGCAATTGCACTCTTATATACCCGAAAGAACTGAAAGCAAGGGCCAAGAGAAAAAAGAACAAGAGCATCAGAAAGCTGTGGGACAACTTTAAGTACGCTAATACATAGGGAGGGGAAGGGGGCAGAAAAAATACATGAAGATCCAATGGCCAAGAATTTTCCAAACTATAAACCCACAGATCCAAGAAGTTCAACTAGTCTCAAGCAAAGAAACCTTAAGAAAACTACACCCAGGTGTGTCATCAAATTGCTTAAAACTACTGATTAAAAAAAAAAAAAAAAATCTTAAAAGCAGCCAGAGGAAAAAAGACATGTTACATACAACGAACGATAAAAAAGACATCATATTTCTTGTCAAAAACAATGCAGGTGAAAAGACAGGCAAGATCTCTGAAGTACTAAAAGAAATAAACTGTCAAGAGTGAGTTCTATACCTAGAAAAATATCTTCCAAAAGCAAAGGTGTAATAAGGACACACAAAAGCTGAAAACGATGTCCCACCAGAAACCTACACTATAAAAAAATATTAAAGGAAGTCCCTTAGAAAAATTATGTCAGAGGGAAATTCGAATCTCCAAAAAGGAATGAAGAACACCAAAGATGGAACTATGTGGGCAGACATACATGACAACAAAACAAAGAACAGAGTGGTTTTTTGAGATTCAAAAAACTGATCATTTCTAGCCAGGCTCATCAGGGAATAAAACAAGAAAAAAACAAAACAAAAAAAACAAACCTACTGCTGTCGAGTTGATTCTGACCAAAGCCACAAGAAAAAGAAGACACAAATTACAAACATCAGGAATAAGAGAAAACATTACTACAGATTTTACAGATAATCTTTTACCAAAAGGGTAATCAAGGAATCTTTTAAACAACTTTACACCAATTACCATTTCTGTACACTTGGATTTATTTCCAAATAAAAAATTCAAAAACCCATCCTTATTGGCTGGGGGATGGCCATAAGCCAAAAAATACTAAAATTGAGTGACAGACACATGGGGGTTCTACCTTTTAATATACTGAAATAGTTCATCATAAAAAGTGTTTTTTAAATAAATAAGTTATCTATCTGGAGGTTCTAGACAGAAAAAATTTTTCAGGAAGTATTTATTCCTGACACCATAGGCCATAAATCTTGAGCAATCGCGTCTCAGAGTCCCAAAGCCACTGACCTAGTCTATTATGTCCCAGGTATTACTTATAATTCTTAAGATACATTCACCTAACTGTTACTTTTGAGTTTTAAATTTAATTCATCTTCACCCTTATATTTTATCCACTGGCTAGAAATACAGCTATACTTTCCCCATTTTGTAAATCCTAATTTTTCAATGTAGAATGTATTAGTACACAAATAACCATGCTTTTCACAATTTTAGAAAAGGAATTGTCAATGTTTTCATTAAGCCCATGTATTGTAAGCAACTATTTAAAACTTTATTTAAAAGTTACTTCTTATAATATCATAAATATCTCTTGGATGATTTCATTTGAGTTCAGTATAAACTGTATTCTCATCTCATCTTCTACAGTTAAAAACTAATGCTAGCAAGAAACACTACAAATAATTATTTTAAAATGAGCTGTTAGACAGTCTGCCTGTAACAACACATTTTCATACTTTTCTTGGCCATATTATCTCATTACTCTTTTTACAAGTATGTCTCTGAAATTTAGCTTAATTTTAAGGCAAAATTCTTGTTTTACCAAATTTCACCAACATCCAAATGCTAAAAAATAATAATTTAAATAAAATGCTGCTCTAAAAACCTCCAATTACTATTCACTTTATACCTCACAGAAAATTACCAAGAATTTACCTTTCACATATACTTTTAGTAAAATTCAATGAGACAACAATTGTAACAGCTCCTACATTTAAAACATTATAAATATGTAAAATTTTAAAATGTGTATGTAAATAGAAAGTTCTTAACATTATTTCAGTAACGAGGATAAAAAACTATATAAGTAAACATTTTGAAATTTATTGCTTACTCAAGATGAAAATACATGTTATAGACTATTCTAGTAGTTAGTTAGTTGAAGCATTAATATTGAATTTCTAAAAACTCATCCGACTTATGCAAAGGTATACATAACCTTTGTGGTCTGCTGGAGTGCATGTGTTTTTTAATTCAGTTTCTAAAACACAGAAAACAAATTAAAGAAATTTTTCTTACCAAGAGCACTATACCACCGTTCCTTCCAATTGCTGGAATTAGCAGGGCTTTCAAAAGCTGGTTCTTAATAATAAAAAATAAAAATAAAAACTAAGCATAAAAAATTCATTCAAACTGCCTTCAAAATCATTAGGATATTAAATTTCAGGATTTTTAAATTTTAAGTGGGTTTTCAGAAGTTCTGCCCTCTGCCATCTGACTGCTGCTGGCAGAGCTCCTATTATTTGAGTAAATCCTATCTAGCTGGCTCACTGAGATCCCAATGCGACAATGGACGTCTGAGCCTTGATACTATCTAAATAGCAGGACGCTTGGGGGCTATTGTGCCTGACCAAACCCTTCCTTGCATTTACAATGAACTTGACTTGCTGCTGAGCAAAAGCAGCAATACAGGACAAGGTGAAGTCACTAGAAATAAATCAACAAAACCTACTATAACGCTAACTTTTTAAAGTTCACTCCCCTCACTCCCCTCACCCCCAACATTATAGAAATTACTAAGAACCATCTGAAGTAGAGTCTTCTGGGCTCAGAGCCTGACCTCACCTCATAAGATGAGTTGGCCTAACCAGGCATAGAAACTCCAAACCCCTAAACCATCTCCACTGCAAAACTGAGTTTCTCACGTGCTGTAACAGTACTAGGATCACAGTATGTGTGTGTGTTTAGGAACAGTCCATGCATCGCCTAGGATTCCAGAGCAGGTAATTTCACAAGGCGATTTAGGGAACGATCGGTAAAAACGTCAAGCGAAGCAGTAAAACACTATCTTTAATTAATCATTCCAGTGTCAAGAGGCATGGTGTTATTTGCTTGCTCAATGCTATGAGAAACATAAAAGAAATTAAACTGCAAATTAACTAGATATACTTTATTCTTCCTAGATATTTACGGACATCTAAGTTCTACAGTGAAGGGAAAAGTTCCTAACCTTTTATTTTACCGTCTTCCCTACGGGGTTGTAAGTTCCAGGTGCCAGCCTTGCTTACCAATGTATCTAAAGCACTTCTTCCGGTGCCTGGGGCATCACGGATACTCAATAAACCCAGTATTTCCCAAAGCTGGCGAGCAGGGGCCATTCCAAGCTTTAATAACAGCTCCAGAAGTATATGTTCTACAAGCTTATGGAACACACCGTTTCAAAGTTTAATTATTTAAATTTACTTCACACTTTAGTTTTGGAAACTTTTAATACATTTTCATTTTAATTTTTTACTTTAGCCAAATATTTGCCAACTTCAGAGGGGATGAGGCAGAAAAAAACTAAAACGAAAATCATATTCCTCAAAATTCACCAAGTAAGTAAGTTTGAAAGAAATTGAAATAGTTAAATTTTCCAATGATTTTGCCTGGGATGGGCGGGGTGGGGGGGGTCCTGCAGCACATATCCCCGGGCCTTCAGTGTTAGAGCCGCACTAAAACGTTAGTGACACCTCGTATTGCAGGTGACAGAATGACGCCCCCTCTGCATGCTTTCTAGGTCTAGATTTTCTTCTGAGAACATACCTACCTCGGTTAAATAAAGACCTGAAAAAAACAATCTTTAAGAACCACTCAGCGAAAGGTGTTTTAAAGATCTTCAAGTATAAACAGCACAGCCAGCCTCCGGAATGGTATCTCATTTTCAATTCTGTAGCATCTACAGCAGCTA
The DNA here is from genome assembly GCF_030014295.1 of Loxodonta africana. Lineage (NCBI taxonomy): Eukaryota > Metazoa > Chordata > Mammalia > Proboscidea > Elephantidae > Loxodonta > Loxodonta africana. Next base: position 20,441,030 of record NC_087342.1, on the reverse strand, counting down.
AGATGGCCTTCTGCAATTCAGAAGCAGTTCTACCTTTTGCAGTTAGAATAAAATATGCCCTAACGCATATAAAATCCTACCTCTAATTAAGGAACCTCAATTTTAATATTTACATAAATATTTATATTTAAAAAACAAAAACACATTTGAATTTTCAAGCTACAACCAGCAATTGTGCTGGCTCTTTATGAGGGCAAAACTCAACGCTTTGAGTCAGTTCCTAACAATAAGAATGAGGTAATATAACTTAATGAATACATGGAAATTTTACAAGTATACCAGCTAAATTTTAACAAAGCTCTACTCAATACCCATTTTATCACTTCCCATCTTGGACTTTCTCCTATAATACATGCTTTTGTTTCTGTGTTTAGGCTTAGGGAAGACCATTGTATACAATCTACACCAAACCAAGCCTGTATTTACATTTGTAAAGTGCAGGCTTTGTATACTTACACCTTTTTGTATGTCACAAAACAATGTGATCCCAGTAAACCCAGTGCTGTCTAGTCGATTCCGACTCATAGGAAAGAGTAGAACTGCCCCACAGAGTTTCCAAGGAGCGCCTGGCGGATTCAAACTGCCGACCCTTTGGTCAGCAGCCGTAGCACTTAACCACTATGCCACCATATTAGGAATGATGATGAAATTGCCTGCATGAAGATTACTATTAAGAACATTCAAAGTTACAACTTAGCCTGCACTATATTTGCATGGATATGGATAGCACTCTTAAATTATTTTAACCCTAGGCAAGAGAAAGCAATCATTTTTGAAAACTCCTTTAATAAATAAATTTCTATAAGGTTACAGTTGATTGTATAACCAGTGATACAACATAAGTAGCAGCAAATTCTAAATTATTTTAGCAAACTAATTCATCTGTAAATGAACTGAGCACATCTGCTGTATTCCTTCCTATATTAGAACAATAAGATAAAGCAACTTTCCCCCAAAATGCAAACTAAGAAAAAAACAGAACACGGAACTTAAGAGTCTGCTTTAACTTGCCCTAAATGACATTTCATCATGAAAATATTTTGCAAATTCCTTCCCCTGTCTTAATCTCGAGACTTCTTCTCCATTACAATGAGGTGGCTAGAAAAAATAACCCCTAGGATCATTTCCAACCATGAGTTCCTAGCCTACACAAGCACTGCCTTTGTACACAGCCTGCTGCGGCATTCTTTCACCACTAGGTGACATTCCAATACTGGGAAGGAAAAAGGCCAGTTTTCACAAGCCATAGTAAGGAGAGCAGCTGCAGTCATCCAAAGTCATCAAGACTGATTAAAGATGAGAAGTTATATACAAGGTATACATTTTCTAGCGTCACTAGAGGTCTTAATATGGGAAAGTATGAGCTGCCTATGTAAGAGTCCCTGTTTCCTGTACCTTGATGGAAAAATAAGACTTTCATTAAACACAAATGGTAATGGGGAAGAGGAAGGCCCGAACCACTGCCATTGAGTTGATTTCAACTCATAGCGAACCTACAGGACAGAGTAGAACTGCCCCGTAGAGTTTTCAAGGAGCCGCTGGTGGATTTGAACTGCCGACATTTTGGTTAACACTGTAGCACTTAACCACTACGCCACCAGGGTTTCCAAGGCAGGTATATTATTATTCCCCTTCTATAAAGACTTCCAAATTCACAATTATCTGAAACTAGAGCTTAGAGATCTTACAATGTTGTGGAACAGAAGGGACAGCAGTTAGAGTTAAAGAGCACATGAACAGAGAGCAGGGGATGTGTTTTAAAGTATAAAATAATTATGATAAAACATTATTTGTCCACTAAACTGACAAAATACAGACAGACACAGAGCAATCCTATTCACTGCTGTTAAGTGTTGATTCATACCACCTTTTTGGAAAACCAACTGAGAGTAAAATTTGCAGAACAGAGTTTCAAATTCTCATGGCCTCCGCACTTTCTGGAGTCATGGAAGCTGGCTGAGCCCCTGAAACCATTGCCCTGAGATAATCTTTAAGTCTTAAACCAAAATACGGCCTGAAGTCTTCTTAAAACCAAATAATAGTTTAGTTTAACTAGTACAAAATGTCAGCCTATCTGTATGGGATCAAAGTGACAACAGCAACTCAAAAGATTAGACAGGAAGCTTGGGGGCAGTGAGTTTATGTTAATGGAGAAGGAACTGAGAAAAGGAGGGTGAGGATGGTTACACAACTTAAAGAATGTAATCAATGTCACTGAACTGTACAAGCAGAAACTGTTGAATTGGTTGTTTTGCTGTATACGCTCTCAATGACAAATTAAAAAATCAAACTCACACGTACTTTGATGCAACAATCCCAATTTTAAAAATTCATGTCGCACGTAGCTATACGTAATGATGTATGTAGAAAGAAGTAAATGCTGCGGTGTTTGCAGCAGGAGAAAAAACAATCATAGAAACCACCTGCATGTCCAGGAATAGCAGAATGAACGAATAACTTATACAGTTAAGGAGAATGAGTTAAACCTGTATGTAGAGAACAAGATAGATATTCACAATATATGAAGAGAGAAAAAAAAAAAAAGAATGTCTAAGATATTTTTCTAACAACTGAAAATCTTTGTAGATACATGATTAAAAAGAACAAAGAGAAAGGTGTAGGATACACACTGAGCTATTACCATTATCTTAGAGTGTACACATACTGCAAGACAGAGGTCACTATTAACTGTTTTCTCAAATTCCTCGACATTGTTAGACTTATTATAAAGAGTATAAGAATTCTGGTGTTTTCTTTGGGGGTAAAACAGAGGCCTTACAAGCAAAAACACCTAGTTGGAACAGATAAGAATACTCAAAGAGATACTGTGTGACATGGACATTTAATATTATGTTGTTAGCTGCTGCTGCGTCAGCCACCAACCCACGGCGACCCCATATGTAATAGAATTGAATGTTGCAATCCACAGAGTTTTCATTGGCTGACTCTTGGAAGTAGATGGCCAGGCCTTTTTTCCTAGTATATCTGAGCCTGGATGTTCCACTGAGACCTGTTCAGTATCACAGCAACACACAAAACTACAATGACAGATGCGTAGTGGCTGTGCTTGAGTGCACCGGCCAGGAATCAAACCCTGGTCTCCTGCATGAAAGGCATGGATTCTACCACTGAACCATCACTGCCCTCAATTGAATACAATAACCAAAAAAACCCAAACCCATTCCCGTCAAGTCGATTCCGACTCAAAGCGACCCTATAGGACAGAGTAGAACTGCTCCATAGGTTTCCAAGGAGCGTCCGGTGGATTTGAACAGCCAACCTTTTGGTTAGCAGCTGTAGCACTTAACCAGTACGCCACCAAGATTTCTATTTAATACAATAAAAAAAAAAAAAAGGAATTAACAAATCAAGAATTCCAATAAATGCTTCTAACAACAGTGTAAACAAGCCAAATTTGGTAAGCAAGCTTAACTCCCCCAAACTAAAAATTATACCTTTAAGAGGTAAGAGTCTTATTAATTAATATATAAATGAATGTCTCTTCCATTTTAATGTAAATTAGTGACTATTTTACATTTTAATGATATTAATCAAAATCCCTAATAACTTGTTTGGTATTTCAATCAAATAAGGTGATCTCTGAAATCTATAAACATTCATTAACTCTAAGACATATTTTTCACATTTTAACACAGCTAAACTCTGATGCATCTTCCAAATCAAACCCGTTGCCATCGAGTCAACTTTGACTCATACTCATAGCGACCCGACAGGACTGAGCAGAACTGCCCCATAGGGTTCCCAAGGCTGTAATCTTTACAGAAGCAGACTGCCACTCTTTCTCCCAAGGTGCAGCTGATGGGAGAGCTTAACCACTGCGCCACCTTTCATGCATCTTAGATGAAATCTTATTATTGCTGTTAGCAGGTGACTCATGATGAAGTGGTCACTGCATGCATGTGCTCAAAGTTAGTTTTTTATTGTCACTTCAGTTGAGTAATATGCACTGTTGACAGTACAATGCTGAGTTTAAATGGTTGATTAAGTCTTCAAAATATATTACACCGCAGGTCCCTGAGGCACACAAACAGCTTGTGCTCCGCTAGAGGCTGGCAGTTCAAACCCACCCGGCAGTGTCGCAGAAGCAAGGCCTGGCAATCTGCTTCCATAAAGACTATAGCAGTTCTACTCTGTAACACACGCAGTCACCATGAGTCAGAATCGACTTGATGACAGCGGGTTTGTGGGGCTTTTTTGGTAGCAGCACAGTGAAATAAAAAGTAAGAGGGTACACAAAAGGCACCAAAAAACACCAGGAGAAAGTGGGACTTTGAATGCAAAGCAGTTTCTGTAATGTCTTAACCAATTTGTTTCATTTATATTTTACTTTTAATTAGTGCAGAAGAGAGATACTTGAAAAAAATTATGAAGCATACGGGAACTCTATCAATAAATAAGGGCTATGGCTGCAAACCCAAAGGTCAGCTGTTCGAATCCACCCCTTGGAAACTCTGTGGGGCAGTTCTACTCTGCCTATAGGGTTGCTATGAGTTGGAATCGACTCGATGGCAATGGGTTTGGTTTCTAAGCATTATATCCTAGTTTTTTCTTTCACAGTGGTACATAAATGAGGAGTCTTAAAATCAATGGCATATTAGGCTCAATGACATGCAGGAAATTTCTCTTGTTTCGGGTAAGATTCATAAGAAGACTATGAGCTAGATTGAAAATAGTGGTCAGTTATCTAAGGGGTGAGGGTGAGAAACAGGAGGCAGGGCAAGAATGAGAAAGGAGGCTGGAGAATGAAATAGGAAGAGACAGAGAAGAAAAAAAGTGAAGAGGAAAAGAAAATTTTCCAGAGAATAAGTCTTCAGTATGTTAAGGAAATAAACACAAACCACAGAAATGTACATTTTCCTTACTAGCAGCAAACCAAAAGATAATTTTTTCCACTAACCCAGCATGGTTCACTTCAGGAGTACAGGCAGTCCCTAGGTTACAAAGGTACGACAACCTGCAGTTACAAACCAACCCCTATGAAGCTTATTAACATTATTATTGTTATTACTATTACTGTATTATTATATTAAAGATGTTTTAGTGTATCTGGAAGTGTTTCTTCAATTTTTTTAAAGCATAGAAAGGTACACTATACACACACGAACATTTGACTGACGTTAGACGCCAACAGTACCTAACTGCTCCAATTTACATTAAAATCTCACTTAAAGACTTAAAGACAGCCTTTGGAACAGAGCTTGTTCATAATCTGGGGACCACCTATATTGTACTCTATTTCCAAAAACGCAAAATTAGTTTTCCCTCATGATCTATATTATAGTATGGTTCACATTTCACTCTTCCAGACATTAGGATTCGAAGACCTGACCACAAAGAAGCACAAAATCACTAGGAAACTATTCTGTACAAAAAGTAAAATTTCTACCAATTTACAATTGTAACTGAGAGGCACTTGGGTCATCTTTTGAAAACTGCTTAAGTCTCTATTTTTCCACTTTATTCCTTTTTCCCAATTTGAAACTTACCCATGTTGACACAGCACAGGAAAAAAAGGCAGTCAAAGCCCTTAACGTTTGTATTGAACAAATATTTCAAAAATATAGCAATATAAATATTGCCATCGAAGGGGATTATTCATGGTACAAACATCACGGAAATTCTAACTTTCTAACTTCCTATGATTATCCTGTAGTCTACTATCCAGGGTTTAAGAAAAATAAGAGTGTGTATGTATGTACTATACCAACCACAATAAAAGTAACCTAGAGCTGTATGGGAATTCTTAGTTTGCAAAACACTTTTACAGGCATTATCCACTTCTTTACAGGTTTTAATCAGCACTGTATTAAAAAAAAAAAAAAACAGGGAAAAAGAGTCTACACTTCACCAAGGTTAGCATCTTTCACCTTCCCTAGGAAGACGAGCACGGGTTACGTTACATCAGAAAAGCCTTACCAACAAACTAAGGAATGGCGTGTAGGCAGGCAGCGTGTGGGCCTGAAGCTCATAGGGGCTATTTTCCACAAATTAATCTGAAAGTCAGTTCTTGCTCCAAAATGAACCTGAAACGCATTTCTTCAAAAGGAAAAGAGTGACTAGGTTCCCACGATGGCCCACAAATGCCCTTTTTACCCTCCACAATTCTGCTGAATTGCAGTCCACATTACCCTAGGTCAGGGGGCAGGTAGCCAGGTTACCAAGCCCTTAAGAACACCCTCCCCTAACTTAGTCTGGTAGAGCCCTGGTGGTACAGTGGTTAAGCGCTCGGCTGCCAACCAAAGGGTCGGTGGTTGGAACCCACCAGCCGCTCCACTGGAGAAAGATGTGGCCATCTGCTTCCATAAAGATTACAGCCTTGAAAACCCTGTGGGGCAGTTCTGCCCTGTTCTCTATGGTCACTAGGAGTTGGAATTGACTTGATAGCAGTGAGTTTGTTTTCACTCTGTCTGGAGAGTTCTTACCTGTTCTTCAAGACCCAGCTCAAGTATCTTCTCTACTAAGCTTTCTTTGATTAAACTCAGCGCCGTGGAGTCGAGTCCGACTATAGCAACCCTACAGGACAAAGTAGAACTGCCCCAAAGAGTTTCCAAGGAGCGCCTGGCGGATTCGAACTGCCGACCCTTTGGTTTGCAGCCGTAGCACTTAACCACTACGCCACCAAGGTTTCCTTTCTTTGATTACATCCCAGCAAAGGACTCCCCCACCTTTGTATCCTACGTGTATCTGAGCACTTGTCCCGTGATACTAGAATTACAGATTAAAAACCTTAAAGGTTGGGATGCCAAGGCAGCTCCCAACAGTACAGCTGAGCGAATGAAGACAGAGCAAGCGAGAAGAGAGATGAGACCACTCTTACCGGGGAAAATTTTAAATTAAGTTTTACCCTGGGCATGTTCTCATATTTCATTCCTATGACCCCTTTCCCAAACCTAATACCCTCCTTCCCAGGTCCTTCAGTGAACTCAGGTAAACTTACACAACTCCCACCTCCACGCAGCACTCTGTTCTTTACTATCAACTACTTCCTCTTTCCCTAACCAAGTAAGTTGGAGTCACAGTAAGTAGTTGAGTGACAGCTCCTTGCAAACGTAAGATGAATCTCTAAGTAAAAAAAAAAAAAAAACAAAGTAAAAATAGAAGCAGGAAGGAGATGTGGGGAGTGGGCACGGCAGTTCTACCACTCAGAGGGGCAGGCCCACATAAGAGCCTGAGAGACTCTTCCAGACTGAGCTTCCCTGAAGTATCCTAACTTTACCTCATCAGCTCCTGCACAGCAGCTACTGACAGAGACAGAGATGGGGCAGGGGCCACAGCAATCCAAAGGATCACTCATCCTTCCTGGATAAATGGTTTTGTTTTAGTTGAGATTACTTATGGTCAACTTTTCATTATTATGTACAGAGAGTCTCACCAACTTGGTCATCAATGAACTTAAAATATAAACAGTGCCCTGATTCCTACCAAGCAGTTCCTTGAAATCTAATGCTAGAGCATTGCTTGATTTAGGAAGAGGTAAAACCAACTGAGAAGACCAAGATGCTACCCAAGTATCCTAATATTCCAAAATAAATCTGTAAATAATAAATTAGCATTCTATCAAGAGTCATTATGGCTTATTGCCACTTCCAATTTCATAAAAAGTCATTTGTTAAAGCATTTATTGTCTACTATGTGCCAAGCACCTTGTTAAATGCTGGAGATTACAAATTAAATTTCTAACTTCAAAGAACCATGTTTAGAGGGCTAGATGGATAAGTAAGCAAACATATATCAAACAAAATGGTTGAGTGCTACAGTGAACTATGTATCACCAGAGCAATGAGGACAGGGAAACGAGCGGGAGGGAAAGGAAGAGAAGGGGTAAGTACAGAAAAGACTTCAGAAAAAAAATATCCCTCAATCTAGGACCTGAAGGAACAAGCAGGATCAAGCAAACAAGCAGTAAAAAGAGGGAAAATATTTAGGGAAGTCCACCACCACCAGGTGCCCTCGGGTCGGCTCTGACTCATGGCAACCCCAAACGCTATCGGAGCAGAACTGTGCTCTACAGGGCTTTCAACGGCTGCTTTTTCAGGAGCGGACTGCTAGGCCTTTCTTCCGAGGCACCTCAGGGTGGACTTGAACCTCCAGTCTCTCTGTTAGCAGCTGAGCCTGTTAACCATTTGAACCACCCAGGAACTCCTTAGGGAGGACAAAGATCAAAAATCAAACCTCCTGCCATCAAGTTGATGCGGATTCACAGGACAGAGGGATAGAATTCAAGGACAGTAATGACCACAATCAGAAATACTAAGGTGTGAGATCCTAGAAAACGTCAGAACAGAAGTTACTCAGACTGGCTACAGCTCAAGATGGCCTCTGGGAAATGGCTGGAAATAGAACTATGTTTTAGTTTTTTTGACGGGATAGGATCAGATTATGATGAAACACCCTGTGTGACAAGGAATATGGATTTCATGTTGTAGGTGATGAAGAAGCACTAAAGGTTTCAAGCAATTCTGAACGTTTTTCAGCTGACCCAAGGGACCACACAGCCAAAGAACACAATGTGACTGGTGCTTTCTGATCTTGTGTAGTATAGCAGCCCAGCGTTTACCAGCTAGACTGTTTATCCTCAGGATGACAGAACTCATTCTCCAATGTACAACAACATCTAGTCCTATGCATGGCACACACAGGAGCTAAAAAAATATTTGTTGAATAGTTAGATATACCAACACAATCCTAAGGGCACAACCAAGGCCCTAACTAAGTCTCCTTCCTTTTACACCTTCCTTACTGCCTATAAAATCTCAACTCTTCTGCATTACAGCAATTGGTAATTACCACAACTTTTAAGGAAACATGAGAAAGAATCATTCACTATGAGCTGTACCAGAGATGAAAAACGATTTGGGGAAAAAACATATTAAAATACTTTTGCCCACAGTAATCAAAACAGTCTGATACTGGTATAACCACCGACATACAGACCAATGAAATACAAATTCAGAGTCCGGAAGTAAGCCCATATATCTATGACCAACTGATTTTCGGCAGGGTGCTCAGTCCGTTCAATGGGGAAAAGAACAGACTCTTTAATAAATGGTGCTGGGACAACTGGATCTGCACAAAGACGGAACGCAAAAGAATGAAGCTGAGCCCATACCTCACATCATATACAAAAATTAACTCAAAATGGATCAAGGGCCTAAATATAAGAACCAAAACCATAAAACTCTTAATGCAAAACAGAGGGGTAATGCTTCAGGTTTTAAACAATAGATTATTAGCTGCGACGCCAAAAGCACAAGCAACAAAACAAAAAATTAGACTTCAGCGAAATTAAAACCTTTTGCTCATCAAAGGACTTTATCGACAGAACGAAGAGGTTCACTGGAGACTGGGAAAATATGGGGGAACCATATATCTAATAAGGTTTTAGTACCCATAATATATAAAGAATTCCTACATCTTAACAACAAAAAGACAAACACCCCAATCAAAAATTGGGCAGAGGATGTGAACAGACATTTCACCAAGGAAGGTAAAAACAACTGGCCAACAAGCACATGAAAGATACCCAAGATCATTATACACTTAGACCCATTGCCACTGAGGCGATTCTGACTCATAGCGACCCTGAAGGGCCGAGCAGAACTGCCCCCATGGGGTTTCCAAGGAGTGCCTGGTGGACTGAACTGCCGACCTCCTGGTTAGCAGCCATCGCTCTTATCCACCACACCACCAGGGTTTCCAGCATCATTAGGGAAACGCAATACAAAACACAATGAGATAACACACACACACACACACAAAAACGCTATACCCCCACTAAGATGGCTATGACAAAAAAATTTTTTTAAAAAAACTGAAAACAGATGTTTGCGAGGATTTGGAGAAATTGGAACCGGCCCTCTTTACTGCTGGTGGGACTGCAAAACGGTACAGCCATTGACAGTTCCTCAAAAAGTTAAACACAGAATCTCTGTATGACTCAACAACTCCACTCCTAAATATACACCCAAAACAACTGAAAGCAAGAACGCAAACAGGTACTTGTAGACCAGTGTTCACTGGAGCATTATCCACAAGAGCCAAAAGGTACAAACCACCTAAATGTCCATCAACAGATAAGTAAGTAAACAAAATGCGGTACATACATACGATGGAATATTACTCAGCCATAACAGTCCTGAAAGATAATACGACGTGGTTGGTCCTTGAAAACATCACGCTGTGTGAAATAAGTCAGCCACAAAGGGACAAATATTGTATGCTCCCACTTACATGAAATATCTAGAACAGGCACACACACAGAGGCTAAAGTTTATTAGTGATTACCAGGGTGAGAGGAAGGGGAAAAGGAGAAGTCACAGCTTAAGGGCCACTGAGTTTCCGTTAAAGAGGATGGAAAAATCTGGAAATGGAAAGTAGTGATGGTAGCACATGATGAACGTAATTAATGTCACTGAATTGTACACGTAAAAATGTTGAAATGAGTTACATATATATACATATATATATGTAACCACAGTAATAAAAAAAATATTTTTGAACCTGTGTAAATGAGGCAGTTTATTCCACACTTCCTACTAAAAACTGAACAGAAAACAACCATGGGTTAGCTCACAATTACTCCAAGTTTAACTCTCAGGCAATGGTGATAACTATGTTGTTGTTGTTGTTAGCTGCTGTTGAAGGTTAGACCCCATCTTGTGGCAACCTCATGTGCTAGAGTAGCATTGCTCCACAGGGTTCTTGGCTGAAATCTTTACAGAAGCAGTTGTCCAGGCCTTTCTTCCGTGGAGCTGCTAAGTGGGTTCGAACCGCCAACACTGAGGTTAATATTCGACTGCAAACCACTTGTGCCATCCAGGCTCCCGATGGTAACGATAAACGCTGTATTTTCATATCAAAAAGACCCATGAAATAAAAATATATCTTAACTAAGAATTTGCTAAGTTAGTTCTCTTTCAAATAATTTAGTGCTCCAGACCAAATTTTGGCACTTTATGTTTTACTTAGTAAAATGAATTTATTATTAATATTAGCATGTAAATAAGGTGTTGATCTCTTGTACATGGGCAAAATTTAAGGGGGGAAAAATTTAAAAAGCAGAAATGTTAGGAAATCATGGACAAAAATAAATTATAAACAGCTTAGAAAATTCATGGCCTAGGAAGCTAAGGCATAAACTAGCCTTGGATGAAAAACTTTCCATCTATGAAAAAGCCGTGATCCATGGTTAAAGAAATCAATCCAAAGTCCACAGAAGTAAACTAAAGTTTCGAGTTGCCGTCAAAAAAAAAGAAATATAGAAATACTTCACCCATCAGTGTTTTAAATGAAAAAAAAAATGAACATAAAATTCTATTAAATAAATACAATTAAATATTGTTTAAATGTAATGACTAGTTATGGGAGAGAGAATGGGTAATAACAGTAGCATAGAAGATCGGGGGGGTGGTGGGGGAGGACTGCAAACACCCAGAGATACAAAGAGAAAGACAAATATATACTAGTTGAAAAGAAAAAAAAAAGTATATACACACACACAAGTTGGCAATGACCAAAAACAACAAATATTGGCTAGAATGTGGGGAGGTTGGAACTCTCATCTCCTACTGGTAGGAATGTAAAATGGTATAACTGCTGTGGAAAACAATATGGCAATTCCTTAAAAAAATCAGAAATAGAGCTACCACATGATTCAGCAATTCCACGCCTAGGTATATACCCTAGGGACCTAAAAGCAGTGACAGGAACAGATATACGTACACTGATGCTCAATGCAGCATTATTCATAATAGCTAAAAGGTTCAAACAACCAAAATGCCCATCAACAGATGAACGAATAAACAAAATATGGTACCTACATACAATGGACTACTACTCAGCCACAAAGAAAAATGAAGCCCTGAAACATGCTACAAGGGCGGACCTTGAAGATATTACGCTGAGTGAAATAAGTCAATTGCAAAAGGACAAATATTGCAGGGGGTCACTTACATGAAAGGACAAGAAGAAGGGAATATATAGAGACCGATGGTTACTAATAGTTACCAGGGGCAGAAGGGGGGAGGCAGTAAATAGTAAAATTTTTATCTACGGTGATGGGAAAAGTGCTATCGACTAAGGCTAATAGTTACACAACCTGACTAATGTAACTGATATAACTAAGCTGTAAGCCAGAAAAACAGGGTGAAATGGTAAATCTAGTAAGTTTACAACAGCAGCCAAGAAAAAAAAAAAAAGGCTGCACTTGTTGACACTACTGAGGTACAACTAAATACCTCGTAGGATTAGATTTCTTGGTTTGAAGGTTTAGGGTCACGGCTTTGCGGGACTACCCAGTCAATTGGCCTAATGTTGTTTTCAGAGTCTGATGCACCTCCAAGTTCAGTGAGTAGTGCTTAGGGTTTTAAAACCTTTCAAGTAGTCACCCAAGATACAATTTGTCTCTATTCGCCTAGAGCAGTAGAAGGAGACCCAGGAACCGGAGAAGGAAATGATCGTAGGTCTAACTGCATCCATGAACTACTGTTGCCTTCACTATGAGACCAGGATAACTAAATGGTGCCCACCTACCGTTACTGAATGCTTTGATCAAGGACCTAACAGATGGATCCTGATCGAAACGAGTGAAAATTTCCTGTGGAAATCAGACTTACTAGATCCACTGAGACTGAGAGAATCCCCAAATCTACTGCCCTAAAATATTCTTTAAAACTTGAATCAAAACTTCCCATGAAGTCATCTTTAAATGAAACAACAGTTTAGTTCAATTAATAAAGAATGTCAGTCAGCCTTGAACACTGTGATCTTTTAAAGAATTATCTGAGATCAAATTGACAACAGTAACTCTAAAGCATAGAAGAGAACATTAAGGGGCACAGAGAGTGAAAGTGAAAATTAATGGTGGTGAAATAATATGGGTTGAGATAGTGAGAACAGTGACACAATATAAAGAATGCAACCAATGGCACTGACCTGTATGTGCAGAAATGAATTGTTGAATGGGTACATGCTCTGTTGCATATATTCTCACCAAAAAAAAAGAAAACTTTTTATTAAATGCTGCTGCGAAAATGCAAAATCATTGTGTGTTTTCCCTATGAAAAGCCTGAATACAACACCATGTCATCACTGCCTGCTGCTCTAGTCAACAAAATAAAGATAAAATCGATCCTCAGCCATGGCCCCCTACCTCCATATACCCAGACTCGGTCTGAAGAAATAAAATGGGTATTAAACTAACAAACAGTACGTTGTCATTTCCTGAACCTCTTGTCCCTGCAATTCTCTAAGGTTGATATTATTTACCTCCACTGGGCAAATAAAGAAACTAAAAAAGGTTAAATCACCGGATCTAGGCTATAGAGCTAGTAAGTGATACTACTGGAATTCAAAGTCACTTGGATCTGGTTCTGAAGCCCACATTTTATCCAGTACGCAATGTCTTCTCTCAGCGCACACGACTGTTAACAAACCTTTAGTCACAGTAACTTTTTTTTAAGACTGGTGTTTTCTTCCTGTGCTATCCCCAGAGGTATGTTTAGGTTCGGTTACTTTCAATTTCGTGGAAAGCACTAACAATTTATATAGTTCTTTTAGAAGAGAATGCAGGTCTTGCTAGCAGTAAATAAGGTGTTAGCTCTTAAAAGTAACAGGAGTTCATTATCAACCCAGAATTATACAAAGCCTCCAAATTTCCCAACTTTATTACTTAGCCTTTTAATTACGCTAGGTTCTTTCTGTGATCTATAACATCCAGCATAACCCTAGAGAGTAGGGGATTTCCATAATACCTAATTTGTCTCTCCATTATTCACACTGTGGAGTCACATCATACATGAATTTAATTATATCAATTCAACTATAAATGCTGGGGGGAAAAAAGAAACATAAGACAGAAAAATAATCTAAATAATGGTGGCAGGGTGGCCGTCACTGATAGCCCTCTCCCAGAGTGCGCATGAAATAGAGAATACGACTCTGCTGCTCCTCAGCCAGGGATCCCTGGGTGGTGCAAACGGTTCAAGTGCTCAGCTACTAACTGAAAGGCCAGAGGTTCAAGGCAACTCAGAGGCGTCTCAGAAGAAAGGCCTGGCAATCAGCCACTGAGAACCCTATAGAGCACAATTCTGACACATGGAGTCACCGTGAGTCGCAATCGGGTCGACGGCGACTAGTGAACTGGTGATGTAAGTTTCCCACCAGTTGTCAAGCTGGCACCTTCCTGAAGGGCTTTTTCAATGACCATTTTGACTATACAGGATTTGACCTTAAATGAGACTTCAAGCCCAAAGCCCCCACCTGGAAGGTGATTTCACTTTACTCGACTCTTTAGATCATGCTTTTAGAGAGCTGTTATCTTTAATAAGTGATAAGCTACTTTCTATTCAACTTAGGGTCCGTTTACATACAAGTGTCCCCAGGAGCCCTGGTGATGCAGTGGTTTAACGCTCAGCTGCTAACCAAAAGGCTGGGGCCAGCAGTTGACACCGCTCCATGGCGGAACGATGTGGAAGTCTGCTTTTGTGAAGGTTCACAGCCTTGGAAATCCCATGGGGCAGTTCTCCTCTGCCCTGTAAGGTCACTGTGAGTCAGAATTGACTCAATGGCAACAGGTTTGGTTTGGTTTCTGGTTTTGGTCACCAATTCCAGTGAATGGAAACTGAAGATAAATCAGGTTATTAAGGTCATGCTGTTGTTTTATGTCTGTCTTCTGAGATTTTAGAAATTACAACCACCGTGTTGCCATTCAAGAAGCCCTGGTGGCACAGTGGTTAAGTGCTCAGTGGGCTAACCAAAAGGTCGGTGGTGCAAACCCAGTCACTCCACGTGAGAAAGATGTGGCAGTTGGCTTCCGTAAAGATTTACAGCCTTGGAAACCCTATGGGGGCAGTTCTAGTCTGTCCTATAGGGTCGCTGTGAGTCAGAACTGGACTTGATGGCAATGGGGATGTTGCCGTAGACAGGTATAAAGTTTTTATTCCCACCACCACCCAGACCATTGGGAAAAAACACAGAATAAGGACAAAGTTCGACACAACATCCCTCATATCACTGTTCAGCTCTCACTGAGCCTGACCACTGCATAGGTTATATGTCTAAGTATGACCCAGAGCCCATTTCCCGGGATTAATATTAATCTTAGGAATAAAATACACTCATATTTTAAAACCTCACATTTACAGTGGTTACAAAACCGCCATGCTACACAAGCACAGCCTGATTCAGTACACAGGATGGAAGGGGGAAAGCAACCAGGATGTACCTTTTGGTACATACGTTGGCAGTTAATTCTTAAAACTTTCTGAGGTATCACTGCTCTACTTCATTAATTTAAAAAAATGATCAGGGAAATCAAGTAACTTACAGTAAGTATAAAGGGCTTTGAAGTCAGTCAGAATCCTAGCTCTATATGACTGTATGAGCTCTTAACCACTGCGCCACCAGGGCTCCGTATGTGACAGACTTCTGTTTCTAGGTTTGTGATGTTAGCTGTGTGTCACTCTGGGCAGCTTAACATCTCTGAACCTCAGTTTCCTCATCTGTAAAAAGGGGTTTAAGTGAGAATTATGTCAAGTGTTTAATCCGGGGCCTAGTATACAGTAAGCATACTCAATAACTATTAGCATTGTTCAAAATCAAACAGAATTCGAACTCAGGTCTAAGTCCCAAGTTCATGCTCTTTCCACTACAACATGCTGTGGCAACACACACCTACTGTACACATAAGAACCCATACTGGAAAGATGATATAAATAAGAAATGGATATCACCTAAAGGAAGTCCCGTTAAAGGCTAGCGAAACCAGCAGAGACTCTGAGTGGTGCAACCGGTTAACACGCTCGGATGCTCACTGGAAAGCTGGAAGCTCAAGGCCACTCCGAGATGCCTCAGAAGCAAGCCCTGGCAATCTGTTCTCAAAAGTCAGCCACTGAAAACCCTGGGGGCACCACTCTATCCTGACGCACGTGGGGTCGCCAGGAGACGAGGGTCAGCTCAATGGCGACGGGACTTTTTAAACCCGCAGGAATACTTTAGCTCTAACATCTGATAAGCAGAAGCAAGTAGAAAACTCCTCAGGAGATACCGTTTAGGCATTCGGGCTTACAGAGCTGGTTCTAGTAACCATGAAACTAGCTCCCTGCCCATGTAGGACTTTGTCCTGTAGGTCTCTACTCAGCCGTCAGGTAAACTCTTCATTTCCAGAGGTCGCCCAAATAAAGCTTGCTGGCTGGCCTGGACCCGCCAGCTATACTGCATCATTTTGAAACTTACCAACTTTATTTTCAAAATAAACTGCTACTCAATATTTTTACTTCATTATAACTGTGCAATTTATAAATGGAAGCAACCAAACAGTGTCATCACTTTTTCTACCCAATCTGCAGACCAAAACTGGCTTTGTGGTCCTGACACTTCAAAAATCTCATGTAAGTCTTACCCTCAGCCTAATCTCACAGTGGCTAATACAAAAACAGGGATAACAGCAAAAGTAAACTACAACAATCAATAAGGGGTTCACTATTTCAAAAGACTTCCAGTAACTGGTTTGCCTTAAAAGGGGGGCTGCTAAACCAGGACGGGGTGCCCACACATTTATTTTGGCAGCTGTAGCCTACTCAGCAAAGCAACAATCCTCTGGAGAAAGGAATGTCACATTTATTCCAGCGAAAGAAAATTAAGACATGTGCCTCGGTAAAGCCCCTACCTAGAGGAGAGCCCTTTCAGCTTCATGCTCTCCCTTCAAAGGACAACCAGATCAGTACACTCCTGCTTTAGCAACAAAACCTTCAGAAGATACTAAGTCTTCACTTTGCAATCATCTTTAAAATCCCCGCATTTCTTCGGATGTTTACAATTCTAACCTCTGTCTTACACATCTACGGTAGCCATTACACAAGAATGATCTACTCATTTCCTTCAGAAACCTGTGTAGGGGAACACAGGTTTCCAGGTGTAGGACTCCATATCCATTCATTTTGCACTAATATAAAAACTAAATATGGCTCTAAGACACTGATAGTTAAAAGTAGTTAATCATGTGAGTGGCTCATACCTCCTGTGTCCAGACAGGAAGATCCAAGGATGTTTCTTTAAGACCTGCGGGAGAAGAGGACACAATAAACACCTGTCACCATGAGCTGCCCAAATTGAGAAGCCCCAGACTGACTTACTGTCCACCCTCAACCCGCTTCCCTCCCAAGCGAGAAAACAGAGGTCCTAACATCCACTGGGACCTAACTGTGCGAAAGGAAAGACCATGAAGAGTGCAACTACCAAAGTCCTGGAGGAAAGAGCCCTGGTCGACCGGTGGTCATCTGGGTTTTCCTTGTCTTCCCTGCAGCCGACTCCCAGTGAGAGGCCTTAGGCAAGTCAGAAGTCACTTTCCCTCTCCAGGGCACAACTGATCCGCAAAGTGACCTGACTGGCAAGGAACTCTGCTAGTCAGTGACCAGGAGCGAACTCAAGGTGCCTTCAGTGAGCACCCGCACAAGCCCAGCAAGGGCCCTGCCAACACGCCCGCCTCCAAGACCCCAGCAATTCCCGGACTTTCTAAAGGGGCTGGACCCCCGCCCCGCTCCCGGGGCCAGCACGTGGCCACCCTCCTGTGAGCTGCGTGTCCAAACCAGGCCTTTACACCCACAACGTGGCCCCCTCCGTCCGCCCCACCTGTCCAGACATCCGCGGGCTCGGCGTCCCCTCCGATCCCCGTCCCCCACACACCTTCCCAGAGCAGTGATGTCCACACCCGGCCGGAGAGCACACACTCACCAGGGACCCACACCTCCGGCCACACTGCTCGACCCCTCCAACCTCTCCATCGCCACCGCCCACCGCTCCACGCCCCGCTGCCCCGACCCTCCGGCGCCCCGGGAAGCCAGGGCCACTCACCAGCTGCCACCGCGCCGCTCGCGCTCTCCTCGGCTGTCTCCCAGCCCGAGGACCCCAAAGGCCGCGGGGACCCGGGCCGCCGCAGTCTCCGCCGCCTCGCCTCGCCTCAGCCCAGCCCCATCGCCCTCGGCCGGCGCCGGCAGCCGCGGGTCGCTGGGGCTCGGGGCGCCGCCGCCGGCACCGCGCGCTGCGGCTCGGGGTGAGGGGAGGGAGGCGCCACGGCGGGGCCCGGCCGGGCCGGGCGCAGGGCAGCCGCGCTCTCCTCGTCGGCGTCCGCGGCGGCGGCGTGCAGCCCCAGCACGGCGGGAACCGGGGAGCGCGGTGCGCTGGCAGACGGCCCCTCGCCGCCTGCGACGTAGGGAAGCCCCCTTCCCTCAGCCGCGCCGTCCGGATCACGCCGCCCCGAGAGCCGGCGGCCGAGTGAGCGTGAGCGCGCGCGACCGGCTCGGGACTCCCGCGCCGGACGTGAGGTCACGTGACGGCCTCTCCGCGGCGCCCAGGGCGGGGGACGTCAGGCGGGGCGGGGGCGGGGCGACGGACTGGCCCCGCCCACCTCTGGTTTGCGCCCCGCCCCCCCAGCCGAGCTCTCGAAGAGCACGAATGCCAGGTGAGGCCCTCCGGGAGGTGCGCGTGTCGGGGTGTGCGGATGGAGAGTGGCTGTTTGGGGCCGGAGGAGGTAGAATTTGTCCTCTGGTGCAAAGTCAGAGATTATAGTTCAAAACCCATTTTATGAACAGAGAAACTGAGACCCAGAGGAGGGCCTAGACTAGATTCACCGAGGGAGCGTGGGTAGAACGGTGCAGTAGAAGCCGGCTCCTAGCTCCCAGTCCAGGTCTCTTTCACGCCCTGAGACCTACCCCTGCAAAGACAAGCATCTCTCGCATTTAGCTGGAGGCTCTGCGCCCAGCCTCGGGAGGAGGGCTGGGAGGTGTAGCCTCGGGAAAGCACCCACACGCCCGTCACATCGCCTCCGGCAGGAAGGAGTTTCTTCCGAAAATGCTGGATGCAAATCATATACTTCGCTCTGCAGAAGGTTTATCTCGGGGCACGAAGGAGACCGGATATCCAGATCGCCGACTGGGTTTTCGCTGTGCTCGGTCGGCGACGCGCGCGGGCAGCGGGGAGCGCCCTCAACCCCCTGCTGCCCCCGACTCAGGTCATCTCTGGGCCCCCGGGCTTTTGACGCCCGGCCATAAATGTTACTATTTTTCTACCTTGCTGCAAACGGAACTCTTAGCTCCTTGAGCGTCCGAGGGGAGTGGCGGCACGAAGCCCTGGTCCACCGGACTTGGGGACACAACCCCGAGGGCAATACGCTTTCTCTGGTCCATGGTGCATGGAGACACTTTACCGGGAACAGGGTGCGTTCAGGCACAGGTAGCACCTCATCTGAGTCAGTATGCTGCCCTGAGTCCACGAAACATTGTGCCTTGGGTTATATTACACTGGACAGTTTCGCCACGTTGTCTCACACTGGCCAACAGAGCACCGGATCAAGATGGGTCCACTGCTGTCGCTTCTCAATTCCACCCCCACTCCACCCCGCCTCTTCCCCCAGGATTCAGTTCAGTTTCAAACCTCACCGCATTGAAAGTACTAAATGAGATAACGGTGTACAAGGGTTGGGCAAACTGTAGGAAGTGGTCGGGTCGGGATTGCGCCCTCAAAGCCCTTTTAGCTCCTGGCTGTTTCCCCACAGCCTTTAAAGGATCTCAAGTCTCTACAGACCTAAAAACTATCGTGAACCCTCCACTCAAAGTCCCCTCTGCAGTTAGCTTTCCAGTATTTCTCTCCCCCTCATACAGACCTCTAAACTGTGGTTTCCACTGGCAGTCTCCACTTCCTCATTTCCCAATACTGCAAAGCCTGGCTTCTCCTTCTCTACACACACCCTTACCCACTCTGCTCAGACCAAAGTAACCATGACCTTCATTTTGCCAGACCTGGCAGGCATGAGTCCTAATTAACTGTTGGCAACTAACATCAACAAATCTTTCTAGATCATTCTTCTACATTTGACACTGATGACTCCCACCTTCTGGAATCTCTCTACTCCCTTGGCTTCCAGAAGAGTAAACCAACCAAACCAAACCCATTGCTATCAAGTCGATTCCGACTTATAGTGACACTGTAGGACAGAGTGGAACTGCCCCTATAGTGACACTATAGGACAGAGTGGAACTGCCCCTATAGTGACACTATAGGACAGAGTGGAACTGCTCCATAGAGTTTCCAAGGAGCGCCTGCTGGATTCCAACTGCTGACCTTTTGGTTAGCAGCCATAACACTTAACCGCTACGCCACCAGGGTTTCCTTCCAAAAGAGTACACTCTCCCAATTCATTTGTACCTCAATAAATAAGGCCTCTGCTTCCCTTGGTGGCATCATTAAATTCCAAAAGCTGGGAGCCTAGACCTTAAATGCAGGAATCCAATCTGGGTCCACAGCTCTTCTGGATCTGATAATTCTTCCTGGGGTGTCCTGTCCACCCTCATGTCAACTTCGAAATCATTAATGATTATCAATGTTCAGGCCAGACCTCTCCCACAAATTTTAGACCCAAATATCCAACTCCCTGCCAGGCAGTTCTAGCTAGATATCACAGCTCCCCAAGCCCCCAAACTCAGCATGTTCAAAACTGGACTCGTCCTCTGCCTTCATACCTTCCCTTCCCTCAGGCTTGGCACTGACTGTATCTGCACGGTCATCAAAATTTTGGGAAATTTTGGGGAAGTTGGTAATGAATGAGTCATTCTTGATTCAGCCCTCTGCTTCAACCAGTCACCAACCCCTATCCATTTCACCTCCTTAATAAGCCTTACCTCTGTTCCCACTGGCTGAGAATTTGCATCTCTACCCCAAATCTACTAAATCAGGACTTACAGTTTAACAAGATCCCCAGGTGATTCTTATGTGTAGTAAACCCTGTCTCCACTCGTGGTTCTCAGAATCCGGTCCCTGACCAGTATTAGCATCGCTTGGGAATTTGTTAGAAATGCAAAATCTCAGTAGGGGTTCAAACCTGACGAACCAGTTCCAAGCCCCAAAGCAAACTCGGCCTCCTCTCAGCCTCCAGAGTGAACTATTTAAAATGCACTCCTATTCAAATCCTGTGGGAATCCCTTGTTGGCTTCTGGCTGCAGTGTGTACTCTCAAGGTACCCAGCATGAGCCTGTCACTGCACTCTGGCTTTTAAAAGACCTCGAAGATTCTCACACTTCAGGATGCAGCCAAAATCCCCAAAGTAAGGCAAAATCCCCAAAGTAAGGGCTAGGTAAGACTATATGAAGATAAAGAGCAATTTAATTTTTCCAAAATTCCTGGCCACAGATATTTGGGGAATGATGAAAGGATAATTTGAACGCTGACTTGGGAGGAGATGATGAGTCACTGGAAAATGCTTGACCATGTTTACAGGCTAAGAGAAAAGAAGGAGCCAGAAAAGGAGGAGAAGCCCAAGACTGGAAAGAGAAAGGGAGTGGACTAGTCTTAAGAAGTTCTGGAAAGCTTTTTCTCAACCCATGCTGATGATTTTGGGCCCGGCCTCTGTTCATGCTTGCCTAGCCCTTCACTTCCCTGTTCCTACTCACTCTTAAAAACTCAACCCATGATCATGCCCCTCAGATAACAGCCCCACTAGTAAGCTCTAATTTCACTGTCCACAAACGTTTCACATCTCCATCCTCAAAACGCATGTCATAGATTGAATTATGTCCCACGAAAATATGCGTACCAATTTGGCTAGGCCATGATTCCCAGTATTATGTGATTGTCCACCATTTTGTCATCTGATGTGATTTTCCTATGTGTTGTAAATTCTACCTCTATGATGTTAATGAGGTGGGACAGGCGGCAGTTATGTTTAGGAGGCAGGACTCAATCTACAAAATTGGATTATGTTTTGAGCTAATCTCTTTTGAGATATTAAAGAGAGAAGCAAGCAGAGAGACAGGGGGACCTCATACCACCAAGAAAGCAGTACTGGGAGCAGAGCTCACCCTTTGCACCTGGGATTCCTGCTTGGAGAAGCTCCTCTTCCGGGGGAAGATTGATGACAAGGACCTTCTTCCGGAGCCGACAAAGAAAGCCTTCCCCTGGAGCCAATGCCCTGAATTTGGACCTATAGCCTCCTAGACTGTGAGAAAATAAACCTGTTTGTTAAAGCCATCGACTTGTGGTATTTCCGTTATAGCACCACCAGATAACTGAGAAAACACCCAACCTTGCCCCCTTCTCTCATGTCACCTTATCTCTTCTTTCCTTGAGAAAATGCAGATAACCAGGAGGGAACACCCTCATCTTCCCACCCTCAAATCTACACATCAACCCACACCTGCATCCAATATCTCTTCCCTCATTCCAGTTTTTATAGGGGGCTGATGCTTCGCAAGTACAATACTAGGCCTCCCAAAGATCACCACTGTTGCCAACTGCAACTGACATTTTTCTGGCCTTATCTTTCTAGCCCTCTCAGCAGCATTTAACTCCCTTTCTTGACATACTTTTCTCTTAGTTTTGATAACTGTTATGGATTAAATTGTGTCCCTCAAAAATGTGTACCAACTTGGTTAGGCCATGATTCCCAGTATTGTGTGGTTGTCCACCATTTTGTGATCGGATGTGATTTTCTTACGTGTTGTAAATCCTAATCTCCCCCTGTGGTTCATAAGGCAAGATTAGGTTATGTTAAAGAGGATTAAGGTCCCCTGATCCAATATAAGGGGACATTTCCCTGAGATGTGGCCTGCGTCACCTTTTGTCTTTGTTGCTGTTGTTAGGTGCCATGGAGTCAGTTCTGACTCATAGCCACCCCATGTTAAACACAATGAAACACTGCCCACTCCTCCCCCATCCTCACAATCATTGTTATGCTTCAACCTGTTGTTGCAGCCACTGTGTCAATCCATCTCATTGAGGGTCTTCCTCTTTTTCATTGACTCCCTACTATACCAAGCATAATGTCCTTCTCCAGGGACTGGTCCCGCCAGATAACATGTTGAAAGTATGTGAGATGAAATCTTGCCATCCTTGCTTCTAATGAGCATTCTCGTTGTATTTCTTCTAAGACAGATTTGTTTGTTCTTCTGGCAGTCCATTATATTTTCAGTATTCTTCGCCAACACCATAATTCGAAGTCACCAATTCTTCCATCTTTCCTTATTCATTGTCCAGCTTTCACATGATGTTGCTTATTGGTCCAGTTGTGAGAATTTTTGCTGAAGGATAATCCATACTGAAGGCTGTGGTCTTTGATCTTCATCAGTAAGTGCTTCAAGTCCTCTTCACTTTCAGCAAACGAGGTTGTGTCATCTGCATATCACAGGTTGTTAATAGTCTCCCTCCAATCTTGATGCCCTGTTCTTCATATAGTCCAGTTTCTTGGATTATCTGTTTAGCTTATAGATTGAAAAAGTATGGTGAAAGATACAACCCTGATGCACACCTTTCCTGACTTTATACCGTGCAGTATCCCCTTGTTCTGATTGAATGACTGCCTCGTAGTCTAAGTACAGGTTCTTCATGAGCACAATTAAGTGCTCTGGAACGCCCATTCTTGGCAGCGTTGTTCGTAATTTGATATGATCCACATAGTTGAATGTCTTTCATTGTCAATAAAACATAGGTAAACATCTTTCCAGTATTCTTTGCTTTCAGCCAAGATCCGTTTAACTTCGGCAATGATATCCCTTATTCCATGCCCTTTTCTGAATCCGGCTTGAATTTCTGGCACTTCCCTGTCGATGTACTTGCTGCAACAGCTTTTGAATGAGCTTTAGTAAAATTTTATATGTGTGTGATATTGTTCGATAATTTCCACATTCTTTTGGATCACCTTTCTTTGGAATGGGTACATATATGGATCTCTCCCAGTCAGTTGGCCGGGTAGCTACCTTCCAAATTTCTTGGCATAGACAACTGAGCACTTCCAGTGCTGCATCCCTTTGCTGAAACATCTCAATTGGTATTCCATCGATTCCTGGAGCCTTGTTTTCCACCAATGTTTTCAGTGCAGCTTGGGCCTCTTTCTTCGGTACTCCCTATGCTACTTCCTGAAATTGTTGAATGTCGACCAGTTCTTTTTGGTACAGTGACTCTGTGTATTCCTTACATCTTCTTTTGACGCTTCCTGCATCGCTTAGTATTTTCCCGATAGAATCCTTCAATATTGCAACTCTAGGCTTAAATTTTTTTCTTCTCTTCTTTCAGTTTGAGAAATGCCGAGCGGGTTCTTCCCTTTTGGTTTTCTAACTCCAGGTCTTTGCATATTTCATTGTAATACTTTACTTTGTCTTCTCCAGCCACCCTTTGAAAGCTTCTGCTCAGCTCTTTCACTTCATCATTTCTTCCTTTCGCTTTAGTTACTGTACTTTAAAGAGCAAGTTTCAGAGTCTCTTCTGACATCCATTTTGGTCTTTTCATTCTTTCCTATCTTTTTAATGACCTCTTGCTTTCTTCATGTATGATGTCCTGGATGTCATTCCACACCTCCTCTGGTCTTTGGCCATTAGTGTTTGATACATCAAATCTACTCTTGAGATGGTCTCTAAATTCAGGTGGGGTATACCCAAGGTTGTACTTTGGCTCTCGTGGACTTGTTCTAATTATCTTCAACTTCGACTTGAACTTGGAGATGAGCAATTGAGGGTCTATTCCGCGGCTGGCCCCTGGCCTTTTTCTGACTAATGATATTGAGCTTTTCCATTGTCTCTTTCCATAAATGTAGTCGATTTGATTCCTATGTATTCCATCTGTCAAGGTTCACATCTATAGTCGCTGTTTATTTTGTTGAAAAAAGGTATTTAAATGAAGATAAAACCTTTTATCTTAGAAGAGATAAAAGGAGAGAGAAGTAAGCAAATAGACAGGACCTCCTACCACCAAGGAAGTAGAGCTGGGAATGAGCATGCCCTTTGGACCCAGGGTCCCTGTGCTGAGAAGTTCCTAGACCAGGGAAAGACTCATGAAAAGCTGACATAAACAGAAAGCCTTCCCCTGGACCAACACCCTGAATTCAGACTCGTAGCCTCCTAAACTGTGACAGAATAAACTTCCGTTTCTTAAACCCATCTACTTGTGGTACTTCGGTTATAGCAACACTAGATAACTAAGACAATAACATGCTGTCTTTTGGAATTCCTCCTCCCTCTTTGTCTACTTTTCCTTAACTTCTTGTGGGGGCTTCCTCCTTTTAACCTCCAAATGTTGCTGATCCCTAGGATCCATTTCTCTCTCTACACAATTTTTTTTTTTCTATTTGGGGTCTATGGACCTTAGAAGAGTCATGAATTCCTAAAATTTGAATGCAAGTATTTTTAAAGAATTACAGCTTTTGTCAGGTTTTCAAAGGTATCTAGGACCACCGCCCCCCCCCCAAAAAGGATGAGAGCATGGATCCAAATGCTGTCACCTTAGGTGACCTCATCTGCCATGGCTGTAGCTATCACCTGTGAGTGCATTAATAATCCCCAGTTGCATACCTGCAGCCCAGGTCTCTCTTCAGAGTCCCTGGGACATACCTGCCTTACATCTTCATGTCGTGTCTCACTATTGTTGTTGTTAGGTCCCATCGAGTCAGTTCTGATTCATAGTGACCCTATGTACAACAGAATGAAATACTGCCCAGTCCTGCGCCATCCTCAGTTGTTGCCATGCTTGAGCCCACTGCTGCAGCCACTGTGTCAATCCGTCTCATTGAGGGTCTTCCTCTTTTTTGATGACCCTCTGCTATAGTAAGCATGATATCCTTCTCCAGGACTGATCCCTCCTGATAACACATTCAGTGTATGTGAGGCTAGTCTCGCCATCCTTGCTTCTGATGAGCAAGCATTCTTGTTGTCCTTCTTCTAAGACAGATTTGTCCTTTTGGCAGTCCATGATATGTTCAATGTTCTTTGCCAACATCACAATTCAAAGGTGTCAAATCCTTACTCATTTTCAAGCTTTCACATGCATATGAGGCAAATGAAAACATCATGGCTGGGCTCAAGCACACTTTAGACTTAAAGGTGACACCTTTCCTTTTCAACACTTTAAAGAGGTCTTTTGCAGCAGATTTGCTCAATGCAACGCGTCTTTTGATTTCTTGACTGCTGCTTCCATGGGTGTTGATGGTGGAATCAAGTAAAATGAAATCCTTGACGACTTCAATCTTTTCTCCATTTATCATGATGTTGCTTATTGGTCCAGCTATGAGGATTTTGTGTTCTTTATGTCGAACAGTAATCCATACTGAGTTCTATAGTCCTTGATCTTCATCAGTGAGCACTTCAAGTCCTCTTCACTTTCAGCAAACAAGGTTGTGTCTTCTGCATATTGCAGGTTGTTAATAAGTGAGCTGCATCTTAACAGCTTCCTCCAGTCTTGATGCCCCGTTCTTCTTCATGTAGTCCAACTTCTCAGATTATTGGCTCAGCATACAACTAAATACACATGGTGAAAGGATACCACCCTGAGGCATACCTTCTCTGACTTTAAACCATGCAGTGTCCCCTTGTTCTCTTCAAATGACTGCCTTTTGATCTATGTACAGATTCCTCATGAGCACAATTAAGTGTTCTGGGATTCCCATTCTTCACGATGTTATCCATAATTTGTTAGGACCCACACAGTTGAATGTTTTTGCACAGCCAATAAAACACAGGTAAACATCTTTCTGACATAGGGCGGCTCAAGAAGAAAATGAAGTATTATCATGACATGCGCAAAGATCTGGAGATAGAAAACCAAAAGGGAAAAACAGGCTCAGCGTTTCTCAAGCTGAAAGAACTGAAGAAAAAATTCAAGCCTTGAATTGCAACAGTGAAGGATTCTATGGGGAAAATATTAAACGATGCAGGAAGCATCAAAAGAAGATGGAAGGAATACACAGAGTCACTATACCGAAAAGAATTGGTCTACGTTCAACCATTTCGAGAGGTAGCATATGACTAAGAACCAATGGTACTGAAGGAAGAAGTCGAAGCTGCACTCAAAGCACTGGCAAAAAACAAGACCCCTGGAATTGATGAAGTATCAACTGAGATGTCTCAACAAAAGGATGCAGCACTGGAAATGCTCACTTGTCTATCCCAAGAAATATGGAAGACAGCTACCTGGCCAACTGACTGGAAGAGATCCATATTTATGCCTATTCCCAAGAAAGGTGACTCAACAAATGCAGAAATTAATTAAAATTAAACTAATATCACACACAAGTAAAATTTTACTGAAGATCATTCCAAAGTGGCTGCCGCAGTATATAGACAGGGAACTGCCAGAAATTCAAGCCAGATTCAGAAGAGGGAACCAGGGATATCAATGCTAATGTCAGATGAATCCTGGCTGATAGTAGAGAATACCAGAAAGATGTTTACGTGTCTCACTGGCATCTCATAATTTCACTTATCTAAAACTCAACTCTTGCCCTTCTTTCCCAAACCCACTCTTCCCCCGGGCTTCCCAACCTTAGCAAAAGACACTACCACAAGTCCAGCTACTCAAACCAGAAACCTAGGAGTCACTCTCTACACCTCCCTGTCCTTCTCCATCCATATCAAATCTAATGCCAAGTCCATTTCAAATCCTTCCACATCTCTCCATCTCCAGTGCCGCCTTCATCTCTCACCTGTGACCACTCCTTTAGCCCCCAATTGATTTTCCCTCTTTCACCCTTGCCTCACTCCAGTCCATTCTCACACAGCAGCCAGAGTAATGTTTAAGGTGTGTGACTTGGAGCATAGCCCCTATAGAAGGCTTTCAACTCCTTCCCATTTCACTTACAATAAAATGTGAATTTCTTCTTTGACCTACAAGGTCCAGTGTAGCATACAGCCTGCCCTTCACTCCCCCTTCGCTAGCCCTAGCTCCCTCCGTCATACCTCCGCTCCCTGTTCACCTCACTCCACCACAGTTGGCCTCCTTTCAGTTTTTCGAATACCACCATTGTAGGGTAAAAAACATCACAAAGTTTAATAAAGCAAAAAGGAAGTTGTATTTGGGATATATTCAAAAAGACAAAAGTTGAGAAGTGGACAAGCATGCTGTCAGAGCTAATATCTGCCTGAGTCCAGAGAATATTACAGAATAGACCAGAAAGGGAAAATGAACAAGTATGCTGTCACAACCATGTCTGTCCAAGTCCAGAGAATTTTACAGAATAGGCAAGAATGGGAAAACTGACAAGCACGCTGCCACAGTCATGTCTGCCTGAGTCCAAGGAAGGTTACAGAGTCATCAGCATATATTAACACTACAAAGTGGGCAAAACTATTGAAAGTTTCACCTTTTCACAGACTGGCTAGAAAATGTAATCTTACATTTTGAATTGTCTTTCTTAAGGATCATTGGTGCAGGTTTCAGTAGCCAGCAGTCAGGAGGGCCTTGACTGGTCCAACAGATTTCTATTTGCTAAAAGTTAATAGAAAAAGATAAGAGTGGAAAGTCTTTTGCATTCTGGCTTCTGTGAAAGTTTTCCTAAAAGATGTTTTCCAAGATTATCCTATCTATTGTCTTTATACCTCAGGGCCCAGTTGATGTGTCCTTGTAAGTCTTTGTGAGCCCAGCTCCATCTGGGTCACGTTCTCTATGTTGAAGGACAAGGAATAATGACTCCAATATTATTTCCAAATTCACCACTAAGCTGTTGCCTGCCTCAGGGCCTTTGGGCAACACCTTATTTCTCTTCCCTTTTTGCCTTGCCTGGCTCACTCTTGCACAAGTTCAGCTCTTAGTTTAGGTATATCTATATCAGTTATGGAAACCCTGGTGGCGTAGTGGTTAAGTGCTATAGCTACTAACCAAGAGGTTGGAAGTTCAAATCCACCAGGCACTCCTTGGGAACTCTATAGGGAGGTTCTACTCTGTCCTATAGGGCCTCTATGAGTCGGAATCGACTGGACAGCAATGGGTTTGGCTTTTTTGGACATCAGTTATTGAGAAATGCTTCCCCTGTTGCTCATTCTTTCCTGATGTTTTCTCATGTCCTCTGTGTGTTTACTTGCACAATATTAATTACCTGTGAGTTTATGTATATGTTTGTTTAACACCTTTCTCTGCCACCAGACTGCAAGCTCTTTGAATATGGGGACCAACCAAAGTTCCAC
This sequence comes from Loxodonta africana, assembly GCF_030014295.1. Lineage (NCBI taxonomy): Eukaryota > Metazoa > Chordata > Mammalia > Proboscidea > Elephantidae > Loxodonta > Loxodonta africana. Next base: position 20,412,078 of record NC_087342.1, on the reverse strand, counting down.
AATTTCTCTCAGAGGGGCTCAAAGGCAGCAATGTTGTTAGAAGAGGAGACGGGAACTTGTTTAGTGACACTTTGTGCGAGATTGACAGAGCAGCAGTTGTCCATCTTTCTAAGTGGGGGAAGGACTGGTGGAATTATGGGAAAATGGTGTATAAAGTACACAAGGCTGTAAATCTTTACGGGACCAGACTGCCACATCTTTCTCACATGGAGCGGCTGGTAGATTTGAACCACCAACCTTTCTATTAACAGCCGAGAGCTGAACCACTGCACCACCAGTACTCCCCATAAAGATTAAAAAACTAAAACCAAACCCGTTGCCGTCGAGTCCATTCCGACTCATAGCGACCCTGTAGAACTGCCCCATAGGGTTTCCAAGGAGCACCTGGTAGATTCAAACTGCTGACCTTTTGGTTAACAGACGTAGCTCTTAACCACTACGCCACCAGGGTTTCCAAACCAAACCCGCTGCCATGGAGTTGATTCCAACTCATGATGACCCTATTGGACAGAGTAGAACTGTCCCATAGGGTTTCCAAGGAGTGGCTGGTGGATTTGAACTGCCCACCTTTTGGTTAGCAGCCAAATGCTTAAGCCACTGCACCACCAGGGCTCCTGGTCCATAAAGATTACAGCCTTGGAAACCCTATGAGGCAGTTCTACTCTGTTCTATAGGGTTGCGATGAGCCACAGTCTACTTGACAGCAGTGGGTTTGGGTTGAGTTTTATTATTTCTTTTAACCATTACAACAGTTCAATGGGGTAGTTACTATTATATGCATTTTGTAATGGATGAAAAAATGGAGGAAGCTTCACATGCATTAACTCGTTTAATCTTTCTAACAATCCTAGGAAGTAGGTACTACAATTATGTCCATGTTTACAAATGAGGAAACTGAGGAAGGCTTAAAATGCTATCTTACAGAATGGGAAAGATGTGTTAAATAACTCACCCAATGTCACGGAGATAGTAAACTGCACAGTAAGGATTTAAACCCAAGCAATTTGGCCCCAGAGCCAAACTCTTGACCACTCTAACCACGTGAGGTTATAGTGACTCATTTTTTGCATTTCCTTAACACTTTATCTTTAACTCTTTGGATTATCTGTTTGAGCAACCAGGCTCTGACTTCCACATGAGCAAGGATGTTATTCACCCATTTCTAGATCCTTAGTCCCTAGCAGAGGACCTGGCACATAATAATAATCAATAAGTGTGATCAGTAAGTGAATAACAAATTATCTTTGATTTTTCACTATGTCAGATTCTACCACCCAAGTATCTGTTTGTCTGACTGTGGTCAGTTGTGTTGCTGTGGTGCTGGAAGTTGTGCCACTGGTATCTCATATACCAGCAGGATCACCCAAGGTGGACAGGTTTCAGTGGAGCATCCAGACTGAGACAGACTAGGAAGAAAGGCGTGGTGAACTACTTCCAAGAATTCTTCAGTGAAAACATTATGGATCACAATGGAACTGACTGACCTGATTACCTTTGGACACATCATAAGGGCAGACCAATTGCCGGGGGGGAGACATTGTTTTTGGTGAAGCAGAGGGGCAATGAGGGTAAAGAAAAAACTTGGTGAGATGGATTGTCACAATGACTGCAACGGTGGACTTAAACATGCCTGAGATTGTGCAGATAATGCAGGAGTGGGCAAGGTTTCCTTCTGCTGTACGTAAGGTTGCATAAGCAGAAGTCACTCAACAGTAACTAACATTAATAACATGTCAGACCAGCAATGGAATGGCTATGATTCCCATTTTATACAGAAGAAAAATGAGGTTCAAAACTTGACAAAAAGAAGTGACTTGTCTAAGAGTCCACCTGACTGAGTCCAGCCCCCTTACATGGTCCCTCTGCTGCTTCTACATACGGTTAGAAGACACATGATTAGATTAGAAAGCCTTCGCCTTGAAAAATGTCTAAAAAACACCATAGCACTTGTTATGGGTTGAATTGTATTCCCCCATCTCCCAAATATGCGTTGGAGTCCTAACCCCTATACCTATAGATGTAATCCCATTTAAGAACAGGATTTCCTTTGTGATGTTGATATGGCCATATCAGTGTAGGGTGTGTCCTAAACCTAATCACTTCTGAGATAAAAAGAGCAGCTAGACACAGGGATATACAGATGACACAACCTTGCTTGCTGAAAGTGAAGAGAACTTGCAGCACTTACTGACAAAGATCAAAGACCATAACCTTCAGTATGGATTATACCTCAACATTAAGAAAACAAAAATCCTCACGACTAGACCGATAAGCAACATCATGGTAAACAGAGAAAAGATGGAAGTTGTCAAGGACTTCATTTTACTTGGACCCACAATCAACGCCCATGGAAGCAGCAGTCGAGAAATCAAATGGCTCACTGCACTGCCAAATCTGCTGCAAAAGACCTCTTCCAAGTGTTAAAAAGCAAAGATGTCATCTTGAGGACTAAGGTGCGCCTGACCCAAGCCACGGTATTTTCAGTCGCCTTATATGCATGTGAAAGCTGGACAACAAGTAAGGAAGACCGAAGAATTGACACCTTCGAATTATGGTGTTGGTGAAGAATGTTGAATACACCATGGACTGCCACAAGAACGAGCAAATCTGTCTTGGAAGAAGTATAGCCAGAATGCTGCTTAGGAGCAAGGATGGCGAAACTTTATCTCACATACTTTGGACATGTTATCAGGAGGGACCAGTGCCTGGAGAAGGACATCATGCTTGGTAAAGTAGAGGGTCAGCAAAAGAGAGGAAGACCCTCAATGAGATGGATTGACACAGTGGCTGCAACAATGGGCTCAAGCACAGCAATGATAGTGAGGATGGCTCAGCACCAGGCAGTGTTTCGTTCTGTTGTATACAGGGCTGCTATGAGTCAGAACCAGCTCAATGGCACCTAACAACAACAACATAGACGTGGAAACAAGGGAGAAGAAGGGAGCAAGATAGATACACGTGAAGATCTCCAAGGAATCAAGGAATTCTGGAAGGGACAAGAATCTTCCCACAGAGAGAACCTTCCCAGTAGCCGATGCCCTGAATTCAGGCTGTAAGAAAATAACATTTCTTTCTGTAAATTAAAGCCATCGACTTCTGGTATTTCTGTTACAGCAGCGCTAAGAAACTAAGACAGCATTCCCTGCCTTTTCTAGAAAAGAGTGGTCATTAAAAGTTCTTTGATTATGATATTTCTCCAACAAGCTTGATTTCTTTCCTTTAGCTTCTTCTAAGCCATTCTTTTCATATTTGATTTGGACTATACGGGCCTGTGTGTGTATGTGCGTGTGTCTGTGTGTATTGGGATAGGGAGTAGAGCTATGAGTCAGAAGTTAAGAAACTGGAGTCCAGGATCCACCATTGACTTATTTCCGTTACTAAGCAAGGCATGCAATCTTTTTTGCCCCTGCCACGTAACAAAAGCCAGGGACCTGGCATTCTTTTGATAACACGGTGTCCTGGGGTGTGGTGAGTCACCTGCCACTGAATATTGTTTACCAAATCACAGTTTTGGGAGTGGGACCCCTCCTAAAGGCCTGATCACTGCTGGAATATAACCAGGCATATGGTGCCAGCTGGCACTCTGAGAGAAAGAAAGTCCTGACTTGCAACAGATGACAGTTTCATGGTATCAATACTCCCCCACCACAGCCAATGTCAAAATTCCCGCAAATTAGCAATCTGCTTCAGTGAACTGACAGAGACAGGCTCTAGCACACTCCTGCCTATAGCAACTCCCTGTGGGGAAGGCCTGCTCCATAGGCTGTTATAAGGGTTTCGATATAATGTGTGGACATAATGATTTGACCTCTGAGAAAACAACAATTGTATTAGAGATAGGGAAACTGAATTCAAGTCTTGGCCTTCTTTTTATAAGCCACATATGTATTTCTTTGAATCTCAGTTTTAATGGGAATAATAGTACCCACCTTGCAGAACTGTTGTTTATCTAGCAAACGCTCAGCACTTACCTGATAGGCACTTTCAAGTACTGTACAAATATGAACTCAATCTTTATAACAACAGTGGGGTAAATACTATTATCAGTTGACAGATGAAAAAACCATAGAGAAGTTAACTAAGTTCTCTAAGGTCATACTGCTAACTAGTAATAGAGTCAGGATTTGAAGCTGGCTCCAGGGCCCATTCTTTTTACCCACTATAGCCTGCAAGCCAAACCCATCCTGAAGTCTGTTTTTGAAAATCAAGTTTTATTGGAACACAACATTGTTCGTCATTTACATGTTGTCTATGGCTGCTCTCATGCCACAACAGCAGAGTTGAGTAGTTGTGACAGACCATATGGCCCACAAAGGCCAAAGTATTTACTATCTGGTCCTTTAGAGAAAGTTTGCTGTGTCCTACTCTGTGATATGCCATCTGTTTCTGTGGGGTGGGACGTTGGCTATTATTTGGCACCTGGTAGCCCTCAGGGTCAAGCTGGTTCTGATACTGTGTTCCGAACCAGTAAGACGAGTGTAAAAGTAATGTCAAGGTGATGTCTGTATTGTAATATTTGAACTCTAACAACTGTGTCAGTGAAGTAGCATTCTTAAGCATAAAGGTGTAAACTTTAGTAACAAATGATCTGTGAAAAGGCATGTTTATAGAAACATTTATCTGACTTCGTAGGATCCCAGCATCTCAGGGGTGAAATTAATTCAGAGATTGTTCATCCCAACCTTGACTCTCCTTTTTGGGGATATTGTACAGCACTGGGTTTCTAAAGTTAATGTTATAAATTCCTCATGATTATCCCTGAGTGATATGTTCTACGAGTGCTAGGAGATGTATCTCCTATACAGAGATGGGCTTTTTGAACAACAGAGGAAAGACGTTGACATGGGGCTCAGGAGTCAGGCTCACATCTCCACACCTGTCATTTTGTCTCCAAGGCAGCTCCTTCAAATGACTGTTTCAGATGCCAAGCAGAGAAGTTCCTCAAAGCCTGTTATTCACTTTCCTCTTATGTAGTGGTTAAAAACTTCCCCTGACCTTTGCAGTTACTTTCTGTGAGCGTCTCAGGGACCACCATTCACTTGTGACTTATTTTCGAAGCTGGCAGTTTTAGCTTCCAGAATAAACAGGCTACAGGTGGTCGACTGAGTTTCTTTTGGATTCCCAGCACCAAACGAGAACTGCTCAGTGGGAAATGTACATGCCTCTAGAGCCTGATTGCCCCTACTCAGGTCGGTGGATTTTCAGCACACTAGAAAACGGGTCACCACCTCAAGATCGCCGGAAGATGGATTGTTACCTTCCGGTTTTTGACAATAATTGCTTTCTCTTGGTTAAAAATAAATAAATAAAATAAAATAAAGTTTTTTGTTCTCTTTGCTGAGTTTCGTTTTCTCAGAGCAAAGATGTTTTACCAGAATTGATTGCCACATTCTATGTGGAAGTCCCCTTGCCAAGGAATTTCCTTCACAAACACTTCAAAAGTAAGTTGATCTAAAACACGTCCATGCCACGAGGTTACCTATAACCTAATCCAGCCTAGGAATCAGAGTCCAAACAGCTCAAGGTTCTGCACATTCCATGACAGCTGCAGCGTGGAAAGGAAAGAACAAGGCTTTAAGGCAGAGAATTCCAGAAACACCTCGCTATTCCCGTGTTGCTCTTTGTCACTACTCTCCTGCTTAAATAGCTAATTTTACCAGCAAAGACTTTGAGCTTTACTAAAAGCTTCTTTATTTTTTTTAAGTGAGTATGATTTCTTTAGGATACCTTTAATAAATTTATGACAGTTTCTTTTTTTTTTTTTTTCAAATATACATTTAAAGAAGACTTAGAGCTCTAAAGATCTGAAATACCTCTTCAAGGTGGTACCTAGAAACTGTTTTGGGTTCCTGGAATACTTGATTTTATCTCTTCTTTAAAATTTAAGTGTTCCTGTAAATAAACTTCATGTTCAACAGCACTCTCCTCCATACCAATTCAAATATTCACAGACTTACACAAGCTCCAAGAGAGAGGATAGAGTCGTACTCAACTTTTTATCTGCCACAACAAATAGCCACAGTGCCTTGCATATAGTAGGTGGTCAGTAAATGTTATTGATATGTAACCTCCATAAAGTTGTTGTCAGGTGGAAACCCCAGGCTTTGCTCAGTGGGACTCGTCTCAGGCAATAAACGAGAGACCCAGGTGGGAGATCAGAAAGCCATTTTTATCTCATTGCACAAGGAAAGGAACAATCAGAGCTGCTGCCTCCAAAACTGCTCACTGAGAGTGAAAGGAAAGGTTACTTTTATGGGGCTCACAAGCAGGAAGATCACACAAGTTACATCAGTAATATTCTTAATCATACTACACAGATGCAATGGGGTTTACATATAACTTCATGCATAGTATGTTCAGAAAATGGTAACTAAACTCCACCCGGGGGTAGAGAAGTTACTATGTATGAGGTACTTAACGAGCTAAAAAGTTTTCCAGATAGTCAACATGGCACCTTAACTGGTTTCCACCTGATTTTCTCTAGTTCTGGGCAGCAGTTAAGGAAAGGGGAGCCAGGATGTTAATGTAAAGCTATGGGGCGTGCCAAGCAAGCTGCTTGAGGCAGTGGAATTTCACAGCCTAGAGACCTCTGTCTTAAAGTGAAGAACTTTATTTTGTTCAATCCTACAAGCCCAGCAACTAGAACAGTGACCAGTAGCTAGAGTCGCTCAATGAATATTGAATAAATGGACCTACAGCTTTAATAAATGTAGGAGGCAGTTTAGAACTCTACATTTTTTCAATCAACTTAACCCTTTTATCAGTCAAGTTTCAAATAGAGAAGAAGGCTGTGTAGGAAATACACATATTTGTATGCAGGTGACATACCCGCCTTCTACGTTTGTCACCAGCCAAACCCTCTGTGCCCACCCCCCACGAGGTATTTTCATAAGTGCTGCTATGCCACTTTTTTTACATGTTGCTCAAGGCTCTGCAAATTCTGTAACAGATGCAGTCATGAAAGGAAAGAACTAGGCTTCAAGGCAGAGAACACCAGAGATCCTGAAGGCAGGTCTTCAGGAAAGCCTCAGATCTGCTCTTAAAAATCCCAAACTTGTTCAGCAAATATTGGAATGTGATAGATAGCGCACCCATGTGGAGTGTTGTGTAGACGTTTAACAGTAAATTTATGAAGGAAGGAATAAAGATTAGAATGGAAATAAATGAAATAGAGAATTAAAAAGCAGTAGAGAAAAATCAATGAAACCAAAATTTAGTTCTTTGAAAATATCAACAAAATTGACATACCTTTGCCAGACTGATCAAGATAAAAACAGAGAAGACTCAAATTACTAAAATCAGGAATGAGAGAGGGGACATCATTACTGACCTTACAGAAATAAAAAGAATCATAAGGGAACAGCATGAGTAATTATATACCAACACATTAGAAAACTAAACAAAACTGAAAAAGCAAACTGCTAAAACTGTCTTAAGAAGAAATAGAAAATCTAAATAGACCTGTAACAAGTAAAGAGATTGAATTATTAATCAAAAAACTTCTCACAAGGAAAAGCCCAGGCCCAGATGGCTTCACCACTGAATTCTATGAAATATTTAAAGAATTAATGCTGATTCTTCACAAAGTCTTCCAAAAATTAGAAGAGGCAAGAACACCTTCCAACTCATTCTATGAGGCCAGAATTAACCTGATATCAAAATCAAAGACATCACAAGAAAACTACAGACCAATATCTTTTTGAATATAGACACAAATGTCTTTAACAGACCACTAGCAAATTAAGCCCACAAGATATAAAAAGAATTTTACGTCATTACCAAGCGGGATTTATGCCAGGAATATAAGGTTGGCTTGACATGAAAACCAATCAATGTAATATACTATATTAACAGGACAAAGGACAAAGTCACATGATCATCTCAATAGATGCAAAAAAGGCATTTGATAAAATCCATTACATGTTCATCATTAAAAACATTCGACAAACTAGGAAACAAAGGCAACTTCCTCAAATGACATCAAACCTAAGACCAAAAGCTCTTCCTTTAAGATCAGGACCAAGTCAAGGATGTCCACTCTTGCCACTTCTGTTCAACATTGTACTAGAGGTTTTAGCCGCAGCAATTAGGCACAATAAAGAAATAAAAGGCATCCAGATTGGAAAAGAAGAAGTAAAACTATATTTGCAGCTGACATGGTCTCGTATATAAAAAAATTCTAAGGAATCCACAAAAAAACTATTAGAACTAATAAACATATTCAGCAAGTTTGCAAGATACAAGAGCAATATACAAAGTCAATTGTATTTCTACACACTGACAATGAACAATCCGAAAATGAAATTAAGAAAGCAATTCCGTTTACGATAGCATCAAAAAGAATAAAATACTTAAGGGTAATTTGACAAAATACATGCAAGACTTATATACCGAGAATGAAAAAATATTGTTGAAAGAAAATAAAAAGGATTTAAGTAAATGCCAAGGCATCCCATGTTCATGAATCAGGAGGATTAATATTGTTAAGATGGCAATATTCCCCAAATTGATCTACAGATTCAATGTAATCCCTACCAAAATTCCAGCTGCCTTTCTTTTTGTCAGAAGTTGACAAGCTGATTCTAAAATTCCTATGGAAATGCAAAGGACCCAGAATAGCCAAGATCATCCTGAAAAAGGAGAACAAAGTGGAAAGACTCACACTTCCCAATTTTAAAAACTTACCACAAAGCTGCAGATATCAAAACAGTGTTGGTGCTGGCATAAGGCTAGACATACAGATCAATGGAATAGAATTGAGAGTCCAGAAAGAAATCCTTACATTTATGGTCAACCAATTTTCAACAAGAGTACCAACATAATTCAATGGGAAAAGAATAGTCTTCTTTTCAACAAATGGTGCTGAGACAACTGTATATCCACATGCAAAAGAGTGGCTGCTAATGGATTCAGGGTTTCTTTTTGGGGTGATGAAAATGTTCTAAAATTAAATAGTGGTGATGGTTGCAGAAGTCTGTAAATATACTAAGAACCACTAACTTGTATACTTTAAAAAGGCGAGTTTTATGATATATGAATAATATCTCAATAAAAATGTTATTTAAGAAAATAGTATATTTAAAAAGGGTTTTCGATAGCACAATAAGGCCTCCAGGCCATGGTTCAATTGTGCTCTTACTTAAACCTTATATTACTCCAAAAAAACAAAACCAAACCTGTTGCCATTGAGTCGATTCCAACTCACAGTGACCGTATAGGTGAAAGTAGAACCACCCCGTAAGATTTCCAAGGTGAATTTGAACTGCCAACCTTTTGGCTAGCAGCCATAGCTCTTACCTACTGTGCCACCAGGGCTCCTATATTACTCCAGGTACTATAATTCAATGCTTTGATCAAATTAGACCATCAGAAGGCTCCATATGGAGTTATATAGTGCCTTATCCCATTTTATGTGGATCTACAGTCAACACTGATGCAAGCACCCAGTACTGTCGAACCATGCAAGTAGCAGTCAGGAAATCAAACACTGCATTGTATTGGGCAAATCTGCTGCAAAAGTGTTGAAAAGCAAAGATGTCACCTTGAAGACTAAGGTGTGCTTGACCCAAGCCATGGTGTTTTCAACTGCCTCATATGCATGCAAAAGCTTGTTGTTGAGTAAAGAAGACCAAAGAAGAATTGATGCCTTTGAATTGTGGTGTTAGCGAAGAATATTGAACATACCACGGACTGCCAAAAGAATGAACAAATCTGTCTTGGAAGAAGTACAACCAGAATGCTCCTAAGAAGCAAGGATGACGAAACTATGTCTCACACACTTTGTGCGTGTTATCAGGAGAGATGAGTCCCTGGAGAAGGACATCATGCTTGGTAAAGTAGAGGGTCAGCAAAATAGAGGAAGACCCTGAAGAGATGGATTGACACAGTGGTTGCAACAATGGTCTCAATCATGGTGGCGATTGTGAGGATGGCACAGGACCAGGCAGGATTTCGTTCTGTTGTACATGGGGTTGCCATGAGTCAGAACTGACCCAAAACAGCTCCTAACAACAACAGTGCCTCACAGAATCACCTTAACAGGGTTTCATCTTGATAGTTTTCCCATAGTATTTTATCAAAGTCAATATAATAAATGCTCACTTCCGCATTTATTGCACAAGTATTGAGACCCTTGCCTGTCCTATTGTCACATCACTCAGAGTTCCCTATATTATAAAGTACTTTATGAAAATTTGATGTTATAATTTATTTTAGGAAAAGCAGTGCACCATAGGAATTATCTTTTCTGATAGTTAAAACTATACAATTGGCTGTATTTTCTTTTTAGGCCTGGCTGTTAGGAAGCTCAGTTGAATAATAGGAATTATGTTGATTTGGATGTTTAACATATTTATGTCTCCATTTTTTTCTTTCTGTTTTCCTATTTCTATTTATAATTTGGAAACCATGGTGGCGTAGTGGTTAAGTGCTACGGCTGCTAACCAAAGGGTTGGCAGTTCGAATCTGCCAGGTGCTTCTTGGAAACTCTTTGGGGCAGTTCTACTCTGACCCATAGGGTCGCTATAAGTCAGAATCGACTCGACGGCACTGGGTTTGATTTGGTTTTTTATTTGTAATTTGCTATTTTATTGCATGGAACTTTGATCTAAGTCACCTCAAATATCGATTTTTATCTGAGTTATATATGAGGGATTAATCCAGGATTTTTATCTAAAGTTAAATATTTAATGCCTCATATTAAACAAAGATTTCTCTACTTCGGCATTATTAACATTTTGGGCCAGATAAATCTTTGTCGTAAGGGGCTGTTGTGTGCATTGTAAGATGTTTAGCAGCATCCCTGGCCTCTTCCCACTAGGTCCCAGTAGCAAACTCTCATTCCTCTAGCCTCCTCTCCCACCAGTGATGGTGACAAACAAAAACGTGACAACCAAAATTATCTCCCAAGAAGAACCACTGCATTAAACCATCACTGAAAAACTAACCCCCCAAAACTCTTTCTAGTAACTCTTGAGAAGCATTGGAAGTTCATTCAATATCACAAGTTTATAACAGTGCAAACTTCGTACTTGGCTTGCTTAGATGAGACGGAGTCTCTGCACTTGGAGTCAGTCTCTGAAGCCGAGCTGCTTCCATGCAGATCTTTTCAATTTATAAAGAAAGCATCTTCTGGTCTATAATCCCATTTGAGCCCAACAATTCATTTTTAAAAAAGAGTGATCATTATTCCAAATTTTAGATGAGGACACTGAGGGCCGGAGAGTAAAAAGGATAAGCTTCAGAGCTAAACTCCAAATTGGGTACTGTGCCTCTCACTGCTAGGGAAAGCTATCTGTCTCTCTGTCTCTGTCTCTCTCTTTGCCCCAGTCTCTGTATTTACTTACACATACCCCTCTTCAGATGGATAAATTTAGGGATGGAGGGCATCTTAGGCTGGCTTCTCTGGAGAAGCAAAACCAGTGAAGTGTATATATGTATATATGTGTGTGTGTGTGTGTGTGTGTATGAATGTATATAGAGAGAGAAAGAGAGAGAGAGAGATTTATATCAAGGAAATGGCTCCCATGATTGTAGAGGCCTGAAAGTTCCAAGTCTGTGGGTCAGGCTGGAAGCTTCTCCTAACTCATGTAGCTACAGGAACTGACGAACCCAAGGTCAGCAGGTCAGACGGCAGGCTGCTGGTTTATAGGCTGCAGAGGCTGATGAACCCAAGATTGGCAGTTAAGATGGTAGGCTGCTGGCTCAGGTCCCAAGAACCAGAGTGCAGATGATGACGAGCCAAATGCAGGATTCAGAGCAGAGCAAAAGCCAGCAAGCTTTGCCAGAGAGGCCGTATATATTGGATACAGGCCATTCCTCAAGGAAACTTTCAACTGATTGGCCCTTTACAGGAGATCTCATCATGGAGGTGATTATACCATTACATAACGGCCAAACTACATCATAACTGTCAAACCACTGAGAATCATGGCCCAGCCAAGATATGCAACCTTAACCATCACAGAGGGGTAGAGTCCTACAGGCTAAAGGTGGTCTTCTAAAATGCCAATAACCTAAAATGGTATTTAATCCAGTCAGTCCTAGAAAATGGGTTACCTCTTCCCAGACTGTTATATTTTATTTAAAACTCACAAATTTCCTTTAGCTCTAACTTCCTTTTTACAGGGAAAGCAAGGGATAAAGAAATGTGTTAAAGGACTCTAGCAGGACACAATTAGACAAATCCAGAAGATGGGACATTCTATCAGACAGCTGGAATGAACTCTTCTAAAAAGTCAACATTATGTATATGTGTGTATATGTACGCACATATACACATGTAACTATGTATATACGTATACATGTGTGGGTGCATGCATGTATGTTCATATATATAATAAAGCACATAGGAAGCAGAGTTACGGGCACTTCTTAGATTTAACCAAACACCTTGTGGGATTGGTTTTCTGGGTTGGAAGCCTTAGGACCATAGTCTCATGAGACAACTCAGTCAATTGGCATAAAATAGGTCACAAAGTTTATGTTCTACATCTTAGTTTGGTGAGTAGCTTCTGGGGTCTTGAAAGAGATGGCCGTCTAAGATACATCTATTAGTCTCATCTCATCCCAGAGCAAGAGATAAAGAAGGAAACTAAAGACTCAGAGAAGAAACTAGCCTACAGCACAAATAGTCTACATGAACTACGGACTCATCTACCCTGAGACCAAAATAACTAGATGGTGCCTGGCTACCACTAACGACTGTTCTGATAGGGGCCACAATAGGTGGATCCTGATAGAATATTGCCAGTGAGTACTGCGCACCTTTAAAAACTTATTTATATGAGAGCAAATGGTCAACAGTTACTCTAAAGCAAAGATGAAAGGGTAGGGTAGAACTGCCCTATAGGGTTTCCAAGGAGCAGCTGGTAGATTCCAACTGCTGACCTTTTGGTTAGCAGCCAAGCTTTTAACTACTGTGCCACCAGGGCCCCAAAAAGGTAAGGGAACAGGGAATTCAATTACTAAAAGCAAAACATCCAGGAAGGAATTAATGAGAATGTTAAAACATTGTGAAAATGTAATCAACATTTCTGAACAATGTGTGTTTTGTTTTGCAAACTTTCACCTTGAACACAATATTTTAAAAAAAGTCAATATCTTGACATAAACATCAGGGAACAAAACTATGGAGGGCTTGTTTTAAAATAAAACAGACTACCGAACTCTAACAATCAAATTAAAATCAAATACCCAAGCCACGGTATTTTCAATTGCCTCATATGCATGGGAAAACTGGGCAATGTAAAACGAAGACCAAAGATGGAATGACACACTGGAATTGTTGTCTGAACAAAGAATACTGAATAGATCGATGACTTCCATAAGAACGAACAAAACAATCTTGGAGGAAGTACAGCCAGAAAGGAGGATGATGAGACTTTGTCTCACTTATTTAGGACATGTTATCAGGAGGGACCAGTCCTTGGAGCAGGACATCATACTTGGTAGAGGGTCAGCAAAAAAAGGAAGACGCTCAAGGAGATGGATTGACTCAGTGGCTGCAACAATGGGCTCAAGCGTAACAACGATTGTGAGAATGGTGAAGAACTGGGCCGTGTTTTTTTTCTGTTGTACATAGGGTTGCTATGAGTCTGAAATGACTCTACGGCACCTAACAACAACAACAATATGGGATCAAACTGGCAGCAACAACTCTAAAGATCAGATAGGAAAATTAGGGGACAGTGGGCTTATGTGAATCGGGAGGAACAATTTGGAAAAGAAGGGTGAAAAGGTTGTACAACTTGAGGAATGTAATCAATGTCACTGAATTGTACATGTATAAATTGTTGAATTGGTGTATGTTTTGCTGTGTATATTATCAACAACAAAATAAATTGGAAAAAAAAGAGAGAGAGAGAGAGTAGCCCATGGGTCAACTTGGGTGGAGGGTTGGGCTTCAGGAACTCATGAACTCCTTACAACTGTTAGCAACAGTATGCATGCGGATGTGGTGCTGCATTCCTCCGGGGAGTGGTTCTGTAGCTCTTATCAGATTTTTTTCAAAGGAATTTCATGATTCCAGAAAGACTGAGGCTTTGAGGATTGTCTGGAGATTTTTGGTCTAGTGGCTGCAGATGAGTGAGATTTTGGGGGTGCGAGACATTTCCCTGCTGCTCAGTTCCATGTTGGAAATATTGCCAGGTGGAAACTCTAGGTTCTGCTCAGTGGGACTCATCTCAGCCAATAAATGAGAGACCAAGTTGTGAGAGTGGAAATGCACCTTTATTTCATTGTGCAAGGAAAAGGAAAATTAGGACTGTTCAGTGAGGGCAAGAGGAACAGTCATTTTTAAGGGGTTTACAAGTAGGAAATTCATACAAGTTAGATCAGCAACATTCTTAACTGTACTAACCCCCCAAAAAATAACCATACTACACAGGTGCAATGGGGTTTACATACAACTTCATACATTGCATGTTCAGAAAATCGTGGTTAAACTCCACCCAGAGGCAGGGAAGTTACTATGTGTGAGGTCTGAAAGGTTGTCCTGAATGTCAACATGGTACCTAAAGTGGTTTCTGCCAATTTACCCCAGTTCATAAATTTTATTTTTATTTTTTTATGGGCAACAGTTAAGGAGAGGGGAACCAGGATGTTAATGTAAAGCTACAGGGCATACCAAGAAAGCTGCTTGAGGCAGTGGAATTTTCTGCAGCCAGGGGACCTCTCTGTCTTCGAGATGGCTGACTAAAGTCATGGCATCTTAGAATAGAAAGGAGACTGAAGTTCTGAAGTAGGCCTTGTCCAAGGGTAGGCAATTATATTAGAGGAAAAGGAGAAGCAAAATCCAGCTTTCATTTCCTGGTCTTTACTCTGCTTATTCAAAAAATTAGCCAGGCTTGTTTGGCCACTTGGCTTCTTCTGAGGTTGTTAGCTACCATGGAGTTGGCCTCAACTCATAGCAGCCCCACGCACAATGGCATCCACCGTTGTTTTTGATCCATAGGATTTCATTGGCTGGTTTTCGAAAGTAGATCAGGCCTTTCTTCCTATCCTGTCTTAGTCTGAAAGCCCTAGTGAAACCTGTTCAGCATCATAGCAACGCACAAGCCTCCCCCAAAAGATGGGCAGTGGCTGTTGTCTTAGTCATCTTGTGCTGCTATAACAGAAATACCGCAAGTGGATGGCTTTAACAAAGAGATGTTTATTCTCTCACAGCCCAGTAAGCTAGAAGTCTGAATTCAGGGCCCCGGCTCCAGGGGCAGCCTTTCTCTCTCTGTTGGCTCTGGAGGAAGGGCCTCATCATCAGTCTTCCCCTCATCTGGGAGAATCTCAGTGCAGGAACCTCAGAGCCAAAATACGCGCCCTGCTCCTGGTGCTGCTTTCTCGGTGGTAGGAGATTCCCTGTCTCTCTGCTGGCTTCTCTCGTTTGAGATCAAGGCTGCTCAGCTTCTTGTGTTCCTTGTCTCTTCAGGTTCTGCTTCCTGGTTTCTCGGCATATTGGCTCCTTGGACCTCACATCCACCTCTGCCCTGCTGGGGCAAGTATTCCGACGCTCTGTAGCTCAACTGATAAGTGCCTAGAGGCACCCCACTCCGCCAGGAAGCTTCCTGCACGCAGGCACTCAGCTCTCTCACTCTGTGGGTTGGCTCCAGTGCTGTCTGGCACTGGTCTTCTGGATCCTGCACCGCCTCCTGTTTGACCGACCTCTGGCTTTTGGGACTTGAGCTATCGACTTATCTGCAGATCTTGGAATTCGTGGATCTTCACGGCCTGAGAGCGAAGTGCTTTCCAACCTGCCAGTCTTGGGTTCGCCAGCCCCTGTGACTACCTGATCTGAGAGAAGCCTCTATCCCGATACATGGACTTGGGAAGTTTCAGACTCTACAATCGCGTGAGCCGTTTCCTCGTTATAAATCTCTCTCTATATATATTTATATGCTTTACTGGTTTTGCTTCTCTAGAGAACCCAGCCTAAAATAGCTGTGCATGAGTGCATTGGCTGGAATCAAACCCAGGTCTCCCCATCTGGAAGGTGAGAATTCAGCCTCTGAACCACTAAAGCCTCATTGACTTCTTCTAGTTTCCACGTGAACTAGGAAAGCCATTGTCCTTACACTGCCTGCAAAGCACTGCCTTCAAAAAGCACTACCTAATTTGCTTCCCCTCTCCAATTCTTCTCTGACATCCCCTCCTACCGTTCTGTTCAAGCTCACCGCTCACCACCATATTGTCTCCTTGTGCTTCCTCCAACACAATAAGCACATGACATCTTAGGGCCTTTGCTCTGGTTGGTCCCTCTCCTTGGAATGCTCTTCTTCCACATATTTGCTTGGTTAACAGCCTCACCTTCTCCAGGTCTGCTCAGATCTCACCTTCTCCATGAGACTTACCCTGAGCCCCTGCTTAATACTGCGACTCCTTCCTTCCCAACAATATTCCATTCTACCGCTTGTTTTCCCCACGTCTCTTGTCACCTTCTAACACCTTATAGAATTTTCTTGTTTCTTATGCTTTAGGTTTATTGTCAGTTTTCCCCATTTGGATAGAAGTTCCACAAAGGCAGAGACCTTTGTTTTATCCACTGATGCATCCCAAATGCCTCTGGCAGTGCTTGCTATAGAGAAGGTACTGGACATGTTTGCTGAATGAATGAATATTCTTTCTCTCTCTCTGCAAATCAGGACTTGGTTTTGACTTAAGTCTCGATAAAGAGGACCACAAGGAGGCAAAACATCAGGTAGTAAAAGTTGGGGGGGGGGTTATACTAGATGTTTTACAGCTTTTTAAGGGGTGGGGTTAAATTTTGATTTGATAAAGCATACGAGTGGGCACATGACTGGTAGCTTAGCCCTGTCGGCAGAGCTTCAGCAAGCCCTGTTTGCAGAGCTTCAGCAAGCCCTGTTTGCAGAGCTTCAGCAAGCCCTGTTTGCAGAGCTTCAGGACACACTGCTCTATCCACACAGATCAGCAACATCTCTTCCCACCTGAGGGCTTACGTGTTGTAATTCTCTTGTAATAAGTTCCTTAATATTTAATTCTTGAGTGGCTGTCTTATTAGGGCGTTGATTTACCACATCGCAGGCACAATTAAGAAGCATCAATTCAGGTCGATTGGGATTAACTTTAAAGCCCCAAAGCTAAGCTTTCAGAGCCAAGCACACCCAAAAACAGTGTGTGCGGGAAGGGGCCCTTTGACATACCAGGTCCAACTTGCAGCTGTGTTTGTCTCAGGTCTCCACCTTTGCTTCGGGCCAGTGGGTTTCCACCTCGTTCTCAGTGTCTGAGTGAAGCCAAGGTAAACCCAGAGTGCTGAGGCCATAGTAGGGTTCTGTGGTGGGTCCCACAGTCACTCTGCTGCTTGTAAGCTTTGGAAGAAGACCCTGACCTAGTGTTTATGGATATGGTCTATTTTCACTTATAAATTTCACCAGAACTTGAGGCTGAACTTCGGTGTAGAAAAAGTGTTAGCTATAGGCAAGTAAACACCCTGTGTTTTGCTAGTAAGTCTTCTTCGTAAACATGCTCAAGTTGTAGCTTAACAAATGGCCTGATTGGCAAAGGACTTTGAAAAACTCAGACAAAACGCAGTCAGATTTTCATTCCCCACCCTCAGCAGATTGCATACCCGAGCCTTTCAGAAACTTTTCCCAAGTTGCAAAAGCTTTCTACTCCCTGTGGGCCAATCTCATCCTTTTTGAGGGCACAAGGTTACTTGAATCATTATTGGCCCTCATTCATAGTGACAAACAATTGTCTCTCCTCATGTCTTTCTGGGATGCCACAGATGTAAGGAAATGAGGTTTAATAAAAGCTTCCTTTTAAAAACAAACTTTTTTTTTATTTCATCATTCATTGAACAATTATTCTGTGAATGATTACAGTTTGTATTAAATTGTGCCAAGCACTCGAGAAACAATAGCATAAAAACATTGCTCCTATTCTGAAAAGTTTATAGTCTAATAAGACAGGAACAAGAAAAGAGGAAATGGAAGTACACAAAGAGAAGTGTACCCAAGGAGGTAAGTACAGATTGTTATGGAGACTTTTGGGCATATCAGGAAGACTTTGAATAGGGAACATCCCAACCAGTTGTGGTCAACTCAATCCTGACTCATGATTCCTACTCATATTGGCCTTTACAGGAAAGAGTAGTACTGCTCATGGGGTTTCCAAGGAGTGGCTGGTGGATTCAAATTGCCAACTTTTTGGTTAGCAGCTCAGCATTTAACCACTGTGCTACCAAGGCTCCAAGACAATGACAGATGGTAACAAGTGCTAAGAAGGAAGTAGGATGCACAGAGTAGTGTTTCCTGAGCCTGGCCAAGACCATCCCCCTCATCCGATAAACGGAATCTCTAGGGGCAAGGTCTGGGAATCTGTTTTTAACCAGCACCCACAGGTAACGTCAATGATTAGCCAAGAATCAACAGAGAAAAGATGGGGAAAGAGTAAGGGATAGTATGGTAAGAGCCCATCCTTTTGGCTCAGTCATTCCACTGCTGGGAATCAATGTCAGTAATCAGAAATACGGACAAAGATTATGCACCCCAGAATCACTTAAAATTGCTCTGTTCTCCTCGTTTCTCCTCGCACTAACCAAAAAACCAAACCAAACTCCCATTGCCGTTGAGTCAATCGTGACTCATAGCGACCCTATAGGACAGAGTAGAACTGCCCCATAGGGTTTTCAGGGAGCACCTGGTGGATTCGAACTGCTGACCTTTTGGTTAGTAGCTGAACTCTTAACCATTACGACACCAGAGTTTCCAACTCCTTTCGTTGGACATATTGAAATACTTCTAGTTACCTAGGTTGGCAATTTGAATCTACCAGCTGCTCCTTGGACACCCTGTAAGTCAGTTCTGCTCTTTCTATCTTAGTCATCTGGTACCGCTCTAACAGAAATACCACAAATGATGGCTTTAATAAAGAGAAATTTATTCTCTCACAGTCTGTTAGGCTACAAGCCCAAATTCAGAACTTCAGCTCCAGGGGAAGGCTTTCTCTCTCTGCCCGCTCAGTCTTGCCTTAGTCTGGGAGCATCTCAGCACAGGAACCTCAGGTCCAAAGGATACACTCTGCTCCCAGCACTGCTTTCCTGGTGGTATGAGGTCCCCTTGTCTCTCTGCTTGCTTCTCTTTTTCATATCTCGAAAGAGATTGGCTTAAGACACTATCTAATTGTGATGGTTAAGATTGTGTGTCAGCTTGGCTGGGCCATGATTCTCAGTGTTTATATGTGCTCACTCCCATGATGGAATCTGCTGAGAGTAGTCAATCAGTTGAAAGGGAGTTTCCTTGGAGTTGTGGCCTGCATCGGAATATAAGCAGAGGTTCTGGCTTTTTGCTTGCTCTGGGTCCTGCAGCTGCCTCCTGTTCCTCTGACCTCTGGTTCTCAGGACTTGAGCTATCAGCTTATCTGCCAATTTGGGGATTTGTAGATCTTCACAGCCTGTGAGCAGAAGCCCTGCCCTCTGACCTGCCGATCTTGGGTTTGCCAGCCTCTGTGACTATGTGAATCAAGAGAAACCTCTATCCTGATCCACGAACTTGGGACATTCCAGTCTCTACAATTGAATGAGCCATTTCATTGATATGAATCTCTTTCTATATATATATTTATATGCTTTATTGGTTTTGCTTCTCTAGAAAACCTAGCCTAAGACACTAATCTTGTAGATCTCATCAATATAACTGCCACTAATCCATCTTACTACATCATAGTGATAGGATTTACAACACATAGGAAGATCACATCAGATGATAAAATGGTAGACCATCATACAATAGTGGGACTCACGACCTAGCCAAGTTGACAGATCTTTTGGGGGGATACAATTCAATCCATGACACTGTCCTATAGCGTGGCTATGACTCAGAATTGACTCGACAGCAACGGGTTTGGTTTTTTGGATCATTGTCTTGCTTATTTGTTACTTGCTTAATGTCTATTTCTTGCTACTAGAGTGTAAGTGCCATGAGGAGCTCCAAAAAAGCTGTTTTGTTCTCAACTCTATTCCCAGCTTTGAGAATAATGCCTGGCTTGTGGCAGGTGCTCCATAAAGATTTGATGAATGAATGAATGAAAAGAAAGGTATGATTCTCATTACCAAAACGCTTCCTAGAAAGATTTATCAAGCTATCCTCTTAACTCCTGCCATGCATGAGAGTGCATGAGAATTCTCTTTTCTTAAAACACTGTGAAATTAATAGGCAAGTATCTTTGATTTGTATTTCCATTAATGTCAATAAATTTTAATATTTTAAGCACATATTTCTTAGGTATTTGTATTTTCTCCTCTTTAAATAATCTATTTATCTTTTGAGAGTTTTGTGTTTTTCTCACTGACTTAAGTAGACTTCCTATCTCTTAGATACCAACCTTAAATTTTTATGCTACTGCAAATATTTTGCCCAGTTTTGTTGCTTACCTTTTAATCTCTTGGGTTTTCAATTTGCAGAAATTTTTTATTTGTACATTCTCATCTATTGATCTTTTTTCTTCCTGATTTCTTCCATCACTTCTATCACTTCCCCATAGCTCCCTACACCCAAGGCTTCACTTTTCTACATTCCAAAGACTTTTCCATTCTTTCTTTGACAGAGAACAATATGAGTGTTGAGATTTTATGCAAAGGTCATGCCCTAATCAGCTTGACTGGGCTTGGCTGTCTCCCCAGTCTTCTTCACTGTGTATTTACAGAGATGCCTAGCCCTTCCTTTTGGTGGTGGAGCCCTGGTGGTGCAGTGGTTAAGAGCTGGGCTGCTAACCAAAAGATCGGCAGTTCGAATCCAACAGCTGCTCCTTGGAATCCCTATAGGGCAGTTCTACCTGGCCCTACAGGGTTTCCTACAAGTACGAATTGACTTGACGGCAATGGGTTTTTGGTCTTTTAGGTGTTAACTTAAAAACCCGTCTCTAACTTCTCACTCAAAGTCTTTTTAATGGCTGACCTACAAGGTCATAACTTTCCAACTCCCTCTCCCTATTCCTACCTAATCCCCACCCCGCCACTCTGCTCCAGGCACACTGGCTCCTTGTTCTTCTTAGAGCACACCAGAACACTCCCACCTCCAGGGCTGTGCACCTGCTGTGCCTTCTGCCTCAACCCTATGGCTTGCTCCCTTATCTCTTTTAGGTTTTGGCTTAAATGTCACCTACTCTCTGAGATCTCACTGACCAGCCCAGAGTTGGAATCTCTTCCTTGGCGCTCCTGATTCTCCATCCAGGTTTATTTTTCTCCATAGCACTAATCGCCCTCTACCAGTTATCAAACAAAACACCAGTGCCATGTATAAAAGACAGTGTTTTATTTATTGTCTATCTCCCTGCCTTCCTCCCTCTCCCCCCACCCAGAATATAACGTCTGTAAGGGCATTTTGTCTACTGTTCTCTCCCCTACGTCCAGAACTGTTTCTGGCATATAGGAGGCGCTCAACAGAACTTTGTTGTTGAATGCATGACTCTTTCTTGTTTCACTCACAAAGTATAAATGTGTTTCCCAGTCTGCCCTTACCCTTCTCACCACTGGTCCCGACTGTCCACCATGCTGAACGCTGGTATTCATGAATTCCTGTCTGTTATCTGTGCCAGGATCTCATAGCACGTGGTGTATGGGACAGAGTAGAAGGTTAATAAATGTGAGTGAAGAAGAACAGTCAGAAATAGGTGGAGGATATGGAAAGTGTGGCTAATTGCCTCCATGAACAACAGCCTCATTTGCCATGAAACCAGAAAAAAGTGGACGGTGCCTGGTTACCATTACTGAACATTTTGGTCAAAGATTCTACAGAAGAATCCTGATAAAAACGGGTAAAAATATGGAACAGAATTTCAAATTCTAATGGAATCCAGTCTTTCTGGAACCATGGAGGCCGGATGAACCCCTGAAACTACTGCCCTGAGATAATCTTTAAATCTTAAACCAAAAATATTCCCTGAAGTCATCTTAAAGTCAGCTTAACAAATAAAAAATATCTGCCTTGAGCATTATGCTCTTTCAAGAACTATCTATAAGAGATCAAATTGACGACAGTAACTCAAAAGATTAAATGCGAACTTATGGGGAAATGAGTTTATGTTAATGCGGAGGAACAGTTTAAAAAAGGATGATGAGAACGGTTGCAAGCTCGAAGAATGTCACTGAACTGTACGTGTATAAATTGTTGAATTGGTGTACATTTTGCTGTGTATATTCTCAAAAACAAATAAATGTGAATGAATGTATGAATGAGAACGCTTTGCCCAGGTGCCCAGCATCTCGCCATGATCCTTTGGAAGGCCAGGCATCTTGATAGGTTTCCTCAGCTGCCACCTTATTTGTGGGTCACTCTTTGTTTCAGGGTCTCAGCCACCCCCAGTCGCAGCAACCTGCTCTCTCTCCAGAACCTGATACTGTTGAGGCGATTCCGACTCATAGTGACCCTATAGGACAGAGTAGAACTGCTCTGTAGGGTTTCCGAGGAGTAGCTGGTAGATTCTAGCTGCTGACCTTTTGGTTAGCAGCTGTACCACTTAACACTGCACCACCAGGGCTCCTGTGTCTCCAGGGAGCCATTGATGTACTTCCACATCTAGCATTCCTGTGCTCTTCCAGTTTTCACTGCTACCTCTCCAGCCTTGCTTGGAGGACTTGAACTTCTGGGTCATGGTATTTTTGGAGTCTATGAATCTACCGGGTGCGCTAGCATCTCTTCACAATGATCTGAAGTGTATAAAAGGCTTTTGACAAACAGGATCTAACTTAATGCAAAAAGGTCCAATGAATGTTTGCTGACAGGGATGACGATGACGACTCTGTGAATTTAATATCAATATTCCCCCTAATTATTGAGTTTGAGAGCCAATTTGGGTTTTCTAATGACTATCGATCAATACATGTCAAAAATAATCTTTAATGTCTAAGTGTAATTCATAAATGCCATCACAACCTGAAAAAATGGTGTAGGTACAGATGCCAGCTACAAAAAATTTGGGGGGGGGGAGCACCCTTTCCCTGTAGTGCTATCCTGCTATGTTGGGAAATGGTATTTTATTTGGAAAAAATGTCTCCCTGGGTGTTTCTATTTGGTTGGTTGAGATGCATTCATTGTGAGCCCTGGTGGCACAGTGATCAAGAGCTTGGCTGCTAACCCAAAGGTTAGCAGTTCAAATCCACCGGCCGCTCCTTGGAAATGCTATGGGGCAGTTCTACTCTGTCCTGTAAGGTTTCCATGAGTCGGAATTGACTTGAGGGCAGCGGGTTTGGTTTTTTTTTTCTTTTTTTGGTATTATTCAACCTTGGTTTTGTGATTCTATTTTATTTACATGAAACTCTATTTCAAAGTGCCACTGTTCTGAGAAGACCTGCCCATTCTCCTGCAGGCCATCCTGAATGGAAGGTGCTCTGCACCTGCCTGAGGCCAGCTCCAGGTCACACACCTGGACAGGTGATGCCCTGCCCCCTGGGGGAGGGCGAAGCCCTCAGGGTAAACACCAAGGGTTTGAGTTTCACCATACTGTTTCTCTGACCCAGGGCTGAGGACACTGAACTTTAAAAAAAAAAGACTTTCCCTTTCTTCTCTAATCTGGTAGGAAAACAAAGTCGGATTCAGCAACCAATCAAGAGGAAAAGAGTGCGGCTAAAGAGCGCGCTAAAGAGCAGAGGTCACCTGGAACCTCTTGAGGTTTGCAGGATCTGTGGGAGAGGCTGTTTTGGAGGGCATGGCTTAGGGAGCTACTGCAGGACCTGAGGTCAGCAATTAAGGGGGCTTACCCTCCATGGGTGTAATTCATCCACCTTCCATGGATGTAATTACTTTTCCTAATCCTTCCAGAAACAATCTCCACATTTAAAATATGTGCTTATTTCTGTGTGTGTTGTATTTTATACAAATGATTGCATACCTACGTGGTTTGGCACCATGATCTTTTCACTTATGATATCCTGAATATTATGCATTTCAGTGCACACATACAGGGCTTCTTTAATCATTTTAATGATTGTTCAACATTCCATTGCACTATTGTACAAAGACTCATTTAATCAATCCTACGTTGATGGATGTTTAGGTTTATTTCCAACCTTGTAATTACAAACAAGGCTGTAACAATATACTTTAAAATCATTTCCAGAAGAGTGAGTAGGATAAACAATTGCAAGCAATTTTTTAAAACTATACAGTGCTAAATTGTCTCTACAAAGGTTTTGCTAGGTCATAATCTACCAGCAATGTATTCACATGCCTTTTTCATTGCTTTCACTGTGAATGAGATATGACATACTTTATACGCTTAAAAGCCATGTCTCTTTCCTTGTCTGTGAGCTGTCTGTTCATGTCGTTTGCTCATGCTTTAATTGGAGCGTTGTGTTTTATGTTCTTATTGACTTGTAGAAACTCTTTACATATTAAGAAAATTGGCTTTTTGTGAGTGATATGAATTGCAATTTATTTTTCAGTTTGTACTTTGTCTTTTGACTTTGTTTACTGTGTTCTACCT
Source organism: Loxodonta africana (assembly GCF_030014295.1). Classification (NCBI taxonomy): domain Eukaryota; kingdom Metazoa; phylum Chordata; class Mammalia; order Proboscidea; family Elephantidae; genus Loxodonta; species Loxodonta africana. Next base: position 20,387,649 of record NC_087342.1, on the reverse strand, counting down.
CCTTTATAATGTTTTGTGTATTTGGTTGAGTTTATCAATCTTTTAAATTTTCTATGTTATATGCCTTATAAAGGCTTTCTCCACTACAAAGATAAATAACAAAACAAACAAAACAATTAAGGGGGCATAAAGAAAGAAAGGAGTCCCTGGGTGGTGCAAACAGTTAAGGCACTCAGCTGCTAACAGAAAGGTTGGAGGTTTGAGTCTGCTCAGAGGTGCCACGGAAGAAAGGTCTGGCAATGTACTTCTGAAAAATCAGCCATTGAAAACTCTTTGGAGTGCAGTTCCACTCTGATACGCATGGGGTCACCCACCTTGGGTCAAAATTGTCTCCACGCCAACTGGGGACAGAAAGAAAAGGAGTGGTCTCTTCTTTTCATGTTGCTGTCTTCCTCTTGTCACCCACATTGAACCTCAAAAGGCTCTTAAGAGCCAGTCCATCAGCACCATACTCCCTTTTGGGTACTATAAGTGACCCAGGCGTCTTAGTTATCTAGTGCTGCTATAACAGCTATACCACAAGTGGATGCCTTTAACAAAAAGAAATTTATTTTCTCACAATTATAGGAGGCTAGAAGCCCAAATTCAGGGTGCCAGCTCTAGACAAAGGCTTTCTCTCTCTGTCATTTCTGGAGGAAGGTCCTTGTCTCTTCTGAGCTTCTGCTCCTGGGTGGTCATGTGGCTTGGCATCTCCCTTTCCCCATTTCTGCTTCTTTTATTGCTTTTTAATCTCCCTTCTATCTCAAAAGAGATGAACTCAAGACACACCCTATACTAATCCTGCCTTGTTAACATAACAAAGACAACTCATTCCCAAAAGGGATTATAATAAACACAGGCACAGAGGTTAGAATTTACGACACATATTTTGGGAGACATAATTCAATCTTTAACACCAGGTGAAACTGAAGAATATCTGAGTTGAAACAGAACTTTGAGATCGAAAGTGCAAAAGCTTCATGCCAGCTGGTGGCGGAGCTGGCACTAGAACTCAGGGTCTTCTTGACCCTCCTGCCCCAACTCTGTCTTTCTAAGGTATTGATTCCCAAATCTAGTTCTAGGCTTGACCATTCACTCCATCTGGGCCTGTCCGGGTCCCAACTGCATGGCTGTCCCACCACTACTTCAAACTCAGCATGTCCCGAAGTGCAGTCTTCTCCCCTCCTCTAACCGACTCCACTCCTCTGCTAGTTTTCTTATTACTGTCAGGAACTCCTTTTCCTCCCACTTAATAAGACTGGGAATTTGGGAATAATTTTTCTTTATCCCACATTTCCAGTTAATGAATCGTATCGAATCTTTCTTATAAATATCTTACTCTCTGTTGTGTTTTGAATTGTGTCCCCCATCCTAATCATTAGTACTTGTGAACGTGGCCTTATTTGGAAATAAAATCCATTGCCGTTGAGTGGATTCCCACTCATAGTGACCCTATAGGACTGTCCCATAGGGTTTCCAAGGAGCAGCTGGTGGATTCTAACTGCTGACCTTTTGGTTAGCAGCTGAGCTCTTAAGCACTGTACCACCAGGGCTCCAACCCTATAACTAGTGTCCTTATAAGAAGGCCATGTGAAAGCACAGGGACTCAGAGACACACAGGGAGAACGTCATGTGACAACAGAGACAGAGAGTAGAGTGATGATGTTTCTGCAAGCCAAGGAACACCGAGGATTTTCAGCAACCACAAGAAGCTAGAAAAGGCAAGCGAGGGTTCTTCCCTAGAGCCTTCAGAGGGAGTGTGGCCCTGCCAATGCCTTGGTTATGGACTTCTAGCCTCCAGATCTTCAGAGAAGTCGATTAACCCCCCAGTATCTCAATTTCCTGGTCTAGAAGCTGAGGATGATAATAGTTGTAACCATCGTGAGGGTTAAATGAGGCCACCCAGACAAAGCATTTAGCTCAGTGCCGGGTACAAAGTGACACTTGGTCAATGTTAGCTATCATTGGTTACCTTTGGACCTGATTTCTCACAACTTCCTTATAGAACTCCTCTAACCAGGAAGCTTCTGGAAAAGAATAGTGCTTGTGGAAATTTTCCCCACTCCCATATACCAATATATCCAAGTCCGCCCATCCGCCATTTTCTCTTCTTCAGTAGCCTGTATCCCTCACCCCCCACTGCAACTAATCTAATCTCCTGGAGTACCTACTCCGACAATATCTTTTTTTTCACACCACCGTTTGTTTAATCATCTGTTAATCATTTATCAAGTGCCTTTTGTCATAATAACAATAATTGGACCTGACTTTGTATTTTATAAAAGGCTTCACTTCACAATTACGCCTCTGTAAGTCCTTACAAAAGCTTTGGAAGGCTTAGCGACGTCACTAAGAACCACACATTGTCAGAAGGGCTGACACCAAATGTCTGTAAAATTTTTGTGCTGTGTTTCAGCAGAAATTTATTATTGTTAATAAAAATACCCCTGCAGTTAGTTTTAACAACAAAAACACTTGTTGTAAGCTTACACGTATCAATATAACCACAAGACTTAAACTCTACGTTAATTTACTCTTTTAACGTTCTAATGTGCTTCGGTCAGAGCTGTCATTATGACCCAATTACAATGATGCTTCAAATCACGTGGTTTCGTCTGCACGTGCTACAAACAAGGCTGTTGTTTTTGTTGCTGCTGGTGTTTTTGAAGTTGCTGATTTTGTCAAATATTCTGGTGTTTTAGCTACAATAATGTAATTATTATTTGTGAACCTGTATCAATAACGTTTTTGAGAATGAAGTAGTAATTTAAGGGAAAGGATTACGATCTACGAGTAACATTAGCTTAAAAAACATTACTAAGGATTCTGTACGATCTGGTATGGGAAGAGGTCCATGGCAGGGGTGACACCATGAGTTACTGCACTGGGTGACACCAACTCTAGTGATGCCGCGAGGGAGGTGGTTCCTGTTTTCGAGCTGAGCAGTGATATGACCTATTCTCGTTCCACCAGAGTCCCTGGGTGGTGGAAATGATTAAGATGCTAGGCTGCTAACCAAAAGGTTGGAGGTTTGAGTCCACCCAGGGCACCTTGGAAGAAAGGTCTGGTGATCTGTTTCTGAAAAATCAGCCCCTGAAAACTCTATGTAAAATTCTGTGTAGAAAACACATTTCTACCCTGACACACACGGGGCTGCTATTGAGTCAAGCTCAACAGCAACTTTTTTTTTTCTTTCATTCCCCCAGCTGTCAAGTGGTACATGGGGAACACAGTGGTGATGCGGGCGAGACCCCCATCTTCAGGATGCTTACAGCTTATATACAAAACAAGGTCTGTGCACACATGGTGACAATCCAAGGCAGACAGTGGCAAAGACTGGCGGAGCGGATCAGAGCTGGCAGCCTCAGCTTAGAGATACAAGGATGGCTGCTGGCTGGGCGGGTCTGACACTTCATCCAACAGTGCCCGTGGCAGATGGAGACACACCCTTGCTGAAGGGACACGCTCACAAACAAAAGCTGCATGCTCCCCAGCTGTCAGGCACCTGCTGTGGGATCCTTGAAGTCAGCAGAAGTTGAAAAAGTGGTTGTGAGAGAAACTTGAACAGCCACCTCTCCAGCTCAGGGAGGTAGGTGGTCAGCTCTGCGCTGGGTGGTTCTCACACAGCTGCAAGCCACAGGGAGCTGTTTGCTGATCTCGGTTTGGTTTCCTGAGGGAGACAGCTGACTGAAGTTCCACAGTAATAAGGTGCCGCATAATTTCTCAGTCCTTAAGGCTGATTTTGTTTAAAGTGATCTGATCTCACCTCTACTGATTCCTTCCACCGAGCCCCTGAAACAGGTTGTGGCAACATGAGCTGCTGTTACAGAAAAGTAAAATGGTACCTGGGTCCGGCTGGGATTTCGGAGGGCATCTCCCCTATAAGGAGACTCAGGAAGCACCCTAACCATCTCAGTGGCACATGAACAGACCTTCTGTCAAGGTGGGTCACTACTGGGCAGAAGTGAGTGTCACCCCCTCAGGGAAGTCTCAATGTCCTCCCTCCACACCCTGCTCCCTTCGCTGTATTGTCACGCTTGTCACTTGTGACACAATAGAAGTAAGCTTCCTGGGTAAAGTCGCCGCATCTAGCAATTTTCTATGTACATTTACCCCCGACCCAGAAATTTCACTTCCTGAAATCCATCCTAAAGACTCATGGTCAAAATTTCACAAATAATTAATATGTACAAGGGTATTCGTTGCAGCACTATCTGTGGTAGCAAAAGACTGGAAATGACCCAAATACCCCGAATAGGAAACACGGCAAATAAACTAGGATACATTCACACAACGGAGTACTATGCAGCTGAGAAAGGAAATGGGCAGTATTTTGATAATGCTACCGAATAATCACCAGGATATATCATTATGTGTAAAAAGCAAGGTGATGAAAATTATTATATGTTATCATTTGTCTAAAAGAGAAGGAGATATCAATATATATGCATAAAAAGTAGAAAAATAGACCATAACAATTTTTAAAAAATGGTTACTTACATAGGAGGAGAGAAGGAACAGAAGCTAGACTTTTCTACATATATCTTGTTTTGAAGTTTTCATTTTAGAACTTTGCAAATATTTAGAAAATCATGATGAAACAATTTATCAAGTCAATGGCATAACTGTACAGAGAGAAACTATCTCAAATGACTGTGTTGTTGTTGTGTGTTTGACTCACAGCAACCCTACAGGACAAAGTAGAACTGCCCCCATAGGGTTTCCAAGGCAGTAAATCTTTACTGGAGCAGATCGCCAAGTCTATTCTCCTGCAGAGCCACTCGGTAGGTTCAAATCGCTTAACCATTGTGATGCCAGGGCTCCTTCAAATGATTTTAAAAAGCCCAAACCAAACTCACGGCCTTCGATTCCGATTCATAGCGACCATAGAGGACAGAGTAGAACTGTCCCGTAGGGTTTCTAAGGAGCGGCTGGTGGGTTCCAACTGCTGACCTTTTGGTTAGCAGCCAAGCTCATAACCACTATGCCACCGGGGCTCCTTCAAATGACCTTAGAACCCAGGGATTTGACTGTATATCCCTAGGAGGATATCCGCTAAAGGTCCAAAAAACAAAACAGAGCACCAACAAAAGAAAAAACTTGTAAAAAATCTTAAAGTATTTTTAGTGATGAAATGTGGATTGTGGTCACATTGGTAATGTTATTCTAAGACTGTTTTGTATGTATGGTGGAATAAAGCAGTGAGTAGTTACGTTGGTTGTTTTGAAAACTGGGTTTTTTTACATGGGAATAAAGAGAAATGGATGTAAGACAATAAAGTTAAATAGAAAGCCTTTACTCCTAAATTTGAAAAGGAAATATCAGTAGGAACTCAAGAAGTATTTTCTTGTAACAAAAAAAAATTCTAGAGATGATCACCAAGTCAGGAGCAAGCATTGCTTATACCTAGAATGTGGCCTTTAAATGGCATTGACTAAAAGGAGCCAGGGGTCCTCGGTTAAATGGTTGATTCCAGATCTGGGGGCTTAGGAGGGGAACTCACAATAAGAGTCTGGACTATCGTATTATCCCTTTCATGGACCGTGGGATATATATGCCAGCATTACATTTTCCGCCCCTGGAAGTTCGTTGGCAGGCATTTGAACCACTTTAGTACATTCTGGCAATGTGGTGGATACTGGTACAACTGCCTAAGAAAAGAGAAAGTTGGTCTGCCCCACATTTGAGTGCTGAGAGCCATTTGTATGAGTGGATACTTCCCAGAGGAGCAATTGTGTGAAACTTTTGTGTCTTTTGGTTTGTTTGTGTGTTTTGGCTTCTGTACAGTGAGATATGGCTTGCAAGTATGTTTACTCTTTACGTTATTGGGAAGGTACAGTTACTGGCATTCAGAAATATTCAAGTAAATGAGTCATTTTTTTTTTTTTTTGGTGAAAACTGTTTGTGATACACTTTCTGGGCCATGGGACCAATATGTCCCGTGTGTGTGCTGTGCTTCATGGAACATGGGACCGATATGGCCCACTCTAAATCAAAGTGGTAACAATCATGTGCAGCTAGTGCAACGTTGATTTAGTATTTGTGTATATTTTTGCAAAGTTGAGAAAGATATTTTATGGCTCAAGTGTAACCAGGGAGTGTGATGTGCCCATGTGTGTGATGTGCTTCATGGAACGTGGGACTGATATGTCCCGCTTGCAATTGGTACCTCCGTTTTTCAAATAATCAAAAACTACCAACAGACAATGATTCAGCATCCATTCCATTGGTGAAAAAACATGGCATCGCCAAAAAATAAAAAAAAAAAAAATCTATCCGTAAAAGGGTTGTACACCAGAGAATAAGGAACCTATCAATGATGACATCAAAAGGACCCAGGAGCCAACTTGAAAAGGCTCCCACTGACCAAAGATGGGACAATTTAAACATCAAGAAGAATGATAACTGTGATGGATTGAAACCCATCAAATAGGCTTAAAACCATGATTTCATAATGATATTTTTTAAAAAATAGAATTTTACTGGTCACCTTTGGAGGATGCTAGTGATCAAGGTGGCTCCTGGGCCCTTTTATTTTGAAAATTGGAAAATAAAGGGAGAGATGCAATTACCTTCCTTCTCCTATGTTAAACATACATCAGGTTAACCACACAGGTGATCAAGGCAAGCTTCTTTTTTTTGGAGGTATTCCAGCTATTAAACAAAGAAGAAATAGAAGGACTAAAAAAACACCATTTTGCAGTCTCTAATTTTTTTTTTTTTTAATGAAATTAGTGGATCTGGGCTTTGATTGTTAATGCCTTTCAAAAGACAAACAAAAGAGAAATAATCAGATATTAGGTATCTCCTGATGAAATACCAGTCATGAAGTAATCTTGACAAAATACTAGTACCACTTTGATGACTAAGGTGCACCTGACCCAGACCCTGGTCTTTTCAATTGCCTCATACGCGTATGAAAGCCGGACAATGAAAAACGAAGATTGAAGGAAATTTGAAGCATTTGAATTGTGGTGTTGGCGAGGAGTATTGAATATACTTCGGACTGCTAGAAGAAACGAATTCATTTTGGAAAAAGTAAAACTAGAATTTGAGGATGGCAAGACTTTGTCTTGCTTACTTTGGACATGTTTTCAGGAGAGACCAATTGCTGGAAAAAGTACACTGTGCTTGGTAAAGTAGAGGATCAGTGAAAATGAGGGAAATATTTCATGACATGGTGTCTGTAACAGTGGGCTCAAACATAACAGTGGTTGTGAGGATGGCACAGGACTGAGCAATGTTTCTTTCTGTTATACACACATAAAGTGGCCATTAGAGCTGACTCGACAGCAACTAGCAACAACAAGCTGTCATCGAGTCAACCCTGGCTACTGGCAACCCCATGTGTGTCAGAGTAGAACTGTACTCCATCAGGTTTTCAATGGCTGATTTTTTGGAAGTAGATCTCCCGGACTTTCTTCTGAGGTACACTAAACTTCCAAACTTACTGTTAGCAACTGACCACGTTAACCATTTGCACAACCCAGGGGCTTCTTTGTCAAAATAGAGAAACCAAATCTGATCAACTACTCGAGACCTTATTGGTTTACAGGAGACGCCATGGATAGGGCGAGCTTGTTAAATGATTCTACTGGATGACAATCACCAAAACTCAGAATGAGAAATTCTACGAGATAAATGACCCAACTTCTTCAACAAATAAATCACGAGGAGAAGGAATCTGTAGATTAGAAGGAACTTAAGAGGTACACTCAAATATTTTTGGATGAAAATGATATGATGTGCTTCAGAATAATCCAGGAAGGGGTTAGTGATAAAATGAGCCATTAATTGTTGAAGCTGTGTGATAGGATCACAGGGGTTCAGTATACCATTCTCTCTCCTTTTGTTTATGTTAGAAATTTCCTGTAGTTAGAAAAGAAGAAGAAAGGAAAGAAAAAAACAAGTGCCACAGAAAACTTAACAAAAAGAAATAGATTTTCTCATGCAATGGCCTCCTGTGTTACGCATGCTCCAAGCACAGGGTCTGGCCAAAGTAACTACTATTGAATCCACAGGAGCTTGAGATCCAGCTTCATTTTGACAGGATGGTGTTTCTCGGGGGCTGGGAGAGTGTCCTTCTTCATGCAGAGGTCTGGCTGGCGATACGGTGACTTGGCAATAGCAAGGCAGACAAACTCATTCTGCAGAAGAGAGGGGCAGACTTGCCAGCAGCTACCCCTACTAGGAAGTTTAGTCTTTTGTTCTTCTCTTGACCTCACCATTCATTCACCAAGCAATACATTTCTGCTATGTGTGTGTGCTTGCATGTGTGCACTTGTGTGCACCCACCGCATTGCAAGGCCTTAACACCAGCCCAAAGCAGCCATGTGCCCTAGAGGAAAGCAAGTGAGTTTTGAAGTTAGGCCGACTCAGCTTCAGTCCTGGCTTCTCCACTTACTAGCTGGGTAACTATGGATGACTTACTCTCTCTGAATCTCAGTTTCCTCAGTATAATGGAGATAACACTGGCCAGCATTTTGTTGTTAGAATTGGAGATAACAGTTGGACAATGCTTGGCAGGATTCCTCACACACAGTAGCCATTTCTATTTGTTACTGGAGAGAAGGTTGTAGGCACTTAGACCTTTTTTCTTACTGTAATAGCTGGTACAGAGGCTGGGTGACAGGACTAGCAGAGGCAGTTTGAGGGGCCCAGGATTCTCTCTTCTTGTGGCTAAAATGGGTAAAAAGGAATTTCTCCACTTCCCAGTCCTTCCCAAATCCTGCCCATTCTTTGCCTTCTTCTGGACTTGTTTCCAGTTTTGTCTCCAGGCAAAATTAGGACCATCTCCTTTCTCCACAGCCTTCCCTTTCATGGGTGTGATTTTGTTTGCACATCTGTCTCTCCTACCAGGCTGTAAACTTCCCTATCAACAAGAATCATACCTTCACGGTCTTGCTTTTTCACCCAGGTGCCCAGCACAGTGCCTGCCTTCCAAAAAAGATTACCACCTTGAAAGCCTGTCCAGCAAAGGCCAAACACATATATATGGAGGAAGAATGAAGAGGGCCAATGTTTCTCCTTTACCTTAAAAAAAAAAAAAAATTTTTTTTTTTTTTTTTTACCTTATGTACCATATAATACACGAATGGATGTTTAATCCTCTAAATGTATATAGCATTTTGTGGTGTATGTGTGTATGTATACACAGAGCTTGTCATGGATTGAATTATGTCCCCCCAAAAATGTGTGTATCAATTTGGCTGGGCCATGATCCCCGGTATTGTGTGATTTTCCTGTATATTGTAAATCCTGCCTCTATGATGTTAATGAAGGAGAATGAGTGTTGGTTGTGTTAGTGAGGCAGAACTCAACCTACAAGCTTAGATTTTGTCTTGAGACAATCTCTTGAGATATAAAGGAAAGAAGCGAGCAGAGAGACAAGGGGACCTCATATCACCAAGAAAGCAGTACCGGGAGCAGAGCGCGTCCTTTGGATCCAGGGTCCCTGCGCAGAGAAGCTCCTAGTCCTGGGGAAGATTGATGAGAAGGCCGACAGAGAAAGAAAGCCTTCCCCTGAGCTGAAACCCTGGATTTGGACTTTTAGCTTACCTTACTGTGAGAAAATAAACTTCTTTTTGTTAAAGCCATCCACTTGTAGTTTTTCTGTCATAGCAGCACTAGATAACTAAGACAGAACTTTATAAAAAATTATAAATCTTCTCATTTAAATCTTCTAAAAATCCATGAAAATTCCTCACTGAAATTTATTTCCTACCTTCTCTTCCTTTCCCTCAATAATGTAGAGGTAGTGAATTTTATCTCAATCCTCTGTGGCCTTTAGACAGAACTTGTCTGCTTGACTCACAGAGACAGGGATTCTTAGAGACTATGAGTTTTAGCAGTTTACGAACTCCTGAGATTGCGTGCAAAATTATACACGTGTGTGTACATATATGTATTTTTGGATGGGGTGATGGTCTGTGGACTATAAGCAGATTCTCAGATGAGTCCCTAACCTAATAAAGGAGAAGAACTACTGCATTAGGCATTAAAAAAAAAAACCCAAACCCATTGTCAGGGAGTCAATTCCAGCTTATGGCAACACGAGTGTTACAGAAGAGAACTGAGCTCCATAGCAATATTCAAGCAACCACAGTAGGACAAACTGACAGATGGGTGGTGGTTATAGGATTAAATGAGTTAATATATATGAAGTTCTTAGACTAGTTCCTTGTACATAGTAAGTGCTCAATAATTGTTAATTATTAAAATTATCATCAATATCAATGTCTTGGTTATCTAGGGTCCCTTCAACAGAAATACCCCAAGTGGATGGTTTTAACAAACAGAAATGTATTCTTTCACAGTCTAGGAGGCTAGATGTCCAAATTCAGGGTTCTAGCTCCTGGGGAAGGGTTTCTCTCTCTGTTGGCTCTGGGGGAAGGTCCTTGTCATCAATCTTCCCCCGGTCTAGGAGCTTCTCAGCACAGAGATTCCGAGTCCAAAGGACACGCTCTGCTCCCCGCTATTTTTCTCGGTGGTAGGCGGTATCCCTGTCTCTCTGCTCACTTCTGTTTTTTATATCTCAAAAGAGATTGACTGAAGATACGACCTAATCTTGTAGATTGAGTCCTGCCTCATTAATACAACTGCCTCTAGCCTCCTCATTACATCATAGATATAAGATTTACAGCACATAGGAAAATCATATCAGATGACAAAATGGTGGACAACCACACAATACTGGGAACCATGGCCTTGCCTCGTTGACACACATTTGGGGGGGACACAATTCAATCTATAACAATCAACAACATCTTCTCTCTCATTATTATCAGTCCACATGATATGTACATACAAGTATCATGCCATTTATCATGCTATAAAGTTTATTTCTCATGTCTATCTCCCCACTGTCATATGAATTCTTGGTTAATTGAATAATCATCACATAACTAGGTCATGCTACAAGCCCTATCAAAGCATCAACAACCAAAGCATGGAGCTACAGAAATCCTACAGGGAGTTGTGAAAAGAAAAACACCAACAGAACGAAATAACTGTGGAAAAAGGAACAAATAAATAAGCTTAAAAAGAATGCCTTAGAAACAACCACGGGACCCTTAGTCACCACTGGTGAGAATGAAAGTTGATTTAACCTTGTTTTGTAGGGAAATTTGGCACTTATTATTAAAATCTTAAGTGTATATACCCTTTGACCAACCAATATCACTTTTAAGAATCCACTGAGCAAAAACACATATTCAAGTATGCAAAGATGTAAAAGGTTGACCATTACAACATTATTTACAAGAATGAAGAATTGAAAATAGTCTAATGCTCATCAATAGGGGGATTAGTTAGTGGTGGGATTTTGGGGGCATTTGTACAATGAAATCTGTACAAATGAAATTATTTGCTCGTGATTAATCTCAGAAACTGAACTATAATCCGAGAAACTGAAGTATATGAAGAAGAGGGTGGTGTCAGGATTGGAGGAAGCCTTATTAACGACCTGTGTTATACAGATGACAATCTTGCTAGCTGAAAGCAGAGGACTTGAAGTATTTACTGATGAAGATCAAAGACTATATCGCCTTCAGTATGAATTGCACCTCAACATAAAGAAAACAAAATTCCCTTACAACTGGACCAATAAGCATCACCATGAAAAATGGAGAAAAGATTGAAGTTGTCAAGGATTTCTTTTTTTACTCAGATCCACAATGCCCATGGAAGCAGCAGTAAAAAAAAAATCAAACAACATATTGCATTGGGCAAATCAGCTGCAAAAGACCTTTTTAAAGTGTTAGAAAGCAAAGACTGACTGACTCAAGCCATGGTATTTCCAATTGCCTTATATGCATGCAAGAGCTGGCTAATGAATAAGGAAGACCGAAGAAGAATTGGTGCCTTTGAATTACGGTGTTGGTGAAGAATATTGAATATACCATGATTTGTCAGAAGAATGAACAAATCTGTCTTGGAAGAAGTCTGGCCAGAATGCTCCTTAGAAGCAAGGATGGCAAGACTTCGTCTTAAATACTTTGGACATGTTATCAGGAGAGACCAGTCCCTGGAGAAGGACAGCATGCTTGCTAAAATAGAGTGTCAGTGAAAAAGAGAAGATTCTCAATGAGATAGATTGACATAGTGGCTGCAACAATGAATTCAAACGTAGCAATGATTGTGAAGATGCCAAAGGACTGGGCAGTGTTGTGCTCTGCTGTGCATATGGTCGCTATGAATCGGAACTGACTCAACAGCACCTAACAACAACAATAACAAAATACAATGAAATACTATGCAGCTATAAAAAAGAAGGTAAAGCTGTATGTCCTGAAGCCAGGAGTCCACAATACATAGTTAAGTTAAAAAAGCAAGTTGCAAAGTAGCCTATGTGTATTAGTCCTTTTTTGTGGTCTATGTACTGAGGTATAATGTAAATACAACAAAACCTACCACCAGTAAGTTCCCAATTAGATGAGTTTTAATAAATACACACGACCATATAACCACCTCCACAATCATGATATAGACAGAACATTTCCATCACCATAAAAATTACCACGCATCCTTTTACTGTCATTCCACAGCCCCACGTTCTGGCCTCTAGCAACAACTCATCCACTTTTCCTCACTACGATTTTTGCCTTTTCTAGAATTGGATGTAAATGGAATGATGCAGTGTGTGGTCAACTGCCAACCTTTAGGTTAGCAGCTGTAGCTCTTAGCCACTGTGCCACCAGGGCTCTCTTTCACTTAGCGTGATGCCTTTGCAATTCATTCATGTTTTTGCTTGGATCAATAGCTCATTTCTTTTTATTGTTAAGCAGTGCTCCATTGTAAAGATGTACCACCATTTATTTATCCATGTACCAGTTGGGATGTTTGGTTTGTTTCCAGGTTTTTTTTTAACTGTACTTTAAGTGAAAGTTTACAGCTCAAGTTAGTTTCTCATACAAAAATTTATAAACACATTGTTTATGTGACCCTAGTTGCTATCCCTGTAATGTGACACCACACTTGTCCTTTCCACCCTGGATTTCCCATGTCCAGCTCCTGTCCCTCTCTTCCTTCTTATCCTGCCTCCGGACAGGAGCTGCCCATTTAGTCTCGTGTATGTACTTGAACTAAGAAGCACACTCTTCATGAGTATCATTTTATGTCTTATCGTCCAATCTAATCTTTGTCTGAAGAATTGGCTTAGGGAATGGTTTTAGTTCTGAGTTAGCAGAGAGTCTGAGTGCCATGTCTTCTGGAGTTCCTCCAGTCTCATACCATTAAGTCTGATTTTTTTATGTGAATTTAAGTTCTGCACCCCACTTTTCTCCTGCTCCGTCAGAGACTCTGTTGTATTCCCGGTCAGGGCTGTCCTTGGTGGTAGCTGGACACAATACAGTTCTTCTGGTTTCAAGCTGATTGGGTCTCTGGTTTATGTGGCCCCTTTTGTCTCTTGGGCTAATATTTTCCTTGTGTCTTTGGTGTTTTTCATTCTCCTTTGCTCCAGGTGGGTTGGGACCAATTGACACATCTTAGATGGCCACTCGATAGCTTTTGAGACCCCAGATGCCACTCACCAAAGTGGGATGCAGAACATTTTCTTAATAAATTTTGTTATGCCATTTGACACAGTTGTCCCCCGAAACCTGCCCCTGCTACACTGTTCCTCTGTTTGGTTGTGTTCAAGAAATTTCTTAGTTTTTGGTTTAGTTCAGTTGTGCTGGCTTCCTCTGTATTGTGTGTTGTCCTTTCCTTCACCTAAGATAATTCCTGTCTACTATCTAGTTAGCGAATTCCGCTCTCCCTCCCTTCCCACCCTTGTACCTGTCAAGCAATATTTTCTTCTGTATTTAACCTTTCCTTCAGTTCTTATAATAGTGGCCTCATATAATATTTGTCCTTTTGCGACTGACTAATTTCACTCAGCATAATGCCTTCCAGATTCATCCATGAGAAGTTTCGAGGATTCACTGAGTAGCGTTCCATTGTGTGAATAAACAACAATTTGTTTATCCATTAATCTATTGATGGGCACCTGGGTTGTTTCCATCTTTTTGCTATTGTGAGCAGTGCTGCAGTGAACATGGGTGTGCATATATCTATTCTTGTGATGGCTCTTATTTCTCTAGGATATATTTCAAGGAGTGCGATTGCTGAATCGTATGGTACTTCTATTTCTAGCTTTTTAAGGAAGTGTCAAATTGATTTCCAAAGTGGTTGTACCATTTTACATTTCCACCAGCAGTGTGTGAGTGTTCCAGTCTTTCCACAACTTCTCCACCACTTATTATTTTGTGTTTTTTGGATTAATGCTAGCCTTGTTGGGATGAGATGATATCTCATTTTAGTTTTGATTTGCATTTCTCTAATGGCTAATGATCGTGAGCATTTTCTCCTGTATCTGTTAGCCACCTGAATGTCTTCTTTGGTAGAATGCCTGTTCATATCCTTTGCCTATTTTTTAATTGAGTTATTTGTCTCCTTGTAACTGAAGTTTTGCAGTATCTTATAGCTTTTAGAGATTAGACCCTGATCAGATAGGTCGCTATGAGTCGGAATCGACTCGACGGCAGTGGGTCGTGATTGGGTTGACCCTGATCAGATATGTTGTAGCCAAAAATTTTCTCCCAAGTCCGTAGGGTGTCTTTTTACTCTTTGAGTGAAGTCTTTGGATGAGCCTAAGTGTTTGATTGTTAGGAGCTCCCAGTTACCTAGTTTTTCTTCTGGTGTGCGTGCATTGTTATTTACATTTTGTGTTCTGTTTATGTCATGTATTAGGCTCCTAGCGTCGTCCCTGTTTTTTCTTCCATGATCTTTATCATTTTAGATTTCATATTTAGGTCTTTGATCCATTTTGAGTTAGTTTTTGTGCATGGTGTGAGGTATGGATCTTGTTTCATTTTTTTGCAGATGAATATCCAGCTATGCCAGCGCCATTTGTTAAAGAGCCTGTCTTTTCCCTATTTAACTGACTTTGGACCTTTGTCAAATATCAGCCACTCATATGTGGATGGATTTATGTCTGGATTCTCAATTCTATTCCATTGGCCTGTGTATCTGTTGTTGTACAAGTACCAGGCTGTTCTGACTACTGTGGCAGTGTAAAGGTTCTAAAATCAGGTAGTGTGAGGCCTCCCACTTTGTTCTTCTTCAGTAGTGCTTTACGTATCCGGAGCCTCTCCCTTTTCCATATGAAGTTGGTGATTTGTTTCTCTATCTCAAAAAATGTCATTGGAATTTGGATCGGGATTGCATTGTATCTGTAGATCGCTTTGGGTAGAATTGACATTTTCACAATGTTGTGTCTTCCTATCCATGAGCAAGGTATGTTTTTCCAATTACGTAGGTCTCTTTCGGTTTCTTGCAGTAGTATCTTGTAGTTTTCTTTGCATAGGTCTTTTATGTCTCTGGTTAGATTTATTCATAAGTATTCTTATCTTCTCGGGGGCTATCGTAAATGGTATTGATTTGGTGATTTTTCTCTCCAAAGTTCTCTTTCTTGGTGTAGAGAAATCCAACTGATTTTTGTATGTTTATCTTGTATCCTGATAAACAAAAAACCAAAACCAAACCCATTGCCGTCGAGTCGATTCTGACTCATAGTGATCCTATAGGACAGAGTAGAACTGCCCCACAGGGTTTCCAAGGAGCGCCTGCTGGATTTGAACTGCTGAACTTTTGGTTAGCACTTAACCACTTAAGCACTCTTAATCACTATGCCACCAGAGTTTCCTGTATCCTGATAGCTTGCTGAAATCTTCTATTAGTTTCAGTAGTTTTTTTGTGAATTCTTTAGGGGTTTCCTGTGCATAAGATCATATCATCTGCAAGCAGGGATACTTTACTTCTTCCTTACTAATTTGTGTGTCCTTTATTTCTTTTTCTAGTGTAGTTGCTCTGGTTAGGACCTCCAGCACAAAGTTGAGTAAGAGTGGTGATAAAGGGCATCCTTGTCTGGTTCCTGTTCTGAAGAGGAATGCTTTTAGGCTCTCTCAATTTAGGATGATGTTGGCTGTTGGCTTTGTATAAATGCCCTTTATTACGTTGAGGAACTTCCCTCCTATTCCTATTTTGCTGAGAGTTTTCATCATGAATGCGTGTTGGACTTTGTCAAATGCCTTTTCTGCATCAATTGATAAGATCATGTAGTTCTTGTCTTTTGTTTTATTTATGTGATGGATACGTTGATTGTTTTCTAAAGTTGAACCATCCCTGCATACCTGGTATGAATCCCACTTGGTCATGGTGAGTTATTTTTTTTTGATATGTTGTTGAATTATATTGGCTAGAATTTTGTTGAGGATTTTTGCATCTACATTCATAAGGGATATTGGTCTGTAATTCTCTTTTTTTGTGGTTTCTTTACCCGGTTTTGGTATCAGGGTTATGCTGGCTTTGTAGAATGAGTTTGGGAGTATTCCATCCTTTTCAATGTTCTGAAATACCTTTAGTAATTGTGGTATTAACTCTTTTCTGAAAGTTTGGTGTAATTCTCCAGTGAAGTCGTCAGGGCCAGGGCTTTTTTGTTGTTGCTGGGAGTTTTTTTAAACTACCGTTTCAATCTCTTCTTTTGTTATAGGTTTATTTAATTGTTCTACCTCTGTCTGTGTTTGTTTAGGTAGGCAGTGTTTCTAGAATTTGTCCATTTCCTCTAGGTTTTCAAATTTGTTGGAGTACAATTTTTCATAGTATTTTGGTATGATTCTTTTAATTTCAGTTGGATCTAATAGAATATTGCCCATCTCATTTCTTATTTGGGTTATTTGTTTCCTCTTCTGTTTTTCTTTTGTCAGTTTGGCCAATGGTTTGTCAATTTTGTTGATCTTTTCAAAGAACGTCTTTTGGTCTTATTAACTCTTTCAATTTTTTTTTTATTCTCTATTTTATTTAAATCTGCTCTAATTTTTATTATTTCCTTTCTTCTGGTGCCTGAGAGTTTCTTTTTCTGCTTAACATTTTAATTTTGGCCCTTTCTCTTTTTTTAGATGTGTGCATTTATTGCTATGAATTTGTCTCTGAGCACTGCTTTTGCTGTGTCCCAGAGGTTCTGGTAGGATGTGTTTTCGTTCTCACTTGCTTCTGTGAATTTCCTTATTCCGTCCTTAATTTCTTCTATAACCCAGTAGTTTTTGAGCAAGGTGTTGTTCAGCTTCCATGTATTTGATTTTTTTTCCCTTGTTTTTTTTCTGTTATTGATTTCTACTTTTATGGCTTTATAGTCAGAAAAGATGCTATGTAATATTTCAATGCTTTGGATTCTGTTAAGGCTTGCTTTATGGCCTAATATGTGGTCTATTATGGAGAATGTTCCATGTGCATTGGGAAAGAAAGCGTACTTGGTTGCTGTTGGGTGAGTGTTCTGTATATGTCTATGAGATCAAGTTGGTTGATTGTGGCATTTAGATCTTCTGTCTCTATTGAGCTTCTTTCTGGATGTTCTGTCCTTCACCGAAAGTGGTGTGTTGAAGCCTCCTACTATTGTATAGCTGTCTATTTGTCTTTTCAATGCTGTTAGAGTTTGTTTTATGTATTTTGGAGCCCTGTGGTTGGGTGCATAAATATTTAGTATGCTTATGTCCTCTTTGTGTATTGACCCTTTTATCATTATGCAGTGTCCTTCATTATCCTTTGTGGTAGACTTTGCTTTAAAATCTTGTCTTGGTCATCTAGTGCTGCTATAACAGAAATACCACAAGTGGATGGCTTCAACAAAAAAAGTTTATTTTCTCACAGTAAAGTAGGCTAAAAGTCCAAATTCAGGGTGTCAGCTCCAGGGGAAGGCTTTGTCTCTCTGTTGGCCTTCTCATCAATCTTCCCCCAGGCTAGGAGCTTCTTTGCACAAGGACCCCAGGTCCAAAAGATACGCTCTGCTCCTGGCACTTCTTTCTTGGTGGTATGAGGTCTCCCTGTCTCTCTGCTCGCTTTTTTTCTTTTGTATCTCAAGAGATTGCCTCAAGACACAATCCAATCTTGTAGATCGAGTCCTCACTAACACAACTGCCCACTATCCTCCCTCATTATCATCGTACAGGCAGGATTTACAACATATAGGAAAATCACACAATACCAGGAATCATGGCCTAGCCAAACTGATACACACATTTTTGGGGGAACATAATTCAGTCCATGACAAGCCTATTTTGTCAGAGGTTGATATTGCCATTCCTGCTCTTTTTTTAATTGTTGTTTGCTTGATATATTTTTTCTGTCCTTTGAGTTTTAGTTTGTGTCTTTAAGTCTTAGGTGTATCTCTTATAGGCAGTATATAGATAGATCATGTTTTTTTAATCCATTCTGCCACTCTCTGTTTATTGGTGCATTTAGTCCATTTACATCTAGTGTAACTATTGATAGGTATGAGTTTAGTGCTGTCATTTTGATGTATTTTTTAGTGTGCATTGATGACATTTTCTTTGTTCCACTTAATTTTCTGTGCTGAGTCATTTTTCTTTGTGTATTTTCATTGTTGTTGATTTTTTTATTTGCTGAGTCTTTATGTCTTTCTTGTTTTTTACTTTGGTGTGTAGGATTGTTAATTTCCTTTGTGGCTACCTTAATATTTACCTGTACTTTTCTAAGTTTAAACCAATTTTTTATTTCTTTATATCACCTTGACTTGCTCTCCATAAGAAAGATCTATGACTACCTTATTTAGTCCCTCTTTTTTGTTTTAATGTTGTCAACTTTTACATATTGATGTCTCTGTTTCCTTATTTTCAGCATTTTAGCTTTGATTTATTTTTATGACTTCCCTATCTGGGTTGACATCTGGTTATTCTGTCCTGTGTTCTAATCTTTGGTTGTTATCTGGTGTTGTTGATTTTCTAACCAGAGGACACCCTTTAGTATTTCTTGTAATTTTGGTTTGGTTTTTACAAATTCCCTAAACTTCTGCTTATCAGGAAATGCCCTAATTTCACCATCATATTTGAGAGACAGTTTTGCTGGATACATATTTCTTGGCTGGCAGTTTTTTTCCTTCAAGGCTTTATGTATGTGATTCCATTGCCTTCTTGCCTGCATGGTTTCTGCTGAGTAGTCAGTTTAGTCTTATTGACTCTCCTTTGTATATAACTTTCCTTTTATCCTTAGCTGCTCTTAAAATCCTGTCTTTATCTTTGGTTTTGATTATATCTTGGTGACTTTCTTTTGGGATCTACCTTGTGTGGGGTTATATGAGCTTCTTGGATAGATATCTTTTCCTCTTTTACAATATCAGGGAAGTTTTCTGCCAACAAATCTTCAACAATTCTCTTTGTATTTCTATTCCCCCTCCCCCCCATTCTGGTACTCCAATCTCCCATAGGTTATTCCTCTTGATAGAGTCCCACATAATTCTTAGAGTTTCTTCATTTAAAAAAATTTTTTTTATCTGATTTTTCCTCAGATAAGTTGGTGTCAAGTGCTTTAACTTCAATCTCACTGATTCTGACTTCTATTGCTTCAATTCTGCTCCTATGACTGTTGAGTTCTCTGATTCTGAAATTTTATTGTTAATCTTTTGGATTTCTGTTTACTGTCTCTCTATGGATTCTTGCAGCCTATTAAATTTGTCATTATGCTCTTGTTTAACCTTTTATGTTCCTCTATTGCTTTGTGTGTTCCTTGGCTTGTTCTGTGTTTTGCCTCATCTCCTTTCTGACCTCTTGTAAAGTTTTGTATATTAATCTTTTGATTTCTATCTCTGGTAATTCCGAGAAGTTATCTTCCTCTGGAAGGTTTCTTGATTCTTTTTTTTGGTGGCTTGCTAAAGCTGTCATGGTCTGCCTCTTTGTGTAATTTGATATTGATTGTTGTCTCTGAGCCATCAATAAGTTGTATTTATTTTATGTTTGCTTACTGTGTCCTAGGTTCTTCTTTTGTTATGCCCAAATGGGCTGGTTGTGTGAGCTAGTTTGATTATTGGCTTCTTTGAAGCTCTCATGTCCTGTCTCCAGGTGGCTAGAGTTGTTACTAGGTTTATGAGCCCAGGAGTTTGTTTACTTTTCTTGTATGGATTCAGTTCAGGTGTCCAGGTTGTCAGTCATTGAGTGTGTGGTGCAGGCTCTCACAGTCCTAGATGGGCAGGGGTGATTGGAGCAGGCACAGGTATCTGGCTGCAGTAGGGGGGTCATGCAATCATCAAGGCAGAGGGCTGATGGCTGTCCCTGAGTGTCTGGGTGGAGGTGTGTCCCTGCTCCCTAGAGCATGTAGGTAGGTGGCTTTTGCAGCTGGACTATGGGCACCCAGTGCTGTTGGCTGTAAGGACTGGGAGCCACCACTTATTCTTGGACCCCTTTCGTAGGTGGCTCAGTGGAGTGGGTGGAGCCACCAGTCCCCAGGCCCTGATGTGGGTAGGTGAGGACCCTGCTTAATGGACAGCATGGTGTCAAATGTCACGAATCTGCCACTCCCCCTTACAGCTGATACAGATGAAAATAGACTTCAGGTATATACCCTGTTGTACTGTGCTGATGAGGGTCTGCGCTGTTGAAGAAAGACCTCATAATGTGCTCCCATAAAGATTACAGCCTAGGAAATCCACTTTGTCCTATAGGGTTGCTAGGAGTGGGAATTGACTTGATGGCAATGGTTCTTTTTTTTTTTTTTTTGGTAATGACTAATGATGTTGAGTATCTCTTTTCTTGTGCTCGTTGGTCATTTGACTCTTGCTTTTTGGTGAACTGTCTGTTCAAATCCTCTTCTCATTTTTGATTGGGCCATTTGTCTTTTTTGTTGTTAAGTTGTAGAAGTTTTATATATACTTTGGTTATTCTGCTCTTATCTGATATATGGTTTCCAAAAACTTTCTCACAATCTGTAAGTTGTCTTTTTACTTTGTTGATAAAGCAACCAGTCTTTTTAAATTGAGCTCTCTAGTGGATGCATAGTGGTATCTCATTGTGGGTTTAAATCGTACTTTTCTAAGGGCTAATGAAAAGAATCCTGGTGGCACAAATGGTTAAGTGCTCAGCTGCTACCCCAAAGGTTGGCAGTTCAAACCCACCCAGCAGCTCCACAGGAGAAAGACCTGGTGATCTTCTTCTGTAAAGATTACAGCCAAGAAAATCCTATGGGACAGTTCTAGTCTGTCTCATAGGGTTGCTGTGAGTCGGAATCAACTCGATAGTACACAACAACAACAACTAAAGATGTTGAGTATTTTTTCATGTGCTTATTGGCCATCCATAAGTATTCCGTGGTGAATTGTCATTCAAATCTTTAGCTCATTGTCTGAGTTTCCTAGTACTGCTGTAACACAAATAGCACAAGTGATTGGCTTTAAAGGACCAAAACTTGTTTTCTCATAGTTCTGGAGATCAAAAGTCCACATCAGGATCTTGGTCATGTTGATTCCTTCTGTGAGCCTCTCTCTTGGTTTCTGCTGTCTGCCAGGACCTTTGACATTCCTTGGCATTTGTCTTCTCCCTGTGTGTGTCCAGTGTCTAGTCTGTTCTTTATTAAAACTCAGAAATGATTATTTTTAGGACCCACCCTATGCTGGTATGACCTTATTAACACAGAAAACCCCTATTTCCAAATAGGGTTTTATTTATAGGTACAAGTGTTAGGATTTCAACATGTAATTTTGGGGGACACAACTCAATCCATAACACTCATCCTTAAAGTTGTTTGTTTTTCAATTGATTGTTGTTAGAGCTCCTTATCTATTCTGGATAAAAGTCCTTTGGCAGCCATATGCTTTGCAAATATTTTCTGTCAGTCCATGGCTTGCCTTTTCATTTCCAGTGTCTTTTGAAGTGCAAAAGTTTTTAATTTTGATGAAGTCCAACTTATAATTTTTTTGTGCTTTTTTTTTTGTGGTCTCTTTATTATCATAAGCCTAACACAAAGTCACACAAATTTTCTCCTATTTTTCAATTCTAGATATTTTATGGTTTTTTTATTTTTATTGTGCTTTAAGTGAAAGTTTACAAATCAAGTCAGTGTGTCATTCAAAAATTTATAAACACCTTGCTATATACTCCTAGTTGCTCTCCCCCTAATAAGACAGCACACTCCTTCTCTCCACTGTCTATTTTCCTGTCCATTCAGCAAGTTTCTGACCCCCTCTGCCCTCTCATCTCCCCTCCAGACAGAAGCCGCCCACATAGTCTCATGTGTCTACTTGATCCAAGAAGCTCACTTCTCACCAGTATCATTTTCTATCCCATAGTCCAGCCCAATCCCTGTCTGAAGAGTTGGCTTTGGGAATGGTTCCTGTCTTGGGCTAACAGAAGTTCTGGGGACCATGACCTCCGGGGTCCCTCCAGTCTCAGTCAGACCATCAAGTCTGGTCTTTTTAAGAGAGAAATTTTATAGTTTTATCTCTTACATTTAGGTTTATGATCCATTTCAAGTTCATTTTTATATGTAGTATGAAGTAAGGCTTGAGGTTCTTTTTTTTTTCATATAGATATCAATTATAATAGTATCATTTGTGGAAAAGATTGTCTTTTTTTTAATTGAATTGCTTTGGTACCTTTGTCAAGAATGAATATACAATGTGGTTCATATACTAAGGTTTAGGCCATACATTTATCGGTCTACTCCTGGGCTCTCTATTCTGTTTCGTAATCAGCTAAATGGGATTATAGAAACCTTTTATCTTTTTTTTTTGTATCTTTTCAGGCAATGTGAGTGTAGTACTTTTGTAGTTAGGACAAAATGATAAGGATATATAGAAGGAAAAATCATCTGCCTAAGCAGAAATAAACTCTACACAATGGTTGGAATATAAAACTGGGGAAATTTGCTATCAAGTAGAGTAAGAAGATGAAGAGATAGAAAATAGGAGAGAAAAGAAATTGGAGTACTAGTCCAAAAGGTCTTACATCTGAAGAGCAGTGGTTCTAGGAAGAGAGAAAGAGAAAAGAAGGGGAAGCAACAACCAACGATATAATTCAAGAACAGAATGAACTGCATGATTGAAAGGTCCATTAGTAGTCAGTACCATTTCAGGGACCAAGAGAATATTTTACAGCTTCCAGAGGAGAAAAAAAAGTGGGTCATATACAAAGTTTAGGAATCAGAACAGCTTTAGACTTCTCATCAGCAACACTAGAAGCCAAAATATACTGAATTGATGTCTTCAAAATTCTGAAGGATGGCTAGAATTCTATACCTAGCTGTACTATCAAATAAGTGTAAGAGTAGAAAAGAAATTTCAGGCATGTAAGGTACCAAAATTCCTACCTATCATGTACCTTTTCTCAAAAAGCTCCTGGAGAATGTACTGTATCCAAAGATAGAGTAAATCAAGGAGAAGGATCTCAAACAGGAGACAAAGAGACCCCCCCCCCCAGGAGGATGGTGAAGGGAAATCCCATGATAATAGCTCTATACCAGTCTAGAGAGCAGCCAGTTCCATTTGGAGGAGTGTGACTCAAGAAACAGATATATCGAGAACGTTTATCACCAAAATCCCCTCTGACATTATACGCTCTTTTAAACTTGAGGACAGTTGTATTTGTCAAGCTTTAACCACATATTAAGGAAATTTCTGGTCATCCCTCTGCGCCCTGCTGCTTGAATTAACTGAGGACACGTACTGCACAGCAACACCCACATCCCTGAAGTGCTCTGCTTTGACCAGTTCCTGAGAGCTAGGCACAGGATGCTCAGTACCTGGCCCCTAGTAAGACCTGCCAGATGCCCAGACTCAGGTGAGCCCTCATGGCCCGAGACTTACTTACCTGAAACTAATGAAGTTTAAGCTCCTTGCCCATTTATGCCCCCTCCCAAGGCCCTGTGCTTGATTTAATATTCATAACTTTTAATTCAGAGCCTCCTTCAAGAATCCTCCAAATTAAGTAGCCATCAGGCCCCACAAATCCCGGATCTGCCCCTACTCATAACTTGGCCCTCTGACTTCTCCAGAAGAAGTTTTTAAAACTCAGGTAAGCTGAAGCCACACTACAACCCAGCAATGCTATTCATCTTCTTTTCCTGGGAAGCCTCATCTAATGCTGACAATGGTGCTCTTTCCTTACCTAACTGGGTTTGTGCTAGCCACTCAGTAAGTCAAACCTATGTAGAGCCCTGGAAACCCTGGTGGTGTAGTGGTTAAGAGCTATGGCTACTAACCAAAAAGCCTGCAGTTTGAATCTACCAGTCGCTCCTTAGGAACTCAATGGGGTAGTTCTACTCTGTCCTACCCTCACAGGGTCACCATGAGTCAGAATTGACTCGACGGCAGTGGGTTTGGTTTTGGGGTTTATACGGAGCTCTGGTGGCACAGTGATTAAAAGCTCAGCACCTAACCAAAAGGTTGGCAGTTTGAATCCACCAGCCACTCCTTGGAAACCCTATGGGGCAGTTCTATGGGTTTTTTTGGGTAAGTGCTATATTGTTTAGGGATATAGCACATCAAAAAAACCCAGAAAACATTGCCATCTAGTCAATTCTGATTCATAGCGACCCTATAGGGGGGTAAAAGTATAAAGAAAACTGGAATGATTAACATAAAAGCCAGTACAGTGGCTACCTCTGGAGTGGGGGAGAAGATAGGGAGATGGGAGGAGAGCACAGGTGGGCTTCTAAGGTACAGGTGGGTTACAGCTGCTTGTTTCATTCTTTATCTTTAAATTGTGCACATACTCTTTCGTAAATAGGAAACAATTTACAATTAAAAATGGGGGAGGGGGCGTGTGACCTAAAAGACCACTTCTCTTCATTCCAAGCTGGAGGCAGTGAGTGAATGTGTGTAGCGTCATCGCCAATGTCAAGTTAAAAACAAGAGGAAACAAAGATTTCCTAACCTTCTGATAAACCTGCCTGGCTAGACATGCAGGTGGCTGCTGCAGCAAAGTCCACTGGCTGACTGTGCAGGGAAAGGGTAAAGTCCAGCTGGTTTTTCAAGCCCTCGTGACCCAGTGGCATCTTGCTGATGCCAAAGTCTCTTAAGGACCTGGTTCTTAGTTCTGCATGTCCAGAAACTTGATTTTAGCTGCTCCCCTGGGGCTGCTGGGGCTCTGGGGGGAATTCCTCTTAATAACCAGCCACATGTGAAATCCTGGAGGGCAGGGATTATGTTTTATCCCATCTCTGAATTCCCAGTGTCTAGCAAAGGGCCGGTGGTAGAAACAGGTAAGGCACTTGGCTGCTAACTGAAAAGTTGGAGGTTCGAACCCACCCAGAGGTGCCTTGGAAGAAAGGCCTGGTGATCTACTTCTGAAAAATCAGCTGTTAAAAACCCTATGGAGCACAGTTCTACTCGGACAAACATGGGGTCTCAATGAGTCAGAGCCTATGGCTACTGGTTTAGCAAAATGCCTACCTACACCAACAAGGGTTAAGAGATATTTCAGGTAACTTGGATACTCAGGTGTTCCAGAGACAACCACCATGCCTGCCCTGGAGGTACAGCTCCCTTCCCAGGACCCGGAGGCCTGGCCCACAGGTTTAACCCAGAGGCTAGGGACTCTTCAACAGAAGACAGAAATCACCATCTGATTGAAAGCTCCTCAAGCTCTCATTTACCCCTGCCTGGGCCTGGAAACCCACCCTGGCACAGTGCCTCACTCGCAGCAGGGGCTCAGGAAGTGGAAGTAGAACTAGAGAAGCAAGGAGAGTCCCTGCCCCAGAGCCGTTGGCAGGCATTTTTCCCCAGTCAGGCTACTTGGTGGTCTTCGCATTCTCTTCACATGTCTAATCCCCCAGCCAAGCCTATAAACAGATTCAGACGACAATAGGTAAAGTTTCTTGAGACTGTCTGTCAGGGTCATTGCGAGACAGCGCTGTAAAAAGCAACGGGGAAATTAAAGCAGGCATACCTCAAAGCTAAACACACTCTCAGTTTACCCTGCACTGGCGAGCTACCATCAGACACCAGCACATGCAGCCAGGACCAAACCCAGAGGCCCTGCAAGTCACAGGCGAGAAACCAGGCCAGTTAACACCATGTTCCTGCTGTTCACTACTGTGTGTTAACTGCCATTGGGTCAAGCAGGTGATTGCTGGGCCCATGTGACACCAAAGCTGTATAAGGCCTGGCGCACAGCTGGAAATTGTTCAGATTCCAAAAGCTGCAAGAGCTCTTTGTCCATCAGGAAACTGACCCACAGAAGAGGAGTGGTTCAAAGTGATAGTAAGCCTAGCCTCCAGGTCTCCAAACCATCCCGTCCATCACCTGACTGTTAGGGTGTCATAGTGCAGTGGCTTGTGTGTTGCTCTAATGCTGGAAGCTATGCCACCAGTATTTCAAATACCAGCAGGGTCACCCATGACGGACAGGTTTCATCAGAGCTTCCCGACTAAGACAGGATAGGAAGGAAGGCCTGGTTATCTATCTCCGAAAATTAGCTAAGGAAAACCCTCTGGGTAACAACAGAATACTGTCCAATACAGTGCTGGAAGATGAGGTTGGAAGGCACTCAAAATACACAATGGCTGCAACAATGGATTTGAGCATATCAACAATTGTGAATATGGTACAGGACCAGGCAACCTTTAGTTCTGATGTATGTGGGGTTGCCATGGGTTGGAGCCGACTCACCAGCAGCTAACAACAATCACCACCCCTCTACGCACACACACACACACACACACACACACTTTTATTTTCCTATCCATTACACTCTCTGCTTCTCTGATCATAGCGTATCCTATGGTCAACGGCCCGACACCCACCAAAGCAAGGTTTTGAGTCTTCTATTAGCATTCGTACAGGATTACATCTTTGTAATCGCAAAAACAAACAAACCAACAAACTGCTTAGCTCAGCTTGCTAGCCTGTTGAGTAGACACATAGTGACTACTCCTCCCTGATTCTAATGTGACAAGTTTCCCAGCCACCCAGCGCCTCAAGGTGACAAGTTTGGGGTATGGGAATTCTAATCTGCCATCTATTTTGCATTTTTTTGCATAATGAACTCCCCAGCCCCTCAGGAAACACCATGAATTAATTAGTGGAATCTGTAATAACTAAATTCAGTTATGTGGAGCATAAAGATACCCACAATAAACAGGACTTTTCCCCCCCAGCAACTGATAAATCCCTGAAGTACAAGGAGGGGTGTATATAAACAAGTATCATTCCTGTTCCAGTTTGGGAAAACAGACATTGTAGGATTTTTCACTCAACAATAAATTACAAACATCTTTCCACGTTGTAAAAATGCCGTGGGTGTGGTGTCTGACCTCCTCGAACTTCACAAGGGGGAAGAAGAATCCAGATCAACAGCCCAGGGTGATTCCTGTGAGAAGGAGGTCAGACATGCCTCCTCACTCCGCCATCTTTACCAACTCTGACACCAGTTGCCCCTCCCACGGCACTCTCTTTCTCTCCACTGGATTCGATAATTCATTGCAATGGCTACACAGAACTCATAGACAATACTCACAGTTATGGGGTTTATTAGGGAAGTAACAGGCTATAATTCAGGTTCAGGAAAGCTCAGCATACAGTTCTTCCATCAGGACAGCCTCTTCCCGGCCTCTCTCCCTGGCCCTCAGCCTCTGTCCTGCTCAGGAAAATGTTTCAAAACTCTTTTAGCTCTGTCGTTAAGTGCCCTGAGTCACATCACTCTGCCGGCAAGCCTCGCTTGAAGGCTCTCAGCTCTAGTTCTGTGGGTAGGCAAACCTAGCTTCACAAAGTGCCTGGGGGCAGCCTATTCCACCAGCAAGCCTCCTGCCCAAAGGCACTCAGCTTTCTCACTCCATGGCCCTGGAAGCCCAACATGCTGTCTCCTGCTGCTCTCCCCTGCCACCACTTCTCACCATAAACTCAGTGTTACAGCTCTCTCTCTCTTTCTCTCAGTCTCCTGGTTCCAAGAGCTTCTCAGTGCAATGATCCTGGGTCCAAAGGATGTGCTCTACTCTTGGCTGTTCTTCCTTGGTGGCGGTGGGATCTTCTCCTTTCTCGCCTCTGGGATGGCTCATTTCAGGGCCAGCGGGAAGGCAAAACTGACCAATCCCCTTGGTGGGCCACAATTACCCTATCTGCACACTCCCACCCAAACACCTGGGTGGGAGTTACAAGACTACGGTGAGAAACACCACACAAAAGCATCCCATCACACCACAGACATCAATAAACAGACCTTTAGAACACAAGCTTTATTGGAGGTATAGCACACTCTCACTCAGATATATTACAAATTTTCACTCAATCCCTTTGGCAAGCACTTAATTTCTTCCCTTTTTTTTTTTTTTCCTTCTCTTGTGGCTAAGTCTTCAGCAGTGTGCTTAATTATTCCTTAGGATAAATTACAAGCCAGAGAATTGCTAGGTCAAAGAGAGGAGGTGCGTGTTTTTAAGTCTGTGCTCAGGGAGCTGTGTGAGTCTCAGGCCATCCACCTTCTTGGAACCACAGTCTGAGAGCATTTGATGTTGCGAAGACCCAGCCACTGGCCAGTTTCTCATTGTTTTTGAAGGTGATCAGAGGGATAAGGAAGGTAAGGAGTGCCCAGGGACAATCTCTAAGTTTGCCCCCCCGCAACCTCCAGGCCTTGTCGAGGAGTGGGAGGTGATTCGCCAGCCGGCCCCATCTGGCATCCCCTTGGACTTGTGCTCTGGGGCAAATGCCTCCTTCTAACTGCCCTTTGCTACACCTCTGCAGGTGATGTAAATTTGCATTCTTTTTCTGAGTCCTCATGGTAGGAAATAGGAGAAATTGCAATAGGAGTGCCTGGAATGTGAAACTACAACAGGAGTGGCTGGAATGTGAAAGCTGGAAACAAAGAAGAAGCATCAGTAGTTGGAAAATATGGCCTTGGTGATAGAAATGATGCCAGAGACCACTCGGTAGAATGTTGCAAGACCAACAACTTCTTCACTGCAAATGCCTTTTTTCAGCAACATAAACGGTGGTCATATATGTGCACCTTGCAGGATAGAATACACAGGCATCAAATCTGTGGAAAGAGACGATGAAGAAGCTCAATATCATCATTCAGAACAACACCAGAGGCCAACTGCAGGACACACCATCAATCGCTCATACACAAGTTCAAGATGAAGATGAAGAAAATTAAAATAAGTCCATGAGAGCCAAAATATGACATCAAGTATATCCCACTTGAATTTTGAGACCATCTCAAGAAAAGATCTGACATACCGAACACTAATGACTGAAGACCAAACAAGTTGTGGGATGATATCAAGGACATCATACATGAAGAAGGCAATAGGTCATTAAAAAGACAGTAGAGAAAGAAAAGACCAAAATGGATGTCAGAAGAGACTTTGAAAGTTGCACTTGAATGTACAGCAGCTAACGTGGATAAAAAAAATGAAGGAAAAGAGCTGATTAGAAGATTTAAAGGGCTGCTCCAGAAGACAAAGTAAAGTATTACAATGAATTGTGCAAAGACCTGGGGTTAGAAAACCAAAACGGAAAAACATGCTCAGCATTTCTCAAGCTCAAAGAACTGAAGTGAAAATTCAAGCCTTGAGTTGCAATTTTGAAGGATTCTATGGGCAAAATACTGAACAATACAGGAAGCATCAAAAGAAGATGGAAGGAATACACAGGGTCACTGTACCAAAAAGAGTTGGTCGATGTTCAGCCATTTCAGGAGGTAGCATACGATCAAGAACTGAGGGTACTGAAGGAAGAAGTCCAAGCTGCACTGAAGGCACTGGTGAAAAACAAAGTTCCAGGAATTGACAGAATACCAACTGAGATGTTTCAACAAACAGATGGTAGCGCTGGAGGTGTTCACTTGTCTATGCCAAGAAATTTGGAAGACAGCTAGCTGGCCAACTGATTGAGAAAAAAAAAAAAAGAAATCCATATTTTTGCCCATTCCAAAGAAAGGCGATCCAACAGAATGTGGAAAATATTGAACAGTATCATTAGTGTCCACATACAAGTAAAATGTTGCTGAAGATCATTCAAAAGCGGCTGCAGCAGTACACGGACAGGGAACTGCCAGAAATTCAAGACAGATTCAGAAGAGGACATGGCACCAGGGATAGCATTGCTGATGTCAGATGGATCCTGGCTGAAAGCAGAGAATACCAGAAGGATGTTTACCTGTGTTTTATTGACTATGCAAAGGCATTTGACTGTGTGGATCGTAACAAACTACGGATAACATTGCAAAGAAAGGGAATTCCAGAACACTTCGTTGTGTTCATGAGGAACCTGTACATAGATCAAGAGGCAGTTGTTCTCACAGAACAAGGGGATACTGTGTGGTTTAAAATCAGGAAGGGTGTGCATCAGTGTTGTATCCTTTCACCATACTTATTCAATACGTATGCTGAGCAAATAATCTGAGAAGCTGGACTATATGAAGAAGAACTGGGCATCAGGATTGGAGGAAGATTCATTAACAACCATGATATGCAGGTGACACAAGCTTACTTGCTAAAAGCAAGGAGGACTTGAAGCATTTATTGGTGAAGGTCAAAGACTACAGCCTTCATTTCAGTATAGATTACACCTGTACATGAAGAAAACAAAAAATCTTACAAAACTGGACCAATAAGCAACATCATGATAAACGGAGAAAAGATTGAAGTTGTTAAGGATTTCATTTTACTTTGATCCACAATGAATGCCTAATGCAATCATTTCTTCTATAAGGATCAGCACAAAGCTGGTTCCTAGGTGGCAGAGGTTAAAGATGCCCCAAATGCCCAACTCTTCCAAGCTCCCGTGTCACTCCATCATCTCTAACATCAACTATCACCTCTGGCCTCAGTACTCTCCCTCCTGTCTTTGGGCTCGCTAATTTCTTGCAACGTCTCATAGAACTCATGGACCATATAAAGGAAATGACTCACGAGGTTTTGGAGGCTGGCAAGCCCCAAATTCATGGATCAGTCATAGACTTCTCCCTGGCCCTCAGTCTCTGCCCAAAGGCACTCAGCTTTCTTGCTCCGTGAGCTGGGAAGCCCCCTGCACTGTCTCCTGTGGGTCTCTCCTTCTTTGGTGGTCGTGAGCTCTCCTCTTTGGCCTGGAATTGGCTCTATTTTAAGCAAAACTGACCAGTCCCCTTGGTAGACCACAATTACCCTATCACACAATCACCTGGGTGGAAGTTACAAGACCATGGCTATAAAGGCCACACACAAAAGTAATCCACCACAATGCCCATGGAAGCAGCAGTCGAGAAACCAAATTATTGAGCACATCTGCTGCAAAAGACCTCTTTAAAGTGTTAAAAAGCAATGATGTCACTTTGCAGGCTAAGGTGAACCTGATCCAAGCCATGGTATTTTCAGTTACCTCATAGGCGTGCGAAAGCTGGACAATGAATAAAGAAGACCAAAGAATTGGTGCCTTTGAATTGTGGTGTCGGCAAAGAATATTGAATGAACCATAGACTGCCAGAAGAATGAACAAATCTGCCTTGGAAGAAGTACTGCCAGAATGTTCCTTAGAAGTGACGATAGCAAGACTTCGTCTCACACACTTTGGACATGTTATCAGGAGGGACCAGTCCCTGGAGAAGGAAATCACACTTGGTAAAGTAGAAGATCAGTGAAAGAGAGGATGCCCCTCAGCAAGATGGATTGACACAGTGTCTGCAGCAATGGGCTCAAGCGTAACAATGGTTGTGATGATGGCGCAGGACTAGGCAGTATTTCGTTCTGTTGTATATAGGGTCATTATGAGTTGGAACTGACTGGATGGTACCTAACAACAACAACAGGAGCTGCTAGTCAGATACCATTTTGATTTAGCAAAATCTCCTTCATTTCAATTTGCCTGAGCCCCTGCCATATGACTGTTCCGGTGCTATTTTGTCCTCAGAGAACTCAGTCTCCTGTGTGTGTGTGTGCACCAGGGGTGAGTTGGCAGTGGGACAGAAGCTTACATAACTATCTTTTTTTTTTTTTTAGGTTTTTGTAAATTTCTTTTTTATGATTGTACTTTAGATGAAGGCTTACAGAACAAATAGCTTCTCATTAAACAATTAGTACACATATTGTCTTGTAACATTGGTCACTAACCCCACAACATGTCAACACTCTCCCTTCTTGACCTTGGGAAGGTTGAGAAATCACCAGCTTTTCCGTCCCCTTCTGCCTTCTAGTCCTTGCCCCTGGGCTGGTGTGCCCATTTAGTCTTGTTTTATTTTATGGGCCTAATCATTGGCTGAAGGGTGAATCTCAGGAATGACTTCATTACTGAGCTAAAAGAGTGTCCAGAGGCCATGCTTCGGGATTTCTCCAGTCTCTGTCAGGCCCGTAAGTCTGGTCTTTTTTTTTTTTTTTTTCTGTCTAATCTTTTTTTTTTTTTTATAATAACTTTTATTAAGCTTCAAGTGAACGTTTACAAATCCAATCAGTCTGTCACATATAAGTTTACATACATCACACTCCCTACTCCCACTTACTCTCCCCGTCTTGAGTCAGCCCTTTCAGTCTCTCCTTTCTTGACAATTTTGCCGGCTTCCCTCTCTCTCTATCCTCCCATCCCCCCTCCAGACAAGAGTTGCCAACACAATCTCAAGTGTCCACCTGATATAATTAGCTCACTCTTCATCAGCATCTCTCTCCCACCCGCTGACCAGTCCCTTTCATTTCTGATGAGTTGTCTTCGGGGGTGGTTCCTGTCCTGTGTCAACTGAAGGTCTGGGGAGCATGGCCGCCGGGATTCCTCCAGTCTCAGTCAGACCATTAAGTTTGGTCTTCTTATGAGAATTTGGGGTCTGCATCCCACTGATCTCCTGCTCCCTCAGGGGTCCTCTGCTGAGCTCCCTGTCAGGGCAGTCATCAATTGTGGCCGGGCACCAACTAGTTCTTCTGGTCTCAGGATGATGTAGGTCTCTGGTTCATGCGGCCCTTTCTGTCTCTTGGGCTCTTAGTTGTCATGTGGGCTTGGTGTTCTTCATTTTTCTTTGCTCCAGGTGGGTTGAGACCAATTGCTGCATCTTAGATGGCTGCTTGTTAGCATTTAAGACCCCAGACGCCACATTTCAAAGTGGGATGCAGAATGATTTCATAATAGAATTATTTTGCCAATTGACTTAGAAGTCCCCGCAAACCATGCTCCCCAGACCCCCGCGCTTGCTCCGCTGACCTTTGAAGCATTCATTTTATCCCGGAAACTTCTTTGCTTTTGGTCCAGTCCAATTGAGCTGACCTTCCATGTATTGAGTGTTGTCTTTCCCTTCACCTAAAGCAGTTCTTATCTACTGATTAATCAATAAAAAAACCCTCTCCCACCCTCCCTCCCTCCCCCCCTCGTAACCACAAAAGTATGTGTTCTTCTCAGGTTTACTGTTTCTCAAGATCTTATAATAGTGGTCTTATACAATATTTGTCCTTTTGCCTCTGACTAATTTCGCTCAGCATAATGCCTTCCAGGTTCCTCCATGTTATGAAATGTTTCAGAGATTCGTCACTGTTCTTTATCGATGCGTAGTATTCCATTGTGTGAATATACCACAATTTATTTAACCATTCATCCGTTGATGGACACCTTGGTTGCTTCCAACTTTTTGCTATTGTAAACAGAGCTGCAATAAACATGGGTGTGCATATATCTGTTTGTATGAAGGCTCTTGTATCTCTAGGGTATATTCCTAGGAGTGGGATTTCTGGGTTGTATGGTAGTTCTATTTCTAACTGTTTAAGATAACGCCAGATAGATTTCCAAAGTGGTTGTACCATTTTACATTCCCACCAGCAGTGTATGAGAGTTCCAATCTCTCCGCAGCCTCTCCAACATTTATTATTTTGTGTTTTTTGGATTAATGCCAGCCTTGCTGGTGTGAGATGGAATCTCATCGTAGTTTTAATTTGCATTTCTCTAATGGCTAATGATCGAGAGCATTTTCTCATGTATCTGTTGGCTGCCTGAATATCTTCTTTAGAGAAATGTGTGTTCATATCCTTTGCCCACTTCTTGATTGGGTTGTTTGTCTTTTTGTGGTTGAGTTTTGACAGAATCATGTAGATTTTAGAGATCAGGCGCTGGTCGGAGATGTCATAGCTGAAAATTCTTTCCCAATCTGTAGGTGGTCTTTTTACTCTTTTGGTGAAGTCTTTAGATGAACATAGGTGTTTGATTTTTAGGAGCTCCCAGTTATCGGGTTTCTCTTCATCATTTTTGGTAATGTTTTGTATTCTGTTTATACCTTGTATTAGGGCTCCTAGGGTTGTCCCAATTTTTTCTTCCATGATCTTTATCGTTTTAGTCTTTATGTTTAGGTCTTTGATCCACTTGGAGTTAGTATTTGTGCATGGTGTGAGGTATGGGTCCTGTTTCATTTTTTTGCAAATGGATATCCAGTTATGCCAGCACCATTTGTTAAAAAGGCTGTCTTTTCCCCAGTTAATTGACACTGGTCCTTTGTCAAATATCAGCTGCTCATACGTGGATGGATCTATGTCTGGGTTCTCAATTCTGTTCCATTGGTCTATGTGTCTGTTGTTGTACCAATACCAGGCTGTTTTGACTACTGTGGCTGTATAATAGGTTCTGAAGTCAGGTAAGGTGAGGCCTCCCACTTTCTTCTTCTTTTTCAGTAGTGCTTTGCTTATCCGGGGCTTCTTTCCCTTCCATATGAAATTGGTGATTTGTTTCTCTATCCCCTTAAAATATGACATTGGAATTTGGATCGGAAGTGCGTTAAATGTATAGATGGCTTTTGGTAGAATAGACATTTTTACTATGTTAAGTCTTCCTATCCATGAGCAAGGTATGTTTTTCCACTTAAGTATGTCCTTTTGAATTTCTTGTAGTAGAGCTTTGTAGTTTTCTTTGTATAGGTCTTTTACATCCTTGGTAAGATTTATTCCTAAGTATCTTATCTTCTTGAGGGCTACTGTGAATGGTATTGATTTGGTTATTTCCTCTTCGGTGTTCTTTTTGTTGATGTAGAGGAATCCAAGTGATTTTTGTATGTTTATTTTATAACCTGAGACTCTGCCAAACTCTTCTATTAGTTTCAGTAGTTTTCTGGAGGATTCCTTAGGGTTTTCTGTGTATATAATCATGTCATCTGCAAATAGTGATAACTTTACTTCTTCCTTGCCAATCCGGATACCTTTTATTTCTTTGTCTAGCCTGATTGCCCTGGCTAAGACTTCCAACACGATGTTGAATAAGAGCGGTGATAAAGGGCATCCTTGTCTGGTTCCCGTTCTCAAGGGAAATGCTTTCAGGTTCTCTCCATTTAGAGTGATATTGGCTGTTGGCTTTGCATAGATGCCCTTTATTATGTTGAGGAATTTTCCTTCAATTCCTATTTTGGTAAGAGTTTTTATCATGAATGGGTGTTGGACTTTGTCAAATGCCTTTTCTGCATCAATTGATAAGATCATGTGGTTTTTGTCTTTTGTTTTATTTATGTGATGGATTACATTAATGGTTTTTCTGATATTAAACCAGCCTTGCATACCTGGTATAAATCCCACTTGATCAGGGTGAATTATTTTTTTGATGTGTCGTTGGATTCTATTGGCTAGAATTTTGTTGAGGATTTTTGCATCAATGTTCATGAGGGATATAGGTCTATAATTTTCTTTTTTTGTAATGTCTTTACCTGGTTTTGGTATCAGGGAGATGGTGGCTTCATAGAATGAGTTGGGTAGTATTCCGTCATTTTCTATGCTTTGGAATACCTTTAGTAGTAGTGGTGTTAACTCTTCTCTGAAAATTTGGTAGAACTCTGCAGTGAAGCCGTCCGGGCCAGGACTTTTTTTTGTTGGGAGTTTTTTGATTACCGTTTCAATCTCTTTTTTTGTTATGGGTCTATTTAGTTGTTCTACTTCTGAATGTGTTAGTTTAGGTAGGTAGTGTTTTTCCAGGAATTCATCCATTTCTTCTAGGTTTTCAAATTTGTTAGAGTACAATTTTTCATAATAATCTGAAATGATTCTTTTAATTTCATTTGGTTCTGTTGTGATGTGGTCCTTCTCATTTCTTATTCGGGTTATTAGTTTCCTTTCCTGTTTTTCTTTAGTCAGTCTAGCCAATGGTTTATCAATTTTGTTAATTTTTTCAAAGAACCAGCTTTTGGCTTTGTTAATTCTTTCGATTGTTTTTCTGTTCTCTAATTCATTTAGTTCAGCTCTAATTTTTATTATTTGTTTTCTTCTGGAGCCTGATGGATTCTTTTGTTGCTCACTTTCTATTTGTTCAAGTTGTAGGGACAGTTCTCTGATTTTGGCTCTTTCTTCTTTTTGTATGTGTGCATTTATTGATATAAATTGGCCTCTGAGCACTGCTTTTGCTGTGTCCCAGAGGTTTTGATAGGAAGTATTTTCATTCTCGTTGCTTTCTATGAATTTCCTTATTCCCTCCTTGATGTCTTCTATAACCCAGTCTTTTTTCAGGAGGGTATTGTTCATTTTCCAAGTATTTGATTTCTTTTCCCTCGTTTTTCTGTTATTGATCTCTAGTTTTATTGCCTTGTGGTCTGAGAAGATGCTTTGTAATATTTCGATGTTTTGGACTCTGCAAAGGTTTGTTTTATGACCTAATATGTGGTCTATTCTAGAGAATGTCCCATGTGCGCTGGAAAAAAAAGTATATTTTGCAGCAGTTGGGTGGAGAGTTCTGTATAAGTCAATGAGGTCAAGTTGGTTGATTGTTGTAATTAGATCTTCCGTGTCTCTGTTTAGCTTCTTACTGGATGTCCTGTCCTTCTCCGAAAGTGGTGTGTTGAAGTCTCCTACTATAATTGTGGAGGTATCTATCTCGCTTTTCAGTTCTGTTAAAATTTGATTTATGTATCTTGCAGCCCTGTCATTGGGTGCGTAAATATTTAATATGGTTATGTCTTCCTGATCAATTGTCCCTTTTATCATTATATAGTGTCCTTCTTTATCCTTTGTGGTGGATTTAAGTCTAAAGTCTATTTTGTCAGAAATTAATATTGCTACTCCTCTTCTTTTTTGCTTATTGTTTGCTTGATATACTTTTTTCCATCCTTTGAGTTTTAGTTTGTTTGTGTCTCTAAGTCTAAGGTGTGTCTCTTGTAAGCAGCATATAGATGGATCGTGTTTCTTTATCCAGTCTGTGACTCTCTGTCTCTTTATTGGTGCATTTAGTCCATTTACATTCAGGGTAATTATAGATAAATAAGTTTTTAGTGCTGTCATTTTGATGCCTTTTTATGTGTGTTGTTGACAATTTCATTTTTCCACACACTTTTTTGTGCTGAGGCGTTTTTCTTAGTAAATTGTGAGATCCTCATTTTCATAGTGTTTGACTTTATGTTAGTTGAGTCGTTACGTTTTTCTTGGTTTTTGTCTTGAGTTATAGAGTTGTTATGCCTTTTTGTGGTTACCTCATTATATACCCCTATTTTTCTAAGTAAAAACCTAACTTGTATTGTTCTATATCGCCTTGTATCACTCTCCATATGGCAGTTCAATGCCTCCTGTATTTAGTCCCTCTTTTTGATTATTGTGATCTTTTACCTATTGACTTCCATAATTCCCTGTTATGTGTATTTTTTTTTAATTCATCTTAATTTGTTTGTTTTTGTGATTTCCCTATTTGAGTTGATATCAGGACGTTCTGTTTTGTGACCTTGTGTTGTGCTGATATCTGATATTATTGGTTCTGTGACCAAACAATATCCTTTAGTATTTCTTGTAGCTTTGGTTTGGTTTTTGCAAATTCTCTAAACTTGTGTTTGTCTGTAAATATCTTAATTTCGCCTTCATATTTCAGAGAGAGTTTTGCTGGATATATGATCCTTGGTTGGCAGTTTTTCTCCTTCAGTGTTCTGTATATGTCGTCCCATTCCCTTCTTGCCTGCATGGTTTCTGCTGAGTAGTCAGAACATATTCTTATTGATTCTCCCTTGAAGGAAACCTTTCTTTTCTCCCTGG
Source organism: Loxodonta africana (assembly GCF_030014295.1). Lineage (NCBI taxonomy): Eukaryota > Metazoa > Chordata > Mammalia > Proboscidea > Elephantidae > Loxodonta > Loxodonta africana. The sequence continues at coordinate 20,349,990 of NC_087342.1, read as the reverse complement.
CTGCTTTTAAAATTTTCTGTTTATCTTTGGTTTTGGTGAGTTTGATGATAATATGTCTTGGTGTTTTTCTTTTTGGATCAATCTTAAATGGGGTTCGATGAGCATCTTGGATAGATATCCTTTCGTCTTTCATGATGTCAGGGAAGTTTTGTGTCAGAAGTTCTTCAACTATTTTCTCTGTGTTTTCTGTCCCCCCTCCCTGTTCTGGGACTCCAATCACCCGCAGGTTATCCTTCTTGATAGAGTCCCACATAATTCTTAGGGTTTCTTCATTTTTTTTAATTCTTTTATCTGATTTTTTTTCAGCTATGTTGGTGTTGATTCCCTGGTCCTCCAGATGTCCCAGTCTGCATTCTAATTGCTCGAGTCTGCTCCTCTGACTTCCTAGTGTGTTGTCTAATTCTGTTATTTTATTGTTAATCTTTTGGATTTCTACATGTTGTCTCTCTATGGATTCTTGCAACTTATTAATTTTTCCAGTATGTTCTTGAATAATCTTTTTGAGTTCTTCAACAGTTTTATCAGTGTGTTCCTTGGCTTTTTCTGCAGATATCCTAATTTCATTTGTGATATCATTAAGCATTCTGTAAATTAGTTTTTTATATTCTGTATCTGATAATTCCAAAATTGTATCTTCATTTGGGAAAGATTTTGATTCTTTTGTTTGGGGGGTTGGAGAAGCTGTCACGGTCTGCTTCTTTAAGTGGTTTGATATGGATTGTTGTCTCCGAGCCATCACTGGGAAACTAGTTTTTCCAGAAAATCCGCTAAAAAAAAACTGCAGTCAGATCCCTATCAGAGTTCTCCCTCTGGCTCAGGCTATTCAGATGTTAATGAAGCCGCCTGGGGAGAGTGGGGGAGGGAACAGAGAGATAGGAGAGTAGCACCTCAGAATATAGCCAGAGTTGCTTGTCTTGCTTGGAATGACTGTTATATCTGAGATTCCCGCGGGCGCGTCGCCTATGTGTGCTGGCTGTGTGGAGATTGCCCCCAGGGGGTCTGGCCCGCTGGAGTCACGGTCAGATCCTCCGCTTCCAGCCCCACGCCCAGCGTCAAGGCTCCCCTACTGGGACGGTGCACTCTCAGCTCCAAAATCAGTCGCTGCCTCCCGGGGACTTCTCGTCCCTCCAGCCTCGTGGCCGTGCCGCCCCCGTGAACCAGGTGGGCCCCCTCCCGGGGTTAGTTCAGATGGGTGGAGTAGCTCCCCGTGCTTGTGCCGCGACCAAGTGTCCCGGCTGGAACGCTGTTCTCCCCACTCCAATACCAGTCGCTGCCTCCCGGGGACTTCTCCTACCGGCTGCGTCCCACGCCGCCTGCGCGACCCGGCTGGTCCCCTTCCCGGGGTTAGTTCAGGGGGTGGAGCAACTCTCCGTGTTTATGGCGTACCTGCGAGCAGTCCAAATCCCTGCGGGACGGTTCCCCGGCTCGGATGCTGCTCTTTCTGCTCCAAGATCAGTCACTGCCTCCCGGGGACTTCTCTTACCGGCTGCGTCCCACGCCGCCCGCGCGACCCGGCTGGTCCCCCTCCCGGGGTTAGTTCAGGGGGGTGGAGCAGGTCTCTGTGCTTGTGCCGTACCTGACTGGTACGCTGGCTCCAGGCTCTGGAAACTATCGCTGCTTCCCCGTATTAGTTCGTTCTCCGTCTCTAAATCCGTGTTTGTTGTTCAGGGTTCGTAGATTGTTATGTATGTGATAGATTCACTTGTTTTTCCGTGTCTTTGTTGTAAGAGGGATCCGAGGTAACGTCTGCCTAGTCCGCCATCTTGGCTCCGCCCCCCAAGTCTGGTCTTTTTGTGTGAGTTAGAATTTTGTTCTACATTTTTCTCCAGCTCTGTCCAGGACCATCTATTGGGGTCCCTGTCAGAGCAGTCGGTGGGAAGCTGGGCACCATGTGGTTGTATTGGACTCAGTCTGGTGCAGGACGTGGTATTTGTGGTCCATTAGTCCTTTGGACTAACCTTTCCCTTGTGTCTTTAGTTTTTTTCATTCTACCTTGCTCCTGAAGGAGTGAGACCAGTGGAGCATACTAGATGGCCACTCACAGGCTTTTAAGACCACAGACACTACTCACCAAAGTAGGATGTAGAACATTTTCTCTATAAAATATGTTTTGCCAACTGAGGTAGATATTCCCCAAGACCATGGTCACCACAACCCTCAGTCCAGCAATTCTGTCCCTCAGGAAGTTTGGATATGTCTGTGGAGCTTTCATGACCTTGCCTTGGACAAGTTGTGCTGGCTTCCCCAGTATTGTGTATTGTATTACCCTTCACCAAAGTTACCACTCATGTATTGTCTAGTGTTTTTTTATCCCCACCCCCCTTTCCCTCTTAAAGGCCAAATATTGTTTCTTTTTTACATAACTATATTTAGTGACCTGTAGACTGTGGCAAGTGGTATTATAAAGTACTCTGACAGTCCAGAGTACAGGGTAATTTAGGGTTTGAAAAGGTGGATTTGAGAGCCAAGGGCCAAGGGAAAGACTTGGAAAAGGCCCGGAGATGTGGGAGACTTTAGGGGATAGGGACCTTGTGGCCATAGTGAACAGAATGGACGTGTGCGTGCGCATGCGTGTTTGTATGTTTGTGTGCAGGAGGTGTTTTAGAGGACACAGTTAACTGCTGTGGAAAGGCTACGTGGTGTGAGGTTTTGAATGAGAAGCCACCAAGGTTATTCCCTGTACTACAGACAACAGGAAACAAGGGAAGGGCTTTTACAAACAATATGTAGCCTGAGCAGGGTAGACCAGCCAGAAAAAAAAAAACAGACTATCTATTAGGCTATAGCTTGGTCCCAGTGTTGTTCTCTTCCTCTCCCCTCTTCCCACACTGGTGACTAGGATAAGAAAGAGTGGCCTGCCCATTCGCTTAGCCTGACAAGCACACTCGCAGATACTGGAGAATATTCAAAAAAAAAAAACCACAAAAGCCAAACACACTGCTGTTGGGTTGATTCCAACTAATGGTGACCCCACATATTTCAGAGTACAACTGCACTCCACAGAGTTTCCAAAGGCTGTAATCTTATGGAAGTAGATCACCTGGGCTTTCTCCACAGTACTGCTGGGTGAATTTACACTGTCAGCCTTTCAGTTAATAGTTGAGCACAAACTGTGCCACCCAAGGAACTGAAGAATGTGTTCAACCAGGTCTTTATTTTGATTCAGACAATATCTAACCCACACTGGGTCCACTGGGTGGTGAAGGTTCAGGCATGCCTCTAAATCTATTCAACCTACTTTGTGGGCTACTTGTAATTATTTCAGGAGTTCAAGGCTCCAGGGGAAAGCGGAACAAGGAGTGGGAGGTTGAAGGCCCAGGGTACAGTTTCCGGAATGTGTGGAATCCTGTTTTGGGTGCCCAGAGAGCCAGAACAGAATCAGAGAACCTGCTGTTAGAGGGAGGAAGGAGGCCAAACCAGCAGTGGAGAACAGTGGTGGAAACAGTTGAGGAAGTTTTTCTGCGGTGCAAAAATCGCTAGTTCCTTTTGTGGCTGCTCCTAATATAGCAGTCTGCTGCTCTTCCCTCTAATCTCGCTGTGGCCGCCACTACCTTCCAAGAAACCTACTGCTGTATCCAAAGAGTTGGTATAAATTGCAGTAGAAATCCAGAGCTAACAGACAGACACACTTTGCGACACCACGTTTTGCTAAACATCACAGTTTAGAATCTCTTGTCAAGAAGACACATTTTAATAAGCCAAGGCACACATAAACCAAAAACCAAACCTGTTGCCATGGAGTCTGTCAAAGAGTAAGAAAGCTCACTATATTAAAGTAAAAGCAAAGAGATTTATTGAGGGTGATACAACTCTTGAACTGGGGAAACACAGGGCAGAGAGGAATCTACCAAGTGCTCCAAAGCATGGAAGGACAGGTGTGCTTTTACAGTGAAGATGCAGAAGGGGAGTGCGTGATGGTCAGATGGTCACACACAGGCGGGTATGTCATCAGCAACTCCGTTTTCAACTACCTTCTTCCTGGAACATCTTAAGTAAACCCCTACAATCACACTCCTAATCCCCACCCTTATTTACTTAAGAGTGGCTTGGGGCCAGTCATCTGATCCCACCAAACCAGAGGACCAAGGCCATATGCATATAAATGGAAGAGGCTGTGTAAAAAACTCCTCCGCAAAGTTTTTTTTTTTTTTTTTTTGCTGTATTCTTTATGGAAGGAGATCACCAGGCCTTTCTTCTGCAAAGTTGTTGGGTGGGTTCAAACCACCAACCTTTAGGCCAGTAGTGGAGTGCAAACTGTATTTAAAATTTAAGGTATCTGAGAAAATCTGAAGTGGCCGACTTGAGGTTTGAGTGCAACTACTCTGTGGCTAGTTCCATTTCCACCCTAACAACAGCCATTTTCCATGCAGGCATAACCATGAAACTAAGAAATGCCTGAGAATGATGATGTAACCGAGCCCTAGAGAGGAATGACGGGTATTGATGACTTAACTACCCTGCCACCCCTCCCTCCCATACCCCTATGATTACCACCTTGTAACCAATCTAAGAAAGGCAAGCATATCCTTTTAAGCCAATTGCCTTATGCGCTTCCACTACCGGAAGTCCTGCCTTATAAGTTCCTGCCACACGAAGTCCTACCATATAAGCTCCTGCCACTGGAAGTCCCCCCTTAAAATGATCAACTACCAATCATGTAATGTCTTTTGATAATCTAAACCTGTAATTACCAATCAAGTGATGTTTTCAGTCATCTACGTTTGTAAATACCAATCAAGAACTGTACTTCCTGTCCTTTGTTTCTGCCATATAAAATGTCACTGCTGAGTCACCATATTTGATTACTGGATTCCACTGTATGGAGTTCAGTCTGTCCCCAGCTTGAACTGTCTCTTTACTTTCAATAAATTTCTCAATTTTACATTAATTAGAGTACAGATAGTTACTCTATGACAAAGCCAATGTTATATTCTCAAGAATGCGGAAGCGGGAGCCTGTAACAAAATGGAGTTTCAATTCAGACCTCATGTCAACCATTTTATTATGGCAAGTTCCTCCGTTTTAGACATTTGCTAGCACAAGTTGATTCTGACTCATGGAGACTCCCACATTTTACAGAGTAGAGCTGCCCCACAGTGGTTTTTTGCTGTATTCTTCATGGAAGCGGATTACCAGGCCTTTCTTCTGCAAAGTTGCTGGGTGGGTGCAAAGCGCCAACCTTTAGGTTAGTAGTGAAGTGCAAATGGTATGCATCACCCAGAAACCTTGAGGATGTATGTACACTTAAATTTGAAATTTTATCTGACACTTGGAGAGTTAGCCCTAAAGGCTGAGCAAGCACTGGAGAGGCATGTGCTCAGGGGTGGATTAACTATTAAGCATAGGATTCACTGACTTGCATTGAGCAAGTTAGGCACGGGCTTAATTGTATTTACTTGCTAACATGTGATGAGCAATTTCACATGGGTTTCACCACATCTTAGATATGGTGGGGGACAGGTGAAATTATGCACTGCAGATTGGTGGAAAGGCACGAATGGGTCCATGTGCACCTTGCTTATTGGGTAATCTGGCCCTTCTGCACTGAAGGCTCCAAAACAAGACCAATTTCTCTTTCTTTCCAGGAAGGAAGGAGGAATTCATGGGGGGGCTGGGGACTTGGCACCACCACTGTACTTTGAAATGGTGACTGCATTGACTAGAGCTAGGTTGGGGAAATCCAGCCTAAACACCACATGCAAAGCATAGAGCTGCTGGGGAAGCCCTGGGATCAAACTTATCCTATTTGAATGGGTTGCTAGAAGTAAATAAAGCTTTTTTTTTTTTACTCAGTTTTTTCACCACACCAAGAAACTCTGGGTCAATCAATACACATTTCCACTTAACCCGCCAGCAATCATCTTTGTACAAGATAATATTATTGTTGTGATTGCCAAGTATTGTGAAGTATTCTGAATATACTTTGAAGATAGAGCAAGTGGGATATGCTGATGGTATAAGATACATGAGATATGAGGGAAAGAGGAATGTAAGATGATGGAATTGGTTGATTTGTGTCCCCCAAAAAGATATGTTGAAGTACTAACCCCCAGTACCTGTGAATGTGATCTTGTTTGGAAATAGGGTTTTGGCACATGTAATTAGTTAACATGCAGTCATACTAGAGGAAGGGGGCCCTATATGATATGATGGAGCCCTGGTGGCACAGTGGTTAAGAGCTCAGGCTGCTAACCAAAAAATACATAGTTCAAATCCCCCAGCCTCTCCTTGGAAACCCTATGGGGCAGTTCTACTCTATCCTATACGGTCACTGTGACTTAGAATGGACTCAACAGCAATGTGGTTATACCTATGGATATAATGCCATTTGGGAATAGGATTTTCTTTGGTATGTTGATGGAGCGATATCAGTGTAAACTGTGACTTAAACCTAACCACGTCTGAGTTACAAAAACAGCAGATTATACAAAGGAGCAAGCATAAGTAAAGATCTCTAAGGAATGCTGGGGCTGCAGAAACTGAGTCAAGTATCTTACCCCAGACAGAGAGCTTTCCCCTAGAGCTGGTGCCCTGAATTCACACTTCTAGCCTCCGAAACTGTGAGAAAAATAAATTTCTGTTCTTTAAAGCCACTCACTTGTAGTATTTCAGTTACAGCAGCACTTAGAAACTAAGACAACCATCCTAGAGCAAGACATCATTATCTCACTTCTGGAGCGTTCTAACAGCCTCCTAGCTAGCCTCCCTTCAGTCTATAGGGATCCTTTTACAACATGGGTCAGATCACGTCACTCTTCCACTCAAAGCCCTCCACAGGTGTCTTTTTCACTGGTCCTGTCCCCAATTCCTCTGGTCTCTTTCTTACCCTCACCTCCTCTGCTCCAGCTACCTGGCCTCTTTCTGTTCCTTCAACAAGGCAAGCACATTTCCACCTCAGAGACTTTGCTCATCCCCAGGACATCTGTGTGACTTGATCCTCTCACTTTCTTCAGTTCTCTGCTTATTTGACCTTATCAGAGGAGTCATCCCTGGCCACTCTATCTAAAGTGGTACTCCTTGCCCTTCATTGCTCTCTAGCCCCCTTATCCTGCTTTATTTTCCTTCACTGTACTTATCACTACTCCACATGTTATATACTTGTTTGCTTGTTTATTGTGTCTCCCCTCTTGAGAATATAATCTCAATAAGGGCAAAGTCGTTCTTTTGTTTGCTGCTAAATGCCCAGTGCCTGGCACATAGTAGGTGCTCAATAACTATTGGTTACATGGAGAATTAAAAGGCTGTTAGGGATCATTCAGTCATAATGTGTCTCTTTCCAAATGATGAAAGACCAAGATCAGAGAGGACAACTGCCGATAGGAGGCCACTTAGAAGATTCATAGCTATGCTGGGACACATCAAGTGACCTGGCACCCAGCCACCTCTACTCCATGGAGGCCCTCAGCAAAAAGCACATACCTTGTCAAGACCCAGCAGGCGCGTTTACGTGTATATGTACTACACAATACTTAACTTTACTGTGGAGCCCTCGTGGCTCAGTGTTTAAGCATTTGGCTGCTGACTTTGTTATCTAGTGCTGTTACAGAAAAACCACAGGTGGATAGTTTTAACAAAGAGAAATTTATTCTCTCACAGTCTAGTAGGTTACAAGTCCAAATTCAGGGTGTCAGCTCCAGGGGACGGCTTTCTCTCTCTGTTGCCTCGGGAGGAAGGTCCCTGTCATTAATCTTCCACTGGTCAAGGAGCTTCTCAGCGCAGGAACCTCGGGTCCAAAGGACGCACTCTGCTCCCCGCCTTGCTTTCTTGGTGGTATGAGCTCCCCTGTCTCTCTGCTAATGCATCACATTAACATCATTGCGATAGGATTAACAACACATAGGAAAATACATCAGATGACAAAATGGTGGACGACCACACAATACTGGGAATCATGGCCTAGCCAAATTTGATACACGTACTTTTGGGGGAGACAATTCAATTCACGACATTCCACACTTTGACTCCCCAAAATTCATGTTCTTGCCACATGTAAAACGCATTCACCACATCATATCACAGTAAAAGTCTTAAACTGACTCCACGTCCAAAATCCAAAAATTCTTCTTCATCTGTGAAATCTAAAAGACAAGTTTTCTGCTTCCAAAGGTAGAATGGTACAACAGGCAGGCACAAGCTAGACATTTCCATTACAAATGGGAGAAATTGGAGGGAAAGAAGGCATAGCAGGCACCAAGCAAGTCAGCAGGACACATTAACCCTCAAGGATTGAAAATAATCCTCTGTTTTCTGAGACCATTTACACAGTGGCCCTGCCCTCTAAACTCTAGGTATTGGCCACACTCTCCAGATTCTGAGTGGAGGCCTCTCAGCTCTGGGCTTTAGCTCTGCCTTCCATGCCCACTGGAATGGCAACTCTGTTCCCTTGGCTTGAGGCGCACCATTTTCCTAGTCCATCTGAGTGGCGATTCCACCCTTAGAAACACCAGAGGCCATGGCTCCACCCTTTGAAATGCCAGAGGTTGTGGCCATACCCTCTGAGACTGAGGCAGCTCAGCTTCCCGTGTTGTCTGTTCAGCTTCTGCTTCCTGGTTCCTTGGCCTTTCAAAAGTTCCTCAGGCCTCACACCTGCGTCTGCCCTGCTGGGGCAAGTGTTCCAAAGCTCTGTAGCTCCACAGATAAGTGCCTAGAGGCAACCCACTCCACCAGTAAACTTCAGCCAGAAGGCATTCAGCCCTGTTGCTCTGGGGGTTGGCAAGCCTAGCTCCACTGGTAAGTGCTTGAAGGCACTCTACTCTACCAGGAAGCCTCCTGCGCACAGGTACTCCATGGGTCAGCTCCAGCACTGTCTCATGCTAGTCTCCTGGTTCTGCCACTGCCAATTCTTTGCTGCTGTTTCTCACCATCTCTGCCTTAAAAAAAAAAAAAAAAAAAAAGCCTTGTCCGGTGTTAAAAATTCTCCTCACTTCCTTCTGAGTCTTCTATCCATTCACAGTTTCAAAACCGCTTCCACATTTTAGATATCTGTTAGAGCAGCACCCCATTCTCTCAGCACCAAATTCTTAGTCATCTGGTTCTGCTCTAACAGAAATAGCACAAATGGATGGCTTTAACAAAGAGAAATTAATTTTCTTGTAGTCTAGTAGAAGTCCAAGCTCAGGGCATCAGCTCCAGGGGAAGCCTTTCTTTGTTGGCTCTGGAGGAAGGTCCTTGTCATCGATCTTGGCCTGGACTAAAAGCTTCTCCATGCAGAAACCCCAGGTCCAAAGGACTTGCTCTGCTCCCAGCACTACTTTCTTGGTGGTATGAGATCCCCCAACTCTCTGTTTGCTTCCCTTTCCTTTTATCTCTTGTAAGATAAAAGGTGGCACAGGCCACACCCCAGGGAAACTCCCTTTATATTGATCAGGGATATGACCTTAGTAAAGGTGTTACAATCCAACCCTGATGGTCTTTAAAATAATCTGATCTTGCCTCATTAACCACAGGAAGAGATTAGGATTTACAACACATAGGAAAATTACAATCACAAAATGGAGGACAACCGCACAATACTGGGAATAGTGGTCTAGCCAAATTGATACACATATTTTGGGGGGACATAATTCAACCCAAGACAGCTGCTAACCAAAATGTCAGCAGTTCAAATCCACCAGCCGCTCCTTGGAAACCTTATGGGGCAATTCTACTCCGTCCTATAAGATTGCTATGAATCAGAATTGACTTGAGGGCAATGGGTTTGGTTGGGGCTTAACTTTACTATGCGTAATATAAGGAGCCCTGGCAGTGTAGTGGGTTGAAGTGCTGGACTGCTAACCAAAAGGTCAGCGGTTCAAAATCACCAGTGGTTCTACGGTAGAAAGATGTGCCAATCTACTTCCATAGAGATTTACAGCCTTAGAAACCCTATAGGATCCCTATGAGTCGGAACCAACTCCTCAGCAGCGGGTTTGGTTGGTTTTTTTGGTATGCGTAATATACTCTGATGCTGATATTCGATTCTAATTCTATTTAATTTGTTGATAATTCATTAATTTCACAACCTATGTCTTAGTTTGCTAGTGCTGCTATAACAGACATACCACAAGTGGATGGCTTTAACAAACAGAAATTTACTTCCTCACAGTTTAGTAGGGTGGAAGTCCGGATTCAGGGCACTCGCTGTAGGGGAAGGCTTTGTCTGTGTTGGCCCCGGGGGGAGGGTTCTTGTTTCTTTCATCTTCTGTTCCTTGGCGATCTTCAGTGGGTCTTTTTCCCCCATTTTTCCTTGCTTCTCTGTGCCCAATCTGCTTTTTATATCTCAAAAATCATTAGGTTTAAGACACAGCCTACACTGTTATGGTTACAACCATAGGTATAAGGGTTAGGATTTCAACATATATTTTTAAGGGACACAATTCAATCCATAAAAACCTGTAAATATGTTGCAACCTACAATTTGAAAATAGAACAGTAGACTGTTGTTGGGCGCCCTCCAGTCAATTCCAAGTCATAGGGACGCTATAAGACAGAATAGAACTTGCCCCAAAGGGTTCATGGCTGTAAATCTTTACAGGAGCAGATAGACGGGCCTTTTCTCCCAAGGAGTCACTGGTGGGTTCAAACTGCCAACCTTTTAGTTAGAGGCTGAGTACTTAAGCACTGAGACCAGGGCTCCTGAATAGTATACTACAGAGTAAAAAATCTATCTTTTTCTCTAAAAAAAAAAAAAAAAATTTTTTTTTTTAATAGATGAGTTGCTAACCTAAAGGGGTTAGAACAAGGGTGGTGGAAGAGGGGCCTGCCCAGAGGAACAGAGCCATAGACAAAAGCAACCACTGCCAACTGCAATAAAGCAGGGAGCAAGCCAGTGGGGATGGGGGCAGGATGGAACACCCATTGGCTTCATAGAAAAAAGGCCCGGCAGTCTGCTCCTGTAAAGATTACAGCCAAGAAAACCCTATGAAGCTCAATTCTACTCGGTAACACATGGGGTTGCTGTGAGTTGGAATTAACTCAGTGGCATCAGGTTTGGTTTTTGTTATTGTTGTTTGTTCTTAACAGTGCTAGAAAGCATGGCTAATGTACAAACACGTTTGTTTAAAGGCTTTTAAAACTGCCAGAGTACATAGCAAAATGTATTAAGAAATTATTCTGTATCCAGCTTTGTTGAGTGGCATCTGGGGTCTTAAACATTAGCAAGTGGCCATCTAAGATGTATCAATTGGTCTCAACCCACCTGGAGCAAAGGAGAATGAAGAACACCAAAGACATAAGGTAAAGATGAGCCCAAGGACAGAAAGGGCCACATAAACCAGAGACTACATCAGCCTGAGACCGGAGAAACTAGATGGTGCCCAGCTACCACTGATGACAGGGAACACAACAGAGAATCCCTGATGGAGCAAGAGATCACTGGGAAGAAGATCTCAAATGGTCCCCAGATCCTTTGTTAGTCCAAGACTGGGACCATTCCTGAAGCCAACTCTTCAGACAGGAATTGGGCTAAACTATAAAACAGAAAATGATACTGGTGAAGAGTGAGCTTCTTGGCTCAAGTAGACACTTGAGACTATGTAGGCAACTCCTGCTCCTACCTAGGGGCAAGAAGAGAAGGCAGAGGGGGACAGGAGCTGGTTGAATGGACACAGAGAATACAGGGTGGAAAGGAGGAGTGTGCTGTCTCATTAGGGGGGAGAGCAGGTGGGAGTACATAGCAAGATGTGTATAAGTTTTTGTACGAGAGACTGACTTGATGTAACTTTCACTTAAAGCCCGACAACAACAACAACAAAAAAATTAAAAGAAAAAAAAACTGCCAGAGTAAAATAACTATTGACAGTGATTGCACAGTGAACTCAACTGTGCAGAAAAAAGAAAGAAATATCTTTCATTTCAGAGGTCTATTTTCCTGGCTTCGTATCTCATGGATATTATCTGAAACGTATCTTATGCCTGATTTCATCCCTGAACCTCTGTTTTCAGCTCAGGATTTCATGCTGTGCCGTGTCATATTCATTCTCTTGGTTTTGTGTCTTGTTCTCTGTACCAGTTCTTGCTCATAAATTGGTGCTTTGTGCTTGCTGTTGGAACAGGGCATTCCAAAAGGAGGCAGGAGGAACGGTGAGTGTTTTCACATAGCTGACTTTGTTTTGACAGTGATGGTATCCGATGGAGTGAGAACTGATTACAGCCTGACACCCAGTCTCCTTGTCCACACCAACTCATTGTCCATAGCTCAGGGGGTGGGCAGATACACAGGAGCGTGGAGGCCAGAGACCAAGAAGCTGGTCAAACTGAGGTCAGGGAATATGTGGTTATGCAAGGCATGGAGGTCAAGGCCATGTTATAAATCAAAAGCTTTTAAAATATTGGCTCGGGCACAATAGTGCTCTGGTCTAAATTTATCCCACTCTTTGTATTCTCACAGGACTGACAGCACAGCTAGCGTTAGCAGTCAGGAAAAAGGCAGAACAGGGTGCCAATCTGTATCTGAATGAAACCTCAAGTGAAAGATGCAAAGAATTTGACTTGGCTCCTTCAGATGCCACGAGAGATACTCCAGGTAACCAGATACGGCAGGAGAACCGATTGCCATTGAGTCGATTCTGACTCATGGCGACCCCATGTGTTACATAGTAAAATCGAGCTCTATAGGGTTTTCTTGGCTGCAATCTTTATAGAAGTGGATTACCAGGCATTTCTTCCATGACCTTGCAGTTATTAGTCGAATGCAAACTGTTTGTGCCCCCCAGGTACCTTGGAGGAGAACACAGCTATGTACATTTAAGATAATGTTGCCATCTTCATTATTTTTGCTGGTATCGCCATCCTGATTAGGAATTTGGTTGGGGACTTACCACCCAGTTCAAGCCATTCAAACTCCCCTTACAGAGATGAGAGAAAGACAGGAGTGAGCCCCAAGATGGGTGTGCTGGCTATTCCCCTCGTGTCTCCTCCATCCATCCTCTGCCTTGCTCTGGGCCCCAAGAGCTCATTTTCTGTAAACTGCCTCACCAGGCGCCAGTTATTCTGGCTTCCCTTGGGTTTGGCCAATCAGAGGCACTCACGAGGTGTTGGAGGTTGACATATTTATTCTCACTCCATCCTGCCCCCGTCCCCACTGGCTCGCTCTCTGCTTTACTGCCGGTTGGCAGTAGTTGCTTTTTTCTATAGCTCCGCCCCTGTGGGGAGGTTCCTCTTCCACGACTCTTGTTCTCACAGGTCCCAGTCACCCCATGTCCTCCTTACCTTGCCCCTTCAGGCCTGTTCTTAGTGCTTGAGCACCTCAGTATTCTTTGTTGGTTCCTTGACTCAGCCTCAGCTTTGTAAATAGTCCCTTCGATAAGCTTTTTTTTTTTTTTTTTTACCCCAGCTAAACACTGGGGAGCCCTGGTAGCACAGTGGTTAAGAGCTACAGTGAGCTAGGCTGCTAACCAAAAGGTCGCAGTTTAAATCCACCAGCAGCTCCTCGGAAACCCTATGGGGCAGTTCTACTCTGTCCAACAGGGTTGCTGTGAGTCGGAATCAACTCGAAAGCAATGGGTTTGGTTTTTTTGGTTTAAACACTTTTGAGTATGCCATTTTTGGTCTGCTGGGGCCCAGACTGATATAACTTGGTCTCACATCTCTGGATGCTCCAGGTTTTGTTCACACCCTGGATATCACAGAGGTCTGGGCAGACAGGATATTTTGCTGCCTTAAAATCCTGCCCCAGGCTCTGGCTCAAGCCCTTGGGTTCCTCCTACTACCCATTCAGGTCCTGCTTCTTTTGGATAGTTGTCAGCTACTGAGTGCCAGCAGCTGGCGGGCTGGAGGGGTCTCTTGGTTTGCTTATGTTATTTGGGGCAGGACCAGATAGGGTCAAACTCACAGCAGTAACCCTAGATTTTTCAAGTCACACTCCTATCCAAAGGCTCAGGAATAGCGGCATCTCTAGGGTTGGTGTCACCCAGTGCGGTAGCTCATGGTGCCACCCCCCCGCCATAGACTTCCTCCCATACCAGACCATACAGAATCCTTAGTAATGTTCTTTGCACTAATGTTACTGGTAAATTGTGATTCCTGTATATCACTCCTTCTTTTCCTTTAATTACTACTTTGTTCTCAAAAAAGTTGTTGGTATAGGTTCGCAAATACTCATTACCAGGATACTGTAGCTAAAATACCAGAAAATTCGACAAAATCAGCAACTACAAAAACACTGGCAGCAATAAAAATGACTGTGTGTACTTGTAACAGGTGCAGAGGTAACCACGTGATTCGAAGCATCATTGTAATTGGGTTATAATGCAGCACATTACTCATACCCGCTGCCGTCGAGTCGATTCTGACTCATAGTGACCCTATAGGTCAGAGTAGAACTGCCCCATAGAGTTTCCAAGTCCACCAACCTTTTGGTTATCAGCCATAGCACTTAACCACTATGCCACCAGAGTTTCCATGTAGTGCATTAGAAGGTTCAAAAGTAAATTAGCATGGCCTTTTAGACTTGTAGGTATGTTGATACTAAGCTGGGCTTACAGAAAATGTTCTTGTTGTTATAACTAACTACAGGGATGTTTTTACAGACATTCATTTAGGTGTCATCCCCTCTGAGAATGTCACAGTGTGATCCGTGCCCCCACACCTCCCTAGTGATGCCACTGCTCAGGAGAGGCAGAAATGGGGTGGTTAAAGCTTGTCTCTAAGGGGAAATAGACTCTCAAGTCTGGAAAGAACATTAAAGGTCATCTGGGCTAACCCATTCTTTTTACTGCTAGAGAAACTAAGGTGCTGGAAGAAAGGACTCCCTTGAGATCAGAGGGTAGGGCAATGGTAGAGCCAGGGCGAAAACCGAAGACTCTTAAATACTCACATTTAAATTTTGGTGCTGGGAGGGACATTAAAGGTCATACAGACTGACCACAATAAACAACAAATGAACATGAAGTACTGGGCTTTGCCATTTACAAAGGGGGATTGGTAGAGCCACAGGGGTCCCTGGTGTTTTTCAGATCAGGGATTGCCCAGAGAGCCCAGTAGGATGTGATTTGGAGTGAGGAGGGGCCAATGGAAACTCCCGTCTACATGTAGTTACCAACAACCACCCATTCCCACAGCTGCAAGCTCCCCGACAACCCGTCAGCCTCCCAAGGGGCCACAGAAGGTCTGGACAGCACTGTCTTCCCTGCTTCGTGGGATTCGACCCTTGCGGCAAAGGCTGGGCGATGTTCCCTAACCAGTTTACTTCCTAGGCACATGAGAAAACTAGGTTTCCCAGCCTCTAGGGCTACATGGGGTTGTGTGACTAATTTTCACCAATAGAAGTGGGCTGAAGTTATAGGTCCCTTTCAGTCCATGGTGGTGAAGAAAAAGCTTTACTTTGTCTTCTGTTTATCTGGCAGAAGCAAAGAATTCAAGATGGTGACGTTACAGGATGGGCCACCCCACAACCCCAGCCCATCACACTGTGAAATGAGAGAGAAATAGCCTTAGTTGTGTTGAGCCACTGAGTTTGGGGGTAACAGCTAGTGTTAACTACCATGATGAATACAGAAATTTTGTGCTTTTTCAGGTAACCCACCTTTCCCTTTCGTTGCTCAGCTTGAGCTTGCTCAGCTCAGAGACACCTTCAAGCCTTTCCTCTTTCTCACCCCTCCTCCCATCCAGTCAGCTAACTTATTAAAACCCATTG
Source organism: Loxodonta africana (assembly GCF_030014295.1). Taxonomy (NCBI): domain Eukaryota; kingdom Metazoa; phylum Chordata; class Mammalia; order Proboscidea; family Elephantidae; genus Loxodonta; species Loxodonta africana. The sequence continues at coordinate 20,334,377 of NC_087342.1, read as the reverse complement.
CCGTAGAGTTCATTCCGACTCATAGCAACCCTAAAGGACAGAGTAGAACTGCCCCATAGGACTTCCAAGGAGCGCCTGGTGGATTTGAACTGCTGACCTTTTGGTTAGCAGCTGAACTCTAAACCACTATGTCACCAGGGTTTTCAGCTGACTTATTACTTATTCCAGGTGGCTAATTCCATGGTATGTCCTGTCTTCCCCTAAATAACCTCAACTCAGCCAAGCTCTCCTCACCGTCTATCTCCTGAACTGACCAAATAGTCTCCTGGAGAATGTTCCCTTCCCCTTCGCTGGTGCCCTTCCACCCTGCCAGATCACTTTCTCCAAGGCAGCCTTTCTAAAGGGCTCAAGGGACACTCACAGCCCGGGTGCTGGAATTGCCTGGATCCCAGCTCTGGGCCACTTTGCTAAAAGCAAAGCTGTTGGTGAATAACAATGTTCTCTTTGGCTTTGCAAATGCCCACAGCAGCCTCTGCTACCACCTTTATTGTTTTAAAGGGACAATCATTGAAGAGCACTTTTTTACACGTTTTTGATAACAGCAACCACAGAGATGATAACCAGGCCCCTTTTCCCATTGTAGAAACTTCCAGCCATTCACCCTGTCCCTTAAAATAGAGTTCTTCCTATCTTGGCTCTTCCCTTTTGGGACATGACCTAGGTTTCTATGTCTAATCTCCAAGATCCTGGCGTGGTACGCCACACAGAGATTTTTTTTTTTTTTTTAATTGCTTCAGGCCATAGGGGATTTTTCTTCTGAGAAGACAATGAAATATGTGGTCTTTCCCACCCTCCTGGAGGAAAAAACATTTCAGGGGGTACCACACCTAAACATCCTGGGCTGCTTCCAGCTAACCTCAGCGGAGGGTGAGATGGGTCAGGAGAAAAATATTGCAGCTGAGGCTAACATTACTCAAGGTAGGCTTTGTATCAGTCTAGGTGATCAACTAAGTTGGATTCATCTTTTATTAATATTTTTATTGACTTGTAACTTGAGTTCTTAAAGAGTAAAAGTCTTTAGCAAGATGGTGGTATATAACTATGGGATGGTGCCTTGGTGATGGAGTCCCTGGATGGTGCAAATGGCTAAGAAGTGGACTACTAGCCAAAAGGTTGGGGGTTCAAACCCATCCAGAGGGGCCTTAGAAGAAAGGCCTGGTGATTTACTTCCCAAAGGTCACAGCCTCAGAAACCCTACAGAGCACACTTCTACTCTGCTCATATGAACTTTTTTGTTTATAATTTTTATTGTGCTTTAAGTGAAAGTTCCCAAGTCAAGTCAGTCTCTCATACAAAAATTTATATACACCTTGCTATATACTCCTAGTTGCTCCCCCCCAATGAGACAGCACACTCATTCCCTCCACCCTGTATTCCTGTGTCCATTCAGCCAGCTTCTGTTCCCCTCTGCCTTCTCATCTCACCTCAAGACAGGAGCTGCCCACATAGTCTCATGTGTCTACTTGAGCCAAGAAGCTCACTCCTCAGCAGTATCATTTTCTATTTTATGCTCCAGTCCAATCTGTCTGAAGAGTTGGCTTTCGGAATGGTTCCAGCCTTGGGCTAACAGAAAGTCTGGGGACCATGACCTCCAGGGTCCTTCTAGTCTCAGTCAGACACATTATGTCTGGTCAGCCTTTTTACCAGAATTTGAGATCTGCATGCCACTGCTCTAACAGGGATTTTCTGTTGTGTTCCCTGTCAGGGCATGCCCATACAAAGTTGATGGCAATAGGGTGGTTTGGTTTTGGCATCGGTGGTGAGTGATTGACTGACTGAATGAATATTATAATCTACTAGCCTTGTTCCCAAGTGAGGCTGTATGGTGCAGTGGAAAATGCACTGACCAGAGTCAGGAGACTGGGGCTGTAGTCTTAGCCCCGTCATGAACCCACTGTGTAATTGTAAAGTCACTTCTTCAGACTGAGACTTGGTTTCATCACTTGTAAAATGAAAGGGATGGACCAGGCCAGTGCTTCTCTCTCTTTAATGTGCACATATATCACCTGGGTATCTTGTTGAATGCAGATTCTGAGATTGGGGCCCAAGGATCTTCGCTTCTAACAACTCTCCCACCCCCCTAAATAACCCAGTTGCCATCGAGTCAGTGCCAAACTGACCAATCCCCTTGGCAGGCCATAATTACTTTATTTGCATAGTCCCACCCAAGGGATTGGGTGGAAGTTACAAGACCATAGTGAGAAAGGCCATGTAGAAGTGACCCATCGCACTGCAGGAGAGTTCAACCATTTAGTGGCTTCCCAGATCATTCAGAGTAAAATCCAGCTTTCACAGTTATGCCTGCAAAGCTCCACACGAGCTGATTCCCCTCCTCCTCTCCGTTACTCCTCTGACCCCGTTTCCTACCACTCTTCCCCTTGCTGATATGCTTCAACCGCACTGACCTCTTTGCTGCTCCAGGCATGCTCTAGCCTCAGGGCCTTTGCACTGCTCTTCTCACCACCTGGAACACTCTTCCCCCAGATATCAACAGAGCTTGATTTTTGCTTAACTATCTCAAAAAAAATAAAAATAATAATTTTTTTTTATCTCCTTATCAGAAAAACTTTCCTGACCACCTGCTGTCCACTGGATTGTGTCCTCCAAAAATATCTGTCAACTTGGCTAGGCTATGAGTCCCAGTATTGTGTGAATTGTCCATCATTTTGTCATCTGATGTGATTTTCCCTCGTGTGCTGTAAATCTTATCTTGATGATGTGGTGAGATAGGATTAGCAGCAGTTATGCTAATGAGACAGGGCTTGATCTACAAGATTAGATTTTGTCTAAAGCTGATCTCTTTTGAGATATAAAAGAGAGAAGATAGCAGAGAGATATGGGGATGTCATCCCACCAAAAAACAGGAGCCAGGAGAATAGCACATCCTTTGGATCTGAGGTCCCTGTGCTGAGAAGCTCCTCAGCCAGGGGAAAACTGATGACAAGGACCTTCCCCTAGAGCCAACAGAGAGAGGAAGCCTTCCCCTGGAGCTGACGCCCTGAATTTGGACTTGTAGCCTACTAGGCTGTGAAAGAATAAATTTCTCTTTGTTAAAGCCATCCATTTGTGATATTTCTGTTATAGTGGTACTGGATAACTAAGACACCACCCTATCGAAATTGTTCCCCATTTTTACTTCATCACTCTTTAACCTCTTACCTTGCTTCATTTTTATTCATAGCAAGTATCACCATCTAATATCTTGTATGTTCTGCTGCTGTTCATAAGGTTTTCTTTCACTGGACAATTTTTTCAGAAGTAGATCTCAAGGTTCTTTTTCCCAGTCTGTCTTAGTCTGGAAGCTCCGTTGAAACCTGTCCACAATGGTTGGCCCTGCTGGCATTTGAAATACCGGTGACATAGCTTCCAGCATCACAGCAACATACAACCATCACGGTCGGACAAACCAACAGATGAGTGGCTACAACAATGGGCTCAAAAATAGCAACGATTGTAAGGATGGTGCAGGACTGGGCAACGTTGCTATGACTCTGAACCAACTGGGTTGCTATGACTCTGAACCAACACGAGAGCACCTAACAACAATAACAACAATATCTTGCATATAGATTTTCACCATTAACAATTGATTTATTTGACATTGTACTTATTTTGATTGATTTTATGTCTGTTGTCTTTCTCTCCCCCTTAGAATGTGAGCTCATGAGAGCAGGACTTTTGTCGGTTTTACTCACTGCTGTCTCCTACAGTACCTAAATGTGCTCAGCCGTCATTTGTTGAGTGAATGAATGAATAGGAAAAGTGAGCTATGGATGGCTATTGTAAAAACAGGATCTTGTGGTGTGATTTGACCCATCTGCACCCTCACAAGAAGAGCTGTCATCCCTCAGGCTCCTAAGAGACTGCTAGATAGAAGAAGGAGGATGGTGTCTTAAATATCTAGTGCTGCCATGACAGAGATACCACAAGTGGATGGCTTTAACAAGATGAAATTTATTTTCTCTCAGTCTAGTAGGTTACACATCCAAATTCAGGGCGTCGGCTCCAAGGGAAGGCTTTCTCTCTCTGTTGGCTCCAGAGGAAGGTCCTTGTTCTCAATCTTCCCCTGGTTGAGGAGCTTCTCAGGAGCAGGGACCCTGTGTCCAAAGGACGCGCTCTGCTCCTGGTGCTGCTTTCTTGGTGGTATGAAGTCCCCAACTCTCTGCTTGCTTCCCTCTCTTTTTACCTCTTGAGAGAGAAAAGGTGGTGCAGGCCACACCCTAGGGAAACACCCTTTACCTTGGATCAGGGAGGTGACCTGGGTAAGGGTGGTGTTACAATACCACTCTAATCCTTTTAACATAAAATTACAATCACAAAATGGAGGACCACCACAGAGTACTGGGACTCATGGCCTAACCAAGTGGATACACACATTATGGGGGGGACATAATTCAGTCCATGACAGATGGCTAGGCATTCGCTTTAGCCACACAGCAGTTTCTCTACCTGTTTTTCTTTGCAGCTGCTGTCACCTAAGGGGTATGTATCTCTCTGGTGAGGGGCTGGATGCAACAGGCCATCATTTGGATCACCTAACTCCCTTTACTTGATTCTAAGCTACCGTTAACCTTCTGATTGCGATTTGGCTTCCCACACTGATTTTCCACAGCAAGAGAGAAAATGCTGATCAGGCTGACCCGAATGTCCGCTGCCTCTGGCGTTTATACATCTCATTATAAATTAATCATTTGGCATTCTGCTTCACCCCCTCCATCTCCTCTGAGTCAGCTTTTCCAGTCTCATCAAGTTTAGGGCACTGATGGGATCAAGTGTCTAAAACTGCAAGGCTAGATCCTGGACAGTGGCTACTTCAATAATATGTTGCTACCCTATGAAGGTTCTCAGAAGCCAGCCAGCTGGTCCCTCCCAGGCACCACTCAGCATTACTGCAAGATTTACCAAGCATTTTCCCACAGACCCAGTTTATATAAGGAGATAATTGGGTAAATAAGTAAAGACATGTATAAAGGTGTTCATCAGGGCATTGGCATGTCCCCTCTTCCTCAACTGGACGTGATGGTGATGGGACTTTTGTAACCCAGACTGTCCGCAGTGTCTGGGTGCTAGAGCCCTCTAGTCCCCAACTCATATAGCATCCATGGGGATTAATAGATGTGTAGGGAAGGGATGGTGACAGAATAGCAGTTGGTTTGACAATCTGTAGAAATACAACCAGAATGTTCCTTAGAAGCAAAGACGGCAAGACTTTAGCTCACTTGCTTTGGATACGTCATCAGGAAAGACCAGTTGTTAGAAAAGGACATAATGTTTGGTAGAAGTAGAGGGTCAGTGAAAATGAGGGAAACCCTCAATGAAATGAATTAACACAATAGCCACAACCAGAGACCCAAACATACCAACGATCATGAAGATGGCGAAGGACCAGGCAACGTTTCGTTCAGTTATATGTAAGGTCCCCATGAATTGGAGCCAACTCCACAGCAACTAACAAGAATGACAAACCAATGTCCAGAAGTGAATGAAGTTTTGGCCTCTTTACTACCCATGATGCTAGGCAGCCACATCTCTTGCTAGGGCCATGAGTTGAGTCCTGGTGGCAGAGCAGCAGCCAGCCTGGGTGAGGAGCCGTCTGGATCTCAGACGAGGGCCAGCCTGGTTCTCAGTTCTGGAGGGCAAGTTTGCAAGCTGACCGGGAAATTAGCTGGGGTCGTGATGGGCTCCAGTCACTGACATATCCTTAAGGCCTTCTCCTGGGAGCATGACAGCTTCTCCTGCACCAACAAAGCCCTCGTATACTTTCCTTCCCAGAGGAGACAATGGGACCTCCACCCACCACTCGTTCTCCGGGGAGCCTTCACCCCACAATTACCACCCCCCTCACTTCCACTTTGGAAAAAGCAAGCAACTTTTACTTTCCAAAGATGGTTCACCCTTCCAATGGTGACCAAGATGACCTCTCTCCCTTAAGCAGTAAACAAACCCAGTTAGTGAAAAACTGGAAAAAACCTAAGCTAATAAGCTGGGTCAGGTTCAACAAATGAAGGTTTATTCCTACAGTGAACCACTATGCAACCATTAAAATGAAAATGTAGATTTAGACAAACGGTTAAGTGAAAAGAAGGATGTGACAAAATTGCATTTATAGGAGAAAATTGCATTTATATATACTTTTAAAATATATGTACGTGCAAGTGTAAACACGTGTAGAGAGATGACTGAACGATGTTCATCCAAATGGTAACAATAGTTATCTCTGGGTGGCAAGATTTGGGGTGAGTCTTTTTTAGACTTTTCTGTATTATTTGAACTTTTACAATGAGCATGTTTATTTTATAATCATGGGAAAATTAAAAAAAAAAAAAAAACGTGGAACTATTTTCAGTTTGTAAGAAAACAGTTGCATTCAATTTGGCTTCCGTAAATGTGCAAATGAATACAGGAGTTGTAACCCACACAAAGTGCTACTGAGGCACAGAAGTGATGTTTGCAGGCTCAGCAGCCCCAGGACAGATGACCTCTATCACACGTCTTCCTATTTCAAGAGTTTATGATTTTAAGACGCCAGACCGTATCTCTGGATCAAAACTATTTATAAGAATCATTTCCTTCATACTGAGTTGGAACTTCCACCAACCACTTGTGTGTTTAGATGACATCATCTTTGAGATTTATGTGAAATGGCTCCTTTTCCTTGATGGTATCAAGAAGTTTTGACAGTTGAGTTCCTTATGTTTCTTGATGTTTATGTGATTCTGAAGAAGCTATCATTGGTCAAGCTTGGTTTCCATTATTTTTTCCCTGGTAAGCTTCCAGATATTGCTGGGCAGATTTGATAAAGAGACCAGCAAAGAAGATGAAGAGAGATGGGAAATGCCCGAGAGTTCCAAGAACTAGCATCAGATGATCCATTTTTTAGCTGTATGACCTTGAGTTAGTGACTTCTTTCTGGGCCTTAATTTTCTCATTGGAAACCCTGGTGGCGTAGTGGTTAAGTACTATGGCTGCTAACCAAGAGTTCGGCAGTTCGTATCCTCCAGGCGCCTCTTGGCAACTCTATGGGGCAGTTCTACTCTGTCCTAGAGGGTTGTTATGAGTTGGTCGGAATCGACTCTACAGCAGTGGGTTTTTATAACAGGAGGAGGTTAGACAAGATGATTTCAAAGATCCTGCCTGTTCTGGCTCTCTATGATAGAATTTAACTCTAGTTCTTTATTATGGATTGAATTGTGTCTCCCAAAAATGGGTATCAACTTGGCTAGGCCATGATTCCCAGTACTGTGTGATTGTCCACCGTTTTGTCATCTGATGTGATTTTCCGAAGTGTTGTAAATCCTGTCTCTATGATATTAATGAGGCAGGATTAGAGGTAGTTTTGTCAATGAGGCAGGACTCAATCTACAGATAGGGTTGTATCTTGAGTCAATCTCTTTTGAGATACAAAAGAGAGAAGTGAGGAGAGAGAAAGGGGGACCTCATGCCACCAAGAATGAAGAATCAGGAGAGGAGCATGTCCTTTGGACCTGGGTCCACGCACTAAGAAGCTCCTAGACCAGGGGAAGATTGATAACAAGGACCTTCCCCTAGAGCCAACAGAGAGAGAAAGCCTTCTCTTGGAGCTGGCACCCTGAATTCAGACTTCTAGGTCCTAGAATGTGAGAAAATAAATTTCTCTTTGTTAAAGCCATCCACTTGTGGTATTTCTGTTATAGCAGCACTAGATAACCAAGACAGACTTCATTCTGGGAGTATCTCATAGTCCTGGTTCCAGATATTCTTAAAGTTATCTCAGTGTCCAAGTCTTTCAATAATTATAGAATGATATTCTTGAATAGTGCCTTGGAGGTCACTGATTGAATCCCCCACACCACCCTGCTAGGGGATCATCCTGGATCTGCTGACACCTACGGAAACAAGAAGCTCCCCACCTCCCAAGGCAGCCATTTCTCAGAAAGGGAAAGGGGCTGATTCTTGAGGGAAGCCCAGAACCATAAAGGTTTGAGGAGGAAGATACAGGTAAAGTAGACGATACAGTGAGAGGACCAAATGGTACAAGGGGAAGTCGGTGTCAGGAAGGTGAAAGAAAGAGCAAATCAAGAAGGTCCAGGAGAATCAGACCTTAGGCTCCCAGAGTTAGAGATGAGAAGGCCCCTGATAATTGAGGGGATGATTTCAAAGGGGTGGGAGAGACCAAAGTCAGATGCCCAGGAGCTAAGCCATGTGTGGGGGCAGTGGTGGTTCAATGGTAGAATTCTCACCTGCCACAGCACCCCAAAAACTTAGTGGCTGAGAAGGACAACGATGATTTATTATCTCATGATTTTTGTAGGTCAGGAATTTCAACAAAGCGTGGCAGAGTTAGCACAGCATAGATGGCTTGTCTTTGCTCCATGATGTCTGGGGCTTCAGCTGAAGACTCAAAGGCTGAGAGGCTGGAATCACCTAAAGGCTTGACTGGGACTGGAGGGTCTGCTTCCAGGCATGGCTCACTCAGATGTCTGGCAAGTTGATTCCTCCTGACATGGCCTTCACGTGTTACTCGAATGTCCTCACATCATGGCAGCTGTCTTCTCCTAGAATGAGCAATTCAAGAACCCAAGGCGGAATCTACAATGTTTTTTATGCCTTAACCTGGGAAGAAGAGCCTGGAGGCACAGTGGTTAAAAGCTTGGCTGCTAACCCAAAGGTCAGCAGTTTGAATCTATCAGCCACTCCTTGGAAACCCTGTGGGGCAATTCTACTCTGTCCTGTAAGGGTAGCTATGAGTTGGAATTGACCCAGTGGCAATGGGTTTAACCTGGGAAGACACATATCATCACCACAGCAAAATCCTGTTTGTCACATGGATCAGCGCTCTTCACTGTGGGAGGGGCTGCCTAAGGGTGTGACTATCAAGGTGAGGATCACTGGGGGCCATCTTAGAGGCTGGCTGCTACACTTGGCCTGGCAAAACTCAGTTAAAGCTAAGCTGCGTCAATACTGACACGCAGGGAGGCAACCGGCAAAGGCCCAAGGTATACTGAGGTGGCTCAAAGTCATTGCCATTCCAGGCCAGAGGCCTGTAGATGGCATTCTTGGTCTGTGTGAGTTTTCATCAGCCCAAGTAACCTTCCACAGAGTAGGCAGTTTATCGTCTCCCAAAAGGGAAGCATCAGCTGGCACCTTCAATGCAAAGCCCACAAAGGCCCGCGGCAGCTGGACAGGCTCTTGGCTTGCTGCACGGCTAGTGGACGCCGTTGCCGGAGCCAGGTGGTCTGTGGTGGCTAAGGATTTAAGAGCTGATGGGAAACGGGTAGTGAAACGGCAGCAGGGCTTCCAAAATAGTGATTCTCCCCCAGGTAAATTGAAAACGAAATTTGCATGACGTGATAAATTTGGATGCAAACTGTCTTCTCACCCTCTGCAACCAGAAAGCCACAGATAGGTGTTTGTGGTGCTATAAAATGCTCCACATTAGTCAGCAGGAGTATCCTCTTTGGCAAACCACAGTCATGTGCTACGGCGCCTCTGCAGCTGTTCCACGGGCCTGCACCACCGGAAGCCTAACATTGTTACTTCTCATCACCTCCTCACCTCCTGGTGGGAGCTTTCCTGCCCCTTTGCCTTTCCGGATGGAATGATGCAGCTGGGGACACCCGAGAGCGCTCCTGCCGGAACATGAGGGCAGGGGAAACCAGGGGACAAGACGTGAAGAGGTGTGGTAAACAGGTGGAAGATACTGAAGTACAGAAGCATAGAAGCAGAGCGGTCCCACTAGGGAGGAAGTCATACCTAGAATATGACCACTTCTTTCTCCTGGGACAGAGAGAGGGCAGGAGGAACCTCAGGCAGGCGTGCACCTGGGCTGAAGGGAGCTCGCTACTGCTGAGACCTGCTGCTTCTAAACAGCCAAGTCACAGTGAGAAGGAAGTCCCAGGAGCGGCTGGTAGATTCGAACTGCCAAATTTTGGTTAGCAGCCAACGGCACCACCAGGGCTGCCCATAAAGATTACAGCCTGGGAAACTCTATGGGGCAGTTCTACTCCGTCTTACAGGGTCACTGTGAGTTGGAATTGACTGGATGGCAATGGGTTTGGTTTTTATACATGTAGGTATACAATGAATCATTTGGGGAACTTATACAATTGAATAAAAATCTGAGAGTGGGGTCCCTGCTTGAGTATTTTTTCAGTGTTCCCCAGGTGAGTCCCACATGCAGTGAGGGTTGAGAAACACTTAACACTTCATGATTCACAGGTCTTGGCAGAGGGATGCAGAGGCCCAGGCACTCGCCCAAACCAGCTGTTGGTTGACACCAGATCTGGGACTGAGCCTATAAGCCTGTGACTCCAAATCCTTGAAAAGCACCTAGAAGTGATTTTCGGAAATCCCCAACCTTCCCCAAAATGGAAATTCGTGGGCTTCCTCAGTAAAAAGAATGCTTGATCTTAAAGCTAGTAATGAAAGGAATTCTCTACATGGGACGGAATGGAGGGACCACACTGATCCTTATTTCCCGAGAGCCACGTTCTTCTTGGGGGGCTCACTAATCACAGATCTACTACCAAGCTGGGCCAACCCTGGGCGAGGGCTGGCAGCAGCTGCCCTAGTAGAGCCAACCTCCCCGCCCCCCCGCACAACAAAGGTTACATGCACCCGTGTTGTTGCAAAGTAAAACTGATGGCCTTCGTTACTATCATTTATTATGCCTGGCACATAGAAGACACCCATAATATTTGTTTAATGAATTGATCCCAATATAATGAAATACCCACAACAGATTTTCAATTTAATGAGGATTAAATTAATTTGGGGGAGAGGGTGAAGAAATAACCAAACTAACCTCTCCAAATATAGGATACTCCCCAACCCCATTGCTGTCGAGTCCATTCTAATTCATAGGACCCTATAGGACAGAGTAGGGTTTCCAAGGCTGTAATCTTTATGGAAGCAGACTGCCATATCTTTCTCCCAAGGAGCAGCTGGTGGGTTGGAACCCCAACCTTTCAGTTAGCAGCTGAGTGCTTAACCACAGCATCACCAGGGCGCCTCCAATTGTAGGATAATACATATATATTCATTGTGGCTAAGGAGTAGGTATTTTTACCAACCAGCCAATTGTCATTAAGTCGACTCCGACTCATGGTCTGTGTCAGAGGAGAGCTGTGTTCCACAGGGTTTTCAATGGCTGATTTTTTTGGAAGTAGATTGCCCGGGTTTACTTCCAAGGCAGTTTTGGGTAGACTCGAACCTCCAACCTTTTGGTTAGCAGGCAATCGTGTTAATCATTTGTACCACCCAGGGTCTCCATACCAAAATTTCGTCATTGCTGTTTTTAACTGCAAAACTCCTGTATTAGCCTGCAACTTTAGGTGATTTACAGAGCCCTGGGAAACCCTGGTGGCATGGTGGTTAAGTGCTATGGCTGCTGACCAAAAGGAATCGACTCGATGGCAACAGGTTTGGTTTTGGTTTTTGGAAGAGCCTTGAGGGCCATTGCTAGATTTGTAAGGGATCCCCGAATCTTAATTCTTCAATAATTTGGGGAAGGGAGTTGAAGAGATTTGCAGTTAAAAAGACATAAAAACTGGAAGTCTGAAGCCATGGGCTGTTACTCTAGAAATCTCATAGCCTGGGCAAGGCTTTGGTCCTGCCACCAGGGCCAAGACCCAGCGTTCTCATCTCCCCCTCGTCCCTCACATTGTTCTCCAAATTCCCTGGTGATCTGAGGAGATACCCAGAAGGACAAAACTGGGCCCACCCTGGTTTCCTTGAGCAGGACAGGGCCTGCCTGAGTGCTTATTCTTTAGTCTCAGAAAAGCCAAAATTAGCCTCATTTTTGTTTCTTTTCTCAGGAGCCTCTAAATTGTATGTCAGGAAAGGATTATTGTGCTCTGGGGACCCTATCTTATCATGGGGAGGTGGGAGAGGTGACGAGTGAAAGGAAAATAGTCTTTGACAAATTGGTTTGGTTTCTATTGGGAAAATCACATGACTTTCCAGTAATCACTCCTCACAGCATCAGTAAGACTATTGTTTCAGCTCCCAGTTATTTAGGCAAGTAGGAAGCCAGAGAAGGTTGGGGGCCAGCAGGAGTTTGAGAGCACAGTAACGTGAGGAAAAGACTCTTTTGGGTGATCCTCTTTGCAATTATGTTGGGAACAGAACAGTGATACCCAGTACAGGCTGGTTCCATGGCTGAGTTCTTTATCGCTAACTCTGAAAGCCTGAGAATCCTTTAGGGATAAGGAGGCCCCTTGGGGTCACTGCTGGAATGCACAGAGGTGGGAGAGATTCCTTCAGAGGTGTGGGCTCTGGAGGCGGCTGCATTTGAGCTGAGTTTGATTCAGCTCGTACCTGCTTCATGGCTGGGACAGGCTGCCTTGCTGAGCCCTCTGAGGTGATATGGAAATATTATTTTTACTTCTCACAGTGGACACTGCTCAGAAAAACAAAACTATGCACAGTGAGCCAGGGGACAAATGTGGCTTGAGCTGTCAGAGTTAAAGTTTTTAAGAATTCAAGGCATGACTAGGCATTTGCCCTCATGCAACTTTTCAAAAATTCCTTGGTCTCCAGGGAGAGAGAGGCTCTCAGCTGAAATCACGGGACATTTAGGGGTTGAGGCCGGGCGGCAGCAGCAGTACGTGAGAGTGTGTTATCGGTGGGGAACACTTGTCCCCTGCACTCATGCGGTCATCTGTCTGATATGCCTGTGGGTGGAGGTGGACAGAGGGGAAGGGAGTGTCCAGCCCCCGGGGACAGAAAAGAGCCATGAGGTCATCAGAGCCCAAGGCTTTCCTTGAGGACCATTGGCAGCAATTGTCCTCCCAGCTTTAGTTCCCAGGGTCTCCACTCCATGCCTATGGTGGGCCCTCATATTGGGAGTTCTGCTTGGATATATATTTTCTTTCCCCTGAAAATATGCCTTAAGAATCAAATAAGGGGTATATTATTTGGCAAGAGATCTGAGATTTAATTTTGAGAACTGCATTTTGTTTCCAGCTTCTGATGGCTACTCCCCTCACACATCATCCTGTCATGCCACCCTTGCCTCTCATAGCAACCTGCCTGGGCACCCACCTTTGCTTACTCACCCCACCCAGGGTCCCTTACTAAAGCATCTTGATAGGATTATGTTGTTGTTGTTAGGTGCCACCAAGTTGACTCCTACCAACCCAGTGGTGCAGTGGTTAAGTGCTGGGCTGCTAACCTAAAAGTAGGTGGTTCGAATCCACCAGCTGCTCCATGGGGTGAAAGACATGACAATCTGCTTCCATAAAGATTATAGGCTTGGAAACCCTATGGGGTGGTTCTACTCTGTCCTATACGGTTGCTCTAAATTGGAATCGACTCAATAATAAAGGCTTGATTTGGGGTTAATCTTTAGGGGAGCAGATTGCCAGGTCTTTCTCCCACTGAGTTGCGGGTGTGTTCAACCACCAACCTTTAGGTTAGCAGCCAAGTCCTTAACCATAGTGCCACTAGGCCTCCTTGCTAAAATTCTCGACCTGAGGTATTTGGGATTTCTCTCCACTCCTCCACTCATGGAAACCCTGGTGGCATAGTGGTTAAGTGCTATGGCTGCTAACCAAAAGGTTGGCAGTCCGAATCCACCAGGCGCTCCTTGGAAACTCTATGGGGCAGTTCCGTTCTGTTTTGTAGGGTCGCTATGAGTCGGAATCAACTCCATGGCAGTGGGTGGGTCCTAAATCAGCATCATCAGAGCTGGGAATGTGTATTATGAATAGGCCACTCCCCTGGGCCTGCTGCAAACTAGGGTTTGAGAATCATTGGCCAGCTGATCTCTAAGTAAACTAACTGAGCTCCACTATTCTAGGATCTACATGTTCTAAGGGATGGCAGGCTCAAGAGGATCAGCCTTCGGCATCCCACAGGTACAGCTGAGTTTTAATAGCCATGAGCAACTCAGTCTTCTTGCCTCAGTGGCTTGCATATTAGAATCATGCGTGGGACTTCAAAAATTACACATGATATGGTTTCCAAACAGAGATTAGGCGTGTGGGTTTTATTTTTGTGTGTGTAACCCCTTCCCACCGTCCATCTTCTCTAAGGCCATAAGCAGCAAAATAAAACAAAAATCACCTTGGGATCCCAGTAGTGGTTCCATTAGAAGGGTAGGTGCAGGTACCTTGTAATCTCTTGGGTGATCTCCCTTATGAGGGTAAAATCACTTGGCACCACAGAAGAAAGCCACGTAGCATCTATCTGGGGAAAGGGGTGGATTCAGACCCTTTGGGTTGCAGGGCAGTAAAAGAAAAGCTGCAGCCTTGAGAGTGGCTCTGGAAAACGCGTGTGTGTGTGTGCGTGTGTGTGTGTTTGTGTGTGTGTATGTGTGCGCGTGTGTGTGTGTGTGTGGTGATTCTGGCTTCTCCAGAAGGTGGGATGAGAATCAAGTCTAACTAGCCCTTCCAGGGCCAAGTGGTGTCCTGGGAGGAGCCTGTGTAGGTAAACTGCTACATAAGCAGCCCAAGTAGGGTAACTTTGGCCAAGGTTAGCAAGCAGGGAGAGCCACAGCTGCCCTGAGAGTCTGTTAGGGCAGCTGGCAGGCACTAGCTAAGAACAGGGTAGGACCAGTGTCCAACAGCGACATCATGAGGCAGTTAAAAGTCACTGCGGAAATAATATTACTTGCCAATATTTTTTTGGTGTGGTTTGTACAGCACTGGCTGACCTAAGGGTCTGACACTTCTTCATTAATTTAATAACTCATCTAATAACAGTTCTGTGAGGGCGTCGTTATCACCCCCGTTGTACAGAGCAGTAAATTGAGGCACGGAGAAGTTAAATTACTTGTTCAAGATTACACGATTATAGAATGTCTACCAGTCTGTCTCCAGAGCCCACACCCTAATCACCAGGCCTGGCTGCCTCAGTAATAGTAGCTAACATTTAGTGAGCGCTTGCTGTGTGCTGTTATGTTCACTCCTCCATTAGTCTTCACTGCAATCTTTTGAGGTGGGAACTTTTTTTGTACCCGTTTTACAGATGAGGAAAGAGAAGCACAGGGAAGAGAAGTAGTGGACTGATTACCGCCCATTCTCTCTCTTCTGGGATGAACACTGGACTTCATAGCTTTTGGGTGTTCTTGGAAGCTTTGGAGTAGGAAGTTCCACGAGGGGATTCTGGGCTTCAGTGAGGAACTGGAAAAACAAAGATGATGGGACAATATTGCTGCCCCCAAATCTGTGAAACCAGATCATACCAATGACAGTAGCCTCATCCCACACTTATAGAGCAGAATACGTGAAGGGTGGGGCCAGGAAATGGGAATTAAAAAAACAAGCCACAGGTGATGCTGGGGCACAGCACAGCCAGGGTTGAGAATGGCTGCCTTATTTCACGTTTCGCAGCCCCAATGAGCAGGCAGCAGGGCTTCCAGGAACTGTTTCTAGTTTTCAAATCCTCTTGATTAGAAAGAAGTGGCGTGTGGGACCTGACCAAAACTCCTGTTCCATCCTAAAGGAGGAAGATGATGGTGCTCAACAGGCAGGAGAGTGAGCAGAGGGAAGGAGCTGCTAAAGGGTTGGCACAGGGAAGCAGACAGACACACACACACCCCAACACACACACACACACACACACACACACACACACGTCCTCATGGTCTTTGTCCGTGCGCTTTCTCTCCCCACGCTGTCTACCTGGAAAACCACCATCTCTTCTTAAA
Organism: Loxodonta africana; assembly: GCF_030014295.1. Taxonomy (NCBI): domain Eukaryota; kingdom Metazoa; phylum Chordata; class Mammalia; order Proboscidea; family Elephantidae; genus Loxodonta; species Loxodonta africana. The sequence goes on along the minus strand of NC_087342.1, from coordinate 20,318,746 downwards.
AGCAAGGAACCCTGGTGGCACAACAGTTAAGAATTTGGCTGCTAACTGAACGGCTGGAGGTTCAAATCTACCCAGTGACTCTGTGCGAGAAAAGACCTGGCAATCTACTTCCATAGATGTTTCCAAAAAACCAAACCCGTTGCAGTTGAGTCCATAGGACAGAGTAGAACTGCCCCCATAGGGTTTCCAAAGAGTGGCTGGTGGATTTGAACTGCCAACCTTTTGGTTAGCAGCTGAGCTGTTAACCACTGAGCCACCAGAGCTCCATCCGTAAACATTATAGCCTAGAATACCCTATGCGGCAGCTCTACTCTGTCACATGTGGTCACTAAGAGTTGAAAAGCCACTCGAGGGCACCTAACAACAACATTCTTAAAAGCCATACTCAAATGTCTTATTTGTGGTGACCACATCCCCAGTCTACCCTCCTCCACCTTCACATCCCCTCCTTAACCAAAGGACTGCCCCTCTGTGCACCCCTAGGCCCGCACTCCGTACAAACTTGTTAGCATCTGTCTCATCCCAGTCACTTCTGGGTAGCTCTCCCTGCAACAGGCTGAGATACACTTGCAGGCAAGGACTGGGGGTGATGCACACACTCCTCCACGCAGCAGGGTGCTTAGGACATAGTAACTCCTCAGAAAGCGTTAGCTGAATGAACACAAGGGAAAGGAAGAAAGGATGAACTGGGAAAAAGAGGATAAAACCAAACCCATTGCCTTTGGGTCGATTCTGACCCGTGGTGACCCCATGTGTTACAGATGAGAACTGCTACATGGGGTAATCTTTAGGCAACCAGATTGCCAGGCCTTTCTTCTGCAGTACCAGTGCTACGGCTGCTAACCAAGAGGCCGGCAGTTCGAATCCACCAGGTGCTCCTTGGAAACTCTATTGGGCAGTTCTACGCTGTCCTATAGGGTCGCTATGAGTCAGAATCGACTTGACGGCAGTTGGTTTTTGGTTTTACCATTCTGTGGGTTCTAACCACCAACCTCTAGGGTAACGGTTGAGCACAAACCATTCATACTACCTAGGGACCTAAGGAAGAAAGGATGAATGGAGAAAAAGGAGGAGGGCAAAACAAAAAGGGTAATCATGGAGGACGGCTAGAGAGACCTGATTTAATGCTGACTTCTTGAGAAAACACGGCCGTCGCTCTGATCGCTGGGACAGCCAGTTCAGGTACCAACCTGGTCACCCTAGGGTTGTAGGTGGAATGGGAAGACATTTGTGGTTACCAAGAATCATCACAATCTCTGTTGATCTTCCCAACAACTCTGTGAAATAAGGTAGATATTAATAAGCCTATTTTACAGCTGAGGAACTAAGGCTCCGAATGTTAAAAAGACATGTACAAAGTCACATGGTTAGTTAGCAGAGGATGGGTCAATGCGACTTCATTGCTAGATGAAAAGTTGGAAGAGCCCTGACACCTCATCTGATGCCAGTCTCTGGTCAGTGATGCAGCTTCCTCAAACACGTTAGAGGAGTGATGGAGCTGTGTGGAGATCGCTCAAGGAACAGGGAGCTCGCTGCAACCATTGCAACTTGGATTGGGCCGACCGAACGTTAAAATCTTTCTATGTGTCCCAGACCCAGTAGCTCAATCCACCCCTCCTGAAGGCCTATGTAAAGCAAGGCATCTGCTCCCATTTCCCCTCGGCTGACTCTGCTCTGTTGCTCCTGGTAGGCCAAGGGACATCTTCACTGAGTCTAGCCCCTGCTTCTTCCCATCATCCCTTGGAGCATTCCAGCAGAGGACAGCCAGTGCTAGGACGCTGCCTCACCCGGGACAGTGTGGGTGAGTCAGCTTGTCTATGGAGAGCCGCCTCCTGATCGGATGATAACGTCCTGTGTCACTGTCAGGAGAAAGTGGGACATTTCAGAAATTCAAAGGATCTTACTCATACGACTGCATAATAAAATAATGTACTCTGGGCCTAAGAGACGTGCCAGTGAGTTTTAAGGAAATTTTGGACCTACTAAGAAGGGAAACATACAAAACTAATTGCTTCATGCCTAGGAAGTAATGATAATAACTGACATCTTTATGACATTTATGAGTTGAAAGGCCCTCTCAGGGCTTGTTTTCAGTTTTTGCGGCTGCCGAGTTAAAAAAAAAACAAAAACCAAACTCATTGCCTTTGAGTCAATTCCGACTCATGGCAACCTCATGTAACAGAGCAGAACTGCTCCGTAGAGTTTTCTTGGCTATAATCTTCATGGAAGCGGATCACCAGGCCTCTCTTCCTTGGTGCCAGTGGGTGGGTTCGATCCGCCACCCATTAGCAGCCAAGTGCAAACTGCCCCTGCAGGGACAGTAAAGGAGGAAGGAGAGGGATAAACATTTTGTGTGTGTGAGAAAATAATAATGGGAACTGAAGTCTCTCAGCTGGTAAGGGGTATGAGTCAGAACCTGACCCCAGTCTTCTGGGTCTCAGATGAATGACTTTGCCCTGTGTGCGACAGGCCAGGGCAAGCCCTTTGGAGACCACCCAGGGATGACAGGCAGGCAGCCCTGTGCTTCAGCTCAGGCCTGAGTGCAGGCTGCTCCAGGCTGGGGTTGGTGGCAGCACTTCCAAACTTGGTACTTTATCGTGTGCGATCTTATCACAATAGGAAAAGGCAATTCAGGGGAAGAATTTCCTCGGCTCAGGGCTCCAGTGTTTCCATTGTCCGGCTTTCTTAGCTCCGGGTTTGTCCCCTGGGCTTTCCATTACTCATATCCACCAAGGCGCCTTATCACGGCTGTCTAACAGAGCTGATTTTTTTTTTTCCTCAGTCCCAGACAAACTGGAATCTTTCCACCCTTTGTGGTATGACATCATACCACAATTAGGGCTCCAAATTCTGCCACACAGGGAAGCTGCTTGCAAAGCAGTTCCCAGTAATCCAGCTCTTCCCTTCGTAAAGCCGGGGGATTTCAGGGTCACCTGCTGGTAGGTGTGATGGGGTCCTTGGAAAGCCACCTCGTGGCGGGGCTGAGAGTGGGAGTCTTCGCGTATCCTGCAATCCTGCACTCTGTCCCCAACTTTTTACTTGGAAAAATTCAAACCTATAGAAACATTGAAAAACAGTATAATGAATTTACTTTGATTCACCAATTGTATTTCGTCTCATTTGCTTTCTTTCTTCTAACTCCATATACATCCATGAAAAATATATAGTTCGTTCCTGCTGACTTATTTAAAAGTTGCCAAAGTATGATTCTTTACTCCTGCATAGTTCAGCATTATGTCCGAAGAATAGGATATTTTCTTATACAACCACATTATCACTCGCAAGAAATGATACAATAATATTAACTAATATATCGTACATAGTCAAATGTCCCCACTTGTCCCAATAATTCTATATAGCATCCTCCAGACAGCCTGCTTTAGCCTCCTTTAAACCAGAACGGGTCTCTGCCTTTTTTTTTTTGTTTTTGGTCTTTCATGACGTTGACATTTTTTAAAATCCAAGCTAGTTGTTTTGTAGACTTCCCCAGAAATTGGCTCTCTCTGACTGTTTCCTCAAAAACAGGTTCAGATGAAAATGTGTTGGCAAGAACCCATCAGAGGTGATGCTGTATCCAGCATCAGGAGGCACATGATGTCAATGGGTCCCATTTTTCAGGGACGTCAATTTGATTGCTTGGTAAAAGTGATAGCGTCCCAGATTCACCATTGTAAAGAAACCCTTTTCCTATCATGATTACTAATCTCTGGGGTAATATTTTGAGACCATGGGATTATCCTGTCCCCCAATAACTTTTCACTCCATGCTTTCAGCAACTTCTGGGATCTTTGCCTGTTGATTATTATGGTGGTTGCAAACTGGTGGGTCACTTTTTTAGTTTGTTTCTATTTTTAAAAGAAATGCATATTCATTATGGAAAATGGGTGAAATACTGAAATGTAAAAAATATATAATTTCTATATACACACAGAGAGCAAGATAAAAATACACGCATTCATGTACAGCACATTTATTTATGAATTTCCTCTTTCCAAATGATTATGTGGATTTTATTTGGGGGGACACATATGTATTTATATCTTTCTTCAGTTTTTTTTTTTCAGTTTGTTTTGCCTAATTATAAAATATATCCTACTGTAATTGAAAAAGTTTATCAAGTACCAAAAAGCCTTTCAAAGGATGAATTTCATAAACATATCTCTGACAAAGTTCTGCATATATTCTTTTTCATATTGCCCCTTTCTTATTCATACTAAGACCTCTAAGAAATTCCATCATTTTTTTTATTTCTTCCTGTCCTGCTTTTATTTATTTATTTTAATCATTTTTATTTTGGCTACTTGACCTTTAAGCCGTAACAGCCTCTGAGCATCAACTTTTTTTTTTTTAATTTTATTTATTTTGTTGCTGTTGTTGAGAATACACATAAGAAAACATACAACCAGTTCAACAGTTTCTACACATACCATTTAGTGACACTGATCACATTCTTTGAGTTGTGCCGTCATTCTCACCCTCCTTTTCTGACTTGTTCCTCCTCCATTAACGTAAACTCACTGCCCCCTGAGGCTCCTATCTAATCTTTCGGGTTGCTGTTGTGCATTTGATCCTGTACTGATAGATCTTAAAAGAGCATAATGTTCAAGGCAGACATTTTTTATTAGTTTAAGGTAAACTATCCCTTAGTTTTAAGAACACTTCAGGAGCTACTTTTGGTCTAAGGTTTAAGGGTATCTCAGGGCAATAATTTCAGGGGTTCATCTAACTTTCATGGCTCCAGGAAATCTGGAGCCCATGAGAATTTGGAATTCTGTTCTGCACTTTCCCCCTTTTGATCAGGGTTCTGCTATAGCATCTGAGCAAAATGCTGCCCTGCTTTTAAAAAGCAACATGGCTGTAGTGTTTTCCCAGGGGCTCTCTCCTGACTATTTTCCTTGGTTTGGGAAGAGTTTCTATCTGGGTCCACATTACCGTTCTCTGGTCTGGTGGGACGTAGTTGGCAATGAACTAGAACTACAGCAGTTGTTTGAGCCCAGGGGCTTCTTTTGAAATAAAAGATGTCTATGCTGTGAATTTTAAAGGAAAAGGAATTACAGGAGGAGATACTTTTTAATTGGGGAGTATATTTAACTGTGTCCACAGTAAAAAAATAAATAAATAAATAAAACAACTTACTACTACAAGAATACACAGAATTCCTTTACGGTGGACTCTAATCACTTGCAAGACTCTTCCGATCTTATGGGTGGGCTAAATACATTGTTGTTGCTAGTTGCCCTCAAATCGATTCCAACTATATATACATATACAGACTTTTTTTCCCCTTGATACATGCTCTCTTGTGTTCTACCCTTGCTATATAACATTAGCTTTTTTAATTTTTTTTTTTTTTTAAACCCTGTTTGGGGAAATTCATGGTGTGAGAATGGGAAAACCACTCTGGCATTAAACTAGATGATCTCAACGTATTTCAGGTGTGTTCTTCAGTCTATCGTTCACTGATTTTTTTGTTTGTTTAATGGCAAAACACCATTTCTTCATTAAAGTATAATGTTTATTTAGCCTTTTCCCAACAATGGAGTTTTGGGGCTTCGTCTTTGTTTTTGGTCTATTCTAAACAGTTTTATGAGAACCTCATACAAATAAATCAGTTTAAAAAATAATTTCCTTAGGGCAGTGTTTCTCAAAGGATGTTCCTGGATCATCTGTAACAGAGTCACTTGAGGAGCTTGTTAAAGAACCCCAGCCCCTGCCCAGACCTTGGAACTCACCAGGGGTGGAACCTAGAAACCTATATTCGAACGGGGAGCACAAATACCAAAGCTTTACGATATACATGGTCCACAAAGTAGGACTGGCGCGTCAGAAGGTAAAAATCTATTGAATGACTCTTTTCGCGCATGCCCAGGTTGTTCTTGGGAAAGATCGTGGCTGGCAGCAGCAGCAGCAGCAGCAACAGTGTATGAGGGTTCTTGTTCTAGTTGTGGGTTTAGGAAATCTCTCAGACATGCATTGGAGACACTCCAAGCGCTAAGGCACCTGGAGGAGGAGAAGCAGAAGGATGAAGGGACAGCAAGTCTAGAGCAGACGTGAGATGGAGGGGCTAGACTCAGAGGCAGGGTTCCAGTTGAGGAATAACGGGATATCCACAGTGACCTGCAGGATATGAAGACACTTCTGAATACACCGTTTCCAGTACACCGGTGGCCCCGTCCTAACTACTGTGCCTCATGAGCGTGTGCTCAGTGCTTTTGTTAAAGAAAAAAAAAAAAAAAAGGTAAAATATTTTAACATTATGCCTGGAAAACATGTTTGGTATCAAACCTAATGAAGAAACCTAAAACTAAACAGTTAAAATTGGCTGCCTCAAAAAAAAAAAAAAAAAAAGCTGCTGAGAAGCGGGACTGTTGAGGGCGGAGAGCAGGAAAAGGGTAATGTTTATCCTCGTAAACCTTTCTGTATAATTATCTTTTCTAAACCACACACCTGCACTATTTTTTTTTTTTATTTTATTGTGCTTTGGGTGAAAGTTTACAGCTTGTTACTTTCTTGTTAAAAAATTTACACACATATATTACACATATTATTTTGTAACATCTACTGCAAACCCCACCATGTGACAGCACTCTCCCTCTTTCACCCCCAGGTCCTCTTTGTCTGAAAGGTGGGCCTTGGGAGTGGCTGCAGTTCCCAGTTGGCTGAGTGTCGGGGAGTCATGTCTCGGGGTTCCTCCAGCTGTATCTGCAATATTTTTACCTCAACAAATACCTGTAATGCATTTAAAAACAAAGAAGAGAACGGTCTACAGTACACCAAAGAGGCTGTTGCGCTACGAACCGTAAAAAAAAACCGTAAAAAACCGCCTTAAGAAAACAACCCTTGAGAAACGGAGACTACCGGGAGGCCACGTGCAGCTTCCGGGAAACCCGGAAGTAACGGCGGCGAATCGGCCTTCCCCGAGGGGTTGGAGGCGGTGAGCGCGACTCGCGCTGCTCGCGAGAGGACAGCTGAGAAGTGCGCATGCGCTCAGCTGCCCTGTGCTTCCCGGAAGTACCTGGACGGTGGAGGTTAAGGTAGTGGAGCGCTGTGGCTTCTCTGAGAGCTGGGGTTTAATTCTCAGCAGTTTGGACGGCGGGGTTCCCCTGCGGCTCTAGGAGGCTACTTAATACCCCGCCGGGACGACCTAGGATGACTCTGGGTATTGAAAAGGGTGTGGTGTCAGTGACCGCGGAGAGGGACCAAGCCCGCTGCCATCACCGCTGAGGACGAGGGACGAGCCGCCAATACTGGCAGCTCATGGAAAGTTTCCAACGGAATTATGTTGAGTTCGCCAAGCGACAGACTAATTGAAGAAGTTAGCGCGCTGTTTAATGAAGTGTCCCGCTCAAAAGCAGCCCTGGATGCTCGGTGCCTTGTTCGGCTTTCAGAGTTAAAGAAAAAACAAACGTACTCTGAATCATTGGATCTAGCACCATTCCTTGAATTTCTTCTCTAAGACGGCCCTTCTAACCTGATGGCCTTTGGAATTATACCCGGCAGGCATGTGCAGACTTCTTGAGGAGACATCTTCCTCAACTTTGCACTCCGTCTTGGGTTCTTTCAAGACAGAACCTCCTTTGCCAAAGCATCGACTGTAAAATCAAGTCGAAGAAAGTAGGGCTGTACTTGCATAATTGGAAAATGTGAAAGAGGATGATCAAGAAGGCACAGAAAAAGACGTGGAGAGGATATCCGAAGTGTTGGAGAATTATTTTGAGACATTCCTAAGACCCCACTGTCCTTTTCCCTTAGTGATTGACCCAGATTCTCTCTTGCACAGTAGAAAATATTTTTCATGCCCTTCTCTGTCCGAGATGGTTTAGCAAGGAATGAGGCTTGGCCAAAATAAACTGCCAGTAAAAAAGCCTGTCAGTATTAATGAACGAAGTGAGGGAAGTGGCCAGGATCACCAACTTTGGAAACGTTGAGTCGATTCCAACTCATAGTGACCCTGTAGGACAAAGAACTGCCCCTTAGGGTTTCCAAGGAGCACCTGGTAGATTTGAACTGCTGACTTTTCGGTTAGCAACCATAGCACTTAACCACTGTGCCACCAGGGTTTCCTCAGAACTGGAGGGAATCTGCAACATTTTAAAATGTCTAATGCTATGGTCTCTTCCTGTCACAGCAAGTTGGGTTCTTAGTCAAAAGTGATTTTTATATTTTCTAAAATGTCTTAAATGGATAGCAAAATCCAAATAAAGAACTGTGTATTATATAGTGAAAACTATTTTCAAGGTACATCTTAAGTTTGTCCTAATATAATCTCTCTTGAGAGTTTATAAAGATGTCACAGAAGCAGAAATTCACTGGCATAGTCATAAAAGGGAAACAAGAAAAGAAATCTGGCCTTTCATTTTACAGATGAGACTAACCCAAAAAGGCAAATAACTTGACAGAGATCACACTGAGTTCAGTGGCAGACCTGGGAGCTGGACCTTGGCCCAGTGCCTCCTTACAGAGGGTCTCATACCCCACTGAAACAATCATGATGGGCGTGTGTCATGAGATGATGCTCGTAAATCTCGTTAGCATTCTGAAGTACCCAAACAGGCTTTTAAGGAAATGTTATTGATCAGAGCTCTCCTTAAATGATACAGACTTCTTTAGGAGACGGGGAAATCCCTTTCTGTGGAAAAGCTTAAGGACTGGATAATCACTTATTGGAGTTAACAAGGGGATTCAAACCTCTGGTGTCCCTTCCATTTAATGATCTTATGTGAATGGCCACTTCTGTCAGGATCCAACCATCTTTGGGTCTGATTCTTTGAATTGGTCACTATCTTTTAGTGTAAATGTGGCAATACTGTGAATAAGTAGAGGGAAGAAGAAAACTAATCTCTGAAGTCTACCTTGAGTTGAATATTTTGTTATGTACTTTCATATGTATCACATAGTTTCACAGTAAGTTTTCTAGGTATTATTCTTAGTTTGCCTCAGGATTTCAGAAAGGTTAGGTAACATACCCCAAACCAGGAAGATAAAAGGAAGCACAACCAAGACTATATTGTACCATCTTATCTCCAGATGAGTGCTCCCCAGGCCCTTCCCAGAATAGGTGACCCCTTGCACTGCTCAGTGGATCATCCAGGGCTAGTCACTCCTATTGCCCTCCCAGCCTGATTAACAGCTAAAGCTGAAACAGGCCCAGGGCAAGGACTCCTACTAGGAGAAAGGCATCCTGGTTGATAGCTCTTCACAAAGGCTCCAGAGTTCCAGAGCTTTGCCTATGGCCTGATTCTAATTAAACAATGAGGTCAAACTTTGCTCCCCAAACCCCCAGTTTGATGATCCACTCTGGATGAAGAGACTTGGGACTCAGCTTTGAGACAAGCTGGGACCGGGAGAATAGGAACTGGTTGGTGAAGGGAGGAGGCTGGAAGGATGGAATCTAAGGAGGCAGTATCTAGGACTCAAGTAGTTGTGCTGCTCAAAGTCAGCAAGATGGTCTTGTGTGAATGGCTATTCTTATCAGGATCCAACAAATGCAGTGTCCCAGGGAGCTTGTTCCATCCTCCCCTTGAGGGAGGCAGATGTGTCAAAGGTTAACTCCAGAGATGTCAATCCATGCCTTCTGCTTTCCTAAAGGTGGGATGAGCCCTCCCGCCCTGATGTTGCCTTTCAATACCCTTTAGATTAAACATACCCTGTCCCCATGTTCATTCTGAACCCATGACTGTACTTCTACTTCCTGAAAAACTGTGGCCACAGGGGTGAAGAACTCATCTATCAGCTGTGGCCTACCTGAGACAAGTCAGTCTCCTTCTAGTCCAGTTCTTCTACAGCTACGTTGGCCACAGAGTTAAGCACCAACTCCCTAGCCTCCACAGCCTGGCTCTTTGCCTCTCCTCCATCCCCTACAGCACCACCCTCTCCAGCCACATCAGATTCTTCCTTCCCTGGCTAGATTCCACCCTTCTCTGCCTCCAACCCTCTAAGCCATTTTATCTATTAGAATGCCCTTCTCCTTCCTCTGGCCCAGCCAAATCTTCCTCTTCCCTCGAAGTACAGCTTCGATGATTAAGATCACAGAACCAAGTTGACTTAGGATACTTCCTTTTACAGGACAACCAGGGACCAAAGCAGTTGGCAGTCCCTTCTTCATGCTACTGGGACTTGCGCTCCCCTTAGGAGAAAGTAGGCAGCTACAGCTGAGTCACACAGGCTGATGTGGGCCAGCTAGAACCAGAACTGTGTTTCTTTTTCCCAATTCTCCTTGTGGCTGACTTCTATGACTTTGCTGGGATTTAGACTTATTACTGTGCTCCACAGTGAGATACTTTAATTCATTCAATAAAGATTTAATCACTCCAGTGTTTCTTCTCACCTTAGCCCCATTCCCTCCACCCTTCCCCTCACCCATGGTCACACTATCAAAATAACAATCCTAAAATGGGGATGCTGTGCTTGAACTTAACCTCCCACCATATCTCTTACCCTCTGCATGCTTTCAGTTACCTTCTGAAGCATACAGTACCCTTCACCTGCAAACCCTATCCCAGCACACACCCCAGGCAGATTGGAGAAAGTCCTGGTACCTAGAGCAATTGGCCTGCTTACCCTTGCAACACCAGTGACCTCAGAAACCCTTGGTTGATCAAAGCAGTCCTAACTACAACTTCCAGTAGAGGGTTGCTGGGTACATGCCCAGGCCCCAGCACAAGGACCTACCCCTCTCATCTCTTCAATTAGCCAGGTTTTGTGGAATGGGGCTTTGCTGAGATACACACTAGATTTGCTAGATGAACTCATGCCTGGCACAAGCAGGTATTCAGGATATGCTTCAGTCTACAGAGAAAAAAGGAAAAGAGGGTCCAGTGTCCTTGAGATGAAGATTTATCTTTACAATGCAAGAGTGGTCTGTGAACTTCAGAATCTTCAGAACAAATTTAGTATATCCAGGTCTGTCCACAGGACCCAGAGTCTTGGCTCTGCTTTGAGCCATGATGCAGACCAGCCAAGCTCAGTGAGAGCTCTTCGTTCCTTACTCTCCTGAGAAGCCCTTCCAGCAGCTTAAATTCCTGCTACAGTGCCACTGCAGGTTGCTCCCTGCTCCGTTCCTGACAAATGCCTGACCTTGAGCTCTGTGCTGATGGGCTGGCTCCAGAAGGTGTTAATCATCAGAGGTCAAGTCCACTGGCTCATGGAGCCCCTATGGACCTGGGATCTGGGCATCTCCATGTTGTCTTTGTTCCTTTCAAGGTTAACATCTTCAGGGTCCCACTGTGAAGAAAAGACAAACAGTACCTTCATAGAATGGACCTTTCCCATGTCTTACAATCCCCACCCCCAAACAACAGCTTCAATCCTGGCTCTTTTGGCCCAGGTACAGACATGGACAAACAGGTAAAGACAGGTTAACTAGGCCTATGTTTCTAGGACATAAGGAGGCAACTGTAACTTTAAATTCAAAGAATTAATGAAGAGCCACATGGAGCAGACCAGCCCCACTTTCCTTCCTACCCTGTTTTCCCACTGTTCCCTGCCTCCACCAAGTCCTTCTCTAGTGGGACTGAGTCATGTTCCTTTTATCCTGAGAAGTCCCTCCTCTCTGCCTAACTCACTCCTGGAAAAGATTAGGCAAACTCAACTGTTCTTTATGGCTCAGACAAGTGCCTCTTCCTCTAGGAAGCCTCCCTTGATTGCTTTATCCTGCTGAGTTCTCACCCTGCTTCTTTGTACTACCTATGCCATGCCTCTGCAGCTGAGCACAGACAGCTCAGGCCTTTCTCTGGGTGTCTTCCTTGTCTACTGACGTGCTGAAAACCAGATGTAATTGTGCACTATTATAGATCAGTAAGTAAGCACAAGTAATCCCATGTATATCTTGCTTATTGGCTAATCCATCCCTGTTGGGCAGACATGTCAAAAATGAACACTGAAAACCTAATTCAGAGTTGTGGTCAGTGCCAGTGAATATTTCATTGCTGTGACTCAGATGAGTGTGAAAAATCAAAATTTGTAGGGATAAGAGTAGAAAGTTAAAAAATGTGGGCACATGAGCACTGATGAAGCTGTTTGCAGAATCTTCCTATTGTTCCAATACGGCCGGTGAGAGAGAACTTTACCTGCGGTCAAGGGGATCCTTCGTGTTTCCTTTGGAATTCCAGCCATGGAGGCAAGTGAGGATTGGGCTCAAGTCTCCTTCTGCCACTAGCTTACACTGCAACCTTTCAATCCCTTGGGCCTCAGTTTCCCCATGTGTAAGTTGTGGCACTGGATCAGCAACTAGGTAGTAAGTTGCTTCCATTTCTGAGTTTCTATGACTGATGATTCTGAGTTACAAGGTCACATCTGACAATATCGAAAGATCCAGGAAACAATGAGCAAAAGCTGTGTAAGATATGTCAACCTGGGCCACAACAGAAGGATCTGTCTGGGCAAGAAAACAGACCTGGGCGTGGACATGTACTCCAAGATCCGCTTCACCAGCTGCTCAAACTTAAGCTGAATGAAACAGTCCAGTCATTAGAGGTCCCAGATAAGGTCTTCAGGGCTCCCTGGGCCACCGACCAGTAACACCCACACCATGTCAGTTATAAAACACAAATTCTGAACCCAAAACAAACTCAATTTACTGATAACTGAGTTCTGCTACTAAATTGATAGCAATTTACTGATAACTGAGTTCTACTACTTGGTGAATAAAAAATGCATCTGTTTAAAAGGCTGCCTCATCCCCAGTGAGCCTGCAGGCCAGGAAATGAGCTGATTTGGTCCAGCAGCTCAGCGGCCCCCTGTACCTGTTCCGGGCTGTGCCAGCCAGTTCTGGGGCTAACTTCTCATCTGCTTGTCGTGGCTGATCTTGCTGGACACCTCTCACCAAATTCCTTCCTGACATTATCAAAGATTCCAAGTAAGAAGGCTGGTCTGGCCCCTCAGCCTACGTGACTCAACTTGCCCAGTGGCAAAACTAGGGGCCTGTTTTGTTCTCTGAGGACAGACAGTGTGCGTTTTGAGGAATGCTGTTTCGAAGCTGAAGGTGGCATTCTAGATCACAATTCTAGGACGGTGCCCTGGACCAACCACACTAGAAGCACCCAGGCTGCTCCCTAGAAAGGCCGATGCCAGGAGCCCCCCCTAGCCCCTATCTGTGGGTGGGAACCTAAGGTTTGGCATTTTAACAGGCTCCTAGGACGACTCCTGTTGTTGCTGGTTGTTGCCATGGAGTTGGCTCTGACTCATGGCGACCTTGTGTGTAACAGAACGAAGCATGCCATCCTAATGATCAGTGTGATTCCTCGATATCCTGATGTTTGAGAACCACTGCTCTAGCTCCCCACGTGGCTGCCTAAGAGTGATCCTTCTAGTCCTACCCAATTCAGCTGCTTGCAAACAGAAACACCTGCCACCCTAATCAAGCAAGCTATTTGAAGTGGTTTACGCTTCACAAAACATTTTAAATCTCTTTGTTCCGAATCCCCAGAATAATGTGTTTTAAAACTTCATGTGAAGTTATTAAAAGCATTGCTGGCGTCCAGACATAAAGACAACTGGAGAAAAGACGATCTACTCTTTTATCAGAAACAATCCTGGGAGATGACAGCCATAGGTTGTCATAAAATGCGCTCATCTGTCACTTGGAGGCAAGGGCAGCAGGGAGACAGCAGCCAGCTGCCCAGGGCCACAGAACAACAATGTGTGGGAATGCTGATTTCAGCAACTACTGCAGCCCCTCCCAGCACTGCTACCATTACTGGCCCTGCAGTTATTCAGCCTGTTCATAACTTTTGTTCTAAACCATGTCTCTTCTTTGGGTTATGCATCTTCTCTGAATCCCGACTTGATGACTGGGCTTATCTGAACACCCCCAAAGCAGAAAGAATTCTAACTTGAGAGAGCTCTGAAAAGTCCACTGACCCTCAGGCTTCCCTCTTGTTTTTACATTCTTTTTATCTAAAATAATTAGCATGGGTCAAGCCATCCCCAAAAACAAACCTATTGCCTTCAAGTCAATTCCAACTAATAGAGACCCTACAGGACAGAGTAGAACTGCCCCATAGAGTTTCCAAGGAGTGCCTAGTGAATTCAAACTACCAACCTTTTGGTTAGCAGCTGTAGCTCTTAACCACTATGCCACCACTCAGGGGTTCTAATAAAAAGAGGAACTGACTCTCCTCCTTCCTCTGTTACTCCAGGCAAACAGAGGCCAGCTGTTGTGCCTTAGATGGCTGTTTGCAAGCTTTTAAGAGCCCAGGCACTACACAATAAACTAAGGAGGTAGAACAGAAGCACTAAATATTAGGTCAGTTAACTGAGATGTCCCATGAAACCTTGACCCTGAACCTCCAAACCAAGGAACCAAATCTCATGAGGTGTTTGGTTGTATATAAGCAGTCTCAACAGCTGCTCTTTTTTTTTTTTTTTTGGCATTTTTGTAAAAATATCTGTCACATGACTTTCGCCAATTCAACTTTTTACAGATGTACAACTTAATGACAGCAATTACACTAATTGGCTGTGCAGCGCTACCCTTAATCAATGTGATTAACAGAAAAACCAGGAGGAAATGGAATGTGTGGCTGATTTCCTGCCTTCTTTGCCATGTGACCAGAAGAACTGGGTGGTGCCTGGCTACCATTACTGAACATTTTAATCAAATATTCCATAGAAGAATCCTGATCAAAAGGGGGAAAAATGAGGAACAGAATTCAAATTCTCATGGAATCTAGACTTTCTGGAGCCATGGAGGCTGGATGAATCCCCAAAACTACTGCCCTGAGTTAATTTTTAAACCTTAAACCAAATATATGCCCTGAAATCTTCTTGAAACAAAAAAAATAGTTTAGCTTAATTAGTAAAGAATGTCTGCCTTGAGCATGATGGTCTTTGAAAATCTATCTATATGGGATCAAACTGACAACAGCAATTTGAAAGACTGGATAGGAAACTTGGGGGCAGTGAGTTTACGTACATCTACAGCTCAGAGAAGGAAGGCGAGAATGGTCGCACAACCCAAAGAATGTAATCAATGTCACTGAATTGTACAGGTGGAAGCTGTTGAATTGGTGTATGTCCTGTTGTGTATATTCTCAACAACAATAACAAAAAATAAATTAAAAAAAAAAAAGCATGCAATATGAAACCAGTATTTCAAAAGGTAAAACAGCCCAGTCATCTCCAAAGATCTCTATTGCTTCTCAAGGTCTTGAACAAGTCACAATAAAAGATTCCAAACAAACAAACAAAGGAAAAAAGGAACGGGAATCAAGCCACAGGAAGTCTCTCTTGGAACAGAGAGACATCATGATGGTCCATACCTGCTCTGAGTTTAGGGCCTCCCAATACTTCTGCTGCAGAATAAAAACAGAGATGGAAAAATCGTTGGACAGATTTTTATCACCATCGGGGAGCACAGCAGAGCTCAGTGCCAGCCAGTTAGCCAGGAGACAGGCCCTGAGATGTTATTGTGTGGCTCTGGAATGGCTGACCTCAGCAGGCAGGCAGGTAGGCAGGCAGGTAGCAGTTAGATGATGAAAAGGCAATTATGATAATTATGACGGGCTGCAGGTCCTTGGGAAAATTACAATCTATACGCATTTTAAAATAACTATTATTTTTTATTATTAGGAGTGTTATGGATTGAATTATGTCTCCCAAAAATATGTGTTGTAAATCCTACCCTCTATGCCTGCGGTTATAATCCTCTTGGGAATGGGTTGTCTTGGTCATGTTAATGAGGCGGGATTAGGGTAGAGTGTGTCATAAGTCAGTCTCTTTTGAGATATAAAAGAGATTAAAACAAGCAAGCAAAATAAGCAGATATGGGGGAAGAGAGACACCAAGCCACAGGGAGATCCCAGGAGCAAAAGCTCAAAAAGACAAGGACCTTCCTCCAGAGCTGACAGAGAAAGAATTCCCCTAGAGCTAGCACTCTGAATTTAGACTTCTAGCCTCCTAACTATGAGAAAATAAATTTCTTTTTGCTAAAGCCACTCATTTGTGGTATTTCTGTTAAACAGCACTAGATAACCAAGGCAAGAAGTAATAATAATACATCTCCCATTTAATAACCAAATGGCTGACATGACTAAACTCAAATCCATAAAACTAAGGACGAGAGATGCAAAAAAATTCTCACCTTGCCAATATGCTACCAGCCAAGATTTAAGATCTATTCTGAAGTACAGCACTGTCAGTGATAGGATAATAGCCATATGCCCACAAGGTAGACTGGTTAATACAACTATTATTCAAATTTATGTACCAACCACTAATGCCAAAGATGAACAGATTGAAGATTTTTTTTTTTTTTACCAACCTCTGCAGTTTAAAATCGATGGAACATGAAATCAAGATGCACTGATAATTACAGGTTATTGGAATGTGAAAGTGGGAAACGAAGAAGAAGGATCACTAGTTGGAAAATACGGCCTCGGTGAATGGAAGCGATGCCAATGATCGCATGGTAGAACTTTGCAAGACCAATGACCTATTCATTGGAAATACCTTTTTTCAACAACACAAAGGACAACTATACACATGGACCTCACCAGATGGAATACACAGGAATCACATAGACTACATCTGTGGCAATAGATGGTGGAGAAGCTCAATGTCATCAGTCGGAATGAGGCCAGAGGCTGACTGTGAAAAAAAACAGACCGTCAATTGCTCATATGCAAGTTCAAGTTGAAGCCGAAGAAAATTAAAACAAGTCCATGAAAGCCAAAATATGACCTTGCATATATCCCACCTGAATTTGGAGATAGTCTCGAGAATAGATTTGACCCATTGAACACTAATGACCAAGGACATCGTATATGAAGAAATTAAAATGTCATTAAAGAGACAGGAAAGAAAGAAAAGACCAAAATGGATGTCAGAAGAGACTCTGAAACTTGCTGTTGAATGTCGAGTAGGTAAAGCAAAAGAAAGAAATGATGAAGTCAAAGAGCTGAACAGAAGATTTCAAAGGGTGGCGGGAGAAGACAAAGTATTATAATGACATGTGCAAAGACCTGGAGTTAGAAAACCAAAAGAGAAGAACATGCTTGGCATTACTCAAGCAGGAAGAACTGAAGAAAAAATTCAAGCCTCGAGTTGCAATTTCGAAGGATTTTATAGGCAAAATATTGAATGACACAAGAAGCATCAAAAGAAGATGGAAGGAATACACAGAGTCATTGTACCAAAAAGAATTGGTCAACATTCAACCATTTCAGAAGGCAGCATATGATGAAGAGCCAATGGTACCGAAGGAAGAAGTCCAAGCTGTGTTAAAGGCATTTGGCGAAAAACAAGGTTGCAGGAATTGATGGAATACCAATTGAGATGTTTCAACAAATGGATGCAGCACTTGAGGTGCTCACTTGTCTGTGCCAAGAAATTTGGACGACAGCTACCTGGTGGTAAACTGTCTGAAAGAGGTCCGTATTCATGCCCATTTCAAAGAAAAGCAATCCATCAGAACGTGGAAAATATTGAACAATATCAATATCACACGCAAGTAAAATTTTGCTGAAAACCCAACCCAGTGCCGTCGAGGCGATTCTGACTCATAAATTAAAAAAGAAATTTTGCTGAAGATCATT
The DNA here is from genome assembly GCF_030014295.1 of Loxodonta africana. Lineage (NCBI taxonomy): Eukaryota > Metazoa > Chordata > Mammalia > Proboscidea > Elephantidae > Loxodonta > Loxodonta africana. The sequence goes on along the minus strand of NC_087342.1, from coordinate 20,301,212 downwards.
CAAAAATGATGGTAGCACTACATCGACAGGGAACTGCCTGAAATTCAAGCTGGATTCAGAAGGGGATGTGGAAGGAAGGATATCATTGCTAACGTTAGATGGATCCTGGCTGAAAACACAGAATACCAGAAAGATGTTTACCTGTGTTTTATTGACTATGCAAAGGCATTCAACTCTGTGGATCATAACAGAGTATGGATAACATTTTGAAGAATGGGAATTCCAGAACACTTAATTGTGCTCATGTGTAAATTTACATAGACCTAGAGGCAGTCGTTTGAACAGAATAAGGGGATACTTCATGGTTTAAAATCACGAAAGTTGTGCGCCAGAGCTGTATCCTTTCACCATACTTATTCAATCTGTACGCTGAGCAAATAATCCAAGAAACTGGACTACATGAAGAAGACCACAGCATCAAAATTGGAGGAACTCATTAAACAACCTGCAATATGCAGATGACACAACCTTACTTAAAGTAAAGAGGACTTGAAGCACTTACTGATGAAGATCTGAGACCAGAGCCTTCAATATTAATTATCCCTCAACATAGGGAAAACAAAAATCCTCACAACTGGACCAATAAGCAACATCAGGATAAATGGAGAAAGATTGAAGTTGTCAAGGATTTCATTTTACTTGGATCCACAATCAACACCCATGGAAGCGGCAGTCAAGAAATGAAAAGATGCATTGCATTGGGCAAATCTGCTACAAAAGACCTCTTTAAAGTGTTAAAAAGCAAAGATGTCACCTTGAAGACTAAGGTGCGCCTGACCCAAGCCATGGTGTTTTCAGTCGCCTCATATGCATATGAAAGCTGGACAATGAAAAAGGAAGACTGAAGAAGAACTGACGCTTTTGAATTGTGGTGTTGGCGAAGAATATTGAACATAACACGGACTGCCACAAGAATGAACAAATCTGTCTTGGAAGAAGTACAGGCAGAATGCTCCTTAGAAGCAAGGATGGCGAGACTATATCTCACATACTTTGGACTTGTTATCAGGAGGGATGAGTCCCTGGAGAAGGACATCATGCTTGGTAAAGTAGAGGGTCAATGAAAAAGAGGAAGTCACTCAACAAGATGGATTAACACAGTGGCTGCAACAGTCAGCTGAAGCAGAACAACGATTGTGAGGATGGCGCAGGACTGGGCAGTGCTTCGTTTGTTGTACACAGGGTCGCTATGAGTCAGGACCGACTTGATGGTCCCTCCCTAACAACAACATACGCATGCAAAAGCTAGACAATGAGAAAGGAAGCAAGAAGAATTGATGCACTTGAATTATGGGGTTAGTGAAGAATATTGAAAACACCATGGCCTGCCAGAAGGATGAACAAATCTGTCTTGGAAGAAGTACACTCCTTAGAAGCGAGGATGGCAAGACTTTGTCTGACGTACTTTGGACATGTTATCAGGAAGCACTGGTCCCTGGAGAATGACATCATGCTTGGTAAGATAGAGGGTCAGCGAAAAAGAGAAAGACCCTCGATGAGATGGATTGACACAGTGGCTGCAACAATGGGCTCAAGCATAGCAATGGTTGAGGATGGCGCAGCACCAGGCAGTGTTTCATTCTGTTGTCATTATGAGTGTGAACCAACTCAAAGGCACCTAACAACAGCAACAGAGTCCCACAACTGGATTGAAACGAAACCAGGAAACTTCAGCTTCACAAGTGGTTAAAAATTTGAGGAGAGTGCCCTCTAGTGGAGGTAGTGGTCAGGATTTCTTTTTAAAATTACTTTTAAACCAACGGAAACCCTGGCGGTGTAGTGGTTAAGTGCTAAGCCTCCTAACCAAAAGGTCAGCAGTTTGAATCCACCAGCTGCTCCTCGGAAACCCTATGGGGCAGTTCTACTCTGTCCTATAGGGTTGCTGTGAGTCGGAATCAACTGGTTGGCAACAGTTTTTTGTTTTTAAACCAATGATTACAACGTGCCTAAGGAGTAAAATTAACTCCAATCTTTGTAACTGAGGTGTCCCTCACCTCAGCCCCCCAAAACTAAAAATAAATAACATTTATAGTCTTTTCCCCATTAGGAGAGGAAAATGTGTTCATCATAGTAAAAGTTTCAAATAAAATAAAGATAGCCAATAATTCTATCCTCAGTAAGGCAGCGTCTGTAAACATATGAGGAATCCCTGTGTGGTGCAAACGGTTAAACATTCGACCACTAACCGAAAGGTTTGGGGTTTGAACCCACCCAGAGGCACCTTGGAAGAAAGTTCTGGAAATCTGCTTTGGAAAGGTCACAGCCTTGAAAACCCTAAGGTGTGCAGTTCTGCTCTGCACAGATGGGGTTCCGTGACTTGGAATCAACAGCAACTGTTCTTCTTTCTTTCTTTTTTTAGTTTATAAATATATGAACATTCACTGAATAGTATATAGCTTTTTTTTTTTTGATATAGCTTATATATATATATATGGAAACCCTGGTGGTGTAGTGCTTAAGTGCTATGGCTGCTAACCAAGAGGTCAGCAGTTCAAATCTGCCAGGTGCTCCTTGAAAACTCTATGCGACAGCTCTACTCTGTCCGATAGGGTCGCTATGAGTCGGAATCGACTCGACGGGAATCGGTTTGGTTTTTGGTTTCGTATACACATATACACACACACACACACACACACACACACACGTCAGGCTTAGCAGTTCATTCCGGTTCAAATCCCTGCTGAGAGTTTGCATTTCCACCCCAGATACACTGGGTCAGAATCTACATTTTAACACGATCCCCAGGCGATTCTTGTGTATAATAAATTTTGAGACCCACTGCTCCACTGGTGGCTCTCAGAACTGGTCCCTAACCAGCAGCCTCAGCATCAGCTGGGAACTGGTTAGACGTGCACGTTCTCAGCAGGGGTTCTAACCAAAACAAAGTGGTCCGAAGCCCTCATATTTATAATCAATATATATATATAATCTATATTATCAAAGATACAAAATCAAATTATGTAAATGGTTTTTCTCTCTTAACGTACTATGAAACTTTGTCATATATTTAAATGGTCTTCAGGATCATTCTGTCATCTCTGGTAGGGACCATAATCCAAAACCAAACCCCTTGCCATCGAGTCGATTTCTGACACATAGTGACCCTATAGGACAGGGTAGAACTGCCCTGTAGAGTTTCCAAGAAGCACCTGGTGGATTCGAACTGCCAACGTTCTGGTTAGGAGCCGAGCTCTTAAGCACTGTGCCACCAGGGCTCCTCTGAGAGCCACACAATGTACTATTTGAATCTGCATCATTTATAAAAGCGTATTTTTTCATGCTTCTGAAACCAAAAAGCAGCCGGAAGTGCTGTATACGCGACGTGTGGTAGCTTTTCTGTTGTTCCTGAAGTGTTTGGGGTATGTCTTAGTCACTAAGGAAATAGGGTCACTTTCTAGCTTACACTTTGGACCATACGGGAGCCTCTTCCACTAACACTTGGGGGAGAAGTTACTTTCCCTCAGCTTGGGAGGGGAGACTGTCGGACTCAGGACTGATGATAAAGTCTTAAGACTGGTCAATACACACCAGCTTCAGTTGGCTACTAGATTTTTAAAAATAGATTTCCTTTTGACTTGGTACCTCATAGACTTTAAAATATTACGCCATATGCTTTAAAAGCCTTGTCCTTTACAAAACACTTATAGTTAATTAACCAATTTTATAGCACTTACTCTGGGATCAAGCACTGTTTCGCCTCACCCAGCTTTATTTCTTCATCTCTAAAACCCACTGCCATCACGTCAATTCCAACTCATAGCGACCCTCTAGGACAGAGCAGAACTGCCCCAAAGAGTTTCCAAGGCTGTAATCTTTATGGAAGTAGACTGCACATCTTTATCCCAAGGAGCAGGTGGTAGGTTCAAACCACCGATGTTTTGGTAGGCAGCCAAGCGCTTAGCCAGTGCACCACCAGGGCCCCCCTTTTCATCTCTAACTGGCCAGTACTCCCTCACGGCTTCTTCTCCCTGGGCTATTGTAGGAGGAGGGGGAAGAAGAGCTGTGAGATGGGAATATGCTTCATAGACTGCGAAGTACTACATGTCAGAGACCTGCTTTTGCAGCTCAGTGTTCCCTCCTTGGAGCCCTGGTGGCGCAGTGGTTAAGAGTTTGGCTGCTAACCAAAAGGTTGGCAGTTTGAATCTACCATCCACTCCTTGGAAACTCTATAAGGCAGTTCTGCTCTGCCCTATAGGGACACTATGAGTTGGAATGGACTTGATGGCAATGGGTTTGGTTTTTTGTGTGGCTCCCTCATTACTGGTTGCTGTGGGTGAGTTAGCCACTCAAACCTATCTCCATCCAGGTCTGACCAGGCCAATTGTGAACTGGATCAGTGAGAAAGAAAAGTCCTGACCCACAGTGGATCAGTTTCCTTTATAAAGAGGCCACGCGGCTACACTTCAGGAGCACCCCAAGGTTGGAAGGGAAAGGCCATGAGGAGAGTCCATCATGGATTAAAGTGATTGGCAGCTGGGGTGGGAATGGGCAGGTCCACACCCAGTCACAAGGAGATACAAATACTGCATTCAGGCCAAATCCCAGGGCCACCAGTGGGAAAGACCTTGAAAACCATGGCTCCGTTCCTGAGTTTTGGGAAGAAATTCTGCTGTCAAATGCTGCTCTGAAAAACTGGTCTGGAGAAGGGCTTTGTCTGCCTAAAAGTGGGCATGATCAAGTGTGCTTCAGGAATAGCGTTGCCAGATAAAATACAGGACACCCAATGAAATCTGAATTTCAGATGAACCTAGATTAAAAAAAAAAAATTATTCATTGTTCATTCTAATTTCACTGGGTGTTCTGTATTTTTTAGCTGCTAAATTTGGCAACCCTACTCAGGAGATCAGGGGAGGCTTCCTGGAGGAGGCAGAACTTGGCCAGGGCCTTGAAAGGCAAGTAAAGACAGAGCTAAGCAGAGGAATTCAGAAAAGAGATTGCTGGCTGGATTTGCAGAGAAGAGACTAAAAAGTTGGCCCAGGACCAGATGGTGAGTGTCCTGGGGGTCAGGCTGAGGAGTTTGGATTTTGTAAGCAGCACAAAGGGCCTTAGAGCCATGAGGTAACTGGACTGGATCTGAGTGTTGGGAAGATCCTATGCTGTCTTGTCTGCAGGATAGAAAAGAAAGGAGCGATGGAGGCAGGGAACTGAGCCAAGAGCTCCTGCCCTGGTCCAGGAGGAAATACTAAGGCTCCTCCTGGGACATTGGACAGTAGGATTGGAAACTTTCCAGGGACTGAGGAAGCTAGAAGAGGCTTTCAGAGCATGGGATCTGGGCAGACAGTCCACAGGGCCTTGCTGTCACACTATCAAGGCAACCAACATGTTTTGCTGGTGGCTTACTCTTCCATGTTCTTGATGGAAGCCTTTCTAAGAACTAACTGAGTGTAATCAACCTCCACCCCGCTCCTCCAACAACACACTTTTACACTCAGGGTTGTGTTGCTAAATGGAACCTCAGAGACGGCCCAGTCCAGAGCTATCAGCATGTTTGTGACCACTACACTACTGCATCAGAGCTCCTTCATGCTCCTACCTTGCTGGGCCTCGCTGTCCTTGGGGCTCGGTATCTCCACCTTCAGAGCACATCCAGAGGAATGACTGGGTGCCACCCAGTAACACGGCCCTAAGGGCCAGAGCCAGGTATTGGGGCTCAGGCCCCCACTCGCAGCCCGTTTTCTGCTATACAACTTTGTACTGAGTTTGGTAGCCTAGCAGAGCATTCATTTGATCCTCACAGTCCCTCTGCGATATAAGCAGGGCTCATGGTTCCCATTTTACAGAGGGAAAGGCTAAAGCCAGATAAGCCCCGTGCAGGCCCAGGCCAGCTGGCAGGTCAGGAGATCCCAGCCCTGTGTGCCCCTGCCTTCCAGGTCTGGGCTTGTTCTCCTGCACAGCCCCTCCCGCTTTGGGGGCCCACTGAGGTCTCCTTCCTCACTCCCAGTGGGGCCAGCTGACTGTCCCCGACATTTTGGGGGTAGACTGTGTTGTACTGTCTTTCACGGTCTCATGGCAGATGACTCCAGTTCCTCAGGAAGAAAATAATCTGTAGGGGGCAGAAACCTCATTCTGGCCTCTTTCTTCATATGTATATTTTCTCCCACTAAAATTAGCACTTCTATGGTCAGATAAAGACTCCCACACTTTTTTTTTTTTTCCCTTAAAAGAATGATTTTGCTTTAAGAATGGTGAAAGTCCAAGGGGATCTGCCCTGGTCGGCTGGTGCTGGGAGCAGGGTTTCGACAGGGGACAAGCAGTCTTGGTTATCGGGTATCAGGTTATCAGGTGCACACATGCGCACACACACATGCATGCACACGCACACACACTCACGCACACACGCATGCACCAGCTCTAGTCACGGTCACTCTCCAACATGCAGCCTCCCTGCAGAACGCCTATAAAGCTGCTTATACCAGGACTACGGCATTGCTGGGAAGCACAGAAGGAGATGGGAAAAAAATGACTAAAGTCTTTTGTCATAAAGCAGGACAAAATTTTTCTTGAATCCCAGGGGCTAAAAAGTAGAAACTTTAAACAGGGAGGGGAACAGCGATCTTCAGGCTTTTCACAAAGCCGGTCTTTGGTTCTCTGCCAGTTTTCCAAGTCTCTCCTGGCCATATATAACCCTGCCTCCGAACAGGTAAAAACAAGGGCGAACAGGGTACCTTTAGCAGGTTCCAAGGCCGGGGGAAAGTCAACCCTGCTCCCATACAACAGCGCGCTGGCTGCCCTGGGAAAGTGGGGCGGCTGCTCCTGAAAGCCCCACTCCCTCTAAGCCCAGGCCAAGCTTCCGCAACCTTAGCTGTCTCTGTCCTCGCCCCTGCTCTTGTTCTGTGTCATTGGAATCGTTTGTAAATTCCGCTGTTTCATCTCTTCTAGTAGACAGGGCACTCTCTGAGGACAGAGAGGCAGAGCACAGGGCAGAGAGTCAGTTTTCTCATCTGTGAAATGGGGATAATGGGTAATAACCCCAGTCCTGCATACCTCCCTGTGTATAAGCCTCTGCCTCGGTAGTGGGCTATAGCGGCTACCAGCCAGGAGGCTTCGGAACCAGGCAGCTGGGTTCAAATCCCAGCTCTGCTACATCATCATTACTCTTATGTTTTCTTGGACAAGTTCCCTAAGCTCACTGAGCCCCTCTTCTGAAAAACAAGAATGACAACAGCACCCACCCCTGAGCTGTTAAGAGGACTAAACCACGCAGTGCCTGTACACTCCATGCCTTCTGGCAGCCGGACGCATGACCTGCACACGGTGCTGCTAGCAATGACTACTGCTGTGTTGGTTAACGGACCTGAGGACACTGTGAAGCAGAGTGCTGGGGATACGATGCATGGTTGAGCCGCTGCTCATTTCTCCACCTCCCTCCCCTGGTGCAGAAAAATAAACAAACTAAACTCATTGCTGTCGAGTCGATTCTGACTCATAGTGACACTATAGGACAGAGTAGAGCTGCCCCATAGGGTTTCCAAGGAGCGGCTGGTGGATTTGAACTGCAAACCTTTTGGTTAGCAGCCATAGCTCTTACCCACTGTGCCACCAGGGCTCCCTAACGCAGAAAGTAGGTATACGAAACAGTTGGGTAAGGAATCTCCCAACAACGTGGACAGGGAATCACTCTCTGGGAGTTAAGTTACACGATCACAGAAGACCACAGCACCTCTTCCGATAAACACATCACCTTAGACTGAAGACACCGAGTGCTCCCAGGCCTCCACAGTGGGTAGCTGAAAGCATTCTGATATCCACCAACGTGTCAAATGGAAGCTGAGTTGGCCAGCAAGAGACACAGACAGTGGGGGAGGTGGCTGAGGGAACAGGAGCCCACCTCAGTGGCATCCTGGGGAGATATGCAGCACAGGTACAGCCCAAGAGTGAGGCTAGATGCACCAGGTTGTCTGAGCTCAATGCCATGAAATGTTTGAATCATGCAACTCTAGAAGAGCAAGACCATTTGATAGCCAGAGGAAGTGACTAAGGCTCACGGGCCTCTGTCTGCATGCTTCAGTCTCTTAGGAGTACGTCTGAAGAGTCAGGGGGAGGATCAGGCTCCCCACTGTGATCAATTTACCAAGGAACTAACAATCTGGGGGGGACTTCAGTGGTTCAGTGGTCGAATTCTCGCCTTCCACTAGGCAGGCCTGGGTTTCACTCCCGCCCAATGTGCCTCATGCAAAGCTACTCCCCGCCCTCAGTGAGGCTGGTATGTTGCTATGAAGCTTCCAGACTAAGATGGACGAGGAAGAAAGGCCTGGTGATCTACTTCTGAAGATCAGCCAATGAAAACCCTGTGGGTCACAACGGTCCCATCTGCAACTGACTGTGGGGATGGTGCAGGGCCTCGCAGCACTTGTTCCGTTGTGCACAGGGTTGTCATGAGTCGGGGCCAACTCGAAGGCAACCAGCAGCAAACCACGCTCTGAGGCGGGTTCACACCAGTCCATTTGTCTTCACACGCTTTTCTCTCAAATTTCCACCCTGAGAAAATGGTTGTTGAATGAGAGCACCACACAGCCAGGTCAAATCCAGTGTTACACTAACCTCCTCAAAGACCCCTCTCACTCTCACTCAGCCACAAACAAACCAGTGTCTTTCATGCTACTTTGAAAAGCTGGACTATGTCAAGCACCCACAATCCCACCATCTGGAGGCAGACATTAGTTGGTAGTCTTGTGGGTTAATTTAAATTTTCTCCTTTACATTTTCTCTTTCCCAGATGTTCTAGAAACAGCATGTACTACTTTTAAGAACAGAAAATACAGATTACTAGAAGGCCTCGGCATCTCCTGCTCGTGTACTAAACAATCTCTCTTGTAGAGTGTCATGGATTGAATTGTGTTCTCCCAAAATATCTGTCAACTTAGCTGGGCTGTGAGTCCCAGTATTGTGTGATTGTTTGCCATTTTATGGGATTTCCCTGTGGGTTGTAAATCCTATCACTATGATTAAATAAGATGGATTAGCAGCAGTTACATTGATGAGGTCTCTAAGATTAGATAGTGTCTTAAGCCAATCTCTTTTGAGATACAAAAGAGAGAAGCAAGCAGAGAGACACGGGACCTCATACCACCAAAAAAGCAGTGCCGAGAGCAGAGTGTGTCCTTTGGACCTAAGGTTCCTGAGCTGAGATGCTCCCAGACCAATGGAAGACTGATGACAAGGACCTTCCTCCAGGGCCGACAGAGAGAGAAAGTCTTCCCCTGGAGCCAGCGCCCTGAATTCAAACTTCTAGCCTACTGGACTGTGCGAGAATAAAGTTCTCTTTGTTAAACACAGGACTGACACAGAATACACGAACCCCAAATAGTTCTCAGTCGGGCAAACAACTCCTAACTCAAAACTCAGCTCAGTGACCACCTGTGCTCCAGGATCTAGGGGTAAAGAAAGATGAAAGTGACCCAGGAACTATTCCTAAGAGCTCACACAGAGCCTGACCAGAGGGAACCCCTGGAGGAAAGGCTCAGAGGCCTGGGAAGGTGTAATAATAATAGGCCGGGGGTGGGAGGTGGTGTCCAGCTGAGGGCAGGGGAAGTGCCGGAGGCTCGGGCAGGCGGCGAAGGGTCTGGAATATCACACTAAGGAATCTGGACCTTATCCCACAGATCGATGGTTCTTGGTTTTTCGGATTTCAGAGTCCAGTAGAAGTTCAACAAATTTGGGGAACTTACTCAGGATGGCTAATTGTTGATTTTGCCATACTCAATGCTAACCACCACTTACTAGTGTCATCATTTCACAAAAGGGCATTCTAACACCAAAAGGGCATTCTAACACCAAAAAAGTAGGAAGGACACAAACCCCAAATGAAGGACAGTCCTTCCCTCTCCCAAAAGATAGCTGCGACCTTGTGCTGAACAGACAGATGTCCACTGCATTGTCTCTGCCGTTCTCATCTTTCCACAGACAGATGGAAACAACCTCACAGGACAGGGTTGGGACCCAGAGCTGTGGGCCTGAGAGTGACGGGACAACTCAGACGCCAGCGCTATACCCGCTTGTGGTATCCAAACGTGAAATGCATTCCGTCCACTGACCCCAAAATACAAAATGAAGTGAAGTTATGATAGTGGCAGGCCTGGTGCCACCACAGGGTCCACCAATGTATGGACCCACTGGCCCAACAGACTAGAGTTAACATTTCTCAAGGTGTGTGGAGATGTGTGGGTTGAATTGTGTCCTCGAGAAAGACATGCTGAAGTCCTAACCCCCAGTACCTATGAATGTGACCTTCCTTGGAAACAGGATCTTTGCAGATGTAATCAAGTTAAGATTATTAGGGAGGCCCTAATCTAATATAGGCACCCTGGTGGCACAGTGGTTAACTGATACGGCTGCTAACCAAAAGGTCAGCAGTTCGAATCTACCAGCTGCTCCTTGGAAACCCTATGAGGCAGTTCTACTCTGTCCTGTAGGGTCGCTATGGCCCATAATCAACTCAACAGCAATGGGTTTGTTTTTTGGGGGGGGGGGCGGTTAATCCAACACGACTGGTGTCCCTAAAAGAAGAGACACAGAGACACGTGGGAGAATGCTATGTGACGACAGGGTCAGACTGGAGGGATGTCGCCACAAGCCAAGGAATGCCAAGGCTTGCAAGCAACACCAGGAGCTAGGAGCAAGACATGGAACAGATCCTCCCCTCAGAGCTCCAGTAGGAACAAACCCTGCCAGCACCTTGATTTTGGACATCAAGCCTCCAGAGCCGTGAGGTAATAAATTTCTGTGGTTTTAAGCCACCTAGTTTACAGTACTTTGTAGCAGCCCAAGAGAACTACTATGGGGGAGAAGCTTCCATGGTCAAACGGGTGTGGGAAACATGGAGATTCTTAAACAGCGTATTGTTCACTCATTTATTTCTGCAGGGCTTGAATGGACATGTGACACTTTAAGACCAGACTCCACAATGCAGTGTTTCCCAGATGGATTTGACCGTGGAAGCCTTCTCTCAGTACTGACACGGTTCAGGGGCTGCACCTGGCACACAGTCAGTGCTCTGCAGATGGTTCTTCATTATTTAGCAAGTGCAGCCTTTCTGGATGGGTCTCAGTGACAACAGGGCTCAGGTTAGCATAGAAAAGCAGTGCGAGCGCAGAGGGGCACCAGCAAGGGTTGGCGAGCGAGGACATCATGCACCGGCCCAGCAAGCAGCAACCACATACCTCGAGGTCAGAGTTGATGGAGGAGACCTCAGAGGAGCTGCTGGAAGACACGCGGGCCCAGATGACCTGGACAGGGGGGTACGAGGGGGGCTCCTGCAGGGAGATGTCTCCAGTGTTTATCTGTCGGTTGTTGGGCAGCCTGGTGGCACTGCAGCTGGCCTGCGAGGCATGTGGAGAGGCCAGAAAGGGACAACTAGTTCACCTCTTTAGTTTTGAATTGTCGACCATTTCCAACTCAGTATTCATAAGGTAGAAAAGGCTGCACTGTGCAAGGTCTACCTCCACTCGCGCCCCTCAGTCATCCAGCTCTCCTCCCTCCAGAGGTAGCCAGTATATTGGTTTCTTGTGCATCCTTCTGGACAGTCTATACATATACAGCTAATCTAACAGATACACAACACACACATATACACAAAACAACAACCAGTTGCCAATGAATCGACTGACTCATGGCAACCCCATGTGTGTCAGAGTAGAACTGCGCCCCATAAGATTCTCAATAGTTGAGTTTTTGGAAACAGGTCACCAGGCTTTATTCTGAGGTAGCTCTGGGTGGACTCGAATCTCTAACCTTTCAGTTAGCAGTCCAGAGCCTTAGCTGTTTGCACCACGCATGGACTCTCTCTCTCTCTCTATATATATATGTACGGAAAACTAAAACCAAACCCATTGTCACCGAGTTGTTTCCAACTCACAGCAACCCTATAGGATTAGAGTAGAATTACCCCCACAGCTTTTCCAAGGCTGTAATCTCTGTAGAAGCAGACTGCCACATCCTTCTCCCATGGGGTGGCTGGTGGCTTCAAACCACTGACCTTTTAGTTAGCTGTGGAGCACTTAACCACTGCACAACCAGGGCGCCTTCTTTCCCCTAGTTGCACAAACGCTAGCCCTCTCCACGCTCCCTTCTGTACCTTGCTTTTTCCCACATAACAACGTGCTTTAGGGTGAGTTCTATGTCAGAAGAATTTCTTTTTGTAGCTTAGTACAGGTGTTCACAGTTCATCTAACCTGTCCCCTACTGATGGACATTTAGGCTGTTTTCAATCTCTTGGTTTTACAGTCAACACTGTCTGCAGAAACTCACATTTACACCCCAAATTTGAGGGTATTTAAAGGGTGAACTCATGGAAGGGGAACTGCTGGGCCAGAGAGCACGTACACTTGCAATCTGGGTGGCTGCTCCCAAAAATGCCCCCATGCAGGCTTTAACATCGCATGCTGCTGAGTACAAAAGTGAGTGGGGAGGGTTTAGGGGAGGAAGGAACCTGTGAAATTTTCTATCTGTCTATCTCAGACAACAGGCTGATGGGGTGTAGGGTAGGGCGGGGCTTCATCAGAGATCTAGAGAAGCCAGGGTTGGCCAGATACAGAGCCAGGCAGGATACGGGTCGGTCCCAGACACGTGACAGAACAAACAACCTGCTTTCTGGACCTACATCTTCTACCAGTTAACCACGTGGCCTCGGAAAGACTTACCCTCTGAGTCTCAGTTTCCCTGTCTATAAAAGGGGGTGATAATCCCTGCCTTGTGTCCTTTGAAGGGGCGTCATGAGGCTCAGATGTAAATGCCTGGATGCGTAAGAAGAATGGCCACTAGGACTGGACCCCACGTGAAGAGGGCTCCAGCCTCGGTGGGTTAAGTGCAGTCTCCTGTGAGGATCAGCTGGACAGGCAGAGAAAGCAGTGAAGGAAATACTGGCAGGTCACCTGAGAAGGATGCCAAAACAGATCGCCCGGGCAGCCCCTGGACATGGTAGGAGCGAGGAGTGAAAGGGCTGCATTGGGGGGAAGACGCACAGAGGCTTCTCAGGCAACAAGAGAGAGAAATGACTGTTATGGATTGAATTGTGTCCCCCCAAAAACCTGTCAACTTGGCTAGGCCATGATTCCCAGTATTGTGTGATTGCTCACCATTTTGTTATCTGATGTGATTTTCCTATGTGTTATAAATCCTACCTCTAAGATGTCAATGTGGCAGGATTAGAGGCAGTTATGTTAATGAGGCAGGACTTAAGCTACATGATTAGGTTGTGTCTTAAACCAATCTCTTTTGAGATATAAAAGAGAGAATCAAGCAGAGAGACAGGGGATCTCACACCACCAGTCAAGACGCACTGGGAGCACACCGTATCCTTTGGACCTGGGCTCCCGGTGCTGAGAAGCTCCTCAACCAGAGGAAGACTGATAACAAGGATATTTTCCCCAGAGCCGATAGAGAGAGAAAGGCATCCCCTGGCGCTGGCCCCCTGAATTCAGACTTCTAGGCTCCTAGACTGTGAGGGAATAAATTTTCTCTTTGTTAAAGCCATCCACTTGCGGTATTTCTGTTATAGCAGCGCTAGATGACTAAGACAATGACACAAATTCTTCAGGGCCAGTGATGGTTAAGGCTGTGTGTCAGCTCGGCTGGGCAATGATTCTCAGTGGCTTGGCAGTTGTGTAATGATGTAGTCATTTTCCATGATGTGTTCAGCCAATCAGTTGTAAGGGGAGTTTCCTCAGGGGTGTGGCCTGCATCCAACATATATATGGACATTCTAAAAGTCCGCTTGCTTGCTCTGGAGCCTGCATCTGGCTCGCCATCATCCGATCTCTGGGGCTTGGAACTTGAGCCAGCAGCCTGCCATCTGACTTGCTGATCTTGGGTTCTTCAGCCCCTGCAGCTGCGTGAGTCAGAAGAAGCCTACAGCCTGGCGCCTGACCCACGGACTTGGGACTTGTCAGCCTCTACGACCGTGTGAACCATTTTCTTGAGATAAATCGCTCTCTATATATGCTTCACTAGTTTTGCTTCTCTAGAGAACCCAGCCTAAGACAGGACTGACCACACCTGAATCACTAGAGAAAAGAAGTTTTCAAAAACCCCAAGCCGAGGTAGAGACGATTGATCCCCACGACCCCAGGCACCCTGGTGAGGCTCAGCCTGAAGGGCTGGTGGTTCTAGCGTCTCTTGGATTCTCTCTCCTGAGGACCAGTGCCCAGGAATGGCTGCTGGGAAAACAAGTGAGTGATCGTTGCCCCTGTCAAAACAGGTTATATATCAAATGCACCTCACCCACAGGAAACTGACTTCACCACACGGCTGCCCCACGCACAGCAGAATAAAAAGCTGCTCGAACCAGTGCTGTTCCTGTAATTGTTTTCATTGGCTGATTTTCAGAAGTAGATCGCCAGGCCTTTCTTCCTAGTCTGTCTTAGTCTGGAAGCTTCGCTGAAACCTGTTCAGCATCACGGCAACACATAAACCTCCAGGGAGAGACGGGTGGTGGCTATGCAAGAAGTGCACTGGCCAGGAATTGAACCCAGGGTCTCCTGCATGGAAGGTGAGAATTCTACCACTGAACCACTGCTGCCCCAATAAAAAAATAGCAACCATTTATCAAGTGCTTACTTGGTGTTGGCCATTAGGCCAAGCGACAGGCAGTATATCATAGTGGTCAAGGGCATAAGCTACTACTCACAAACTGTGTGACCTTAAGCAAGGTGTTTAACCTCTCTTTGCCTCAGCTCCCTTATCTGTAAAATGAGGATAATACCTCAGGGGTTGGGTGTGAGGATTAAATTAATCTATGTAAAGCATTTAAGGAGCCCTGGTTGGAAACCCTGGTGGTGTAGTGGTTAAGTGCTATGGCTGCTAAGCAAGAGGTCAGAAGTTTGAATCCGCCAGGCGCTCCTTGGAAACTCTATGGGGCAGTTCATCCTGCCCTACAGGGTCGCTATGAGTTGGAATCGACTTGACGGCAGCGGGTTTTTTGGTGGTGCAGTAGTTAAGCGATCAGCTGTTAACTGAAAGGACAGCTGGTTTGGATCCCCCAGTCGCTCTGCTGGAGAAAGATGTGGCAGTCTGCTTCCATAAAGATTACAGCCTTGGAAACCCTATGGTGCAGTTCTCCTCTGTCCTACAGGGTCACTGTGAGTCAGAATTGACTCAACAGCAGTGGGTTTGTTAGTGGTTATTTACCCAGAGCCTGGAAAGTAGTTTGCCCTCAATAAAAAGACTGTGCTGGGAATGGTGCCATGGAAGCTGTGTGGGGTGGCCTCCTGCCAAGGCTGTGCCACGGGGCTCAGGCTCCTCGTGGGAGCCGTCTCAGAGACTCCTCTTGCCCTCTGGTGGACACAGAAGGAAGAGGCCAAGTGCAAGGTATTTGCTGAAAGCTGTGCTGGCTGGCTTCAGGGGATAAGAATGGAGGAACAGACGCTCTCTTCTTCCGTGGAATCTGTTCCCCAGCAGGAATCCACTCAGGATTTAGGTGCTGGAAGGGTAAAGTGAATGCAACCTCTGCCCTGTTATTTTTAAGAAGGCTCATGGTTTGAAAACGTATGGTGCAAAGCTTTGGCTAGATGCTGCCGGGGTTTCCTGTACTTTCCTGAGGGCTTCCCACCACCCATCCACCCACTCACACACCTACTCTCCCATTGGAGGAAGGGGTAATGGCTGAAAACTGAAAAATCCAAACCAGTTGCCATCAAGTCGATTCCAACTCATGGTGATCCCACATGTGCAGAGCAGAAATGTGCTCATAGGGTTTCCAAGGCTGTGACCTGTCAGATGCCAGGCCTGCATCCAAGACACTCCTGGGAGGGTTTGAACCACCAACCTTTTGGCTAGTAGTCAGGCCCTTAACCATCCATACCACCAGGGACTCCCCATTGGCTGAAGTGGGCTCTTAATTTTAAGAGCATGCTCCGAGTCTGTCTAGCTTCACTTACAGCACAAACAGTCATGTGGGCCCAATTTCCAAGGAACACAAAAAAGAGAGGTCTTAACCTCTCTCTCCAGTCAGAACACTTTGAGCACCATGGAGTCCTCTGGGCAGCTCCCCAGGGGCTGCATCCACCTACAACTCTGTGTTCAGAACACACCTTTACTGAGAGGCCCTGTCACACCAGGTTCTAGGCACTAGGAGTAAACGAGAGAAGATAGCCAAAGCTCTTTTGGAGTTTACATCCTAGCAGGAGGAGACATTCAACAAGCAAGAGTAACAGTGGTAAGTGCTTTCCAGAGAATTGAAAGAAAGTAATTACTGAGTGGTGCAAACAGTTAAGGGGCCCAGCTGAAAGGTTCGAGGTTTGAGTCCACTCAAAAAGGCCCAGCAATCTACTTCCTAAAAATCAGCCACTGAATGTCCTGTAGAGCACAGTTCTTCTCTGCACATGTGGGGTCACCATGAGTTGGAATTAACTCGACGGCTCCTGGTAGTAGAGGGGTGAAGCCGTCTCCTGACTGGGTGGTCGGGAAAGGCCTTTTGAGAAGGTGACATTTAAGCTGAAGTCTGAAAGACAAGAAAGAGGCAGCTGTGTGAAAAAGCAGGGGGATGTGTGTTCACAGCAGAGGGATGGAGACAAATCCTTTGTGGCTAGAGGGGAGAAAAGAGGCAGAGAGGAGAGGGAGACAGTTAGGGAACAAGGGCCTGGCTTGGAGGTCTTGGAAGTCATAGTCAAAAGTTTAGGTTTTGTTCTGAGTGAAGTGGGAAGCCAGAGGAGTGTTTTAAAATGAGAGAAAAATGCAATTTACATTCATAGAAGATCCTTCTGGCTTCTGGGTGCAGATGGAAAGGAAGATCCACCAGAAGAATGCTGGATTGGAGATCTATCATAACGGTAGGACTGTAGTTACAAGGGAGCCCTGTTGGCACAGCGGTTAGGTGCTCGCCTGCTAACCAAAAGGTCCATGGTTCACACCCACCAGCTGCTCCGTGGGAGAAAGATGTGGTAGTCTGCTTCCATAAAGATTACAGCCTTGAAAACCCTATGGGGAAGTTCTACTCCATCCTGTAGACTCGCTATGAGTCAGAATTCGACTGGATGGCAATGGGTGGGTAGTTACAAGACTTGAAAATGGACTGGATGGGCATATAGTGAGGGGGGTGTCCCTGAGTGGCACAAACAGTTAGAGGCTTGGCTACAAACCAAAAGGTTGGTGTTTGAACCCACCCAGAGGCATCTCATAAGAAAGGCCTGGCGATCTACTTCTGAAAGGTCACAGGCCATGAAAATCCTATGGAGTGCAGCTCTACTCTGACACACACGGGGTCCCCATGAGTTAAAATCAACTTGACAGCCACCAGTCTTGGTTTATGGTGAGGCGGAGGAATTCTGGCTTGAACAACTGCAGGGGCAGTGGTGTCATTTACTGCGATGGCGAGGGCGGGGAGGGGAGTCAGTCTGGGCACGAGCAGCCGGAATTCTGTTTGGCCATGGTAAGTGTGAGATGCCATGTGGTGACGGGCAGCCAAGACCGGAACTGAGGGGAGAGGGAGAGGATGGAGACCCAAATCTGGGACATCAGCCAAGGGTTGGTATGCAAAGCTCTGAGCTGTGATGAGGACCTGGATAGAGTACAGAGAGAAGGGAGCCCTCCCAGGACAGAGCTTGGGGGCACTCCAACTTTACAGCCAAGCTTAAGAGGAGGGGCCAGCAGAAGCGTGAGGGTGGCAGAGACCAGGGATGTGGGGGCCACAGAACCCCGAAGCTAGTGGCCAACTGAGCTGAATTCCAATTAGAATAGAAATGACCACTGGATTTAGCAACTTGAAGGTCACTGGTGACCTTGACCAGGACAGGCTTAGTGAATGGTGAGAATGGCCAGGAGGAGAGTTTCCATCTCTCTTCCTGTTTTCTCCAACCTTCTTTCTCCTGTGGAGCCAAGTACGCAGGCCAGGCACCTGGGAGTCATCCTGGAGCCCCCTCATTCCACAGCCTTACGCCCTCCAAGGCTCTCCTTCCCAACTCTCTCTCTCGGCTCCATCTCTGCTCGTCCATCTCCTTCAGTTTGGTTTAGGCCTCACCACCACTCTCCTGGACTTAACACAGTCCCTTGCTGACTGCTCTGCTCCTAGACTCCACCCCCTGCCTGCTCTGCACAGTGCCTGGGCGAGGACTCTAAAATGCACGTCTGACTGAGTCTCGAGTACTGAAGCCTTTCCCAACTCTGATCACCTTCAGGGTGACAGTAGCCAGACCCCGTGGTGTGATGATCTATCCCTTGCCTCCTCTCTACCCTTATCTCCCCTCCATCTGTCCGTACACTATGGCCTTGAACAGCTACTTCTTTTGACATGCTTCCCTGCCTCATCCTGCCCAGCCCTCAGCCAAAGTGCCACCTCCTCCAGGAAGTCTTCCAGGATTGCCCCCCCCCGCCAGCCTTCTGGACACCTGGCCGTGGCCTATGGCTGCTCACCTGCTGCATGGGCTCAATGGTCAGTTCCATGTAGTGACTGATGGCTCCCATCATCCTGAGTGACTTGCAGTTTGGTAACGTGGTGAGAGGCACCCAATCTGGATTCTTTTACGTGGAGACAGGGAGACAGAAGGGGGAATTTTTAATGCCAGCAGGCATTTTGAAAACACATGGTTCCATTTTCTTCAAAAGAACCCCCAAAATATTTGGTCTATTCCTTTATAATGCATTTCATTTTCTGCTTCATATGTGCTATGTCTTCTCTCTCCCTCTAGGTTGTGACCTCAAATTCCACAATCTGATTACGTTGTTAAGCCTAGGATGTTATCTGTCCACATGCTATCATGTCTTCCTCCCCAGCCAGTGGGCCTGGTTCACTCAGTGCCCCTCACTCCCACTCACTGTGATAGGGACCTAGGGTAGTGAGGAGCCCGGGTAACAGGTGAGAATCACCCTGCAAAAACGTATCTTAGAAAAGAGGGAGTCACTTATGTTAAGTACTTACGAGATCTTTCATATTACAAGGTACTTTCTCAATTATTTTGAACCAAGAACTTTTTGATGAAGACTAATCACTTCAATCAGAATAAGTTCCGGCTACTTAGAGAGGTCATCTGATTAAATCAATAAAGGACGGCGACAGACACATTTACCTCAGACGTACCATTACTAGTGGTCTGACCTCATAAATGTACATGTTGGCAGTTATTGCAAAGAACGCTTATAAAAATCAACTTTTTAGCAATATAGAGTGCAAAAGCAATGCAGTAAAAATAAAATGGAAAGAAGAAAGAGCAACTAAAAAAGTAAGACAGTAAGCAGTTACATTGTAGTGGCCAAATGGCAAATGGGTCCTCGTGACTTGAGAACAATGTCCAGAGACAGCATCACACACGGATTCACAAAGTGCTGCACCAAACAGCTTACCATGAAGATGTGTTAGGTGGACACATGTGAGAGTCAAAAAGAGGGTTTTTTAAAAAAAAAAAGAAAAAAGAATTTTTTTATGAGATACGAAATTGAAAAAACTCACAATTCCTCAATTAGTACATTTATGTAGTATATAATTATAATTTATGTAGTATATAATTATATGATATATAATTATAATTTCATCATGCTTTTTAATGAAATACAAGTTTAGAAAAAGCATGGTTCCTCAATTGGAATATTAATCTATGTAGTATATGAGTAACTAAATTACAAAATGGAGTCCTGGTGGCACAGTAGATAAGCGCTTGCCTGCTAACCAAAAGGCTGGCAGTTTGAATCCACCAGCCATTCCTTAGCAACCCTACGGAGCAGTTCTACCCTGTCCTATAGGGTCGATATAAGGCAAAGTTTACTCAGTGGCAATGGGTAGCAGGTAAATTACAAAATAGCATAAGCGGGCATTTGACTATTTAATAGATATGGCTAAAAAAAAAAACGGTTGCTGTGGAGTTGACTCCCACTCATGGGGACCCCATGTGTGTCAAAGTAGAACTGAACTCCGAAGGGTTTTCAATGGCCGATTTTTCAGAAGTAGATTGCCAGGCCTTTCTTCAGAGGTGCTTCTGGGTGGACTCAAACCTCCAACCTTTCGGTTTGCAGAAGTATGTTAACTATTTGCCACCACCATGGATATCACTAAATAAGTTTACTAATTGATCAAAAAAACTTAAAAAAAAAAAAATCTTGTAGTTGGGAAAATGGAGGATCCCATTAGATTAGCATCGTCTCAGCTTTGGGCATAAACAGTAGTTTTTTAAGGTGGCCAACGGGTCACATGCGGAGGGACTCCAGGATTCCCCAGCCCCCACCCCTCCAGCCCACTGCTCTGTCCTCTACATGTCAGTAAGCACGTTGGTGGGGCCGGAAGTTTCCAGGTGCCGAGACCTTGTTCTTCCTCTGCACCTCCTGGCTTCCTTCCTTATCCTTCTCTGCACAGGTCAGAAGGGCTTGGGTGTCGGGGCTCTCTCTGGCTTCAGCAGCAAGTCCCAAGACCCGCCTCATCTTGCTCGTCATCACACAGGAAAGGAAAATGATCTGAGATGGTGGAAGTTAAGGTACAGGGAGCAGAGCACCTTCAGCCACCCAGGCCTGCCCTCACCTCCCTGCCCACGGCTGCCTGGAGTCCAGCCACCAGCCAGCCCTGCTCTGCCTGGCCCACTCAAGGTTCTCAGCCTGCCCTGTGTTGTCCTGCGTGGCTCTGGCCCCCAGAACAGACACGAGCTTGCTTGAGGGCAGGGCCAGGTCTCACCCCACACTTCTGTCCCCGGGGGCGGATTATCCAATTAGCAACGTAAGCACGGGCTTACTTGTGCTTACTAATCTGCAATGAACAATCTTTCACAAAGACTCTGCTTCTAGGTATGGCTGGCATCTGTCTCTCTCCCAACCCAACAGCACCTTCCTACTGAATCAAAGCCTCTTTCAAATTTACAATCCCCGACAGGGCCAGATGACTCAGTAAGCAGGGTAAGCATGGGCTTACTTGTGCTGATTTACTAATCCGTGTGAACAATTTCACGTGGGTTTCACTTTGATGTGGCATGGTGAAACCCATGTGAGATTGTTCACTACAGAGTAGTAAGTAAGCACAAGTAAGCCCGTGTTTACCCTGGATAATTCTCCCCTACCTGTCCCCCACAAGGGCCCAGCACCCAGCAAGACCCTGCCCCTCACAAACACGTGGTAAATCCTTGTTAAATAAACAAAAACATTTGAAAACTGTCTTTCTGGAAGCATCTGGCTTACGGAGACAGCGCGTGAGAACATTGCTGTCTGTACTATTTATGTGGAACGCACGGGTTACTCACACACATCCCCATCCCACCCTCACCAACAGCACAGCAGAGCCATTGCCCACTGTCAGCATCTCCAGTGATCCCACCCACCCATCATCTGAACTTAGCTTGTCCTTGAACCGCTCGTCCCAGGGCATAGGGGTCAGCACGCCAGGGAACATGCCCTGGGAGCAGGGAGATGCTCACCGGGCACTGCCAAAGGGCAGCGCTTGTCAGGTTTTATCTCAGCTGCCCCAACCCAGGCTCCATTTGAGGGAACAGAGAGGGAATCACTAGCCCTGTGTGGCAGGCCAATCTGCAGCCTTGTGAGAAAGGCAAGCAAAGATGGACAGCTGAGGCCTACCCCGGATAAGATGCCCCAGTGGGGAGTAGAACTGAGGCTCGAACCTGGGTCCTCTGGTCCCGGGCCAGGAGCCTTCCATGTATCTCCACTATCTCAGAGACCACCAGCCAGGAGATAATTTCTTTCGTTCTTTTTTGTTTTAATTAAAACACAAAACTGCAAACGACTGCACTGTGTCAGCCTGCCCCAGGCCTCAGGCTAGAGAGTTCCATCTAGCAGGAGGGGAGGGGGCCATAACAGGAGGGGAGGCGAGTGACACAGAGGCCTCTTCAGAGGCCTGGGTGGATACAGCCAGGTCCAGCGCAGCACGGCCGAGGGAGGTCAGGAACCAGGGTGTGGCCCGCAGCAGGTACTCAGGCTGCCGGTCGTGGGCCACGATGGCTGAGGCGTACAGGAGGCTGGCCAGGGCCGACAGGAACCGCATCCACAGGTGGAGGGAGGGAAGTGTCTTACCCTGGCACTGGGCACGGAGAGGAGGGGGCTCAGCGGCGAGAACACAGCTGTCCCACCTGCTCCCTCCAGGCCTGATTCTGAGACCCAGGTGGCATGGCAGGTGGGGGACAAACCCTCTGCCCATGGCCTGGCCCCAAAGGCACTGCTTTTGTCAGGCTTCCAGCTCTTGCTGAAGCTGCTTCTTTGCCTGGTGTTATGGGTTGAATTGTGTTCCCCCTCAACAAGATATATTGAAATTCTAACCCCCAGTACCTGTGAATGTGCCCTTATCTGGGAATAGAGTCTTCACAATGTCATTAGTTAACATGAGGCCATACTGGAGTAGGGTGGGCCCTAATCAAATATGACTGATATCCTCATAAAAAGAAAAGACACAGGCAGACACAGAGGGAAGACGACCACGTGAAGACTGAGGCAGAGGCTGGAGTGAAGCTGCCATACTTCAAGGAATGCCTGAGGCTACAAGAAGCTGGGAGAGACAAGAAAGGACCTTTCAGACAGCATGGCCCTGCGACACCCTATATTAGAACTTCTAGCCTCCAGAACCGAGACAATACATTTCAGGTGTCTTAAGCCACCCACATTGTGGCAATTTGTTCTGGAGCCCTGGAAACGAATACACCTGGTGAACTCCTACTTGTACCTCAGCACCTGGCTGAACTTGACTCCGGGAATCTTAACACCTCCACCCCGGGCGAAGTGTGTAACTCTGGCAGGCCCTATCACACCCTACACAGCCCTCTGGTGGAGTACCTTCTACCCTGACTGACTTCAAAAAAAAAAAAACCAAACCCAGTGCCGTCGAGTCGATTCCGACTCATAGCGATCCTATAGGACAGAGTAGAACTGTCCCATAGAGTTTCCAAGGAGTGCCTGGCGGATTCGAACTGCCGACCCTTTGGTTAGTAGCTGTAGCTCTTTACATATCTTTCTGCTCAGCAGCTAGTGGGCTCCAGAGAGCAGGGCCAGTCCTCACCATCTTGATGCCCCTGATACGTGGTGCTGTGAGGGAGGGAAACATGGGATGACTGAACTGTGAAGGCCTGGCCCTTCTCTTCCTGTGACTGCCAGTTTGGAACCAGGCCAGACAGGGAAGGCCAGGGAGATCAGGAATAATTTTCTGGAATTTTTGAAGCAAAGGGGATACTTTTTGGGAATGAGTAACGGACACTTTGGTAAAAAGAAGATGAACCATATGCAATATTTATACGTAAGGACTGGTTGTCTTGGAGTCAGTTCTGACTCTGGTGACCCCATGTGTGTCAGAGTAGAACTGTCTGTGCTCCACAGGGTTTTCAACGGCTGATTTTTCAGAAGTGGATTGCCAGGTCTTTCTTCCAAGGCACCTCTGGACTTGAACCTCTAACCTTTTGGTTAGCAGCTGAGTGCGGTAACGGTTTGTACCACCTAGCGACTACTTACAGGTAAAAAGGCATTTTACAGAATTTATATCCTTGTTGTTGTTAGTTGCCATCCAGTGGATTCCAGCTCATGGAGACTCCATGTGTGCAGAGCAGAACTGCGCTCTGTTGGGTTTTCAAGGCTGTGACCTTTTGAAAGCAGACCGGCAGGCCTTACTTCTGAGGTGTGCCTAGGTCTAAACTGCCAACCTCTTGGTTAGTAGTCGTGCACTTACCCATTCTTGCCCCCCAGGGACTCCTACAGGCTTATATATATATACATACATACTATATATCCAATTATATATCATTATATAACATATAGGTCCCTAGGTGGTGCAGGAGAGGCCAGTCCCTGGAGAAGGACATCATGATTGGTACAGGGTCAGCAAAAAAGAAGACCCTCAATAAGACGGGCTGACACAGTGGCTACAACAATGGGCTCAAACATAGCAACACCTATGAGGATGGCATAGGACCCAGCAGTCTTTCATCTGTTGTACATAGGGTCGATATGAGTTGAAACTGACTCAAGGGGACCTAACGACAACAGGTGGTGCAAACGGTTTGCCCTTGTCTGTCTATTAACATAAAGGTTGAGGGTTTGAACCCACCCAGTGCTGCCATAAAAGAAAGGCCCGGTAATCTATTTCTGTAAAGATTACAGCCAAGAAAACCCTATGGAACTCTACTGTATAACACGAGATTGCCATGAGTCGGAATCTACTTGATGGCAATGGTTTTTTTTTTTTTTTAAATACGTAATATATATTTAAATTAATGTAGGTACACATTTTATTATATATAATTTAGCTTGCTCAATAAAAACCAAAACCCACGGCCCTTGTGTTGTTTCTGGCTCATAGTGACCCTATTGGACAGAGTGGAACTCCCCAGTAGGGTTTCCAAGGCTGTAGTCTTTACAGAAGCAGACTGCCATGTCTTTCTCCCGAGGAGTGGCTGGTAGATTCGAACTGTCGACCTTTATACTAGCAACTGAGCACTTAACCACTGTGCCACTGGGGCTCCATTTGCTCATTAGATGGCAGTATTTAGATATATACAGGCTTTGGGTAACAAATGTTAAAATTTGAAGGGAAAAAGCATATTTTGGTCATTATTTCCCCATTTTCATTTTAACTTTCAAAAACAATGCTCAGGAATGTTAGGTTTCCTTCTGCATTTCTTCTAGTTTTGTTTCCAGGTCTCCCTGTTTCAGGCCCAACGTCCACTGAACACTGGTTGCAAGGATACCACCGTCAGAGGCTTATCTGGGGAGGAAGGAGCTTGGCTGGTGACTCAGAGGCTGAGGGTGGAGCCCACACCATTTCCCATGGGCCCTTCCCACCTCACAGGCAGCCCAGGAAGCAGCTCTGGTCCTGGTCAGCACTGGCCACAGGGTCTTAGAATATTAATGCTCTATGTCCTCGGGGGTCTCCCAGCCTAACTACTCCCACACCATTTCACAGTAGGAACACCAACAGCCAGAGCCAGGAGGTGACTTGCAGAGCCGGGGCTGGAACTGGGGCCTTCTGGCTCCCAGCCTTGCTCTTGCTGCGGCTCCCAGTGAACCTCGTGCTGGGGAACTCTTATGTTTTCACTCACGTGCCAACCCAGGCCCAGCACCCGTTGTCCCCTAAACTCAAAATTTCTTTTCAGGGACAGTACCAGGGCCTGGAGGCCCTATTTGCAGTGCTATGTACAGAATAAGTGCTTAACATCTGCTTAAAGACTGGAACTGGACTGGTGACTATGAGACATGACAGTCTTTCTGCAGCATACACAGTCCGTCTCTAGCAGGTCAGGACAGACGCTGGTGGGTCTAGGGGCTGTGTGACCCAGCTCAGCAGGACGTGCGCCTCACGCAGCTTTGGCAGAGCAACGATTCCTGGGGTCGGTATGTTTTACTTGTCGGTGGGCATTTCACAGCACTCGAACTGCTCAAAGACTCACTTCTGGAGGAATGGGAGGGTTTCCCACCAATGCCACCCAGACATACTGCTCCTTAGCACCCACCATGAGTAAGTTAGAAGCAGCTTCTGACGGAACCAGGGTCTGAGTCCCATGCTGGCCAGGCTTCCCAGAACACTCCAGACCCTAATAAAGGAGCCCTAGTTTTCCGCTGTTCTTCATGAAACCAGACACCTAGCACTGGCAGCACTTCACGGCTGCCTGGCCCAACCCCCAGTGCAAACTCACTCCATCATCCCGCCAAACTAAAGGGTCATGAAAATTGAATCCCATTAGTGATGGGGAGCCCACTACCTCCTAAGGCAGTTGTCAGGAATAACAATACTGGTGGCTCTCGACATGCCAGCCACTATGCAAAGTGTCTCTCCCAGGAAGTTCTTCCTTTTACCAAGTAGAAAGTGCCCTCTGCCCCCCACTGTCCCCAGGCCTGGTCCTGTTCTCTGAGTGAGACTGCAGAGAACAAGGCTGCTCTTTCTGTCCCGTGACAGCCCTGCTGATTCCTGCACCCATGAGTTTCCTTTTCTTCCAAGCCAAATGAAGTCATTCATTAACAGGGATTTGCCAGCACCCACCAAGCCCTTGGTGTAACTTGGGAGACAGCGGGGAGTGAAACAGACAAGGTTGCTGATCTCACTTACTGACCTGCTGGGGGATTAGGGACAAGTTAGCACATAAATACAGGAGCTCACCTCAGGCCGTGATAAATGCTACAAAGAAAATACGGCAGAGGGACAGAGTGGCAGGGTGGCTCCGGCCCTGTGAGGTGGGTGGTGAGGGCACTGGGCAGGTCCTTCAAAGGCCTTAACGTGACCTGGCTTCCCAGCCCCCATGATGCCCTGGGCCCCTTCCTGGAGACCCATCCTAGTGGGTCGCTGAACAGCAGGGTGCTCCTCCCCCGCTCCTCCTAAACCTGGACGGTTTACTTTTACTGATGAGGCCTCATGCTTCATGGAGTTTCCGGTTTTAGTAGCTTCCTGCCAATAATCACCTAACCTCCCAAATCCTGCCCCCCGGAACTGCCATTAAACCATGATGCTGTTCAGCAAGTGTTTTTTCTGAGTAGATGATGAGTCCCTTACGCTCCACACTCAATCGGGTGCAGAGTGGTCTTCTGCAATGTCTTACTGTTTCTCAGGTACGTCCCTGCCTTGGTGGCTTCTCTCATGTGCTATCCTCTGCCCGGTAGGCCTTCTCCTAGCCTCTGTCCCCTCGAATCCTTCTGAGCCAGTGTAACAGCCCCCCCATCTCACCTGTAATTGCAGTGTAAACAGCTTTCACCCTCGCCCATTTGAATAGGATAGGACCCTTCTCTCCCTCTCCTGAGACTCGTTGCTGTCAAGTCGTCCTCCTTAGACAATGAAACGGAAGCCTACCCAGTCCTGCACCATCGCCATGATTGGTTGTGGATCAGACCTTTGTGATCCATATGATTTTCACTGGCTGATTTTTGGAAGTAGATCACCAGCCCTTTCTTCCTAGTCTGTCTTAGTCTCAAAGCTCCACTGAAATCTGTCCAGCATCAAAGCAACACACAAGCCTTCAATGACAGACAAGTGGTGGCTGCACGTGAGGTGCGTTGGCCGAGAATCAAACCCAGGTCTCCCTTATGGAGGAAGTAAGAATTCTACCACTGAACCACACTGCCCCCATATCGTCTTACAGCATTAAAACAGCCTGCTTTAAGGTTTCCTGAATAAACCGAATGCATCAAAAGCCAGTGTAGCAGGGGTAGGGGTTAGAGGACCATGGTTTCAGGGGACATCTAGGTCAATTGGCATAACAAAATCTATTAAGAAAACATTCTTCATTCCATTTTGGAGAGTGGCATCTGGAGTCTTAAACGCTAGCAAGCAGCCATCTAAGATGCAACAATTGGTCTCAACCCACATGGAGCAAAAGAGAATGAAGGACACCAAAGACACAAGGTAAGTATGAGCCGAAGAGTCAGACTGGGCCACATAAGCCAGAGACTACATCAGCCTGAGACCAGAAGAACTAGATGGTGCCCGGCTACAACCGATGACTGTCCTGACAGGGAACACAACAGAGAATCCCTGAGGGAGCAGGAAAGCAGTGGGATGCAGCCCTCAAATTCTCATAAAAAGACCAGACTTAATGGTCTGACTGAGACTAGAAGGACCTTCTGTTAGCCCAAGGCAGGAACCATACCCAAAGCCAACTCTTCAAGCAGGGATTAGACTGGACTATGGGGTAGAAAATGATACAGGTGAGGAGTGGGCTTCTTGGATCAAGTAGACACATGAAACTAGGTGGGCAGCTCCTGTCTGGAGGAGAAATGTGAAGGCTGAGGGGGACAGAAGCTGGCTGAATGGACACGGGGAATACAGGGTGGAGAGGTGGAGTGTGCTGTCTCATTAGGAGAAGAACAACTAGGAGTACATAGCATGGTGTATATAAGGTTTTGTATGAGAGACTGACTTGATTTGTAAACTTTTACTTAAAGCACAATAAAAATATAAAAAGAAAGAAAATAGCCTGCTTTACATTTCTGTGTCTTCCATGAGACTGTGAGCTCCCCAAGGCAAGCATGGTGTCTCAACTCACGCCTTCATCCCCCCAGGACTGGCCAACACAGGGCGGCCCTCACTTCCGGCACTCGGAAAATACCTGCTGAATTGGACTTCAACACCCCTGAGCTACACAGAACCCCAGGAACTGAATGATCACATTGCCTAAACCTTCTCAGTCCCTCATGGGAGACTCATTTATCCAGCCTCAGTGGCTTTCTCCTGAGTGCTTGCTTTTCATTTATTATGACAAATGGAGTAGGAAGCAGGGTTCTCCTTGGGAGAGGTTCTAACAGCCCTCGGAACCTCCCTGAGGGAACTCCCTGCCCTCCCCCATCACAGTCACACACACCGTTGAACCCTGGGAAACATTAAGTACAAGTGCGCATACACCCTCCGTGCCCCCCGTGACTCCACACCACTGCCCTGATGGCCTGTAGAGGGGATGCTCCCAGGTACCCTAAGACCTGCCCCTGGGACCCCCACCCCCACCCCAAACCCAGCCTCACGATTCTGGAGAGTGCAGGGATCCGGGAGGCCCAGGAGCCGAAGGCAGCGATCCCACCCAGCAGGTAGCCGAAGGTCTCCATATCTTCCTGCAGGAACAGGTGATGCACCCTCAGCACTCTGTGGAGACTGTCCGTGCAGCCCAGAAAGCCACAAAGCCTGATACGCTTTCTTCTAATTTAGTAGGTTCCTCCCACAATGTCAAAGGCCATGACGCCCTCCCCAGGGTTAGGGTCCCAGGGACCATGAGGACGGTGGTCCTACCCCACCCTGTGGTGACTCAGCCTCACCTGCAGCAGACTTCCCAGAAGCCTCCGCTGTGGCCCCTGGACTGGGCCTGAAGCCTTCAGGACAGAGGACCAGAGGGCCCAGCCTGGGCCCAGACTGAGTGGCAGGGCCATGGCAAATATGCTGGCCCTGAGCCGCTGTCTCCTCTTCCTCTTCTGGGAGCCCTGGCCTGCAAGACACCAAATCCCACATGGCTCCTGGAACTGGTGTCAGCCCTCAACCCCAATGCCAGAATGGGTCCCACCCTGCTCTACAGGCCAGATGTCCCTACCCTTCAAGGCTCTGGGGTTGTGTCAAGTAGCTTCTTCCACCCCCATCCCACCCTCACCCTCCACAACCAGCCCTGCTCTCCAGCCTGTGTTCTTTTATAGCAGTTGATGACTTAGGACGGAGATGGCCATTCTCTATTCTCATACCTATCTGTGTGCATAAAACATGGCCTCTACTATGCCTGAAGCCCATCGGGGCTGACGCTGTGTCCTGCATGGACTTGGTGAACAAAGCTATGAGTGGATGTCTTTAAACCAAGGGCCCCTCAACCATGAGCAGCACAAGAAGCAGCGAGCCAGTCGGCAGGTGCTGATATCTTCTCTAATTCGGAGGGCAACCACAGGCCTGGAAAAGGCACGCCGACATAAAGCTGTCATTCCGCTTGGAGAGCCATCCGACACTGCCTGGGCCTTCCCCCTCTCACCCTGCACTGCTGGCCTGCTGGCAGGATGCCCCCACTGCACAGCAGCTGTCCTTCTAGCCCATCTCTTCCCATCTTGGTCTTCCTTCTCCAGCCCTGGCCCAGTGGCTCTCAGCCCCGGCTGCGTGTGGAGACCAGCTAGGAGCTTCCACAGTGCCCAGGCTGCACATAGCCCAGTCACAGCAGAATCTCTGCAGGGGACTCCACCAATGGTGTTTTTTTTTTTTCCCCCTTTATTACACCTGAATGTTTTCATTAAGTATTTTAACTGTACAAGGTTCATTATAAAGCATTTTGAAACATCAGGTTATACAGTAAAACCTGCGAAAGCCAGAACCTGTGTAAGGCAGAAACCTGTCAGAGAAGGAAAACTCAAATATTTTCCACTAAAACGAGTGATAGAAAAATGGTAAGTCTGCAACCTGTCAAAGGTGGAAAACTTTCGAGACCTGGAAAAACAAGGCAGTCCTGTCAAGTTCCGGCTCTCACAGATTTTGCTGTATTTTACCAGTGCAATTTAATTGAAATACTACAAACGAGTATATCCAAACTTTGGATAAAGGTGGATATCCAAAATCATTTGGCTTCAGGAAATCTTTTTTTTTCTTTTGTGGTAAATATACACACAACAAAACATTACCATTTTCACAGTTTTTGCAGGTTCAATTTAGCAATGGTAATCAAACGTTCATCTAAGTGAATCAACACCACTCTGTTTCCAAATTTCTCCGTCACCTTAACAGAAGCTCAGTGTCCCCTAAGCAATGGCTCCGTCTTTTCCCTCCCTCCCATCCCTGGTGACCACTAATACATTTAGGTCTCTATATACTTGCCCCTTCTAAATAATTCGTGTAAGTGAGATCACGTACTATTTGTCCTGTTGTAACTGACCGGTTTCACTGGCATCAGTATTTTTAAAGGTCTCCAGGTGATTCCATTGTAGTCAGGGCTGAGAAGCTCTGCCCCTTCCCCTAGCATGAGAGCCTTATTTTCTGCTTTTTACTAGAACTTGGTTTTTGACGATCAGAA
Source organism: Loxodonta africana (assembly GCF_030014295.1). Taxonomy (NCBI): domain Eukaryota; kingdom Metazoa; phylum Chordata; class Mammalia; order Proboscidea; family Elephantidae; genus Loxodonta; species Loxodonta africana. The sequence goes on along the minus strand of NC_087342.1, from coordinate 20,270,871 downwards.
GAGGAAGAAAATAATACTAGGTATAAGGTGTTATTTCTAAAAACATCTTTGATAGTCTCTTTGAAATATCAGACAGACACGCCTCTGAACGCTTCTAATAATAACGGTTCTCTTCCGGGCAGCAGTTAGCAGCTGCGGGCAACTTTCCTCTTTTTAGGCGGGGGTCCAGGCTCACAGCTGCCCCTTCTCAGGAACCCCCCAGGCCCACCTGCTCAGGGAAACTCAACCCGTGTGTCACTTCCAGCCCAGCTCTGCCTGAAGTAGCCCATGCCTGTTTTGGATTGAATTGTGTCCCCCCAAAATATGTGCTGTAAATCCTAACCCCTATACCTCTGGACGGAGCCCTGGTGGAGTAGTGGTTAGGAGCTTGGCTGCTAAATAAAAAGTCGGCAGTTTGAATCCACCAGCCGCTCTTTGGAAACCCTGTGGGGCAGTTGTACTCTGTCCTGTAGGGTCACTATGAGTTGGATTTGACTCGACAGCAAGAGGTACAACGGGTATACGTGCGGATACAGGAGCTCTGGTGGCACAGTGGCTCAGCACTTGACTGCTAACCAAAAGGTTATCGATTTAAACCCACCAGCAGCCCCATAGGAGAAAAGACCTGGTGATCTGCTCCTGTAAAGATCACAGCCTAAGAAACCCTAAAGGGCAGTTCTACTGGTCCTATAGGGTCAATATGAGTGGGAACCAACTCTGACAGCACACAACAACAAATACCTGTGGATGTAACCATTTGGGAATAGGGTTTTCTTTGTCATGTTAATGAGGTCAGATCAGTGTAGGGTGTGTCTTAAGCTATAATCACTTTTGAGATATAAAAAGAGCAGATTAGGTACAAAAAAAAAAAAAAAAAACCCCAACCTGTTGCCATCCGATTCTGACTTACAGTCCGATTTATAGCCATTTCGACCTATTCCAACTTACAGCGACCCTAGCTGGCAGAGTAGAACTGCCCCGTAGGGTTTTCAAGGAGCTCCTGGTGGATTCAAACTGCCGACATTTTGGTTAATAGCCGAACTGTTAACCACTATGCCACCCGGATTTCCCAGATTAGGCACAGAAGAAAGGAAACACAGACGGGAGAAAATAGATGCCACACGAAGATCACTGAGGGCCTAAGGAACAGGAGCTGAAAAGAGACAAAGACCTTCCCCCAGAGCAGACAGACAGAAAGCCTTCCCCTAAGGCCAGTGCCCTGAATTCAGACTTCTAGCCTTCTAACTATGAGAAAATAAATTTTTGTTCATTAAAGCCACCCACTTGTGGTATTTCTGTTATAGCAGCACTAAGACAGCGCCCTTCCTGGCATCCAGTCTGGAAGTCCGGGGCTTCGCTTGGCCACCCTGGACTTGCACACTGAGACGCCACTGTCACTCCCCAGGGCATGCACCACCCTCCCACCGCCTTTGCCAATAATGCTCTGGCTGCCTGGGATGCCCTTGGCAGCAGTCCCAGTTCCAGCGTGATACCCTTCCATGACACCTGTAGCCCCGTCCCTTCCTCTGGCTGCCCCACGGTGTATACACACTGAACTGGCAGCCCTGAATGCTGTTTAGGGCCCCACCTCCCTCATCCGGCCGAGGTCAGGGACCAGGTGCATTCATTCTCTGTGCTCGGAAGGGGCCCAGCACAGGGTGTGGCAAGAATTAGTAGAGTGATTGGCTGAATGAACAAAGGAACAGATGGCCACATACCCACCTGAATGTGACTTGAACTTGGAGCCGCAGACTGGGAAGAGAATGAACGTGAAGTTCACTAAGTCAATAGCTGCTAGGTAGGCGCCAGTGAAAACCTGGGGGCAGATGGAAATAGGGTTCTCGTGTGCAAACATCATTTTTTTGCATCTCTCGCCCCACATCTCCTCTCCAACCTGTGTTGGCCACCACCCGATACACTGATGGGCCGCTTCCACCTCTATCAGCTCTGCGAAGCCTCCCACCAGCCCTGAGAAAGGCTATTATCATCTCCATTTGACTGATGAGGAGACAGGGGCTTAAAAGACTGACCCCAAGAACCCAGCCTTCTGCCTCCTACTCCACACTTTCCACTGCATGGTGTTGTCTTTGCTGTGTAACTCGGGCCCAGGCACTGAAATTTCTGGGCCTCGGTTTGCTCATCTGTAAAACAGGGATAATGAAAATGCCTCCCCTAGAGACTGCTAAACGCATGGAATGTGCTTAGAACAGAGCTCGAAGCAAAGTACAGCAAAAAAAAACCAAACCCACTGCTGAAGAGGAAATTCTGACCCATAGCGATTCTACAGGACAGAGTAGAACTACCCCACAGAGTTTACAAAGGAGTGGCTGGTGGATTTGAACTGCCGATCTTTTGTTTAGCAGCCTGAGTTCTTAACCAGTGTACCATCAGAGCTCTGCTGACAGTATAACCCATTGCCGTCGAGTCAATTCTGACTCATAGCGACCCTATAAAAAAAAAAAAAAAAGTTAGTGGCTATTATAGACTGAAGTGTGTTCCCAAAAATGTGTTGTAAATCCTAACCTCTATGCCTGTGGTTATGATCCCATTTGGGAATGGGTTCTTTGTTCTATTGATGAGATAGGATTAGTGTAGAATGTGTCTTAAATCAATCTCTTTTGAGGTATGAAAGATTAAGCAAGCAAGCTAGAAGCAGATATGGGGGAAGAGAGATGCCAAACCACATGAAGACTGCCCAGGAGCAGAAGCTCAGAAGAGACAAGGACCTTCCTCCAGAGCTGACAGAGAAAGCCTTCCCCTAGAGCTGGAACCCTGAATTCAGACTTCTAACCTCCTAAACTGTGAGAAAACAAATTTTTGTTTGTTAAAGCCACCCACTTGTGGTATTTCTGTTACAGCAGCACCAGATGACGAAGACAGTGGTTTAGAGCCCGTGTTCTGGAATTTGAATTCTAGCACAAGGTGGGTGACCATAAAAGAGTTACTATTTAACTTCCCTGTGCCTCAGTTTCCACACCTGTAAAACAGGGGTGATGATAGCACTCAGGTCATAGGATGGTTTGAGGACTAAATGAGTTGTTATACAAAAGGCCCTGCATGCCAGGTATTAATTAAACCAACATAAATTTTTTTTTAAACCAAACCCGTTGCTGTCGAGTCGATCCCGACTCATAGCGACCCTATAGGACAAAGTAGGACTGCCCCACAGAGTTTCCAAGGAGCACCTGATGGATTCAAACTGCAGACTTTTTGGTTAGGAGCCGTAGCTCTCAACCACTACATCACCTAGGTTTCCAGGTATTAGTTAAAAAAAAAAGTTAAGTACTTAATAAATATTAGCTACTATGATTTGACCTGAGCTAGGCCTCATTACATTTCATCAGCTAATGAGAATGAGCTCCCAAAATGAAAGGTGATTTGCTTCTGAGAAAACACTGCTCAGAACAGGGTCTAGAACTGTCCAAATCTGTGTTCCCACCACTCGGCTTCCCTCTTTCACATCTACCTGGGTGGGCACAGGCCAGGACCAGCCCTATGAAGCACCCTGCAGTGTGCACCCCTGGCCCTATGGCCCAACAGGGTTTCCTGGGATGGGGACCCTCTGCACAGATTTGTTTAGGGGCTTAGACCTTCAGAAAACTTGAAACTGCTCCTCATTTGCTCCTGAGCCCATGTCACCACCAGAAAGGTCCAGCCACCACTGCATGAGCTGGGTCTAGACTCAGGGCTTTACAACAATAACAGTAACTATTTATTGAGCACCTACTATGTGCCAAGGAACCCCCTGGTGATGTAGTGGTTAAGCACTATGGCTACTGACCAAAAGGCTGGCAGCTTGAATCCACCAGGCACTCCTTGGAAACTCTATGGGCCAGTTCTACTCTGTCCTACAGAGCCGCTGTGAGTTGGAATCGACTCAACGGCAATGGGTCTGGTTTTTTGGTTTTCTGTGTGCTAAGTGCTGAGCTAGGTGATTGGGATACAGTGGTGAATAAGCGTGACAAAAGTCCCTGCCCTTGTGGAGCTCACGTTCTTTTAGGGGTCAACATGCAATAAGCAATAAACACAATCAATACGTAAAGCATACGGTAGATTAGGAGGCGAGAGTCATGTAAAAAAACAGAGCAGGGAGGAATCAGGTGGCTGGTCATAAAGGTGGGTCGCGGTTTTAAGTGCGTGGTTAAAGGAAGACTGACTGAGATGACATCTGTGCAGGTCTTGAAGGAGGTGGGCGGTGAACCACGGGGATACTGGGGGCAGAAAGAACATCAAAGACACAGGCCCTGAGGCAAGACTGTGCCTCACATGCTGAAGGAATAAGACAGAAGTCATTGCAGCTGCGGCAGAGAAAGGCAGGCCAGGCCAGAGCCCAACTGAGTCACTGTCACCTGCGGGCCTGACATACCTGGATGGCGAGCTGTCTGGCCAGAATGGCCCCAATGGTATCACACAGACTGGTCAGGAGGCAGCATGAGGCACACAGCACTGACTGGTCCTGTCCAGACTTCTTTGCACACCTCAGATAGAGAAGCCTGGGTGACAGACAGGGGTGTGGTCAGAACATGGGAGACATGCATTTGGGGACAGGCCAGGGTGGTGTCTGAAATGGGACAATTGAGACTTGGTGTCCTTACAAAGCACTTCTGCCCCAGATAAGCAGCAGGTATTTCTGAACTCAGTTGACAGATGGGAAAAGAAAGGGTTGGAAGACTTCTGAGCGTCTTGTCAACACCCACAGCAGACTCCAGACCTCAGGGAATATGGAGACATCACCTCTCTAATGAAGAGCAACCACCTTCCTCCCAGAAACCAGGCAGCTGGTTTAATGACCCACAACTCAGTGCTGACAAACTAGCTGTCAGGTTTTTTTTTTTTTTTTTTTAAAGGAAATAAATCCCTTGCCATCAAGTCAATTCCGACTCATAGCGACCCAATAGGACAGAGTAGAGCTGTCCCATAGAGTTTCCAAGGAGCAGCTAGTGGATTCGAACTGCCGGCCTTTTGATTAGCAGCCGAGCTCTTAACCACTGTGTCATCAGGGCTCCAAGAAGGAAACAGGAGGGTTATAAAAAAAAACCCAATCACTGTTCAAATTAAAAAGGCAGCCTGTGTTTCTCTGAAAGCAAAATCCTTCTAATCCGTCTGTGAAGCAGGGTGGCCTGGCTTCCGCTGGCCTGTGCCCACGGTGAGGATGCTGTCCATACACAGGAAGCGAAGCCCCTCCAGGATGTCTGCAGGCACTGCGGACTACCTGTCCCTGGTCTCCTGTGGCTGGCTTCTCTCCCTTATGCTCTCTCTCTCAAACTCGTACATACACACCCAGAGGCAAGCCCGGAAGGGCAAGACAGGCTGGGATGGCCCAAGGGCCCCTGTAGCATCACTGACCAGACGTTCGGAAGCACTTTTTCTAAACATCTCCCTGCTGCTAGCCAAAAGACAGGCAGTTCGAATCTACCAGGCATTCCTTGGAAACCCTATGGGGCAGTTCTATTCTGTCCTATAGGGTTGCTATGAGTCAGAATTGACTCGACGGCAGTGGGTTCCCTGCTACATTTCTATGGGGATACTGTGGGTTCAAACCGACATCCTTTTGGTTAGTAGCCGAGTGCTTAACTGTGCCACCAGTGACTCCTGTTTATGGGTAAAGGTGAGTTAACGGTAGGACTTCTGGCTTCATGGCGGTGGGGTTGGGGGGGCTTTGCTCTGTACCCTGTTGCTCTTCAGCCATTTCCCCACTTCTCAGGGGCCAGGGGTCCCAGGCTAACCTCAACCCAGCCCCCACACCCCAGGGATACATTCTCCCAAAGACAAATGGCCCTTCAGCGGTGGGGAGGTCCTGACAACAACAGGTGTGCTCACAGCTGAGACAGGTGAAAAGGCAGAGGCTCTGCTCTCAGGCTGTGTACGCAGCTGGGTATTCTCCGGGAATTACCTAAACTCTCCAAGCCCAAGTTTCCAGGTTGTAAAAACACCTGATAATGCTGACCTCAGACAGCAGCTGTGAGGAACACCAAGATGGCGTCTCAGCTTCCATTCTCTGCTCTGGGCAGTTTAGGCCTTACAATCCTGTCCCTTTTTCAATAGGATCTGGGGTTTCCATTCTTTCCAGGATCCCAGGAAAGTTATTTAACCTCCTCTAAATGGGAGCAATAGCCATACCCACTTCTGGGGGTTTGCAGGGATTAAATGAGATAATGCGTGCAAAGCCCTCGGACCAACAGTGAGCCTGCTAAAGTATCCTTTTTATTAGTATTCCAGTCGTGCGGCTGCGGAATCTCTGCTTCAATATCAAACGCCTGGCAGGAACACCCATTGAGCCTTAAGGTGAGTTGGTTCCAGCCTCCCCCAGGGGAGCCAGGAAGTACCCAGTGGGCAGATGGCACCATTCTGAGCACTGCCTCTGCCAGCCTGTGGATGTCTGAGCCTGGGACAGGTGGTTCAAGACCTGTAGGCTGTCCTTAGCCAAACCTGGCCAAACCGCTTTGGACACTGGGCAGACCTGGGCAAATACTGTGGCCAGAGTCAGATCATGGCCGCACCCCATGATCCTTCCCCACTAGTACGGCCTTGGGCAAACCCAGGCCAGAAACATGGAGGGTCTTGCCCAAGATCCCAAAGTGTTGATGTCAGAGCTGGGACTGGGATAATGGTGTCTATCGTGCACTTACTAAGCGCTTTGCAGGCATTGATTTATTGAGTCCCTCCACCCGTCCTAAGATGTATTATCCCCATTTACATGAAACAACCAGCTCACAGCGCGAATCAATGGGGAACGGCTAGCCCTAGAACTCCGGACTCTGTGGTCTGCAGTCCAGGGCCCCATTCAGTGATCACCTAGCCTCCTCCTGCTGGCAGAGAGCCCAGTTTCCCTGCGTGCGGAATCCGGAAAAAAGTATCCGACTTCAGACTACATCGCAATGTTAGTTTCGGTCCTGGAATTGTGCCGCCTGCCTCCTCCGTCCCCACTTCCCTCCCCCTTCCCTCTAGGTTTCCAGGAGAAGTTAGCAGGGTGGTAGAGCCCCATTTCCCCCTGGGGCAGACCCCGTCTCCCACCCTAGCCCCGCCCGGGGCCTGGCCCTCATTACAGCGCGTGGGCGGCGATCCAGCAGAAGGAGGCGCAGATCCAGAGGCCAAAGGAGATGCAGACGCGGTGGCGGGCGAAGCAGCGGTCCAGGTACTCCCAGTCCAAAAGCGCGGGCGCGGGGCTGGGCGCCTCCCCCATGGCACGGCTCGGCGCGTCCCTTCGGCCCAGTGCCCGAGCCTCCCGCGTGGCCGGGAGCCGGGCGCAGCCCCCCAGGCCCACGACAGCCCTGGGCTGGGTGGCGGCGGGCCCTTCTGCTCCTTCCCTGTGTTCGGTTCCGCCGCGGCGGCCCCAGCCGAGCGCATCAACCGCGGACCAGAGATGGGCGCACCCAGTTCCGCGCTCCCGGGTGCTGGCGGCGAAGGCACGAGGGGAAAGTTTCCGGGACCGCGATGCTCCCCACCCCTTGCGCTATTGTCGGGGTCCGCCGGGCGGAGGCCGCCCCCCAGCGGCGGGAGCCCGGAGCAGCCTCTGCACAAAGGCTGTGTCCACCCACTCCCGGCGGACCCCGTCGCTGTCACCGCCACCCCAATCCAGCGTCCAGAGCCGAACAGGCCGTTGTGGGCTTGGGGAGGGCGGGGTCCCTGCCGGGTCACGGTCAGGCATTTTGTCCGTTCATTAATTCATCACATTTCCTGAGCCGAACAATATATGTACTTGGCGCCTGGCGCTGCGCTGCGCTTGGGTGCTGGGGATCCGAGGTGAGTGGGGCCTGGTCCTGCCCCTTACAAGGATACAATAGGAAGGATGGGGTGGGGAGCCAAGAAGGAGGAAATATGCTGCAAACCACCACCACTTATCTTCCTCTAGGTCTTTTCTGAAGCTGTCAACGGCACCCTCAGGCCCCACTCTGTCGCCCAAGCCAAGGGTACTGAACATGGTCATTCTAGACCGCAGCCCGGCAACCAAGGTGCTTAGCTATCTTTAGAATCCGTCCCTACCCATCTAGCCACACTTCCTTCTGGTACACAGGGCTGTGTTTCTTGAAAACAAAACAATATTTAAATTTCCTGTTAGATTTTAATGTTGTTGGTACCCTCGAGTTGTTTTCTACTCATAGTGACCCCATGTGACAGAGTAGAACTGCCCTGTAGGGTTTTCTTGGCTGTAATCTTTACAGGAGCAGATTAGCTGGTCTTTCTACCCCAGAGCAGCTGGATGGGTTCCAACCACCAGTCTTTGGGTTGGCAGCCTAGTGCTTAACCCTTGCGCCTCCTAGCAATTTTTATGAAAGTTTGCTTAAAGCAGGACATAACTGTACCATTTCCTTTGTTTTTTACTTTTTTAAAATACCAACTTTACTGAAATGTCATTCATATACCATGCAACTCATCCTTTCAGAGTACAATTCAGTGGTTTTTAGTATATTCATGGAGTTGTGCAACCAATGGAAACCCTGGTGGTGTATTGGTTAAGTGCTACAGCTGTTAACCAAGAGATGAGCAGTTCAAATCCGCCAGGCACTCCTTGGAAACTCTATGGGGCAGTTCTACTCTGTCCTGTAGGGTCGCTATGAGTCGGAATCCCCTCGACAGCAGTGGGCTTTTTTTTTTTTTTTTAGTGCAACCAATGCCCCTATCGAATTTTAGAACACTTTCATCACCCCTAAAAGAAACTGGTACCCATTAGCAGTTACTCCCCATTTCCCTCCCCAAAACCCCCTAGGCAACCACTAATCTACTTTCTGTCTCTATAGATTTGTCTGTTCTGGACATTCTGATAAATGGAATCATACAATAGGTGGTCTTTTATGACTTCTTTCACTTAGCATAATGTTTCAGGGTTCATCCACGTTGTAGCATGTATTAGCACTTCACTTGTATTGCTTAATAGTATTCCTGGTATGGCTATACCACATTGTGTTTATCCACTCAACAGTTGATGGATGTTTGGGTTCCACTTTTTGGCTGTTATGAATAATGCCGCTATCAGCTTTCACGTACAGGTTTTTGTACGGACATAGGTTTCCGATTCTCTTGGATGTAGGCTAGGAGTGGAATTGCCGTCTGGGGCCCTGGTGGCACAGTGGCTAAGCGTTTGGCTGTGAACCCAAAGGTCGGCAGTTCAAATCCACCAGCTGCTCCTTGGAAACCCTATGGGGGCAGTTCTAACCTGTCCTGTAGGGTCGCCATTGGTTGGAATCGGCTTGACAGCAATGTTTTTTTTTTTTTTTTTGTTATGGTACCTCTATGTTTAACCTTTTGAAGAACTGCCAGGCTGTTTTCCAAGGTGGCTGCACCATTCTACTGGTTCACTCATTTTTATACGTCATGACCACTCACGGGAGATATAAAACATTCTATGTCGGGCATTGTGCTGGGAGCTGGGGACACAGTGTTGAAAAAAAACATACATGGTTCCCACCCTTGTGGAGCTTACAGCCCAGCAGAAGAGAGAGACATTAAATAAGCAATCACACAAATAAAGGTGAAATTAAAATAGGTCATTAAACACAAGGGACCATGATTAAAAGAATAAAATGGTTAAGATGAAGTACTAGAGAATGAAAAGCAATTAAGACAAGATTAAAGGGTTACATTAAAGGAAAAAATATATATGACCTAAGTTCCTCCAGGAGCCCAGGTGGCGCAGTGGTTAAGAGCCACAACTGCTAACCCAAAGGTCGGCAGTTCGAATCCACCAGCCGCTCCTTGGAAACCCTATGGGGCAGTTCTACTCTGTCGTATAGGGTCGCTATGAGTCGGAATCGATTTGATGGCAACGGGTTTGGTTTGGGTGAAGTTTCTCTAGGCCACATATTCTGTAAATAACAGGCGGCTACAGTATCTTTCTAGTTCAGCTACTGCCTACACCACTGGAGGACCTCTTGTCTGAGATACCTGCCTTCTGACTCCTTGAAGGTCCTGGTGAATGTCCTATGTGCTTATAAATGGTCATCTCTGCCTTTATGTCCCATGCACACTGGCCTGTGGTTCCCCAGCTCTTGGACTCCTCTGGTGATGTTGTCTCCATACTGTTGCCAAAGATAATTTATCCCAAGAGCCACCTCTCTAAAGTGGGGAAACACCCTGCCCAGTCTTGCATCAGACTCCCACCAGGCCCTAAGGCAGGGCCACCTCACGCTTTCAGTTTTGTAGAGACTTGAAGATACCGCTGTTTACTGGATTTGGCCTTTATTATGGCCTCCCTTGCCGTCAGGCTCAGCATCAGCCCTTGGAGGCTGGACCTAATTTAAAGATTGCTTCATTCCTCTCCACCCATCTTGGACCAGATGTACACACCTCAACTGTTTTTTCTTGGAAAAGTAATTCTTAACTGTTTCTGTGACCCCCCTGAGAATATGAAGAAAATCTTATCCCTGAAAAATATGAGCATGCATACATAGCCCCCCCGCCCCACACACACGTTCTCATACAATCTTAGAAATTTATGAAGCCTGAAATTCAGCTATGGATTCCACAGAGCAATGGAACCCCTCTTAAGAAGCCCTAATGAAAGGGTTTAAGTCCTTTTTTTAAAATTAATTTTTATTGACTTTAGATGATGGTTTACAGAGCAAATTAGGTTCTCATTAAACAATTAATACCTATATTGTTTCATGACACATTGGTTGCCAACCCACAACATGTTAACACTCTCCCTTTTTGACCTGAGGTTCCCTATTACCAGCTTTCCTGTCCCCTCCTGGCTTCTCATCCTTGTCCCTCGGCTGGTGTGCCCATTTAGTCTCGTTTTGTTTTGTGGGCCTGTCTAATCTTTAGCTGAAGGGTAAACCTCAGGAGTGACTTTAGTACTGAGTTAAAAGGGAGTCCGGGACCCATACTCTTGAGGATTTTCCAATCTCTGTCAGACTAGTAGGTCTGGTCTTTTTTTGTGAGTTTGGATTTTGTTCTACGTTTTTCTCTAGCTCTCTCTGGGACCCTTTATTGTGATCCCTGTCAGAGCAGCCAGTGGTGGTAGCGGGGCACTGGGTTTAAGTCTTTGTTATGAGTCCCTTGCCTGAGTGGTTGGGATGGTATGGGCCACAGATCACCTGTGTCTGAAACACTGGCTGCCTGTCAAACAAGCAGACCCACCACATCCACATCCCTGGGCGTGGGCTTGGAACCTGCAAGTATGCGTTTCCTATGCTTGCTGTAACAACTTACAACAAACTTAGTGGCTTTAAAAAAAAAAACAAAAGTTGCCATTGGGTCGATTCCTACTCATGAAGACGCCACGTGTGTCAGAGGAGAACTGTGTTCTATAGGATTTCCAGTGGCTGATTTTTCAGAAATAGATCACCTGGCCTTTCTCCCAAGGCACCTCTGGGTGGACTTGAACTGCCAAAATTTCCGTTAGCAGCTGAGTGTGTAACCATTTGTACCATCGAGGGACTCCTAAAACCAAACCAAACCCACTGCCATGGAACCGATTCCGATCCATAGCAACCCCATAGGCTTTCCAAGGCTGTAAATCTCTAGGGAAGCAGGCTGCCACATCTTTCTCCTGAGGAGCCACTGATGGTTTTGTACCGCTGGCCTTTCAGTTAGCAGTCAATTGCTTTAACCAGTGTGCCACTAGGGTGCCTAAGGGACTCCTAGTGGCTTAAACCAACAAAAATTAATTCTCTCACAGTTCCGGAATCCAGAATTTCAAAATCCGTTTTACTGGGCCGGAATCAAAGTGTCCCCAGGGCCACACTCTCTCTGGAGGGTCTAGGGGAGAACCCATTCCCTGCCTCTCTCAGCTTCTGGTGGCTGCTGGCATACCTTGGCTTGTGGCCATATATAACTCCAAGCTCTGTCTCTGTGGTCACGTTGCCTTTTTCTCTGTCTCTCTCTTCAAAGGACATCTGTGATTGCAATTAGGGCTCACCTGGATAATCCAGGATAATCTCTCCAATCGCAAGATTCTTCACTTAATCACATCTGCAAAGGCTCTTTTTCGATATAAGGTAACAGTCCAGGGATTAAGACCTGATACCTTTGGGGGCCATTACTTAGTCTGCTACATTGCATTGTCACAAGCTTCCCTGGAGATTCTTATTTTCTCATAAGAGAAAGTAAAGCAGAAGTTGTAATTATCCCAGTGACTTGGAGAGAGCAGTATATTCAATAAAGACAGGGTTACGGAGATGGCCCTGAGTCAGGGGTATAGAAACTGGGGGAGCCGTTCCCAGTCACTGGTCATCTGGCTCACAGAAAGGTGCAACAGGAAGAACGTGGGCTTTGGAGCCAGCAAGTCTTAGGCTGGAATTCCACTCTGCTTCCTTGTAGCTGTGACTTGGGGCAAATCACCAAACCTCTATGAGCTTCTATATTCTTGCCCAGAAAAATAAGGATAATAGTACCTACCTTACAGTTACTGTGACTATTAGTAACTGTTCATGTAAAGCATATGGCACACGTCAACATGGAAGTTACTGTTGTCTTTCTTACAAGCATCCACAGACCCACTAAAAGGAGAGAGAAAGTTACAGAGGAAAGTCAATTAATGGTGGAGAGACAGGGCTCAGTTCTGGGTCCTCTCCTCTGCCTGCCCCATCCCCTCCAGTCTTCTGGCTTTCCATGCTGTCTCTGTGCCTGTGTCTCCTGAATGCACACCGCCAGCTCAGACTTCTCGCCCAAACTTCAGACTCACCTGTGCAACTCCCTGCTTGACATCAGCATTTGCACATTTCAGAGTAGAACTGTGCTCCATAGGGTTTTCAACGGCTGATCTTTTGGACATAGATCGCCAGGCTTTTACTCCCAAGGTGCCTCTGAGTGGATTTGAATTGGCAACCTTTTGGTTAGTAGCTGAGTGCTTACTGATTGCACCACTCAAAGACTCTACTTGCTTGTTTAACTGAATGTGTGTAAAACCAAACTCCTGATTTTCCTTCCCAAACTTGCTTCACCTGCTGTCTTCCCTATCTCGGATGACGGAAACTCCCTCCTCTGATTTCTGAGGCCAAAACATTGACGGTGGCATCCTTAACTCTTTTCTTTCTCTTTCACCTCACATCCAACTCTTTAGTGAAAGATTTTGTCTCTACCTTCAAGATCCACCCAGGATCTGACCACTTCTGACTAGGTCGCCTGCTACTACTACTCTGTCTAAGTCACTGGGATAAATGTAACTTCTGCTTCTACCTTTCACCCCTACAGTCTAGAAGCTACCCAGCAGCCAGAATGATCCTGTGTGTATATATACTTATAACCTAAGTCAGAGCATGTCATTCTTTTGCTCAAACACCACCCCCACCCCCCAGTGGTTTCCTATTTCATTGAGAGTGAAAGCCAAGTCCTTGCAAGGACCTGGAAGGCCTACAAGATCAGGCACCCCTTTGATCTCATCTAACACTCTAGCCCTTGCTCACTTTGCTTCCCACACTGACCTTGATATTCCTTGAAATTGCTAAGCTGGCTCCTGCTTCAGGGTATTTGAATTGGCTGCTCTCTGCCTGGAATGTGCTTTTCCCGACTCCCTCAAGGCTGACTTCTTCATCTGCTTTGAGTTTTGTTGAAATGTCACAGCGAGGCTTACTCTGACTTCTTATTTAAAATTGCGAGCCCACATTGGTATTCCCCATACCACTAACCTCTTTTACTTTTATTTTATTTGTAATTAAATTTGTTATTTTGTAATAATGGTAGATTCTCATGTAGTCATAAGAATTAATAGAGAGATCCCATGTACGCTTAGCCCAGTTTCCCTGATGGTTAACATCTTACAAAGCTACGGTACAATATTGACATTGATACAGTCAAAATCCGGAGCATTTCCATCACCACACGGGTCCCTCACATTGCTCTTTTATAGCCATGCTCACTTTCCCCCACTATCTCCACTTTACCCCTGCAACCCCTAATCTGTTCTCCATCTCTATAATTTGTCCTTTCAAGAATGTTATATAAATGGAATCATAGGTATGTAACCCTTGTGGATTGGCTTTTTTCACTCAGCATAATTCTCTGGAGATTTGTCTAGGTTGTTGCTCGTGTTGATAGCTCCTAGTTTACTCCATGGTATGGACATACCACAGTTTTTTTTTTTTTTAAACCATTTACCTGTTTAAGGACATCTGGATTGTTTCCAGTTTGGGGCTATTGAGAATAAAGATGCTTTGAACATTTGTATATAGGTTTTTGCTTTGAACATAAGTCATCATTTCTCTGGGATGAATGTCCAAGGATGCAATTGCTGGCTCATATGGCAAGAAACTGCCAAATTGTTTTCCAGAGTGGCTGCACCATTTTACATTCTCAGCAGAAATGTCTGAGGGATCCAATCTATCATTTTATTTTTTAAGATTTAAAAAATCATTTCTCTCTCTCTTTCTCTCTAAAACCAAACCAAACCCACTGCCGCTGAGTTGATTCTGACTCATAGCAACCCGATAGGACAGAGTAGAACTGCCCTACAGGATTTCCAAGGAGCTCCTGGTATTTGAACTGCCAACCTTTTTTTTTTTTTTTAACTTTGTGCTTTAAGTGAAAGTTTACAAATTAAGTCAGTCTCTCACAAAAATTGATAAACACCTTGCTATATACTCCTAATTTTTCTCCCCCTAATGAGATAGTGGAAACCCTGGTGCCATGGTGGTGAAGTAGTATGGTTGCTAACCAAAAGGTTGGCCATTCGAATCTGCCAGGCGCTCCTTGGAAACTCTACAGGGCAGTTCTACTCTGTCCTATAGAGTCGCTATGAGTCGGAATCGACTCGATGGCAGTGGATTTGGGTTTTTTGGTTTAATGAGGCAGCACATTCCTTCCCTCCACTCTTTCTTATCATGTCCATTCAGCCAGCTTCTAACCCCCTCTGCCCTCTCATCTCCCCTCCAGACAGGAGATGCCAATGTAGTCCCACGTGTCTACTTGATCCAAGAAGCTCATTCTTCACCAGTATCATTGTCTATCCCATAGTCCAGTCCAATCCCTATCTGAAGAGTTGACTTTGGGAATGGTTCCTGTCTTGGGCTAACAGAAGGTCTGGGGACCATGACCTCCGGGTCCTTCTAGTCTCAGTCAGACCATTAAGTCTGGTCTTTTTATGAGAATTTGGGGTCTGCATCCCACTGCCCTCCTGCTCCCTCAGGGGCTCTCTGTTGTGTTTCCTGTCAGGACACTCATCGGTTGTAGCCGAGCACCATCTAGTTCTTCTGGTCTCAGGCTGATGTAGTCTCTGGTTTATGTGGCCCTTTCTGCCTCTTGGGCTCATAATTACCTTGTGTCTTTGGTGTTCTTCATTCTCCTTTGCTCCAGGTGGGTTGAGACCAATTGATGCATCTTAGATGGCTGCTTGCTAGCGTTTTAGACCCCAAATGCCACTCTCCAAAGTGAGATGCAGAATGTTTTCTTAATAGATTTTATTATGCCAGTTGACTTAGATGTCCCCTGAAACCATGGTCCCCAAACCCCCACCCCTGCTACTCTGGCCTTCGAAGCATTCAGTTTATTCAGGAAACTTCTTTGCTTTTGGTTTAGTCGAGTTGTGCTGACTTCTCCTGTATTGTGTGTTGTCTTTCCCTTCACCTAAAATAGTTCTTATCTACTATCTAATTAGTGAAAATCCCTGTCTTTCCCTCCCTCCCTCCCCCATCTCGTAACCATCAGAGAATATTCTCTTCTCTTTTTAAACTATTTCTCAAATTGTTATAATAATGGTCTTACACAATAGTTGTCCTTTTGCAGCTGACTAATTTCACTCAGCACAATGCCTTCCAGATTCCTCCATGTTATGAAATGTTTCACAGATTCATCACTGTTCTTTATTGATTCGTAATATTCCATTGCGTGAATATACCATAATTTATCCATTTATCCGTTGATGGGCACCTTGGTTGCTTCCATCTTTTTGCTATTGTAAACAGTGCTGTAATGAACATGGGTGTGCATGTATCTGTTCGTGTAAAGGCTCTTATTTCTCTAGGTTATATTCCAAGGAGTGGGATTGCTGGGTCATATGGTAGTTCTATTTCTAGTTTTTTAAGAAAGTGCCAAATTGATTTCCAAAGTGGTTGTACCATTTTACATTCCCACCAGCAGTGTATAAGTGTTCCAGTCTCTCCATAACCTCTCCAACATTTATTATTTTGTGTTTTTTGGATTAATGCCAGCTTCGTTGGAGTGAGATGAACTCTCATTGTAGTTTTGATGTGCATTTCTCTAATGGCTAACGATCGTAAGCATTTCCTCATGTATCTGTCAGCTACCTGAATGTCTTCTTTAGTGAAGTGTCTTGTTCATATCTTTTGCCCATTTTTTTATTGGGTTATTTGTCTTTTTGTAGTTGAGTTTTTGCGGTATCATGTAGATTTTAGAGATCACACACTGGTCGGAAATGTCATGGCTAAAAACTTTTTCCCAGTCTGTGGGAATCTTTGTACTCTTTTGGTGAAGTCTTTCAATGAGCATAGGTGTTTGACTTTTAGGAGCTCCCAGTAACCAGGTTTCTCTTCTGCATTGTTAGTAATGTTTTGTATACTGTTTATGCCATGTATTAGGGCTCCTAGCGTTGTCCCTATTTTTTCTTCCATCATCTTTATCGTTTTAGATTTTATATTTAGGTCTTTGATCCATTTTGAGTTCGTTTTTGTGCATGGTGTGAGCTATGTGTCTTGTTTCATTTTTTTTTTAATGGATATCCAGTTATGGCAGCACTGTTTGTTTAAAAAACCGTCTTTTCCCCATTTAACTGACTTTGGGCCCTTGTCAAATATCAGCTGCTCATATGCGGATGGGTTTATGTCTGAATTTTCAATTCTGTTCCATTGGTCTATGTATCTGTTGTTGTACCAGTACCAGGCTGTTTTGACTACTGTGGCAGTATAATAGGTTCTAAAATCAGGTAGAGTGAGGCCTCTCACTTTGTTCTTCTTTTTCAGTAATGCTTTACTTATCCAGGGCCTCTTGCCCTTCCATATGAAGTTGGTGATTTGTTTCTCCATCTCATTAAAAAATGTCGTTGGAATATGGATCGGAATTGCATTGTATCTACAGATCACTTTTGGTAGAATAGACGTTTTCACAATGTTCAGTCTTCCTATCCATAAGTAAGGTATATTTTTCCACTTACGTAGGTATCTTTTGGTTTCTTGCAGTAGTGTCTTGTAGTTTTCTATGTATACGTCTTTTACATCTCTGGTAAGATTTATTCCTAAGTATTTTATCTTCTTGGAGGCTACTGTAAATGGTATTGATTTGGTGATTTCCTCTTCGATGTTTTTTTTGTTGGCGTAGAGGAATCCAACTGATTTTTGAATGTTTACCTTGTATCCTGATGCTCTGCTGAAGTCTTCTATTAGTTTCAGTAGCTTTCTTGAGGATTCTTTAGGGTTTTCTGTGTATAAGATCATGTCATCTGCAAATAGAGATACTTTGACTTCTTCCTTGCCAATCTGGATGCCCTTTATTTCTTTATCTTGCCTAATTACTCTGGCTAGGACTTCCAGCCCAAGGTTGAATAAGAGTGGTGATAAAGGCCATCCTTGTCTGGTTCCCGATCTCAAGGGGAATGCTTTCAGACTCCATTTAGGATGATGCTGGCTGTTGGCTTTGTATAAATGCCCTTTATTATGCTGAGGAATTTTCCTTCTATTTCTATTTTGCTGAGAGTTTTTATCATGAATGGGTATTGAACTTTGTCAAATGCCTTTTCTGCATCAATTGATAAAATCATGTGGTTCTTGTCTTTTGTTTTATTTATATGATTATATTAATTAGTTTTCTAATGTTGAACCATCCCTGCATAACTGGTATGAATCCCACTTGGTCATGGTGAATTATTTTTTTTTGAAGTGTTGTTGAATTCTATTGGCTAGAGTTTTGTTGAGGATTTTTGCATCTAATTTCATAAGGGATATAGGGCTGTAATTTTCTTTTTTTGTGGTGTCTTTACCTGGGTTTGGTATGAGGGATATGCTGGCTTCACAGAATAAGTTTGGAAGTATTCCGTCCTTTTCTATGTGCTGAAATACCTTTAGTAGTAGTGGTGTTAATTCTTCTCTGAAAGTTTGGTAGAACTCTGCATGAACTGCTGATTTTTTGGTTAGCAGCCATAGCTCTTAATCACCACACCACCAGGGTTTCTCTGCATATATATATATATACACACACATAGATATATGTGGAGTCCTGGTGGTACAGTGGTTAAGAGCTCGGCTGCTAACCAAAAGTCAGCAGTTTGAATCCGTCAGCCGCTCCTTGGAAACCCTGTTGGGCAGTTCTACTCTGTTGTATAGGGTCGCTATGAGTTGAAATCGCCTTAACAGCAAGAGGTTTCATACTCACATATACACAGATGTGTATTTATATCTTTTGAGTATACAAATAGCAATATTATTGACACTGCTCACACCTTGCTTTCTCTTTTTTTGACCAGCTTTATTAACATATAAAGGAGCCCTGGTGGTACACTGTGTAGAGCAATCGACTGCCAACCAAAAGGTCACCACCAGCGGCTCCGTGGGAGACAGATGCGACAGTCTGCTGCCATAAAGATTTACAGCCTTGGAAACCCCTTGGCGTCACTATCAGTCAGAATCAACTCAATGGCAGTGGTTTTGGATTGACGTATAATTAACATACAATACACTCTATATATTTAAAGTATTCTAACCATTAAGCACCATTGTCTGCCAGCAATGGGCAATATATATTTAAAGTATATAATCTGCTAAGTTTTGATATGTTTATATATCTGTGAAACCTCAGCACAATCAAGATAATGAACTTGTCCTTCACCCCTCAAAATTTCCTCCTTTCCGTAAATCAATCCCTCCTGTTTCTCCCTCCCTCCCCCAGGCAACCACCCACTGATCCGCTTTGTCTCTATAGATTAGTCTGCATATTGTATAATATTATATAAGTGAAATAATACAGTATGTACTCTTCTTTTTGGTCTGGCTTCTTTTGCTCAGCATAATTATTTTCAGGTTCACCCTTGTTGTGGTATGTATCAATAGTTTATTCCTTTTTAAGCAGAATAGTCTTCCATTGTGTGACTATGCCATAATTTGTTTATCCATTCGCCTGCTGATGAACATTTGGGTTGTTTCCCGTTTGGGGCTCTTACAAAGACAGCTCCTATGAACATCTGTGTTTGTCTTTGTGTGACCACATGCTTTCATTTATCTTGGGTAAATACCTTGAGTGGAATGACAGGTTAAGTGAACGTTTAACTATTTAAGAAATTGTCAAACTGTTTACCAATGTGGTTGTACCATTTTACATTCCCAAAACCAAAATTTTTAAAATGGGTAATAGATCTGAACAGATACTTCACCAAAGAAGGTATACAGGTGTCAGTACCAAACCAAAATAAACCCATTGCTCTCGAGTCAATTCCAACTCATAATGACCCTATAGAACAGAGCAGAACTGCCTCATAGGGTTTCCAAGGGATGACTGGTGGATTCAAACTGCCGACCTTTTGGTTAGCAGCTGAGCTCTTAACCACTGTGCCACCAGGGCTCCCATGAGTCGCTAGACCACTAAACCTACGGAAATGCAAAATAAAGCTGCAGTGAGACACTACTACATACCTAAGAATGTCAAAAATTAAAAAAGATTGAATATTCCAAGTGTTGCCAAGAGTGTGGAACAACTGGATCTATTTCTTGACTCAAGTTAGTGTTCCACTAATGTACTTGTCTGTCTTGATGCCAGTACCATGTTGTCTTGATTATTGGAGGGTGGCTATGAGTCAGAATTGACTTGACAGCAATGGGTTTTTGGTTTTTTTTTTTATAATCAATTTTGGAACCAGGCAGTGTAAGTCCTCCAACTTTGTTGTGTTTTCCACTGAATTATATATCTTGGAGATCTTTGCATACCAGTACATAACACATTCGCCTCATTTTACTTGCCTGACAGCTGCCCAGGAGCTAAAGATAATGTTTTTTTTCATGGTTCACAGTTTGCTGATAAGAAGAACTAACCAGAGGACATAGCCCATGTCCTGGCAGACAGCGCGTCAAGTCATTGCTCACAGGCATTTCCTGTTGGCAGAGGCACCATGCCCTAGGGCACTGGACTTCTGAAGGAAGGGCTGCAGCAAGCTGGGAAGTCCTGCAGGAGGGAACAGCGAATTGTTGTTGTTGTTAGGTGCTGTCCAGTCAGTTCTGACTCATAGTGACCTTACATACAATAGAATGAAACACCCCCTGGTCCTGCGCCATCCTCATGATAATTGTTATGCTTGAGCCCATTGTTGTAGCCACTGTGTCAATCCATCTCACTGGAAGGTCTTCCTCTTTTTTCACTGACCCTCTACTTTACCAAGCATGATGTCCCCCAGCGACTGGTCCCTCCTGATAACATGCGTACATAAATCCCAGCCCCATGCTAGGGAAGACAGGCCAGCAGCTGAACAGCTTTGCTTCCTGCCCATGTTCTTGTAAAACACATTATTTGGAGGAAGGACTTGAAGCTATTACTCAAACAGTAACATTAAAAAAAATAAATAAATTCATATGAGTCTGATTTACCTGACATAGAGAAAAATGCAGCATCTCGGGAGCCACCGGAACTACTGAGTCAGAATCTGCATTTTAACAGGAACCACAGCTGATCTGACGCATGCTGAAGTCTGAGTAGCACTGGTCTCTAGAAGACACTTAAAACGTGCTGGGCGCGATCTCTGGAGACTGAGTCTTAAAGAGTGTAAGTACAAGTAGCTGCCAAGTGCTGTGTAAAGGCTTCAGCAGCAACAGACAAGCACATGTCTGCCATCTTGTCTCCTGGAAACAATTCCAAGAAAAGATTTTACTTTCCTGAAATGATCTATATTATCGTTCCACTTCACCATTCTCTGATAACCAAGAAAACAAAACTTGAAACCCCTTTTCAATCTGAGACATAGCAGCAAGCACCCAAAATAAGCCTTGAAAGCTCTTCATTGAAAAGCATTTTCCAAAATGGTTCTTTAAAATATTTCCCTTTTCTATTGCTTCCAAATTTATCCAGTAACAGCCATGGCAACTCCAACGATTTATTTTGAATATACAAGCCAAATTATTTGGTTTTGGTTCTGTTTTGGAAGGAATTTGTTATGGATTGAATTGTGTGCCCCCAAAATATGTGTTGTAAATCCTAACCCCTATATCTGTGGTTAAGATGCCGTGGTGGCACAGTGGTTAAGCACTCAGCTGCTAACAGAAAGGTCAGCTGTTTGAACTCACCAGCTGCTATGTGAGAGAAAGCTGTGGCAGTCTCCTTCCATAAAGATTATAGCCCTGGAAATCCTATGGGTCCGTTCTACTGTATCCTATAGGGTCGCCATGAGTAGGAATCGACTAAACGGAAATTGGTTTGGTTTTTTTTTTTTTTTTAACTTTTTATTGTGCTTTAAGTGAAAGTTTACAAATCAAGTCAGCCTCTCATACAAAAATTTATATATGCCTTGCTATATACTCCTAATTGCTCTCCCCCTTATGAGACAGCTGGCTCCTTCCCTCTACTCTCTGTTTTCGTGTCTATTCCACCAGCTTCTAACCCCCTCTGCCCTCTCATCTGCCCTCCAGACAGGGGATGCCAACATAGTCTCAAGTGTCTACTTGATCCAAGAAGCTCATTCATTCTTCACCAGCATTTTTTCTATCCCATTGTCCAGTCCAATCCCTGTCTGAAGAGTTGGCTTTGGGAATGGTTCCTGTCTTGGGCTAACGGAAGGTCTGGGGGCCATGACCACCAGGTCTTTTTATGAGAATTTGGGATCTGCATCCCACTGCTTTCCTGCTCCCTCAGGGGTTCTCTGTTGTGTTCCCTGCCAGGGCAGTCATCGGCTGTAGCTGGGCACCATCTAGTTCTTCTAGTCTCAGGCTGATGTAGTCTCTGGTTTATGTGGCCCTTTCTGTTTCTTGGGCTCCTAATTACCTTGTGTCTTTGGTGTTCTTCATTCTCCTTTGATCCAGGTGGGTTGAGACCAATTGATGCATCTTAGGGTTGATATGAGTTGGAATTGACTTGATGGCAGTGGGTTTGGTTTGGGTTTTTGGTTTAGATGGCTGCTTGCTAGCGTTTAAGACTCCAGACGCCGCTTTCCAAAGTGGGATGCAGAATGTTTTCTAAATAGAGTTCATTATGCCAACTGACTTAGATGTCCCCTGAAACCATGGTCTCCAAACCCCCATCCCTGCTACAGTGGCCTTTGAAGCACAGTTTATTCAGGAAACTTCTTTGCTTTTGGCTTAGTCCAGTTGTGCTGACCTCTTCTGTATAGTGTGTTGTCTTTCCCTTCACCTAAAGTAGTTCTTAACTACTAATTAGTGAAAACCCCTCTCCTTCCCTCCATCGCTCCCCCTCTCGTAACCATCAAAGAGTATTTTCTTCTCTATTTAAACTACTTCTCGAGTTCTTACAGTAGTGGTCTTATACAATATTTGTCCTTTTGCAACTGACTAATTTCACTCACCATAATGCCTTCCAGATTCCTCCACGTTATGAAATGTTTTGCAGATTCATCACTGTTCTTTATCGAGGTGTAGTATTCCATTGTATGAATATACCATTATTTATTTATCCATTCATCTGTTGATGGGCACCTTGGTTGCTTCCATCTTTTTGCTATTGTAAACGGTGCTGCAGTGAACATGGGTGTGCATATATCTGTTCGTGTAAAGGCTCTTATTTCTCTAGGATATATTCCAAGGAGTAGGACTGCTGGATCCTATGGTAGTTCTATCTATTTCTAGCTTTTTAAGGAAGCGCCAAATCGATTTCCAAAGTGGTTGTACCATTTTACATTCCCACCAGCAGTGTATAAGTGTTCCAGTCTCTCTACAACCTCTCCAACATTTATTATTTTGTTTTTTGGATTAATGCCAGCCTTGTTGGAGTGAGATGGAATCTCATTGTAGTTTTGATGTGCATTTCTCTAATGGCTAATGATCGTGAGCATTTCCTCATGTATCTGTCAACTACCTGAATGTCTTCTTTAGTGAAGCGTCTGTTCATATCTTTTGCCCATTTTGTTATTGGGTTGTTTGTCTTTTGTATCATGTAGATTTTAGAGATCAGGCGCTGATTGGAAATGTCATAGTTAAAAACTTCTTCCCAGTCTGTAAGTAGTCTTTTTACTGTTTTGGTGAAGTCTTTGGATGAGCATAGGTGTTTGATTTTTAGGAGCTCCCAGTTATCTAGTTTTTCTTCCGCATCGTTAGTAATGTTTTGTATACTGTTTATGCCATGTATTAGGGCTGCTAGCATTGTCCATATTTTTTCTTCCATGATCTTTATCGTTTTAGATTTTATATTTAGATCTTTGATCCACTTTGAGTTAGTTTTTGTGCATGGTGTGAGGTGTGGGTCTTGTTTCATTTTTTTGCAGATGGATATCCAGTTATAGCAGCACCATTTGTTAAAAAGGCCGTCTTTTCACCATTTAACTGCTTTGGGGCTTTTGTCAAATGTCAGCTGCTCATATGTGGGTGGATTTATGTCTGGATCCTCAGTTCTGTTCCATTGGCCTATGTGTCTGTTGCTGTACCACTACCAGGCTGTTTTGGCTACTGTGACAGTATAATAGGTTCTAAAATCAGGTAGAATGAGGCCTCTCACTTTGTTCTTCTTTTTCAGTAATGCTTTACTTATCCAGGGCCTCTTGCCCTTCCATATGAAGTTGGTGATTCATTTCTCCATCGCATTAAAAGATGTCTTTGGAATTTGGATCGGAATTGCATTGTATCTATAGATGGCTATTGGTAGAATAGACATTTTTACAGTGTTAAGTCTTCCTATGCATGAGCAAGGTATGTTTTTCTATTTATGGAGGTCTCTTTTGGTTTCTTGCAGAAGTGTTTTGTACTTTTCTTTGTATAAGTCTTTTACATCTCTGGTAAGATTTATTCCTAAGTATTGTATCTTCTTAGGGGCTACTGTAAATGGTATTGATTTGGTGATTTCCTCTTCGATGTTCTTTTTGTTGGCGTAGAGGAATCCAACTGATTTTTGAATGTTTACCTTGTATCCTGATGCTCTGCTGAAGTCTTCTATTAGTTTCAGTAGTTTTCTTGAGGATTCTTTAGGGTTTTCTGTGCATAAGATCATATCATCTGCAAATAGAGATACTTTGACTTCTTCTTTGCCAATCTGGATGCCCTTTATTTCTTTATCTTGCCTAATTGCTCTGGCTAGGACCTCCAGCCCAAGGTTGAATAAAAGTGGTGATAAAGGCCATCCTTGTCTGGTTCCCGATCTCAAGGGGAATGCTTTCAGGCTTTCTCCATTTAGGATGATGTTGGCTGTTGGCTTTGTATAAATGCCCTTTATTATGTTGAGGAATTTTCCTTCTATTCCTATTTTGCTGAGAGTTTTTATCATGAATCAGTGTTGAACTTTGTCAAATGCCTTTTCTGCATCGATTGATAAAATTATGTCATTCTTGTCTTTTATTTATATGATAGATTACATTGTTTTTCTAATGTTGAACCATCCCTGCATACTTGATCATGGTGAATTATTTTTTTGATATGTTGTTGAATTCTATTGGCTAGAGTTTTGTTGAGGATTTTTGCATCTAAGTTCATGAAGGATGTAGGTCTGTAATCTTTTTTTGTGGTGTCTTTACCTGGTTTTGGTATCAGGGATGTGCTGGCTTCATAGAATGAGTTTGGGTGTATTCTGTCCTTTTCTATGCTCTGAAATACCTTTAGTAGTAGTGGTGTTAACTCTTCTCTGAAAGTTTTGTACAACTCCGCAGTGAAGCCATCCGGGCCAGGGCTGTTTTTTTGTTCAGAGTTTTTCGATTACCTCTTCAATCTCTTCTTTTGTTATGGGTCTATTTAGTTGTTCTACCTCTGTTTTTGTTAGTTTAGGCACGTAGTATGTTTCTAGGAATCATCCATTTCTTGCAGGTTTTCAAATTTGTTAGAGTACAATTTTTCATAGTAATCTGATATGATTCTTTTAATTTTAGTTGGGTCTGTTATAATATTGCCCATCTCATTTCTTATTTGGGTTATTTGCTTCCTCTCCTGTTTTTCTTTTGTCAGCTTGGCCAATGGTTTATCAATTTTGTTGATTTTTTTCAAAGAACCAGCTTTTGGTCTTGTTAATTCTTTCAATTTTTCTGTTTTGTTTAGTTTTGCTCTAATTTTTATTATATGTTTTCTTCTGGTGCCTGAGGGTTTCTTTTATTGCTCTCTTTCTGTTTGTTCAGGTTGTAGGGCTAATTTTTTGATTTTGGCCCTTCTGTTTGTATGTGTGCATTTACTGATATTAAATGACCTCCGAGCACTGCTTTTGCTGTGTCCCAAAGGTTCTGATAGAAGGTTATTTCATTTCATAAAATAAAGGATTTTATGAACTTCTTTATTCCATCCTTAATGTCTTCTATAATCCAGTCCTTTTTGAGCATGGTATTGTTCAGTTTCCAAGTGTTTGATTTCTTTCCCCTGTTTTTTCTGTTATTGATTTCTACTTTCGTGGCCTTATGGTCAGAGAAGATGCTTTGTAATATTTCAATGTTTTGGATTCTGATAAGGCTTGCTTTATGACCTAATATGTGGTCTATTCTGGAGAATGTTTCATGTGAACTAGAAAAGAAAGTATACTTGGCTGCTTTTGGGTGGAGTGTTCTGTATATGTCTATGAGGTCAAGTTGGTCTATTGTGGCATTTAGATCTTCTGTGTCTTTACTGAGTTTCTTTCTGGATGTCCTCTCCTTCACTGAAAATGGTGTGTTGAAGTGCCCTACCATTATTGTGGAGCTGTCTATCTCACTTTTCAGTGCTGATAGACTTTGTTTTATGTATCTTGCACCACTATCATTGGGTGCATAAATATTTAATATGGTTATATCCTCCTGGTATATTGTGTCTTTAATCATTACATAGTGTCCTTCCTTATCCTTTATGATGGATTTAACTTTAAAGTCTATTTTGTCAGAAATTAATATTGCCACTCGTGCTCTTTTTTGATTGTTGTTTGCTTGATATATTTTTTCCATCCTTTGAGTTTTAGTTTGTTTGTGTCTCTAAGTCTAAGTTGTGTCTCTTGTAGGCAGCATATAGGCAGATTGTGTTTTTTAATCCATTCTGCCACTGTCTCTTTATTGGTGCATTTAGTCCATTTACATTCAGGGTAATTATGGATGGGTATGAATTTAGTGCTATTGTTTTGATGTCTTCTTTTGTGTGTTGTTGACAGTTTCTTTTTCCCACTCAATTTTATGTGCTGAGATTATCGTTATATATTATCCTTTCCTCATATTTGTTGTTGTTGGTTTTGTTTCTGCTGAGTCTCTATTTTTTCTTGTATTTTATTTTGATGAGTAGGATAGTTTGTCTCCTTTGTGGTTACCTTAGTACTTACCCCTATTTTTCTAAATTTATACCTTTTATTTGTTTGTATCACCTTGTCATCTTCTTCATATGAAACATCTATGACTACATTTCTTAGTCCCTCTTTATTGTTATTAATGTTGTCTTCTTTTACATAATAACATTGCTGTTTCCCTGTTTTGAGCGTTTTTTTATCTTGATTTATTTTTGTGATTTCCCTTTCTGGGTTGACATCTGATTGCTCTGCCCAGTGTTCTAGTCTTGGGTTGACACTTGATATTATTGATTTTCTAACCAAAGAACTCCGTTTAGTATTTTAGTTTTGGTTTGGTTTTTACGAATTCCCTAAACTTCTGTTTATCTGGAAATGTCCTAATTTCACCTTCATATTTGAGAGACAGTTTTGCTGGATATATGATTCTTGGCTGGCAATTTTTTTTCCTTCAGTTTTTTAAATATGTCATCCCATTGCCTTCTTGCCTGCATGGTTTATCTCTAGTAGTCCAAGCTTATTCTTATTGGCTCTCCTTTGTAGGTGACTGTTTATTCCTAGCTGCTCTTAAAATTCTTTCTTTATCTTTGGTTTTGGCAAGTTTGGTTATAATATGTCTTGGTGACTTCCTTTTAAAATCTACCTTATGTGAAGTTTGATGAGCATCTTGGATAGATATCTTCTCATCTTTGATGATATCAGGGAAGTTTTCTGCCAACAAAATCTTCAGCAATTCCCTCTGTATTTTCTGTTATCCCTCCCTGTTCTGGTACTCCAATCACTCATAGGTTACTTCCCTTGATAGAGTCCCACATGGTTCTTAAGGTTTCTTCATTTTTTTAAATTCTTTTATCTGATTTTTCTTCAAATGTATTGGTGTCAAGTGCTTTATCTTCAAGTTCACAAATTCTACTTGCTCAATTCTGCCCCTCTGACTTTGTATTGAGTTGTGTAATTCTGTAATTTTATTGTTAATCTTCTGAATTTTTGATTGCTGTCAGCCTATGGATTTTTCCAGGTTATTAAATTTTTCATTATATTCCTAAATAACCTTTTTAATTTCTTCAACTGCTTTATCAGTGTGTTCCTTGGCTTGTTCTGTGTATTGCCTTATTTCCTTCCTGATGTCTTCAAGGGCTCTGTATATTAATTTTTTGTATTCTGCCTCCAGTAATTCCAGGAAGTCACTTTCATCTAGAAGATCCCTTGATTCTTTGTTTTGAGAGCTTGTTGAGGTGATCATGGTCTGTTTCTTTATGTGACTTGATATTGACTATTGTCTCTGAGCCATCTATAAGTTATTGTATTAGTTTATGCTTATTTACTGTATCATAGCTGCTTGCTTTGTTTTGTTTTTGTATCCCCCTATGGGTTGCTTGAGTGAGCTAGCTTGATTATTTTTGCCTTTGGAGCTCTGACATCCTGTCCCCAGATGGCTAGAGCTGTTATCAGGTATATCAGTCTAGGAGTCCATTCACTTTTCTTGTATGAATTCAGCTCAGGTGTCCAGGTAGCTAATCATCAAGTGTGTGGTACAGGCTCGGTCCTACAGTCTTAGAGGGGAAAGGGTGATTGGTGTAGGTTCTGGTATCTGGTTGCAGCAGGGGGTCACGCTGTGAACAAGGCAGGGAGCTGAGAATC
Organism: Loxodonta africana; assembly: GCF_030014295.1. Classification (NCBI taxonomy): domain Eukaryota; kingdom Metazoa; phylum Chordata; class Mammalia; order Proboscidea; family Elephantidae; genus Loxodonta; species Loxodonta africana. Next base: position 20,243,010 of record NC_087342.1, on the reverse strand, counting down.
CTCCCCCAAGTGTCTCTGAGGAAAGCGTGTCCCTCTTCCCTAGAGTGAATAGGTGGGTGGGTTCTTCAGGCGGACCATGGGCACCCAGTGTTTTTGGTTGTAAGGACTGGGAGGTACCAGTTATCCTTGGACCCCTGTCTCAGGTGGCTGGGTGACCTGAGTGAAGCCACCCATCGTTAGGCCCCTGATGTGGGTAGGTGAGGACCCTGTTTAATAGGCAAAGCAGTTTAATAGGCAAAGCAGTGTCAAACATCAAACACCCACCTCTCTACCACACAGCTGAAACAGTTGTAGCCTGCCAACAAGGGCCTATTCTCCTGAAATAGGCCCACGTGAGTCTATGCAGAGGGGAAAAGTACTCAAAGTCCACGGACCGTTTATCCCTGGACAGGAGCCACTTCTGTCCTGAGCTCCCCCGGTGAGTGGAACTGGCAAATTATCTTTTCTCCCAATTTTGAATTTTTTCCTTCTCCAAGGCCAGGAGGATGGCTCCAAGTGCTCAACAGGGCCTATCTTAGGCCCAGGGGAATCAGCCACTGAAGCCAGCTTGGGAGCAGGGGTGGCGTGGTAAAATATACCAAGTCCTTAGCTTTTCCCAGGAGCGCCATTCTTCTCTGGTTCTGGAAGTGTGAGTAGGCTGTGTGGCTAGCTACTTCTCCCTGAGGAAACTGCGGCTGAAAGCTAGTACCAGCCTGCTGCAGCCGCACCTGGGAACGGCACCCAAGGGCGCCTGGCGATTCAGGTCCGGTAACTCCTCTCTGCTTCTGAACGGTCCCTTCCTCCCCCTGCCACTCAATCCATTTTCTGACTTTGCCTTTGATGTTCAGGGCTCCTAGCTTGTCATAAATATAATTGTTTCACTTGATTTTTCAGGCCTTTGTTGTAAGAGGGATCGCTGGAAGCATCTAGCTACTCTACCATCTTGGCCCTGCCTCCAGGGTATTCTTAAAAGGGCAGTGAATTCTTTGTAATGAATGTTGGAAAAAAATGCCAAACAATAAAGTGATAATGATAGTGAGTGCAATTTGCAAGTCTAGCATACTTTTTTCCTCAACCTTTTATTTTTAGGGGAAAGTTTATGCAGCAAATTAGTTTCCCATTCAATAATTCATACGCAAGTTGCTCTGTGACATTGGTTGCTATCCCTGCAATGTGTCAGCACTCTCTCCATTTCTACCCTGCCTTCCCCGTTTCTATCCCTCCAGTTTCCCTGCCCTTCCTTGCCTTCTCATCTTTGCTTTTGGGCCAATGTTGCCTGTTTGCTTTCATGCAGTTGATTGTTTTAAGGAGCACATTCCTCACAGGTGTTAGTGTTTATTTTGTAGGCCAATCTATTATTTGGTTGAAAGGTGACCTCCAGCAATGGCTTCTGTTCCCTGTTAAAAGGGTGTCCGTCTTATGGCGATAGTCTCAGGGGTTCCTCCAGTCTCTATCAGTCCAGTAAGTCTGGTCTTTTTTTTTTATGAATTTGAGTTTTGTTCTACGTTTTTCTTCCATTCTAACCAGGACTTTCTGTTGTGTCCCTGGTCAGAGCAGTAGGTAGTGGTAGCCATGCACCATCTAGGTCTGGTCTCAGGCTAGAGGAGGCTGTGGTTGATGTGGGCCATTAGTCCTGTGAACTAATTGCTTCCTTGAGTCTTTGGTTTCCTTCACTCTCCTTTGCTCTGGATGGGAAAAAAGAGACGAATAGTTGTATCTTAGATAGCCACTCACAAGCTTTTAAAACCCCAGACTCTACTCACCACACTAGGATATAGAACATTGTCTTTATGAACTATGTAATGCCAATTGACCTAGATGTCCCTGAGACTACAGTCCTTAGCCTTAAAGCCCAGTAACTCAGTCCCACAAGATGTTTGGACGTGTCGAAGAAGTTTCCGTAACTATGCCCCCATGTGCTCTATCATATATATGGATATATATGCAACACATACATATACCAAAAAGCCCAACCCGTTGCTGTCAAGTTGATTCCGACTTGTAGTGACCGTATAGAACAGAGTAGAACTGCCCCATAGGGTTTCCAAGGAGCGGCTGGTGGCCAAGGAGTGGCTGGTGGATTTGAACTGCCAACATTTTAGTTACAGCAGCTGAGCTCTTAACCACTGTACCACTAGGGCTCTGCACACACCTGTATGTATATACCCAGAACTGTACCTATACCTATATATGCATTGTGCATGTACTCTCATACACCCTCCCACACCTATATAGCATACACATCTACCTGTGTAACCAATAACAAATTTTTGGTTATTACTGTTATTGCAGAATCGTATATGTTATAGCATTTACCGTAGTTGTCCTTCATTCTTGTGTACCTCTTGGTGTCTTCATTTACCTTGGCCACATGCTAACTTCCCCCATATCGTGTATTGCCTTTCCCTTCACCAGAATTAACATACATCTACTATCTAGAAAGTGACTCCCTGTACCTCTCCCTTCCATCCCTGGTAAACATCAAAGAATGTTGCTGTGTGTAAACTTATTTTTATAAAAGTGGTCTCATTTAATTTGTCTTTTTGTGATTGACTTATTTCACTCAGCATAACGTCCTCCAGATTCACCCATGTTTTTTTGCAGACTCATCATTATTTGTTGCACAGTATCCTGTTGTATGTACATTTTGTTTATCCATTCATCTGTTGATGGATACTTAGCTTGTTTTCATCTTTTTACTATTGTGAATAATGGTACTATGAACTTGGGTGTACATATGTCTATTTGTGTCACTGTTCTTATTTCTCTAGGATATTTACCTAGGAGTGGGATTGCTGGATCATATAGTATTTCTATGCTGGGGTTGGGGGATGGTATTTCTATTTCTAGCTTTTTGAGAAAGTGTCATATCATTTTCCATAGTGGTTATACCATTTTACAATCCCACCAGCAGTGTATAAAAGTTCCAATCTCCCCACAACCTCATGAACATTTCTTGCTTTTTTGATCAGTGTCATTTTTGCAGGCGTGAGATATTTCATTGTAGTTTTGATTTGCATCTGTCTAATGGCTAATGAGTCAGAATCGACTCGATGGCAATGGGCTTGGGGTTTTTTTTTTTTGTTTGTTTAATGTCTAATGATTATGGGCATCTCTGTGTGTTTTTTTAGCTGCCGGAATGTCTTCTTTGGTGAAGTGTCTGTTCATGTCCTTTGCCCATTTTTTGTTTGGATTGTTTATCTTTTTGTTTGCTGAGGTATTGAAGTTTTCTATATATTTTACAGATTAGACACTGGTCAGATATGTCATTGCCCAAGATTTTTTCCCAGTCTTTTTACTCTTTTGGTAAAGTCTTTTGACGAGCATAAGTACTTAATAATGGTATCTCAGTTACCTAGTTTATCTTCTGTTGTTTGCACATTTTTAGTTATGTTCGGTAATGTATTTATGCCATAAATTAGGACCCCTGGCTTTGTCCCTATGTTTTCTTCCAGGAACTTTATTATGTTTAACCTTTTGGTCTTTGATCATTCTGAGTTAGTTTTTGCGTATGGTGTGAGGTATGGCTCCTGTTTCATTTTTCTGCAAATGATGGCCAGTTTTGTCAGCACCATTTGATAGACTATCTCCTCCACACTGAACCCACTTCGATCTTTTGGGGGGAAAGATGAGAAGGTTGGAGGTTGACGACAAAAGTGTAAGGGGCTTCTTTTAGGGGTAATGAAATGTTCTAAAATTAGATAGCCCTTATGGTTGAATGAGTATACTAAAAACCACTGAATTATACACTTTTAAACAGGTGAACTGTATGGTATGTGGATTTTGTCTTAAAACTATTACAAGAAATAATCAAAAGCATGAAAGCACTATATATATATATATATATAAAAGACTTTCTAAAAAGTCTCATGTTTTAGCTGTTATTACTATCATTTAAGCAAAATTTATTCTAAATAAGTACACTATCTATGCGGTAAGAAACGTTTTTGCCATGTGTCTGTGCCTGTTCTTCATTTAACGGAGAGATGTGTTTTTACATGCTAATACTTGTTCCTTTTCTGTGAGATTTGTATGCTCTCCAGCTTCTCCAGGATAAAAACGACGACTAGAAGCAAGATGTTAGCACATCTTCAGCTTTGTCTCCTCTAAGTTCATCTCAGCCAAGGTCCTGATCTGGACTAACCCTCCCCCTGATAGTGAACTCATTGGCTTACTCACCGCTTTTGAGAAAATATACAGAATCCCTTAACAGGTTCCAAGAGCCCCTGTGATCTGGCCCTTGCTGACTTCATCCTGCAATGCTCCCTCCTGTCTCAGGACCTTATCCATGCTGCTGTTCTCCTTGCCACAGGTAGCTGGTCAATAAATCCTTGTCAAATGAACAATTTTTTTTTTTTAATTCCTTAATATACGGCAGTTCAAATCCACCAGGCACTCCTTGGAAACTCTATGGGGCAGTTCTACTCTGTCCTATAGGGTCACTATGAGTCGGAATTGACTTGATGGCAGTGGGTTTTTGTTTAATATACTAAAAACCAAACCTGTTGCTGTTGATTCTGACTCAGAGTGACCTATAGGACAGAGCCGAACTGCCCCATAGAGTTTCCAAGAAGCGCCTGGTGGATTCGAATTACCGACCATTTGGTTAGCAGATGTAGCTCTTAACCACTATGCCACCAGGGTTTCCGTTCTTTAATATAGTACATTTAAAAATGTATCTTAAATATATTATGGTCAGTTAAATGTAGGGCTTCTTAACTGACTTCATGAAATAACCCCAGGGTCTATGAACTCTTCTGATATAATTTGCAAAAATGTGTACGCATGGGAATGTGCATATTTCTGGAGAGCGCATCCATAACTTGCATCACGGCCCCAAAACATCCATGACACAGAATGATGTGAAAGGCCTGAGTTAAGAGAGTGATGAGGATCAGAGAGAATGGGAGACAGAAGTGAAATGAGAGGCGGAAAGAGCCACAGTGCACTACAGGATGTGACTATGGAAGGTAAACTGCCCTTGTCTTAGCTTTGGTAGTCCGAAATACTAGGAACATTAGGGATCCCTAAAAAAAAAAAAAAAAAAAAGGCTCAAGAGAAGACTCGAGGCACTTACTGATGAGATCAGGCTACAGTATTCAGTTATGTGTCAACATAAAGAAAACAAAAATCCTCACAACTGGACCAATAAGCAACATCATGATAAATGGAGACGACTGACGTTCTCAAGGATTTCATTTTACTTGGATCCACAATCAACGCCCATGGAAAGAGAGTCAAGAAATTAAATGATGTTATTACATTGGGCAAATCTGCTGCAAAAGACCTCTTTAAAGTGTTGAAAAGCAAAGATGTCAGTTTGAGGACTAAGGTGTGCCTGACCCAAGCCAAGGTATTATCAGTCACCTCATATGCATGTGAGAGCTGGACCATGAATAAAGACCGAAGAATTGATGCCTTTGAATTACGGTGTTGGCAAAGAATACTGAATATACCTGGACTGCCAGAAAAATGAACAAGTCTTGGAAGACGTACAGCCAGAATGCTCTTAAGAAGCAAGGATGGCAAGACTCATGTGCTCTGGACATGTTGTCAGGAGGGGTCAGTCCCTGGAGAAGGACATCATGCTCAGTCAAGTAGAGGGTCAGCAAAAAAGAGGAAGACCTTCAATGAGATGGGCTGACACAGTGGCTGAAACGATGGGCTCAAACAGAGCAACGACTGGGAGGATGGTGCAGGACCAGGCAGTACTCCGTTCTGTTGTACACAGGGTGGCTGTGAGTCAGAATTGACTTGACGGCATCTAACAACAACATGCCTAAAATCAAAACTAGGCGGGTCTCCCTACAAATCGGTTAGCTATGAATGCTTCCATCTGTAGTAGCAGCTCATGGTGACAGTGATTTTCAGTACAGAAGTCTCCCCAGGAGCTTCTTAAAACTGTATGTTACCGCCTTATGCCAAGATCTGATATGTCCTCTGCCATATCAGGTGTACAGGGGTGTGTGTGTCAGGTTGAGGAACACTGATCTAAATGATTTACTCCGAAGAATCTATCTAAAACCCCAGCCATGCTTTAGCAAATTAAAACTATTAAAAGAACATGGTACATACAAATGGTAGTATACATGTTTACTTAAACATGTTAGTAGCAATTTGATTTTAATCTTAAAAAAAAAAATACCCCTTACAAATTAGCATGCCTTTCTATATGTATTTACACACAGACATCCTTTCATCCTTCATTCACCCATCTTCAGTCCAGTCTTTTCTAGGAGTAGGTGTCTGGGGCTCCAAGATGACTCCTTCTGTCAGAGTGGGCATCTCCAGCAGCCTTTCAGTCTTGGTATCAGGACTGCTGGGCTCGGCTGTGCTCCACAACTGCAGGGTCCATTCTGCAGCGCCGGTGTCCTGAAAAAGTTCCACAGGCAACAAGCAGCTTCGGCCCTTTTCCATCTGGATAATGCAGATGCCATTTCTGTTGCAGCCCAAGGTCACATATCGAGGTGCTTGTAGAGTCTACGACTTTTCTCTTTTTTATTTCTGTTGCCATGTTTTTTCCAGGGCTTTCCAGCTGCAATCTCGGAGCTCAGAGTAGCTGCAGTCACCAGGCCACTCCCAGGCTTGTAGCCCGTCATAGCCTGGATGCCTTTGGTCAAAGCTCTCACATTCTCCTAGGAAAGAAAGCATTATGTGAGATGCCAGGCGGCTGTTTCCTTCAGGAAATACGCACAGTACTGTTCATGGACAACTCCAAGATAAAAAGAAGTGAATCACTCAGATTTACAAAAGCGGATTTCCAGCCCTTTTGCTGCTCTTCTTGTTCTCCTGATCCTTTAAATGAGATTTCTCAGCATTCTGTCCTCAGTTCATTCTCTTCACCTGCCTCACATGTTCCCTCCTCAACTTTCTTCAGTCCCATAGCTTCAAATGCCATCTCTAACCATTGATACCTAGACTCCTAATTCCAGCTGTCTTCTGGAAATGTCTACCTTGATATCCAAACTCAACCTACCTGAAACCAAGTTTGTCTCCCTCAGAAAGTAGCTCTGCCCAGGAGCGTACGCTCTTCCAGAGTTAACTAGTCCTGTGTCTCTTGCAAATCTCTGATGGCTCCCCACAGCCTGGAGAATCAAGTTCGCACTCCCCAGTATGGCGCCCAAGGCCACCTCCAAACATGGGTTCTTTATTGATGAAACCCACATTTGGTCCCGTATGCCTTTGTTGATGCTACTTCTTCCACTTGGAATTCTGGCCCTCACCACTCTCCTTCCAACTGGCATATTTTTATTCACGCTTCAAGTCCAGCTTAAATATCACTTCCTCTCTGCAGCTTTCAATTGTCCACTCTGCCCCCAGTCCCAAGATTAACTGTTCCCTTATCTGGGTTCACAAATGACTCAAGTTACACCTCTGTCCCAGGCTTACCTGTCATGCTATTTATTTGTTAACCTGGCTCCCCTGTGCTAAAATGTGAACCCCTTGAAAGCAAAAACGGTACCTTATTCATTTTTCTATCCCAGGTCCTACAATAGCTGGCACGTAGGAAGTGCTCAGAAAAGTTTTTGTAAACTTGAGATTTATTTAAAGTAAAACAAAATGAAAAACAAAGCAAGTTTTAAGTTTACTTAGTAAAAGAACTTTAATCCAACATGATTTTCAAGTGTAAAGCAGTATTTTATGATCTTTTTATACTAGTTAAACAGTATTCTACCGGCTAAAGTTCAGACACATGAATTATTATAATTAACTGTTAAGTTTTCAGCTTCCTTGTACATGGTCTTTCAGAAACTGTAAACATTTAAAATTTCAATGTAAATGTCCTGTATGACAGTTTAGACCCAAGAAAGAATTTATAATCTTTCTGATATTGATGGTAAGTTTTCTTCTAAGTATTGGCACAGACTTGGAAATAAACTAGGAGCCACAAACATCTAAGTTCTATCCTAGCTTTGCCACTTAGCCTCCTTAAGCTTCGAGGTCCTCAGTATCTGCTTGGCCTGCCTCATAGGCTTGTTGTGTGGAGCACCCAGATCAAGAATCATTCTCTAGGTACAGCTGACTTTTTTGTTATAAAAGTAAAGCATATACCATGTACAAACTGTATGATGTAGCTGTGACATAAATAACCAAAGTTATATTTTGAAGTGCAGAGAATATTTATAAACTCTTACAATTCAACAATAGATATTTCTCCAGAGAAGATATACATGTGCCAATAAAACAAGCACATGAAAAGGCTCTCAACATCATTAGTCACTAGGGAAATACCAATCAAACCCACAATGATATATTTCACATCCACTAGAATGGTTATAATAAAAAAGACAGACAATAATAAGTGTTGACAAGGATGTGGAGAAATTGGAACCTTCAGGCACTGCAGGTGGGAATGTAAAATGGTGCAGCCACTTTGAAAAACAGAATGGCAAGTCCTCAAAAGGTAAAAGAGAGTTAGCATGTGACTCAGCAATTCCACTCCTAGGTCTATACCCAAAAGAAAGCATCAGTTCACACAAAAATCTGTACGTGAATCTTCAGAGTGGCACTACTCATAACAGCCAAAAAGCAGAAACGACCCAAATGTCCATCAATGGATAAACACAATGTGGTATACCCACATAAAAATAACCAAAACCAAGCCCATTGCTATCGAGTTTTGACTCATAGCGACCCCCTAAGGGACAGAGTAGAACTGCCCCATAGGGTTTCCAAGGAGCAGCTGGTGGATTTGAATGGCCAACTTTTTGGTTAGCAGCAGTAACTCTTAACCACTGGGGCTCCACACCCATATAACAGAATACTATTCTGCCCCCTAAAGGAATGCAGCAGTAAAACATGGCATGACATACATTAACCTCAAAAACACTGTGTTTAGGGAAAGAAGTCAGTCGCAGAAGACTGCATATCCTCTGATTCCATATACATGACCAGAATAGGCAAATCTAGAGAGACAGAAAGTGGGTAAGTGGTGGCCTGACCCTGGGCGGAAGGGAGTGACTACTGATGGGTATGGGGTTTCTTTTAGGGGGAGATGAAAATGGTCTGAAGTTCGAGAATGAGGATGGGTGCACAACTCAGTGAGTTATCTAAAAACCACTGAATTTCTACTTTAGAAGGGTAAACTGCATGGTATGTGAATCTTAATAGAACTGATATAAGAAAAAATGTGTTGGATCAGAAGTTAAAGACAAACTTTAAAACTTACTTGATGAAAAAAAGTTTTGTCAACTATGTTTTCAATCTGCTTTGCCTTTTGATTTCTGCCTGGCAGCATTCTCACTTCATAGCTACTCGTTTTGTCCTCTAAGAGCCGCCGGTGTTGATGCTGAAAGAGCACAGGATCGGTTCCAGGGGGAGGATGACAGTACAGCAGCTTACCCTACAGAGACAAGAGTGACAACAGTGGATCAGGAGCCCTGTCTCTACTCCCCCAGGGGAGATGTCTCCAACCCCGCACACTGTGGTGCAGCTTCCTTAAAAAAGGCCGTCTTAGCCTCCGTGACTGAAATGTTCCCTCATGTGCTGAGCCTCCAGAGCAGGTCCAGGCCTGTCCCTCGTGCTGCTCTGCTAGCTCTTACCCCTGCTCACTGGGCAGATGCACGTGGAACAGAAGCTTCACCTTCAGCTCATTACAACGGTGGTTTCTTTTCCACTTGTTCGGCACTAGCATCTGCACAGGAGGCCTGGTTAAGTGCTCGGCTACTACCTGAAAGGTCAGCGGTTCGAAGCCACCAGCTGCTATGTGGGAAGCAGATGTAGCAGTCTGCTGCTTCCGTAAAGATTACAGCCTGGGAACGATTTGACAGCAGCGGGTACAATGGCTAGCATCTGTAGAAAAGACAGCTATAGATTTTTCAACTTCACAGCATAAACATACTTTTAAAATTTATCTCCAATTAATAAGGCCAAAGAACTGTTATCCTGGTGCTTTATGCATCAGAGGATACATAGTGGTGGCGTAGTGGTTAAGTGCTATGGCTGCTAACCAAAAGGTCGGCAGTTCGAATCCACCAGGTACTCCTTGGAAACTCTATGGGGCAGCTCTACTCTGTACTATAGGGTCACTATCAGTCAGAATCAACTTGATGGCAACGGGTTTGGGTTTTGGTTTATGTATCAGATACAAACGAGGAAATTATATTTTGCCACAAAGTCCCATTCACTCAGAATATAAATGAAAATTCTAAGCATTTGAACAGTTCTATAGACTGATCACTGGAACTGACAGCTGCATCAGGCACCCAGGGAAATGCGCACCCAGTAACTCTCTCTCAGAACTGCCCTGCTTGCCACAGCTGTTTGGTCCGGGGTGGGCACCGTGAGTCCCCTAGCCCCACCCCCACCAAAAATAATAACTACTGCTGATGAGTTTGATTACAACTCATAGCTATCCTATAGGACAGAACAGAACTGCCCCATAGAGTTTCTAAGGCTGTAATCTTCGTAGAGGGTCAGAGAAAAAGAGGAAGACCCTCGATGAGATGGACTGACACAGTGGCTGCAACAATGGGCTCAACCATAGCAAGGACTGTGAGGACGGCACTGGATCGGGCAGTGTTTTGTTCTGTCATACGTAGGGTCACTATGAGTTGGAACCAACTCGGCCGCACCTAACAACAACTAATACACAATCCTTAAATTATTTCCTGAATTGTCAAAGATTATCACATTTTATTATTATTTTATACATTTATTTTATGGCATTTTACTTTCTACAAAATTGGCAGCCCATATAACCGATGATATTCTATTCTCACTAGCACATTCTGGTCCTCAACAACATAACCAGCAGCCTCCAAAATTAAACCATATTTATAAATCAGCGCCTCTCCCTTGTCACCTGTCTAGGCAGAACTACCTTCCCAAAGAACACTGCCTTGCCCAGAGCTCTCCAATCAGTTCTTGACACCTTCAGAAAAGGGAGTCCAACTTCACTGGCAAACCTTTCTTTTGATCCTGGACCCTGCCCACACTTAACACCCTGTGGCTGTGGCTGGCACTTCTGCAGCTCTTGCCTTTGTTTACATTGTTCCTTCCAGCTAAAAACGGTGTCCCCGCCACTCCCTGCCCGTCCCACATTTCTCCTGTCTAAAGCCAACCCATTTCCAAAAAAAAAAAAAAAAGGCCTAGTTCAAATGCCATTTCCACCACAAAACCTTCCATAGCCTTCCAGGCCAGAGTGGATCTCTCTCTTCTTTGTGCTCCCTTTAACTCTGTTTGCCTTTCATAGTTTTTAGTGTACCACATGATTATAATGATGGTATTCTGTGAATCAAAAATCACAACACAACCTGACAGTTAACGAATGCCCTACCGGGGATGTCGGGCAGGGACACAGAAATCAGCATCATTCCTGGGTCCCTGCAAGGCAGGGTTGCAGCTGTTCACTGGGCGCAAGTCTGCTTCCTCCTCTCCACCATAAAGGCTCTAAAAGCTGTAACTGGTTTTAACTCATCTCTGCACGGTTCAGTATCTTCAGTGGTAAAAGAAGAAGTAATTTTTCCATACAAATAGCCCATCAACTACTTTCTTCCTGATTTGAAGATAAGAGAATAAATACGGCTGCCCACTTTTATTTCTATCCTCCAAGAACACCACTGCCACGGTCTTGAAGAGGGAATAAGGCCAAAACCTCACAACTAGATATTAATAGGGCCCTGTAATGCTTGTTTATGGAAAGATTAAGCTCACTGTTAACAGCTAACAATTACTGGGGGCGTATTATAAGCCAGGCACTGAGCTTAGTGCTTTATACATATGCACCCTTCTTATTTATTCCCCATAATAATCCCATGAGGTAGATACTGTTATTATTCTCATTTTACTGATGAGAAAAACCCGAAACGATATTCTTTTTTGTAAAACAGGACTAATAACCTCACAGACTTGTTACATGTTTTCAGTGACAATACGTATAAGACACTTAGATCTATTCCTAGCAGAGTAAGGTTTTGATGTTAGCTAATATTCCTCCCATTACTACCTAAGTGTAGGGAGCTAGGCATGTAAACAGCTATAGTACGAGAAGACTGTGACAATCGTCTATTAACAGATGACAGGAACAAGCAAAGGGCTATAGGAGATAGCCCTCGTGATATGTTGTATGTCAGTTTCATAATTTATGTGATTCTACCTCCCTTGGATCAAGAGTACAACCTCAGTTATAACACAATCTCGATAAGGAAATATCTCCTTTATAACCTACAAGTTGCCAATATCTTAAAAGCACAATATGAAGACAAAAAGAGACCTGATTATTCAGGAGCAATAAGGAGGAGGGCTCACTTACGTTGACATAATCTTTCAGGATATACCGTGCAGATCGCGGTTGGTCTGGCTGCCCGTGAGCTGTCATGAATCCTCGCATATCTGGGAGGAAAGATGAATTTTGCAAAAGCTAAGTGCAAAGACAGACTATCACAACAAAGACAAGAGATGGAAATCGGGTCCTTTCTGTTCCACTATGCGTCCTTACTCTCTATCTTTTGAAAAAGTACTTATTGTTGAAAATACTTTGATTAGCACTAAAAACACTGGCTAATCCAAGAGAACCACCACCCAGGACCACTGGCTGTGATAGACACATTCGATTTCTCTTTACTTCAGTCACTTCTTCTGCCCCTTGACTGTAAAATTTACTCACGGAATCCAGTGGTAGAAGACTGCTACGTCATCAACATTACTAAAAAACCCAAAGTATTAGAGCAAGTTTCCTTACTTAATGATATACCTAATTTGTATATATCGACTATAAGACAAAGACTCTTTTAAAACGAACTCAATTAGAAGAAAACAGCAGGGTATAGTGGTTAAGACCCTGGGCTTGGGCAAACAGCCTGGGTTCAAAACGCAGCTCTCTCACGTACTAGCTGTGTGTGCACAAAATAAATTTAGACATTAAAAACTGAAAAGGTTAAAAAAAAACAATTACAGGAAAATTGTTTTATCCTTTTAAGATAGGGATGCCCTTTCCAAGTAAAACACCGAACCCAGACAAACCAAAAAGAAAAAAACCAGTCTACGTACTAGAATTGTCCACTTCTGTAGGAATAAAGAAGCCCTGAATGAACACAAATAGGAAAACTTTTGCAGCACATATAACAAAGGACTTTTACACAAATCATTAAACAGAGAGACAAACCATTCATCAAAACACGTGATGCCTAGAAGAAATATAAACGGCCAACAAACATATGTAAAGATGCTCAACTTCCCTGCAATTAAAAAACCAAAAAGCGGCTGGCCTCGAGTCAACTCGGACTCATGGCAACCCCATATATGGCAGAGTGGGACTGTGCTCCACAGGGTTTTCGACGGCTGACTTTTGGAAGTGCACCGCCAGGTCTTTCCAGTGAGTAATCAAAGAAATGCAAATTAAAATGAGTAATTTGGCCATGTCTTTTGCTATTAAAATACATTCAACCTACAGTACAGTAAACCTATCTCAAAGGGTCTATTCTACAAAATTTCTCTTGAACTTAATTGTCAGAGACTTTATTCTGCATGGTGATCTTAGACACTGTGTTTCACCCTTTTCCTTCCTCTGATTTTATCCGATTGCATTAGGTGAAAATATTAGTTTTATCTGTAATTCCAATCAAATTAAAAGTTTTATTTAAAAAGAAGGAATAGAAAGAAAAGCCAGTGTGGAAGCCCACTTTTCCCGGTCTTTTTGGCTACCATACCATAAGAAGCGTGGACCAGGAAATACAGATTCTTATCCAGGCTCTGCCACTGGCCAGCTACATCACCTTGGGCAAGTTACTTCATGCTCTGATTTCAGATTACTTGTCTTACAAAGGAGGGATGGACAGTGGGGTGAGTGATCTTTAAGAGGCCTTCCAGTTCTGATTCTGTGATTACACCAGTCATACCACAAATGTCTACCCAGGCAAAAGAACTCCCATGAGAAACTAGGGTAAAACCTGGAGATGGGACAGCTATGGCCTCATTTTAATGTCAAACAAGGTTTACAAGGCACAGATGGCAGGGGGGAAAGGGGATGCTTTATGTCCTTAACATAACCAAGCTCCACTCTGTCCCAATTTCTGAGGGCTTACCATCTAATGTTCCCTTACCCTCCTCTGATAAATCTATTCGTTTTCTTTCCAATGTCCCTTTTCTTCTCTATCTGGAAGAAGAGCCCAGAAAAAGCCAACAGTAGCCTCAGATCAGAACCCCTGTGCCTGCACTTGTGTACCCTCAGAAGGGCGAATGTCCTAAAGGCTTTTTCTTTAGAAGCTTGTGGCAGCTGCCCTGAGCCCTGAGCTCCCCCATCTAGGCCTCCTACAGGGAAAGACACATGGCTCCTCAGGATCTGATGTCTACTGTGAAGGTTAGGAAAGAACAGATCTGGGGAAGAGGCAAGGGATACAGACAGAGCTAAAAAGCACTTAACACACTGAAGTAAAACACCACTCAGACAGCAGTCAGTTCTCCACCATTAATGCTGAATCCTAAAACCATCACCAAGTTAGCTACTTGGTGACCACTCTGTAAGCAAGGTCAGCAGAAAGCAACAAAAACATCAACCCTGTAAGATGACATGAGAAATGCTAGAGAAAAATTCTGAATTTGTGTCTTTGCAGTGGTATTCATGTTGATCACGTTTTAAAATAAATCGTAACTCACATCCATAAGCCGTCAACAGCTCTTCTGAGGTTGGAGGTCGATGAGGGTCTTCATCCTCTCTGGGCTTTATGATAGTAATTCCATAGGTAGCTTCTAAAACATGTCTTGGAATATTCTGGCAAACATAAGCTCGTCAAGGAATCCATCCATTCCTTTGAATTGACTACCTCCTCCCCATGGTATCTGAGACACACGTCTCAGAACATAGTTTGTCTATTATGCACACTCTTCCTCCTCCCTAAAGGAAGAGTGATTATTAAGTTAAAAAGCGTTTCGTTTTCATTTAAACCAAGGTCTTATGAACAAATAATCACTTCCAAATAAATCCTTGTAAAATAGTAATCAAAATAACCTCTGAAATAGAGCTCGAAGATAATTTACCTTGGAAAGTAAGATTCTAAGTCAGCTCTAAATTCTTACATGACCCTAATTCAGAGACAGTCTTTATTTCTAATCCCTACAACTACCCAAGGAGAGATTATCTTTTCCTTTCTTGTCTCATCAGCATCTCTCCGTACTTTTTCTTAAGCCACTTAGAGCATTCTACCTTGTATCACGGTTACCTATGTACATGCCGCATGTTGCCCAAAGAACGACGCTCCTTAGGGGCAGGATCTGTGGCTGACTGGTGCCTGCATCCCCCACAGTACTTAACCCAGCACGTGGTGTGCACCAAGTGCTCAATACATTTTTGCTTATTAATTTACAAAGAAACTTAAACATACAAAAAAGCACAAAATACTTAACACCTGTGCTTCCAAAGAAGCCCTAGTAGCCACATAACAACCAGATTCTTTTTGAAGCAGAAAGGATATTAGTGATATGGGTGGGATGTGATCTCTCATCTGGTCTATGGGGAGGATTCCACTGCAAGTCATCTCCGCCTTGGTGGAGACAAAGGATGGCATCACCAGGCCTGGGCAGTCACACAGGCAGAGGCCAGGTTCCACATACAGAGTCTGAAAGACAAGGAAGACATCTGTGTGCACATACAGCAGATGCAGGGGAAAAAAGGGCAGCATACGACCGACGGGGAACTGCAGAAAATACCCAGAAGTAATTAGCTGAGAGGGAAATACAGAGGCTAAGGCTGCAAAAATACCTGAAAATGCTTGGTGTGACCAGGTGTGGCAGACACAGACACTTTCTTGTTGCCCATAACGGTGTTGATTGTTGAACTCTTACCAACGTTTGGGTACCCCACCTAGAAGAGACTCAGAAGTTAACAGTCAAACAGCGTATCTACCAAAGATCCAAAGATATTAAGTAAATGGCAGCAACACTGGCCTAAACATTTGATCACTTCAGAAGCAGATGCTCTGTTTGTAGACACATTCTAATAATCATAACATACAACTGGTTTTAATTTTTAGTAACTTATTAGCAAGTTTCTGTCTTGCTGGCTAAATATTAATATGGCACAATGACTTCATAAGCTACTAAGCTCTTTAGTTATTCTTGGTTTCAGGATAAGACAATACCCATCCTTCCCTCTTCCTGCCACCTCTTCTCCCAATGTTCCCAATAAATGCGAAACACTTTGAAGATTCCTGGGGCTTTGTTTAAATGGCTGCATTTTGTTTATCTGGAATGCCCTTGCTTCCTATCACGTGTCCAAATCTCACACTATACTTCAAGGCACAGCCTCCTCCAGAGAGATTTCAGGCAACTGACAACTGTCAACTAACTGGAATGTTCTTACGGTGTTTCGTGTTGATATCTTGAATACACGATATGTTGTCATTATTTGTGGGCATGTCTCATGCCCTTTAAGTATTCCCCTTTAACTAAGGGATCGTGATTTATTTCTGTATCCTCTTTACAGTGGATTGGAGCCCTGCTGGCGCCGTGGTTTTAGAGTTTGGCTGCTAACCAAAAGGCAGACAGTTCAAAGCTACTAGCCGCTCCCTTGGAAACCATGTGGGGCAGTTCTACTCTATCCTAAGGGGTTGGTATGAGTTGGAACCCACTCGACAGCAAGGGGTTTGTTTGCTTGTTTGGTTTTAAACGTTGTTTCTTTTGTGGGGGGAAGCTTTGCTGCCACTCTCCCGACTCCCACCTGAATCAGGTTACCACATCATACATTCCTGTAAGGTGTTCAACTTCCCCCTCTTTACACTCATCACGTTTGGAATTACTTGTTCGATGTCTGCCTCCCTGCAGGCTGCAAGCTCTGTATCTGTCTTGCCTACTGATATTCTGCTAGGGCCCTGCAGAATGTCTGCCATATGGCGGGTGCTCAATAAATGTTTGTACAATGAGCAAATTAACCTATTCTTAGGATTTCTAGAGTAAGAAATTCAGAAAGTGAGGGACGCTGCTTACTTAGCATGTCCAAAAATGTGAGAAAGAAATGAATTAACGTGTAGGATAGCTGGGTTTTCCGAGGCATGTTGAAAACGAATTTTTAGCAAAAATATTTACCAAATTAAGCCTTGAAATTCAGAGAAGCACAGTAATTTCCCCTAGGCTGGTGCAAGTGAGTGAGTTTCATTGCGGACTGGGAATTACATGTACGTCTGTCTGACTCCAGAGTCTTCTCTTTTAACTCGTACACTAAGTCCATCAACCACAGTCATTTTGAGAAGGCTTTTTTGGGGAAGTGGGGAGGAGCTTAAAAAGAATTGGAATTAGCTCTCCTTGGCATGTAACTTAAGAGCTGGAAGACTTTAAACCTGCCAGGATCTCCATTCCTTCACCGTGTCTTGTTCTCTTAGACAGAAGATCTTTACAATAAACACCTTCTCCAACATCTTACACTCCTTTAGCTAGGGATGAAGCCATCTGGAGTCACGCTGTATGCCCTCGGAGTTTAGGGCACTTTGATAGCCACCTGTACAATTAGGGTCTCTGGGGCTAGGGATGGGACTACCCTCCCCCTACTCGCTGCTTAGTGTTTATGCAATTAAAGTATCTGCATGTTTTGCCTGGGACCAAGATGCTGGGATGCACCCATACGCGGATTTAGATAATAAGCTGGCAGGTACACAGGGTCACAGGATACCAAAAGCCTACAGAAGAAAACAATGGGCCAGGATGTAAAGTGTGGCTAGACTATAGTTGATGGTGAGATGACACAGGACAGAGGAGGGGACCCCTACAAAAGAAGGTAAGACCAATGGGCTGGAAGTCTGAAGATGACATTAAAAGCTCCCTCGTTCTAGTCTCTCATGATAACGTGCAGGATGGGAACGCAGAACTAAAGAAGACTAGCGAAAATACTTAATGTGAACAGCAGTGTAACCAATATAACCCTTTAGAAAGTTCATCTTTTGATTGGGTTCTGATGTCACACCGCCTACTCCCAAGATGCCATTGGGCAACAAGAGAACAATAATGTTCCCTATGATGCCAGAAACCCAAGTGGTCTCTGGGGTGACAGTGTAGCTGCCAAAGAATGGGGAATGAGGATCATCACAGTGGCCAGCATTTTATGACATATTTTGTCTTACCAGTCCAACAGTAAGTTGTCCATCTTTCACCGTCTTCCCAGTGTGTAGCTGCTTAAAGATCTCCAGTAATTCCTGTTTCGACACCAGATGGCTAAAATTGTGTGTTTGCCTCTTCTGTGGGGCTCTCCTGTCCTGAGCGCTCTTCTTCCCGTCCTGGCCACAGGACTCTTCTTCAAGGTTGCTGTCTTCTTCCGAACATGTCTGCCAATCTTCTTCCTCCTCTTCCTGACAGTCCTCATACTCGCTGTCATCTTCATCACGGGAGGCACCTTCACTAAGTGAGGGAGAATCCCTGCCTGGGAGATGTTCAGTCTCACTGTTTGGAATTTCAGCCTCTTCGAAATCAGAGCTTTCAGACTCAGCTGTGTTGGTTTCTCCAGCAGCTCTATTTACTTGTTCCTAACGAGATAAGAGAAATCACAGAAGTTCAGATGTGTATAACAACTATACTGGCCACTCCAGTGAAAATTCTCAGTGAGTTGATTATTTAGGATGAACAGAGGACCCAAAAAGTTATGAGGAAAAGTGGAAAAGGTGAATACAGGGAGGAGACGCTGTGAAGCCTTTTGGTGCAAGGATACACAACCAACTATCCAACAGCTGCGCCCTCTGGGGAAGGGATGAGGGGTGGACCTACACTCTTTATACATTTCTCTATTATTTGAATATCATATTGCTTTTTTAAATTTAAAATAAATCTTTCAAGAAAACAAGGGGAAAAGTCCAGGTGCAGCTGAATTCTTTGGCAGTCCATTACTTTAGGATGAGGTGTAGAACAAAACAAAGCATTTCTCATCAACATAAACCACTTAACATTCTCCTCTCTGCACACAGCAGGAAGGGCATGCTTGTCATTTGAGCTTGAATTTACATTTGCATTTTGCAAGTTTAAAGGAAATGGCTAATCTTTGGTAATTGCCTTTAGTAAATGAAGCATTGCTGAACATGGCTTCCTGTGTGAAATGCAAGAACAACAAAACTCAAGTCCCCGCCGTGAGGAAAGAGAAAAGTTATAGCCATTCGCTATTCATGTACGTGCTAATTCTTCTCGATCTCTACCAACAGCAAAGTGAATTGGCTGGGATTTGGAAATGATACACACTGCCTTATTTCCAAACACTTCAGGGTTAGAATGAGTAATAGGAGAACACGATGAACTCGGTCAAACATGTATCCTAAATTTTAGGGGAGTAAAGGTAAAACGAAATGTCACGATGAATCAGTATGGTTTCATGACGATGCCTGGCAACTCCATGAAGACACATGGCTTATGACAGAACCTCAGAGTGGGAAACAAATTTTATGATGACCAAAGAATGTAAAGAAATCAGTGTTCCCTAAGAGCTCGGCTGGATCAGATTTTAAAATACAAAAGAAGCATAAAAACAAGAATGTGAACTGAACATGGGTACGTTTTAGAAAAATGAAGGCTTAGAGGCAGGCTCAGGAATAAGGCTAAAGTCACCAAAAGGACTGCAGTAGTCACGCTAAAAATAAAAAGGGCAAGGTCTCAATTCTTTGAGGAACAGGATGCAATTTAATAGAATGGCCAGTAGAAAGCAGAGGCACTCAACTAAAAAAAAAAAGTTACATTTTTTAAAATAAGAAGGGGTTGAACAACTGTAGAGGAAAAATTAAATGCTAAGGTAAGAAAACAAAGAAGTATTAAAATATTTTAAAGGAAGTTCAAATTTGATACCCAAATTATAGATGGGATTACAGATATGATGTCACGACCTCAGCTGGTGTTTTTTCTGAGACATCATGGAGAAAAGCAGAGACTTCAGAAGACCTGAGATGCCAAAAGACTTGAGAGGAGCAAATGGTGGCTAACTTTTCAAAAGGAAGAAAGAATAGCTTCCATAAACCACAATGTTGACCCAGAGACTGATCTATGACGAACATGAGAGCAGAGAAGGGATAGTCTGCAGAAGGGAGAGCTAAGGGGACATGGGCAGAGTTCCTCAATGTTAAATGGCTGTTTATCTACAAGGGCAACGACTCATTCATTACCGCCTCACAGAGCAGAACTTAGACGCTGAATGGAAGAACCTCCTAAATTTAGAGATAAAAAGAACGAGTTCGCTTGGTTGTCAGAGCCCTGTCATGAAGAGTAGTCACAGAGCGACGAGATGACCGTTGGCCAGTGAGGCGGGGGAAGGAATCCTTCACAGAGGCAGAGGTTGGAGCTCATTGAACTGTGCAGGGGTGGCGGTTACACAGCACCCAGCTCAGTGCACAGCACCCCGACAGCAGATGTTTAACAAATGGAGATAAAAGGAGAGGAAGAGGACGGGAAAACAGATATTGCTTCTGAGGTCTCTTCCAGCTCGAAGAGTCTGTCCCTAATTTCTGTTCATAGTTATCATTTTTTAAAATTAGAAAATAAAAATAAACTCCCCAACGGTTTTTGTAAAGTTTCGTTTAAAATACAGAAAATCACTTGGTATATCTTAATTTAGAGTTACTTCTTTTTCTTTCTTTTCAAAATAAAGCCAAAAGTGATTCTGACCAAATCCTGACAAACTGTACCCTTTTGTTCTGACTTCTCTTAAATGCAATTACAAGGTCATTATGAAATTTCCTATACCGCTTCCTGTCTCAGATAAAATAAAAAATATAGCCAACATCAGTGTCTGGCACCACACTGGGGATGTCAGATTAACAACCACAGAGAAGGTAACTTTATGACTCACTTCTCTGTAGGTCGCCCTATTACGACACTTAGGAAAAAAAAAAAGCTAACCCCAGTAAGTCTCCAATAAGAAAAAAAACACAAAGCACACCAATCAGAAACCGAATTCTCCTCCCTGAAATCCAGGAAGTCCCCAGGTTACCTTCGGGGTGCCATTCAGCTGAACCGCTTCAGCCAAAGCTGACCAGAAAATAACCTTCACGTCTTCTTTTTCGAAGTAGGAGGCCCAGGCACTCCGCTGCTCTGCAGTCAACAAATCTGCCTTATTTATTAAAATAACATTCTCCTTATTGGCATCCAGTTCTTTCACGTAACATTCCTAGGCAAGACAGAGAGATTTAGAAAGATCTCTTCAAACAATTAAAAATTAGGTTACTTTATTGAAGATCTCCAGCTATGACTAAAAGTTTTTACTGCTCCCAGCTTTAATCATTTCCTAATTTCAAAGGCTTGTAATCACGGTACACTCTATTAGTCCTTTCATTAAGCTTTGAAACAGAGTCATGTCACAAATAGATACTCTCAACATAAGAAACTGAAAAGTGTAAAAAGAAATGTTTTCCTGCCCTGCTGAAGTTTAACAGCTCCATTTTTCTTTAAACAGTGTACTCTCTTTACAGCAAGTTAAAGAACTGCATAACCTGGAGACCTGACAGGCAGCAGGGACTGTTTTTCGGTCAAGTGAGGACAGCCAATAATAATCTCATCTTGAAAGGCTGAAAGCATTTCTGAAGCATAAAAGGAACGCAAGACTCAGAAATTGAAATTAATTTCCAATTACAGCTCTTCGTTAAAAAGCAGGGGTGTAAAAGCTGACTTCATCAGTTTCACCATTAAAATTTTAGTGATTCACCAGTGGATTTAAAAATAATCTGTATTTCTCAAGCAGAAATTTCACGTGATCCTCACACCTTGGTTATTGCTCCCTGTGGTGTTCTACAAACTTAGCTGGCTTGTAAGACACTACAAGGTGTAACTAAGGTAACTAAGGTGTGAAAAGAGAACTTACTGGGGTGGATAAAAAGTGGACTAGGGATATGCTACAACAAGCACAATGCTATTTTGATTGTTGTCTCTTGAAAAACGGGAAACATTGGCAGATGTCTATTAGCAAACTAAACTTCTAAACTAAAAGTCAGAAAATTCATGTGTTTGAGCCTTCCTGCAGGTGGGAACAATTGTCTGAGGAGAGCAAACACCTGTCTGAACGGTGGTGTCACGCAAGCTCCCGACTGAGGTGGGGGTGGGGGCCTGATAGAACAAGCTAGAGGACAGGGCAGACTGCTGCCTAGAGTTACTTCTGTGAGTGATGTCCTCTCACTTCTGCTCAAAGGACTTAAGTGTGGATCTTGTCAAACTTTACTTACCAAATCCTCACATCTAAACAGCAGTGGGTTTCGAGCATCTACTATCTGGACCACAATATCACTGAAAAACAAATGTGAGATAGTAGAAGAAAGCTCAGGACCAATCACTGGATTTTCTGTACTCAAAGTGAAAGGGGCTGACCATATAACGATAGTAATAGTGACAAACACTCCATATACTGCGTACTTTCCATATGTTTGCTTTTTTAGGTAGAATTATCCCTGGTTTACATGAGGAAACCGAGACTTAGGACAGCTAAGTAACTGGCCCACTAGCTACTTAGTGACAGATCTAGAAGTGAGTCTAGGCAGCGTGGACCAGAGGCCATGGCCTAGAAGGGCTCAGATGATGTTTCATTGCTGGAACTTCTATACAATCCTCCTGGTGAGACAAAAGGATTCCAAACGCAGCAACCCAAGGGGAGGTCAACTGAACACTCAGTCTCTCATCTATACGCTCGTTAAGGTCTCAAAAGAAAACAACTGCTTGCTGACAGCTGCCGCTACGGAAGCCAGTATCTTACTTAAACCCAGGGCTGACAAAGGAGAAAGCACGTACCTGGCAAACCATCATCCATGGTTTCAATAATGTGTTTAAATGGCAAAAAAATACAAAACAGCAAAATACCAACTTAAGCTGAAGGAGGAATGACGAGTGCAGCTTCTTCCATCCCATCTAAGATGTGGCAACAAAACCTCCTGCAGCTGATGGCAAGCTCCTGAATCCCCCACAAATGTAGTGGGGACACAGCAGCAGCCCAGCATGGCATGGAGAGTAAGGCTTTCACTTCCCTTCCTTCAGCGTCTGGGAAGGCTAGGGAGGATGTCAGGAGGGCCCATGGGACTGACACCGGAAGGAAAAAAGATGCAGACGTACGATCGCCTAACAGCAGAGTCTTCCAAAAACCCACATGTGGTTAACCAGCTTTTTCTGGGGTACCTCTGCGACTATGCTGAACATCAAGGAAATGATTAAATCAAAGCTACCGCTTAGGGCAGGGCTTTTGACAAAGTATATTTTCTTTTCAGAATAGTTAAATTTTCAGCATCATCTCGTCATTCAAATGAACTCACGGACTTGCTAGTTTTTTTTAAGTCCTCTAATTAAGTGGGCCCCAATATTTCCTTCTTTAAGGTGGTATCTGCCACTTTCAACCTGTGAAGATTCAAGAGTAAATGTAGAGAAAGCCTAATAATAATCAACCAAAGCCACAAGGTCCCGACATTACATCTGCGTAGCAAACATGCAGAAAGAATTAACTTAGAAACACCCGTAAGAAAAGACATTTCAAAACAGCTTGCTTTATGTGCTGAATTGGGATGCAGCGCCAGGTGCCAACTGTGTACCAGGAAGGCTTTGTGCAATACAATGGAAGTGCCTTTTCTTCCTGGAATACAGTGTAATGCCCTCAGTGCCTTGGCAGTTTCCTGCATTTCAATGACATACTGCACACGAAATCTTCTCTGAGAACTCCTACTGAAATTAAAGAGGCAGATGGTTTAGTTAGCCTGTTACCGAGCAGCAGACATCTGCCCTACAGAAGACACCGATACATATTTCTGGTGCAAGCCGTGGCAGCAGTCACCTGATTAATAACATTTCTGTGTACTCAGATTCACTTCTGTGCGATATGAACAATATTCTTTGAGTAAGAAACATATTCAGTCAGAAAAGAGGGAAATATCACGTAACACAAATAACAGAGCGAGCAAATACTACAACAGGAGCTGGAACTTTCAACAAGTACACGCTCGTTCTGATGAAACCGACGCCTACACAGGAGCATAAAAAACGTGCAAGGGGCTTTCCTGTTTTACATGGAAGACTGAACACAGGTTATCTCTGCTCCTCCTCAAAACCTGCTAAATGAAAGTAAGGGCTGAAACCCATCAGGACAAAGAGAAAGGGAGAATAGCGAATAAAAAACGTGAACCCACTTTTGAAAGATGGAAACCAGATGGAAGACTCAGCAGAACCAAGAAAGCTGAATACCAAGTATGTGCAGACGGGGATACCAAGAGAAGCAAGCCCGTTTATGCCCCCAAATGAGCCAGAAGACTCAGGATTAGAAGCATCAGATAGCTCTGAAGGTAAGGGTGAGGCATAGGACTGAAGTCAGGGATATTTGGGGGAAAGTCTCAGTAGGCATTAGTCCCCTCCCCAGTTCCATGCAGCCAGGCAACTATACCCCACAGCCTTCCTCCCCCACCCTAACAGCAGAAGGCTAAGGTCTATTTTGGAGAGTTGGACACATGAAGCACGGAAGAAGGTATAAAAGAGGTGCCATATTGACAAAAGGAGGATTAAAGGTAAGGCCACACACTGAGCAAGAGAACACCTAGCCCCGTGGCATTGTACCACCTCCTTCAGCCCTACTCCTGGCAGATTCTTCTTCTTAAGGGACTGACTGGCTCTAGGAAAGACTTATAAATACTACTATCTCAGGGTTTCCCAATAAAACTGATCCCCGCCAGTCCCCCTACAGTGAAGCCTACCAGTCGGCAAGCCCCACCTAACCATGCAGACCTGCCAATCAGCTCTGTAACGCATCATTCTTAAATATGAACAGACAACAAATCACACCAGACGTCTGAAAGACCTCTTACATAAAAGTCAGAAACCAAAATAGCAAAGAAAACGGACACAGAGCAAAGAGAAAGGAGTAGGAAGTAGAAGGAAATCTAAAACCCAAACAAAAATGAGAATTAGGCCTGTAAATGGGGACGTTCCCTCAAGGCTGAGAAGCAGTATTTCGGAGCTTGTTACCCATGTCTTTGGAGAGAAGAAAACAGGCTTTCTCGGCTGAACACACCCTCAACTGCTGAAGGGAGTTCTGCTCTGCTCCACAGACATTCCACAGGAGTACCATACCAGCTCCTCCCAAGCCCCATGCAGGAGTGACTGAGAATAAAAGGGGTGGACACAGAGGCTGGTAATCGGCTGCAAGCTTCTCACCCTCTTAGGCTTAGAAATTTGCCTTGCTCTTCTGGCCTCTCCACGTCCCAGCCCAATAGCCTTTTCTCTGTCCCTGAGGAAGCAGGTTTGGGGGGTAGGGAGATCATGTAAGTGACTTTCTAAAAAATTGCGACAGAATTCACATACCATAAAATCTACCCTTCTGAAGTGTACAACTCAGTGGTTTTTAGTATATTCACAAAGTAGTGCAACCATCACAACTCTAATTCCAGAACATTTTCCTTATCCTAAAAAGGAACATAAGTGACTTTTACAAGGGTAATCCAAGTCTGGCTTTCTCAGTAACAATGCCAAGTAGAGTAATATTCTTTCTGTGAATCCCAATTAAAGCATCCTGCTTGTAATGTCCTTATTGGGTACATATTACGGATTTCAGAACAACACTGACTGAAGGTTCCCTCTTAAAAAACATTTCAACTATAAGGTTCATTTATGGTGTTCCTGAAAACAATTCAGAAAATCTTTGAAGAAAGGGGGTGAGATTAAAGAGAAAGTTGATTCAACGATAACACTCTTCTAACAATCTGAAATTCTCATTAGTGTTACGTACAGGAAACAGACGAGTCTCCCATCCTCAATTGTCCACATCATTCTCTTCCTCTCAAAGCCCAGTTAAAAAGGAAAAAAAAAAACAACCTCCCCTTGGTTCTCGCCAAGCCTTATCACACTGCTCCTTCCTCTGCTCTGACAGGGCATGCTGCCTTTCTATTCCCGACACAGCAGGAATCACACTGTGCTCTGTATCTCACCAGACATCCAGCTCTCTGAGTGCGAGGGCTGCGTCTCACTCACTGTGGGCCTCTGGTGCCCAGGCTATGCTTGGCACTTAGCTGAAGTCCATAAAGGTCTGCTGAACTGAACACCTGTAACTTACGTGCTCTTTGCAGGTAGGAACCACCCTTTTTCATTCTCATATTTCCCCTATTACTAGTAGGAACTCGATACGCATTCGATGAAGTATATGTGCTTCAGAACTCATTTTACAGAAAACATTCACCATTCTCACACACTCATCAATGACTTTGTCTAATAACAACAACAAAAAAAACCTACATTTAAAAAAGCAATTGTTGTTGTGTGCTGTCGAGTTGATTCTGATAGCAGCCCTGAGGACATAGGAAAACTGCCCCATAGGGTTTCCTAGACTGTCATCTTTACAAGAGCAGATGGCCAGGTCTTTTCTCCTGCAGAGCCACTGGTGGGTTTGAACTGCTGACCTTTTGGTTAGCTGCTAAGCACTTAACGACTGTGACACCAGGGCTCTTAAAAACAGAAACATAACATTATATTTGGTTTTATAATTTTCAATGGCCTATTGCACAGCTCAATTTTTCCCCCAAAATGTGGGCCTATAAGCATACGTTAACATCCAAATCAAATATAACATAACTATGTTGTTCTCATTACACAAAAAGAAAATGGTAACATACCTTCTCTCAATGACCCTCCAGAGCTGGCGCCAAAAGTCCAAATTTCTCTCAAACGGAGTCAATATCAGCTTCTGTTCCTCTTCCAGCCTGGCTTTAGAATGGAAAGTTTGTACCTTTACCAGATTATAATAGAAGGTTCCAGCAGGACAAATGCTCAAATTCATTGCATTAAAAAAAAAGTACACAAATATTAACTGTCAAGTTATTTTTATATACCATCTGTTAAGTCAACATGAAAATACAATTTATTTCACACCATAATACACCAAATTCAAATTGTCTCCTGAGCTATTTAAGCCCTGAGTTTATCTACCACACCAACTCCCATTTCTCTCCCTAGAGGAATGCTCAGGAGAGCAGTGACAAACTCCAGGGTGCCCAGCAGCTGGAGAAAGGACTGAAAAGAGAAAAGGCCAGAAGTGAACACAGTAACCAGCTCACCACTTGTGGACAAGTATGCACATGGACCCACAATGCTATGTGTGCACACATACCACTCTGCACCAATAAGAAGCTACCATTTCCCTTTTAAAAGAATACAGATTTCAAAATGCAAACGGCAATGCCAACATACCAAAATGCCTGAATTCAGGATTTCAAGGTAAATCATCATATAGTCCAACACTCACCGGACAAGCTGACGTCTCCATTCTAGAAAGTTATCTTTCTCTGCCTGTTTGAGTTCTTCAGGACTAGTTTGTTTGTCCCACTTTGGTCTGAAATGATTGTAGAGGGGAAAAAAATTCCACATATGGGTCACCAAAATAAAATAGAGGATTCATATATAATAACGGCAGCTGAGAAGATGAAGCAGGAAAAAAGGAAACACCAACTTAAGAAGTTTATACTCAGCAGCCTTGTTATGTCTTGTAATATTCTAAACTGTCATTCAGCTCACCTCCTTGGTATACTCAAGAACTGTTTGTTTTCTTCATGGAGTTTCTTAATTCTTTGGCTCTCCTCAAAAGATAGCAGTCCAGTCCTAGCCTCACGAGGCACAAACGTAATATTAAGCTTTTCTGTTTGTAGGGGAAAAAAAAAAAAAAAAAAGCACAATTACTTCAGAGGCAAAACAGATACTAACTGCTAGTCATTTTGATAAACTTGAAAAACTAAGTATGAGAGCCTAAAATAGAATTTAAGCTTTCCTGATTTAGATTCCTCTTGCCCTGAATAAATTATAATTCCCAAATGAAGCTTTCCATCCCCTCATTCCCCTCACCATCCCTTCCTCCCCCAAAAAGAAAGAATTCTAGTTCCCTCCCTTGAGGTTATTTACTAAGTGGGCAGCCTCCCAGGTCTTTTTTCCAATAGTCACATACAGCGAAACCTGTGAGAGCTGGAGCTCGAGGGGACTGTCTTGTTTTTCTGGGTCTCACAAGTTTCCACCTTTGACAGGGTGCAGTCCTACCACTTTTCTATTGGCTGTTTTAGTGGAAAATATTTGCATTTTCTTTGACACATTTCTGCCTTACACAGGTTTTATGGCATATGGATCGGTCAGACTTTTTCTAATGCAAACGACACCATTCTAGATGCACCATTCGGCAACTTCGTCTCTTCATTTGGTAATAGGTCTTGGAGAGTCTTCATCTTAGTACACAGAGATTCACCTCATTCTTTTTAACTGTGGCATATCATCTCATCGGAAACCCTGGTGGCGTAGTGGTTAAGTGCTACAGCTGCTAACCAAAGGGTCAGCAACTCAAATCCCCCAGGTGCTCCTTAGAAACTCTATGGGGCAGTTCTACTCTGTCCTATAGGGTCGCTATGAGTCAGAATCGACTCGATGGCACCGGGTTTGGTTTTTGGTTTTTATCATCTCATTGTGTATCTATAATGCAGTTTATTTAGCCATTTTCCATCTTTAGAACATTTAGGTTCTTTCCAAGTTTTCCTTGTTAAAACTGTGCTGTATACATTATCAGGAGCCCTGGTGGCACAGTGGTTAAGAGCTGGGCTGCTAACCAAAAGGTTGGCAGTTCAAATCCACCAGGCGCTCCTTGGAGTCTCTATGGGGCAGTTCTACTCTATCCTATAGGGCTGCTATGAATTGGAATCAATTAGACAAAAATGGGTTTTGGTGTAAATTATTCTGGTATACCTTCCAATGTGCATACGTGTTCCTCGAGGGGAAGTGCAGTCCTTAAGCCAACAGCAGCAGCAGCAGCTGGGAACTTGTTAGAAATGCAAATTCCCAGGCTCCTTCCCAGAGTTACTGAATCAGAATCTCTAGAAGACGGATTCAGCAATCCACGTATTAACACATTCTCCAGGTAGTTCTCAAGCTCACTGAGGCCTGAGAACTGCTGCTCTGGGGTGGATACTGAGAAGTGGAAATGCTGGGTCACAGGATATGTGTTTTAAATTGTTAACAGCTACTGCCATGCTGTATTTTCAGCCTCTCCCTCTCTACTGGCTCTCACCCAAAACCTATGAACACGCTAATGTTAACCCGGATCCTTCTCCTGTGTACGTACACGCGTGCACGCACACACACAACCACACATACCCCTTCTCTCTCTTCCCCCGCTACAATCAAATGTCTCTAAAGATACAACATGCCCACTGACTCAATCTCCTCACCCCACCTCCCTATTTAACGTCCTACAACTGTGGCTCCACCCCCTACTAAAACTGTTTTGGCAAAGATTACTGATGTCATTTAAAAAGCTTTCTCGAGATATAAATCACATACCATATGATTCACCCAACTAAAGTGTACAATTCAATGGCTTTTAGTGTACTCGCAAAGTTGTGCAGCCATCACCATGAGCAATTTTAAAACATTACTCCAAAAAGAAACCTCGGACCCCTCAGCAGTCACTACCCACTCCTCTCCCCAGCCCTCATCCCTAGGCAACCACTACTGTCTCTTGAGCAGCCCATTCTTTAGATAGACATGAATGCTAACTCCATCTTTATGACCCCATCGTAGGCTACAGACTTCTTTCATAGCACCTGAAACCAAAAGTTATAGAAACTGTCTTATTCCTCACCATACTTTCAATGCTCAATACAACGTCCAAGAGTGGAGTCTTTCAGAGATGCAAACGGCTAAAGCATTCAGCTACTAACCAAAAGGTAGGAGATTCGAGTTCACCCAGAGGCATGTTGGAAGAAAGGCCTGGTGACCTACTTCTGAAAAATCAGCCAATGAAAACCCTATGGAGCACAGTTCTACTCTGACACACATGGGGTCACCATGAATCAGAATCAGCTTAACAGCAACTGGGTTTTTTGTTTTTTTTTTTTTTTTTCTTTTTGGCCTGAGATTAGTTGGTGTTCAATAAAAACATTTTGAACGAATAAATGAATGTTTTGCTAAAGAATGTAATAATGACGTTTATAAAAATGGTAAGAACAGTAGAATAGTAATAAGTCTACGATAGCAATACAGTCAGCAATGCTATCTCTGTGCCAGGTACTGTTTAAAGTGCTTAGAAGACAAATATAAAAAAAAACAGGGACACCAGTGATTAAAAAAAATCATATGCATGGAAAATTCCCCAAAATATGCTGATTAAAACCCACTGCCGTCAAGTCAATTTCAACTAATAGTGACCCTATAGGACAGAGTAGAACTGCCCCATTGGGTTTCCAAAGAGCGGCTGGTGGATTTGAATGGCCGACCTTTTGATTAGCTGCCGAGCTCTTAACCACTGTGCCACCAGGGCTCCGATATGTTGATTAGTGCTTCAAAATACAATTCCAGTTGCCTAAGAAACAGTAGGTAGCTCAAGAGTCTGTCTTTAACAATGGTTATCAGGAAATATTTTCTGGAAAACGCTGGTCATGTCCATCATAATGCTGACCAATCTTTTTTCTATGATAGAGTCAGTTTCTTGAACTTGATATGATGCAGTAATAATGTGAAGTGCTTCTGGGGCTGAATTTTAAAACTATGGTGCAACTGGACCTTTCTATACTGCTTTTAGGACATGTCTTTGTGTTAATGACAATCCATTGATGAGTTTAGTAGGGGCCTCAAAACACTTCCAAGCAGAGTTGTTTGTATCTAGTCAGCAAAGATGGCAATGTATATGCACTCAGTAGCAAACAACTTACCAGCCACAAACTCTGTTCCTGCAAGTTCTGCAACTGCAAGGAAGTCATCCAGGGAGCTTTGTTCAGTCACTGACTGAAGATTAAGACGACCCCAATCATAGCCATCATTGAGTTCAGTTGTGTGCAACTGTGAACAGAACACAGGTAATAAACACAGCTGCTCTCTTACACTCTTGACATCCAACAAGCTACAAAATTCCACATAACTATTAAATGATAAGGGTGATGATAGCCTTTTAGAGTCTATGCTAACATAGTTAACATTTAAACGAGCACCTGTTTACCTCATGTGAGGTAAGCAGGTTCATTACCTCATTAATTCATCATCTGATTGCACTTTCAAAATCTTTGGTTATTATATCTCTGTTTTTTATACTAACGAGGAAATTGAAGCTTAAATAGATAAAAAAAAAATAACTTGCCTATTGTCACAAAATAATAAGTGATAGAGGCAGAGGTAGAATTTGAATCCGGACTGCCTGACTCCCAAGAGCCAGCATTAGTTGCTTTTTTTTACTGTTTGTGTAAACAGTAAGCAATATGGTTTACACAGTGACCCAAGTGTGTGTGATACACGATATAAATGCTAGTGTACCAATTATATAGTTAAAAAAAAAAGGAATCCTGAAACAAAACTTAACTTATTCCATGTAATACAACTGCAAGTTCCGTATGGATCTGTATGGCAGAAACCCCTACTCATCTTCGATACCCAGCTTGGTATCACTTTCTTTGGAAAAGTTCCCAGTGACCTCTGATCCCAAACTTTGCAGCCCCGAGGCTCATAACTAGACCAAAAGGATGGATGAGAAACAAGACAGCGCCTGTCTTACCCAGGAGTCGGTGTGACGGTGGTTACGGCTCCGCTGAGCCTGATGGCGGATAATGGCCCGACCCAGAGACCCAGCGCCCGTCACCTTCCTCCGGCCCATAGCAACACAGCCGTCGCACAAGCCTTCGGGGACGAGCGCGTGCGCCTTCCGGTACCCGGCGCTCGGCTCCCGGAAGTGACGTAAACGAGCCTGAGTAGTGAAAGCCCGAAGTGGGGTCGGAAAAACGAAATAACTTGCTTCGAATTCCACTTTATGTATCTCAAGTTTTGCCAGTACTATATAGTATAAATATAAAAATGGTTCTGGGGGCTTAATTGACTATAAGTGTCCCTACGAATGTCTCAAATTTGGATAGTGTGAGCGAGTCAAAAGAATGGTACCGTCCAGATTTGTGCACTGATCTTCAGTTTCCGGCGAGGAACGGAGACACCTAGAATAAAATGGCCGCTCATTTTCATTGTACTAACCACTTTTAACCACGCCTCCCGGAGCTCTGGTGGCACAGTGGTTAAGAGCTGGGCTGCTAACCAGAAGGTCGGCAGTTTGAATCCACCAGCCGCTCTTTGGAAACGCTATGCGGCAGTTGTACTCTGTCTCGTAGGGTCGCTATGAGTCGGAATGGACTGGACAGTAATGGGTTTGTTTTTTTTGGTTTGAACCACGCCTCCCGCTTGTTTTTGCCAGAAGCAGGTGGAGACTCCTGCCAAGGGCGTTTGTGTGACGCGAGGTGGGGAGAGCTTCCTGGCTTTGCTGTCAGTCGGACCCCGGACGCGTGGTGGTGTGCGCTGAAGCCCAGCAGCTAAACAGCTTTTGTTTACCTATTTTCCCAGCTGCGAACTGGGGAGGAAAGTTTGGAATTGGGAGGATGAATATTTCCAGAGCTTGGAAAGGTTGTAAGGAACGCCAACAAGATCTGACTTCTGCTTTGTTTCAAATAAAAAAATGCTTTAGGAATTCAGGTTAAAAGTGTATTAAACCAACCGCTCTGACTGGGATCACAGCAGAGAGTCCTGGATAGTGCGGAGAAAAATTGCAGAACCAAAAGTCAGATTCACAAAAAAGACCAGACTTAACTGAGTTGACAGAGACTGGAGAAACCCCTGACACAATGGCCCTAAGACACCCTTCTCAGCGGGAACTGAAGCCATTCCCAGGGACCACCTTTCAGCCAAACCGTAGACAGGCCCATAAAATAAACAACACCGCAGAGGACCATGTTCCTTAGAACAATCTATTCGAGATTGGAAGGGCAACATTTGCTCAAAATCAAAGATGAGAAGGCAGTAAAGTGTAGAAAATCAGGATGAAAAGAAACAGGGAACCCAGGGCAGAAATGGGGAGAGATTGGACACATTGTGGGGAATGAAACCAAGGCCATGAAACACTTTATGTACAAACTATCGCCTGGAAACTAATTTGCTCTGTAAATCTTTCCTAATGCACAATTTTTTTTTTTTTTAAAGTGTTAAAATGATGCTTGACTACTACCACTGACCCTTACTAATCAGGGCCTCAATGGATGGACCGGGATAGAATCAAATTCCCCCCCCGCCAAAAAAAAACAAAAACGAAAAATCTCCAGAACTATTACCCTGAGATTCTCTCTTCAAACCTTGAACCAAAACTAACCCCTGAGGTCACCTTGTAGCTAAGTAACAAATTGCTAAAAAAAAAAAAGAATATCACCCATAAGTACTGTGCTCCCTTAAAAAATCACCTATATGAGCCAAAGGGTCAACAATTACTTTAAAACAAAGATGAGAATGTAAGGGGACAGGGAAACTAGATCAATGGAAATAGAATAACCAGAACGGAAATAATGAGAATGTTTGTGTATTATGAAGAATATAACCAATGTCACTGAACAACTTGTGTAGAAATTGTTGAATGGATACCTAAACTGCTGTGTAAACCTTCAGTGAAAACACAATAAAATATTGTTTTAAAAAAAAGTGTATTAGTGTTTTCCTATAATTAAGCTGAAGTGAAACACCTGATTCCACTCTTAGCCATCTGGGCTTTTGCTTCTCACTTTAGATTTCCCTTGTAACGGGACTTTGAAAAGTCGATTTAGAGTTGTGTGCGTGCTGGGCATTTTACCTACATTTTCATTAATCTGGGGAACCACCTCACTGTTTTGATGCTCACATAGACGAAGCAGCTTGTCCAAGTCATAGAGCTAATAATACGTTGGGTGCCAGGGTTCAAACCTAAGTCTCCCTACTATCCTATATATCCCTGGGGGAGGGAGGGAAGCAGGGAAAGGGAGGTCCCAGTTGTTGGCATATATTTTAGAAATCATAGACTCAAAAAGCTGTCTAGCTCAGTGCTTCTCAAACTTTAATGTGCATATGAATCCTCAGGGGATCTCATTAAAATGTAGATTCTGAATCAGAAGTTCCAAGATGGGGCCTGGGACTCTGTATTTCTTTTCTTTTTTCTTATTGTGCTTTAAGTGAACGTTTACAGTTCAAGTTAGTTTCTCATACAAAAATTTATACACACATTGTTATGTGACACTTCTTGCTCTCGCTATAATGTGACAGCACACTCCTTTCTACCCTGTATTTCCTGTGCCCTTTGGGAAGAGGCTTTAGTTGGTGAGGTGTTTGGGAATGCATCAAATGGTTTTTCCAATTTAGAAACAGTATATTTTAAAACAAACAAACAAAAAACACTGAACATAATTCCGGGAAGTGAAATATGGAGCAGATCTCTGGAATAAAATTAGCTGAGAGCTCCTAGTATTCTCTCCAGAGCTGAGTGGTTAAAGAAAAAAATGAACTCATGAAGTAAGATTTCAAAGATTGATCATCATCACCATCATGGATGATATAGGAGAAACCCCCGATCTCATTCCTAGAACTCAGCAGAACCTTGGGACTTTACACTGGTTTCCTTTTCCAGACTATTTCACCTCCAGGGATTTAGGGAAAGCAAACTATTTGGGTTGCTATTGTCTTCTAAGGGCTCCAAAAAATCTAGACCAAATACATCAAAGTGATAATCAGGGCTGGTGGGGAGATAGAGATTAGCAGTATAAGATTAAAATAGCAGCAGCCATTTCTAGCTGAGACATAAGCACAGCACAGATAACTTTAACTCCCCCACGCCCCCCCGCCAAGATGTTACTCAAATCTACCAGTGACAAAGAATTAACTGAGCCTGTTTTCTTATCTGATGAACGGGGATAAAAATAATCCCTGTCCTGCAGAGATAGCAAATGAGATAATGCTGCAAGATAATCGCCTAGTAGTTTATGGGAGACCAATTTGCCCAGCAGAACAATTTTTTTTTCCCAACAACTGGTTAATTGGTTAACAACTGGTAAGAACCCAGCTGCAGAAGTGATCCACGTTGGGTGATTATGAAGCTAGTTCAGTGAGAAGGACGTGTTGTTGTCATTAGGTGCCCTTGAGTCGATTCCGACTCATAGCGACTCTGTATGATAGAGTAGAACTGTCCCATACGGTTTTCTGGGCTGTAATCTTTTTTTTTTTTTTAATTTTCTTTATTGAACTTTAGATGAAGGTTTACAGACCAAACTAGTTTCTCTTCAAACAGTTAGTACACACGTTGTTGTATGACATTAGTTAACAGCCCCACGACGCGTCAACACTCTCCCTTCTCAACCCTGGATTCCCTATTACCAGCTTTCCTGTTCCCTCCTGCCTTCCAGTCCCTGCCCCAGGGCTGGTGCACCCCTTTAGTCTTGTTTTGTTCCATGGGCCTCTTCAATATTTGGCTGAAGGGTGAACCACAGGAGTGACCTCATTACTCAGCTGAAACGGTGTCTGGGGGCCATACTCTCAGGGTTTCTCCAGCCTGTCAGGCCAGCAAGTCTGGTCTTTCTTTTTGAGTTAGAATTTTGTTCTACATTTTTCTCCAGCTCTGTCCAGGATCCTCTATATAATGTAATCTTTATGGGAGCAGATTGCCAGGCCTTTCTCCCATGGAGCTGCTGGGTATGTTCAAACCTTGTACCTTTTGGTTAGCAGCTGAGAGCTCTTAACCATTGCACCACCAGGGCTTCTTAAGAAGAGCAA
This sequence comes from Loxodonta africana, assembly GCF_030014295.1. Classification (NCBI taxonomy): domain Eukaryota; kingdom Metazoa; phylum Chordata; class Mammalia; order Proboscidea; family Elephantidae; genus Loxodonta; species Loxodonta africana. Next base: position 20,207,568 of record NC_087342.1, on the reverse strand, counting down.
AAGGGAAGGGAATTGAGGGTGTGAAGGAGGCAAGATAGTGGGGTCCAGATCCAGGGAGAAGAAGTAAGACAGGGAGGGGAATGAGGATGGTGAAGGTGACAGGTGGAGCCAGGTGCTGGCTGCTGCCCAAGTGAGGGGGTTGCAAAGATGAATAAGCCCTACTCCTTGCCCTCTAACTGCAGAAGCCATTTCACCCATGGGCATCAGGGAACAGCACTATCCAGCCAAACTCCCCGGTTGGCTTTGTCATGCCAGTGGAAATGCTTATCCACCAGGCTTGTGTCTGGAAGAGAGATCAGATCCTCCCAATTCCCCAAATAGCTGAACCCTTCCGTGGAAGCCAGGATTCTCTAAACAGCTGGCCCCGGAAGAAGGCTGTGTGGATTCTGGGATTGGAAACCTCGCATCCAGCCTCCAAATAGCGACACAGGGAGTGTCCCTCATTCAGGCACAATCTGTGATTTACTGTGGCTAAACAAATGTATTGACAAGCCCTGAAACCCACACCCAGGAACAAACTCCTTGGGGTATCTTTCCCTGTCCAACTTCGTGCTGCTGTACCTCCGGGTAGCCCCACATCTGTTTGGGGAGGGAGAGTGGAGAGTGGGTGGGTTCCTGTTTTGTTTTTCCTTTCTCGCCTTGGCCAAAAATGTGTCAGGAATAGAAAAATGGTTCCAAGGCAAGCTCACAGCCTGTCCCTCCCTCTCTCTCCCCGCTCTCCACACTACCCTCTTCCACAAGGACATCAAAGCAGTTTGCCTACAGCTGGGAGTTGAGAAAGTAAGTCTAGCAGTCTCTACAGTGTCACCAAATCAGTTAGGAAACTCCCTTCAATTATCTGCCATTCTTAGCTTATCCCTGCTGAAAAATGGGTGGACTCTCACACGTGAGTGAGTTTCAAAAAGTCAGCAGGCATTTACTTGTGAAAAAAAGTTATTGTAAATGATTGGTTTAATTGGAGTCACTGCAACCAAACACTGACTGCCTGTTTGTTCCAGCCATTATATGTGCAAGGAGAAGTGTAAAAGGCCTCTTGCTACGGTGACACAGGCTATAGGACCCCATGTACACTGTGTTTGAACCCATGTATTTCTCCCCAAATCTTGTAGTTATATGTGGGCTAGCTAGAGTCTTATTCACAGAGGAGCCCTGGTGGCACAGTGGTTAAGTGTTCGGCTGCTAACGAAAACGTTGGCAGTTCGAATCTCATTGGAAACCCTGTGGGGTAGTTCTACTCTGTCCTATAGGTTTGCTATGAGTTGGAACTGACTTGACCACAATGGGTTTTTTGATTCCTTTATTCACAGATGACTTTGCCATTACTTTATTCTCACCACAGTCAAGGGAGAAAGGGTACTGTTATTTTTATATAGATATAGAAATTGAGACCCAATAAGTTAAGCAAAGTCAAGGAGGCGAGAAATAGAATTAATAATCATCGGGTCTACAATCCACAGATAGAAATCACCAGGTTTCTCTCATCCATCCATCCATCCATCCATCCATCCATCCATCCATCCATCCATCCATCCATCCATCCATCCATCCAACACTAGGCTCTAGAGATTCAGCAGTGAACAAATTTCCTGCTTTCGCAAGTTTACATTGTAAGCTTGGACTCAACCAGGTTCAATAGCTTAGGTCAGCAATGGAGCCATGAACTATACCACGAAGGAGATCCTACTCCAACAAGTGGGCCTTATGACCACTGGGATTTTATTTTCTGCCTTTCAATGTGACCCCTTCCTTTTAAATCACTCTAATAAAGACACTAATACCTTCTAGCATGACAACCTGATGGTCAGGGAATGCAAAATTATGTTGCATGAGAAAAAGTGATGGAGGTGTGACTTTTTAGTTTGAGGAAAGAAGATTCCAAGAATATGCCAGGGCTATCTCCATATATGCGAAGGACTGTCATGGGGAAGAGAACAAAGATCGCTCTGAGTAGACACAAGGCAAGAAGACCTGGAAAAAATGGGTAGAAATCGCAGAGTCATGATTTTAGGTTCAATTTGTTTGAAACTTCTTATAGTCAGAGTGGTTCAAAATGCAATGGACAGATTTGAAAGATAGTGAGCTCCCTGCCACCAGAGGTGTTGAAGCAGAGGCTGTATAACCAATTGTCGGGTTTTTCCAAAGCAGATGCATGGGTGTTGGACTAGACCACTGCCTAGGTACTTTACAGACTCCTTACCCCCATATGTCCTCTTCCTCTTCAATTACCTTTCGTTTTACCCCAGGATTGGATATAGTAGCTACCAGGGGAACAATGGTGGTCTCAGAAAGGGTACCTAGGCTGACACCACCGTGTGACTCAGGAGATGCCCGCATCCTGTTCCCTTCCTCGTGTGAAGGCAGTGGACCACCATTTGGAAAATTCAGTCATCATTAGTTATGAATACTATTATCATAAGTGGAAATGTTAAAAATGACCACTTTTTTTGTTTGTTTGTTTTAGAGCCAGGGTTTCTGCTTTAAAGTTGACCATGCAGGCACGGGTAATGAGTGATTTCTCCTTCCTCCACCTTCAGAGAAGACAAACCAGCTGGTCCTTCTTTACTGGTGCCTGTCTCCATTTGGTGGCACAGATGAGAACGGCTCAGTTGGAAGGTTCATGGTTTGACTTCTCTCGACTTCCTTCTTTTACTTTGTAGAGGTAGCAAACATTCCCAGCAAGCAGGCTGTGAAAGAGGGGGCTCCGTGGCAAGACGCATGGAGAGAACACTTTTGCAGGGCTTGGGCCACAGGGTGACCTCCAGAGTCTGCAAACCTCTGCCATTGTCTATTGTCCCTCCCTCACCCTGCCGCTTCCTGCCATGCATGGCCTCCTAGGATCTTGGAGCTGGAATGAAATTTGCTCAGCTCACAAACAGGGAGGCAAAGGCCCAGTGAGAGGGACAGCATCTTGGCTTGGGTCCCTCTGTGAGTTGGGGCTGGGACATGGGTGTCTGGACTCTTGCCTGCTGTCTCTGGGATCATGACTTGGATCATGGCTCTTCCTTGCACCAACACCTCCGGTGACTCAACATAGCTTAGGAGATACCTCCACCTGCCATTCAAGGCCCTCAGCAGTCAGGCTCCAGCCTGACTCCAACACAAAGAGTGTAGGCGTTGGGCTTCTTGGCCAAGTTTTTTAACTCCTCCAAGCCTTAGGCCTTTCCCTCTGTGACATGAAGAGAATACCATGGACCTCACAGCACTCTCATGAGAATGAAATGTCAGGGTGGGTCTGAAGCCCTCAGCACAGTACCTGACACCTAGTAGATGCTCAGTACACCTGAGTTCCCTGCCTTTGCCCAGCACCTTAGCGTCCTTCTCTAGCCACCTTCTGCCAGGCCATTTTTTCCCTCTCAACTGCCCTCCCTGTCTCTGCCAACAATAATCTGCCCATCCTTCAAAGCTTAGCATAAAGCCCATTCCCCAACCCCTCCGCCCATAAAGCGAGCCCTGGTCTGTTCCAGCTTAGGCTGGAAGTTCTTCTTCCCTGTGAGTTCCCCCACCCCCCACCCAGTGCTTTACCTCATGCTCAGCTTTCACTATTTCAGTTCAAACTTACTTTTGCCTGTGTTTCATCCCCTATAAAACCCAAACCCATTGCCATGGAGTCAATTCCAAGTCATAGTGGCCCTAGAGGACAGGGTAAGGTTTCCAAGGAGCAGCCGAGCTCTTAACCACTGTGCCACCAGGGCTCCTCATCCCCTATAGCACAGCAAAATCTACCTCTTGAAGTCCTCTCTGAAACAATGAATACTAGATTGCAAACTCCTCAAGGGTGGGGACATGTGTACCTCCACCAGCCCCTCATTTGGAGAAGCCAGTTCAATTAATACTTGTGATTAAATAACCACGGCTCTGCCAGTTCAAGTGCATAGCTTAACTCAAGGTGTGCCAAGTCCACACATCCAGAGAGGAGTTCAAAACCAAGAGCCAAACTAAGACACAGGCTTAGAGAATACCTTCTCTACCTTCAATTTGAAAATCTATAGGACAGAGGAAAACTGCCCCATAGGGTTTCCACCTGCCCCACCAGGTTGCAGGTGGAATTTAGGTTGCTAACCACGTGACCTTAAACCAGGGAGAGCCTCCTGAACTGTCCAGGTGGGCCCAGTGTAATCATAAAGGTTCTTAAAAGTGGAAGAAGGAGGCAGAAGAGAGAGTCAGAGTGATGTAATGTGAGAGGGACTCACTCGACCATTGCTGGCTTTGAAGATGGAGGAAGGGGGCCACATGTCCAAGAATGTGGGCAGCCCCTGAATCTGAAAAAGGCAAGGAAACAGCTTTTCTCCTAAAGCTTCCAGAAAGGAACTCAGCCCTGAAGACATCTTGATTTTAGCCCAGTGAGACTCATGTTGACCTTCTGGCCTACAGGATTATAAATCTGTGTTGACTTAACCACTAAATTTGTGGTCATTTGTTACAGCCACCACAGGAAACTAATACATCTTCCATGGGGCCATCTTTTCCCTTATCCTGACTCAGTTCTCTCTCCCACTCTCCTCAGTGAGTACTCTAGATCCTCTTCCCAGAGCCAAGAAAATGGCCTGGAGCTCCCTCAAGAAAACTGAAGCAGTTAAATCAACATTAAGTTGTTACCTGGCAACCAACCTACAAATTTAGCCACAGCCACACCCAACCTCCTCTTTCCTCCAGGTTCAAAAGGCTCTTTTTTTTTCTTTTTTAACCTGTCCCTCTCAAATCCATTTTCCACACTGTTGTCGATAGCTGCCATAGGAGCAGCTCTGACTCATGATTCCGGGCACAACAAAACAAAACGTTGCTCGGTCCTGTGCCGTCTTCAAAAGCCTATTATTGTGGTCACTGTGTATTTTGAGTGTCTTCCAACCTAGGAGGCTCTTCTTCCAGCACTATATTGGAAGATATTCTGTTGTGACCCACAGGGTTTTCACTGGCTGATTTTCAGAAGCAGTTTGCAGGCTTTTCTTTCTAGTCTGTCTTAGTCTGGATGCTCTGCTGAAACCTGTCCACCATGGGTGACCCTGCTGGTATTTGAAATACCAGTGGGGTAGCTTCCAGCATCATAGCAACAGGCAAGCCACACAATGTGACAAATTGACCGACGGGTGGTGGGTGGTCCACACTGTTACCAAACCACAAACATGACCCTGTTCCTCTTCTCATCATAACCCTTCAGTGGCTTTCCACCAACCACAGGGTATAGTCCCAGCTCCTCAGTATAACATCCAACAGTCTTCAGGTCTGGCACCTACCTACCTCTCCAGCCTCATTCTTTACCTTCTCTGGCCTCATAATTTACGCTCCAGCCATAGAGAATAGCCTATAAAAAAAATAGTTCTCCCTATATTCATGAAACTGTTCCTTGTCTTCCTATCATGCTTACGTGGTTCCATCTGGCTGGAATGACCTCATCCTGCCACCTCCCCTGGCTGATGCCTGATCATTTTTAAAGAGTCAGCTCAGGTACCATGTTCAAGAAATCATCCTGGGCCTTCCTAACTTCTTCTCCACACTCTCTTGGGTCTATCTCTCTATATATACTTGCCTTGTTATAATATTATCATCTTTAACTCTCTGCCTCCCCCACTAGACTGTGAGCTTCTTGAGAGTGGCTATTGTATTTAGTTCATCTTTGGGCCCCCAGCCACAAAGTCATTGGACAATAAATGCCTGTGGAATGAGTGTTAACCAGGTGTTTATTTTCACAGCAATCTTAGAAGCCCAGAGTGTGAGAACTAGAAGGGCCCTTCAAGGTAATCTAGCCAAACATTCCCTTCCCTGGTTTTCCAGATAAGGAAACGGAGACCCTGAGAGAGGACGGGCTTATGTGTGGCCATACAATGATATAATGGCCAAGCCAGGACCAAGACTCATGTGGCCTGAATTTCGATCTGGGGTACTTTCCTTCTGCTAAACATAAAGCCAGAGGATTCTGAACACATATATTTGTAGAGCCCATGTTTTCAGTTGGGAAGATGACGTCTTCAAATTGCTACCTTTGCTCCCCCTCTGAGAAGGGCTATGTCTTGGAGGCTCATGGGTTGATTGAGTGAACTGGGTAGGAGCAGCTTCCTCAGCCAAGAATACATCTCCCCGTGGACTGACTCAGCTGCCCCTCATTATGCTCACTAAAGAAAATTCCATGTGTTAATGGCTGTCACTGCCACCAAAGAGGCTGCCGTCAAGGATGACTGTCACAGGAGTACACACGGTGAGACTTTGGTCTCCCTAAGACAAGATCATTCTCAGGTCCACGAGAGCCTGGTGGCCCACCTGAGTTCCTGTGCTCTGCAAGGTAACGCTTGACCTCTCTGGGACCTGGGATTTTCACTTCAAAAACAATGGGAGTTGTAAAAGTTCCTGTTATCTCAGAAAACGGTATGAAAAACTACAAATGAAATTATATGTGTGTAGTTAATACTTGGAGTCCTGGTGGTGTGGTGGTTAAGAGCTCGGCTGCTAACCAGAAGGTGGGTGGTTTGAACCTAACAGCTGTTCCACAGGAGAAAGATGTGGCAGTCTGCTTCCATAAAGATTACAGCCTTGGAAGCCCTATGGGGCAGTTCTACTCTGTCCTGTAGGGTTGCTGTGAGTCAGAATTGACTCAATAGCAACAGGATAGAAGGGTAAGAGGCCGTGATCACACAGTGGGAGTTTGAAGCTTGAGAGTCCTTGCACATGCTGATCTCATTACCATCCTAGGGCCAGTATGTTAGCTGTGCCCTTTGTCTAGGACAACACTGTCCATATATGTAACTTAAAATTTACTAGTCACCACATTAAAAAAGTAAATTGGCACAATTAATTTTTTCTCTTTTTTTTTTTTTTATTGTTCTTCAGATGAAAGTTTACAGAACGAACTAGTTTCTCATCAAACAGTACACACATTGTTGTACGACATTGGTTAACAACCCCATGACATGTCAACACTCCCGCTTCTCAAACCTGGGTTCCCTATTACCAACTTTCCTGTTCCCTCTTGCCTTCCAGTCCCTGCCCCAGGGTTGGTGCACCCCTTCAGTCTTGTTTTGTTCTATGGGCCTGTTCAATCTTTGGCTGAAGGGCGAACCTCAGAAGTGACCTTATTACTGAGCTGATGGGGCGTCTCGGGGCCATATTCTCAGGGTTTCTCCAGTCTCTGTCAGGCCAACAAGCCTGGTCTTTCTTTTTGAGCAAGAATTTTGTTCTACATTTTTCTCCAGCTCTGTCCGGAACCCTCTATTGTGATCCCTGTCAGAGCAGTCAGTGGTGGTAGCCAGGCACCATCTAGTTGTACTGGACTCAGGCTGGTGGAGGCCATGGAAGATGTGGTCCATTAGTCCTTTGGACTAACCTTTCCCTTGTATCTTTAGTTTTCTTCATTTTTCCTTGCTTCCAAAGGGGTGAGACCAGTGGAGTATCCTAGATGGCTGCTCACAGGCTTTTAGGACCCCAGATGCTACTCACCAAAGTAAAATGTAGAACATTTTCTTTATTGTTATGCCAATTGAGCTAGATGTTCCCTAAGACCATGGTCCCCACAGCCCTCAGCCCAGCAATTCAGTCCCTCAGGGAGTTTGGATGTGCCTATGGAGCTTCCATGACCTTGCCTTGTACAGGTTGGAGGCACAATTAATTTTAACAACAAATTTTATTTAAATCAACGTAGAAAAACCAGAGTAAACCCATTGCCATTGAGTTGATTCCAACTCATGTAGACCCATATGTGACAGAGTAGAACTGTTCCATAGGATTTGCTTGGCTGTAATCTTTACAAAAGCAGATTTCTAGGCCTTTCCTTCACAGCACTGCTGGGTAGGTTTGAGTTGCCAACCTTTAAGTTAGTAGTCGAGTGCAAATCATTTGTCCCACCCAGGGACCTAACCCAACCTGTTGTTGTTAGATGCCACTGAATCAGTCCCAGCTCATTGTTGTTGTTGTTAGGTGTCGTCGAGTGGGTTCCGACTCATAGCAACCCTATGCACAACAGAACAAAACACTGCCTGGTCCTGCGCCATCCTTACAATTGCTGTTATGCTTGAGCTCATTGTTGCAGCCACTGTGTCAATCCACCTTGTTGAGGGTCTTCCTCTTTTCCGCTGACCCTGTACTCTGCCAAGCATGATGTCCTTCTCCAGGGACTCATCCCTCCTGACAACATGTCCAAAGTATGTAAGACACAGTCTTGCCATCCTTGCCTCTAAGGAGCATTCTGGCCGCGCTTCTTCCAAGACAGATTTGTTCGTTCTTTTGGCAGTCCATGATATATTCGATATTCTTTGCCAACACCACAATTCAAAGGCGTCAACTCTTCTTCGGTCTTCCTTATTCATTGTCCAGCTTTCACATATGTATGATGTGATTGAAAATACCATGGCCTGGGTCAGGCGCACCTTAGTCTTCAGGGTGACATCTTTGCTCTTCAACACTTTGAAGAGGTCCTTTGCAGCAGATTTGCCCAATGCAATGCGTCTTTTGATTTCTTCTCTGCTGCTTCCATGGCTGTTGATTGTGGATCTAAGTAAAATGAAATCCTTGACAACTTTAATCTTTTCTCTGTTTATCATGATGTTGCTCATTGGTCCAGTTGTGAGGATTTTTGTTTTCTTGATGTTGAGGTGTAATCCACACTGAAGGCCGTGGTCTTTGATCTTCATTAGTAAGTGCTTCAAGTCCTCTTCACTTTCAGCAAGCAAGGTTGTGTCATCTACATAACGCAGGTTGTTAATGAGTCTTCCTCCAATCCTGATGCCCTGTTCTTCTTCATATAGTCCAGTTTTTCGTATTATTTGTTCAGCATACAGATTAAATAGGTATGGTGAAAGAATACAACCCTAACGCACACCTTTCCAGACTTTAAACCAATCAGTATCCCCTTGTTCTGTCCGAACAACTGCCTCTTGATCTATGTAAAGTTTCCCCATGAGCACAATTAAGTGTTCTGGAATTCCCATTCTTCGCAGTGTTATCCATAGTTTGTCATGATCCATACAGTTGAATGCCTTTGCACAGTCAATAAAACACAGGTAAACATCCTTCTGGTATTCTCTGCTTTCAGCCAGGATCCATCTGACGTCAGCAATGATATCCCTGGTTCCACGTCCTCTTCTGAAACCAGCCTGAATTTATGGCAGTTCCCTGTCGATATACTGCTGCAGCCGTTTTTTGAATGATCTTCAGCAAAAGTTTTCTTGCATGTGATATTGATGATATTGTTCTATAATTTCCACATTCGGTTGGATCACATTTCTTGGAAATAGGCATAAATGTGGATCTCTTCCAGGCAGTTGGCCAGGAAGCTGTCTTCCATATTTCTTGGCATAGACGAGTGAGCACCTCCAGCACTGTACCTGTTTGTTGAAACATCTCAATTGATATTCCATCAATTCCAGGAGCCTTGTTTTTCGCCAATGCCTTCAGAGCCGCTTGGACTTCTTCCTTCAGTACCATCGGTTCCTGATCATATGCCACCTCTTGAAATGGTTGAATATCGACTAATTCTTTTTGGTATAATGACTCTGTGTATTCCTTCCATCTTCTTTTGATGCTTCCTGCGTCGTTTAATATTTTCCCCATGGAATCCTTCACTATTGCAACTCGAGGCTTGAATTTTTTCTTCAGTTTTTTCAGCTTGAGGAACGCCGACCGTGTTCTTCCCTTTTGGTTTTCCATAGTGACCCTAAATACCACAGACAAAACACTGCCTGGTTATGCACCATCCTAACAATCCTTGTTATGCTTGAGCCCATTGTTGCAGCCACTGTGCCAATCAATCTCATTGACGGTCTTCATCTTTTTCGCTGACCTTCTATTTTTTTTTTAATGTCCTTCTCCAGAGACTGGTTCCTCCTGATAACATGTCCAAAGTATGTGAGATGAAGTCTCTCCATCCTCGCCTCCAAGGAGCATTCTTCCAAGACAGATTTGTTCGTTCTTTTGGCAGTCCATGGTATATTCAATATTCTTCACCAACACCATAATTCAGAGGCATCAATTCTTCTTTGATCTTCCTTATTCATTGTCCAGCTTTCACATGCATACGAGGTGATTGAAAACACCATGGCTTGGGTCAGGTGCACCTTAGTCTTTAAGGTAGCATCTTTGCTTTTTAACACTTTAAAGAGGTCTTTTGCAGCAAGTTTGCCCAATGTAATATGTCATTTGATTTCTTGACTGCTGCTTTCATGGGTGTTGATTGTGAATTCAAGTAAAAAGAAATTCTTGACAACTTCAATCTTTTCTCCATTTATCATGATGTTGTTTATTGGTCCAGTTACGAGGATTTTGTTTTCTTTATGTTGAGGTGTAATCCATACTGAAGGCTGTAGTCTTTGATCTTCATCAGTCCTTCAATTCCTCTTCACTTTCAGCAAGCAAGGTTGTATCATCTGCATTTTGCAGGTTGTTGATAAGTCTTTCTCCAATCCTAATGCCCCGTTCTTCTTCATATAGTCCAGCTTCTTGGATTATTTGTTCAACATACAGAATGAAAAAGTATGGTAAAAGGATACACCCCTGACACACACCTTTCCTGACTTTAATCCAGGCAGTATCTCCTTGTTCTGTTTGAATGGCTGCCTCTTGATCTATGTACAGGTTCCTCATGAGCACAATTAAGTATTCTGGAATTCCCATTCTTCCCAGTGTTATCCATAATTGGTTACGATCCATAGAGTCGAATGCCTTTGCATAGTCAATAAAACAAAAGTAAGTATATTTCAGGTATTCTCTGCTTTCAGCCAGGATCCATCTGACATCAGCAATGATATCCCTGGTTCTATGTCCTCTTCTGAAGGCAGCTTAAATTTCTGGCAGCTCCCTGTTGACGTAGTACTGCAATTGCTTTTGAATGATCCTTAGGAAAATTTTACCTGTGTGTGATATTAATGATATTGTTCAATAATTTCCAATCACTTTTCTTTGGAATAGGCATAAATATGGATCTCTCCAGTTGATAGGCCAGGTAGCTGTCTCCCAAACTTTGTGGCATAGATGAGTGACCACTTCTAATGCTGCCTCTGTTTGTCGAAACATCTCAATCAATATTCTGTCAATTCCTGGAGACTTTTTGTTCACCAGTGCCTTCAGTGCAGCTTGGACTTCCCTTGGTACCATTGGTTCTTGATCATATGCTACCTCCTGAAATGACTGAATATTGACCAATTCTTTTTGGTACAGTGACTCTGTGTATTCCTTCCATCTTCTTTTGATGCTTCCTACATCTTTCAGTATTTTGCCCATAGAATCCTTCACTATTGCAACTCGAGGCTTGAATTTTTTCTTCAGTTCTTTCAGCTTGAGAAATGCTGAGCATGTTCTTCCCTTTTGGTTTTCTAACTCAGGTTTTTGCACATTTCACTATAATACTTTACTTTGTCTTCTCGAGCTGCCCTTTGAAATCTTCTGGTCAGCTTTTTTCTTCATCATTTCTTCTTTTTGCTTTAGCTACTTGGCGTCCAAGAACAAGTTTCAGAGTCTCTTCTGACACCCATTTTGGTCTTTTCTTTCTTTCCTGTCTCTTTAATGACCTCCTACTTTGTTCATGTATGATGTCCTTGATGTCATTCCACAAGCTGTCTGGTCTTTGGTCACTAGTTACTGTTCAACGTGTCAAATCTATTCTTGAGATGGTCTCTAAATTCAGGTGGGATATATGCAAGTTCATACGTTGGCTCTCATGGACTTGTTCTAATTTTCTTCAGCTTCAATTTGAACTTGCGCATGAGCAGTTGATAGTCTGTTCCACAGTCGGCCCCTGGCCTTGTTCTGACTGATGATATTGAGCTTCTCCGTCATCTTTTTTCCATAGATAGATTCAATTTGATTCCTGTGTATTCTGTTCAGCAAGGTCCACATGTACAGTCACTGTTTACATTGTTGAAAAAAGGTATTTGCACTGAAGAATTCATTGGCCTTCCAAAAAAAATTCTATCATGTGATCTCTGGCATTGTTTCTATCTCTAAGGTCCTATTTTCCAACTACTGATCTTGTTTCCAGCTTTAGCATTCCAATCACCGGTAATTATCAATGCATCATAACTGCATGTTTGATCAATTTCAGACTGCAAAAGTTGGTAAAAATCTGCAATTTCTTCATCTTTGACCTTAGTGGTTGGTGTATAAATTTGAGTAATAGTCATATTAACTGGTTTTCCTTGTAGGCGTATGGATATTATCCTATCACTGACAGCACTGTACTTCAGGATAGATCTGAAATGTTCTTTTTGATGATGAATGCAACATTATTTATCTTCAATTTGTTATTCCCAGCATAGTAGACCATATGATTGTCTGATTCAAATGGCCAGTGCCAATCCACTTCAGCTCACTAATGCCTAGAATATCAATGTGTATGTGTTCCATTTCATTTTTGATGATCTCCAATTTTCCTAGATTAATACTTTGTACATCCCACATTCCAATCATTAATAGATGTTTGCAGCTGATCTCATTTTGAGTTGTACCACATCAGAAAATGAAGGTCCTGAAAGCTTGACTCCATCCACGTCTTTAAGGTCGACTCTAATTGGAGGTGGCAGCTGTTCTCCAGTTGTATTTTGAGCATCTTCCAACCTGAGGGGCTCATCTTCTGGCACTCCATGAGACAATGTTCCACTGCCATTCAGAAGGCTTTCACTGACTAATCCTTTTCAGAACTAGACCACCAGGTCTTTCTTCCTAGTGTGTCTTAGTCTGGAAGCTCAGCTGAAACCTGTCCACCATGCGTGGCCCTGGTATTTGAATACTGGTGGCATAGCTTCCATCATCAGAGTAACACGAAAGCCCTCACAGTATGACAAACTGATACATGTGTGAGGGAAAGTCTTGTCATCAATTTTCCCCTGGTCTAGGAGCTTTTCAGCACAGGGACTCTGGGTCCAAAGGATGTGTTCTGCTCCTGGCACTACTTTCTTGGTGCTATGAGATCCCCAACATAGTCACAGTATTATCATTCAATATATAATAAATATTAAGATAGTTTATGTTCATTTTTTTCCTTACTAAGTCTTCAAAATCTAGTATGTATTTTATACTCCCAACATTTTTCAGTTTGGATGAAGCATATTTCAAGTGCTGAATAGCTATGTGTGGCTATTGGATAGAACAGGCTAGAATGTTCTTCCTCCATCTTTGCAAGGCTGCCTCTGTCTCATTTGGGTCTCTGCTCAGACAGACCTCTTCCCTGACCATGCTGTCTAAACCGGCCACCTTCTAACTGCTTTTTTGTCTTCTGAAACTTATCCCTACCTGATATTTTATTAGTTATTTGTTTATTATCTGTCTCCCCATAGGATATCAATTCCATGAGGGCAAGGACCTGTCTGTCTTCTTTAGCACTATGGTCCTGATAACTATGTCACATCCCTACCAGGCTTTCAATAAATGTTTGTTGAATGACTTTAAAGATTCCAGGTTTGTCATCGGCCATCTCCGAAGCAACGTCCATTCAGTGGTGCTGGGGGAATTCAGTGGGGTGTTGGGGAGGGGAAAGTAGGGAAGGAAAAAGCATTATTAAAGAAGTAAACCAAAAAGAAACCAGATCTGTGGCCATGGAGTCAATTCTGACTCATAGCGACCAAATGGGACAGAATAGATCTTCCCCATACTGTTTCCAAGGAGCGGCTGGTGGATTCGAACTGCCGACCTTTTCATTAGCAGCCTGAGCTCTTAACCACTGTGCCACCAGGGCTCCATTAAAGAAGTAAAGTGGGGGAAAGGCTCAGTAAAGCCTTCTGTGAGTCGGTGACTGACTCTCCGATGTCAAACGAAGGGGTGGGTGTAGGACTCCGTGATCACACTGTGTTTTTTCTCCAGCTGTGACTTGGCTGTGTGTTGACTCCACCACTGGCTTTTCCGGTTTTTTATAAGAAACCATCCCACATAGCAGCACTTCTGTCTGGCGCCAGTAGATGGGGCGGTGCCATTAAAAAAAGTCCAGCCTGCAGTGTCCAGCCAGAGTTTCTACTCCAGCTTCTGGGATGTTCCGTTCTGGAACTGCCCTGGGTCTCAGGTCTGTGTTGTGGGCGCACAAACCATGCCCCAGCCTCCCCAGCTGAAGAAACACCACCTCAGTGTGCTTTCCGAGGAAATGGCCAGTATCTCCCTGAGGTGAGGAGGGCCCCAGAGGCTGGCCCTGGCCCAAGCCATGAGGAGACAGCCCGGTCCTTCTCCTGGGTCTTTGAGCCCAGGCACAGAGCATGACTCACGCACCAGGGTGTTTGCATTTTCCTAGAATCTCTCTGTGTTCTCCTGAAGCTGAAAACAAGCTTATTAAGAAGAGAGTCAAGGCGGGACAGACTAAGCAACAAGAGTGGCTCTGTGGGCCTGTGTGTCTGGGCTGGGCACCCTGGTTGCCATTGAAAAGCCTGGCTCAGCAGTGGAATCCTTCTCCCTGCCACTATGGTCCACTCGTTTCCCTGCCACACGTGATGTGCAAGGCGGTGCCCCTGGGAGAGGCTGAGACCAGCCTTAGCTCCCTCAGTAGCGCCCATCACCCTCCTTCTGCCTCCTCCTCTAAGCCACTTGACCCCAAAGGGAAGATGCACCATCTACTCCGTTGCTACTACAGGATATTCCAAAAATGTGAGCAAAAGAGGATTTAGTCCTGGTTTACGTGACTCATTACAATCCTAACTAGCTCATGCCAACACCATACCTGGTCTTTGTCCATTAACCCGTCAGTACATTTCAGGAAAGGAGACTGGTGGTGCAGCGGTTAAAGCGCTCGGCTGCTAACTGAAAGGTCAGTTGTTGGAGCCCACGAGCTGCTCCACAGGAGAAAGATGTGGCAGTCTGCTTTCATAAAGATTACAGCCTCGGAAACCCTATGGGGACGGTTCTACTCTGTCCTATAGGGTCGCTGTGAGCTGGAATTGACTCGAAGGCACAGGATAACATATTTAATAGGGCACTGGTCAGATGATATCCTGGGACCAGTCAGCTGTGAACAGACCATCCTGCCCCTCAGAGACTAGACAGGCTCCAAAAGCATGATCAGGAGACTTTCTTGCTTCACTGTTAGTCTTTAAACTCCACCCTAATCTGCACACGTGCCTGCATTTTCATGTCTGTACATTTGCTGTTCTTTATGCCCTGAAAGTCCTTCCATCCTTTCCTGCCTGGAGAAGTCCAGCTCATCCTCCAAACATCACCACTTCCATTAAGCCTGTCCTGGTTTTCCTAGTCACTGTGCACGTTTTCTTTTTCCAGCCTCTGACAACGCTTTGGCTCCTCCTCATGGCCTTTAGCCTACTCTGCCTTTCGGTTCACACGTGTGTCTCACTCAGTAAAGCATTTATTGGGTGCCTGTTTGTTTGTACCAGGCACTGGGGAAACAAGGTGTTTTCATAGAACCTGTGTTTCGGTGGAAGCCCAGAATTAGGTGGTTTACTTCCTTCGTGGGACTGGGAGCTCCTTGGAGATGGGAATTGGGTCTCTGTCATCTCTGTCCCCCTGGCTGCTCCTAGTTCAGGGCCTGGCACCAATAGGTACTCAGAAAAGTTACTTAAATTGAAATTTACCCTGACGACACTAAGAAAATTGGATTAGAACTCAAAAGAAAGGTTAAAAGTTAGCAAAGGTAGAGGGCCAGGAAATTTCTAGAAGGGGCCACAAAAACCCATTGCCATTGAGTCAATTCAAACTCATAGTGACCCTATAGGACAGAGTAGAACTGTTGCATAGGGTTTCCACGGAGTGGCTGTTGGATTCCAACTGCCGACCTTTTGGTCAGCAGCCCAGCACTTAACCACTGTGCCACCTGGGCTCCAGAAGTGGCTACAGTGTTTTTGAAATCAGGAACCAGCACAGAAACCAGGGACATCCAAGGTCTCCAGGGGGCTGAGCCTGTGGGGTGGAGGTGTGGTACACTGTCCTTCTCCAGGGTAGGCCTGGGAATTGATGAAGCTCTGCAGGACATTTATCACACATGATTTTTTTTTTTTTTTTTTTCTTTGAGCAGATCACAGAGCCAAGCAGGTCATTTAAAGGGCCTAGATATATGAGTTACTAGCCAGGGGTCAAGGTAGTCAGATGATTAAAACTACATTGCCAGGAGGCACATGAGAAATAATTTGACAACCAAACAAAAAATGTCATTTGAATTTTTACCAGGAATTCTCATCCAAAATGTGTTAATGGTATAATAAAACTGAATAGCTGGCTTGTCAAAGTAAACCGAGTTTTAACCCTACACGAGCATTATTTACAAAGGGTTATCTATCTCAGAAAACGGTTCTCTTCTGAGGCCTGACAGTGGGAGGGGGTCATGCTGGGGGGTAGCAGCCAGAACCACTTTATCTACTGTATACTATACTCTGTACAGTATACTCTGTATACTCTGTCCTGTAGGGTCGCTATGAGTAGAATCGACTCGATGGCAGTGGGTTTGGTTTTTTTGGTGATACTATACTGCAGCCCTGGTGGCACAGTGCTTAGCAGTTCGAATCCACCAGGCACTCCTTGGAAACCTTTTGGGACAATCCTACTCTGTCCTATAGAGTCGCTATGAGTCGGAATCCAGTCGATGGCAACGGGTTTGGTTTTTTTTTTTTTTAAACACACTAAATTGTTCACTCCCTGGACCTTATTACCACCCATCTCACTATCTGATGCTTGTTCACGTGTGAAGAAAGGGCTTCAAAATAGCAAAGATAAGTCTTGGTATTTTCCTTGCCCCTCTTTGTTTTCTTTAATAGAGTCAAATTCTGTAAATAATATTACACAACACCCAGTTCTTCTCAGAGAGCTGCCACACAGGAGGGAACCGCTATTTTCCCAACCTTTTTGCACAGGAAATTACAGTCTACGATCCCACCTTCCATCACCTCCCCCAGAGTTTCGATCTAGACGTACATCTATTCAGTGAGTAGCAATTCAGCCTGGAGGTGGTGTCTGAGTTCAGGTTCCCTTTGCTGTGGGGCAAACCCAAGTCTCGATGATTTCTGTAGATAAAAGAGACGTTGGTAAATTTGCGATGTAACGCCAGATTGGACCCGTCTCGCCCCTCCCTCGACCAATGGCTGCCACCGGGTCCCTTTAAGAGACCAGGAGCCCGCCGGGCGTCGGTGGCCGAAGCGGATCTTCTTTTCTGCTCCTCCCCTGCCCCGCGCGGCGAATGGTTCGCGCCGGCCTATATTTACCCGAGATCTTCCTCCCGGGCCGTAAGGATGTGAGGCTGCCGAGCCGGCCACCGCGCGCAGCACTGAGAGGGCGCGCTGCAAAGGCGGGCCGCTGACGGACGGGATCCCGGGAGCAGAGCTGAACGACCCCGGGAGGGAAGTAATGAGATAGCAGCCGTCCCGGAGCCGATCATGGGCGCGCCCGGCCCTCGGAGCCCCGTGCTGCCCTGGCGGAACCAGCGGGGACAGTGAGCCGGTCGAGCGCGTCCCCGGCGTCCGGCCGGAGCGAAGATGCAGTGAGCCACCGCGGGGCTGTGCGCGGGGCCCCCCGTGGCCAGCCGGACCCGCCACCTGACCGCACTTTGGGCCAGCAGTGATTCTGGGACCGGCCCAGCGGAGGGGCTCTCTGTCTCCAGCACCCCTTGGGGGTGGGGAGTCTCGGCTCTTTGGCGCACTCGCTGCTGAGTTCCCGCAGTTTCTGGCCCGAGCCCCGGGGTTGTGGGTGAGCGTGAGGGGGTCCCTTTACACGTTTGCCGAGGAGTTTCTGCGTATTCTCGCACCATCCCGGGTGCTTTTGCTGGGGCTCCCTCTGTTTGCAGCACGCATCTAGCTTTTCCTGAGACATTTTCTGCTCCACTCTCATTCCGTCTTTCTCTCGTTTTGCTTGCTTGAGTCTTTGCCTTCGCCCTTGCCCAGGCTAGAGTAATTCTTTGTGAGCACGCGTGCTATTATTTTATTTTTTTTGAGCACTTGCGTCTGAATATTTTCTTTTAATAATTCTATCTCCACCCCCTGCGGGGTTCCAGAACTACCCCTCCCCCCGCCCCCCTTATCCTTCCACCACTCGGCCGCTCCCAGCAGAGTTTTTTTTTTTTTTCCCCCTTGGTCTTGCCCGGGCCAAGCCCTACCGGGGCGGGTGGCTCAGCCCGGCTCGCACCCGGCGCTCCGCCGCCGCAGCCTAGCTGTGTCGGGGTGCCCTCCGGAGATGCTGCCGTGGAAGAAGCACAAGTTCGAACTGCTGGCCGAGGCGCCACCGCGGCAGGCGTCCAAGCCCAAGGGCTACGCGGTGAGCCTGCACTACTCGGCGCTCAGCTCGCTGGCGCGGGCTTGTCCCGAAGGCGCGCTCAGCCGGGTGGGCAGCATGTTCCGCTCCAAGCGTAAGAAACTGCACATCACCAGCGAGGACCCCACCTACACCGTGCTCTACCTGGGCAATGCCACCACCATCCAGGCGCGCGGCGATGGCTGCACGGACTTAGCGGTGGGCAAAATCTGGAGCAAGAGCGAGGCGGGCCGTCAGGGCACCAAGATGAAGCTGACGGTGAGTGCGCAGGGTATCCGCATGGTGCACGCCGAGGAGCGCGCGCTGCGCCGCCCGGGCCACCTCTACCTGCTGCACCGCGTCACCTACTGCGTGGCGGACGCGCGGCTGCCCAAAGTCTTCGCCTGGGTTTACCGTCACGAGCTGAAACACAAGGCGGTAATGCTGCGCTGCCACGCGGTGCTCGTGTCTAAGCCCGAGAAGGCGCAGGCCATGGCCCTGCTGCTCTACCAGACGTCGGCCAACGCGCTGGCAGAATTTAAACGCCTCAAGCGGCGGGACGACGCGCGTCACCAGCAGCAGGAGTTGTTGGGCGAGCACACCATCCCTATAGTGCCGCTGCGCAAGCTCCTCCTGCACGGACCTTGCTGCTACAAGCCGCCGGTGGAGCGCAGCCGCAGCGCGCCCAAGCTCGGCTCCATCACCGAGGACCTGCTCGGCGAGCAACAGGAGCAGGAGCTACAGGAGGAAGAGGAAGAGGAGCACCCTGAGGGCTTCCCGGAGGAGGAGGAGGACCGTGCAGTGGAGGGGGGCCACGCGGAGGAGGAGACCGAGGCGCAGCGGACACTGGTTATGGCTATGCATTTCGAATGCGGGGACTTGCTGGACACGCTGGAGAGCGGCCGCGAGGAGGCGCTGCGGAGCGACGGGGTCTCGCTGGGCCGGGGGGACGGGTCGTCGCCTCTGCTGCTGGGCAGCGCTGCCGACATGAAGGCCGAGCTGTCGCAGCTCATTAGCGACCTGGGAGAGCTCAGCTTCGGCAACGACGTGCGCAGCCTGCAGGCCGACTTGCGTGTGACGCGCCTGCTGTCGGGCGAGAGCACTGGCAGCGAGAGCTCCATAGAGGGCGGGGGCCCGGACGCCACCTCTGCCACCCCTGGGGACCCGTCGGGGTCCGCTGATGGCGCCAGTCCGGAGGAGCCCCACTCGGGCTGAGCTCCCAGCAGCCTCCTGCCCGCGACCCCGGCGCCCCACTGTGACTCCCCACCCTTCCTCCGACAACTCTCCTCCGACCGCCCCCCAGGAAAGGGGGAAAGGACAGTTAGGGTTCACACCTCCGCTGGGGCTGAGGTCCAGAGTTCCACCTGTCGCCTCTCTCCCCACGTTTGGCCGCGGTGGAGAGGTGGGCGAGTGGGAAACCCCTGATAGGGAGGGAGGGAGAGCAGCCCCCTGGGGTGGGGGTGGGGGGTGAGGGAAAGGGCCGGCTGAAGTTAGCAAAGTCCCACAGGCTGAGGTGCCTGCCGGCCGGTTTCCTGTTTTTGGGGCAGCTGGGGCCGAGAAGGAGGGGTTAACTTCCTCCCCCCACCCACTACTGGGAGAGGCCTGGCACTGTCATTGACGTGTTATTAAAAAAAAAAAAAAAAAAAAAATTGCCCTCCCAAAGTTTGAGGCTTCAATGGCATCCCCCTTCCCCAAGTCTTTTTGGTGCGAGAGAGCTTGAGTTGTTTACCTCAGATTCAGACCCTTGAAATTCTGCCAAATTCCTCAAATAATAGTTTGGGGGAGGGAGGATGAAAGTTGCATTTTGTTTACAGTTCAAGACATCTAATACCTAAAAAAAGGAGTTTTCCTTTAGAAACACACAGGCCTTTCTCCTGCTCCAAAGAGCTCATGCCATGATACTGTGTAAAATATTTTTGCACTGTTGTGAAGTATTTTCGACATCTTTTTTGTTTTGTACATAACCGTGTTCTCCAAGCTAAGTGTTTATTATCTTTTGCTGTGCAAAAGGGACGTGTAAGATGTTGTTCGGTTGTATATACGGAAATGTGTATAAAATGTTTTGTTATTTTTTAAGAGTAACACTGTTCTGGTTCTGTTTACGTGCCAGTCGGGAGAGAATAAAGAGGAACGTTGAACAGAGCAGGTGAGTGTCTGGAACTGCTGTTGAAGGTGCTTGGCCTTGGCCGTGGCCGTGGGTGGCAGAGGGTGTGCTCATTCCCAGGATGGCATGGCAGGACGGCCTTTGGCCTTTGTACTGTACGGGAATGATTAGGGGAAGGGGCCAACTTTATGCCCAGCCTTGGGGTCCTTCTGGACCTCTTCTACTCTGGGTGCTGTGGTTGGGGCAAGCCATCTCCTTGAGCATATCCTGTGTGTCGTTAAGTTGTGTGAGTCTGGGCTTTTTGAGTTAACACTTGGAAATGCCAGGATGAGTTCTGTCCCCCATTCTCAGGTCTTGGAGGTTGTTTGTGGAGGAGTGACACTCAAGGTCAAGTGTGGTTTTGCCACTCCCTTCTCTGGGTCATGTAATGATCAGGTGTAAGGATACTCTATAATCTGTTCCTTTACAAACAGCTCCAAGAGTTTATGAGATGGGGTAGAGACAAAGGAAGTCCCCATGGGGCTCTCTGAGGCGCGGGACCATCTTTGTTTTTCCTGGGAGGAGAACCAAGGCAAGGGAAGCCGAAACGTTCCAATCATGAGTCATGGCGCAGGTGGGGTGGGTGGGCAGCCAGGCCACTGAGTCCATTTCCTTCCTTTCCACAACCTAGAGATGACCCTGTGGGGGAGTGGCATGGAGGTCAAGGCAGAGGAGAGTGGTTAGAGCTTGGTCTCCATGTATGTTTTAGGGTTTTCTTGCTTTCTCTGAGTTTGTTTCTGTTGTAAACTTCAAACAGATGTCTCTAGTTTGGCCAAACCCCATCAGCTGGAAGCTGTAACAAGGTGCCGCCTAAACTGTGCCGTAGCAAAGTATTTTTCCCTTTACCCTTTTGGGCCCCTTTTCCTGTGTTGCAAAAACGAATCTCACTCCTGGCCTTCCCTAGTGTCCTGAGGAGCCAGGAGAAAGTCAGTTTGCTTTGTTTTCATCATGAATACGTTCAGAGCAGCTGGATCCAGAAGTCCTAAGGCATCCGGAGTTCACTTGAACTGTAGGGGAAGGGAAGGTGAGATTTTCTTCCTAATTAATGGGAGTGGTTGGAGCATAAGACTGTCTTTGAGAGACAAAAGCAAAGGGGAGTTGAGAAATGTTTAATTAAAACATATGCAGAGTCCTTTTTTTTTTTTCTTAAGAACATGAGGACAAGGTCCAGGCCTTTGATTTGATTTTGGTTCAGTCGAGAGTCCCTGTCCCCCAATACCTCAGATACACATGATTGAATGACATTTCAAAACCTGCAGGTAGAGAGAGGTCAGAAAAGTCAAATCCCACCCTACCTGTACACTCACCTTGGTGTGCCTTCCACACAATCTCACCTGATTGGCTGACAGCTGTGTGGGCCATCACTATTCTGCATGACTAGATTTCACATCTCAAATGATTCCCGCACGTGGCCAAGTACCTCTGCTGTTTGGAATGGATGAGAACATAAAACAGGATGAACGTAATAAGTGTGATACCGCCTGTGTCCGTGAGAATGCCAAAGTTGCCTTTCATCTGTGACAGATGGGGCCTGGTGGTTGATCCAGAAATTTAGACAAAAGACATTTAAACCAACACCATCAGTAGGTATAAAGCAGCTATTTCTTTAAAGTCGGCTTTTTCCTGTTAACTGACTTAGAAATAGGGGAAGGGGCTTAGAGGCTGAGGAAGAGGAAAAAGCAAACAAAGCCCACTGCAAAAAATCAGCTCCTTTCCTCCCGCCCTCCTGGTACCTTTCCCTCCCCCTCTCCTTCTTCCCTCTATTTTTTGGCTTTTATCCCTACTGCACCCCAGGCTCAGGCTGATGTAATTCTAGAAGAGATGAGAAGGTGATACGTGACTCGCCTCTTACATCTCCGTCTTCCAGGGATGATATCACTAGAGTAAGGAGAGATGTTTTGAATGAAGGAAAAAAAAAAGGCAAACACAAAACCCATTTGCTTCTGACACTCAAAGGGAAAACAGTGGCATGCAAAAAAAGCAAGGCTAAGATGAAACATTCCAGAAAGCACCTGAAGTCTGGTTTCCTCATCACATTTCGCTTTTCCTTCTTGCAAGGTGAGGCTCGTGTTTCTCCTTTACGTAACCTGATGGTACTTTAAACGCGATGAGACACTTCCCACATTCTTTCCTGGTCTAAGTCATCCTCCATGTCCAACAATGCGGCATTGACAGCCTGAAAAGCTGAGTGACTTCCTGCGGCGAGAGAGATTGTTGCAGGGGTGGCAGCAGGAGTCCAGGGAGGAGGCATGCGTCACCCGCTCTGAGCACAAGCATCCCATGTTCGTTTGTACTATTTGTTGTGTGTGTTGAGGAAGAAGTAGGAAGGCATAGAATAAATGAGAATATTACACTGGATATCTGGATCTGGCTGCTTCTTTAGCTGGGGCCTTTCCTGCTTCTGGCTCAACTGTGTTCATAGGCCATAATGCCCACACCCAGCTCTGGAGTGGCCCCATTGGAGCAGCCCTGACTACCCACCCTGTTAGTGGTTTGAGTGGCTGTCAGAAGGACCTCTTTTCCTGCCCTCATTTTCATCTTCATCCCACTTTCTGCTGTTCCCACATCATTCCCTCCTTGCTTCTCTTATTACCCAGCTCCCCACCTGGTCCCATTTCATTTCTTCTCTTGAAGACCTCAGACTTAACTCACCTAAAAGAAGAACCAAAAAGCAAACAAAAAACCCCCCTCAACCATGATGGTTTCAGAGCAAGAACGCCCCCTTCGTGCGCACACACACACACACACACACACACACACTCCTCCCTGCAAAAAACATCCCACAGTCAGCATAATGGTAGATTTTAAACAAACGAGAAAGGCTCTTATACTCTAAGAGCAAAATTCCCTCCCAGGGGACAGAGCTGTTTTCAAGGGTTCTGCTTGTGAAAAGCAGAGAACTGGCTGGTAGAATCCACCTCTGGCACCATGTGGGAGATTAAAGGACCTTGTGGGAGTTGCCAAGGATCACGAGAAACATGAAAATTCTATTAGGAGAAGTTGCCCTCTTATCTAACAGGATTTGGGAATTTAATAAGCATCGAGGTCCAGCTGAATTATGTCCTCTGTGGTATGAACGCATCAGTAGCCCTAGCATCTGCTGGTAAGGGACGCATGACAAGCTAGAGATGTGTGTGGACTGCTGGGGCCAGGAGCCATGCCTGGCACGTGGGACATGACTTCGGGCTCCAGAGAGGCATGGGGTTGCTGGGACCAGGGCGTTCTGTCCTCCTGACCCCACCATGCTTTTCTGCACACTGGATATCTGGATCTGGCTGCTTCTTTAGCTGGGGCCTTTCCTGCTTCTGGCTCAACTGTGTTCATAGGCCATAATGCCCACACCCAGCTCTGGAGTGGCCCCATTGGAGCAGCCCTGACTACCCACCCTGTTAGTGGTTTGAGTGGCTGTCAGAAGGACCTCTTTTCCTGCCCTCATTTTCATCTTCATCCCACTTTCTGCTGTTCCCACATCATTCCCTCCTTGCTTCTCTTATTACCCAGCTCTCCACCTGGTCCCATTTCATTTCTTCTCTTGAAGACCTCAGACTTAACTCACCTAAAAGAAGAACCAAAAAGCAAACAAAAAACCCAAACCTGTTGCCATCGAGTTGCTTCTGACTCATGGCAACCCTCTAGGATGGAGTGGAACTGCCCCATAGGGTTTCCAAGGAGTGACTTAGATTCAAACTGCCAAGCTTTTGGTTGGCAGCTGAATGCTTAACCATTGTGCCATCAGGGCTCCAGAGAAGGTCTTAATTTTAAGGAAAAACAAGCCAAGCATACAGGCATCAATCAGCCAGCACCAATCCTGCAGTTCCAGAAGGTGTTCTGGCACTGGCCCTACTTAGAGATGATCAAACTGGGGCACGGAGGGGTGATGTCCTTCCCAAGATCAAGGAGGGATCAAGACCCAGGAGTGAAACTCCTGAACTGATGCTCTTTGCACATGCTTCAGGAATGTATGGCTTACAATCAGATTTTAAGCTTTGGGATGGCGGAAACTGGTAATTTTTCTTTGTCTTCCTTTTATTCCCACCACGCTTCATATATGGTAGATGCTTGATGATAAATATTTGTGCTGCCTTTCATCATCACCCCATACCACCACCAAGTATGACTATCTACTAGAGGCAAGATGCTGAAGGTAGGTCGGTGGCTGTTTTCCAGGGGCAACTGCTCCTGGTGGGTGGGATGGGAGCCACTACAGAAACTTGGTCTCCTCTTGCTTCCATCCCTGAGAACTGGTCTGGTGAGTTCCCATCCTAGAAGAGCAGGTCAAGTTTGAGGGTGGGGAAGCTCTTTCCATTGTGTCATGATTATTAATCATCAGTATTCTTCCTAGCCAACTGAATCCTCCAAGGACAGTCATATGTCTTAGATGTCTTTGATTCACCACACTGAGCACAGCGTCTGGCACCTAATAGGTACTCAGTAAATGCTAATGAAGGAGGAGAAGAGTGATTCCCCTCCAGGCTGGGAGAACAGGTCTGATAAAGTTCGTTGTCAACACTTGGCTGGAGGAACCAATGTTTTAAGGATGTATGTTTGATGAGGAGAGAAGAACAGGACTCATTTGACTCCTCAACTTCACGTGAAGTAGAGTCCCTAATTTTCTCTTGAACTTCCCTGACCTTCTAGAAAGGGGTGGTTCGGGTTTGGAGAGGGATGGTTTATTTAGAAGTGACTTTGAGTAGAATTGGTATCTCATCCCTGCTCATCCCAGCCCCAAGATTATTGCCAAATCCCTTTAATACGAGCCAAATGAAGGCTCAAATGATGTGGTCTGGCAGAACCCTCAACTTGAATCCAGGCCCTGAAGTGACTTGGTCTTAACATTTGACCCAGTCAAGTGAGTCACATCCCTTGTCAAGCCTCAGGATCCTCGCATGTAAAATGGGTGGGCTGGATTAGATAATAGCAAGACTTTCAGAACTCACGTTCTGAATTGAAGAAGGATCAAAGCTTAAGCTTTGTGGGATGTAATAGAAGATACCTCTGACCATACGCTATTCAGGAGTCCTGGTGGTACAGTGGTTAAAGTGATCAACTGCGAACTGAAAGGGCGGCTGTTTGAAACCACTAGTGGCTCCATGGGAGAAGGGTGTGGCAGTCTGCTTCCATAGAGATTTATAACCTAGGAAACCCTATGGGGTCACTATGAGTCAGTATCGACTCGATGGCAGTGGGTTTGAACTATTGGCTAAAAACTGTCTAGGGCTCTGAGAACAGGGCTCATCTTTAGGACCTCCTGTGGCCTGGAGCCACACCAGGACTCAGTTTGGAGATGATGTTCTCTTGCCCAAGCCAAAGCAAGAGTCATGTGTTAAAGTATCCTATTCACCAGCCTCAAAACTTGGCGGCCATAGTGGTTCCTGATATGGGAACTGTCACTGTAGCTAAGGGCCAGGTAGGGCCTAGGAGATAAAACATCTTTGCCTAAGATCACTCAGCAAGTTGGGATTAGAACTCATGTCTCCTGAATCTAAGTCCTACACTGTTTTCCCTGTTTTCTTTAGGTTGGTGATAAGTCAGCTCAGAAGCAACCTACAGACTATCCAAGAAAATTTGGCAGCACCTAAATGGCTGATCTAAGGCCATGAGGCCACCTGGCAGCAGGGTGTTTTGGTCTCCTATCAACCAAGACTAGGACCAGGAACCACCTAAGGCAGGCTTGGGAATAAGCCTAAGACCATTGCTGTGAAATCGATTCTGACTCACAGTGACCCTGTAGGACAGAGCAGACCCTCCCCATAGGGTTTCCAAGGAGCAACTGGTGGATTCAAACTGCCAACCTTTTGGTTAAGAGCTTTGCTCCTAACCACTGTGCCACCAGAGCCCCCGGGAATAAGAGGGAGTTGATGATCTGGCATGCTTCCCTACCTACCCTTGCAGCAGTCTCCTCCTTGCTCCAGGGCCCACCCCCACCCCGGGTCAATCCCCTAGGAGAGCTTGTTCTCAGCTGCCTGTCAGGGATTCTCCCTCCCCTCTGCTCCAAGATTAGCCAATAATGACTCAAGAGGTCACCAGGTCACTCTGGGATCTAATCTATATAGCCCTAAGAATCAGATACCCTGAGGGCTCCTCTGTCCAGCCCTTTCATTTTACAATGCGGAAACTGAGGCCCAGAGAAGGGAAAGTGCTTGTTGAGGCCTCGCAGCAAGCTTAGAGCAGAGCCCAGGTTAGAACTCAGGTTTCTACTTTCCCCAGTCTCGTTCCAAGATGCCATACTGCTTTCTTGCAGAAGCTGTTCACAGTAACGCGGGGAACCTGACTTCCTGGGTAACATGGCCCAATTGCATGTGTGTGAATCTCAGAGCTCTCCCCCTTCCCACAACTAGTGAAGTCCCTACTTTTGCCTCCTCAAGCTATAGGTCCTCAGCCTACCAAAGCGGTGGGTATCCCAAACTCTTACCTAAGTGAACTTTTTTGGGGAATTGGCATTTTAATAAGGGGCTCCTGAAAATTAAAAGCCTTTGAGATATAGAAGGCTGAATAAAGAAAGTATTTTAGGCACTGTGTTGGGAAGTGGCTAGAGTGGAAATAAGTATTCTGGTGCAGGGAGTACACCAGACATTCTCCTAGCACCATAAACCACGTTCTTAAAGGTTCTACTCTTGTGGCTAAATGCCTACACAAACAAAGAGAAAGTGATGTGTCCAAGGTCACTTGAGTTTGAGAAAGGGAGAGTGGGGAGGGCCCCTGGGTTCCGCATCAGCACACTCTCAGTTCTGTGTTCTAGTTCGGAATATGCAAATGGCTCCATGGCACCGTCTAGAGACCTAGACACCCAACATCCTTATCCACAGCTGCTGGCCAGCCTCTGCCAAGATGTCCCCTGCAGATAAACCTGTCTCGCCTTTGCAGGCCAATTTATCCCCGGCCCTGATTCCCAGGGACAACTGGTCGCTGGTGCTCACCAGCTGATTTCCAGAAAAGAAGCCTGTCTCTTTAAAACAGCAACATGTGATTGGGTGCTCTAGTTTCTGCCTGGACCAAATCACCCGGCTTGTCTGAATGAGTTGTGTAGACACACCAAGGGGCCCTTCTTCTGCAGCAGCTATTGCATTTAATGAAGCTTGCAGGGTCTATAAATTTGGAGGTGTTCACACTGATGGGATCACACCAGGTTTCCGTCTTATACTATATCTCTGCTCCATCCCTCTGACCCAGGTCCCAGCAAATGTCTACTGTTAACTAACACATGTGAGATTAGGGAATGGGGCAGGGTAGTAGGTAGTATTTCTGTGGGTGAGGCTATAAGGTATAGGTGAAAGAGAACAGGACCTGGAGACCTGGTTCTAGCCTGGCTTTTCCAGGCATTAGGTCTTCCACTAATATGCTAATAGCTCTTTCAATAAGCAAGTTCCCTATTGGGGCCAGTTCTCTCTATGAGATAGAGACAGTAATACCTAACCAGATTATCTCTCAGGTTGTTTTGAGGCTCAAAATGTAAACATTGGATCAGGATGGTGCAAGCAATTAACGAGCTGGACTGCTAACAGAAAGACTGGTGGTTGGAGTCCAGCCAGAGGCACCTTGGAAGGAAGTCTTGGTGGCCTGTTTCCAAAAAATCAGCCATTGAAAACCCTATGGAGCCCAGCCCTACTCTGGGCGACACACACGGGTCGCCATGAGTTGGAATTGACTCATTGGTAACTGGTTTTTTAAGTGCTCTGTGAAGTGCAGGGAAACCCTGGTGGCATAGTGGCTAAGTGCTACTGCTGCTAACCAAAAGGTCAGCAGTTTAAATCCACCAGGCGCTCCTTGGAAACTCTATCGGGCAGTTCTACTCTGTCCTATAGACTCGCTATGAGTCTGAATCCGCTCCAAGGCAGTGGGTTTGTTTTTTTGTGTGTGTGTGTGTGAAGTGCAGTACAGGAAAGGAGCGGTTGCTGCTGGAATATCCAGGCTGAAACAACACATTGAGGACAAATGAGGCTCAGTGAGCTTCTCCACAGAGAGAATGTGTACGGGGGCAGGTACCTCCTCCAAGAAACATAGTCCAGGGCACAAGGAGGGAAAATATGCAAAAACGAGGAAGCCATCTATTAAGAATAGGAAAAAGTAGGTGGGTACTTAAATATCTCTCTTCACGGGGAACGATTATGGGCTAATTTTCCACCTGCAGCTGTAGACATCCACATGTGCTACGTGGCTTCTCTGTTTCCAGCCCAGTCTCTTCCATCCGCCACAGCAGGAGAGCATGGCACCCGCCCTGTGCTCTCTGGCTAGATTTTCATTTGTTCCATGTAATGATTTGTTTTGTCAGCATTTGATTATCAGCCCAGATCAGTATTACTGTTCCCCTTTCTACACTTGGACACACATACATAGATACACACAGATTACCAGCTAAAACTTTCCACAAGTATTTGCAATCATGATGAATGTGTTGACCTCTCAATAGATGTGCCTGAAATGGACACAGATCCCCCTTAAAATAATTTTTTAGAATGGTTCTTTTCTAGAAATATGAAGGTTCTGAGGTTTCCCTTGGAGACACTGTAGATGGATTACACACAGGAACACTT
Source organism: Loxodonta africana (assembly GCF_030014295.1). Taxonomy (NCBI): domain Eukaryota; kingdom Metazoa; phylum Chordata; class Mammalia; order Proboscidea; family Elephantidae; genus Loxodonta; species Loxodonta africana. The sequence goes on along the minus strand of NC_087342.1, from coordinate 20,178,774 downwards.
AAGATCCTCTTGTCCTGATGGAATGGTGGTGGTGGTGTGTGTGTACCTGTGGCTGTGCCTGGGACTGGGCTTAAGGGTGAATATGACCTGTACTGTAAACTCAAGCTGTTGTGGTTGGCATTCGTGTGACACGATCAGTGAAAACTCAGAGCGCAATACGAGCTAGGCTGATCCTCCCAGATTTCTGCCCAAAAAAACTTCAACTCACATCACCCTTTCCTTTCCATTATAGTCTGGGTTTTCTTTTTTTATAATTATGTTAAAATACATATAAAAAAAATTTGACAATTCAACAGTTCTTACCTGTACAATTCAGTGACATTGATTGTATTCATCACGTTATACAACCACTACCACTACCCTTTTCCAAGTGGTCCCACTACCATTAACAGAAGCTTAGTACCCCCCAAAGATAACTCCCCCTTTCTCTCTCCCTCCCACCCCTGGTAACCACTAATAAGCTTTGGTCTCTATATATTTGCCTATTTCATGTAAGTGGGATTATATGGTATTTGACCTTTTGTGATTGGCTTATTTCATCCAGCACAATGTTTCCAAGGTCTATCCATATTGTAGTATGTATCAGAACTTCATTTGTCTTATGGCTGAGTAATATTCCATTGTATATATACACCACATTTTCTTCGTCCATTCATCTGTTGACGGCCATTTAAGTTGTTTCTACCTTCTGGCTATTGTGCTGTAATGAACATTGGTGGACAGGTTCCTGTTTGCATTCCTGCTTTCAATTCTTTTGGGTATGTACCTAGGATTGGGATTGCTGGGTCATATTGTAGTTCTATGTTTATCTTTTTGAGGAACTGAATGCTTTTCACAGTGGCTCTACCATTTTGTATTCCCACTAGCAATGGATGAGCGTTCCATTCTTTATTTTTAACCTTAAAGGTCCTTAAATCACTAATGGAGCCCTGGTGGTGCAGTGGTTAAAATCTACAGCTATGAACCAAAAGGTCGGTAGTTTGAATCCACCAGCTGCTCCTTGGAAACCTCGTGGGGCAGTTCTATTCTGTCCTATAGGGTTGCTATGAGTTGGAATTGACTGGCTGGTAACGGGTTTGGTTTGGTTTTTGGTTAAACTACTAACGGAAATCATCAGTTCCCTTAGGAATGCTGTATTCTGCTGGATACTACAGTCCAAAAGAGATTCACTGCTAGGATGACCATAGATTCCAGTTTGCTCAGGACAGTCCCAGTTTATATAATTGTAGTAGAGCTACATTTTACTTTCAGAAGTGTCCTAATTTTGATGATAAATTATATGATTGTCCTACCTATTACCTAGGTAATTTTGACTCTAACCTATGCATGTCTTCATTCATTCCTTCTTTTGCTCTTGCACTGAACAAACACATACAGTATGTTTACTGTCTGCCAAGCTAGGAAGACGCTGCAGAGATAGATAAGAAACAGTCCTTGTTTTCATGGGGCTCACAATCCAGTAGAAAAGGCCAAATTGTGTAATACCAACCCAGTGTAAAAAAGTATGGACATTTTAGGTATAAGGAATTGAGGGAAAACAGAAGACATTAGTCAGCACCATCCATAGGAGGGAGGGGTCGTTATAGAGAGTGTCACAACCATCAAAGTGGGTCTTCCTTAAAAGCTCTGACTGGAGTCATAAAGCTTTGCCCGACCTATGTTATAGAGGAAACATAATATTCTAGAGCTTAAAAAAATTCTTTTGCGGGGAGGGGGGGGCGGGGGCCAGGGCAATATTTTTGAAATTCTCCTACCTGCAGTCTCTCTCTAGTCCAAAGGCCACTTCAGAAGAATATCTAAGTTTTCTTCCTTATTGGTCCATTTTCTGATCCATGAACTTGAGAACCAGAAGAAACAGATTATGGTGAACCCAGCACCAGGTATAATTAAATCAGGTAAAGACTGCTAACAAACCCATTGCTCTTACTGACTTAATAAAAGTTTACGTCTCATTTAGGCAATATTCACTATGAATATCCCTGGTTGTCAGATTGTCATTCAGGGGCGCAGGCTCCTTCCATATTGTGGAAGGTGTCATGGGCCAAATTGGGTCTGCCACCTGTTCATGTATACAAAGCTTTACTGAAATAAAGTCAAATGCTTGATCATTTACATATTATTTATGGTTGCTTTTGCAGTACAACAGCAGGGCTGAAGAGTTGCAATAGTGACCGTATGGACCACAAGCCTAAAATGTTTACTGTCTGGCTAGGACTTTACAGAAAAAGTTTGCTGACCCTTTATGCTAGGGTCTTGGAATTCTTTCTGGGTCATCTGCATCCGGCCAGTGGACACAGAATGAGTGCATATGATTGATAAGGAGGTTTTAATGGGCCAGGCCTAGAAGTGATGTATACAACTTTTGGCTATAACTCACTTCATGGATACATGTAATGTCAAGGGCAATGCTGTCTAGCTGTGTGTCCAGGGAAGCTGGGAAATGTAGTCTAGCTGTGTGCCCAGGAGGAAAGGAAAATGGGCTTTGGGAAGAGGTCTCTGCAACATAGTGGAGGGAGAATGCCCAGTTCATTCCAAATTCACATTCTGGGGATTCGAATCCACTGCAAAATGCCTCTTTAAAGTTTTAAAAAGCAAACAAGTTGCTTTGATGATTATAGTATGCCTGACCCAAGCCATGCTCCATTCAACTGCCTCGTATACATTCAAATACTAGACAACAAAAAAAGGAAAGCAGAAGTAGAATTGACTCATTTAAACCTTGGTGTTGGCAAAGAATACTGAATATGCCATGAACTGCCAGGAGAACTAACAAATCAGTCTTTGAAAAAATACAATCCTTAGAAGTAAGGATGGTGAGACTTCATCTTGATTACTTTGGACATGCTATCAAGAAGGGCCAATTGCTAGAAAAGGACACCATGGTCGGTAAAGTGGAGGGTCAGTGAAAATGAGGGAAACCCTCAATGAGGTAGATTGACGCAGCAGCCACAACAATGGGCTCAAACATACCAACGATCATAAAGATGGCTGCCTTTGTCATCCAGCGCTGCCATAACGGAAATACCACAAATGTACGCCTTTAACAAAGACAAATTTATTTTCTCACAGTCTAGTAGGTTACAAGTCCAAATTCAGGTATCAGCTCCAGGGGAAAACTTTCCCTCTCTGTCAGCTCTGGAGGAAAGCCCTTGTCTTCAATCTTCCCATGGTCAAGAAGCTTCTCAGGCACAGGGACCCTATGTCCAAAGAACACGCTCTGCTTTCTTCATGGTATGAGGTCCCCAACTCTCTGCTTGCTTCCCTTTCCTTTTATCTCTTGAGTGATAAAAGGTGGTACAGGTCACACCCCAGGGAAGCTCAGGGAGGTGACTTGAGCAAGTGTGGTGTTACAATCCCACCCTAATCCTTTTAACCACTTGCAGAGATTATGATTTATAACACATAGTAAAATCACAATATGGAGGACAACCACATGTGGCCTAACCAAGTTGAAACATATTTTTGGGGGACACAATTCAATCCATTACAGTGGCTCAGGACCGAGCAACGTTTTGTTCTGTCATATGTAAGACTGTCATGAGTTGGAATCAATGCCAGAGCACCTAACAACACCACAACAGCATTAATTGGTCCAAACAGAGAAAGTACCCACTTTGCCCTCTCTTCACTTTATGATCCCTAGCCCAGGTTTATGTGAGCTAACGTTTTGCGGGGAGATGATAGGGAAATCAGTTATTTATAAGAGTTTGTTGAAGACACCATTCAGTTTGCACTTGATCCAAATGGCTGCAATGAATGAGTAACTCAGGACCCAGAGCCCAAGTAACTTTTCAGAAACAGATGCTAAGTTCATTAGCTCAAGACCTGAAGGAACTTTTGAGGTGAACTGTCTCCTTTGTGGGGAGTCCACGAACTCCTGCAGTGACTAGGAGCAGATGTTCTTTCTTCTGAGCTAGCTCAGCCCCTGGATGGACAGTTCTGTTTCTTGGAAAGTTCTTTTGAGATCTGTCTCCCTTCAGCCTGTCACATTGTTCCCCCTTCTGGCCAGTGAGGCTACGGAGAGGGAGTTGTCCCGTTTCTGCCGGGAGAGTCCTTCCTCTCCACTTCCTTGATCAAACCCAGCTAGCCACCTGAAGGGAGGGGCCTGTGTTCATCTTCTCGCTCCCAGAGGACTTAGCTGCTTCCCAGCCACTTTCCAGTCAGGGATCCCAGACCCTTTGGGAGAGGGAAGGCTCTGCTTTACAAATGAAAGGGGGAACTGGAGAGATGTGTGAGGGGTTACTGCCTGTCCTGGGAAGGCCCTGAGAGAGTCCCATTCCTGCCCGTGGCTGCACGAAGATGTCTGACAGAAGGCCCTCTGCTCCCTGTCTGAAGTACATCTACTAACTAGCTAAATTTTTCTCCTGGCCTGGACGGTAGGGCAAGATAGGTGGGCCTTTACTTTATACTTCACATGATTCTCTACTCGTTAGATTTTTGTTGTTGATGTTCTTCATTAGCATGGTGCATTTACAATAAACTAATGGAATTTTAATACACATGATAACTGTATAATTCATTTAATGCATCATAGAACTAATTGTGTTCAAAATGGTAGTTTGGGTAACTTATGGTAACTAACAGGATTGACCGTAAAATTTAGTTTGGCTGCTAATCAAAAAGTCAGCTGTTCAAATCCACCAGCTGCACCTTGGAAACCCTATGGGGCAGCTCTACTCTCTAGGTTCGCTATGAGTCGGAATTGACTCAATGGCAATGGGCTTGGCTTGGGTTTTTATGGGTGTTAATGGCATGCAGCATTATGATGACTATCTTTGATAAGTTTAGTGACAAACATGTAAATAGTTGAAATAAATGTCATTGCCAAGGGGAAGGGGAAGAAGAAAAAAAGGAAGAAAAGAGAAAACAAAAGAAACAAGTAGTGTTTCTTGTAGGGGCTAGCCACCACCAAGGGGAGAAGATCAGGACTCAGACTTAAAGGCTTGGGTTTGTTCCCTGTTCTGCAAGACTCCCTGTGTGACATTGGACAAAATAGTACAATTCTTCAAGATTTGGTGTCTTCATTTGTAAATAGAAGTAATTATGCTATCCTTATGGCATTGCGTGAGGAGCCCTGGTGGCAAAGTGGTTGAAGTGATCAACTGCTAATCAAAAGGTCTGCTGTTCGAAACCACCAGCAGCTCTGCTGAAGAAAGATGTGTAGTCTGCTTATGTAAGGATTTACAGCCTTAAGAACCTACGGGGAAGTTCTACTCTGTCCTACAGGATTGCTATGAGTCGGAATCGACTCGATGGCAGTGGGTTTGGTTTTTGGTTTTATGGCATTGAATAATTAAAATGAAATCATGAATATAAGCTGCTTTCTATGGAAAAGTGTGGTACAAATGGGAAGAATTTTCATTGCTGTCCTTCTGGAGGAACCTGGAGCTCAGGCCTGAGTTGAGTCCCAGCAGGGTTGGGGAGGGTCTCAGAGAAAGATTCTGAGTGCATTGCCCTGAGCCTGCTGTATCCTGTGCTTCTAGTTGCTTCCTGGGATTCCTGCTTCCCCCAAGGCATCTTGAGGATGGAGATCCAGTATTTTCTCAGGGTAGACCCTGACTGAGGTGGTCCCACCAAAGGACTGTCACCCTGGGAGGCTGGGTCTGGACAGTGATTCCTCTGACACTTTGACCGTCTCTCCTTCTGCTCTGCTGTGTATGTGGGACCTTACAACTCGTAAGGAGTCCTTGAGTGGTGCAAACGATTAATGCAATCAGTTGGCTGCTAACAGAAAGGTTGGAGATTTGAGTCTACCCAGAGGCATCTCAGAAGAAAAGCCTGGCAATCTACATCTGAAAATTCAGCCACTGAAAACTCTGTGGAGCACAGTTCTACCCTGGCACACATGGGATTGCCATGAGCCGGAGTCGACTTGATAGCATCTCGTTTTTACCGATTATAACTCATAAAGCATGCTTTCAGCCATCTTCTCTCCTGATGCTCCTAACAGCCAGTGAGGCAGGCAGGGCAGCATTAATAACCCAACTTTCAGATGAGAGACCTGGGGCTTAGAGAGTAGACTGGGGTAGAAAGGAATGCAACCAGCAGGTGTTTAGCATCTCCTGCATGAGAGGAGCCCTGGGGGCGCAGTGGTTAAAGCACTCGACTGCTACCCAAAAGGTCAGTGTTTGAAACCACCAGCAGCTCTGAGGGAGAAAGATGTGGCAGTCTGCTTCCATAAAGACTTACAGCCTTGGAAACCCTATGGGTTCCCTATGAGTTGGAATCCACTTGATGGTAGTAGTTTTGGTTTTGTTTTTTTTGGGGGTATCCAAGGCATAGTGCTGGGCACTTACCTGTGGGGGTCTCATGGTGGCTGAGTTATGGTAATGGGTGGGGCTGGGACTAGAGTTCACGTCCCCTGATTCTGAGTGTTTTATAAGCACTGAAGGGCACAGTGGCAAGGGGATGATAGGTAAGGGATACTGGGTAGGTAGACAGTAAGGAGAGCAATAGGAAAAGGCAGATGGGGGGTAGGGAGGGGAGATTGGCAGCTGACAAGTATGATCCTGTGGGTGGGGCTGGGGCTACAGTTCCCATTATGTGGCTGTCATCAAAGTGCCCAAATAAATAAAGGTTTGCAATTACAGGGAGCCGTGGGTTTGGGAATCTTCCAGCAGCAGAGCCCAGCTGTTAATTAAGCCTAAGATAGGTCATTATCTCTCTCCATTGGATTGAAGAGAGGGAAACTGATGCAGATGGCAGGTTAGAGACTTGCCCACATGGCTGATACGTGTTATTAGTTCTGGTTTTAAGAGGCGCCCAACCTGGGGCTTTGGGAAGCAGCCGAGGGGAAGGAGGCCACATGTAAGTGCTAGTCACTGAGGACATTTCCCACTCCTCCCTCGCAGTTAAAGAAGGGCCTGGCCAGGCTCTCGGCGTTTGCCCCACCACTGTTCTGGAGCCACTTGACCTGTGTTCCCACACTGGGACTGCCACGGAGACAGAGAGTGTGGGTGCAGAGTGCAGGCAGCCTGCAGGCTGCTCCACCCTCTGCATCTCAGTACAGGTGGGCAGGGGAGGTATGGTGCAGGGGTTACATGTGCTCGGCTCCTAACCGAAAGGTTGGTGGTGCGAACTCACCAGCTGCTCCGTGGGAGAAATATATGGCAGTTTGCTTCTGTAAAGATTGTTGTTCTTAGGTGCCATTGAGTTGGTTCTGTCTCATAGCGACTCTATGTACAGCAGAACGAAATGCTGCTGGGTCCTGCGGCCATCCTCATGGTTGTCGCTATGTCTGAGCCCATTGTTGTAGCCACCGTGTCAATCCATCTCATTCAGGGTCTTCCTCTTTTTTGATGACCTTCTACTTTACCAAGCATGATGTCCTTCTCCAGGGCCTTGACTCTCCTGATAATACATCCAAAGTATGTGAGAGGGAGTCTTGCCATCCTTGCTTCTAAGGAGCATTCCTTTGTTCTTCTGGCAGTCCATAGTACATTCAATATTTTTTGCCAACAAAGTAATTCAAAGACATCAACTCCTCTTCAGTTTTCTAATTCAATTGTCTGACTTTCGAATGCATATGAGACGATTGAAAATGCCATAGCTTGGGTGAGGCACATCTTTGTCCTCAATATTACAGACTTGGAAACTCTATGGGGCAGTTCTACTCTGTCCTATAGGATCTCTATGAGTTGGAATTGACTCAATGACAATGGGTCAATGGGAGCATGGCATGGATAACCACCAATCACAATGGACACTGACCATAGCAGTGGTCCAGCATAGGTCCTGGGGGCCCTTGTTTAGCTAGGCGTTAACTTTTTTTTTTTAATTGTATTTTTGGTGAAAGTTTACACAGAAAATTCGGTTCCCTTTTAACAATTTCTATACATATTGTTCAGTGTCATTGGTTACATTTTCAGAATGTGTCAGCATTCTCATTATTTCCATTCTGGTTGTTCTGTTTCCATTAATCTAGCTTCCCTGTTCCCCCTTACCTTCTCGTCTTTGCCTTAGGCTAAATATTGACTGTTTGGTCTTGTGATGTTAACTTTCGATTGCTTGATCTTCCACAATTGTGTGGGGGTCCCAGAGGAGTGGTCTGGGTGGCTAGGGTAGCATAGGAAGCAGTACTGCAGGGAGACTTCGGCAGATGAGTAGTTACCAACAGGTATGAGAGTGTTTCAAAATTTTATCAATTGGTATGGCTGTACTAGCAGAACATTAATCACGAGAAAGTACTTTTTTTATCTGTAACTTACAAACATCAAGGACTTTTCAATAACAGTAATAACAACAATATGGAATTATTAATAACGATAGTTAGCTCCTCCACAAAAGCACCATTGGGTTTTGCTTCCATGCGTCCATTTTGATAGTCTGCCTTTCAAGTACACACAGGATAGCCCTGAGCCGCTGGTCAGTGGCTGGGGGCCTTGACTAACTGTCGCATTTGGGGTGGCGGGGAGAAGTAAGTTGTTCTTTCTTACTCAGTATCTCATATCAACAGGGTTTTCGCATTGTTGCAAGGTGGACGGTCACCTGTGGATACGCCATCTGGCTGTCTGTGTCTGCTTAGCTGGGTAGATCAAGTAACAGTGTATTGATGAGTTGCTTGGCATTCAACCTTTTATTCATCAGGTGGAATGCCTGAAGCAGAACTGCATTCCCAATATCACATGCAAGAGCTTCTTATCTATGAAGCAGAATTAATGGAGGTGCCATTCTGTGGCTGGGGGCTTGGAATAGTTTGGCACTCATTTTCAGGTAAAAGCTGCAGACCAGCTTAGACTCCTCGTGTGGTCCCTGGCTTCAGTTGCTCTGGGCGTGCCAATTCTCAAGGACGCTGTAAAGATTTCCTGATGAGACTTTCAGAGTGCTTGGAGTCCGGGGATCAAGGCTGCCTTGCAGAGTGTGACCAAGATCCTGAAAATCAAAGTGTGACCTGGTGTACTTCTGAATCCTGAATTTGCCTTTGAAGGGATGAAAAACAGTAAGACTAATAAAAAGGATGGGAAGAAGAGGCTTTGAAATACTACCATGGCCTAGTTCTGTTCTACCTGGGCAAGGCAAGCAGGTGTGAGCTATTTTATTTCTCCAGTACCGCTGTTAAAGGCTGACTGAACATTCAGGACAAGCCTTAGAATAAACAGGCAGGCTTGGATCCCAATGGCCAGTCCTCGGAGTAGTTTTTGGGAAATAACAAAGCAATAATGAAGACTATTGACGCAGGCCTGGCTGTGGTCTCTGTCTGTAGCTCGCCTGGTAGATGCTGTCTGATTCCTGAGTTTGCCGAGTCATGTGATAAGCCCCCACTTAGCAGGTCCCGCCTTTAACGTGTTTTTCCTTTTCTCCTAAATTAACATTTTTCATGACAACTACTACTATGTTAAAGTCTATTTAAATCATCTAGGAATGCTTATGAAAGACTTTTGCAACTTCCACTAAATGGCACAAATAATAATAACTAATATTTTATAGTACTTATAGCTTACAAGGAAACCCTGGTGGCGTAGTGGTTAAGTGCTATGGCTGCTAACCAAAAGGTCAGCAGTTTGACTCCACCAGGCACTCCTTGGAAACTCTATGGGGCAGTTCTACTCTGTCCTATAGGGTCACCATGAGTTGGAATAGACTTGAAGGCAATGGGCTTATAGCTTACAATGTATTTTTATATCCATTATCTCCTATGATCTTAAATAGCCCTCAGAGACCAATAGAGATTATTATTCCCGTTTTACAGATGAGGAAATTAAGGGGGAATTGGCTTAGGATCACAGGTCAGAGATCTTAGGGACCATCTCGTCACAAACTCCTTAGTTTTCAGATGGAAAAACCGGCTGGAATGGAGAAGAGACTTGCCTTATGGCTCTTATTAATTGGAGCAGAGACAACATGCCAAGAGCACTTTCATATGACTGACTTGAAATCCAAGACCTCATCCATTTGAACAGAGACTTAGTCAAGTGAAAATGTTCTTGGAGAGTGGAGACTGACTTCCCTCTCTGCCTTCAGAGTCAGGGCCTGGATGAAAGCCTTTAATATGTGGTTAAGGGGTTATTTGGAGCCTGTAATTACCCAATTTAAAGCAACGTGAAATACACAGAACCTCAGGGGTGGGGTTTTTAACTATCAAGTGTGGAGCGTTCCATCCTGGGAGGAGGGGTAGAGAAAATTGAGGGGTTGGGGTGGTGATCCTGAGGGCCCCGTTCTGGAAGCGTTCCTCTTTGGCCTTAGTTCTCTCCCTCTGCAACCCCCACCTCAGCAACTTGCACCTCTCTCTGCCGGGAGCCTTCCTGGGCTTTGGGGTGGGAGAGGTCCCTGGCTCCCCCTACTCCTACTGCCTCACTCCTGCTGACCTCCTAGCATCACTCCTTCCCTCTCCAGAAACCAATAAGCTCCCCCATTGGGCCAGACGCTGTGCCAGGCACTGAAGGACAGGAGACTTACTATGGAGGCTCACCCTCAAAGAGCTGTGGCTCTGGGAGGGGAAGGGAGGCAGATGCACCCAGAGCTAGCCACGATCCCCCATGGAAAGCGCCTTCACCGAGTGCTCAGGAAAACACCATGGGAATATGGAAACAAGAGGGGCGGGTAGAGAAGATGACAACGTTGATGAGCACAGAGGGAGGAGTGGGATTTAGATAGTTGGTAGCTGGGAAGAAGGCATTTTAGGCTGTAGGAACGTCAAGGGGTCCTCATCACAACCCATTAAGGCAAACAAGGCACAGGCTGTAGTTCCATTTTACAGATGAGGAAGGTGAGCTTTTAACGGAATACCTACCTACCAAATGGCAGAACCATGTTCCCTGACTTTGAGAGTGTTATGGTTTTAACTCATGATCAGTGTTGGGTTCTGTGGTAGCCAACATGTAAGATGGCCTCCAACGGTCCCTGCCTTTTGTGTTATCCCCTCCCACAGTGCATAGGACTCACTGGTGGAACCATTAGGATGTTGCAGAAATGACCATGTGTGTGACATCTGAAACCAGCTCATAAAAAACATTGTAGCTTCTGCCTTGATCTCTCCTGGATCACTCATTCAGGAGGAAGCCAGCTACCATGTTGTGAGGGCACCCAAGAAGCCCTCTTCCTTAGAGAAGCCCTCCTGGTGAGGAACGGAAACCTCCTGCCAACAACCTGCGCTAACTTGCCGGCCAGGTGAGTGAGCCCCTTGGAAGTAGACCTCTGGCCCCAGTCAGATGGCTACAGCCACAACTGACACCTTGACTACAATTTCCTGAGAGCCCTCTAAGCCAGATCCACCCAGCTAAGTCAATCCTGAATTCCTGACCCACAGAAACTGTGAGATAATACACGTTTATCTTTGTTTTAAGCTGGTAAGTTTTAGGGAAATCTGTTACACAGCTATAGATAACTAATACAGGTTTTAACTCCAGAAGTCTGATCCTGATGAATGTTACCAACTGCCTGTGATCTAGAGCACATCTTTGAAGCACTCTCTGGGCCTCAGTTTCCTCTTCTTCTACTAAATAATAATACAGGCTCACTTCTGAGTCATTCTTCATGTAGCTAATAAGCCATTATAGCTGGGTGTAGGAAATGATCTGTGTAGAGGGAAACTCCTGGCACAAATAGGCCAGTCCATGGCCAGTCTGCACCAGACACCTGTAAGTATTTAAGGAATATGCCATTTTTGCATCCAGTCGCATAAGGATCTGATTTAAGACCCTGGTAATGAAAGCTCAGGAGTCCCTGAGTGGTGCAAACAAATGAGTGCTTAACTACTAGCTGAAAGTCTGGCAGTTTGAACGCACCCAGAGGCACCTCAGAAGGTAGGCCTAGCGATCTGCTTCCAAAAAGTCATACATAGCCTTGAAAACCCTATGGAGCAATTCTACTTTGCACACAGGGGGTTGCCATGAATTGGAATCCACTCAATGGCAACCAACAACAATAACAACAACAACAAACAAAAACCCACAAATGTTTACTGAGCATCTCGGTGCCAAGAACTACCTGTTTTGTGCAGAGAACAGTACTGCAAAAACCGTAACAGTCACAGATGTTACTAACATCTGTAGGAGATGTTAGTTACAATGACGATTCCTCTGCCAGTCATGGTGAACACAGCAAGACAGAGCTCTAAACTCATGTTTATTGATTGCTATTCAGCAAAGAGTAGGGAGGAGGGCAGTGGTGGTCCAGTGGTAGAATTCTCGCCTTCCATGCTGGAGACCTGGGTTCGATTCCTGACCAACGCACCTCAAGAGAAGCCATCACTTGTTTGTCACTGGAGACTTATGTGTTGCTATGATGCTGAACGGGTCTCAGTGGAGCTTCCAGAATAAGACGGACTAGGGAGAAAGACCTCGTAATCTACTTCCAAAAATTAGCCAATGAAAACTTCATGGATCACAGTGGTCTGATCTTCCAGAAGTCGTGGGTTGGCTCAACAGCAGCTCACAACAAATGTGTGAGGGACTTCTATTCCTTTTGGGAGGCAGTTGTAGTATGGCGGGTGAGAGAATGGACTCCAGAGTGAGGTTCCCTGCCCTTGAAAGCTCAGCATCTCCACTTACCCACTGTGTGACCTTGACCTTGGGCCAGGTCCTGAATCCCTTTGTGCCTCAGTTTCCTCACCTATTATCATGGAAATTGTGACTGTGCCTACCTCAGAGGGTTGTTGTGAGTGTTGAATGAAATAATTCAGGAGAGGCCTTTAGAACAGGGTTCCTTTCTGACGCTTAGTGAGTGTTCTATACAAATTATAGTGTTTACTACAGAGTGGCTGCCAAGTCACTCTGCATTATTATATAATACCAACGAACGATTTATTATACCTTTGCCTGTGTTGCAGACATGGTGGCCAACCTAAATTGTGCCCTCTGTTCCTGATTGTCCCGGTAATTTCCTATATGTCCTTTCCTTGTACCTGTGATCCAGTTGGCTGATCTGGGATAAGATTCTGCTTTCTCATTAGAAAGTAGAAGACCTTCATTACACCTGTTAATGTCAGCCTGACCTCCAAGCTTCCCCGGAGGTGAGGTGCTGTTAACATTGTTCTCAAGCCTGTTGCTCACCCCAGTGGGGTACTTCATTTTATGAACATACAGAGTAAAGCAGATAACCCGCGATATTAAGTTGGTTTTCTAAATCACAGTGGCCAACCACACAATGGCATGAAGATACAGCCCTGTAGCCCTGAAAGGGAGCCCTGTAGCACAGTAGTTAAGAGCTCAGGTGCTAATCAAATCCATCAGCAGCTCCTTGGGAACCCTACGTCTGCTCTGCCTATAGAGTTGCTATGAGTCCGAATCAACTTGATGGCAACAGGTTTGGTTTTTTGGTTACCCTGAAGGGGGCACGGTACCAGATAGGACATGAAAAAGGCCTGAACCACCTGTGAGATTGCTCTGGGAAAAGAATGTTCCATAGAGAGAGAGAGAGAAGGTCTGGGGATGCAGGGATGTACCCTATGTTAAAAATATTGAACACACAAAACTCTGAGTTTAGAAACCAGTAGCTTTGGTGGTGTTGAAATTATGTTATAAAATGACTCTTGGCAAATAATTTGCCAGAAAATTTCTATAAGTACTCAGCTCTCTGGTTTGTTTAAAAAAAAATTTTTTTTTTTTTTTAAGAATTTGATTCACATCTTTCTGGAGAACGTTTATTACCTAGACTGGCTTTCTCCAAGCTGTGTTGCTCTTGGCACACCAATCCCATGGCGTGTTACTCGGTGCTACATTAGAAAGGATTTCAGTGACCAAATGTGCTGGGGAAATAACTGGATTAAACATAGCTCGACAGGTTTCTTTTTCACAGGACTTCTCAGGGCCTTTAAGATGCTAATATGCCGTGTAAACAAGGATTTGACGGAATATAGATACAGGGCAATGTGGACCTAATAAAAGGAAAACTGCAGTTCTGTCTGCCTGGTGCATCCATTTATTTCTGGTAACATCATACCGCTCTTCTGAGAACTGCCTCCAGCCCCATTCATGTGGTCCCCAAGGGAGCTGCTGTGTTCTCATGTGTCCTTGGCCACAAGTGACCCGGATCTGGGCACGGCAGCTATGTTCTTTCTCTGGAATTTTTTGATTTGTGACCGGTCATGCTTTATCTGGGGGCTGAGGCTGGAAGGTATAAAATGTAACGAGCTGTTGGTTGCTATGTCTTCTACTAGCTGGGGAAAGCTATTCTGCGGTGAGGGTTAAGCGCACCAACAGGCAGAGAGAAAAGTGTATGGAAGATGGAGAGAGAGTCCAGATGCATTTGACTGCCTGGTTCTAATTTTTTTGGACACTTATTTCATTCCTGCCTTTCCTGTAGTTTGGATAATCTAGGACAAGGATACGCAAAATGTGGTCTGTAGACTACTGCCATTCCCCAAACTGTGTGTTACCAGTCCATAATAAGGTAAATTCAGAAACTGAGAGTGTTTAGTAACTTTTCTAATAATTGACATTGCTGAGACAGAAAGTGGCATCTCATTTTTTCTTACAATTCATATTTATTTAAAATACCCGAGTATTGATCTACAATGGATTTGAATAACAACAACAATAATAACAATAATAATAAACTGACCTAGCACAGATAGTTGGAGAAGCATTGTTCTCTGAGATTCTCCAGCAGGGCTGCTGTATACAGTTGTGCAGGCAGTGCACTGCACAACTCTAGGAGATGTGATTCGCATAGATGACAATGTGAATGATGACCCCCACAGTCTGAGTTGTGCAGTGCACAACCTGCCTGACAGCAGACACAGCACTTTGACCCCAGCATCCTTCTAAGAAATTCTTTTTTGATTAAGTTTGCTTAAGAGTCTTTTTGTTGTTGTCGTTGTTGCTTTCGATCTGAAGAAATTTAAATAATACATCTTCTACTGTCTCAGTGGCCTATTTTTACATATTTTTTTTTACTGTCAGAGACCTGATTCTGGAGTTGGGTTTCCTATAGTATGATTCATCCATTTGCCATCTTGTTAGTTCTCAGGAAAGGAAGCAGGTTAGCACACACAGCTTGGGCCTGGGCCAAACATTCCTGTGCACCAAACCTGGTAGGCTGTGGCTGGGCACGCCAGCATTTAAAGGTTCCCTTTCCACATCTAAGCCCAGTGGTGTCACTAGAGGGTCATGGGGGTTGGGGACCACATCCCCTGGCACTGTCAGAGAGGGTGACACGAAAATGACCCCATGGTCAGTGGTGGTGGCAGGCAGCAGCACCACTGGGGAGGGGCCGCCAAGGCAGTGGCATTGCTAGGGTTGGTGTCATCTGTCACCCAGTTTGGTAACTCGTCACCTCCCCCCTCCCCCCCAGGGGAGGGTTCCTGCCCACTCCAGGAGGGGGGCTTGTGTGTGTGACACCATGAGTTACTGCATTGGGTGACACCAACCCTAGTGACACCACTGTCTGAGCCCCAACATAAACAGATGTCACTCTTGGCTGACAGGCCAGCTGGGTGAAGATAGGCCAGCTAGGCATTCTTTGTTCACTGTTGGTGGCAATAGTATCAAAGGCCTTAAAAATGCCCTTTGCCACCTAAAATGCATCAATTGGTCTCAACCCACCTAGAGCAAAGGAGAATGAAGAACACCAAAGACACAAGGAAAATATGAGCCCAAGAGACAGAATGGGCCACATAAACAGAGACTACATCAGCCTGAGACAGGAAGAACTAGATGGTGCCCGGCTACCACCAATGACTGCCCTGACAGGGAACATGAGAGAGAATTCCTGATGGAGCAGGAGAAAAGTGGGATGCAGACCTCAAATTCTAGTAAAAAGACCAGACTTAATGGTCTGACTGAGACTGGAGGGACCCCAGAGGTCATGGTCCCCGGATTCTCTGTTAGCCCAAAACTAAAACCATTCCCGAAGCCACCTCTTCAGACAAAGATAAGACTGGATTATAAGACATAAAATGATACTGGTGAGGAGTGGCTTCTTAGCTCAAGTAGAACACATGCGACTGTGTGGGCAGCTCCTGTCTGGAGGTGAGATGAGAAGGTGGTGGGGACAGGAGCTGGTTGAGTGGACACAGGAAATAGAGGGTGGAGAGGAACGTGCTGTCACATTGTAGGGAGAGCAACTAGGGTCACCTAACAAGGTGTGTAAGTTTTTGTATGAGAAACTGGCTTGAACTGTAAACTTTCACTTAAAGCACAATAAAAAAAAAATGCCCTTTGATCTCCTGAAAAATACACTTCTAGGATCTTTCCTTAAGGATGTGAAAGGTCAACAAAGATTTATGCTCAAAAATGCCCACTGTGGTGTTAAGTATAAAAGTGAAACTTAGGAACAACCTGAATGGCCAATATAAAGGAATGATTAAGTAGATAACAGAAATCTAAGTAAAGATAGAATAATCTGAAGTCATTAAAATTACATTTATAAAGAGTTTTTAATAATATGGAAAATATATACATATTAGGTAAAAAAAAATCAGTATACAAGAGAGCAAATATGTAAAGAAAAAATGCTAAGAAAAAAGACTGGAGGGAAATAAGCCAAAATGTTAATAGTGAATGTCTCTGAGTAATAATGAGCAATTAACAGAATTTAAAAAATATTTTTCTTAAGTTCCTAGACTTTCTAAGAAGAGTGTGTATTACTTTGGTAATCAGGGGGGGAAATGAATTTAAATATTAAAAAAAAAAAAAGACAGGGCAGCTGGCAGTTTTATGTTGGACCCTAAGAGGCAGCTGGTGGGGTCACTCCAGGTGATCTAGTCTTCGGGTCTAAGATGAGTGCTTTGATTTTCTCAGGTCTTCTGAGGAGACCTGGGCTAGAGGTCCTGATTCACACTGACAAGCTTCTTAAAAACATATGCAGTAAATCGGGTGTGAAAATACTTTTCCCTGGGAGAGGTGATCTAGCCCACCATCCAGGATGTTTCTTACCTGGTCAGGGTGTCTGGAAAACCAAATAAATGCTCAAAAAGCTACCTGAAAGCCTAGAATCAGATCACAGAGAGGCAGTCAGATGGTGCTGAGAGAAATTTGGTCAGGCTGAGGGGACTGGTCAACCAGTTGTCATCGAGTCAATTCTGACTCATGGTGACCCCACGTGCGTCAGAGTAGAAGTGCGCCCCACAGGGTTTTCGATGGCTGATTTTTCAGGAGTAGATTGGCAGCTCTTTCTTCTGAGGCACCTCTGAGCGGACTTGAATCTTCAACCTTTCAGTTGGCAGCTGAGTACATCAACAGTTTGCACCACCCAGGAAGTCTGGCTGTGGGAAAGCCTGAGATTTTTCCTGTCCCACATCAGGGTCTTGGGCCTGGGGAGGAAGCCACAGGTCTCCAGAACCAGCCTCTCTCTTCTTCACAGACGGGGCTGAGCCTGGCTTGTTCCCTGTGGACCCAACACAGCCGAACTCAGAGTGGACACTCACGTCTGTACTGAGTGCATTGTGTTTATCAGTTTCCATTTCAGTGGGTGGCATTCTCCGACAGTATCCTAGGTTTCAGGAGTGCTCCTACCTGGGGAAATACCGTGATAGCTAGGAATGGACAAAGATGCTAAAAAGAGAGTGGGCATAGGCTGAAGTCATGCACTTGCCACGTGTAGGTATATAACGTGTCAAACCTACACAAGTGTATAAATACTCATTATGCCATTGTTGGCAATAGTGAAAAATTAGAACAACCTGCCTGTCCATCAAAAGAAGAATGGATACATAAATTATAGCATTTTCATACAACTGAATACTGTATAACATCAAAATAAAGGGATTAGCATTGACAGGGTAAGTCTCAAATCGAGAGTGTTGAGCAAAAAGGAAAGCATGTAGCCAGTTCGATTCCATTTATATTGTTTACAGTATGATTTCCTTAAGATTGGGTTAAATATATTCAGAAATACTATTGATTATTGGTGGATGTCCACATATATGGTGAAAGTGAAAAGCCGGGCGTGCGACTTCTTCTGGGGATTCAGGAAGGAAAATGAAATCAAAGAGTGACGCACAAAGGCTTCAATGTTATTGGTGATTATTCCTTAAAAAATATATTGAATCGAATATGGAAAAGAATGTTGAGATTTGACAAAGCCTGGTGGTGGGTACATGGCTATATATTATTTTTTTATGCTCTTGCCTTTTTGGAATAGTTCATAATAAAAAATAAAGTAAGAAACAGGAAATAGGGCACCAGCCGAGGAAGCCCTGTGGATGAGACAGGTGGATGGTGCAGGGAATGATAAATTGGACATGGGGACACCGGGAGGACACGGAGAGAGCTTGGACCACAGTGAGCTGCCCTGTGTGGTGGGCACTCCCAGCCCGCCAACCAAGAGATGTGGTACCTGCTTCCCTTTCCTATTTTTCGTGTCCAGAGCCACTCCAGTCTGGAGGGCTCCTCTTCTTGTTAGCTGTCATCAAGCCAGCCCTTGACTCGTGGAGACCCCGTACAGAACAGAACAAAACACTACCAGGTCCTGCTCCATCCCCATGGGCGGTAGCAGTTTGGGCTGGTGTGATCCATAGGGTTTTCACTGGCTGATTTTTCAGAAGGAGATTGCCAGGCCTTTCTTCCTAGTCCATCTTAGTCTGGGAGCTCTAGCTGAAATCTATGTAGCCCATAGCAGCACACAAGCCTCCACTGAGAGACGACTGGTAGCTGTGCACAAGGTGCATTGGCCGGTAATCGAGCCCAGGTCTCCCTTGTGGAAGACAAGAACTCTACCAATGAACCACCACTGCCCCAGGAGCTGCTGTTTGCCTTGCAGCCCTGTGCTCTTGTCGTCTGGGTTTCTGTTCCCTCCTGGGAGTTGAAGGTCTCACCGGTGCACAGCCCTGCCTTTCCCTCCTTGGGGGATTCCAGGCTTTGTACTCCAGAGGCTTGGGTAAGGAGAATAAAACTTCATGCCCACCTCCCGCCAAGACACAGGGGGCTCTGGGGCCTGGAGACCTTGGCTACTTGATCTTCCGCAAGCTTTCCCAATGGCTCAGTTATCTCACGGAAGTCTCCAAGGTCCTGTTTTATGCACTTACATCAGGACAGCAGAGACTTCCGTGTCTCACGCTTTTTATTATTCATAAAAATGTACCTGTGTCTCATGCTTTTTATTATTCATAAAAATGTACCCAGCCCAGGTCAGTGCCAACATTCCAGGAAAATCCATTCCGAGCTTCCTCACCAGTGCTCCTTTCTGGTATGGAACAAAGGGAACTAGTCTTGGAATCCCGGCTCAGCCAGGAAGTAGCCAGACAACTTGAGGCAAGTTGCTTCACCTCTCTGAACCTCTGTTTCTTCCTCTGGAAAAATGGGGCCATAAATACGTGTCTCACCGAATTGGTATGACATCACTATCGCCTAATGTATCAATTGTCAAGGTTCCAAGCTCAGTGTCCGCCTGATGCTTAACTGACTGGGGTTTTTTTCGTACAAGACATAACACATTGTTTTAACTTTAGATTTAACAATTAATGTTGGTAAGCCTTTCAGATTCTGATTGTTTCTTTCTTCCCATCAAGCTGCTTCCCCCTCCTGCTCTCCTCCTTTGCCCTCCACCTCCTTTCCCTCAGCCCTCTTTCCCTAGATTATCCTTGAACTCTCAGATTCCTATAGAACAGCCTAGGTCCAAGTCTCCAGCTCTGGGTAAGACTTTCCAGATAGTGGTTCTCAACCTTACAGCACCTTAGAACATCCTAGGAAGCATAAGGCATCCCTGAGTAGTGCAAACGGTTAGGGCGCTCGGGTACTAACTGAAAGGTTGGAGGTTTGACTCCACCTGAAAGTGCCTCAACAGAAAGGCCTGGCAAACTGCTTCTGAAAAATCAAAGACTGAAAATCCTCTGGAGCCCCTGGGCCCTTTGTTAGCCCAAGACTGGAACCGTTCTTGAAGCCAACACTTCAGACAGGGATTGGACTGAACTATAAGACAGAAAATGATACTGGTGAGGAGTGAGCTTGGCTCAAGTAGACACATGAGACTATGTGGGCAGCTCCTGTCTGGAGATGAGATGAGAAGGCGGAGGGGGACAGGAGTTGATTGAATGGGCCCAGGGAATACCAGGTGGAGAGAAGGAGTGTGCTGTCTCATTAGAGGGAGAGCAGCTAGGAGTACCTAGCAAGGTGTGTATAAGTTTTTGTATGTATGAGAGACTGACTTGATTTGTAAACTTTCACTTGAAGCACAATAAATTAAAAAAAAAAAAAAAGAAAACCCTCTGGGGCACATTTGTGCTCTGACATACATGGAGTGGCCCCGTGCTGGTTTTTTTTTTTTTTTTTTGCAGTGGGGAGGGAGGTCTGCTCAAGGTTGTGGGCTGAGTTGTTGCAGAAGCTGGGACTAGACATGACATTAGCCCACCAGACTTCCTGGGTTTTGTTTCATCATTGCACATCAGCCAAGTCAGTTTCAAAGCAAGAATTTGCCTGCTGGTAAGACTCCATGATCCCACAAAAGGGAGATACTGACACCATGTTTTATCTTTCTTTTAGTTCCCCTCCCCTCTCCTCCTGTCTTATGCCACTATAGCAAGGAGCATTAACAAATTAATTATTTAGCTACATATTTGCTGAGTACCTCGCATGTGGAAGGCCCTGGGAAGAAAGAAATGAACCCAACTTGGTTCTTGGAGGAATGTGGCTCCAGCCTAACGGTTCTCCTTTTCCACACCCGAGGCAGACATCACTAATCTACCAGGCCACTCCTTCCCATTAAGCCTGAGTGTGATCTCTCAAACTGTGATCCAGGCAGCCGTAGACATCTAGCAGAGCTGGCACCCAAGCTGATAAGAGCTGGCATTTCTGAGTACTTACTAATGCCAGGCCTTATACTACAGTCCCTGTCACATTACTTCACATGACACCTCTGTGAAGAAGCCGCTGTCATTATCCTCATTTTACGGAGGAGCAAACAGGCTTAGAGAAGTTAATTATCTTGCCCAATGTAGCCCAACTCCAGAGCCTACATCCTTACCTTGACTCTTTACTGTCTTCCATTTTCCTTCCATCTGTCAGTTTGTCGTACTGTGGTGGCTTGCATGTTGCTGTGATGCTGGAAGCTATGCCACCAGTATTTTTAAATACCAGCAGGGTCACCCGTGGTGGTCAGGTTTCAGTGGAAATTCCAGATGAAGACAGAGTAAGAAGAAAGGCCTGGCAATCTACTTCTAAAAATTAGCCAAAGAAAACCTATGGATTGCTACAAAACATCATCCAACTTGTTGCTTTGGACACATCACCAGGAGAGATCAATCGCTGGAGAAGGACATCATGTTTGGGGAATTAGAAGGCCAGCAAGGGTGAAGAAGACCCTCGTTGAGGTGAATTAGCATAATACCATGACGAGAGATTCGAACACGTGGATGATGGCGAGGATGACACAGGACTGGGCAATGTTTCATTCTGTTGTATGTAAGGTCACCGTGAGTTGGAATCACTCAACCACAGTTAACACACACATACGCACATTTCCCATCCCTGGCCTACTACTGCTAGCTTGCCTTTCTGGGCACTGGGCCCGAGAGCCTTGAAGGGTGAGAATAAGTTAACATCTCCTAGCTGCTTCTCCAGCTTCCCTGAGCTTCCACAGCCAAGGATCATGTGCTGAAAGGATCATTTCATAGAAGGAAGCACATATGGGCTGTGACATCTCCAAGGTGACAGCTCAAATGACAGGAAGAAATGGAAGTGGGAATAGTCAGTTTCCAAACCCAGACCTCTAGGTCACCCCAGCAAGACCGGGGACTTTGGGGATTTTATAAATGCCTCTTCTTGGTCCTTAAAGCCTATCTTGGTTTAATTTTGCAAATACACCTGGGCCTGGGGCTGACAAGCAATACGAACAATAAACCTCACTAAAATCTTCCTCAAATTTTGTAGAAGAACGCTGCTAATGAAGTAGAATGACTATGTTAAATGAGTTTCTCAGAGGAACTCCTATAGGTTCTGACCCTTAGTCAGGGCTCCACTTTGTACTTCCTGGGGCCAGCTAAACGAATAGTTACAATGCTAAATTTGAACATCAAAAGCGGGAGTTTGCAGTTCAGTTTATAGGTATATGTATGTATGTATAAACCCTGATGGCGTGGTGGTTAAGAGCTATGGCTGCTCACCAAAAAGGTTGGCAGTTCGAGTCCCAGGCACTCCTTGGAAACCCTATGGGGCAGTTCTACCCTGTCCTATAGGGTCACTATGAGTCGGAATCGACTTGATGGCAGCGAGCTTTAAAAAATTTTTTTCATATATATATATGATCAAAAAACCAGTTGCTGTCGAGTTGACCCCAACTCATGGTGACCCCATGTATGGCAGAGTAGAGCCGCTCCATAGGATTTTCAAGGCTATGAACTTTTGGAAGCAGATCACCAGACCTTTCTCAGAGGTGCCTCTGGATTGGTTCAAACCACCTACCTTTCGGTTAGTAGTTGAGCACTTAACTATTTGCATCACCCAGGGATTCCTCTCTCTCTGTCTATATATATATATATACACACATACATGTATATACACATGTATGTTTTTATATATGCAAAAAAAATTTTTTTTTATATATGCATGTGTGTCAAGTAATCTGTCTAGTTTCAATAGGAGGAAGAAACATGAGTTGATTACATTTTAAATATTACAAATTTGCTGTTTCTAAACAGGTATGGCTTAAACCAGTTTAATGGCTAAAAATGTAGATTAAAATCTGAAAAAATACATAGTGTCTGCCTTTCCATTTCTCTGGTTTAAATACACTTTAAAAGCCCAATCTAATTACCCAAATCATTTTCTTTGATTATGGATCGATGGCTTTCTAATACTCTAGAGCGGGATTAAATATCTAAACGGATTCATAGGCGGTTGTTCTTGTGTGCCGTTGAGTCAATTCTGACTCACAGCGACCCTATATTTACAGGGAGACTGAAATAAATGTTTCCTTTCTCTGCACCCTAGGGACAGAAAACAAAGAATACACCCAAGAAGTTGGTAAGGAAATCTGGGATGAAATTTGGACTGACACTCATTCCAAACTTTCTTTCCCAGAGACCCTTAGAGTGAGGTGTTGAACCAGGTGATGTGTTTTCCAGTCAGTCTCTCATTTCATCAAATGCTGACACAAGGCACTCAAACCCAGTGTGATAGCCTCTGGAAGTCAAGAACAGGCCATGCCCACAAACGCCTTTCTCTCGTTACCTGGCTACCATTTTAACCAATAATTGGAGACCAGAATCCACTTTGATTTGGGAAAGACAGCTCCTCTTCCTAGAAGCCTGAGCTGACTAAATCCAGGAATGCTAAGAGGTTTGCTCGTGAAGTGGATAAGTATCTATTTAGCGCAAGGAGGGATACCTGCCTTCTTCCATTTAGGGCAGAGAGCCTAACAGTGGTGTTTGGTTTTGGCACACTGGAATCATCTGAAGAGCTTTTTAAAAAACTCTGATGCCCAGGTCTTACTCCAGAGATTCCGATTTAATTGGTTTGGGGTCCAGCATGGACATCAAGATTTAAAAAATCTCCCTGAGGTGAGTTCAACGTGCAGCCACAGTTGAGAACCACTGATAGAAGTCCCCATAGATTCTAGGCCACTGGGGTGAAACTTTCAAATGATTAAAATATGGAAAACTAGAAAAAAAATTAAAATGTGTATTAAAGGGAGAGAAGAGAAACAAAAAGATCACATCCAGAAGGCAATCCAAGGTCTTTAATCAAAGACCTTTAAATATCTAAACAATGCAATAAAACCCAGCAATGATTTCTTGAAAAAGAATGGTCCCAACAACTGCAGTTCTTGTGTTCAAGAAATGAGCATGAGTTTTGTTTGTCGGGGCCCTAAGCGCAATGCCTGGCAGAGCGCAGCCTTAAAGAAACGTTGGCCAAAGTCTCTTTAAGAAAAAGAGAAAGCAATGGTTCAAATTTCTCTTGGCAGCTTCTTTTCTTTTCCAAAGAAATCTGGATTATCAAATTATCTACCCCCCACCCTCCCAGCCTCCTTAATTACCAAGAAGGCAAACCCAATTCTTTGAAATTAGTTAATTACCATTTACTGACCTTCCTGTATTCGTTTTAGATGAGTTAACCCAGTGATTCAGGAGAGTTGAGTGCCCTTATGTGGCATGTGAACACTCCATAAACATTGACTAATCCACATGTACAGTATACATAAACCTATTTTATGACAGCTTAGAGTTTCTCACTTCAGTTCATCATAGGAGGCTACTGGGGTAATTTTGCTGTATGACATATCGTTGATAAGCTTTGTGATTTATTTGCTGTCAAGTTCTCAATCAGGAATACAACCTCCAATTATCCTATTGTTGTTATAAGAGAATACAGTCCATGTACAATATGGTTTTCAGGACTACACCCTGATAAAAAGTAGGAATTGATCATCCTCACATGAATGATAAGGAGCTATGTAGACACAGAACCAGGAAGGGAGGAGTCTGGGGTGGAATGAATACCTGTCTTAGTCATCTAGTACTGCTATAACAGAAATACTACAAGTGAATCGCTTCAACAAACAGAATTCTATTCTCTCGCAGTCTAGTAGTCTAGAAGTCCAAATTCAGGGCATTGGCTCCAGGGGAAGGCTCTCTCTCTGTTGGCTCTGGAGAAAGGTCCTTGTCATCAATCTTGTCTTGGACCAGGAGCTTCTTTGCACAGGAACCCCTGGTCCAAAGGATGCACTCTGCTCCCAGGGTTTCTTTCTTGATGGTACGAGGTCTCCCACTCTTTGCTTGCTTCCCTTTCATCTCTTGTAAGATAAAAGATGATGCGGGCCAAACCCCAGGGAAACTCCCTTTACATGGGATCAGGGATGTGACCTGAGCAAGGGTGTTACATTCCACCCTAATCTTCTTCAACATAATCTAATCTTGCCTCGTTAACCACAGACAGAGATTAGGATTTATAACATAAAAAAAAATTACATCAATCACAAAATGGAGGACAACAACACAATATTGGGAATCATGGCCTAACCAAGTTCATACATATTTTGGGGGGACACAATTCAATCCACGACAATACCCAAAGCCTTCCTGAAGGAAACGGGTGGGTTTTGAGCCTAGCATCCTTGATATAACATTGCTGCTGTAATCTCATTGCTGCTGTAATCTCTTTTTTGGTTTTATGTATGGGTGTGAGTATGTAAATACTTGGTAAGAACCAGATAAAGGAGGCCAATTAGGTACAATCTTGCTTGCCAAAGCTGATAGGTCAATTGGTAGTGACTGCTGGGTTACTGGGAGCCCTGATGTCGCAGTTCTTAGAAACCCTGTGAGGCAGTTCTGCCCTGTCCTGTAGGGTCGCTATGAGTCAGAATCGACTCCATGGCAATGGGTTTGGTTTTTTATGGGCTGGGTTACTGCCTCAAAAATGGTTCTGAGGCCAAATCTACATTCAAAGGGAAAGGCGCCAAGATTGATTAGCAGTATCTTAAAGGGACATGGAAGGAGGGAATGACAGTGGGAATGCCAAGCAAGCATTTGCTGTTACCATCTTAGACCCTCCTTGTGAGCCACTAGAGCCCTTGTTTAGCCAATAGGCCTTGTAAATACTTGTCCACAGGAAGTGATGCCTCTTTTCTAAGCAACTATGTGCCCATGTTGGAAATTCATCTTGTGGTGCAAAGCAGCTCACCCTTGGTTAAGAGCCCCAAATGAGAGGTTTCCTAATAAGGTGAAGTATTTCATCTGAGACCAGCTAAGGGCTAAACAATCCTCTTTGGCTAAGGTTGAACAATCTCTCTCTATGACCACTTCTTCTATTTTTATTCATTCATAATAAAGAACTTTGCTGTTCCTTAGGTGTTTAAGAACATGGTGCAGGAGGCCACTCTCTGCTTCAAACAATGGCCAATAATACCTAACCTCATGCTCTGGCTAATGCCCAGAGACACGTTAGAAATCTGCCCACGACACTACTGTTCCATCCCCTCTTACATCCCACCATTTGGTAGCTTGACACCAGGCCACTGCCCCAACCTTTGTGGAAATTTGAAAGAGACATCTTTGCTAGGAGGTTACAGCTCCCTAGGCACACAGCTTGGGGAGCAAAGACTATGTTGGCTTTCATCTCCCACTTACCCCTCAGCAAGAACCCTACGTAAAATATAACCAGCATAACTACATATGGCTGCCCTGGCCTTACGCAAAGAAATCTAATTCATTCTATGGCTAGTATCTGTTGCCACAAAGTAAATTACAATAAATTTTTTTAAAGATCTCCAGGAATAAATCTAATTACATAATTAATTCTCATCACCTACAAAGTCCAAAAGTACCAAAGATTACAACCCAGACTTAGTATTTAGGAATCCCAAAGCATTGTGAGACCCAGTGATTGAAAATTTTATTGTCTGACAAAAACACTCTAACTCTGTGCATCTGGAAACAGAAGCATGTGTTTACTGAGCTGAACAGGCTGGTGAGTGATTCAAAGGGGCTTGGAAGGAAAGATCATAAACTTGGTTTCTGAAGAATGCAATGGCCTGGCAAGAGGGACCCTGAATGAGCCAGGTTTAGATCAGCTGAGAGCTTAATGAAAAATTAATAGAGAATCTGCCATCTGGGGAGTGTGGCAATTACTTTGAACTGCAGCTCAAGTTTGCACAGACAAGTTCTGAATGAGGGAGATTGGAGTCACAGATGTTTGTGGAGTGGCTTTGATGGTCAGGACTCAGCTTTTAGGATTGGGCATTTTTTAAATGTGTGTTATATGGGCTCATGAGTGAATTGGGTGATAGAGGATAGAGGCAAAGGATCAGGCCACACTTATTCCCACCCATGGGCTACCCTTCTTTCCCTTCTCTCTTCTTGACCCCAGCAAATGGCCCCATCACCGCTTCAGTCCTCCAAGCCAGAGACTCAGAAGTAATTCTAGGTGTTTCTCTCTTCCTCATTTAATCTGTTACCACTGTCCAATTTGCCTCCTGCACATTTCTTGAATCCCTTCTTCTCTCAATCCACAGGCCTACTTCCTCAGCTCAAGCCTTCATTATATCTCATCCATAGTGTTGAAACAGCCTTCCAGCTGCTGCCAATCTTGCCTCACACTAACCCATCTGCCCACTCCACAGCCACAAAATGACCTTTCCAAATGACAGATCTGATCACACCACTCTCATTCATTCACTTAAATGTATTTATCAAGCATCTACTACGTGCCAGGCACTGTTCTAAGCCCCAGGGATATAGCAATGACCAACACAGACAAAATTCTGCCCACGTGGAGATTGCATAGTAGTGGAGAGGGGAGACAGATAGCAAACCAGATAAACAAGTCAAGTGCAAGGATTGTCAGAAAGGTGAGGAGAAAAATAAAGCAAGAAAGGGGGTTAGGGAGTCCTGTAGGGTGCTCAGAGAGAGTCTCCCCAAGAAGGGACATTTGATTAAAGTCTCGGGTTGCTCAGGGAGTGAACCATGCTGATTTCTGGGGGAGAGGCTGAAGTGTGGTGTGTTTGAGGAAGAGATCAGTGTGGCTGGATGGAGGAGATGAACATAAGGAGAGAGAGAGGTAGTGAGGGCCAGGTCATAGAAGGGTCTTGGAGGCTGTTGTAAACCTACTGGAAGGTCCTGAGAGAGGGGTGACCTGAGCTGACTTGGTTCAATGAGGTTGCTCTGGCTCTGCCTTGGTAGTAGGGGAGTTAAGACTGGAAACAGGGGGACCACTTAGGTTACTGCAGGCATCCAGGTGAGAGATGGTGGTGATTTGGGCTACAGTGGCAGCCTGGGAGGTTTTGAGATGTCTATCAGATTCTTGATATACTGAAGGTGGTGCTCATGGGATGGGTTGGCAGAGTGTATATAGTATATGACAGAAGAATCAAGGATGACCATTTTGGCCTGAGGAACTAGAAGGATGGGGTTGCTGTTACTGAGATAAGGATGACTGTTGGAGGAGCAGGCTTTAGGAACAGATCATGAGTTCTGTTTTGGACGTGTTACATTCGAGTTGCTTATTAGACGTTTGTCTTAGTCTCCTAGTGCTGCTGTAACAGAAATACTATGAGCGGGTAGCTTTAAAGAACAGAAATTAATTTTCTCACAGTTCTGGAGGCTAAAAGTTCAAAACAGGGTCTGGGCCGTGTTGATTCATTCCTCGTAGGTAGTCCTGGGCATTTCTTGGTCCCTTGGTTTGTAGAGGATCATCCTATGGTGTCTGTCTTCCCCGTGTGTGCATATATCTGTGTCTAATCTGCTCTTTTTATAACTCAGAAGTGATTAGATTTAGAGCCAACACTACTCAGGTACATAACATAGAAAACATAACAAAGAAACATAACAAAGAAAGAAAGTAACAAAGAAAGCTCTATTTCCAAACAGGATTACATCCACAGGTGGAGGGGTTAGGATATTGGTACATATGTTGAGTGGACACAATTTAATCCACAACAGCTTCCAAGTGGAGATGTCAAGTGGGCAGTTGGACATATGTGTCTGGCAAGCAGGTGGGAAGTATTAGCCAGAGATGTACATTTGGGAGTCATCAGCTTATAGGCGGAATTTGAAAGCATGAAACTGAATGACATCATCAAGAGAGTAAGTGTAGATAGAGAAGGGATTCAAAGATTGAGTTTTGGGATGCTCCAACATAAAGAGGTATGAGAATGCGGCGGAACCACCAAAGATTGAGGAAGAGCAGGGTGTAAGGAAGGAGGAAAGCCAGTCTGGTGCCCTGAGAGACAAGTAAAGAAAGTACCTCAGGCAGGAAGAAGTCATTAACTGGGTCGCACGTTGCTGATAGGTCAAGTAAGGCTAAGAGGGAGAACTGACCATTGGGTTTTACAACGCAGAAGTAATTGTTTTGACGGAGTTCTGGATTGGAAGTGTGGTGGGCTTAATAGAGAATAAAAAACCAAAACGAAACAAAAAAAACCCTTTGCCATCGAGTTGGTTCTGACTCGTAGCGACCCTGTAGGACAGAGTAGAACTGCCCTACAGGGTTTTCAAGGAGCAGATGGTAGATTTGAACTGCTGGCCGTTTGGTTAGCAGTCTGAGCTCTTAACCACTGCACCAGCAGGGCTCCCAGTAGAGAATGGGAGGACAGAAATTGGAAGCAGTGAGTACTGACAATGTTTTGAGGAGTTTTACCATAAAGAGAAAGAAGTGAAGTGGTAGTTGGAGGCAGAGGCGAATAACCCAATAAGCAAGGTGAGTGTGAACCCACTTCTGCTTACTTATTAATCTGTAGTAAACAGTTTCACATGGGTTTCAGCAGGCGATTAGTAAGTAAGAACAAGTAAGCCCGTGCTTACCTTGCTTACTGGGTCATCTGTCCCCGTCAGGGAGTATAAGTTTGAAAAAAAGGCTTTGATTGTGTAGGAAAGGGCTGTGGTGTTGGGAGAGAGACAGATGTTAGCCATACCTAGAAGCAGAGTCTTTGATGTGGTGAAAAAAATGTGAAATTATTCACTACAGATGATCTGGTAAACACTGTGCTTACCTTGCCTATCAGATAATCCACCCCTGGGAGGGGTAAATGAGGTCAAGAGTACTTATTTCTTAAGATGGGAGAATAATTGCACATTTGTGTGCTAGTGGGAAAGATCTAGTAGAGAGAAAATTCTGATGATGCAGGAGAGAGAGGGGGCCTTGTTAGAGCCGTGTTTTGAGTAGGTGGGCACGCGATCGGGTGTAGAAGTGGAGGAGCTGGCCTTTGCTAGAAGTAAGAACAGTTCTTCCATACGAGTAGGGGATACAAGTAAGTAGGTAAATGTGAGAGATGCATTTGGAAGTTCTCAGCTGCTGCTTCAGGACCCTTCAGTGGCTCCCTGGTCCCTAGATCATAGAAAGCCCACTAACTTTAGTTTGAGATAAAAGGACTTCAAAGGTGAACCCCTGGCCCCAGGCTATATCTCCCTTCTCATCCTCTCTGGACACTTCTTTACCACTCCCCTCCCCCTGCACCCCAACACACACACAGCACAAATCTGTATTTAACATGTAGTTCTCTCAGTCTGTCGTGTTCTTCTATGCTTCTACTCGTTTTTCAAGATTCAGTTCAAATATTATCTCCTCTGTCCCTCTGGGTTCCCACAATAATCTGCTTAAATCTATATTTTAGCACTTTATCACATTGTAATTTTTTTGTTTACCTATCTGTCTTCCCTATAAGCTATGGTGATGTCCTTGAGGGAAGATGCTGTCTTCTTGTCTCTGTATTCACAACCTCCTCTACTTCCCCTCCTGTGGGATAGCGTGGTTACACAGAAGGCGATAAGAACATGGGAGCCTAATCAAATAAGTATCCTGCAGCCTGATGATGGTTCTGTGTACACTTCCTATGTAAACTTTTTATTGAACAATAAGATACATATAAGGAACCTTGGTGTCACAGTGGTTAAGCGCTTGGCTGCTAACCAAAAGGTTGGTGGTTCGAACCCTTCCAGCAGCTTCCCAGGAGAAAGACCTGGTGATTTGCTCCTGTAAAGATCCCAGCCTAGAAAACCCTAGGGCAGTTCTATTCTGTCTCTTGGGGTCTCTATGAGTTGAAATCAACTTGATAGCACCTAACAACAACATATATTATGTATGTACGTATGTATATACGGAAACCCTGGTGGTGTAGTGGTTAAGTGCCATGGCTGCTAACCAAGAGGTCGGCAGTTTGAATCCTCCAGGAGCTCCTTGGAAACTCTATGGGGCAGTTCTACCCTGTCCTATAGGGTCGCTATGAGTCGGAATCAACCCGACAGCAGTGGGTTGTATGTATATATGTGTGTGGATATATATATATATATATATATATATATATATATATATATATCTTAACTATCTAGTGCTGCTCCTATAACAGAAATACCACAAGTACATGGCTTTAACAAAGAGAAATTTATTCTCTCACAGTCTAGTAGGCTGAAAGTCTGAATTCAGGGTACTAGCACGAGCGGAAGTCTTTGTCTCTCTGTCGGCTCTGGAGGAAGGTCCTTGTCATCAATCTCGCCCTGGTTGAGGGGCTTCTCAGTGCAGGGATCCCGGGTCCAAAGGACATGCTATGCTCCTGGTGCTTCTTTCTTGGTGGTATGAGGTTCCCAAGTCTCTCTGCTCGCTTGTCTCTTTCATATCTCAAAAGACATTGATTTAAGACACAACCTAATCCTATAGATTGAGTCCTACCCCATTAACATACTGCCACTAATTCCACCTCATTAACATCATAGAGATAGGATTTACAACACATAGGAAAATCACATCAGGTGACGAAATTGTGGACAGTCATACAATACTGGGAATCATGGACTAGCCAAGCTAACGCACCTTTGTTTTGAGAGGGGGACACAATTCAATCCACAACTACACACACACACACACCCCACACAAGCTATAAGGATACAGCACTGAGTTTTCAAAGTGAACACAGCTGTGTAGCCAGCTCTCAAATCAATAAACAGAACATTGCCAGACCCCTAGAAACTCCTCTCATACTCCTTGTAGTCACTACCCACAGGTAACCACTTTCCTGACTTCTAAATCGTGGACTAGTTTTGCCTGGTTTTAACTCTATATAAATGGAATCAAACAGTATGTATTCTTTTATGTTTGGCTTCTGTCACTCAAAACTGGAGTTTTGGGACTCATCCACTTTGTAGCACGTAGCAGTAGTTTGTTGATTCTCATTGTTGTGTAGCATTCCACTGTGTGACTATACTGTCATGGATTGAACTGTGTCCCCCCCCAAAATTTCTGTCAACTTGGCTAGGTCATGATTCCCTTGCATGATTGTATGATTGTCTACCATTTTATCTTTTGATGTGATTTCCCTGTGTGCTGTAAATCCTATCACTATGATGTAATGAGATGGATTAGTGGCAGTTATATTGATGAGGTCTACAAGATTAGACAGTGTCTTCAGCCAATCTCTTTTGAGATATAAAAGACAGAAGCGAGCAGAGAGACAGGAGAACCTCATACCACCAAGAAAGCAGTGGCGGGAGCAGAGCGCGTCCTTTGGACCTGAGGTCCCTGCGCTGAGATGCTCCCAGACCAAGGGAAGACTGATGACGAGGACCTTCCCCCAGAGCCGACAGAGAGAGAAAACCTTCCCCTGGAACTGGTGCCCTGAATTCGGGCTTCTAGCCTTCTGGACTGTGAGAGAATAAAGTCTTCGTTCAAGGCATCCACTTGTGGTATTTCTGTTACAGCAGCACTAGATGACTAGGACATGTGCCATGATTTATTTATCTATCTTACTGTTGTTGGACGTTTGGGTTGTTTCTGGGTCCTATGTTTTACACATGGCGCTGCAGTGAACGTTCTTGCATATATTGCTGAGCATGTGTACACATTTCTGCGGGAGATATACCTGAGGATAGAACTGCTGAGTCATATATTTAAGTCCTATACCCATGGGTAGTGCAAATGGTTAAGGCACTTTCCTGCTAACTAAAAGGTTGGAGGTTCAAATCCACCCAGAGGCCCCTCAGAAGAAAGGCCTAGTGATCTACTCGAAAATCAGCCCTTGAAAGCCATATGGAGCACAGTCCTTTCTCACACACATGCGATTGCCATGAGTTGGGGTTGACTTGATGGCAACTGGCTTGGCTACACATACTTTTGACCACCCAGTGAAAACCCAGTGCTGTCGTTTATACTTTTGACCAATTATCGTTATTCAATAAGCCCAGGAGCAAATTCTAGACAGCAGACCAGTGAACATGACAGCCATCATGGCCTCTGAGATTATTCGTCTAGCTCCTTCATTTTAGGTGAGAAGTCTTGAGACTCAGGTTGGGAAAGCAACCTGTACAAAGTCATACCTGCTTACTTACAGCAAGTAAGTGGCCAGGCTGGGACTTGTTCCGGGTCTCCTGACTTCCAGGGCAGTAGAATTCAAGACTAACATTGTCAAACACCTTCTAGCATTCCCATGAGGTTACTGTCCTCTCTGGCCCAGTAATGATCGATCATACACCATTCCACTTTTCTCATTTTTTTAAATAATTTATTTTTGTTGTTGTTGTGAATATACACAGCAAAAACATAAAGCAGTTCAAGTTGCTACATGTACAATTCAGCAATATTGATTACATTCTCTGAGTCGTGCAGCCATCCTCACCCTCCTTTTCTGAGTCATTCCTCCCCCATTAACACAAACTCACTTCCTCCTAAGGTTCTTATCTAATCTTCAGGGTTGCTGCTGTCAGTTTGCTTTCATAGAGACAGTTCTTAAAAGATCATAATGCTCAAGGCAGATATTCTTTACTAGTTAAGCTTAACTTGTTTTTGGAGCCTAGTGGCACAGTGGTTAAGAGATAAGGCTGCTAACCAGAAGGTCGGCAGTTTGAATTCACCACCTACTCCTTCGAAATCCTGTAGGGCAGTTCTACTCTGTCCTATACGGTTGCTATAAGTTGGAATCAACTCAATGACAATGGGTTTGGTTTTTTGGTGTTGTTCGGTTTTAAGAAAACTTCAGGACTTATTTCTGGTTTAAGGTTAAGCAATTCACTTTGGAATAACAAATGCTACCGTTCTTTAAGTATCTGCAATGTGCCGGGCATATTGTGTCCTATATTTACATGTGTCGTCTATTTACATGACATCTTATCTCTAATCCTTATGACAACCCCCCAAGCCAGGAATCATCAACCTCATTTTTCCAGATGGGGAAATCAGTTCAGAGAGGATGCATACCTTGGTCAGGTGTCTACAGCAAGCTGCAGAGCTGGAATTTGAGCTCTGCTTGGAACTACCTAGGAGAAGGAAAGAGGAACTTCTTAGAAAGCAATTGCTATCTTGGCATCATGTAAACACCTTATTTCCCTCAGATCCTAGGGCTCCTCTGAAGTGTACAGAACCCAGTTTTCCGTCACAGACTAGGGGGCTAAGAGAAGGCAATTCAGCATGGCAAACACTTAATAGGCTGCAGATTTCCCTGTAAGGACTGATGGAGAAAGTGTCTGGTTCCTGCCATTATGATGATAAAAATGTCTTTTCCACATTCAGTGGGTGCCATCCTAATTCTGAAGTTACAGAAATCATGAACACTTGCCCCCTGCAGCTCTCCCCAGAAGCTTCTAGGCAAGTGGAGCTTGATATTTAGACATGAATGGCAACCATTTCGGAGAAGCTAGGGCTACAGAAGAATTGATGCCTTTGAATTGTGGTGATGGCGAAGAGTATTGAATATACCATAGACTGCCAGATGAACGAACAAATCTGTCCTGGAAGATGTGCAGCCAGAATGCTCCTTAGAAGCAAGGAGGTTGAGACTTCAATTCATGTACTTTGGAGGTGTTATCAGGAGGGATCAGTCTCAGGAGAAGGACACCATGCTTGGTAAAGCAGAGGGTCAGTGAGGAAGAGGAAGACCCTTGACGAGATGGATCAACATGGTGGCTGCTACAATGGGCTCAAACATAGCAGTGATTGTGAGGATGGCATAGGACCAGGCAATGTTTTGCTCTGCTATACACAGGGTCACTATGGGTTGGAATTGACTTGACGGCACCTAACAACAACAACAGGACCTGGGCTTCCTTGTTCCAGGAATTTGTTTAGATACCTGCCTACCTGCTCCTGCCCCATAACCCTGTGTCATATCTCAACAGGGCTGATAAAAAGATAAGTGATAATCATTTTATCAGGCACTTATATTATGCCATGTACTGGCTAATTGCTCTTATGAATTATCTCATTTCATCCTTCAATAACATGCTGAGCTAGATACAGTTATTATCTTCATTTTATAGATGAGGAAGCTGATGCTCAGGAAGGTGAGATGACTTGCCCAAGGGCACACAGCTAGTGAGTGAGTGAGCAGGGACTTGACCAAAGGCCTGCCCAACAGCTCTGCTCTCTTTATTCCTGTTGGCTGTCCTGATACCAGGGCTAAGCACCTCAAGGGCCAACAACAAGCGCAGGTTCGCCGATTGATACCTCATTTTGATTGGGGTATCGAGCGTTGGACTCCTCCACTTTACAGATGGAATGTCAGTGTATCACCAAATGAGCCATCCCTGTGTGAATACAAATTATCAGTTAATTCCAGCCTCTCTGCACTTCACGTGACTGAGGAGACCCTGCCAGACCCGCAGCATTAGCAGGTACTCCATAGGCCATAGTCTAAAAAGGCCAGCTGTTTTATTTAAATTCATTGAAAGGGAAACGGGAAAGGCATCGAAAAGTCTGTCGACTTGTCTCTCTTCTCCCAAACTCCCTTGGCTTCATGAACGGTCTTGGGTACGTGTGGAGGAAGAGAGAGAGAGAGAAAGAGAGAGCCAGTGAGTGAGTTCACTGGGGCTTTTTGTTTCAAGGTAGGGTATAACACACAGCCTTAAGAATTCCCAGCCTTTTAAAACTTCCCCTGGTTCTTGTTGATACTTGAAATGGTAAAAACATGAAAATAAAAATCCACTGGGAAGAAAAATGCCGACTAAACCTTTTCCAAAGCCACATTGAAGAGAGCAAACCTGGGAACAAACACTTGAGTTTTTTTGTTTGTTTATTTGTTTTACTCTTCTTTTCCCTCTAAAAACTTTATCACAGAAGACAAGAATATCAACCGACCTAGTAATGACGTGGAAACCCTGGTGGCGCAGTGATTAAGTGCTACGGCTGCTAACCAAAATGTCAGCAGTTCAAATCCACCAGTTGCTCTTTGGAGACTCTATGGGGGCAGTTCTACTCTGTCCTATAGGGTAGCTATGAGTTGGATTCGACTCGATGGCAATGGGTTTTTCATTAATTACGTTACCCCAGATAGCAACCAAGAGCCAGCACATGGGAGTTACAGGCCCAGCTCAGGTAATTAGCTTAGTGACCTGGGGTATGTTCCTTGCCTGCATCTTAGTGTATACACAGGTAAAAACTATTTGTATAGTGTCAAGAACCTCTCAGATCTGAGGGATGAAGACCGGTGTGTGTTTGGTGTGAGGTTGCAATATCATAGGCTCCGTATTAGCCACACAGCGACCCTGTAGAAATTTTGCAACAGCGATTTCCAGCATTTTTGCCTGAGAAATTAAGTCTTAGTTCCACCTAGTAGTGCCCAGTCGGATGTTAAGAATTTCTCTTCCTCCTCTGATTAAAATCAAAATGGCTATCACTTTCATGATAACATCCAAATTTCTTTAACGTGTCCACTGAGGGATGGAGGGAAACACCACTATGGGGCATAATTTAATTTTCTTTTATGTTCAGGCTTTATATACAAGTTATATCATACCAGTTGCGTTGATTCCAGCTCACAATGACCTCATGTGGTCATAGCAGTAGACATAGACACACAAGGCTTTTGTGGGTGTGACCTTTCCAAAGCAGATCGCCAAGCTGAGGCGCCTCTGGCTGGGTTTGAACCTCCAGCTTTTCTCTTAGTAGCCCAACACTTAATCATTTATACCACTCAGAAACTCCTCTATAGAAACTGTTGTTGGGTTGTTCATTGCTGTCAAGTCAGCCCCCCGACTCATGGTGAGCCCCTGCACAATTCAACTGGACCATTGTAATCCACAGGGTTTTTATTGACTGATTTTTGGAAATAGATCACCGGGTCTTTCTTCCTAGTCCCTCTTAGACTGGAAACTCTACTGAGACTTGTTTAGCATCACAGTAACACACAAGCCTCCATTGACAGGCAGGTGGTGGCTGTGCTGGAGATGTATTGTCCAGGAATTGAACCCTGGTCCCTCCCACATGCAAGGCGAGAATTCTGCCGCTCAACTACCACTGCCCTCATACAAGTTACCAAGAGCAAATTAATTAAGCTAGAAGAGCTTTAATGAGCCTATCAGATGGAGCTCATCTTAAAATGCCTGGGGATCATCTAGATAGGGGATTGATCTTTTGAAGTACAGATTAAATAGGTTCTGTGTTCAAGTCTTGCCCTCAAGGGGATCATAGTCTAGGCTTGGCCCAGGAAAGCTATGCTTTGATTCTCAAGCTTATTTGGTGCGCACAAATGCAAAGACAATGCCCTTGAAGTGATAGTGGGGTGACCCAGGTAGAAGATCTCGTACCTACGATCCGTACTTATGGTCTTCCACGTAGTGCTCACAGCAAAGAGAACTTTCTAGCAGGAAAAGTGCTGTGAACATCAGAATCTCTAATCCAGAATCCCTAAGAAGCTCCTGACCCTGAGTACCATCTCCTGAGGCCTGGGGTACCTGGCAATCTGCCAGACTTCATAGTGGTTAGTTTCAAAAAGAGTGAACACATGTACAATGAATTCCCAAAACAAAGACACTGTTCCACACACTCATAAAACATGTTGTATGGGAAAGTGCAAATTTTACACTGTGTCGCTTAGACCTCCCTTCCACCTGTTGTTCACGTTTCAAGAGCCTCTGAATTGTTGAGAGAAAATGCCTCAGTTCAGGGCTTGCCTGGAACCAGGTTCCTATCTGATCATCTTGTGTTACTCTGTGTTTTCTCTCTGTTGCATTTAAATGATTCTTGGAGATAAAACGTGGGAATGTGAGACACCGGCTGCTATTGGGGAAACAAAATGGGGATAGTTATTACTTTGTATTCTGAGCAAAAGAAGGCTAGATGGTCTAATTCTAGAGACCTAAGAATGGAAGTTAGTTAAGAATGGAAGTTAGAAGAAATTAAAGTTAAATGGGGAAGAAATATATCTGCAGGCAAAAAGGAGATCCCAAAAGTTAATGTACCTAAGATGTTGTTATCTATTCTTTAACACAACACCAAAAATTGTAAACAATTTGTTTTAAAGACTTGCCCATGTTAAATTGTTCACCTGTAGAATATACATCATACCTTTGGAACACACCATGGTGGGTTACACCCATTTTCTGTCTGTTTCGAGAGGGAATGGAAAGTGTTAATCACCTGCTTAAGTAACAGAACCAAGAATTAAACCACAGTTGACAAAGTATTTATTCTCTTGGCTTTGGTTCTAAAACAAACAAACAAACAAACAAACAAACAAACACACACACCTTGCTGTCTAGTTGATTCCAACTCATAGCCACCTTATCGGACAGAGTAGAACTGCTCCATAGAGTTTCCAAGGCTGTAATCTTTATGGGGTACCCTGGCGGTGCAGTGGTGAAGAGCTAGGCTGCTAGCCAAAAGGCTGGCAGTTTCAATCTACCAGCCACTCTTTAGAAACCCTATGGGGCAGTTCTACCCTGTCCTATAGGGTCGCTGTGAGTCAGAATTGACTCGATGGCATTGGGGTTTAATCTTTACAGATGTGGATCCCTATATTTTTCTCTGGCTGGTGGGTTTTAACCATGGCACCACCTTTCAAATATAAATGTTTTTTCAACAAAGGGACCGAGAGAATTTGTTTCTTTAGGAATATTTATTCTCGCTTCCATTTCTGCCGTTTCACTGCTGATTCCAATGTCTGTTTGGGGAAAGAGGTGCCTAAATACACTTAGCAACAGAAAACCCCAGACCATCTGAGCTAGTAGGGCTCTGAGAGACCAAATCGCCCAACCTCCTCAGTATTTATCTAAGAATTCCTACTCCTAAGAGCTACCATTTGAGTGGGACCTTGAAGGATGGGGCTGACTTGGCTATATGAAGGGAAACATGAACAAAAGCGTGGAGTCAGGAGTGTTTTGCTACAGGCAGATAATCCTATCTGGCTTGAGTAGAAGCATGTGGCTCAAGGGAGTGGGAGCTGAGGTTGGAAACCTAAGCCTGGGCCAGGTCAGGGAGGGGATTGAATGTCAGGTGAAGGAATTGTGTCCCAAAGGCAATGGGGGAGTGGGGATACTGTCATCAGAGATTTCTGTATCTGTTTTTTTTGGACTTTAGGTAGAGAGAATTGGAGTTAATCACACTCTGCAGTTCATGACACATTATCATTGGTCCTTACAAATTCTCTCTTGTTTTACTCATTTATTTGTTCCCATTTCCCCATCCATAGGCAGGAAGTTCTAATGTGTTTGATGTCTGTCTTTTTGTTTGTGTAAATGTTCTCCTGTAAGTATATTCTTATTTAATTGCTTAGGATACATATTTAACACATGTAAGCGATTTTGGGTTTTATATATCTCATTCTGCTTCCGACTTTTCTTTACTCGGCACTATGATTTTATGAAGGAGCCCTGGTGGTGCAATGGTTAAGCACAAACTGAAACGTTGGTGGTTCGAACTCACCCAGCAGCTCCGAGTGAGAAAAGCCCTGATGATCTGCTAATGAAAAGATTACAGCCAAGAAAATCCTATGGGGCAGTTCTACTTTGTGTCAAAATCACCCAACAACAGCAACAACATGGTTTTATGCGTTTTCCACACTGTCACATGTGCCCTTAGACAGTTACTTCTAAAGGCTGTGTAGTACTGCATGAGGTACATCCATGACACTTTGCCTATTCATTTCCCAGGGCTAGACACCCATGTTGCCTCACAAGTGGCTCCTTAGCAAAGGAGTGCGACTCTGAGAGCTGCTCTTTGGCCTGGCTGGTGGCCTCACAGGGCTGACGCATGGAGAACGTCAGTCAGTGAGAAACTTGTGAGCTCAGCTTAGTTTGTGTCCACCCAGAGAGGAAGTGGCTGTGACTTCAAATCCTTGAGGGACCTGCAGGACTGCTTACAGGCTGTCTGCATTCTTGTCAACTGTGTAATGTGGCGACACATGGGACAAACATTAGGTCTCAGTCCTGGCTTTGAAAGGACAATGTGTTCTTTATGCATAATAGGAAGTTTAGCAAGCAAATTCAGGATGTCTGTTTTCCCAAAGGTTGCGCTGTGAGTAAACAAGGTGTTTGGTTTGATGCAGGGAAAGGGTTGGGGGAGGGACAACACATGCAACCAAGAAGGAATGGAATAAAACAGGAAAAATGTGTGTGTGTGTGTGT
Organism: Loxodonta africana; assembly: GCF_030014295.1. Classification (NCBI taxonomy): domain Eukaryota; kingdom Metazoa; phylum Chordata; class Mammalia; order Proboscidea; family Elephantidae; genus Loxodonta; species Loxodonta africana. The sequence goes on along the minus strand of NC_087342.1, from coordinate 20,139,149 downwards.
GTGTGTGTGTGTGTGTGTAAGGGTGACTAGGCCAGAATGGAGTGTGGACTAGGGAAAGGGCATAGATATGAAAAACTGTCTTCTCACCCTTTCTAACTCATCCATCCTTGGGTAAATCACCCATGATTTGGTGATAACCTATTGTTGGGTCCTAGTTAAAACTTCTAACCGAAAGGCATGCATATTGTAAGCTACCATTCTTTTTTTTTTTTTTTTTAATAATTTCTATTGTGCTTTAAGTGAAAGTTTACAAATCAAGTCAGTCTCTCATATAAAAACTTATATACACCTAGCTACATACCCCCAATTACTCTCCCCCTAATGAGACAGCCCACTCCCTTCCTCCACTCTTTTCATGCCCATTTCGCCAGCTTCTAACCCCGCTACCCTCTCATCTCCCCTCTAGGCAGGAGATACCAACATAGTCTCAAGTGTCCACCTGATCCAAGAAGCTCACTCCTCGCCAACATCCGTCTCCAACCTATTGTCCAGTCCAATCCATGTCTGAAGAGTTGGCTTTGGGGATGGTTCCTGTCCTGGGCCAACAGAAGGTCTGGGGGCCATGACCACTGGGGTCCTTCTAGTCTCAGACCATTAAGTCTGGTTTTTTATGAGAATTTGGGGTCTGCATCCCACTGCTCCCCTGCTCCCTCAGAGTTTCTCTGTTGTGCTCTCCGTCAGGGCAGTCATCGGTTGTAGCCGGGCACCATTGTAAGCTACCATTCTTAATTTGACAGGTTTGGCTCCTCTACGTGCTTCCTGTATTTTAGGAGAATTTGCTTCTGGTTTGGGGAAACAATCACTTTCCTACACAGCCGTGGCGCTTTTCCCCCTCATCACTGTCTGTTTGAATGGGTAAAGAAGTTGACAGGGACTTCTGTAGCCAAGGATGATGGTGTTTTGGTTCTTAACAATCTCCTTTCAGGCTGGCGCTGCCTTAGAAGTGGTGAGCAGGGGATGGGGAACAGTGGGGAAGCAGTCAGGGAATTCCAGGCATTTCCTCCTGCAGCTCCAGGATTCACAGGAGAAGGCTAGAAGGGATAGGGCAGGTTGCAGATTGAACCCAGCAGAGGTCCTGGAATCCAAACTTCCCCTCTATTAACTCTTTCCATGTATGCCACATCCCTCAGACAACCCTGCCAGGAAAAAGATTACAGTGAGTCCATGGCTTCCTTGGAGTCTTTGGGTGGTGTAAACAGTTAATATGCTTGGTTGCTAACTAAAAGATTAGTGGTTCAAGTGTAGTCAGAGGCTTCTTGGAAGGGGAAAATCAGTCACCGAAAAACCCTGTGGAACACAGTTCTACTCTTACACACATGAGTAAGGGGCCAACCATGAGGTGGAATCAACTCCATGGCAACCGCATATGGTTCCCTTGATGCAGAGGGTAGGAGCCATAGTGGTATTGAACATTAGAGATTCATGGAGCCTTGGGGCTGGCAGCCCATGTCCATCTTGTTCAGCACTGTACTGCAGCATCTTGGGAAATGCCTGGTACATACTTGGTGCTCAATAAAAGGTGATGAATAAGTGAAATTGAATGACAGGGACCTGAGAAAGCATTTGATTTATATATGGGGAGAGTAAGATTAAGAGAGTGGGAGGGACTTTCTCAAGTTCATCATTGGAAGTCTCTGCAGATTATTTGATATGGTGTTTAGTTATGGGCAGCTTTGTCTGCTAGAATGGTCTTCTTCCCCTGGTGGAATACCTATGGGGTGCCAAGCCCTGGGTGAGGCCTCAGGGCTACAGAACTGATATTTTAGAGCATCTACTCTGAGCCAGGTATGGTTTTAGGAGCTTTACATAATTATCTTATTCAATTCTCACTATAATCCTTTTTGGTAAATCTCCATTGAGCAGAAAAGGAGTCTAAAGTTCAGAGAGGCAAATTGCTTTACCCAAAGTGAACAGGATCATTCCCAGCTGAGCAGCTGCTGAGAGGCCCTTGCATTTATTGGAGAATGAGAGGTGTCCTTCAGACTCTGCGCCCTTCATTCTTAAACCAATCCCACACCTGACAGGAGATTTACATTTTATTCATGATACTTTTACTTTTCTGAAGGTTCCAACTTTAAAGATATTTTTTTCTATAATTAGAAATTAATGTATTATAAAAATTAAAATGGAATTATAAACAGAACACTGGATTGGAATTTTGTAATGAACTGGCCATTTGATACTGACACAGAGTTTATTTTAATATAATTAATAGCAATACTATAAAGCAAAGCAAATTGATAGGGAACAGGGAAAGACTGAAATGATACGCATAGTTGCTATATTTAGGTTTTGAAAGACTAAGCGTATCATTTTGCCTGTAAGATTAGCTTGGTAATCAATAAAAATTGAGATAAACAACAATGTTTCTTGCAGGAGCATTTAGGTGATTCGGAGGACAGACAGCAAGCTCTGCCAGGTCCTCCTTAGATGATCTAGGCTTTCCTTTATCCTCCCTATTGTAGCCTACAAGGCTATGTACCTTCTGTTCCTCTCCATTCTTGCCGTTGCTCAGGATGCTCTAGCCTAACTGGCCTTTCTGTCCCTCTGCACCTATTCCTATTCCTGCCTCAGGGCCTTTACACCTGCTGTAACCTCTTCCTGGAACTCTTTTTCCCCAGATTTTTTCAAGGTTGGCTGCCTGTCATCACGAAGGCCCCAGCTCTAACATGAGTTTCTCAGAGAAGTCTTCTCTGATAATCTTTGCTAAAACCCTGCTGCTGTTGAGTCAATTTTGACTCATAGTGACCCTATAGGACAGAGTAGAACTTCCCCATAGGGTTTCCAAGGAACGCCTGGTGGATTTGAACTGCCGACAATTTGGCTAGCAGCCATAGCTCTTAACCACTAAGCCATCAGAGTTTCCAAATCTTTGCTAAAGGGCCCCCTTTTTACCTTCATGCCCCACTCATCCTGGCCACTCTATTCCATCACCCTCTTCTATTTTCTTTACCACACTTGCCATTATGTCAAATTATTCCATTATATAATTGTTTACGTATTTGTTGTCTGTTTCTCCTTCTTGACCACATGTTCCTTGAAAGCAGGGACTTTGCTGTGCTCACCATTGTTTCCCCAGTCCCTTCATTGTGCTGTCAAATAAATCAATGAATAAATAATTGAATGAGCAAATGAGTCAGCTGAACTGGAGGCAGCACAGTGGAAAAGAATCTGGTCTAGGGAAGGAAAAGACTTAGGACAAAGTCCTTGCTCCCTACATGAGAGCTATTGACTCTGCAAAAGTTCCTTAATGTCTTTGTGCCTCCATGTCCTCATCAGTAAAACGGGGAGAACAACACCTTTCCTCTTGGCTTCACAAGGTTGTGACTGAGGAACAGATGCGAAAGCTGTTTGTAAGATGTAAAGCTCTGTCCACTGTTAGTTGCTTCTGCTGTGCTCAATGAGAGCTTGCATCTTCAGCCAGGATATAGTGGAACTGCACAATTTGGTTGCCTTGTACGTTTCTGCTTTTCTACCAAACAAGTACTGAGTGTTTCCTGAGCGCTATTAGATGTCCAGAACTCACACAACTCTGCACAAGTGGCAGGGCCTGGCTCCTGATTTAATTGGGGAGCAATTAGTGAGCAACGCCGGCCAGGCCTTTATTATTCATGGGTCTAATGAGCTGAAATGGAGCAAGGCGGAAAAAAGTCCATTAACTATAACCATATTTATACTTCTATTGTCAGTCACAATCGTTTGTTGGTTTAAAACAAGCTGCGTTTAATTTATTACACCCATTATTTCTGTCTGGAAGAGAGAAAGAATCTGAATTTCATAAGTATGTGTATATGTGCACTGATTACAGTTGAAGGGGATTTGTGTTTGGTAGATAGTTTTCAGAACCAGTGAGTCTCAGCATGGTAGACTTTTTACTTAATCTAAGAGGGGCCAGTCCCTGGGGAAGAACATCATGCTTGGTAAAGTAGAGGGTCAGTGAAAAAAAGAAAGACCCTCAATGAGATGGATTGACACAGTGGCTGCAACAATGGGCTCAAACATAACAGTGATTGTGAGGATGGAGCAGGACCAGGCAGTGTTTTGTTCTGTTGTACACAGGGTCGCTACAAGTTGGAACAAACTCGACAGCACCTAACAACAACCACAACAAGAAAGAAGCAGTGCTCACTCTAGAGCAATTAAGAAGACCCTTAGGAATGATGTGTGCAAAGAGACTTTCCTTTGGTCTTAACAGTTACTCAAATACAGCAGGAATCTGAGTGCTTTGGAGATAGGACTTGGATAATCAAGAAGAGAGTAAGGTGTAACAGAACTGGTCCAAGTCTCTCAGGCTGGGCTACATGTGCCTTATTCTGGGTGCCAGGAGGAAGCTGGCCTGCCTAAAGGAGGGGTTTGTGCTGAGGGGCAGCAGAAGACGCTTTTGGGAGCATACGGTGGAGGACTCTGAATGTCAGGGTAAAGAACATTGTGGTAGATTGTATTTTTCAAAGATGGCTGAAACGACATGTCCACCTCACATGTTCTTCCTAAAATGTGATCTTGAAACCTTTCTCATTGAGTGGTGGGCTATATATCCTCTTCCCTTGAACCTGGAAAGATTTCTGTGACTGCCTCAACTAGGAGAGTATGACGGAAGTAATGCTCTGTGAATTCCAAGGCCAGATCATAAAAATCCCACGCACTTGTATCTTGCTCTCTTGGGACACTTGCTTTTGCCATACTCTGAAGAAGCCAAAACTCAGCCGTGTGCGGAGATCACATGGAGAGGCCATATGTAGCTGTTCTGGCAACAGCCCAGCTAAAGACCTTGCTGACAGCCAGTATTGACCACTAGACATGTAAGTGAAGATAACCCTAGATACCCGCAGCCCCCACCAGTCTTCTATCTTCCTAGATGAGGCCCCAGATGTGGTAGAACAGAAATAAACCATCCTTGCTTGCTGAGCCCTGTCCAAATTCCTAACTCTCAGCATCTGCAAGATAATGGTTATTTTATATACCCCCCAAATTGCTGTCTTGTGGGGGTAGTTTGTTATGCATCAAGAGTAAATGGAAAAAAAAAAAAACATATTTTAATGGGGAGTCATTGAAGGACAGGAGCAGAGAGAAACGCACTCAGGGCAATGCCAGGAATTCATGGCACAGGCTCGAAGGGCACCCTGAGTGGTTGATCTCAGTGATAGCCACAGCAATCATCTTTGCTCCTCTGGTGATGGTGTTTTTCAAAGGGTTTTCATGGACAATCATGAGGCAGGTGATGTAGGGATTGTCATCCCTTTCTATAGATGAGGAAATTGGGATTCAGTGAGACTAAGTAACTAGTTCGAGGACCTACAGCCGGTAAGTGGCAGGAGCTCAAGCCAACATCTCCCACATCCCACAAAGCACCATCTAAGCCCTGCTGTTGTTTGCCCCAGCACCCTCCTTGTCTCCTGCGCTTCCCTGATAGATCTGGAAACTCTGGCCTGAGAGCCTCAATATCTTGTTCAAGGTCACTGGAACAAGTGGACAATATTCAGTGACCAGGAATTCATCCTGCCCACCAGTCCCACTCTGTGCACCTGGGCTAAGTTCCAAGACTTTGTTAAGCACTGGGAGACTTCCAGGGTCATGGATTTCTCTGGTTGACTGAAGCCATCCTGGGGTCCTAAGGCCACCGTTCCTGTGGTTATGTCATAGCTTATCTAGACTAACTCCTCATTATACTCATGGGCAAGCCCAGAGCTTACTCATTCAAGACCCATCCCACCTGCCACCTACTCAATAAATTCTTCCCTGTTGTCCCCACAACTAATAATTAATTGTTCCCTCCTTGAACTCCAATAACACTTTGTTTATAACTCTATTATGGCATAATATGTGAAGTCCTTGGGTGGTGCAAATGGTTAACGTTTTTGGCTGCTAACTGAAAGGTTGGAGGTTCAAGTCCACCCAGAGGTGCCTCAGAAGAAAGCCTAATGATTTACATAAAAGAAAAAAAAAGCAGCCATTGAAAACCCTATGGAGCACAGTTCTACTCTGACACAAATGGCGTCAACATAAATTGGATAGACTGAATGGTTACTGGATTTTTTAAACTCTTTATTTACATATCTAGTGACTGATTTTTTTTTATCAGCAGGGTCTTCAGTTGAGCTGTTGCCAGAACAACTACATACGGCCTCTTCGTGTGGTCTGTATATGTTAGCAATCCCATTGCTGTTGAGTTGATTCTGACTCATAGCGACCCTATAGGACAGAGTAGAACTGCCCCATAGGGTTTCCAAGGCTGTAAATCTTTACAGAAGCAGACTGCCACACCTTTCTTCAGGGGAGCAACTGGTGGATTGGAACCGCTGACCAGGGCTCCTTATATTAGGAATGATAAATATATAATAACGTAAAATACAGTTATGGACTATCAATGTACCTGCAGGTCCAACCAACCAGTGGGAGAATGTGTGTGTGTCTGAGGGGAAAGAAGCAGTGCATGTGTGCGTGCTTGGGGTGTGGGTAAGAGCTAAAACTATATAACCTAAACATTTCCACCAAGCCCTGAGAGTCTAGGTTTTCTTCTGGAATGCTTTACATGACCCACCATGTTAGCAGGTTCTCTGCCAACACATCCTGACAGAAATTTGGCAGTGAGGGTCAAAGTAGACAGGAACAGAGCTGGAAGGGCCACCTAGTACATGCTGACTGGGCGTCCAGCGCTATGCTCACTCAGGGCTGGTTATAGACGTTGGTCAGAGCCCTGTGGCTGTGGTGTATCCACTATGGCCTGCAGAGGCTGGGTTGGAGTCAACGCTGTGCTGGAGCCAGAAGGCCTGGGGCAGATCTCAGCTTGGCCACTCGGTTCCCATCAGTGAGCATCTTTCATGTGCTGTCACTGGCCTGGGCTCCAGTAGGGCACAAGCGACGAAGACTCAATTCCCCTATAGGAGCTTGCACATAACCTGGGAATTTACGTAACCTCTCTTCGGCTTACTTGTCTTGTCCATAAAAATTGGACAAATGTGAAAACGCCATCTAGCATGGGGTGGGCACATGAGTGTTCTGTGCATTTTGGTTGTAACTGAATGTTTTCAGCCATCCTGCTCAGGCCTCATTCCACTGAGTTTCCTTTCTCAGCAGGATGGTCAAACAGATTATCAGATCATTAGGAAATCCGGAGAATTGTTAGGACAATCACCAAGCCTGGCTGGCAGCATTGAGGAACAAAAAACCAGGGAAGCATCCAGAATGAAAGGGATTAAGAGGAAAAGAAGACCTGAATCCAGAGGGTGCTAGAAAGTGTGCAATGAACGAAAAGATTGATTTGAGAAGGGGAAAGGAGCAAACAGTAATAGCTAGTCACATCCCTTTTTAAACCCTGTTTTTTCTCAAGACGCTCAAACCACTTGCTAAGTCCTCTGGAGTGGCTTCTCCCCTCCTTCTGTGATGGTTCTTGGTCAGGGTGGAGGATGGGTGAGACTCTACAGTAGCAGCAGCTGGGGTATACGTCCATGGGCAAAGACAGGGAATCTGCCTGGGACAGCCAAGAGAGCACTGGAAAGACCAAATGAGTCAGCGTGGCTGTGTTTGAGACTGATCTCTGGATAGATCAGTGTCTCTGTTTTCTCACTGAATCTGTAATACGCAGAGTCAGCCTCCGCGGTCACACTGGCCCTGTTCCCTTGCCTTGGCCTCTGCTCCTTGGATCTACTGCTCTCACCTTTCCCCTTCCGGACTTTCACTGGAACCCCTCCCCGCTCTGGTTTCTCCTCCACTCCCTCTTTCAAAATGGCACCACTATGAGTCACCCCCTTCTCCACTTCTGACCAAAACTGACCCTTCCTCTCCAAGAACCCTTCTTCCTCCAGCTCTAGTGTTGCAAGCGCTCCAGTCTGCCTTCTGAGTATCCCAAACACACATTCTAGGTACTTTAGTGAATCCTTTCAGTCCTGGCTACTCATTAGACTCATCGGGTTTCTCAAGACTCCAAAGTCTGGTGCCATACCAACCAGTGAAGGCAGGGGAGCATGTGTCTTTTAAAAGCTCTCCTGGTGATATCCTGTGTATCCAGGGCTGAGACCCTCTGGCAGCCCAAACCCCTCTGTCCTATTTATGAAAATTACTCATGGCCCTTCAAAAACCACTCTTATTGCCATCTCCTGGGTTTGGTTTTTTGGTTTGCTTCGGTCTCTTTTCCTTCTATTCTTTTAAAAATTTTGGGCCTTGGGTACAGAGGGTTGAGTTAGCGATATTCCTCGGTTCATGGTGTGTTAAAAGACTTGGCTCCAGCAAAGCCCTTATTTTCGTGGACTAAAGGTGGTTGTCTCTGTGCCTCGGTTCTGTTCCCTTTCTTTATCCACAGACCACCATTGTAATATGTTTATGCTTGTCTTTATGATTTGGATATGTTCAGGCAAACATGTTCTTTTGTGGACATTGACCTTTATGTAAATGACATCATGTTATATGGCTCCTTCTGTGTCTGTGACTTGGCTTCCTGGTGCATATTTTAACATAGGCCATCCAACCTCCTGGGTTTCTCCCCTACACTCACCATCTACCTTTCTGAGAGAAATGAGGCAGGTCATCCACTAGTGGGGGAAACATTTCACTGGGTGCAAGACCGTGGGATCTGTCTTACCTGGTCCTTTAGCCCTGTATGGGGAAGACGGATGGGAAAGCAGACCTGCAGGAGTGCCTTCTTTCTCACACATTCTGGGGCTGACCCCAAACCTTGAACAAAGACACTCACCTCCAATCTGGGAAGTGGCCTTACGTGTGTCAGTCAGATTAACAAGTAAGCTATTTAGGGCAGCTGACAAACAATGGCCCCCACTCACCTTGTGCTATTGGCCCTGGTTTCACAACTGCTGACGTGACTTTCTAAGTTCCTGGTCACTTGGGAAAACAACCAACAGCACCATCTCCTAGGCCCTGAGGACCCAGGGCAGGCTGCTCTGGGTAACTGCCCCTCAGCCCACTGGCGCACACACAGGAGCAGGCAGCAGACTGGCACCCTGGCCTGATGATACTGACACCTTCTGTCCCAAGGGCCAGAGCTGATGGCAGAGGTGCGCTTATAGTGCCGACAGCGGAGGCTGGTGCTGAAGAAGCAGCTGAGCATTGTTTTCCCATCATCTGACCCGAGCTTGAAAGGACCGCATTCCCCGCCACTCCCTGGCTGATTCCAGCTTGGGGCCTGTTTTCTGGAGCAGCTGTCTCGTTAACCCCAACCTGCTGGCTTTGAGATCCAGTTGGATCAGCTTTATGGCCAACAGAGCAGTTACTATCAAGATGGAGCAAATAGACTATCCTTAGTCTTTTATTTTAAAACCCAAACAAAAATGTTTCTGTTTTTGTTTGGGGAGGTGATATATCTGGGCAGAAGACCACTTCCAAGCTCCTCATTTTGCAGTACTGAGATTGGGGCCAAAGGGACATGCCGAGGGTGATGGAGTTAGTCAAGAGCCTTGAGTACAACCCAGGTGTCCTGAAGCCTTGGCTCTTCTTTCAATGTGCCACCCTTTGTTCCATATTTGGCCACCATCATGGGTTGGTCTGTATTCCCCAAAAAGCAATGTTCAAGTCTGACCCCTGGTACCTCTGAAGGTAATCTTATTTGGAACTAGCATCTTCACAGATGTAATTAGTTAACAGAGAACCTGGAGTACCTTGCCTGAGTTTTTGTCCTGGTTTTACCAAGGATCAACTGTATAATCTAGGGCAAGTATACTACAATCCTTGAACTTTGGTTCCCAACTCTGGGGAAAAAGGATAGCACAACTAAAACCTTTTGACTTCTGCAAAATTACCCTGAAAAAGAATCCAAAATGTAGAAAAAGCTTTATGTGTAAAGATGCCCGCTGTCCACATCAGGTGGTTTATTACATATTATGTCTAAGAAGGTTTTTCAATAACATGGGAAACTACTTATGCTATACTGGGCAAAAAAGAAAACCCCCAAATAACATCCAAAATCATGAACAGAGTATGATCTCAACTGTTTAAAAAAAATAGTTGAAAAGAAAGAAGAAAATAAACCAAAAAGGGCCACAGTTGCTCCGATGGTAGGTTTTCAAGTGATTTTTGTTCTTTATTCTTTTTTGTACTTTCCAATTTTTTTTTACATTGTATATAATGACTTTTATAAGTAGGTAAAGAAACCCTTAAAAACTCTTCAAGCATCAAAACATGAAAGAAACATTTAAAAATTTAACCTGCTTTATAGTCTTCCAAGCACGTTCTTCAACATCTCTTGTCTGCTTAATTTTCACAACTGTCCCATGATTTAGGAATGGATTTGAACACTATTTACAAATTACTGCACAGAATATTACCCACTAGAGTGCTGGAAGATGAGCCCCCTAGGTTGGAAGGCACACAAAATACACAGTGGATGCAACAATGGACTTGAGCACACCAACAATAGAGAAGACGGCACAGAACCATCTGAGGGAGGTGGAGAGACTGCTCCTACTTGTGAAAGAAGGAGCCAGCAGTGGAACCCAGGTTCCTGGCTTGCATGAAGGAGCTCTCACCAGCACCTTGCCCTGACCCTCAGAGCCACAATGGCAAGAATAATGGAAAAGGGGACAGGGTGAATTGTGAAGCAACTTGAGGTATGTTTCTTAGTGGGATGGATAGCACCACCAGGAGACAAAGAGAGGACCTGAGGCTCTTGGTTTCCTTGGCAGAGGGTGCCTGATGCCTTGATGACTTGGCCTGCGGCCCTTTTTTTTTGGAATACAGAAAGATTGATTTTTTTTTTTAATAATTAAAATTTTTTAGCAATGATTCCCCATTCCCTCCTCCTAGCTTCTGGTAACCACTAATAAACTTTTGTCTCTACGCATTGCCTGTTCCACGTATTTCATATACGTGGGATCGTGTAGTGTCTGTGCTTTTGCATCTGACATCCTTCACTCAGCATTATGTTTTTAAGATTCATTCATGTGTGAACCTGGAGGGCATAATGCTGAGTGAAATAGTCAAGTACATAAGGGTGAATATTGTATGATACCTCTTTTATAAGAATATATGTATATAGATATATACTTGAAGAGACCAGAGTTCCTTGGTGGTTACCAGGAGGTGGGGGAGGGGGGGGAACATGCTTTAGATCATAGATGCTTGTTTGTTTTGGTGATGGGAATGTGGCACCAAATGTAGGTGGAGCGAGCACAGCATGACCAAAGTAAATGACGTCGCTGAGAAGCACTCAAGAGAAAAGGATACCTGTATTAAAGAATTTGACATATACAAGATGGCAACAACTCTAACAAAGACCAAAAAATGAGTGTATGATCATATATGGGTGGGTATAGGCACATAGGTATACCAGTGGGTACAGGTGTATACATACATGAGAACAGATAGAAGTATCTATATATAGGTGTAAATACAGATACGTGTGAGCAGGCATACATATTCATTGAAGACTCAACTACAGATATTCTTTAGACAAAACCAAACACTTTCTAAGATTAGTTTTCTAGATTTGAAAGCTTAAGACCATAGTCATGGGACAACTCAAAGTTCATGTTCCGCATCCTGGTGAATGAGTATCATCTGGGGACTTAAAACTTGTGAGCAGCCATCTGAGATACAACTACTGGTCTCTACTCATCAGGAGCAAAAGAGTAAGACCCCCCCCCCAAAAAAAACCCAAACTCACTGCCATTGAGTCGATTACTGACTCATAGCAACCCTGTAGGACAGAGTAGAATTGCTCCACAGGGTTTGCAAGGAGCGCCTGGTGGATTCAAACTGCTGACCTATTGGTTAGCAGCCGTAGCTCTTAACCATTATGCCACCAGGGTTTCCAAAAGAGTAGGAAGGTAACCAAAACCTCAGAGAAAAAATAAGTCTACAAGAGCCACGACCTCAGCTACCCTGAGACTAGAAGAACTAGATGGTGCCCAGCTACCACCACTGACTGCTCTGACCAGGGTCACAATAGAAGATACCAGGTAGACTGAAACAAAAATCAAGAACAAAACTAAAATTCTTGAAAGAGGCCAGACTAACTGGTCCGGTTGAGACCAGAGGACTCCCTGAAACTATCATCCTGAGATATTCTTTAAACCTTGAACTGAAGCCATTGCCTGAGATAATATCCTTTTAGCAAAATAAAGGATATTACCCATAAGAATGGTACTGTATTAAAAAACCATCTGTATTAAACCGAAAGGTCAAAATTTACTCTAAAACAAAGATGAGAAGTTAAGGGGGCAAGGAAACTAGAGTACTAGAAATGGAATGACCAGAACACAATTAAAGAAAACGTGGACACATTGTGAAAAATGTAACTAACATCACTGAATAATTTGTGTGGAAATTGTTGGACAGGAACCTAACTTACCTTGTAAACTTTCACCAAAGACACAATGAAACGCTATTTAAAAAAAAAGATCCATCCGTGTCGTAGCACGTATCAGAGCTTCATTTCTCTCTATTGCTGAATATTATTATTCCACTGTACGTATATACCTCATTTTGGTTATCCATTCATTTGTTGGTGAACATTTGAGTTGTTTCACCTTTTGATTACTGTGAATGGTGCTACTATGAATATTGGTTCATAAATCTGTTCATATATTAAACATCTGTTTGAGTCCCTCCTTTCAAGTCTTTAGGGCATACGCCTAGGAATAGAATTGCTGGGTCATATGATAATTCTATGTTTAACTTTTTGAGGAACAGCCAAGCTGTTTTTCGTAGCAGCTGATCCATTTTACGTTCCCAGCCTGGGGCTTTTAATAGCAGGGTTTGGTCCTTGAACTTGGCTGAGTGACACCCACTTGGGGAAAAGTGTGGCAGGGAGTGGGTCATGGATGCTAAGCAGGACACTTCACGTTCCAAATTGTAACCCACTAAGCAACCCTGGTGGCGTAGTGGTTAGGAGCTACAGCTGCTAACCAAAAGGTCGACAGTTGTAATCCACCAGGCGCTCCTTGGAAACTCTATGGGGCAGTTCTACTCTGTCCTATAGGGTTGCTATGAGTCAGAATCAGCTCGACGGCAATGGGTTTGGTTTTGGGTTTAGAAGCAACCCTAGTCTAGAAAATAACACCAGCCTGCCCATAGCCTGGGCTTCTTCTCTGTCTGGGGTTGTGGTGACAACAAAGGGCAGAAAGTCCACCAGAGGTCATTGGTTATTTCAGCTGCCTTGACACATCTTTTCTGCTCATTCTAGCCCTTCCTGGGACCTTCGCAGCAACCTATGAGAGGAATGCAGGCCTCGTGGCTCTGAAGTAGGAGAGCTTAGCCAAAGGTCACACGTTGTCCCTGGGGCTCACATGGAGGCTGGCAGGATTGACTTGTGACTTCGATGTGAGGGAGTGGGAGGAGGGGGAGTACATGAACTCGGCTCACAGGATGATCTGCGGCAGGAGTCAGGAGTGCAGGCGTTGGGCAGGTGATTTGTCTCTCCCGCCAGGGCCAGAGGATGAGAGAAAGCATGGGGTTTTGAATACATGCTTGAGTAGGACCTCAGCAACTCGCCCTGCCTAGGAGGCACCATTTTGCAATATTCCTTCCTTTTTTGCCATCTTGGATAAGATTTGTGTTCTCCTGAGCCCCTTGTGGAGCCCTGGTGGCACAGTGGTTAAGAGCTCAGGCTGCTAACCAAAAGGTCAGCAGTTGGAACCTACCAGCCGCTCCTTGGAAACCCTATGGAGCAGTTCTACTCTGCCCTATAGGGTGGCTATGAGTTGGAATCGACTCGATGGCAACGGGTTTGGTTTGGTTTTGAACCCCTTGTAGACCCCTTCAATGTGTGGGCAGTGACTGTCTACACCACTTGAAGGATAAGTTGTCACCATGTGGTGAGTGTGAGATGACATTCTCTGGCAAGAGGTGGGGAAAATATAGGGCAAAACATTCCCTACATTTGAATGTTTTCACATGGTCCATTGGTGGAGTTATGGATGAGGAGGGAGTGTTGTGGGGAAGGAGACCTATAAGGGAGATGGATCAAATTGCAGAAGTTTGAGGTCTTCCCTGGCTTTCAAACCCTTTGATAGCTCCCTGAGCGTTGTGAGGGTGGAAAGAGTCTCTGGATGTGAGAGGGCACATGGCAAACACCAAAGCAGGTCAGAACACCATACAGGGGCTGTTGGTGATGACTCAGCTCTTTACTCACAATCAGTCCCTTCCCTAGATGCCTGGCTGCAAAGACTAATTGACCACTCTTCTCAAGGGTGAGATGCATCAGAATCCTCTAGAGAGCTTGTTCAGGATGCAGATTATGGGCCCCTACTCTGAGACTCTGGTTTAGTAGGTATTATGGATTGAATTGTGTCCCCATAAAAGATATGTTGAAGTCCTAAACCCTGGTACCTGTGAATGTGACCTTGTTTGGAAATAGGGTCTTTGAAAATGTTATCAGTTAACATGAGGTCATGCTGGAGCAGGGTGGGTCCTATTCCCATCTGAGTGATGTCTTCTAAAAGAGGAGAACAGACACAGGGACAGAGACAGAAGGAAGTTCATGTGATGACGATGGCCATGTGAAGGTTTATCTACAAGCCAAGGAACACCAAGGATTGCTGGCCATCACCAGAAGCTAGGAGAGAGGCATAGTACAGTCTCTCTCAGAGCCCTTAGTAGGAATCAAGATGACCAACACCCTGATTGCAGGCTCCTGGCCTCCAGAACTGTTAAGACAATACAACTCTGTTCTTATAGGCTGCCTACTTTGTGGCATTTTGATACAGCAGCTCTAGGAAACTAATATAGTAGGTCTGTGGTGGGGCCTAGGAATCAACATTTTAACAAGCTCCCCAGATGATTCTGGTGGATATGGTCCAGAAGCCACACTTAGGGATTACTCAGCAAACAGGTTAGCCTGTCTTGTAAGCTAGATATAACTACAGAGCTCCAGAACATGTCCTTGGATCAACACCATTATCCATACCAAGCAGACATCACCTGCCTCAATTCCACACACAAGAGAAGTCTTGAGGCGACTTTATGCAAGTCCCCAGGGAACAGAGAGGCTTACAGTTTGTCAATGCTCAGTTTTTGGGGCCCAAGGAATACATAAGTGCTTCCCCCCATGGGTTCCCTGGGAGCCTCGTGCTCCATGGTGATATAAACAAGTCCTCGAACTATTTCCAAAAATTCTTAAATGTAATAAGGCTATAAAAAACAAAACAAACAAACAAAAAGAATAAAACTTGTTGCCGTGGAGTAGATTCTGACTCATAGTGACCCTATAGGACAGAGCAGAACTTTTCCATAGAGTTTCCAAGGAGCGCCTGGTGGATTTGAACTGATGACCTTTTGGTTAGCAGCCATAGCTTTTAACCATTACGCCACCAGGTTTCCTCGGTGGAGACTGATATACTTAATATGGTGGTGTTGGGCTGAATTCATTGCAGCAAGCATTTTTTGAGTGCCCACTGTGTGTTGGGCCAGGTCAACCAGAATTTTAGTTCTGTTTACATGGGCAAATGAATTATTATTTAATTAATGCATCCAAGCAGGCAATGTTGTTCCAAACATTCCATAAAGGGAACAAAACAATGACATTTAAAAGAAAGACTTGACCAAACAATAGTTTAGCTTAACTAGTGAAAAATGTCTGCCTTGAGTATTATGCCCATATAGAACTATCTCTATGGGATCAAAGTGACAACAGCAACTAGAAAGATTAGATAGGAAGCTTAGTCAGCAGTAAGTTTATGTTCATGGGGTGGGAACAACTCAGAAAAGGAGGGTGAGAATGGTTGCACAACTCGAGGAATGTAATCAATGCCACTGAATTGTACATGTAGAAACTGTTGAATTGCTGTATGTTTTCCTGTGTATAGTCTGAACAACAACAAAATAAAATAAAAAGAAAGGTTTGAACCTTGGTCTGAATAGCTAGACTATCGTTTGTGACCAAGAAAAAACAACAAAAACCAAAAGACCCGCTGCCATTGAGTTGATTTTGACTCCTGGCCACCCCATGCATGTCAGAGTAGAATCGTGCTCCGCTTTGTTTTTCAATGGCTTATTTTTGTGAGTAATCACCAAGCTTTTCTTCCAAGGAGCCTCGGCATGGATTCAAACTGGAAACTTTTAGGTTAGCAGCTGAGCACATTAGCCATTTGCATCACCGGGGGACTCCCTGTGATCAAGAGAAGCTTGTTAATAAATACAAAGCCTTTGAGAGTACCTTTTCCTCTTCTTAGCTAGAAGAGACAGCTTGTAGTCTCTCAGAGAATGGTCTGTTCCCTGGACATGTTTCAGAAATGTTAATTTCATTCATGCCAGGGCTGGAGGGAAAAGGAAAGTGCCCACTTTCTACAGCTGCATCTGGCGGGGTTGGGGGCTCCCACTTATGGCCCTCCAGCTCTCCTCCTCATTGTTTTATGGTCAGACCCATGCGCAGCTTGTGTGATCCCTAATTATACCTGACATATGGGAAGCTTCAGTGGCTGCGTCTAAGCCTTCAAATATTAGCAGAGGGCTGTTATACTGCTAAAGACGGGTGAATCATGTGTTCCACATGCCGCAGAGTGCCAGCCAGTAGAAAGCTCATTAGAGTTTAATTAAGTACATTCTTTTCCACCAGGAAGTTCAGGCTCCTGCCTTCTGGTGCTCAGCAGCAAGATGCTTTTGGGTTTGGGGCTGCATTTTGGACCCACTCTTTCTCCTTTTCCTGGGTGATCTTAGTGTCTCTTCTGCCTTTGCAGAACCCTCTGTGGTGTGCATCAGAATCCCCCCTGGAGATGCTTAGTCAGTTGGTCTGGGCCAGACATCTTCACTTTTCTAATTCTCCATAGAAGTCTCTTAAATGCTGAGAACCACTCCTCCATGTAAGGCTGAAGGTTCTCAAGATGAAATTCCACCCCAGATCTCCTGAGGCTTAGACCTATAGAGCCTTAGATCTATGAGATGCCTCGTAGACATCTCCACCTGAGATATCTAAGAGGCATCTCAAACTCCAAGCAGACTTTCTAGAAGAACTTCTGGAGTCATCTTACCAGCTATATTCTACCCATTCCATTAATTCTTTCTTCCAAAATATTTTTATCTCAAGCCCATCACCTCCTATAAGGAAAATTATGCTTTTTGTAGATAAAGTCTACTTGTCACCAGATGGGAAAGGATGCCCTTTCTCTGAGTCCCCAGATTCCCCTTCTTTTTGAGGATCTCTCCTGCCCACGGCTCCCATCCCACGGTGACCTGGGTAAGGCCTTCTGTCCCCCTTGCACAAACACATGGCTCCTCCTTTACTTTCCTCTAGCACAACAGAGACAAAGCTGGACTATTTGGACAAGATTTGTCCCACTAAAGACTCTATGGTAACAAAAATGTCATAAACACAGGGCATAATATGACCCAAGATAACCTGGTATTCAGGGAGGCACTTTCCCTTTGAAGCCTGAAGATCTTGTCCCATCTCAGCTTCCCTTCTGCCTCCTGTAGTGGGGCTATCTTAGCACCCGCCATGCAGAGAGTATGTGCCCGGTTACCTGGACTCCTCAAGTCTCTACCCAGAACAACCAGAGCAAGGCCTTCCACCTGCTTGTGTGCTCAATTTCTACCGCTTCTCTGAGTGTCTGCCTCGTCCCAAATAAGTAGCATTAGAGAAATGGCTGCAGGGACACGGTCTTGTAGGCTTCAAGCATGGCAACCAAACCAATATATGATGTAGTGAGCCTGCTCCATTGCCTTAGTCCCAGCCCTCATTAGCTCTTACTAGCATGTAGCAGAAGGCTCCCACTCAATCCTTGACCATGGTTAGTCTTCCCCGCTGTTGCCATGTCTAGAGTCCTAAAACTACAGTATACTATAAACCAGGAAATCTCCAACCTTTTGTCCTCAGGATCCTTTTACACTATTAAAAGTTATGAGGACCTCAAAAAGCTTTTGTTAATGTGAGTTGTATCGGTCAATACCTACCATACTAGAAATTGAAATGGAAAAAATTTCAAAATATTGATTTACTAATTCATTTAAAGACAATGATAATAAACCCATCACATGTCAACATAAATAACATTTTTATAGAAAATAACTATATTTCCCCAAACAAAAAAAATTTACTGAGAGAGAATTGCATTGTTTTATATTTTTGCAAATCTCGTCAATTTTTAACTGAACAGATTAAGGAGGAATCTTGTAACTGGACTTACATTCAATCTTGGGCTATGTTGTTTTGGTTGGAGTCTATGAAGAAAATATAGCCTCACACAGATGTGGAGATGAAAAAGGGAGGAACGTTTTAATAGTCTTCTTAGATAATTGTGGCTGTTCTTTTTTGATACTCCACCCAAACCCAAAAAGTGGTAGTTGCCTAAAGGTTAGTTACAATGTGGAATCTGAAACCACGTCAGTGAAATTTTTGTATTGTCTTACCCTAAAATCCATTTGTTTTCCTCCATTTTGAATGGATCTTTTACTCATCCATGATTTTCTAACATCATGCATTTGTCATTTGAAAAATATTGGTTCCCTGAGTTATGCACATTTTCCAAATGTTGACATATTTCATTATCCAATATTTAATAATCACGTTTGTTAATATCACCGTTGATCTCATCGGAAAATCCTGTAAGTATTGGGAAGCTGTCAAGCTCACAAAGGCAGATAGGATTTTTCCTAAATTCTAATTCTCATGTGAAAGCTAGGATTTTATCATTGGCAACAAATACTGTCAGTTATTTTCCTTGAAGTGACAGGTTCATGTGGTTCATTTCTGAGAAAATGTCTGCTGAAACCCAAGTCTGAAGAGCCATAGTTTCTCAGTTGTTTCTTTCAAGTAAAAATATGTTTTTTGTAAACAAATGACTTGTCCAACTTGCAACTCAAAGAGTTGCCCAAACAATTTTTTCTGGCCACAACTATCATACTTGGATAGGCAGCAGAAGTGTTTAGGGTTATGTATGCCAGTTTATCACACAGAAGATCAGAACAACACGTTACTTAAGGGTTGCAATTTAATGAAGTTAATAACTTGTACTGCTTCATCAAGGACATTCTGAAACGAAACAGGCTTTTTTTTTTTAACTTACTTTTTACTGTGAGCACATGGTATGAAGAATACAGTGAATGCCAGTACAGAGTAGTATCACCATCTGGCTTTGTGCCAGCAGTTTTACCCACTGTTGCTTTGGCATCATTAGTGCAAAGGTCAGTGCAAGGAGGAAAGACAAATAACACTTTCATACCATTGTGAAAGTAGTTTTGACCTCCTGGACCCCTTAAACGATCTTGGGGATCCCCAGGGATCTGTAGAACACACTCCGAGAACCTCCGTCCTAACTCATAAACTCTTAATGGCAACCCACTTCCTAATAGCTAAAGAATGGCTAGACAAGAAGTGGCATTTAATGAACTCTGGTCTTCCTCCTATTCTTCTGCAAACCCATACAGATTTGACTTCTAAAGGAGAACAGCAGAGAGCCCGGGAGTGCTGTATGTGGGGGAGAACGTTATGAGTAGCTAGCAAGTGTAGCTGAGATAGATGCATCCTGGGTAGGGTGGGAAGGTTGACATCAGCTGGGCAGCAGTCTACTCCCAGGGCACGTGAGGCTTAGGCAGCCGTTGTGGAGGAGAGTCTGGTGAGCTAGGCTTGAATTTCTAGGCTTTGTGAGCTACCCGTTCCAGCAATGACCTCATTACAACAGTGATGGAGGGAGGCAGGCATCCTCCAAGAAGATCATTGGGTTTAGAGTGACTGTCTAATTAAACTGCACAGAAACACCCGGAAGCTGGGGGGAATGAAGTGTGATTTGGGCTTTGCAGGTGGAGAAATGGTATTTAGTGACGTAAAGTGAATTGGCAGGAACTGTGGAGAGTGAGCCAGCTTTGTAGATTCAGAAACTTTTAAGGCTAGAAGACAACTCAGAGGTCAACCAGCCAAGTTAAGTTGGAAGGAGTGGAGAGATTGACCAGGGTTCCAGTAGAGCTGCTGCAGCTCATGAGTCAACCATTCAGCCAAGCCCAACCCTGTTCTACCTCTCAAAGGCGGCACCATACCCCTTTCTCGCATCTCTTACCGGTAGTGGGACAGCTTCCCAAGGAGAAAGCCGATTACTCAATATATCTTTGGCAAAAGCCTGGTGGCAATGTTTCCAAAGTGAGGCTGGCAGAAAGACTCCCAAGTCATAGAGTTTTAGTCAGGTGACCTGATGGGGAAAACATGATGCTTTTCAGCAGCTGCAGAAGGTCCAAGATTAGGTTCTTAGAAATTTCAGGCCACTTTTCTAGGGGCAGCAAATCACCCTGTATTGGGAAAGATTGCAAAAGGCTGGGGTGTGGCCCTCACATACATCCACCTTTTTCAGCAGACAAATATGCCTTTTTAATGCCCATTTTCTCATCTTCTCCCCACGAAGACCCTGTGAGACAGGTGGGACATAGGGTTTTATTCTCATTTTTCAGATGAGGAAGCTCAGTCCCAGGGAAGGTATATGACTTGCCAAGAACACATTAATAAGTGGCAGAGCTGGAACTTGGAATGAGGCCTCTGGATTCCCAACCTCATGCTCTGTGCACAAGTCTATATGCCTCCCACTTAGTGCTTGGTGCATCCTAGTGCTGCTTGTCTGACTGAGGTGCAGGCAGGGTTGGCTATTCCAAATGGGCTGCATTATACCTTAGCAACACACACAACATGCCTTTCTCAGCTTCTTGCCCAATCTGGCATGGTTTCCTCATAAACACAGACAGAGCACGCTGACACACTGGGAGTCGCTCCAGGATTTGAATCCAGTGACAGCCATAGCCCTTTCTTGTCCGTCTTGCTCATCACGTGTGATTACAAACCGTAGATAATATTGACTTTTAACTTCCCACTGGGATGCAATGGTGTCAAAGGAAAGTACTGGATTTGAAGACAGAAAAGCAGGGTTTTAGTTCCCTTGGCAGAGTCCCTGGGTGGTACAAATGATTAATGTGCTCAGCTGCTAACTGAAAGGTTGGAGGTTCAAGTCCACCCAGAAGTACTTTGGAAGAAAGGCCTGGTGATTTACTTCTGAAAAAATAAGCTATTGAAAACCCTCTGGAACACTGTTCTACTCTGACACGCATGGAGTTGCCGGGAGTTGAACTAAGACTCAATGGCAACTATTTGGTTGGTAGTTCCCTTAATATTTAATAGCTGGTTGCCTCTTGGTCAAGTCATTTTATCTCTCTGAGCCTTGGTTTTTTCATCTACAAAATAAGCATAATATCACACCTACCTTAAGCTAGCACACAGGGTAGCTCCTAGACTAGGGGAAGATTGACGACAAGGACCTTTCCCCAGAGCCGACAGAGAGAGAAAGCCTTCCTGTGGAGTCAGCAACCTGAATTCTGACTTCTAACCTCCTAAACTGTGAGAAAATAAATTTCTGTTTGTTCAAGTCACCCAAGTGCGGTGTTTCTGTTATAGCAGCATTAGATAACTAATACAAACCTGGTTCTCAGACCCTTGCTGAGAAGAACCCTGGTGGCTGCCTGGCTCTGTCTTTCAGGCTGCAAACACTGGCCCACTCAGGTGAAGCAGGATATATAGCAATTAGTTGCACAGGTCCTGAAGCCAGATTGAATCCTGTCCCCCTTACCTCACTGTGCCCCCATCTTCTTTTCCTTAAAATGGGGATGACAACAGCACCTACTTCACAGAGTTGTGATAAATAAATGGGTTAAATACGCATAAAAGTAACTAAGAACAGTGCCTGGCACATATGTAAAAACTGACTACTATATAAATACCATTACTGTTCGTTTCTGATTTTCCCAGGACCTAGTAGAGGGACTGGTCCCAGCATATGTGGTGGTGGCATGGAGCGTAATTGCTCAGCAAGTGATGGAGCAAGACTTACAGAGGCTGCCTTGCAAGCAGGGTTCTTAATAGAAGGGTGGGATCTGGGGCAGCAGCACCAGTGTGGGGCCACCCAGGATATCTGCACTTCAAAGGAGACCACACTGTCAGCATCTTCTTAACGGCCCCCTTGGAATATCGTGAATTACAGACATTTGAAATTGAATTGAGTAATGTTCTGAATAATGTCCTATGCCCTACCACCCCCTCTCAGTGGAGGGCCCAGAGTTGATGCCTACCCAAGGGATAGGCTGTTGCTTCTAAGCCTCACTTTGAGGAAAGGGGTAGGCTCTTCCAGGCTGGGGTGGTCAAGTCAGAGCACCATGGCTTTGGAGGAAAAATGGGAGGGAGTTTACATGCTATCTTCTCCATGAAGTCTTCCGTGCCCACCCCTCACCCCCATCTTTTCCTCATACTCTCAGAGGCCTGGTTTTATACTTCTAATATATGCGGTAAGTTGTTTGAATGAATCATGTTTAACTTAAGCCTTAAACCAAAAAAAATCCATTGCCATTGAGTTGATTCGGACTCATACCACCTTATAGGCCCCGTAGGGTTTCCAAGGAGCGACTGGTGGATTCAAACTGCCAGACTTTTGGTTAGCAGCCAATCTCTTAGCCACTGTGCCATAAGCCTTAAGAAGGCAGCAAAATTGACTTCCTCTTTCAGGTGACATAAAAGCATGTGGGATGAGATGGGGGAAAATTCCGGTGCTATAATGTTTAGAAGGAAAGGAAGAGATGCTCTTTTAAAAACTAGAAAATCTTCTAGGTTGGCATGATCTGAGAGTGTGTTCTCATTGCCTGCATGTCCCTTGGCTTAGAAGCCAGCAGAAATGAAGATGTTGTCACTGGTGCTTCATTTTCGTTTCAAGAAAGATCAATGATTAGATTCAAGATGATGTAATGAAGACTCTAAGACTTAAAAAAAAATCCTTGCTTGTCCTTCCCATTAAAAAGATAATTAGGGAAATGTTCCTTGACGTGACATGTCTCTATGAAATTCACTTCTAGGAAGGTGGTTGCACCAATTTAAAAAATTAATAGAACCCAGTAGCAGCAGATGTTGCAGGCCTAAAATTAATCTAGGGCTGTGATATTTAATTTGCTTACAGGTTAGACCTCATTACTGCAGGTTCAGTTTGGGCCCTAACTCTTTATCACAAGAAGATTTCAGACTCCAAACACGGGCCCACTCATGTGAAGCCATAAGTGAGTCAACATTATGAAAGCTCAGGACCACAAAAGCATTGAGGCATTTGTTGCTTCCAACATGTTTTGGAATAAAGTAAGGGAAAAAGAAGGAAGGAGGCTGATATTTTACTTTTAATATGTGTTGTAAGTTGCTTAAATGAATCATGCATACCTCAAGCCTTAGGAAGGTAGCAAAATTGATTTCCTCTCTTAGGTGATGTAAAAAGAGTGTAGGGTGAGTTTGGGGAAAGTTGCAGCACTATGATGTTCAGGAAGGAGGGGAAAAAGAAGAAGGAAAGGAATAGAGAAGGAAGGACAAAGAAAGGAAGGATTCTAGTGAATTTTTTAGAATTCATTTTTAAGAGACTCAATCTATTGAACACTTTCTAGTGTTCTCCCAAGGGAAGACTCCGGAAAAGACAATTAAGAAGCGTTTCAAAAAAACAAGGCCTCTCTGGAGTCCTTTAGGAATTTTCCTATTATCAATTTCCCCTTTTGGCTGTTGAGATGGTCTATTACCTGGCTGGCCCACATTCTGTTCCTACAGGCGCTGCCCCAAATCCTTAAAGGGAAGCTTTTGATTGAGTTACTGGCTCTTGGGCTCCTTGCATTACACTCATCTATATTTAAAGAAAAAAGTAACAACTGAATTGGATGCTAATCTTCTGTTTTTCCACAGAAGCAGAAATCACAGTGTCTTAAAACGCTCACCATCCTCTTCTGTTGGTATGATCTGAGCAAGTGCATGTACAAATAAGACTCTTGCCAATTATTTCTGCACCACTGAAGATATGTGAGAGTAATTATTCTTACTGAGATGCAGCCAAGGGGTTGAGTCAGTACTAACACAACTGCTCATATCTATCTCACCTTGTGGAGAATGTTCTTTCAAGAGCACTTAAAAACAATAGCTTTGTTTGGATGAACTGAAAAACAGAGAAAGGACTGAGGATGTTTAGTGTGGAGAAAGAAGACTCAAGGGGAAAGAGAGCTGTCCCCAAGAATCTGAAGGACTGCCTTGGGGAGGAAAGAGCAGATTTGTTCTGTACAGCCCAAGGGTGGGCTCAGAGACAGACGTAAAATCTAAGGAGAATGTCCCACAGGCACAGCTGTCCAAGGATGGTGGCGTTAGCTCCTGTCGGTGGGGTTGTTGAAGCCAAGGCTGGAAGTCTACTTGGTAGGCATGCTGCAGAAGGGGATACCAGCTTGGAATGGGAGCCCTCTTTAGCTCCACACTTCTGGGGTTTTATGATTGTCTTGCCCAACTTTGCCTTCATAAACACAGGAAGGTATCTCAAGAGCAGTACAATGAGCCCAGGGGATGTTGTGGCAGGGTTATGAGGCACAGAGAGTTAGCTGGGGCTTTGTCAAGAGCCCAGGACAAGTGGCCCCAGGCCAGGTACACACCAGCTTCCCTAGCCTCAGAGTTCAGGCAGTGGCTTCTTGGAAACTTAAACCTAAATCCATCCAAGCCAAGTTATGCTCCTAGTTATACTTTCTTTTATCCGATGCAACTCAAGTTACCTGGCTTATCTTGGGTCTAAGGAGCCCTGGTGGTGCAGTGGTTAAGTGTTTGGTTGCTAACTTTGGACCCACCAACCACTCCATGGGAGAAAAACGTGACAGTCTGCTTCCATAAAGATTACATCCTAGGAAACCTGATGGGGCAGTTCTACTCTGTCCTATAGCGTTGCTATGAATCGGAATTGACTCGACGGCAACAGGTTTGGTTTTTGGTTTTGGATCATGGGTCTTAGCCAGGCCCTCAGGGTAGGAGTAGGGGCTGGGGTGAGATGGGACAGAGATGAATCAGACCCAGCCCTCATACACCAGGACCTACAGCCTAGTCATGAATAATGCAGCAGAGGCAGTGGGTCATGAGTGCCATAGAAAAGGCACACTGTGTGTGGGCTTGCAGGACAACTGGCTGGGGATCAGGAATGCTTCATTGGGGAGGTGGTGTCTGAGACGTGTGTGGAGGAAAGAGGGTAGTTATGAGTCTCATTTATAATTCCTTGGAAAAATATTTCTCCTCCTGAGTGGGTAGGTAAGAAGAAGTATAAAGTTGGTTTTAATAGGTTTTATTTCTCTTAGGTATTCAGATACCCACTCCTCACCCTAAAATATGTGCATGTCTGTAACTGTCCCTTTAAGTCAAGGACCAAACTTACTTATCAATTGGCTTCGCAGATAGGAACCAACAAAGGAACCAATGGCCCTATAGACAGAAGGGTCAGGAGGTGAGGGGTCAGGGCTTCAGGAGGAAGGAAACTATGGAGGAACTTAAAGTTGACTCATTTATATGACAACTAATTACTGGTATTATAGATAAGGAAACCCTGGTGGCATAGTGGTTAAGTGCTATGGCTGCTAACCAAGAGTTTGGCAGTTTGAATCCGCCAGGCACTCCTTGGAAACTCTGTGGGGCAGTTCTACTCCGTCCTATAGGATCGCTATGAGTCACAATCGACTCGACGGCAGTGGGTTTGGGTTTTTTTTTGGTATTACAGACAATTCGCAACAGGCGCTGTGTTGGGAACTGGGCATTCTAACATGAAGATAACAGGGCATCCTTCCTCAGGGATCTCTCATGATGAGCTGGCTGTAGGTAAATATTGGTGGTCTAGGTAGTAAAATGCAGCAAGTGAGAAAGGCCACAGAGGTGTGTACAGGGTCTGGGGTGACCCAAGGAGGAAGTGATACACTCTAGGAGGTAAGGACAACAGGCAACCCTCCTAGAAACTAAAAATGGCAACGTGTATGAAACTGCTGAGCTGGATTTTAGCACTTAGATTCTTAGAATTGGGTTTTTTTGCCAGTTGAAGGGTCTAGTCCTCCCTCTCATACAACAACTTTCTACATAACCTCCCAGCCTCATGCTCGCCTAGCCTCTGCTGCCTCTTTCATTGTTGGGCAGCTCTGGTGGCCAGAGATGCTTCCTCATTATAGGGCCCAAGTCAGCCTCCTGGATGTCCCACCTCCTGGTGGGAGATGGATGCGGCCCTCAGAAATAGTATCGATGTATAACAATGAAACGTTGCCTGGACCTGTGCCGTCTTCATGATTGTTGATATGTTTCAGTCCATTGCTGTGGTTATTGTGTCAATCCATCTCATTGAGGGTTTCACTCATTTTTGCTGACTCTCTACCAAACAGGATGTCTTTTTCTAGCCATTTGTCTTTCCTGATGATGTGTCCAATGTAAGTGAGCTAAAGTCTCACCATCCTGACCTTGAAGGAGTATTCTGGTTGTATTTCTTCTAAGGCTGATTTGTTCGTTGTTTGTTATTCTGGTAGCCCATGGCATATTCAGTATTTTTTTTTTTACCAACACCACAATTTGACAGGGGTATTTTATGGGAAGGAATCCCTGGGTGGCACAAACAGTTAAGTGCTCAACTACTAGCTGAAAGGTCGGTGATTTGAACCCACCCAGAGGAGCCTTGAAAGAGAGGCCTGGCGATTTACTTCCGAAAGGTCTCAGCCTTGAAAGCCCTATGAAACAGTTCTACTCTGCAACACGTGGGGTCATCATGGATGGGATTGACTCAACAGCAACTAACAACAACTTTTCATGAGAAGATGAAAGGACGTGTCATCTGAGATGGCTTTGTAGGACATTCGGGGTTTTGACACGTTGAGAAGGAAGTTTTATGCCAGGGACATTATTGGGAGGAGTTAGAAGAGCCACTCCAGGCCCAGCTCTCAGGGAGGAGTCCTCTGCTCACTCCTTGTGAAGGCAGTGGTGCCACCTGGGAACCGTCTCCCACTGGCATGAGCACCCCTTCTTATCCTTCCTTCCTGGCACTCAGGTCCAGGAGCAGGACACCTGGCTCTAGTCTTGGCTCACTCTGGCATTTAGGGGCCATGTCCCCTTTCTGGGACACTGTCTCTCCACAGAAAGTTGGACTGGTCAAAGAGGATATACATTAGGGAAGTGTGGGGACCACAGGGGCTTCTCCAATGACATCCTCCACTATCGTGGTGAGAAGCACTGTGGGGAGGGGGACGAGCCTCTGGTTTCTGACCAGAGGGAGATGTCCCACCCCTCAGGTGTGCAAGGTGTGCGTGCGTGGTGGGGAAAAATCACTGGAATGGCCCTCCCTAAAGTATTAGAATTCCTTCAGACTGACACTTGCTCCTGTCATCTGTTCGCCTCTCCCACACCTTCCACACCCTGGTCTAACCACAAGCCAGTTGCCCTGAGAACACGATGTGCCCAGTGCCTCTCAGGGAATTGGCTGCCTGCCAGGTTCCGCGCAGGCTTGCCTCACAGGGAGAGCTGCTGGCTCATTAACGCCCTTTATTTGTGAGCCCATGAACGCACACCCGTGTGCCAAGGTGCAACAAGAGTCTACTGAAGGAATTATTAATGTACAAACCTTCCATGCAGATGGACCAACGCCCCCACAAGTACACTCTCTCAGGAACTAACAGGAAGACTTACTCATTGCCAGTTGGGGGTAGCTCAACCCTCCCCTTACTGGCACATTCTAAATCTGGACTGTTCTTTTAGGAAGTTCTTCCTCAGATGGAGTTGAGGACAGTCTCCCCGTGATTTCAACCCCTGGTCCCAGGCCTGTCTTCTTTTTTTAATTTTATTGGGCTTTAGGTGAAAGTTTACAGCTCGACTTAATTTCCCATTTAAAAATGTATATATATATATACACACATACATATTGTTTTGTGACATTGGTTTCAGTCCTCACAATGTAACAGCACTCTCCCTCTTTCCACCCCGGGTTCCCTGTGTCTATTCGTCCAGTTTCTGTCCCTTCCTGCCTTCAGGTTTTGCTTCTGGGCTGCAGTTGCCCATTTGGTATCATGTATTTGATTGAACTAACAGGCAGTTTCCTTACGTATGTTATTGCTTGTTTTATAGACCTGTCTAATCTTTGTCTGAAAAGTGGGTTTTGGGAGTGGTGTCAGTTCTGGGTTAGCAGACTGTCCAGGGGCTATAGTCTTGGGAGTTCCTCCGGTCTCTGTCAGACCAGTAAGTCTGGTCTTTTTTTACAAATTTGAATTTTGTTCTACATTTTTCTCCCATCCTGCTCTGAACTCTCTGTTGTGATTCCTGAGCAGTCAGTGGTGGTAGCCAAGCACTATCTAGGTCTTCTGGTCTCAGGCTGGTGAAGGCTCTGGTTCATGTGGTCCTTTAGTCCTTTGGGCTAATAACCTTCCTTGTGTCTTTGGTTTTCTTCATTCTCCTTTCCTCCAGAAGGGATGGAGCCTATAGGTATGCCTTAGATGGCCACTCACAAGCTTTTAAGACTTCAGATGCTACTTACCAACGTGGGATGCAGAACATTATTTTTATGAACCAAGTCTGTCTTCTGGAAAGCCCAAAGCCAAGTCCTTGCCTCTCGTCTGGTCTCCTAACTCCTGTTCCTCTGGGTTCTTCTCTCCTGTAAGCTGCTCTGAGCTTCTTGGAGTCTTGGGTTTCTTGACTGGTCCCTCTCTGAAGGGGGTTTCTTGGCTCTTTTGCCTTGCCTGCTTCTGCAGTGTTTGGCTTGTTCAGTGCTGACCTCTTCAAGTCAAGGGGATTCACCCACCATCTAGTATATGCTGGGCACTGTTGGAATGGGGAAGGATCAAAAAAGGGCCACAGAAGGACCAGGTCTCTGATGGCTCACAGCCCAGAAAGGAGAAAACATCCACCTGCAAATAAAATATAGTATCCTAAGTACCTGAAAAGAGGCAGAGAAAAAGCGAAAGGTCTAGACATTGTAGGTGGAATGCAGAGTCACATCCAGCTTCATGATGATGGTGGCATGGAGGTGTGTGTGTGTGTGTGTGTATGTGTGTGTGTGGTAGGCTCAGTGGAGAAGGGGATAAGAATCAGGAAAGATGTGTGGGAGAGGGTAGTGTGACTTGTGTTCTAGAAGGCTGTAGAGGATTTGTTCAGATAAAGATAGAGGGTAATCCAAAGAGCAGTGGACAGGAAGGAGGAAAAGGTAGGGCAGGTACATGAAACTGAAAAGGCTAGTTTGGCAGGGTGTGGCTGGGGGATGAATGGAGTTGATGCTGGGGAGGCAGGTTGGCCCATTCTGAGGGGGCTCAAATGCTATGTTAAGGCATTTAGACTCGTGAGCCAGATATTCTCTATTTGCCTGTTCAGATTTAGCCTCACTTTCTCCATCGTGGTAGACTGATTTAAAAAATGGTCCTCAATTATCCCCCTCTGGGCTCCATGCCCCCTTGCTTGTAACTTTCTGTGCTCCCCTCCTCTGATGCTGGGCTCAGCCATGTGTCTTGCTCCATCAATGGGATATTAGCAATGATGCAGAGGCTTGAAAAGCAATTGTGTATTGGGGTTTTTCCTTTCTTGCTGATCTTGGAGTTCTGCCACCCTGTGAATAAGCATGCTGAAGGGCAGGAGAACATGTGGAGGAGAACTGACACTCCTTGGCTGAAAGAAGCTGACCACAAATGCATGAGTGACCCCAGCAGAGGTCAGTCAAGCCTGGCCAAGATCAGTAGAACTGCCCAACCCAGCCCAGGCCAAATTGCCAACCTGCAGAATTGTGAGCTAAATACATGGTTGCTATTTTAAACTTCTAAGTATTGGGGTGGTTTGTTATGAAGCAAAACCCAACTGATACAGGGGGAATAAGCCCAGACAGAAGACATCTGGGTTTGGAGGTCCTGGGATATGGGTGGGCATATTTTGCCTATGGGAAGAATTTAAATATTGTGGCCCAAAAGTTCGGCTACAGCCACTCTGTGGGAGAAATGTGGCAATCTGCTTCCATAAAGATTTGCAGCCTTGGAAACCCTATGGGACAGTTCTATTCTGTCCTATAGGGTCTCTATGAGTTGGAATCAACTTGATGGCAATGGGTTTGGTTTTTTTGGTTGGCCAGAGCAAAGACCATGTTAGAGTTGGAAAGTGGACACCCATTCTTCCCCTCCCCTTAAGAGGTAGAATTATTTCTCTATTCCTTGAACCTGGGACGGCCATGTGGCAGAAGCAGAAGGTTTGAAAAGTGCCTGCATTTGGGGCTTGCCTGCTTGCTGTTTTTGGAGCTCTTTGAGTGCTTTGTGCACAAGCCCTAGCCAGCCAGCAGGAGGGTGAGGGATTCATGCCAAAAGAGGTTCCACTCAGTCTTTCTAGCCATCTCAGACAAGGCTGTCCTAAACTAGCCAGTTCTCTCCACCCACCAGAGAGCCCTGGTGGAGCGCTGGTTAAGCACTTGGCTGCTAACCATAAGGTTGGTGGTGCAAACTCACCCAGTGGCTGTGGGAGAAAGACTTGGTGATCTGCTTCTATAAAGATGACAGCCAAGAAAACCCGATGGGGCAGTTCTACTCTGTCACATGGGGTCGCTATGAATTGAAATTGACTGAATAGCACCTAACAACAACATGAGCGAATCCAGATAAGATCAGTTGAGTTTGGCCCTGAGCAGAAAAACTACACAGCGGAGCCCAACTTAAATTTCAATACTGCTAATCTGCAAAATAATGGACTAAAAAAGAAGGTCATTGTTTCAAGCCACTTAATTTTGGTGGTTTATTATGCAACAAATGTTACCTGATCCAGCCAGCCTGCTCTGTGGTCCAGGAGGCTGAGCTGTGTTGCCTTCCACTTAGTTTGTTGGATGGGAGGCACCAGCAAGAGGAGATTAGAAGAGGAGGAGATGGAGGTCGAGGTATTTATGCCCCTGGTTCTCACCGTGCTGTTTGGCCATAGTCCCTGTAAATGGCCCTCTCCTACAGCCACAGCCTACTTTCAGTGTTTTGGCCTTTGCTTCTTCCCGTGACCCTTCAGGTAACTGCTCTCTGATGCAGCTAGCCCTGAGGTTCTCCAGCCTTCCTAACACTGCCTACACCTCGTCTTTTCTTGGTTATTCCATTTGAGTGGGTACCCATTTCCAGCAAGGACCTTCACTGACACACCTTGTTCAATGGACGATGAGCACCTAATACTTTAGCAAATAGATACACCCAGTTTGGAAACAGTGGGACAGACTGCCTTCTGAAAGGGATCCTGCTCTGAACCTTCTGCAAATGCTACTTTGGGCTTGGACATTTAGAAAGTCATGCTGGCAAATGAGAGTGCCAAGGAGCAACCTTCCCAGCCCGGTTTTTGGGAGCCATCTGGAGCATTGCCCTCTACAGGGAGTAGTCATCGCCCCTTTTCCTGCCAAGTCCTCCAAGTTAAAGAGTGAAAAATGAGCCCTTCCAATGCCCCCTGGCATTTTTTTGTGTGTGTGTATGAGTGCTCTAAGTGAAAGTTGAAAATTCAAGTCAGTTTCTCATACAAAAACTTACACTCACATTGTTATGTGACCCTAGTTGCTCTCCCTATGACAGCACAGTCCTCCTCCCCATGCTGTATTTCCTGCATCTATTTAACCAGTTCCTGTTCCCCTCTGCCTTCTCATCTTGCCTCCAGACAGGAGCTGCCCACTTACTCTCTTGTATCTACTTGAGCTAAGAAGCTTACTCCTCATTAGTACCATCTTATGTTTTATGGTCCAGTCTAATCTTTGTCTGAAGAGTTGGCTTTGGGAATGGTTTTAGTTGTTGGGCTAACAGAGAGTCCAGAGGCCCAGTCTTCTGGGGTCCCACCAGTCTCAGTCAGACCATTAAGTCTGGTCTTTTTACTAGAACTTGAGTTCTGCACCCCACTTTTCTCGTGCTCCATCAGGGACTGTCTGTTGTGTTCCCTGTCAGGGCGGTCATTGGTGGTAGCTGGGTATCATCTAGTTCTTCTGGTCTCAGGCTGATGGAGTCTCTGGTTTATGTCACCCACTCTGTCTTTTGGCCCCCTGGCATCTTTCTTCATCTTGAGAGAATTTTTCTTGAACACTTTTAATGTAATATTAGACTGCTTATTAAGCTAATCAGGGAGCCAGTTTTCCCAAAGACCTTCACTAGTGGGACTGCAGCCTTGATCCATTTTTTACTAACAATGATCCATGCTATCAGAACTCTCCAGTGACAGCACTCCCACCAGTTTGAGTCTCTCTGTAAGACCTAGTAATAATGGTAATAACTGATGATGATGATGACAATGATGATGATGAACGGCAAGGAGAACTGAGGATCCACCTCTCCCACCACCCTTGCTGTTGGCTCTAGCGGAGAAGCATTTGGACTTCTGTTGTCAAGTTCATATAGGAAGCTTTGCAATTTAAGTCAGTGCAGGGAAGGGCTGGTAGGGGTAATACACATTTCTCATCTAGAAGCGTGAGTTCAGAAGGAGATTCATCCTCTCAGTGGTGGGAAGAGTTTGAGTTTAGATACTCCAGACTCCAGGGGAGAATTAACCACAACACACCCCAGCTTGGAAGGCCTTTCCGCCATTTTTCTCTGCTGACCCAGGCACAGGTCCAGAACTGACCCTTTCCTTTAGGGAGCCAGTGGACCCTCAGAGTTGTCCTTCTTCTCTTGGTGGAGACAAAAGGCACTGGCTGTCAGATTTGTAAGACACAAAGTGGGGACTTTTGGAGACTGAGGTGTGAGTATTTCTGAAGAGACAAATGACAGAATCCAGATAGGGGAGAAAGGGATTTGGTTGCATTTGAGGGGACGCTGAAGGGATAAAATCTGCATTAACCTTTTGGACAGGACAATTCTTCATTGTGTGGGACTGTTCTGTGAATTGTAGGGTGATTAGCATCTCAGGAGCACTTCCCAGTCATTGTGACAATCAAAAATGCTGCTTCCTATCCCACCTATTCCTGGGATAGAGGTGAGAGTCAATACAAGAGAGAGGGCTGCAGGAAGAGAGGAGAAAGACAGAGAGAGGTAGGGCAGCTTCCAAGAACTAGGGAGCACCCCAGGGGCTCTCAGCCCTCTCTTCTACACTGTACAGCATATGGGATAGTAACAAGACCAGACCAGTTGCCATCAAGTCGATTCTGATCCCATGTGTGTCAGAGAACTGTGCTCCATAGGGTTTTCAATGGCTGATTTTTTGGAAGTAGACTGCCAGGCCTTTATCCCGAGGTGCCTCTGGGTGGACCATGTGGAGGAGAGCCGAGGTTCCTTGCGTGACATGAGCTGACCACAGCTGCATGAGTGAGCTCGCTGAACGGATCCCTATTTGAGTACAGTCACTATTTTCCTTCTGTCTCCCACTGGTCTTGGAGCTCCTGGAGGGCAGTGGCCACATCTTACCCCCATGACATGGCCTGTGCCCAGCATAGTGCCTCGGCCAAGGTGGTCCGGAGGTATTGGTTGAATGAATGAAATTCTTTCCGTGATGTCCTTTAAAGTTGCTTTTCTTTCTGTCACCAGGGGCAGTGACTGGAAGGAACGGTTGGAATGTGGCCTTGGTTTTCCTTTGGGTGTGTTTGTATTCCTCTGAGCATTGACCAGACTCCCTAGTAAGTCATGGTCTTCGGGATTTCACATTTTAAGTTCCTTCTAGGAATGTGATGTGCCCAGAGCTGCTGCTCTCTCCCACAGTTTTCCTCTCCAGCCTGACCTGATTTCCATTTCCTTCTTCATCAGAACTTTCCTCTAGATGATCCAGGATTGTCAGGTCCCAATGAACCAAACTTCTGACCACTCTTCCAATAGCCATTTGGCTGGGTATGAGAGACACAGAAGCCTTTTCTTCTCTGAACCCCAATTAAAGAAGAAAGATTTTCACCGCAGAGCTAACTCCTCCTCACAGGAGCTCCAGCTCTCATACAAAGTCACAATGCCAGGCAGCCTTCCTTGACCTCTGCCTCTCAGACCTCTCACTAAGATAAGGGGGCTTTGGAATCATTCAACTACTTTATTACAAAAGAAGAGGGACAATATTAAGGGGTCTTTACTGAATATCTTTTTTCAAATGACAAGACAAAAGTTCTTCCCTTTAATCCATTTGCAAACTCTTGAATTTTATTTTTAACTATTAACCAGAGCCCTGGTGGTGCAGTGGTTAAGAGCTTGGCTGCTAACCAAAAAGTTGGCAGTTCGAATCCACCAGCCGCTCCTAGAAAACCCTATGGGGCAGTTCTACTCTGTCTTATAGGGTCGCTATGAGTAAAATTGACTTGAAAGCAATGGGTCTTTCTTTTTTTTCAACTATTAACCATCTTCTTGAGTCCCCCAGAGTCACTTTCAAAACAGCACAGCAGTTTCTTGGTTAGCTGTGGAGTGAACAGAAGTCTCTGCAAAGTGAGGCTGGGCCGAGTTAGAGCTGTTGCCCTGATGGTTCCAGGAAGCCTCACTGGAGCGGTAATGGTAGGGTAGGTCCTGGGCTGACTGCTGTGAGAGTAGAGAAAGGTTGAGAAGCCAACATAACTCAGACATGCCCTTGTCCCCCAGGGGCCCTAGCTCCAGACCTCTACCTTGCCACAAGCTGATTCGGGCCCTCTGAAGAGTGAGATTGGGGTTCCCTACCCCAGGGTTTTGTTAGGAGGTGTCAGAGACATGGGTCAGCCTTAACTGTATATATTTACCAACATTTTGTAATTTGAGAGTTGCTTAAAGGGACCTACCCATTCCTCTCACAGACCCCTGTCTTGATTGCCTCCTATTTACCCCTTTGGTGAAGGAGGAACCCCCTGCCCTAAATACTAAGAGATAGCTGAACACATGACACCTAACAATATGCTGTCCTAGTTACCACTGCTACGCAACAACATCACCACAAACTTAGTGGCTTTAAACAATATGCATTTACCATCTCACAATCTCTGTGGGTCAGGAATCCAAGCGTGGCTTAACTGGGTCCTCTGAAAGGCTGTACTCAAGGTATCAGTTAGGGCTGTGGCCTCAACTCAAGGTTCAGCTGGAGGATTCATTTCTGAGCTCACGTGGTTGTTGGTAGGATCAAGGCCCTCATTTTCTTGTTTAATGTTGGCCAAAGGCTGCTCTTCATTCCTAGCTAGTTGATGGCTGGAGCCTATCCTCAGTTCCTGGCCACAGCTTCCTCCCCTCCGCCCCCAACATGCCTACTTGCTTCTTCAAAGCCAGCAAGGGAGTTGGTCTCCTAGCAAGATGGGCACTACAATCTTATGTCACACAACCACAGAAGTGACATCTGTCACCTTTGTTATTGTTGTTTTTGGTTAGAAGCAAGTCACAGGTCCTGCCTACACTCAAGACGAAAAGCTTATACAAGGGCATGAATACCAGGAGGTGGGGGTTATGGGGACCACTTTAACATCTGTCTGCCATACATGCCTTCTCCCAATCTCCCTATCCACACTATAGACCGGGGCCTAAATAAGATTTCATGAAAATTTCTCAACCGGAATTCTTTATCTTTTACGAGCTCTCATCATCTATTTGTTTCTTCATTCTTTCACCCATTTAACAAATGCATATTAGATATCTGTTATATGCTCAGTTCTAGAGGGAGTGTAGTGTTATGGTTGCAAGTTCGAGAACCAGTTCTAGAATCAGAGGCTCTTGGTCCAAATCCTGGGTCTGCTACTTTATGCTGGACCTCAGTTTAACTTTATGCTGGACCTCAGTTTACTTGCTATAAATAATAGTACCAGATGCCTAGAGCTGTGGGTAAGGTTTAAATGAAATCATACATAGTAAGAAAGAATGGAGCTGGGCTCATACTAGGAAATCAGTAAGAATTAAATTTTATTTTAGATGCTAGAAAACCATCAGGGATTCAGTGGGATGTTGTCCTGCTGTCCTGGAGTTAGTACAGCCTGACTTTTCCATGGGTGTTTATGTGTGTGCCTTACCTCCTATATAAGCCCTCTGTGACTTCTCTAGGGCAGATTCAAGTCTCATTCCTTCCTGTAGTCTGGTCTGCCTTAGCACAGGGTCTGAAGCATTCGAGGTTCACTGACTGGGTGTGGGATGAATGGCCTCCAACCTAACGCTCATTAACAGCACATCAACACAACCAGTTGATCCAACGCCAGTCCTCCCAGCCAGCCTGCCACTCCAGTCTTCCAGCTTCTATGTCTGTCACATGCTGTCTGCTCAGATGCTCATTGTTTTTCTTGGTTCCATTTATGAGGAATTATGGGAGTGTTCCACCTCCCTCCTCCCATGTTTATTGCTTGGCGAATGCTAGTTACTAGGGTATCATGTGGATGAATACAGGGAGCAGGGATGGGAGTAGGTGGGCAGAGGATGAAGGGCAATGGCTGGGGGGCGTGGGGGTGAGGGTGAGAAGCCACAGGCTCTGAAACCACATGATGGACATTTGCCTTTTATTTTTTGCCAACTCAGAATCTCACTTCTCTTTTTCAATTTGTTGTGAGAACCCCCAGCGTATGGATCTTACACAGTGAAAGCCAAAGTCTCAGCCACCCCTCTTTCCATCTCTGGCATTTAGGGGCTGGACACTAAGGCCGACTTTGGCTTTAGGCTGCTGGCTGGGGTTATTTCAGGATGTTGTTGTTGTTAGTCGCTGTAGAGTCAATTCTAACCCGTGGTGAACCCATGTGTGCAGAGTTAGAACTGTGACCTTTCAGAAGCAGATTGACAGATTTGTCTTCTGGGACACCTCTGGGTGGGTTTGAACCACCAACCTTTCAGCTGGTAGTCAAGTGCTTAACTATTTGCGCCATCCAGGACTCCCAAGGTGAGACTGTTGTTATCGTTAGTTGCCATTGAGTCGACTCTGCGAACCCATGTGTGCAGAGTAAAACTGTTCCATAGGGTTATCAAGGCTGTGACCTTAGGGAAACAGATCGCCAGGCCTATCTTTTGAGGAGCCTCTGGGTGGGTTTGAGCTACGAACCTTTTAGCTAGTAATCAAGCACTTCACCCTTTGTGCCATCCCCTTGACCTCCCCTCCGCCGCCAAAAAAAAACACAAACCCGTTGCCGTCAAGTTGATTCCAACTCATAGTGGCCCTGTAGGAGAGTAGAACTGCCCCACAGAGTTTCCAAGGAGTGGCTGGTGGACTCGAACTGCCAACCTTTTGGTTAGCAGCCACCAGAGCTCCAGGGATACCTTATTTCAGGATAGCACTGGTTTTCTCAGGAGTCCTAGGCAGATAGGAGAGGCTAGCCCCCTGAGCATAATTCCACCCCGTTTTAACCTCCAAGATGTCTGTCTGCCTTTAAACCATGGTTTGATCCAGAGCAGAATCAGAGAGAATACGTTCTCTGTAGCCAGCATTTCCTCTCATACAGGCTTGTCTAGTTTCTTTTTTTTGCAGGGAAATTGAGGGAGAGACTAAAACTGCAGTTAGCTGCCTGCTTTCACTCTGTGGGCTTACACCCAGCTCATCGGGGCTGTGTTCACAGTATTTACATGCCAAATGTGCCACCAGGGGCTCACTGAAGCCTCAAAGACAGGAAGTGGGGGAGGAAAATTGGGCCATAAGAAGCCAGAAAAGCAGTTTTTGAGAAAGGAGTGGCTACTTATAAAAATTAGGATTCTCCAACTGGAAAGAAGCTTAGAAATAGAATCAATGAGTTGGAATCAACCTCAGTGGCTGTTTAGTCAGAAATTCCTGCTATGGCAGACCACGTACTTTGCCCACCCAGTAACTCTCCTCTTCTTCCTTGCTGGCTGAGTCCCAATTTCGTTCAAGCACTGGGTGCTCATGGGTTTTATGGGCACTCCCAGTGCCTGTTGACTAGATTAAACCAGTTAAGCTAATTCCTCTTCTTGTGCTGGTGTGATTGGTGGAGGTATGGGAGTGTGATACCACCCTCATCAATGAGATGTAAAGGGAAATCTGTGAGGGCTTCTGGGAATATCTTTTTTTATTCATAAAAAGAAACCCAACACCTGGGCCTCTCTATATTTGGGCACATTTGTATGAAGAAGTGTTATTTGAACTCTGGCTGCTGTCTTGGACCATGAGGGAACACCATTAGTATTCCAGAGAAGCTATCCCAGAGCCCTGCTATCCTTGATGTGTTGAAACATCTACCTGTGAGTCACTGTATCTCAAAAGGGCTTCACTTATTGTCAATAACATACTCTTTATCGTTTAAAACCTTTTTAATTGTTATTCGTTACTTGCAGCCCAAAGCCCCCTAACTGACATAGTTGCCCATACTCATTTCACTAGCCTCCAGCAGAACACCCCTGGGAATGGAATGCTCATTACCTTCCTACCTTAAGGTAGTCCAGAGACTGTTATTAGGATAGCAGAGACTGTTATTAGGATGTCTCCTCTAACATTAAATTGAAATCCGATCTTGTCAACTTACCCCAATGTGTAGCCTGATTTCTACCCTCTGGAGTCAGAAAGAATAAGTCAGCTTCCTCTTTTCTGAGACATCTTTTTAGGTCTCAGAGCACAGCTTGAA
This sequence comes from Loxodonta africana, assembly GCF_030014295.1. Lineage (NCBI taxonomy): Eukaryota > Metazoa > Chordata > Mammalia > Proboscidea > Elephantidae > Loxodonta > Loxodonta africana. Next base: position 20,101,026 of record NC_087342.1, on the reverse strand, counting down.
AGTCAATCTTGTGTCTTGGCTTTTTCACGCAGTCCTCTCAAGTCATTGAGAGCCACTGCATGCAAAAGTGGGTCAGACACTTATCTAAATCCCTCATTTTACAGATGAGAAAACCCAGGCTGAGAGAGAGGGGACATGGTCTGCTCAAAGCCTCCCAGCGAGCCAAAGAAAGAGCCTCACTCACAATAATGGCAGGCAGACAGTGATAGTGACATAGTAGCTATTAATCAATAAGAGCTATTGATCATTTTCCACTGGGGAGGGATCAGAATGCTTCATAAAGGGAGGTAGCATTTGGTCTTGATCTTAAAATATGGATAGTACTTAGACAGAGAAAGGGAGAGAGAGAAGAACCCATAGGTAGATACAATGATGGCCTCTGCAACAACGTCCACACTGCCTACTTGGGCAGTCTTCTGTCAGAAAGGTGACCACCTTGTGAGACAATTTATTCCATTCCCAAACCCTTCTAACACTTAGAATGTCTTTCTTAAATTAAGCTGAAGCCTACTTCTGTGACTCTAACCCATTGGTCCTAATTCCACCTTCCAGGTCCATGGAGAACACTGCAACTGTCCCAGACCTTCAGGCATGGGGCAGATCCCAGACTCTCCATTTCTCCAGGCTGAACACCTCAGTTCTTGTGGTCATTACCCGTGAAACTTTGCTTCATCGTCCTGGTCACTAACCTTGGGACATGCCCTATTTGTTAATATTCCTTAAAGTTGGTTGCCCAGACCTGAGCATAACACTCCAAGGTAGTCTTCCTGGTAAGAATGGAAACCATCCATACCCACACAGCTTACCATCTATGTTATTTATTCTACCATCTTCATTAATATAACGTTACTGTTCTAGAAAACTCTTTTATATGAAATAAGGGTGGGAAGGTGTGGGAAGCACCCTATCTTTCCTAGCAAGATAAAAGTTGCAGATGATTTTACTGTTCGTCCCAGGGACTTTCTGAAAAGACTTATCAACTCTTCATCAGAAAGTATCAGATGAGTTTACACCCCAATGTTCTTTGAATTCCTCACCTTAAAGTCTTTGCTTGGCTGGGTCCACCAATCCTAAACCGTTATATCATGATCCTTAACCAAGTCTAACCATGAACCCCACCCCACACTCATTGAAAGACTCACCTTAAACCAGACTTCAAAGTCCCAATAGATACCTTGACTTTACCCGACTCCCTCCTGGGCACCACTAAGACTCTGTTAAAGTTGTGCTTTCCCTTGCTGCAGTAAGAACGAACACAGCTTTTTCTTATCAACAGGTTACTTTTGTCATATTTTGGGTTGCCAGCATTCAGCCTAAGCAAACACTAGAAAAAGAAAGACCCTCAGCTCCCTATTTATTCCAGCGTGCAGAAAAGAACCTCCTTCCAGTTCTTCCTAAGAGCCCTCCTCATGGGGGTGGTATATCCAATATGCAAGGTAAGCATGGTGTTTACTTTGCTTACCAGAATATCTATAGTGAATAATTTCAATTTTTTTTTTTAACTGCATCAAAGACTGCCTCTAGGTATGGCTAGCATCTGTCTCTCTCCCAACCCTATAACACCTTCCTACAGAATCAAAGCCTCTTCAAATTTATAATCCCTGACAGAGGCAGACAACCTGGTAAGCAAGTTAAGCACACACTTACTTGTGTTTACTTACTAATCTGTAGTGAACAATTTCAGATGACCTTGTGCTTACCTTGCCAATTGGATAATCCACCCCTTCATTCCTCACCATGGACTGTTAGGAAGCTCCTCCTGCCATGATTTCCAAAGGTCTCCTTGGAAATGTTCTTTCCATGTTCTCCAATCTTCCTGCAACTTGGGTTTTTCTCCCTGGAGCGTGAGAAAGGAGAAGCCATAAATTGCTCAACCTGCCCCATCAGTCACCCTCCTTATGCTTCTTTCATGTGATATTGTTTCTTTCACTCCATCACTTTCCTCTTCTCTCTCTCAATGTACAGATAAAGGAACATAAGGATATAGGTAAATATATAGGCAGGGTGGCCTCCTTTACCCTATCCATGCCCTGGCAGTGTTTTCTCCCTCAATCCTTGAGCTTTAATAAGCCTACTGCCGGAGTGGTCAAATTCAGTTTGTTTGTTTTTTACGTCTAATTGCCTTTCCTTTTTTCTTGGGGGAAATTTTAGGCTACATTTTCTGCAGCTGTCCATGTTCCAATATGATTTGCGGTGGAACAACTAATTTTATAGATGAATGTGTCCGGAAAATGGATTCTAAAGACTGCCTTCTTTCTGGTGAACCTTGAATATTCAAGATTTAAGCTGTATGATGTTGGGCAAGTCCTTCCCTTTGTGGGCTTAGTTTCCTCCTCTGTCAAGGTGGGTCTGGCCTAGATGATCTCCAAGAGTTCAATAGCTCCTTGAGAACCCACAATTCTCTGATTCTATGTCTAAAAAGGAAGGCATCCAGAGGAAAAAACATTTTTTTCTTTAATTTTTAAAATGAAACACACCAGTTGTAGAAATTAGAATACAAAGACATGCAAAGCCTGAAATGTCTGCTTTCCCTCTCTTCCCCACTGATAACCCCGAAGAAGGTGTTTTGGGGCAGTATTTGCCAAGAAGAAACCCTGGTGGCATAGTGGTTAAGAGCTACGGCTGCTAACCAAAGCATCGGCAGTTCAAATGCACCAGGTGCTCTTTGGAAACCCTATGGGGCAGTTCTACTGTCCCATAGGGTTGCTATGAGTCAGAATTGACTCGATGGCAATGGGTATATATAGTATATATTTGCCAAGAGCACTCAGTACATGCTTTTTGATGAAGCTGGCCCCAAGGACCACAGTTCACTGTCATAAGGCAGGGTTGTTCTGGAAAGGGAACTCTGTGTGTTCTTTTGGTTTCTCTTTCCCCTGGAAGAAATGCACAGAATTTTCAGTGTTGTTTAAGAGCTGCAGAGCTCTGATGCCTGTCACCCCACCTATGTTTGTGCTAAGAAACAGAAAACAGAATCCTGGCCTGAGGCCAAGCCTCGGATTTGCAGGGAGCCAAACTTCAAGGAGAGTCAGTGACCAGGGAGTGACTGTCCCCCAGCAGCCATGGGCTGAATCCTAACTGTGGTACCTGGGACCTCTGACTGGGCCATCCAGGTCCAGGTCCAGATTAGACTGTTGGGCTCTCACAGGACAATGGTAACTGAGCTCAGCACTTTAGTCTTCCCACAAACGGAAACTTACCTTCTTAGATGTGTCTAAAGTTCTAATCAGCTATAGTTAGACTCAGTAGCAGAAATCTGAGATAATAGTAACTGTTGGAGAATAATATCAAGGTGCATGTTTATTGTCTGCCATTCCAGGGAAGCAGCCCACTACGGAGAGAGGGATCCAGGGCACTGACTACCGGAGTTCTTAGCCACATGTTTAACCCCGAGATTACACCCCAAGCCTGCCTCAAAACGGACCGGATCAGAGAGAGGAGGAGTACATTGAACCTAGCTTGGCCCCAGGAGAGCAATCTGGACCAGGCCTTGCTGATATTGGTGTGAGGTGCAGCTCAATGCTGAGGAAGGGGTAGCATAAGGAGAGGTATACAAGAGAAGGGGACAAACTGGGCTGTTCACAAGACAGAGCGGAAGAAGGCTGGGCCTCGGGGCCCTCTGGAGAGTTGAAGAGAGAGCCCGATTGAGTGAAAGAAAGCTGAACATGGCCCTTGGAAGAGAACAAGCGCCTTGCAGCCAATCCTGTGCCTTGATCCTTGTGGGGCCCCGGGAGGTTCACTGGGGACTAAAGAAGCCACAAAAAACAAAACTCAAACCTATTGCTGTTGAGTCAATTCCAACTCATAGTGACCCTTTAAGACAGAGCAGAACTGCCTCATAGGGTTTCTAAGGCTGTAATCTTCATGGAAGCAGACTGCCACATCTTTCTACCGTGGACCAGTAGTCCACCGTGCTAGGCCCTGGGGTTATAATGGTGAGTAAGATAGTCATCGTTCTAGCTCTTACGAGGGGTTCGGTCTAGTAGGGGAGGAGGACATTGAATTTATTTCCAAGTAAATGTCCAGGCAGAGGGTGGGATCAGAGGGGGTGGGGGGCTTGAGGTCTGGGCAGGGACAGAGTTATCAGCATTGCAGATGAGAGGACTGGCCAAGGTAATAGACATCTTCGAGGAAGTAAACAGTGAGTGGTCCGGTTGGCGTGGGCGGGGTGCTGGAGTACTCCTGGAGAGGGATGATGGAACTAGGGTGGTGATCATAGCTTGGAGGAGAAGGTAGAGGCACTCAGCAGGAGGTGATGTTGGATTGGACCAATGAGGAATGCAGAGGGAGGAGTCATGGATGACCACCCTGGGGTTTAGCTCAAATGAATGGATGTTGGAACAAACAGGAGGTGAGATTGGGTAGGGATCCGAGTGGGGAACAGAGGAAGGTTAGATGCTTCTACACAGTCTATTTAGCTCCAGGTTATACCATCATGTAAATCTCAGCTTCTAAATGGAGCCTCACTGGGATGAAAGCGCTTCCCTTCTGCAAAGTCGCTAGGAGGGGGGCTAGTGATCTCTCTGCTTTTTTTGAGGATTAATTCATTCTCAATGTTTTCTTCTCATCAATGAGTTGAGATAAGCAGAAGTAAGACTTTGGAAGGGGAGACTAGAGGAGCACTTCCTTAAAGGAAGGTGGGTTGAGGTTGATGGGAGGCTGGGGTCACAGGATGACAGGGAGTGGGACAGTGCAAAAGATTTTTTAAAATCCCATGGGAAAATCCATCCTTAAAACGGTCTTCCTGGGCTGTACATGATGGTTATTCTACTAAGTGCTCGGTTTCTACCTCTGTAAAATGGTGATAGTAATGGGATCGCCATGAGTTGGAAAAGACTGGCAACTAACAGCAAAAACAAATGTCCTCTCACAGGACTGTGGTGAGATTCCAATTAAATGAGGCATGCTATAGCCCCAAGCACAGCCCCTGACTTACAGGGAAAATAAAATAAAACAGTTGATGACCAGTCCATTTCGACTCCTGGCGCCCTCACGTGCGTTGGAGTAGGTCTGCTCCATAGGGTTTCCATGCCTTGCTATTTCAGAAGCAGGCCATCAGGCCTTTCTTCTGAGGCATTTCTGGGTGGGTTGGAGCCACCAACCTTTCAGTTAGTAGCCCAGCACTCAACTGTTTGTGCCACCCAGGGAGGTGCTTTGTAAATGTTAGTTTCCATCCTTCATCCTTGGCCTTAATCAGCCCCCATTTAATGGAGGGTGTTATGAGTTGGCCCAGCTTACCATGAGGATCAAATGAGACAAGTATGCGAAAGTATTATGTAAACATAAGGGTGTAATTATCATCAAGATGACGGTGATTAATGACAATAATAGTAATGAAATGTGGCCTGAGGGGTCAGTAGGCTTGTAAATAGCAGGCGTAGCTGAAAGGCCCCATAGCAACTGTGTTCCCCATGCAGCAAAAATGGGTGGGAAACAACATGGCTGGCTAGAAAGAGCTTGGGATGTGGTCTGAAGGACTTGGCATTGAAGCTTGACTCTGCCACCATGAGCTGTGTGGCCTCCTGAAATTAGGTAACCTTTCTGGGTCTTGTATCTTCATCTGAACAATGTGGCTGATGCCACCCAGGACACAGGGGTGTCCCCAGCACGTGAGCCAACATGTAGAGCGCCTGGTACACAACAGGCTGAATAGCACAGTGTCAACTCCTTCCCTCGGTTGCTGTGCAACCTTAGGAGAACTACTTAACCTCTCAGTGTCTCAGCTTCCTCATCTGTAAAATGTGGATGATAATAGTACCTAAATCCTACGGTTTGACTAATTAAATCACATGATGTGTGAAAGCGTGTAGACAATGCCTGATGTAACCAAACCCAAAACCCATTGCCATCAAGTTGATTCTGACTCATAGCGACCCTATAGGACAGAGTAGAACTGCCCAATGGCGTTTCCAAGGAGCGGCTGGTGGATTCGAACTGCCAGCCTTTTGATTAGCTGCCAAGCTCTTCACCACTTCACCACCAGGGCTCCATGCCTTACCAAGTCAGTGTTAATTATTATCAATGTAGGTGCTCTATGGTGCTGGCTCTCCTCTTCCTGCCGGTCCTCACCCCAGGACTCCTCTGAAGCTTACCTACAGCACTTACCTGGGGGAAGGAAGCTGCTTGAGTAACAGAGAGCCCTGGATCCCAGAGAGCTTTTGTGCCATCTCACAGAGCTTTTCAGGAGCAACCCAGGGGTTGTTTGGGAGGCATGGGTGGGCTCGGGATCTTCTGGTAACTTTCATAGGCCTGAGATACTCCCAGCACTCTAAGCCAGGTCCTTCTTCTGAAGGTGGCAGGGATGGCTCCTTTCTTCCATCTTCTTCTTTGTAAAATCTTCTGGATTCAGACTGAGGGCCTGGGAGAAACCAGAGCATTCTTTGTTGCCTATGGGTCCGGAACACAGCCCAGAGCCAGTAAGGCTTGCCGCCCTCTACACGACTTAGTGTCAGCCTAGAAATCAGTGACTTCAAATCACTCGCTGCTGGAGACGGGGAAAGCAGGCCCAGAGAGGGGCAGTCACTTGCCCCAGGCCATTGAACATGGCCAACCCTACAGCCCGGGGCTCCTGACTATCCAGGGCTCTCTCCTATCAGTGTGGCTGTTGACTCCACTCTCTCACGGCAGCAGCAGATTAACCAGTAAACAGAATATGCGCTGGTCTGCATTGATCAAGGTACGCAGGGGATTAATTGCATTTACTTGCTAATCAGTGATGAGCAATTTCACATGGGTTTCACCACGTCTTTGTTGTGGTGGGGGCCAGGCGAAATTGTGCATGGCAAATTGGTGTGAAGGAACAATTGGGCCTATGCATACCTTGCTTATTGGATCATCCAGCCCTGCTATCACCTTCCATGTTGAGGACAGTGACTCTCAGGTGTGTGCAGAGACTCCCGGCTTTTCACGGCCCTGTCTGGAATTCTTCCAGCCCTTTATTTCCAGCACATCCTTTCTTTCCACATGGATTGCCTTCTGCTGAGCCTGGTTGGATGGAGATCGATGACACTGAGAAAATTTGCACGGAGGAGGAGTTTGTGGTTTCCTCCCTCGGATATGATGAGGCTGCCTGAGGCTTGTGGTCAGATAAGGTTCCTAGCTTTGTAATCGCCTCCGCAAAAGGATCCCAGAATCTTGGAGCAGGAAGGGGTTTCTAGAAGAATTCATTTTATCCAGTTCCTTCACTTTGCAAATGAAGGCACAAAAGACCCAAGACCCATTGCTGTTGATTTGATTCCAACTCATAATGTCCTTGAACTGCCCTATAAAGTTTCTAAGGAGCGCCTGGTGGATTCGAACTGCTGACCTTTGGGTTAGCAGCCATAGCACTTAACTACCATGCCACTAGGGTTTCCACAAAAGACCCAGAGTAGTGAAATGATGTGCCCCAGGAAAGAGAATCAACTGTTCCCTTGGTGTTTTCCTCCCCTTTCTGAACCTAGGTCCCTGGAAAAGAACGAGCCTGGAGCTGGATGAGGCCAGGATGGATGGGGGGTGAGAACTGGGGTCAGGAAGCCTCCATAGGAAGCTCCTCCTAAATTCCAGGTAAGATATGGTGGGAGCCTGGATTCAGGAAGTCACAGGGTAGGTAGGTGGGGAGTGAAGGCTAAACATCGTATTCTAAGACAATTCTGAGAGAGAGAGTTGATGGGTGTGGTGACGGGCTACCTGTGTGAATTGGGGGAAGGTTCCAGTGTAGCTGCTGGGTGGATGGGTGTAATTAACCAGGACCAGGAATGTGGAGGAGGAGGGAGCTTGAGAGAGATGGTTAATGAGCTTTGGACACATTAAAGGAGGTACTCAGGGTATGTCTGGAGGAGGCTGTTCAGTAGGCAATGTAGATGTGTGGGCCGAAAGCTCAGACTCCAGGAGTGAACGTGAGATTTGGGATTCCACCAGCATGTACGAGAAGCTGACCACACTGGAGGGAGAGATCACAGCCAGGTAACTGCAGGGTCAGAGCTGAGTCCCACCCAGTGCTCTTTCCAATAAGCCACATTCCTGAAGGAAGATGGCAAAGGATTATGGGCACCTCCCCAAAGAGGACGGCACTGGGTCTTTTTTCCCCAAAGAGGCTTTCCTTCCCAAGCTTTCACAATCATTACCAGTATCCCATCTGTCCATATATATGACTGTCCCTCCCTGTCCAGAGAGCCAAATGCCACCTGTTCTCAAGAACAGCAGGCCTGTTTGATGCTTTCTGGTCTTGGCCAAGACTTTGCTAGGAGTTAAGAGAGCTCAGATGAAGCACGTACAGATGTGATTGTCTACCTCAGTCTCCTTGCCACCCAAGATGATCCAGTCCAGGCAGGGTGTCTGTTGATTTCTCTGACCCCAGACAGGCCCAGAGCCACACAGAGGGACAGAGTGAGCCACTGAGAGGCTAAGTGTCTTTCTCTGGTGCCCTGAGTGCAACATTACTCACTATTACCGTGAGTTCTCTCCCATTGCTTGGTAATTAATGTTAAATCCCAAATGAGTATGTGCTCTGGTTCCTGGCGGCTTTAAAGAATAGAGGTCAAGAGCAAATGAAAGCATTTCTGGGATTTCTTAGATCAGGTGGCTAAACCTTTTTTTTTAGTTTTTGAATAACTCACTTCGGATTTAGCAGAACTTCCATCAGAAGGATTCTGGCATATCAGCATGAGTTGAGAACCCTTCTTTTGAATAATACATTATTTATTCAGTGCCTACAGTGAACCCGGCAGGTGACAAGCTAAACTTCCTGGCACACACAGGCAGGACAAAGAAACAATAGAGGGATGGCAGCCTGGTCTCAGGTTGGCCCCTCCAAGGAGGAAGAAAAAGAATGTTTGTTGGTGGTGAGAGCCCTCCCTGTTCTGAAAAGGGAGGGAAATTTTGTGTATTCCCAGTGTGCCAGGCACTGTGCTGGGAGCTTCTGTACACGGTGACATTTATTCTCCACCACAACCCTCTGAGGTGTGTATCATCACCTCCATTTTACAGATAAGCAAATGAGGCCTTGAGGGTGGTAGTAAATTAGCTAAAGTCTTGAACCCAATTCTCCAACTTAAAATCCAGAGCTCCATTCAATACTGTGTTGGAAGAAGCTGATAGTTGATGTGGTAGCTAGTCTCCAAGATGGCCCCAATGAACTACACCTTGCAGTATTCATGCTCTTATGTAGTTGCCCCCCACAGTGAGTCTGGACTGGCCGTGTGTTACCAATTGAATGGGGTAGAAGCAATGCTGGTGTGACTTCTAAAACGAGGTCGTAAGAAGTCTTACAGCTTCTTGCTTTGGTCTCTTAGAACTCTTACTCTGGAAGAAGCCAGCTGCCATGTAGAAGTCTGGCTGCTCTGAGACTGCCATGCTGTGAGGAAGCCCACGCTAGCTACATGAAGAAGCCACATAGAGAGATGCTCAGGCAGCCCCCGGCTGTTCAAGCCATCCCAGCTGAGATACCAAACATGAGACAGAAGAAGCCATTTTGGATGCTCCCTCCCTGTCAAGTCTTCAGATGACTCTGGCTTCAACTGCCATCTGACTATAACTGGTAGGAACTGCCCAGCTGAACCTAATCAGCTCTCAGAACCATGGGTGATGATAATAAACCGTTGTTTAAAACAAAGTTTTGGAGTGTTTGTTTCACAGCAATAACTGAACCAATTGGGTTTCAAAACTATATAATCAATAGTTGTCATTATGACCGGTTTTTACCGAGCATTTGTTACGTGTCAGACACCCTATTAAGTGTTCTGCTTTTATCATCTCAATCTTCATAAGAACCCTATGAGATAGAGCACATTATTATTCGTTACACCTGCTTTTCAAATAAGAAAGTTTCAGAGAGGTTAAGTAATAAGCCCGAGGTTACACAGAAAATAAGTGGAAAGGCCAGGAATCAAACCCTGACAATCCACCTCTAAACCCCATGCTCTTATAAGTTGCTCTGTTGTGTGTCTGGATGCAGATGACTCAGGGCACTGCTCTACTGAGAGATGGATTCAGATTGGAGGGGACTTGCCCTGGGGAGTCTTACTTTTGCCCAGAGAGCTTCTTCTGGGTGGTTCGGTATAGCTCTCTGAGCTCATGCTAAGAGTCTTGCAGAGACCAGCAGCCGGGGCTTTGTGAATTCATCCACACAGAGAAACAAATGGTTCTGACCTTTTCTTTTAAAAATGTTTTTCAAGGGAAGTCAGTGCTGCCAGCAAGGTCTAGACTGATGGCTTCAGATGCTGAGAAGTGGGGCCTCCACCTGCGATGCTTCACTTGGCGCCTTGGGTCAGATCAGCCACAAAAGTAACAGGGCTCAGAAATGTCACTTCCATTGCCTCTTCTGCATACATCCTCCCCTCGCCCCCAACTTTTCTCTTGATCTTGAGTGCTTTCCTAGTCTGTGAGACATTGGGGCTGCTTTAGATTCCCTGTCCTCAGAGCAGAAGAAAAAGGAAAAGGGGAATTGAATGAAATTGGAAGGCATACATGAGGGCAGGAAATAAAAGGTGAAGATAGAGGCCCATGCTTCTGAGTGAAGACGTAGGAACCAACCTGGACTGGCTTCTCCAGGCTGGGCCCTGTGGAGGCACCAGGCCAGACTGACACAGTCCCATGCTCCCCTACATCATGTCCCTTCATGGGGTGATGGAGATAGGATCCTGGGCGGGAAGGACTGTGACTTGGATTTGTCATAGCCGCTCTTGTTCTGGGTGTAAGTATTGAAAAGCCCTGATCTCCAGCCTTTGCCTCATTCTCTTCTCTCTCTTTTTTCCAGCTGTGCCTCTCCTTAGACTCTGCCCTCTTCCTATCCAGCCCTGTCCCCACAGGTCAGGGCACACCATGATCACAGGCAAGAGGAATGAGGAGTGTGCATCAGGAAACGGCAATGGGACATGTTGGGAGGCACAAGAATTTGAAGAGGAGACTTGCCAGGATCTCCTCTGCCCACAGGGAGAAGGGTTAGCCTCGTGGGCGTAGTCCTCCACTTTTCAGCCTTCTAAGAGCTTTCAGTCTTTGCTGCTAGATCCTCCATTCCTGTCTGGATTCTGCCCTCTGCACTGTATGCTCTCTGCCTGCATAGCAGTCATCATGGTGGGAAACCCTGTCTTCCATACCAATTGTCACTGAACATCAGTCCTTTAAGTGCCACTTCTACCATTTTTTTCATATCCCTATTCCAATGGTGGCACAGGGGTTATGTGTTTGGCTGTTAACCAAAAGGTTGGCAGTTCAAACCCACCAGCTGCTCTGCGGGTGGGAGAAAGATGTGGCAATCTGCTTCCGTAAAGATTATAGCTTTGGAAACCGTATGGGGCAGTTCTGCTCTGTCCTACAGGGTCTCTATAAATTCGATGGCAATGAGTTAGGTTTTGTTTTTATACCACATGTACTATTATTTATTTTTTTAATTATTCAGATTTTAATTTTAATGTACAGTATAAGAAACAAACTTTTGAATCAACTAAATGTTATGGAAGATGAAATGGCAAATAAATTAGACCTGTGTTAAAATAGAAGTTCAGCTAAATGTCCAAACTTAAAGACATGACAGCCAGAGATAAACTTCAGTTCCACAGTCTTCTTTAAGAGGTTGAACTCTTTCAAACACAACTTCAGTATGAACTGGTCTAGAACTCAACAGCATAAACCAAAAAATACCTATTGCTGTCAAGTAGATTCCAACTCACAGTGATGCTACAGGACAGAGTAGAACTGCCCCATAGAGTTTCCAAGGAGAGCCTGGTGGATTCAGACGGCTGACCTTTTTGGTTAGCAGCCGTAGCTCTTAACACCTACACCAGCAGGGCTTCCATAAACAGCCTATGGGAATGCTTATTAACAGGGATGGTGATCAGGGAGGGACAAGTTTTGTTGATGCTGTTTTGATAACATCCACACATAAAATCACCTTTGCTGCTTCAGCTACACTCAGGAGACCTTGTCACTTAACTTGGAATCTTTCTGTTATACCTTATATTGTCATATCTTCAGTGGTGCCTTCTTTCATATCCAGTCTAGCTGTTATATTGCCTTCGCTGTGGGCAGCTCGGAGCTGTGCCACCAGAGCTGCACTGTTGTAGCCTGCATTGTCAGCTATGATGGTTGGCAACATTCTCAGTGCTTTAGAATAAGACTTCATTGCAACAGATTCTATTGGCAAGCTGTGTAACAGCATGAGCCATCCACATCTCAGAACAGCCTTATCTTAGTCATCTAGTACTCCTAGTCCATATGAGTGGCGACTCCACCTTTGGAAACTCCAAAGGCCATGGCTTCACTCTTTGAGACCCCAGAGGTCGTGGCCATACCCTTTGAGACTGAGGTAGCTTGGCTTCCTGTGTTCCTTGTCTCTTCAGCTTCTGCTTCCTGGTTTCTTGGCCTCTCAGCCCTTCGGGACTCACCACCCCCATCTGCCCTGCTGGGATAAGTGTTCCAAAGCTCAGTAGCTCCACTGATAAGTAAGTGCCTGGAGGTATCCCACTCTGCCAGGAACCCTCCTGCCAAAGACACTCAGCTCTCTCGCTTGCTCTGTGGGTTGGCTCCAGTGCTGTCTTGAGCTGGTCTCCTGGTTCTGCTGCTGCCAGTTCTCTGCTGCTGCCATTTCTCTGTCACTGCCGATTCTCTCCTCACTTCCCTCTGAGTCCTCACCAGAATTGTCTGATGTCCATAATTCCACCAACAGTATCTTCAAGGCAACCACTTCCATCTTACAGGTATCTGTTAGAGCAGCACCCACTCCTGGTACCAAATTCCATCTTAGTTATCTAGTGCTGCTATAACAGAAGTACCACAAGTGGATGGCTTTAACAAAGATAAATTTATTCTCTCACAGTCTGGGAGGTTAGAAGCCCAAATTCAGAGCACCAGTTCTTTTTTTTTTTTTTTAGTTCTAAGGCAAGGCTTTCTCTCTCTGTAGGTTCTGGAGGAAAGTCTTTGTCATCAATCTTCCCTTGGTCTAGGAGTTTCTCTGTGCGGGAACCTCAGGTCCAAACGACATGCTCTGCTCCCAGCACTGCTTTCTTGGTGATACAAGGTTCCTATGTCCCTCTGCTTGCTTTTCTTTTTTATATACCAAAAGAGATTGGCTCAAGACTCAGTCCAATCTTGTAGATTGAGTCCTGCCCCATTAACATAACTCCCATCTCATCAACTTCATAGAGATAGGATTTACAAAATATAGGAAAATCACATCAGATGACAAAATGGTGGACAATCATACAATACTGGGAGTCATGACGTAACCAAATTGATACATATATTTTTGGGGGACACAGTTCAATCCATGACAAGCTTCTGCCATAAATTGTTCTAGAATCCTTTACAGTTTGGGCAACAACACAAAGAGCATCATGCAGAAATCTTTCTGCTTCATCCAAGATTTGTTGAATGGCACCACTAAGAACGATGATGCAAGCTTGACCAAGTGCTATCCCGAAAAGGTGAATGAATGTCTTTTCCAGTCATGACTTCCTTAATAAGTTTGCAATTCCAGGCTTCACCAAGCCTGGGTGATCAAAAATAGAAGCAGTTTCATCACCTGTGACAAGTGCTAGGTGTTCCAAAATCTGTGTGCTCAATAACCATGACACCAGCAGCACCAAAGAGATGTTCAAGGTAATTGTAAATGAATTACCTGTTAATAAAGCAATTGATTCCATGCTTAAGAGCATGTTCAACTTTCCCCTTCATTTTCTTCTTTTTCTGCATGATGTATTTCTGCAAACTTTGCTGTAGAGTCAACGCTTACCCTGGAACCAAATATCTTTATTTTGTTCATATCCATCCCAGTATTTGCAATAAGAATGTTAGCATTTTCAATTCGCTTTGGTTGATTTCCTCCAAATTTTTTATCCAACAGAAAGCCTTCATCTAAATGGGAATCTGCCAGAAGTCTTCCTAGCACGAATTGCCTCCAGATTACCAGAGCCTTTCAGTCTGAGAGCAGCTTCTACAGCTAACTTAGTAAAGTCAGCTTTGTGATGAGTAAGCAGTTTTGAGAATAATGTTGTTTCTGCAGTATTCATTAAATCTTGATGGAATTTAATTTCTCCAGAACCATGATCAACTGTGGAATTCAACAGAGCCTCTCTTGCTGCCTTTGTGGCTTCTCTCCAACCACAATGATGGTCTGTGGATGAATCTTTTTTGCAATTAAAGTTTCTGCTTCCCTTAATAGTTCTGCTGCTAAAACAGTTACAGAGGTAATGCCATCACCAACTTCATCATCTTGAACCCCTGACATATCAACTAAAACTTTAACTGCTTGCTGAATTGTCAGTACCAATGTTTTTTTTTAGAATACTTGCACCATCATTGGTTGCCATAAGGGAAGCATCTCATCTGCTGCTTAAAAGAATCTTATCCATGCCCTTGGGTCCCAAAGGGCTCTTTACCAAGTCTCCAATAGCAATGACACCAGTAAAGGAAGACAGATGAGCTTTCTCTGCATTGACTCTAGCCTTCAAGATGTTAATAGAAGCAAGAGAAAAGGACGCAAGAGATATTCAAGAGAAAAGTAACTTACAGCTTACTTTTTAAAACAAATGAAGCTCTCCATCATCGATACAGTCATTTATTTAACGGAAAGGGAGAGATGTATAAGTTGTGAGGAAAGTGACTTTTAAGATCTATGTAGGCACCAGGTACAAAAATCATACACTAAAGAGATTGATTGTTAACTATGGGAAGACTAAATGCAAGGACTGCAGGCCACTTGTGGGAGGACCACCAGGTAGGTGAGGGAAAATGGTGGCCTCCATCTTCGAGCCTCCAAACCCGTTGCCATCGAGTCAATTACAACTCATAGTGACCCTACAGGACAGAGTAGAACTGCCCCATACAGTTTCCAAGGAGCGCCTGGTGGATTCGAACTGCCGACCTTTTGGTTAACAGCTGTAAAACTTAACCACTATGCAAACCAGGTTTCTTTGAGCCTCTGGCATGCCTTATTATTAGTTTATTTTAAATTGGTTTTTTATATTTACATTCATTGATTTTAAAAGTGAAACTATGTAATGGAAACACTTGCTATAAATAGGAGAAAACTATGCCAATGAACACAACGAAAAACAAAAGTGTCATTAAATTTTAGCTAAATATTGTTGCCTGCCAAGACCCTAGACCTGAAACTTGCACTGTGTTTATTAAAAGGAGTATTGCTATCTGTTAAAGTCATACTAGCTCATTGGAGACTTTCTCTCATTGTGAAATAAAGAAGCCAAAGGAAATTGAAAAAGGCAAAATCTTGTCATGTGATTTACTGGTATTCCATGTTGTGTCTGTATTTACCTAAAATCATTTCTTCTCCCACCTATGGTCTGTATTTCATGCTTTGATTATCATGGCCTTGCCGTGGGTTGTCTTTAAGGACAGGTTTTACTGCCTCAAAAAGTCTTTTCTTACTGCTGCTGCCTATATCTATCCCTTCCTTCTCTAAATATTTATAGTAAAACATACCATTTATTATGATACATACTGTCACCTGATTGTTCTGGGATTTCATGTTCTATCTTGCCAGGAGTCTCAAGCTCCCAGGATGCAGTAACTGTAAACTCTTTTTTCAGTGTGTCTGTGGGAAGCTGTCTTAGTTATCTGGTGCTGCTCTAACAGAAATACCACAAGTGGGTGGCTTTAACAAACAAATTTATTCTCTCACAGTCTAGGAGGCTAGAAGTCAGAATTCGGAGCATCAGCTCCAAGGAAAGGATTTCCCTCTCTGTTGGTTCTGGGGAAAGGTCCTTGTCATCAATCTTCCCCTGGTCTAGGAGTTTCTCAGCACAGGGACCCCGAGTCCAAAGCACACGCTCTGCTCCTGGTGCTTCTTTCTTGATAGCACGAGGTCCCTCTTCTCTCTGTTTGATTCTCTTTTTATATCTCAAACGAGATTGACTCAAGATATCACTTAATCCTATAGATGGAGTTGTGCCTCATTAACATAACTGCCACTAATCCTGCCTCACTAACATCATAGAGGTTAGAATTTACAATACGTAGGATAATCACATCAAATCACAAAGTGGTGGACAATCACACAATACTAGGAACCATGGCTGTTGTGGGCTAAAATGTGTCCCCCTAAAATGTGTGTCAACTTGGCTAGGCCGTGATTCCCAGTATTGTGTGATTGTTCACCATTTTGTGATCTGATGTGATTTTCCTATGTGTTGTAAATTCTACCTCTATGATGTTAATGAGGCAAGATGGGAGGCAGGTATGTTAATGAGGCTTGTATCTTGAGTCAATCTCTTCTGAGATATAAAAGAGAGAATCAAGGAGAGAGGGGAACCTCATACCACCAAGGAAGCAGTGCTGGCAGCAGAGCATGTCCTTTGGCCCTGAGGTTCCTGCGCTGAAAAGCTCCTAGACCAGGAGAAGATTGATGACAAGGGCATTCCCCCAGAACTGACACAGAGATACAAACTTTCCCTAGAGCTGGCACCCTGAATTTGGACGACTAGCCTCCTAAACAGAAGGAAAAGTGGTGGGGGTTTCATACAGAATCTTTCAAGCTGCTGAGAACAAAAGTGATGCTCGATTTTCCTGCTGAATTAAATTTTGTTCCTTGTTACTGCCAACTACAATTGTGTTACCCTGAAGTTGGTTTTATACCCTCGTATCAAATAATATCTATAAAAATAACAAAAATTTCTCCAGCTCAGCATATTTATTTCATGCAGTGTGCAATATAATAAAATTCTGGCGTCGCAAGAAGAATTTTCAAAATCACCTACATTTTGTGTAAAAGGCTGTGTTGTCTAGAGTTAGAGTAATATAAATGAAAGAAGAAAAGCATTTGAGATTTACTAACTGACTAAATTTACCCTTTACTTTCTTACTTATCCAGTCAACAAACCTTGACAGAACACCTACCATGTGCCAAACACTAATAAACTCTAGGCAAATTAAAACAAAAACCAAACCCATTGCCATCGATTCTAGCCTTTAGTGACCCTACAGGACAGAGTAGAACTGCCCCATAGGGTTTCCAGGGACTGCCTGTTAGATTCGAACTGCCGGTCTTTTTGGATAGCAGCTGTAGCTCTTAGCCACTAAACCACCAGCGTTTCCAGGGGAGTAAAGGTCAAGAGTAAGATGTGTTTCTGATTTGGGGAAGTCCATAGAAAAGTAAGATAACATGGAAACCAATAATTACAATTTCACACAAATTCAAGAATACCAGTATGTGCAAAATGCTACAGAAACCAGAAGAGAGATTTTGGTCATGAAAGCTAACACAGAAGAGGTCACCTTTAAATTAAGCTTTGAAAATCAGCCAGACTTGTCAGAGAAAGGGCATACCAGGTAAAGAAGGAGCAGGAATAAAGGCCATGGAGGCTTGAATATGGGTGTTTCGAAAGTGGTGAACAAGTAGAAGTGGATTAGTATAGAGTATCAAGGGAGAGAGACAGGAGATAGGCTGGAAAGAGAGGTAGAGGCCCACCTGGGAAGGTTCTTACGTGCCTGTCAGGAGTTGTTGAAGATCTTTAAATAAGAAAGTATAGCAGGGATGGCTAGTTACCTACCCCAATATTCAGTTTCCCCTTCCAACTTACTAGCCACACGGGAAGCTGAGAAATTTAGTCTTTTGTTCTGGAAATTAATATTAAAAAATTAAAAAATTATTATTTTTTTTTATATTAATTTCCAGAACAAAAGACTAAGTTTTTCAGCTTCCTGTGTGGCTAGTAAGTAGCCATATGAGTACGTTTTGGCCAACGAGATATAAGTAGAACTGTTGCGTGGAACTTCCAGAAAGTCTGCTTAAATGAAAGGGAGATAAGCAGAGATTCTTTTTGCCCTTTTGCATTTCCTCTTCCTTTGGTTTACAACTTGGACATGGTGGTTGGAGTGCCAGCAGCCCTTTTGGACTACAAAGTCACCTTGAGGATGGAAGCCAGAACTAACAATGGCAGAGAAGGAACTACCAACATTTAATGCTATTTTCTTTCTTTCTTTCTTTTTAATGTGAGAGGTAAATACATTTTTATGTTGTTTAAATTGCTGTTTGAGTTTTTATACTCTTCAGCCAATCCTAATCTTAACTATAATCAAACCTCTTCGATTTGAAGACCTTGTTCTGATAATCCCAACATCTGCGTCTCCTTTGGGTCTATTCCTATTTTCTTTCTCTTAGATTTCAGTCATTCAATCTTGCCTCCTGATGTGCCTCATAAAGCCAGACATTGTATAGAGCTACACTGTCCAATACAATTACTGCTAGCCACAGTAGCTATTTGAATTAAAATTAAGGTTAAATAAAATAAAAAATTCCGTTCCTCAGTCGCACTAGCCACATTTTGAGTGCTCACTAGCCACACGTGGCTGGTGACTACTGTGCTGGTCAGTGCAAATCATAGAACGTTTTCACCACTGCAGAAAGTGGACAGTGTTGTTGGTATAGGAATTATTCGAGGCTCTGCATGTTGTTACCTTCCTTCAGAGAGGAAGCTCATTTCTGACTGGCAGTTAGGCTCGGGGCCACATTGACTTGATAGGCCCTGCACTCCAATTTTTGTTCTGTAGCCCAGTGAGACTGTTGAATGCTCTGTTCAGCTTCTCAAACTCTAGACTGCTGTTTATGAAAGGGTAAATGCCTCCAGAGGAGCCAAATGCCAGGCTCACCTCTTTGTACTTGCCTATCACCAGGATCTTGGCCCTTCCCATCTTTGCTGCCTTGGTAGCTCTCCAGTAGCTTTAAATGGTTGTGTTTAATAATATATTCTATTGAGTTTTCTAGTTATTATTGGCAAGAGGTTTGGTGTGCTACAAGCTAGTCTACCATAGCTGGAAGCAGAAGTCACTTTTCTGTTTTAGCCATATAGCCCTGGGGGCAGCGCAGAGAAAGTCTGTTGGAATATTCTAGGCAAGAGGCAATGAGGGCTTGAACTAAGGCCAGGCAGGAAGGGAGGGACAGATTTAATAAATCTTGGAAATGTAGGAAAGTAGAATTACCAGGGGGCAGTAGTGGCTCAGTGGTAGGGTTCTTGCTTTCCCTGAGGGAGACCTGGGTTTGATTCCCAAGCAATGTGCCTCATGTACAGCTACCACTTGGCTGTCAGTGGATGCTTACATGTTGCTATGATGCTGAGCAGGTTTCAGGGGAGCTTCCAGACTAAGGCTAGAAGAAAGCCCTAGAGATCTACTTACGAAAATCAACCAGTGAAAACCTTATGGATCACAACTATTCACTCCCATTGTGCATGGGGTTGCCATGAGTCGGGGTGGACCTCATGGCAGCTAACAACAACAGAGTTAGCAGGGACCAGTCTCTGACTGGATGTGAGTGCGAGGAAGAGGGGGAGGTAGAGTAAGAGCTCAAGGATGAGCTTCAGGCCATGGCCCTCAGAAGTCTTGGGCAACAAGGTGGATGTACCCTTTTCATAGTGATCACACAGGGTCTGGGGAGAATTCTTTCTGGTGGCTTTGGTGGTGACCACAATAAGTGTGAAGTGTGCAGTGCCCTGTGTCAGTGATATTGGTGGCATCAGCTCTTAAGTCTGTTGTACAGTGGCAGTGGCAACAGTACCTTCTCCAGGCTAGTTCTGTAGCATGATTTGGTGTTGTTTTGGCTGCTGCCTAACTTATTTTTTCCCCTAGTCCTTTTCTTCCTGCTTTTCCAGCCTTCTGAATAATTCTGATATCCTTTGAATAAACTATTTTCTGTTTCTAGAGTCCATTTCTGTTGCTTGCATCCCCAAACTCTGCTGGATAAAGACATGCACATTCATAATGCCCAATGTATATATTACAGAGGGTTTTCTTCCTGTGGGTTGAATTTCTTAGTATAACTCTGGTAAGCTCACGTGTCCTGTTTTTCAGACATTCTAAGAAATGACAGGAAAAAGCCACAATGTAGCCATGAGAGAGGGATGGTGGTAGAGCAGAATGGCTATTTTAAGCAGTGGTAGTATAATAAATATCTGTGGTATAGTTGAAGCCATGGAAATGGATGCTATTTCCCAGATATTGTATAGCCTGAAAAAGAGAGTTCATGAACTTTTATTTAGTCAGACTCAGGGAATCACTACATCAGTGTGGCCCTTGAAGCCCAGCAGGCCACAGGAGATCCAGGGAAGATTCCCGATACCTGGACATCTGCTGTTCAGAGGAGGTGTGTGGCCAGCTCATGGGGGATCCTGCTGGCTAAATTAAAGCATTTGGACTTTACCCTGGGGGTATTGAGGAGTCACTTAAGGGTTTTCAGTAGGTTAAGTGACATGGGTTATATTTTGGAAAGGTGGCTCCACATGAAAATAGTTGGGAGGGGAAAAGACTACGTATTGTGAGACCAGTTAGGATGGGCTATTGTGGTCCACAGGAGAGATGATGCAGATTTGCATGGGGCCATGTGGTAGGGATGTAGACGAGGGAAGAGAACTGACAGATATTTTGGAGGCAGAGTTGATTGGATGAGGGTGAGGCCTAGGGTTAACTATAGATGCTCCTCCCTAAGGTTATGCATGGGAAGAACACAGGATTTAGTGGAAAGATGACGAATTCTTTTTAGATATGGTGGTTTGAAGTACCTGTGGGACATTCAAGGCAGTTGGAGAGACCAAGAATCTAAGGATCAATGTCCCACGTGTTGGGCAGTAAACACTTTGAAGGTCCCCTTTTCATCTTTACATATCTCTGGTGCCTAGTCCAGGTCCTGGCATATAGAAATTTAATAAGTAGTTGTTGAATGTATAGATGAAAAAAATACACATAAGAACAAGAAAGAGCTTCAGCGTGATCAACAGCAGACCTGAGCCCCAGTCTTTGTCTGCTATCCCCTTGTTCCCTGAAACACCTTCGGAGGTCACTGACTCTCTCATCAGCACCCATATCTATAAAACGGAGGTGGAACCAGTTGTTAAGGGTCATCCTACGATGATGCTCTGTGATCAGTGAACTGACCTCATTCTATTTTTTGCATTATGTGACTAAAGGGAGTCCAAAGAATTAAAGCTCTAATTAGAACTCAAAGCATTGAAGATTATAAGAGCTTGCCGAACTAATAGCTGCAGAAGTCAGGGAAAACTTCAGAGAAGAGGTGTTTGGAGCAGCACAGGGGAGGTGGAGGCATCCCCGGTTCAGGAACCAACAGTATGGAGGGGGATATGTATATATATGCATATATATGGTATATATGGAAACCTGGTGGTGCAGCATTAAGAGAGAGCTGGGCTGCTAACCAAAAGGTCGGCAATTCAAACCCACCAGTCTCTCCTTGGAAACCCTATAGGGCAGTTCTACTCTGTCCTATAGGGTTGCTGTGAGTCGGAATAGAGTATGGTTTTTGGTTATGGTATATATTAAGGTGCAGAAAGGAACTGATTTTGGGGGAGCCAAAAACAAAACAAAACAAAAAACCCCCAAACCAAACCTGTTGCTGTCTAGTTGATTCCGACTCACAACGACCCTATAGGACAGAGTGGAACTGTCCCATAGGGTTTCCAAGGAGTGACTGGTGGATTTGAATTGCCGACCTTTTGGTTAGCAGCCAAGCTCTAAACCACTGCGCCACCAGGGCTCCAAGGCAGTCCCTATTTCCTCTTCCTCATGCTTTAGAATCACTTGTGTTTTGAGTAGCCTTGAGGGCAGGCTAAAGAGAGAAGAATCTTTAGGGAAGAATAATCAAGTCTCCTATCTTTCAGCTGGGGGAACTGAGGATAAAGGGCTTTGCCCAGGGCCTGGGGAAGAGCGTGACAATCATCCTGGTCTCCTGGCCTTAAATCTGGGGTTGTTTTGTTCCCAGGTTTCTTTGTGATCTTTGGGGGATTGGTGTATCTGTCTTTCATGCCTCTCAGGTGCCTCAGGCAGGGTTCCGTACCCAGAAGGTGTTTCACAAACGTTCAGCAGGGAACGAACAAGCCAAAGACCTTGACAGATTCTGTTCAGTGTGCTGTGCAATTTCAGCCACTGGGGGAAGTTTGGGTAATTTTCCAAAGCTTTGGAGACCTGGTGGGGCTCATGGTGAACTTAAAGGAGTAAATTGCTTGCCTCTGTGAAATGAATTAACTCTCCCCGGGCACCAAATGATTAGAGAGAGAAGTGATTCACTAAATGGCCCCCTCCTGCAGCTGAAGAACAAATGCACTGCACACGGGCATGGAAATGACTTCTCACAGGAACGTGTTTGAAAAGAATCATTTGATCAGGGCTGTTGGAACGGTGACTGAAACGACAGCCACTTACTGCAGCAGCGTATCCACGGAAAACAGCACCTATGGCACTAGTTTTAAATTGCTGAAGGGTCTCTCACAGCTGGCAATGGACACTGCAATGGCCAATAGAAACTGCTCATTGGCTCCCTATCCCCACCCCTAAGTGGTGCCCAGGGCACTTGCCGTACCTGCCATACTTTAGATACGCCTCTGCTGAGCGGTCCATTGGGAGAGGTGGCTGAGACTCCCAGAATCTGCTTCTTCTAGGGACAAGAACACCTTTTAATTTTTATCAGAGACCCTTAAGATAGGGCACCCCCAGGCATCTGTCAGTTTGTCATACTGTAGAGACTTGTGTGTTGTTGTGATGCTGGAAGCTATGCCACTGGTATTCAAATACCAGTAGGGTCACCCATGGCAGACAGGTTTCAGTTGAGCTTTCAGACTAAGACTAGGAAGAAGAACCCAGCAGTCTACTTCTAAAAAACATTAGCCAGTGAAACCCCTATAAATAGCAGCAGAACATTGCCTGACATAGTATTGGAAGATGAGCCTCCCAGGTTGGAAGGTGCTCAAAATACGACTGGGAAAGAGCTACCTTCTCAAAGTAGAGTCAGCTTTAAAGATGTGGATGGAGTCAAGCTTTTGGGACCTTCGTTTGCTGATGTGGCACAACTCAAAATGAGAAGAAACAGTGGCAAACATACATTAATAATCAGAACATGAAATGTACGAAGTATGAATCTAGGAAAATTGGAAATCAAATGCATAAAGATCGATATCCTAGGCATTAATGAGCTGAAATGGACTGGTATTGGCCATTTTGAATCGGACAATCATATGGCCTATTATGCCAGTAATGACAACTTGAAGAGGAATGGCATTGCATTCATTGTCAAAAAGAACATTTTAAGATCTATCCTGAAGTACAGCACTGTTAGTGATAGGATAATATCCATATGCCTACAGGGAAGATCAGTTAATAAGACTATTATTCAAATTTATGCAGCAACCACTAAGGCCAAAGATGAAGAAATTGCAGTTTTTACCAACATCTGCAGTCTGAAATTGATCAACCGTGCAATCAGGATGCATTGATAATTACTAGTGATTGGACTGTGAAGGTTGGAAAGGAAGAATTATCAGCAATTAGAAAATATGGCCTTGGTGATAGAAATGATGCCGGAGATCACATGATAGACTTTTTTTTTTTTTTTTTTTTTTTACATGATAGACTTTTGCAAGACCAACAACTTCTTCATTGCAAATACCTTTTTTCACCAACGTAAATGGAAACGATACACATGGACCTCGCCAGATGGAATACATGGGAATCAAATTGACTACATCTGTGGAAAGAGATGATGGAAAAGCTCAGTATCATTTTGCTGAAGATCATTCAAAAGTGGCTGCAGCCATATATCAACAGGGAACTGCCAGAACTTCAAGCTCTTTTCAGAAGAGGACGTGGAACCAGGGATATCATTGCTGATGTCAGATGGATCCTGGCTGAAAGCAGAGAATACCAGAAAGATGTTTACCTGTGTTTTACTGACTATGCAGAGGTATTCAACTGTGTGGATCATAATAAATTATGCACAACATTGCGAAGAATGGGAATTCTGAAACACTTAATTTGCTCATGAGGAATCTGTACATGGATCAAGACGCAGTTCGAACAAAACAAGGGAATACCGCATGGTTGAAAGTCAGGAAAGGTGTGCGTCAGGGTTGTATCCTTTCACCATACCTATTCGATCTGTATGCTGAGCAAATAATCCAAGAAACTGGACTACATGAAGAAGGATGGGCATCAGGATTGGAGGAAGACTCATTAGCGACCTGTGTTATGCAGATGACACAACCTTGCTTGCTGAAAGGGAAGAGGACTTGACACACTTACTGATGAAGATCAAAGACCACAGCCTTCAGTAGGGATCACACCTCAACATAAAGAAAACAAACATCCTCACAACTGGACCAATAAGCGACATCATGGTAAACGGAGAAAAGATCGAGGTTGTCAAGGATTTCATTTTACTTGGATCCACAATCAACACCCATGGAAGCAGCAGTCAAGAAATCAAAAGATGTAGTTGTATTGGGCAAATCTGCTGCAAAAAACCTCTTTAAAGTGTTAAAAAGCAAAGATGTCACCTTGAGGACTAAACTGTGCCTGACCCGAGCCATGGTGTTTTCAATCACCTCATATGCATGCAAAAGCTGGACAATGAATAAGGAAGACCGAAGAATTGATGCCTTTGAATTGTGGTGTTGGTGAAGAATATAGAATATACCATGGACTGCCAAAAGAATGAACAAATCTGTCTTGGAAGAAGTACAACCAGAATGTTCCTTAGAAGCAAGGATGGCGAGACTACATCTCACAAACTTTGGTCATGTTATCGGGGGGATCAGTCCCTGGAGAAGGACGTCATGCTCGGTAAAGTACAGGGTCATCAAAAAAGAGGGAGACCCTCAGCGAGATGGATTGAAACAGTGGCTGCAACAATGGGCTCAAGCATGGCAACAATTGTGAGGATGGCGTAGGGCCAGGCAGTGCTTCGTTCTGTTGTGCATAGGATCGCTATGAGTCAGAACCGACTCCACAGCACCTAATAACAACAAGATAGGACAGGGTACCAAAGAACCAAAAAAAAAAAAGAAAGAAACCCTGCCATCGAATCCATCCCGACTCATCAAAACCCTAAAGGACAGAGAAGAACTGACCCATAGGGTTTCCAAGGCTGTGAAGCTTTACTGAAGCACGGCCACATCTTTCTCCTGCAGAGTGGCTGGTGGGTTAGAACCAGCAATCTTTCAGTTAGCAGCTGAAGCGCTTTAACCACTGTACCACCAGGGCCCCTTTTAGGGTGCAAGGTACGGAGAGACGATGCCTGTGTCAATTAACAATTATCTTTTCCCACCCAGTCTTTCTTGAGTCCAGGAAGCTCAGAGAAGGGATGGGGCTTCTAGAACCCTTCAGGGGTTAATCTGCATAAAAAAAAAAAAACCTGGTTTCCAGTCCAGTCTCTGCCCTCAGATGGCCTCTCAGAGCCCTGGGATGCCCCCTCCCTTTTGCTAGGTTGCTGGATTAGTGATTGGGGCCCCCACCCCCATTTGTTGGGGCAGATTTGTTGTCCTAATAAATGGGGGTGGGGGTTCCAATCCCTAATGGACCTTTTCACTGAAGGTGCTTCGCCTGGGTCCACAAGGCCCAGGCAGGGTACCAGGGAGCATAATGAGTCCTCACTGTCCCTCAGCAGATGAAATATGTCTGCTCCATTTTGTTTCTGAGCAGTGAGAACTCATCTTTGGAAAAGAGTCAGAACTTGGAATGCTTTGGGAATGAGAACACTGAAAAGAGAACTAGAAACACAAGGAAGCATAAAAGGGACGGGTGTGTGCCCAGCATTGTGTGGGAGTCCCTAGCTTAGGTTATATGTGTGTGTGTGTGTGTGTGTGTGTGTGTATATATATATGTAATTGGTTATCTAGTGTTACTAAAACAGAAATACCACGAGTGGACGGCTTCAACAAAGAGAAGTTTATTCTTTCACAGTCCAGTAGGCTAGAAGTCTGAATTCAGGGCACTGGCTCCAGGGGAAGGTTTTCTCTCTCTGTCAGCCCTGGAGGAAAGTCCTTGTCATCAGTCTTCCCTTGGTCTGGGAGCATTTCAGCCCAGGAACCTCAGGTTCAAAGGATGCATTCTGCTCCTGGCACTGCTTTCTTTGTAGTATGAGGTCTCCATGTCTCTCTTTTATATCTCCAAAGAGTCTGGCTTAAGACACTACCTAATCTTGTGGAGCTCATCAATATAACTGCCACTAATCCATCTCATTACATCATAGTGAATAGGATTTACAACACATAGAGAAATCACATCAGATGACAAAATTGTAGGCAATGATAACAATACTGGGAGTCATGACCTAGCCAAGTTGACAGATATTTTGGGGGACACAATTCAATCCATGACCTTACATATATATATATGTATGTAAGTACATGTGTGTGTGTATATATGTATATGTACGTATGTATAAAACACACATATGTATAAAACAATCACCCTGGTGAGGTGGACATTAAAAATATGAATTTATAGATGAGGAACCTGAGACTATGAAGTCTTTAAAAGCTTGCCCATGGGTCACCGCCTACCAAGCGAGAGTTCACATGAGGTAATCCAAGAAACTTGTGGCTGGAACTCTCCTTAAAGTTCATCGGGTTCAACTCCTCCCCATTCCCTCGATGTTTAATTTGTATTTCCATTTTGTCTTTTGGTTGGTTTCTTATTATTGGCAACAATTATGCATTGCTCAAAACTCTTGGGCTACAAAATCACTGTCCTAGGCAAGCTGATTTCTATTTCAAGACTCCTGTTTATTCGCCTGGAGAAAGATATGGCAGTCTGCTTCTGTAAAGATTACAGCCTTGGAGACCCTACAGGCAGTTCTACTCTGTCTTATAGGGTCACTGCGAGTTGGAGCTGACTCGACGGCAACAGGTTTGGTTTGCTCTTGCATTTACCTGCCAGCAGGAGCCTCTTCAGACTCAGAGGCCTATAGGCATGTATCTAGGTACCTCTAAGAAAAGAGGGAATCCTTGGGTAGCGCTCAACTACTAGTTAAAAGGTTGGCGGCTTTAACCCACCCAGCCGTGCCTGGGGAGACCAGCTGTTTCCAAAAGGTCACAGCCTTCAAAACCCTATGGAGCATTTCTACTCCGCACTCATGGGGTTGCCATGAGTTGGGATCGACTCCATGGCAACTAACAACGACAACAAGGAAAGAGGTTATATCTGCCATTTTTTTTCCTCAAGTTGTTTTTGCTGACAGGTGCGATTGAGTCAGTTCTGACTCACTGAGAGCCCTGAAGTTGGTCGCCATAAAATAGGCTGAACTGTGCGTCCTGTCATATCCTAGCTGAGTTACTGACCTGACTGTCACTGACAGTCGATAATGGGGGCTGGTTGAGGACGTTGTGCAAGGCTGGGATGCCTGAGCTGGAGGGCCAGCTGCCGTGAGGATTCTGAGCCCAAGGACCTGAGGGCCAAGGCCCCAATCACCCACCTCAAGAGGAGTGAAGCTGACCCTCAGGTCTCCCAAATGCAGGCACCAGGACCCCTTTTTGTTCCTGCCAATGTCTTTCAAGGTATTGATGGGGAGGACAAGGAGCTGGGGAAGGAAGGGCACAGAGATGGGGCTCTGAAAACTAATTCTGGCACCTTCATCAACTCGGACAATTCATTTTCCTTCTCTAGGCTTCCATTTCTTCATCCATGAGAAGGGATAGTAGCCTTTGTCTTGTTTGCCTCACAACACTGTGAAGCTCATGTAAGATGGCGGTTGTGATTGCACTTTGCAGAGGTTAAGCCTGGCCCATGTGAGGGGTAAGAGTTGGCTAGGGTGGCCCCTTCCAAGGGTATCTGTATTTTGAAAGGGGTGTCTGGAGGGTTTTAGAAGGCTGGGTTTTTTTTTTTTTTCTAGCAGGACATGCTTGGAAGGAAGGTTGATATAGTGAACATCTGTGGTTTCTTTCTGCTAGCTTCATTCCTCCTTCCTTTGAGGGTGTCCCTCCTTGCTCTGCGTGGCTCTGGGGAGGCTGCTGAGAAAAGGGCCCTGATCTCTGACCAGAGTCTTAAAGGGGAACATGATGTGCCCTTCCATGTGGAGAAGGGCGATATTCCTGGCCTCTTCTCCCCAGGGAAGGAGGAGGACTTAATCTGGTTGTTGTGAAAGTGAACACTCATCAGGCATTGCTTATTTCCTTTCACTTCCTCTCAGGGTTTGCTGTCTGTAGGAAGCTACGTTCTGTTCTGCCTCTCAAGAGATGGGGCATCCCTGGCCTAGCTTTGCTGGGTGGCAGGTCTTTCTAATTCTGGAGTTCTGTATTTGGAAGCATACATTCTTACCCCACATTCTCTGATAAAATATTTATTCATAACACAGATGATGCTTTGGTTTCCATTTGCCTTAGCCCTTTGTCTTATTCTCAGTTGATTCAGAATTTGGGCGGGGAAGATAAATGCTACTTAATGGGATCATTCAATCATCCCAAAAGGGGTGTGGATGTTTGACCTGAGCTAAGCCAACAGAATTCTCTGACTTAGGATTTTAAGTCTTGAGATAAATAAGGACCAAATTTTGTTGGAGTTCAGGATTATCTGTAGATTGTACCCTGGAGAGGAAGTTGGAAAGCTTACCTGCTGGGGCACCTGGACGTGCCCTATTCCATTCTTCCCAAGGCCTGGGTGTTCAGCGCTTTGCTTCTGAGAGGTAGTACAAGAGCTTCAGCATTTTGGTTGAATAAATTATGGGAGATCCATGCATAGATCAGACAAGATCCACACAGCAGTGAGAGAACAAAAGTGAAAGAGAAAAAAACGGGTAGAGAGAATGAGCCAAGGCAAAGAGATAGAAAAGCCCAAGGAATGTTTAGGGAAGACTTCAGTGTAATTTGGCTAAAACATAGTACGTATGTAAGTGCATAGATGACATGGTAGACTGCGGCCAGCTCTTGATGATCTTGAATGCAAGGATAAGGGGTTTTGATTTTATAGTGTGAGGCTATGAAGACACTGAACAAGTGGTGCAGAGGGATGCCATGCCCAGATAAAGACTACAACAGAGACTTGATTACAGTCTGTGTTAACCC
This sequence comes from Loxodonta africana, assembly GCF_030014295.1. Taxonomy (NCBI): domain Eukaryota; kingdom Metazoa; phylum Chordata; class Mammalia; order Proboscidea; family Elephantidae; genus Loxodonta; species Loxodonta africana. The sequence continues at coordinate 20,072,257 of NC_087342.1, read as the reverse complement.
CCTAGGACTTCTACAACAAATCACCATAAACGAGGTGGCTTAAAACAACAGAAATGTATTGTCTTACAGTTCTAGAAGCCAGAAGTCTGAAATCAAAGTGTTGGCAGGTCCACCCTCCTTCCAAAGGCTCCAGAGAAGAATCCTTCCATGTTTTTTCCAGATTTTGGTGGCTCCTGGCTTTTCTTGGTTTATGACAATGTAATTCCAATCTCTGCCTCCATCTTCCCGTGCTTTCTTCTCTCTGTTTGTCTCCTCTGTGTCTATATCTCTCTGTATCTAAATCTCCCTCTCTTTTCTCTTATAAAGATACCAGTCGCTGAATTTAGGGCCCACCCTAAGTCTCGGATGATTTCATCTTAAGATCTCTAGCTAATCACATCTGCAAAGACTTGATTTTCAGATAAGGTCACTTTCTGAGATGCTGGGTGGACTTTTTTTTGGGTGGGGGGACATTATTCAACACACTACAGAGTCCCAGCTCTGTCATCCTCTCAGTATACCTTCTCCCTCCCTCCAGTCCCTCTCCCCTGAGGTAATCAATATTAACGACTAGTGGGTCTTTTCCCCTCACACTTCCCTTTGCTCAGGCAAAAAATTACAAGCAATTATAGTACCCATTCCCCTCATTTTTAAGAAAAGCCAACATGTGACCATACCATACACATTATTCTGTAACTTGTGTTTCCCACTTACCAACATTCAGCAAACATTTGCCAAGTCACTGCATACATATCTAACCCAGTTTTGTTTTTAATGGTTGCATTTTAACCTATGTTAGGATCCCCCGTGATCTATTCAGCCATTGCCTATTGATTCCTATTCAGGTTGTTTCCAGTTTTTGCTAATACAAAAGATAATGTAACCAATAGCCTTACATTTTACTTTTATGCACTTGCTTTAACAGTTTTCTCTCTTTTTTTGTAGAATAGATATTCAAAAGTTGTGTTCTTGGATTAAAGAGCAAATCCATTTAAAATTTTAACAGGTATTTTTAGGTTACTTTCAAAAAATGTTGTAGCAATTAATTCCCAGTACAGTTTGTGCTCATTTGATGGCAAAAAGTAGGAAGTCTGATGACACCAAGTATGGGAGAATATATCCATTAATCGGATCTCTTATATTTGCTTGTTGGAAGGGCAAATTGGTGCGACCATTTTGGCAAGCAGTTTGGCATTATTTTATAAGGTTTCAATTTCATATACCTTGTGATCCAACAATTTCACTACTATATATATATATATATATATATATACAGGAAGCCCTTGTGGAGTAATGGGTAAGGGGTACAGCTGCTAACCACAAAGTCAGCAGTTTGAATCCACCAGGCACTCCTTGGAAACTCTATGGGGCAGTTTTACTCTGTCCAATAGGGTCACTATGAGTCAGAGTTGACTCAACGGCAACGGGTTTTGTTATATATATATATACATATATTCAAGAAAAGCTCTTTCACATATATACCAAGAAACTCATACAAAAATGTCCCAGGAGCATCGTTTGTATCAGCAAAAACCTGGAAAAAAAAAAACTGTCCTTTAACAGGATGTTGGATATATAAATTATGGTATTGTCACACAATGGAGTGTTATACAGCAGTTCAAGTGAACGAACTGCGACAACATGCTGTAATATAGTATATACATATATTACATACACTGTATATTGTTGTGAGTTGCCACTGACTCATACTGACCATGAGAAACCATAACAGAGCAAAACGTTGCCCAGTCCAGCAATATCTTCGTGACTGTTGGTATGTTTGAATCCATTGTCGTGGCTATTGTGTTAGTCCATCTCATTGAGGGTTTCCCTCCATTTTGATGATCCTCTACTTTACTAACCATGATGTCCTTTTCTAGTGAGTGGTCTTTCCTGATGACATGCCCACAGTAAGCGAGTCAAACTCTCACCATAATCGCTTCTAAGTAGCATTCTGGTTGGTTTTCTTCTAAGACAGTAGAATACTATATGTATATATATAAAAAACTTCAAGTGAAAAATTAAAACCCAGAAGAATATTGTTTAATATTGTTAGAAACAACTAAAAATATAAATGTATATATATTAAAACTTAAAAAAAATCAAGGAAAAATAGACAGGTGGTTGTCTTAGATGGAGGGAAGTAAAAGGGTTAGACAGAAAGAAACACATAGGAAAATATGTGTTATTGTCAATGCTCTGGTTCTTTGAAGTGGTTCAAGAGTGTTTATTCCATTGAAAATAAATTAGAATTAATTAACTAGTTAATTATAGGGAGGCCATGCATAAGAGTGGAGTCCTGGTGGCATGGTGGTCAAGAGATACGGCTGGTAACCATAAGGTTGGCAGTTCAATCCTCTAGCCGCTCCTTGGAAACCCTATGGGGCAGTTCTACTCCATTCTGTAGGATCACTATGAGCCAGAATCAAACAGCAATGTATTTGGTTTTTTTTTTTTTAATGCATGAGGGTGGTCATGAACCAAGGCTTGGATAAAAAAAGGAAAACAAAGCAAAATGAAACAAGTGTCCCTTGATAAGAGATGAGGCAAGACTTCAGCCCTGGAAGGTCAGACCTGTCAGTATTCTCAGCCTCCCGGGTTTGAATCAGGGCTTTTTTGTGTGATGTTGACACATTTAATACCCAGTCTCTTCCAGAAATGTGAGTTTCTTTGCATATAACAACAACATGGATTCTCAGGGATGGCCGTTCTCTTCATGTATCTATGACGTCAGGGTCTAGCATCCTGAAGGTCTGGGAATGATTGGTGTTTTCCTATCTCGTGTGTTTCACCCTTTGGAGAAAACGATTGTCTGGAAATTCTTATCTTGCCTAGGAGTGATGCATCCATTGGTTGGGGTGAATCAGCACCAAGCAGCCCCTCGCTTTTGTTGGAATTCAGCATGAAGCTGCCCAGAGCTGGATGAGCTGCCCTAAAGGGAAGGCTTGCTCTTACGACGCAAAAGACACACTCTTAGGAAGCAAAAGACACACTCACCTTCACATCGGCTCCCTGCTGCCCCTGCCTTCAGGCCCAGGAAGGGCATGGATGAAAGGGCACAGCAGATTGGAGCAGGAAAAGCTGACATCAGGATGAATTATTAGGACCTCTTCCAGTTTTAGGGCCATATTGACTTCAATACAGGGACATCTGGTCCCTCCCTGAAGGGCTCCTGCATTAAAACAATCACCTTCCCTTCTGCAGAGGCTTGGTTACTAACCATCTTCGATAAGAAAGGGGCTAAGTTGCTACTTGTTGCCAGGTCCTGGCTAGGTGGTCAGGATGGGAGTTCAGACTTTGGGTCTGCCTCTGTATCCAAGGGTTACAGAATAGACTGGAATGGAAACGTCTGGAGAAGCAGCTGTAATTGTTTAATGACAGATGAAATACTCTCCATCTCCAGCAGGATGAGAAGATGGTGAGCTGTTATTGTTATTATTTTTGATTTACAAAAAGAGCAAGTCATAAAGCCCCAGGGCCACTTAGCTAATGGACGCATAATTCACCAGGCGCTCTCTAATGCAGCATGTTGTGGGCATTAAAGGCACTGTCTGCTGCTCCTGTCCTTTGGTCTGGCTAAAAACAACACAATCTAGACTGCCCCAAGCAATGGATGCGCCAGGCTCAACCCATCTCCAGGCCTGTGTTTCACAACCTGGGTCCTCAAAGTTTTTTAGACCAGCTAAATCAAAATTTGCCAATAATAGAAAAAATTATCTACTTGAGAAGACAGAACCGTATTGCTAATCATTTACCTAACCTGATGGAGCCTGGGTGGCACAAGAAGCTTGTGATTGGCTGCTAACCTAAAGGTTGGCGGTTCGAATCTACCCAATGGCCCTGGAGAAGAAAGGCCTGGCAAACTGCTTCCAGAAAGATTACAGCCAAGGAAACTCTATGGAACAGTTCTACTCTGTAACACATGGGGCTGCCAGGAGTTGGAATCAACTCCATCTCAACAGGTTTGTTTCTTGCTCCTTTTTTTTTTTGTAGTCGCCACAAGGGCTGGAAATATAAGAGCCTATATTCTCCCTACCTGGACTTTTCTCTCTTTCTCAGTAAATAGGACCCAGTTACATGGTTTACATGGCCTCTGAAGACTCATTGCTCTTATGCAATGTACTCTGTCCACGTGACCAGATTTTCCTTCCCAACTTCCCATCTTGAAATTCTGCTCCTTCTTCAAGCCCCCAGTTAAATGCTGCCTCCTCTTTGGAACCTTCCTTGTTTCTCCTATTTGGAGTATTTTTAGACCAGCAAATCTGAATTTGCCAACAACAGAAAAAAAAATTACCCACTTGAGAAGACAGAACTATGTTGCTCCTCATTTACCTAACCTGAAGGAGCCTGGGTAGCACAAGTAGTTTGTGATTGGTTGCTAACCACAAAGGTTGGCAGTTCTAAAAGTATTTTAGACCTAAAGTCTACAATGCTTCTCCTTCTGCAATTTCTTTCTACCCCTCTTGTGGCACCTCAACCGTATACCATGTGTTATGGTTGTCTGTACAGCGCTGCCTGTCCTGGTTGACCGTAGGCCCCTTGAGGGCAAGGAATGAGGTCACGAGAGAAAAGATGTGTGAAGTGTTTGGCACAGAGTTAACATGGCAGGTGCCAGAGGAGTGTCCATTCCTTCTCATCCTGCACAAGGACTTGGTACATAGTAGGCACTCAGATTTTAGTTGAATGCATGTAAAACTGAGAGAAGGTATGAATGATAAGCAAGCCAATGTAATCAGAAATAGGATAAAAGATTAGAGTGGGGAAAGATAGGGGTCATATCCAATTTTGTCACTATACACTTTGGGGCTGTTTCAGATTTAGTCGCACTGAGCGCAGGAAACCAATTAGATGATGTGATTTGAGATTCTCGGTGTCTTAGTTGTCTAGTGCTGCTGTAATGGAATATCACAAGTGGGTGGCTTTAACAAACAGAAATGTATTTTCTCACAATTTAGGGGGCTAGAAGTCTGAATTCAGGGCACTGGCTCTAGAGAAAGCCTCTCTCTGTCAGCTCTGGGGAAGGACCTTGTCTCTTTGTCCTCTGTTCCTTGGCTCCTTGGTGACCTTCAAGTGGCATGGCATCTATCTTCCCCCATCTCTGCTTGCTTCTTCTGTTCGTGATCTGCTCTTTTTATATCTCAAAAAGTGATTGGTTTAAGACACACCTACACTAATATTGCCTCATTAACACAACAAAGAAAACCCATTCCCAAATGGGATTATAACCATGGGTATAACTCATTAACCCACTGCCATCGAGTCGATTCTGACACATAGCAATCCTATAGGACAGAGTAGAACTACCCCATAGAGTTTCCAAGGAGTGCCAGGTGGGTTCTAACTGCCTACTTTTTTTTTTTTTAATAATTTTTATTGTGCTTTAAGTGAAGGTTTATAAATCAAGTCAGACTGTCACATATAAGCTTATATACACCTTACTACATACTCCCATTTACTCTCCCCCTAATGAGTCAGCCCGCTCCCTCCTTCCAGTCTCTCCTTTCGTGACCATTTTGCCAGTTTCTAACCCTCTCTACCCTCCCATCTACCCTCCAGACAGGAGATGCCAATATAGTCTCAAGTGTCCACCTGATACAAGTAGCTCACTCTTCATCAGCATCTCTCTCCAACCCATTGTCCAGTTTCCATGTCTGATGAGTTGTCTTCGGGAATGGTTCCTGTCCTGGGCCAACAGAAGGTTTGGGGACCATGACCGCCGGGATTCTTCTAGTCTCAGTTAGACCATTAAGTCTGGTCTTTTTATGAGAATTTGGGGTCTGCATCCCACTGTTCTCCTGCTCCCTCAGGGGCTCTCTGTTGTGCTCCGTGTCAGGGCAGTCATCGGTCGTGGCTGGGCACCATCCAGTTCTTCTGGTCTCAGGATGATGTAAGTCTCTAGTTCATGTGGCCCTTTCTGTCTCGGGCTCATAGTTATCGTGTGACCTTGGTGTTCTTCATTCTCCTTTGATCCAGGTGGGTTGAGACCCATTGATGCATCTTAGATGGCCGCTTGTTAGTATTTAAGACCCCAGACGCCACAGTTCAAAGTGGGATGCAGAATGTTTTCATAATAGAGTTTATTTTGCCAATTGACTTAGAAGTCCCCTTAGAGCATGGTTCCCAAACCCCTGCCCTTGCTCCGCTGACCTTTGAAGCATTCATTTTATCCCAGAAACTTCTTTGCTTTTGGTCCAGTCCAATTGGGCTGACCTTCCATGTATTGAGTGTTGTCCTTCCCTTCACCTAAAGCAGTTCTTATCTACTAATTAATCAGTAAAAAACCCTCTCCCTCCCTCCCTCCCTCCCCCTCTTGTAACCACAAAAGTATGTGTTTTTCTCAGTTTATACTATTTCTCAAGATCTTATAATAGTGGTCTTACACAATATTTGTCCTTTTGCCTCTGACTGATTTCGCTCAGCATGATGCCTTCCAGGTTCCTCCATGTTATGAAATGTTTCACAGATTCGTCACTGTTCTTTATCGATGCATAGTATTCCATTGTGTGAATATACCACAGTTTATTTACCCATTCATCCGTTGATGGACACCTTGGTTGCTTCCAGCTTTTTGCTATTGTAAACAGAGCTGCAATAAACATGGGTGTGCATATATCTGTTTGTGTGAAGGCTCTTGTTTCTCTAGGGTATATTCCGAGGAGTAGGATTTCTGGGTTGTATGGTAGTTCTATTTCTAACTGTTTAAGATAACGCCAGATAGATTTCCGAAGTGGTTGTACCATTTTACATTCCCACCAGCAGTGTATAAGAGTTCCAATCTCTCTGCAGCCTCTCCAACATTTATTATTTTGTGTTTTTTGGATTAATGCCAGCCTTGTTGGAGTGAGATGGAATCTCATCATAGTTTTAATTTGCATTTCTCTAATGGCTAATGATCGAGAACATTTTCTCATGTGTCTGTTAGCTGCCTGAATATCTTCTTTAGTGAAGTGTGTGTTCATTTCCTTTGCCCACTTCTTGATTGGGTTGTTTGTCTTTTTGTGGTTGAGTTTTGACAGAATTATGTAGATTTTAGAGATCAGGCGCTGGTCGGAGATGTCATAGCTGAAAATTCTTTCCCAGTCTGTAGGTGGTCTTTTTACTCTTTTGGTGAAGTCTTTAGATAAGCATAGGTGTTTGATTTTTAGGAGCTCCCAGTTATCTGGTTTCTTTTCGTCATTTTTGGTAATGTTTTGTATTCTGTTTATGCCTTGTATTAGGGCTCCTAGGGTTGTCCCTATTTTTTCTTCCACGATCTTTATCGTTTTAGTCTTTATGTTTAGGTCTTTGATCCACTTGGAGTTAGTTTTTGTGCTTGGTGTGAGGTATGGGTCCTGTTTCATTTTTTTGCAAATGGATATCCAATTATGCCAGCACCATTTGTTAAAAAGACTATCTTTTCCCCAATTAACTGACACTGGGCCTTTGTCAAATATCAGCTGCTCATATGTGGTTGGATTTATATCTGGGTTCTCAATTCTGTTCCACTGGTCTATGTGCCTGTGGTAATACCAGGCTGTTTTGACTACTGTGGCTGTATAATAGGTTCTGAAATCAGGTAGAGTAAGGCCTCCCACTTTCTTCTTTTTCAGTAATGCTTTGCTTATCCGAGGCTTCTTTCCTTTCCATATGAAGTTGGTGATTTGTTTCTCTATCACCTTAAAAAATGACATTGGAATTTGGATCGGAAGTGCCTTGTATGTGTAGATGGCTTTTGGTAGAATAGACATTTTTACTATGTTAAGTCTTCCTATCCATGAGCAAGGTATATTTCTCCACTTAAGTATGTCCTTTTGAATTTCTTGTAGTAGAGCTTTGTAGTTTTCTTTGTATAGGTCTTTTATATCCTTGGTAAGATTTATTCCTAAGTATTTTATCTTCTTGGGGGCTACTGTGAATGATACTGATTTGGTTATTTCCTCTTCGATGTTCTTTTTGTTTATGTAGAGGAATCCAAGTGATTTTTGTATGTTTATCTTATAACCTGAGACTCTGCCAAACTCTTCTATTAGTTTCAGTAGTTTTCTGGAGGATTCCTTAGGGTTTTCTGTGTATAAGATCATGTCATCTGCAAATAGAGATAATTTTACTACCTCCTTGCCAATCTGGATGCCCTTTATTTCTTTGTCTAGCCTAATTGCCCTGGCTAGGACTTCTAGCATGATGTTGAATAAGAGCGGTGATAAAGGGCATCCTTGTCTGGTTCCTGTTCTCAAGGGAAATGCTTTCAGGTTCTCTCCATTTAGAATGATGTTGGCTGTTGGCTTTGCATAGATGCCCTTTATTATGTTGAGGAATTTTCCTTCAATTCCTACTTTGGCGAGAGTTTTTATCATAAGAGGCTGTTGGACTTTGTGAAATGCCTTTTCTGCATCAATTGATAAGATCATGTGGTTTTTGTCTTTTGTTTTATTTATGTGGTGGATTACATTAATGGTTTTTCTGATATTAAACCAGCCTTGCATACCTGGTATAAATCCCACTTGATCATGGTGAATTATTTTTTTGATGTGTTGTTGAATTCTATTGGCTAGAATTTTGTTGAGGATTTTTGCATCTATGTTCATGAGGGATATAGGTCTATAATTTTCTTTTTTTGTAATGTCTTTACCTGGTTTTGGTATCAGGGAGATGGTGGCTTCATAGAATGAGTTGGGTAGTATTCCGTCATTTTCTATGCTTTGAAATACCCTTAGTAGTAGTGGTGTTAACTCTTCTCTGAAAGTTTGGTAGAACTCTGCAGTGAAGCCGTCCGGGCCAGGGCTTTTTTTTGGGGGGGAGTTTTTTGATTACCGTTTCAATCTCTTTTTTTGTTATGGGTCTATTTAGTTGTTCTACTTCTGAATGTGTTAGTTAAGTAGGTAGTGTTTTTCTAGGAATTCATCCATTTCTTCTAGGTTTGCAAATTTGTTAGAGTACAATTTTTCATAATAATCTGATATGATTCTTTTAATTTCAGTTGGGTCTGGTAAGAAGTTATTTTTAAGGCGTTTACAGGTGGACAGTTCATACGAGTTACGTCAGCAACATTTTTAATCATACCACGCAGGCATCAGGATTTTCACAGGGGAGGCCAAGCAAAAAGAACTGTAATTTTAATACAAAAACGGTAAGACCAGCCAAGCCATGGAACTGGAAATGGTAAGGCTGGCCAAGCAAGCTGTGTGGAATTTTCTGCAACCTGGGGACCTCTGTATTAAGGGGAACTGACTTGTGATGTTCCTTAGAGTTCTAAGTACCTGTCCTATTATTATCGTAATCTTCACCATCATCCCCAATCATCATCATCATCAGAACCCTTAATGGAGTATTTCCTAAGTGCTAGGCACTGTGCTCAGTACCTTATAAGCATCATTACTTCATCAAATTCTCACAGCATCTCTGTGAGTGAGGGTGCTTTGTTGTTGTTGTTAGTTGCCTTCAAGTCAGTTTTGACTCATAGTGAACCACGTGTGCCGGAGTAGAACTGCTCCATAGGGTTTTCAAGGCTGTGACCTTCCAGAAACAGATCATCAGGCCTGTCTTCCAAGGTGGGTTTAAGTGGCCAACCTTTCAATTAGTAGTCTAGCGCTTAACCATGTGCACCACCCAGCGTCTTTGACTAAAGCTGTTATTATCCCCATCTTAATAATGAATAATGTGAGGGCTCAAAAAAACAAACAAACAAAAAGAAAAAAAAACCCTTGCTGTCAAGTTGATTCAGACTTGTAGTGACCCTATAGGACAAAGTAGAACTGCCCCATATGGTTTCCAAGGCTGTAATATTTACAGACACAGACTGCCACGTCTTTCTCCCACAGAGTGGCAGAAACAGCGTAACTTTTGGCTAGCAGTTGAGCATTTTAACTACTGTGTCTCCAGGGCTCTTATGTGAGGACTAGAAAGGCAAATAGCTTGCTTAAGTTCACACATCTAGGAAGTGGTTGAGCCTGGATTTAAACCTAAGTTTAGACAACTCCAAAGTTACTTCACTTCACAGATGGTGACTTGCCCAAGGTCACCAGCTGGTAAAAGGGAAAGCTGGCTCCCACTCTTAAGCCATCTGACTCCTGGCTCACCGCTTTTTTTCCAGTGCAGAAAGCAATGGTTTCTGCCTCTCCCTGCTGCTCCCATCTGTCCAGACACACCATCACTTGGCTCAATTCCCTTTGATGGTAGGAAGCTGGGACTGAGAGTCAGAAGCTGAGGGAAGAATCCAAAGTAACCTCCCCTTTCATTGCCTGCCATATTTTTATTACCAACAATGAACTAATGAATCTTTCCTTCCCTACCTATTCGGACATGACACTTTCAGACAGGCAAGGCGAAGAACCTCCTAGCACACTACTCTTAATGGTTTAAGACTGTAGCAGATTCTGGAGGAGGTGAGGTTCTCCAATACCACTCTACGGAATCTGTTTGTGATCGGAGTAGGAGTCAATACCCCATCCATGTTCTCTGTCTGAAGGGGAAGTTTCCATTTTGTAAGTTAAGAATTAGTTAGGGGGAGTGTGTTGCTCATAATCTTTCAGTGGACTGAACATTAATTAGATGTAGTATCATCTGATCCTCTGCCCCTTACACAGCACTTTAGGTGGTCCCACTCGGGCCTTCCTAAAGTCACAGGGTAAGGAGTCCATGGGGGCAAGGGGATGTGCCCAGCAGAAGCTCATGCAGCCTTCTTCTAGAACATTCTCTAGGTACAAGGATGACAGAATTTCCTGTTCAAATGGCCTGGAGACCCCTCCATGTCCTTAACTGACCTTCTGCAAAACTCTTTTCTGAGGGTTGACTACACCACCCTTTGTGCCCCTGAGGGGTGACCTGAAGGTGGTTGCTTTGGGGTGCATCTGGAAGCAGCTTTAATGTGTGAATTGGTTGTTGGCTCTCCAATGAAGAGTGTGAGAAGGCCATTACAGTGCAGGATGGAGCCAGGTGTGGGAGAGAAGGGATGTGGCTGGGGGCTGGAGGCCTCCATTTACATGCTATTACACCCACAAATGTTACGGGAAGTTCTGGTTTCATGCTATCTTTTTTGTTAGGTTTCAATATGGTAACCTGGGCTTTCACTTCCTTGAATGCCTCACCTTTAAGAGCAGTTTCTTCCACTCTACCTTGGCCACATACTCCCTTATCACCCCTAGAAACTACTTCACTTCTGAAATCTTCATTTCAAACATTCCACTCTCCTGTCACCATCTTGCAGTCTTCCAGCTTACTTGCTTTAGGATGCTCAGTCCTAAAATCCTCCAGCCTCACTAGGACCTCTGTGCCATTGATCTCACCACTTATGAATTATCTACCAGCCACCCTGTCTTTGCTTTCCTTCTTTCCCAGCATAAGTTCCATAATCCAGTATTCTGGATTTCCTTCTTTCTTTCCTTTCCTACCTCCTACCCTCCCTCCCACTCTATTTCCTCTCCTTTCTTTCTTTCTCCTTCCTTGTATTCTTCCTTCTCTTCTCTCTCCATGTCTTTTGTCTTTTCCTTGGGCTTAGTTGTGTGACAGTAAGATCTAGTTGTACTGATGTTATTTTTCTCTGACAAATCTTTAGCCTTTCTCAGAGCCTGAAGGAATATTTATAATTCATGGAGATCAATTTTTTGAAATTGTTTCCATTTTCCCCACATTTACTTCCTTGTTTTTATTTTTTTAACTCAGAATAATCCAAAATCAAACAAATAACAGGCCAAGAAATCATCAATTTAAGATCGATAAAAGGGCTTGATCATGAGCCGTTGTCCTCCTGTGTCTCTCTTCTCTCATCCCATTAGCAAAGGGTGGCTTTCTCCTTTAGCTTCCGTCACAGTACTGTACTCACCCTGGCTACATTTTAAGGACCTCAGGAGGTAAAAATGCTCTAGGTTTTTTAATGGCAAATTTCCTATAAGCTGTCTGGTTTGGGGGTGAAACATTTCTTTATCCACCAACTCCTATGTTTTTGACTGTGCTAAGTTTTTAAGCTGTACTCTTCCATTTGAGGATCAGAGCACACTAAATTGCTGGGAGGAGATTGCTATATCACCTTCTCCAGATGTTGCTTTAAAAAGGCTGTTTCCTCTCCGCCACCTCCTCATGTTTATTTTATTTCTCTTCAGGAAATAATACCTGTATACGTCTTTAATTCACCATAGCTTTGGCCCTAAGGATGAAGTATAAAAATTCCTAAGAAAAGGAGAGAAGTTTTGGTTGCACAGTGCATAAAGATGTAATTTGTGACAACAACATAAAGGGGGTTGGGACAGAGCTGAAAAGTAAGTGTTTTTATATGCTGTTGAAGTTATGTTGATATCAATTCAAACAAGATTGCTGTAAATTTTGGTGTTAGATGTAATTCCTTTGGTAACCACAAAGAAAATATCTTAAAAAAAAAAAAGAAAGGAAAAGGAAAGAAGGGAATAGAATATGGTTCCCTATTAAAAAAAAAAAAAAATCAACTAAACACAAAAGAAGCCAGTAGTGGAGGAAATGAAAGATAAAAAAAAGGAATATGAGACTGTCTTAGTTATCTAGTGCTGCTATATAACAGAAATACCACAAGTGGATGGCTTTAACAAAGTGAAATTTATTTCTTCACAGTAATGTAGGCTAGAAGTCCAAATTCAGAGTGTCAGCTCCAGAGGATGGCTTTCTCTCTCTGTCGGCCTTCTCATCAATGTTCTCTGGGACTAGGATCTTCTTCGCGTGGGGACCCTGGGTCCAAAGGACATGCTCTACTCCCAGCACTACTTTCTTGGTAGCATCAGGTCCATTACTCTGCTTGCTTCCCTTTATCTCTTGTAATAGAAAAGGTAGTGCAAGCCACACCCCAAGGAAACTCCCTTTACATTGGATAAGGGATGTGACCTGAGCAAGGCTGTTACATTCCACCCTAATCCTCTTTAACCACACGCAGAGATTATGATTTATAATACATAGGAAAATGACAAAATGGAGGACAACCACACAATACTGGAAATAATGCCCTAACCAAGTTGACACATATTTTTGGTGCACACAATTCAATCCATGACAGAGGCACTGAAAACAACAAAGTGGCAGAAGTAAGTCCTTCCTTATCAGTAATGACTTTAAATGTAAACAGACTAAACTCTCCAATCAAAAGACAGAGTTTGGTAGAATGGATCAGAAAACATGATCCAACTAAATGCTCTTTACAAGAGACACACTGTACCTCCAAATTCACAAATATGTTGAAAGTGAGAGAATGGAAAAAATGTTCCAGAACAGATTATATGTTAGGTGACAAAGCAAGCTTCAATAAATTTAAAAGATTAAAAACGTACAAAGTATCTTTTCTGACCGTAATTGAATGAAACTAGAAATCAATAACAGAGGGAAAAGTGGAAAATTCACAAATATCTGCAAATTAAACAACACGCAATTAAGCAATGAATGAGTCAAAACATCACAAAGGAAATTAGCAAGCATTTAGAGATGAAGGAAAAGGAAAGCACAATATACAAAAAATGACAGGATGCAGTAAAGGCAGTACTGATAGGGGAATTTATACCTGTAAACACCTACATTAAAAAGAAAAAAGATTTCAAATCAATCACCTGACTTCACACTTTGAGGAACTAGAAGAAGAGTAAACAAAACCCAAAGCTATCAGAAGGAAGGAAATTGACAAATCTTTAGTTAGACTGACAAAGAAAGTGAGAAGTCACAAATAATTAAAATAAGCAATGGATGTGGGAACATTACTGCTGACCCTACAGAAATAAAAAAGATATAAGAGAATTCTATGAATAATTGTACCAACATATTAGATAATCCAGATAAAATGGAGAAATTCCTAGAAACACAAAAAACTATATAAGCTGATTCAAGAAGAAATAGTAAACTTCAACAGACCTTTAACAAGTAACAATAATAAAAAACCTCCCAACAAAGAAAAGTTCAGGATCAGATGGCCTCACTGGTGAATTCCACCAAACATTAAAAAAAAAATTAACACCAATTCTTCTAAAAAATCTTCCAAAAAATAGAATCGGAGGGGACATTTCCTAACTCATTCTATGACACCAGCATTATCTGATACCAAAGCCACATAAAGACACCACAAGAAAGTAAAATTACAGACCAATAGCCAATACTTTACATTTGAGATGAAAAAATCCTAAATACTAATATCTGAATCCAACAACATATTAAAAGGATTATACACCATAATCAAATGGCATTCAATAATGCAAGCGTGGTTCAACATGTTGCTGTTAGGTGCCTTTTAGCTGATTCTGACTCCTAGCGGCTGTATCTCCGTACAACTAACGAAACATTGCCTGATATTACACCATCCTCACAATCGTTAAGATGTTTGAGCCCATTGTTGCAACCATTGTGTCAATCCATCTCATTGAGGAGCTTCCTCTTTTTCACTGACCCTCTACTTTACCAAGCATTTCTTTCTTTCTCCAGGGATTGGTCTCTCCTGATAACCAACATAAGAAAATTAATTTAAAACAACCACATTAATAGAACAAAGGAAGAAGAAGAAAAACAAGATTATCCCAGTTGATGCAGAAAAGGCATTTGACAAAATCCATCACACTTTCATGATAAAAACACTCAACAAACTAGGACTGGAAAAGAAACTCCTCAACATGATTAAGAGTATTTAGGAAACCCCACAGCTAACATCATACTCAATGGTGAAAGATAGAAAGTTTTCCCCCTAACATCAGCAACAAGACAAGGATGGCCATTTTTACCATTGCTATTCAACATCGTACTGGAAGGTTTAGCCAGAGAAATTAGGCAATAAGAAGAAATTTAAGACATCTGAATCAGAAAAGAAGAAGTAAAATTATTTCTATTTTCAGATGACATGATTCTTTATATAGAAAATCCCAAAGATTCCACAAGAAAGCTACTAGAGCAAATAGATGAATTCAGTCAGGTTGCTGACTACAAGATCACTATGCAAACATCAGCCGTGTTTCTGTACAAAATAATGAGCAAGCTGAAAAAGAAATTAAGAAAACAAGTCCATTTATGATAGTATTTAAAAGAATGAAATACCTAGGAATAAATTAAACCAAAAAAGGTGGAAGATTTGTGCATTGAAAACTTTAAGACACTGCTGAAAGAAATTAAAGAAAGCCTTAAAAATGGAAATACATCCCACGTTCATGGACTGGAAGACTTAATATTCTTAAGATGTCTATGCTACCCAAGGTGATCCATAGATTTAATGAAATCCTTGTCAAAATTCTAACAGCCTTTTCTGCAGAAATGGAAAAGCCAATCCTGAAATTCACATGGAATAGCAAGGGGCCCATAATAGCCAGAACAATCTTGAAAAAGAAGAACAAAGTTGGAGGACTCACACTTCTCAGTTTCAAAACTTACTACAAAGCTACAGTAATCAAAACAGTATGGTAATGACATAATGATAGACATATAGACCAACGGAATAGGCTTGAGAGTCCAGAAATAAACCCATACATCTATGGATTTTTGACAAAGGTACCAAGTCCATTTAATGGGGGAAAGAATAGCCTTTTCAACAAATGGTGATGAGACAACTGGATTTCCATATGCTAAAGAATGAAGTTGGATCCCTACCTCACACTACAAACAAAAATTAACCCAAAACGGATCAACAACCTAAACATAAGGGCTAAAACCATAAAGCTCTTAGAAGAAAAAAAAAAAAAATTTTTTTTTTTTTTGCATGGGGTAAATCTTCAGGATGTTGCACTTGGCAGCGTGTTCTTAGATACAACAACAAAAGCATAAGCAACAAAAGAAAGAAAAGATAAATTAGTCTTCTTCAAAATAAAAAAATTTGTAATCAAAATACATTATCAAGAAAATGAAAACACAACCTATACAATGGGAGAAATCATATTAAGGGTTTAATATCTAGAATACATTAAAAAAAAATTCCTACAAGTTAACAACAAAAAGACAACCAAAACGTCAAAAAAATGGAAAAAGGACTTGAATAGACATTTTTCCAAAGAAGATACACAAAAGATTCTCAACATTGTTAGTCATTATGGGCATGGAAATCAAAACCACAATGAGATAACACTTTATAGCCACTAAGCTGGCTAATATATACGTATTCGGAGCCCTGGTGGGCGGGGTTAAGCACTACAGCTACTAACCAATAGGTCAGCAGTTCAAATGCACCAGCTGCTCCTTGGAAACCCTGTGAGTCAGTTCTACTGTGCTCTATAGATGAGTCGGTATCCTCCATGGCACGTAGCAACAACACACACAAGCAGACACACACATATATACACACACATATAGAAAACAAGTTTTATGTAGCAAGTGTTGGCAAGGATATGGAAAAATTGAAACCTTTATGCATTGCTGGTGGGAATAGAAAATGCTGCAGCAGCTGTGGAAAACAGTTTGATGGTCCCTCAAAAATTTAAACATAGAATTTCCATATGACCCAGCAATTCCACCCCCAGGTACATGAAAGCAGGGATTCAAAGACAGACCTGTACACCGCTGTTCATAGCAGCATTGTTCATGATAGCAAAAAGGTGGAAACAACCCAAATGTCCATCAACAGATGAATGGATAAATAAAATGTGATATATACTCACAATGGAATATTGTTCAGCCATAGAAAGGAATGAAACTCTAATACATGCTATGATGAGGACAAACCTTGAAAATACTGTACTAAGTGAAATAAGTCAGACACAAAAGAACAAATATTGTATGATCCCACTCACGTGAAATCACTAAAACAGGCAAAAGCATAGAGACAGAAAGCAGATTAGAGGTTACCAGGGACTGGACGGGGCACGAAGAGTTAACGTTTAATGTGTACAGAGCTTCTGTTTGGAGTGACGGAAAAGTTTTGAAAACAAATAGTGGTGATGGATACACAGCCTTGTGAATATAATTAATGCCACTGAATTGTACACTTAAAAATAGTTAACAGGGCAAATTTCGTTTGATATATATTTATATGAGATATATAAATATATATTTATACATTATATATGTGTATATACATACATATATTTGTTGTTGTTGTCAGGTACTGTCGAGTTGGTTCCGGGTCATAGTGACCCTATGTATAACAGAACAAAACGCTGCCTGGTCCTGCGCCATCTTCACCACCGTTGTTTTGCTTCAGCCCATTGTAGCAGCCACTATGTCAATCCATTTCGTTGCAGGTCTTTCTCTTTTTTGATGACCCTCTACTTTACCAAGCACGATATCCCTCTCCAGGGACTGACTGGTCCCTCACCATCCTTGCTCCTAAGGGGCATTCTGGTTGTACTTCTTCTAAGACAGGTATCTTCATATATAAATATATATATATATAATTTATACACACACATATATATTAACCACAATTAAAAAAAATAAAAAAGGAGGGAAATAACAGGAACTTCTTGACTCCTTTAGAGCCTTTCCTCAAACGTTGTAAGATGGCAGAACCTTCCTTGGAGAGGTGGGTTGTGTAACCTAAGGTAAGAATTTCCCACCCAGCAGGTGTAACGCTCCGAAATACACATCCCTAGGTGTGTGGGAAGCAGATACTGCCATCTCTCAGTCACATGGGAGCGACTACTTTTTATAAACCCAAGGTTATAGATGTAACCTGTCTGCCCAACCCATCCCACCTTCTCATTTGATTGATGGGAACACTGACACCTGAGAGGTAATATCACCAGGAAGAATTAGCAGCCAGTCAGCGACACAGCCTTTCTGACACCTCTCGCCTGTCTCATGTGGATTTCTTCCAGATCCATGACCCAAGACATAAGAAGACCCCAGGCCACCCAGAGCATTTTGTTTCGCCCCCCCAAATCTCATGGGATGTGTCGAAACAGTGTTGTGATTTGCTTAATTTGCACGTGCGTGTGAGCTTGTGCGTCTACCTACCTCCATCTCCTCCAGAAAG
The DNA here is from genome assembly GCF_030014295.1 of Loxodonta africana. NCBI lineage: Eukaryota > Metazoa > Chordata > Mammalia > Proboscidea > Elephantidae > Loxodonta > Loxodonta africana. The sequence continues at coordinate 20,054,415 of NC_087342.1, read as the reverse complement.
TGCTTTTAGGAAGTGGCGGGATGTGAATTACAAAACCAGACAAGCAATTACTGGGTAGTACAACTCCCAGAAGTTTGGTAATCCCTATTCTACAGGTCCTACAATGAGAGGGCGGAATGTAGGTTACTGAAAATTTTGTGGGCAGGGACTAGGGATGAGATCATGTGTCACTAAACACCATTTTAAGGAATGCGTTCAAAAACTCAATTTACAAAGAGGTTAAATTAGGAGTGATTGTCTATATTACCTTTTGCCTTACCTGGGAATGCCTGTAAAAATTAGTATGGCCTGGTGTTTAGGAGCCTGGGCTAGACTTCCATTTACAGCTACTTACATAATCTCTGTAACCCTTGCTTTCCTCATTAGTAAATGAAGCTATAAATACCTCTCTCGTACAGTCAAAGTGGAAACCCTGGTAGTATCATGGTTAAGAGTTATGGCTGGTAACCAAAAGGTCAGCAGTTTGAATCCACCAGCTGCTCCTTGGAAACCCTACGGGGTAGCTCTACTCTGTCCTGTAGGGTGGCTATTAGTCGGAATCAAATCTATGGCAGGGGGTGCTAGTGGTGGATGGTAAAAGTCAGGACATGGGTTCATGACTCAGCACTGGTGAGGGCCATGGTCACTTTTTGTGAGCCAAGGTCATAGCCCAGGGAGGGCCAGGACATACTTGCTCTGGGACAACTGTCTGAGAGGGGTGGGTCAGCCCTGCCCAAGAAACAGGATCCATAGAGGAGGAGAGAGGAGGCTGGACCAAACTTCAACTCATACCAAGTGGAAATGATCAGAGTCCTAATGAACAGCAATTCCTATGAGGATCCCTGAAAAACAGTCCCACAGCTTCTGCTTGAATTCTTCCAGAATGGGGAGCTCACTACCTCCTGAGGCAGCCTGTGCCATTTTTGGATAGCTCTGTTGAGCTGTTCTTGCTTTTGGTTTGTTGAAATCTGCTGCTACCTGCTCTCCTTCTGGGCTGTCGAGGAGTAAGCCTGCTCTTCACACATAAGACGGCCCTTCAGATCTCTGGAAGCTCCTTTGTCTCCTCTCAGTCATCTCTGCTCCAGGATCTCAGTTCCCTCAGTCGCAACTCACGTAACCTCTTTTCAGACATGAATGAAATAGGAGCTGGGTGTTCCCCATCTGGCACGTATTATGACTGATGAAACTGCCATTATTAGTAAGCACCCATCATGAGGGAGTGTTGATATCATCTTCACTTAAGAAGTGGCCTCCACTGATGCTCTACAAGACCTGTTTCCCCAGCCTAGAGTTGCATCTATAGGAGGTACAAGTTTCCTCTTCCATGAGGGAGACCCAGGTTTGATTACTGACCAATGCCCCTCATGCGCGGCCACAACCATCTGTCAGTGGAAGCTTGCGTGTTGCTATGATACTGAACAGGTTTCAGCAGAGCTTCCAGACTAAGACAGGCTAGAAAGAAAGACCTAGTGATCTACTTCCAAAAATCGGCCAAAGGCTACCTTACACATCACAATGGTCTGATCCTCAACCAATCATGGGGATGGTACAGGACGAGACAGCGTTTCATTCTGTTGTGTATGGGGTCGCCATGAGTCGGGCCCAACTTGATGGCAGCTAACAACAATGTTCTGACAGATTATCTACTGCACATTCCATGTCAGAAATGAACCAGGAACTAAAAACATCTTGTGTTTCTCACTTCCTCCCTCCCTCCTTCCCTCCCTTCTTTCCTCCCACACTATAGTCACTTCAAACTCCATACCTCTCTTCTTGATTCCTCAGAGAGGCCCTCTTGACGGCTGTCATTGCCCACTTTATCCACCCGGCTTCTGTTCCTCGTCCAGCTCTAGCTCCTGCTCCCACCATTTGGGGTCTACTCCCCTCCATACAAACACACATACCCTTGGCCTAAAGAATTTAACTGCTTAGCACCTCAGGAAACCATCACTGTGGGAAACATAGAAGCCAGGGAGGTCTCGCAGTTCTAGAAAGCTCTGGTTCCAGTTGTGCTTCTGAGATGGAAAATGGTAACTTCATTGGGCTGCTATCCTCTTATTCGAAGAGGGGAGCACCCCCTTTCCCTCTCAGGTTGTATCTGAGGCTGAGGAAAGCAGAAGTGGAATGGAATAGAGCGGGGAACACAAAGGACCTCTGTGGGACCAGTGCGTCCTGAGCCACTGGCCCTAATTCTCTAAGAAATTCAGCCTCATGATGATCTAGCTCAAGTTTACACATCCTTACACACCATTTTGCAGCGTGTATGTGTGTGTGTACGTGCCCACACATGCGTGCGTGTGTGACTGCGTTCGGCGTGGGGGAAGAGCGCAGGGTTGGGGTGCTTGGTTATCAAAAGCATAAACACAGGCTCCTTCTCACTCTGCCTCACAGACAGGAGAGACAGTATTTTTCTCAACCAGAGGCCTCAGGTAAGGTGGGAAAAGAACGCATTGTATCATGTTGGCTCATCCTATGTGCTTATTACTCTTACCTAGAATTGAAAGCTTTTGACTTAAAGAGAGCAGTTTGTGTTAGAAATTTTTTGCCTTCAGAATGCATTCAAAGAAAATATACTAAATTTGGTTTTTTTTTTTTTTTTTTTTGCAAATATTCCTAACATTCGTTAGTAGAGGCCAGAATTAGTGTTGGAAGTTTGAAAATATTAGAATGACAGTTTTGTTAGACATTCTTTCACAGCTCTTGCCAGTTAGGAAGTAAAGGCTGCAGGTTGAAATTGAGTCACGGATTCTGTCGTATTTTTTTTTGTGTGTGAGAAACTGGAAATGAGGACAAGCACTGGAAAGATGCCTCTTCCTCTTATCTTCCTAGAAGCTGTTTACCATTAAAACAAAAAGTGAGCCTCGTGGAGCATAAATTTCAAATTGCGATGGCAGACTTTCTTCCCTTCAACCATACGTTGGAAATACTGTGTACCAGAATTCAAGTGACCCGTGGTGTTTCCTAAGCTAGAGCAAACATATCAAGGAACTGTGGGAGACCCAGGCCCGTGTCCTCAGAGGACTTCTCTCCAGAACTTTGGGGCCCTTCACAGGGCCTGGTCATACAGGGTCCTGCGGGGAGGTTGCAGTGAACACGTGTGCCTGATGTGGGTCTACAGGTCTGCCTTGCAGGGAGCATGCACACTTAGGCATATATACCCATATATGTATAAAAATGTATTTATGTCAATATTTTTATGTTTGTGCATGTGTGCATACATGAGTTTATGCAACGAATGTTTATTAAGGACCTTCCATATGTTTAGGGTGCCTCAGTGGCACAGTTTAGTGCTTGGGCTGCTAACCAAAAGTTTGGCAGTTCGAGTCCACCCAGAGGCTCGTCAGAAGAAAGGCCTAGTGGCCTAGTTCTGAAAGGTCACAGTCACTAAAAACCTTATGGAGCACAGTTCTATTCTAACACGCACGGGGTCTCCATGAGCCGGAATCGACTCCATGGCAACTGTTTTTTTTGTTGTTGTTACCACACCGTTTAGAACCAAGTACTTCAGGCAAACTTTAGAATTCCTGCTCTCAAGGCGTTCACAGTGCGTTTAATAGTTGTAAAAAGAAAAAAAAATCCAGGGGTGGGGAGAGATGGGGTAAGTAGTGCGAGACCTCTGCATTAAGGCAGCCCCTGTAGCTATGAGTTGGAATAGACTTGACACAATGGGTTCGTTTTTTGTTTTGGGCTCTCTGTATTTCAGTCAGGCCAGGCCCAGACAAAGCAGCCTGGGGTGGAACATGAAAGGAGAGTATGAGTAAGAAGGGGCAGAGGAGGGGCTGTGGGGAGGCGGGAGGAGCAGGGTTGCCAGGCCCATCAGCACGCATTTATGGGCAGGTACAGGTGCTGGGCTTGGTGGAGGGCAGGTGACACAGCCCCAGGGCTTTGTGCTCCTCCAATGGGGAAGCCTCCTTCCTATCATGGCTGATATCTCATCTGGACTCTGGATCCAGCCCCACAGCTTCCTCGGGACCACTGCCTGCTAGTTTAACTTTTCCCAATCATCCAGGGCATTGTTTTACCCGTGGAATAAAAACATCCTCAAATCCATTCAATCGTACCTCTACCCTCTTTTTCCCTCTAGCTATTCCCTCTGCTTCTACTCACAGCAGTTTCTTATATTTTTTTTATATACATAGTGTTATATAAATATAGATACAGATATAAGTTGGTGGTGTTGTTTGCCTTCAAACCAATTAGGACTCATAGCGACCCTACAGCCAACCTATAGGAACAGTAGAACTGCCCCACAGGGTTTCCAAGATTGCTTTTTTTTTTTTTTTTAAGATTGTGCTTTAAATGAGGGTTTACAGAACATACTAGCTTTTCATTAAAAACATAATCTTTTGTGACATTGGTTACCAGCCCCACAACATGTCAACACTCTACTTCTTGGCCTTGGGTTCCCTATTACGAGCTTTCCTGTCCCCTTTTTTGCCTTCTAGTCCTTGCCCCTGGGCTGGTGTGCCCCGTTAGTCTTGTTTTCTTTTATGGGCCTGTCTAATCTTTGGCTGAAAGGTGAACCTCAGGAGTGATTTCACCACTGAACTAAAAGGATGTCCAGCAGCCTTACTCCCAGGGTTTCTCCAGTCTCTGCTAGGCCAGTAAATCTGGTCTTTTTTTTGTGAGTTAGAATTTTATTCTACATTTTTCTCCAGCTCTGTCCGGGACCCTCTACTGTGATCCCTGTTAGAGCAGTTGATGGTGGTAGCCAGGCACCATCAAGTTGTGCTGGACTCAGTGTGGTGGAGGCTGTAGTAGCTGTAGTCCATTAGTCCTTTGGACTAATCTTTTCCTTGTGTCTTTAGTTTTCTTCATTATCCCTTGCTCCCCATGGGGTGAGACCAGTGGAGTATGTTAGATGGCAGTTCACAAGCTTTTAAGACCCCAGATGCTACTAACCAAAGTAGAATGTAGAACATTTTCTTTATAAACTACGTTATGCCAATGGAGCTAGATGTTCCCCAAGACCATGGTCCCCACAGACCTCAGCCCAGTAAATAGTCCCTCAGGAAGTTCAGATGTGTCTATGGTGCTTCCTTGACCTTGCCTTGTACAAATTGTGCTGGCTTCCCCAGTGTTATGTACTGACTTACCCTTCACTGAAGTTACTACTTAATCTATTGTCTACTTAGTGTTTTTCCATCCTCACCCTTCCGCTCCCTCTTAACCAAGTTTCTTAACAGAGCTGCCCATCATTGCTGTCTTCATTCCTCCCTTTCCACTTTCCTTGCGATCTGGTCCAATCTGACTTTTGCAATCCTCCCTTCCCACTTCTTTCCCACCCTCCAATCTGCTCTGGCCCAGGTTGCCTGTGACTGCCTGACTGCTAAACCAGTAGACACGCCCAGCCCTGGCACTGCCTGCCCGTCAACCTCCTTCTTAGTACTCGCCCCCTTTGGCTGCTCTGCTGATGTCCTCCTCCCTCCAGGCCAGGCTGAATTCAGGCTTCCTGTTCTCCCTGTCCCTTAGTGTTGGTGTCCACTCCATCCTCATGTCTCCAGTGGCCATGCTCCCCATCCCTGCTATACACCAGAAGGAGCGCCTGGGGCCTTTGAACACAGACTGAAGCCCGGGCCCACTCTGCAGTAATTGAATCCAACTTTCTGGGAAGGGGGCCCAGACAGCAATATTTTTTTCAAGCTGCCCAGTTGATGGGCAATGAGATCCACTGCTCTCTATGCCTCTTTGACTCCCCACCACCTACCAAACTCTTACCTCCAAGCCAGATTTTTCCCCTGGTTCCACAACTGTGTACCTCACTCCCTGCTATTCTCTCTACTTGGATGGCCGACTGGCTCCTCACTACAGTGGATTCAAAGTATCTGACCCTTTCCTGCTGTCTTAGTTATCCAGCGCTGCTATAACAGAAATACCACGAGTGATGACTTTAACAAACATAAATTTATTTTCTCACAGTCTAGGAGGCTAGAATTCCAAATTCAGGGTGCAGTTCCATGGGAAGACTCTTTCTCTCTGTTGGCTGTGGGAGAAGGTCCTTGTCAGCCATCTTCCCCTGGCCTAGGAGCTTCTCAGTGCAGGGATTCTGGATCCAAAGGACACACTCTGCCCCTGGCATTACTTTCTTGGTGGTATGAGGTCCCCCTGTCTCTCTGCTCACTTCTTTGTTTTATATCTCAGTAGAGATTGACTCAAGACACAGATTAATCCTGGGGATTGAGTCCTGCCCATTAATTTAGCTGCTGCTAATCCCTCCTCATTAACACCATAGAGGTAGAATTTACAGCACATGGGAAAATCACCTCAGATGACACAGTGGTGGACAATCACACAATACTGGGCATCATGGCCTAGCCAGGTTGACACACATTTTGGGGGGACACAATTCAGTCTGTAACACCTGCTGACCTGCACCTCCTCTGTGCTCCTCAACTTGGTGAAAGGCACCAAACTACTCCCAGTTGCAAAGGGCTGAACCCTGGGATTATCCCCCTACCCCCTGGATTTTTCTTTTCTTCTATCCAGTTGGTTCCAAAGCCCTGCGACTTAGTCCCTTGTTGGCACAAATGGTTAAGGACTTGACTACTAGCTGAAAGGACGGCAGTTCGAACCCACCCAGAGATGCCTTGGAAGACAGGCTTGGTGATCTGCTTCCAAAAGGTCACAGCCTCGAAAACCCTATGGAACACAGTTCTACTCTGTACACGTGGGGTTACCAGGAGTTGGAATTGACTCAATGGCAACTAACAAGTGTAGTGAGGGCCTGGCCCAGAGTGGGTGTTCAGAAGATATTTCTCAAATGAATGAATGAATCATGACTGGTTTGACTACGGTGGAGGGGAGGGTGTGGCCAGCTGTGTGCAGCACTGAAAGGGAAGACGCTGAGCTGATTTGTGGATATTTGAGGTCGTCCTCCCTTCAGACAAACCAGAGGAGTTCCTCTGCAGCCTACTGCATCACAGTGCTGTTAGAAAAGCACAAACACCCCCTTTATTTTCCTAATCTGTAAAATGGGATTATTAACATTCATTTAACACGAGTGTCGTGAGGAGCAGAGGAGGTATTGGATATGAATATGCTCTAAAAATTATAAATGACCTCTCAAATGTGGGTGATGACACCAATGTCCCCACTTGGCAGAAGCCGATTCTGATTCATGGCGACCCCATGTGACAGAGCAGAATTGCTCCATAGGGATTTTTTGGCTGTAATCTTTTTGGAAGCAGATTGCCAGGCCCTTCTTCCATGGAGCCACTGGGTGGATTTCAACTGCCAATCTTTAGGTAAATAGTCGAGTGCTTAACTATTCACACCACCCGAGGACATATTCGGAGGCTGCCCAGTGCGCAAAGGGAGCACACAGCTGACCTAATGGTCTGACCACAGTGGGCTCTGGCATGGCCCTGTGTGCTTGGCCAGGTGCCCAGTGAGGGATAAGGCAGCTCTCGCAGTGTGATGTGCTGCGCCAGGAGCATTCCCCGTGGTCAGAGAGGGGCGCATGGACGTTTCAGTCCAGTGCCTTAACTGACCCCAGGTCCAGCCTAGGAATGGAGCCTGGACTCTCTGGTGCCCTTTGCTAACACAGTAAGGAGTTCTGCTCTACTGGCTGGTAGTTAGCAGCCTGCAGGGCTTTAAAAATAGTGCTGGGAGGATATTTTTAGTGCACCATCATCCTGAGGCGTGGCTGGAGCCCGTGGCCTCCGTGAGGATTCTGTGACGCACAAAAATAGTTTTGGCTCAGTTTGCAAGTGATTCAAACAGCTGGTTTTGGACTTCAGGGATGTAAAAATAAAAACAAGGTGGGAGAAGCTGGGTTCTGGCCATGGGGCATCCCCAACCCCCACAACATCTGAATAGTTAATTGTTCCTGAGATGGTTTAATTTGAGCCTGGCTTCTTTTTATTTTTTATTCTCTGGAGTTTACATAAATCATGTTTTCCACCTGGAGGGTTTGGGCTGGTAGACAGGACAAAGAGCAGAAAAATAACCCATTTTACAAGCTAGAAACTGAGGCTGCAAGAGGCTGTGTAACTCACTTAGCCACACGGAGTATGTGGCAGGGCTGTCTTCAGATCCACGTCTAACTCTAAAGCCCCTACCATCTTGCCAATCTCCCAACTATAAGACCATTTTAAAGTGTACAAACCAGTTGCTATTAAGTTGATTCCAAAGCACACTTTACAGGAGTTTCAATAGCTGGTTTTTTGGAAGTACATTGCCAGGCCTTTCTTCCGAGGCTCAACCCTCCAACCTGGTTGTTAGCTACTGAGCGTGTTTGCCATTTGCATCAACCAAGGACTTCAAAGTCTACAAAGCACTTTATAAACATTATCTCATTTGAGCCTCACAATGAGGCAGTATTATTATTTCAATTTTACAGGTGAAGAAACCAAGCCTCAGAAAAGCTAAGTGGCTACCCCTCCTCCATCTCATATCCAGTGAGCTCTCAGATTACCCCCGGGGCCTCGGACTACAAGGTCCTTCAGCTCCTGGTCAGTGTCAGGCCCCATGGGAGGCTAGGATTAATGACCTTGTTGGGCAGAAGCCCACGGATACCAGCCTTGCAAGACCTCCTACCTGCCTGCCCTCCTGAGCGCCTCTGGAAGGACTGAGAAGGAAACATAAAGAAGCCCATATTTTGGCCTCTGGGAAAAAAGGGTGCAGGACAGATTAGGGGTCACTTACTATGGGGTGTCCCCGCCGCCTCAGGAGGGTATGCCAGGTGGCGCTCAGCTGTGTGTGCTGTGACCCGAGTGAGACTGTGGTGGCCCTGTCATATGCTCCCATCACAGCTTGACGCATGTCCAGTTAAGGCTGAGTTTCCTTCTTATCAAGAGGACTGAGAGGTCCAATCGCCTTTGGACATTGCATGAGATCAGTGAATAAAGACCTCCAGGACTTTGCGGATGCCAGGGACTGCCCTGTGGGGGTGCCATCTTGTCTTTGGAATCATTAACGCATGTGGATTCACAGAGTTACAGTCTGTAGCACCTCACCTTTTTTTCCCTAATGATTTCCTGATTACTGAAAAAGACACAGAATCATACCAATGTAAGAGTATGAAGGAAAACTGACGTGGAATTCTACCACGTAGAGCCGGTTACTGCTAACATTTGGTGGTCAACATTCCAGGCACCTGTCTTTGTACTTGTAAGAGCGTATCTAATTTTACCTAAATGGTAAAACACTATGCATATTATTTTTTGACTTGCTTTTAATAGTTAGTTATACATCAATAAACATAAATCTATAGCATTGTCATGGATTGAATTATGTTCCCCTAAAAATGTGTGTGTCACTTGGGCTGGGCCATAATTCCCGGGTATTGTGTGATTTTCCTATATTTTGTAAATCCTGCCTCTATGGTGTTAATGAGGGAGGATGGGTGGCAGTTGTGTTAGTGAGGCAGGTTGCAATCTAGAAGATTGGATTGTGTCTTGAGGCAATCTCTTGAGATAAAATAAAGAAGTGAGTGGAGAGACGGGTGACCTCATACCACCAAGAAAGCGGCACCAGGAACAGAGCGCATCCTGTGGACACGGGGTCCCTGTGCCTGAGAAGCTCCTCAACCAGGGAAAGATTGAGGACTAGGACCTTCTTCCAGAGCCGACAGAGACAGAAAGACTTTCCCTGGAGCCGACGCCCTGAATTTGGACTTGTAACCTACCAGACTGTGAGAATATAAACTTCCCTTTGCTAAAGCCATCCACTTGTGGTATTTCTGTTACGGCAGCACTAGATGACTAAAACAAGCATTTAACAACTGCACCTAATTTCACTGTGTGAAGGTACCTCATTGTAATTAATCAGTATCCTTAGGTTTGGGTTTTTGGGTTTATGTTTGTTAGAGGGTCAGCAAAAATGAGGGAAACCCTCAATGAGATTAACTGACCCAATGGCCACAACAATGGACTGAAACATACCATTGATCATGAAGGTAGTGCAAGACCAGGCAACGTTTCGTTTTGTTATACAGAAGGTCACCGTGAGTTGGAGTAGACTGAACGTCAATAACAACAACAACAACACTCTTCTGATTGCAATTAGCGTCGTATTTCATATCTCAGTCATCTTGCGCTTCAGTCAAAACTACATGCTTTCAACTACTTAACCGAGACGAGCCTTCTTCATTTTGCTTTTACTATTTCTATTGAAGAAGGAGCCCTGGTGGTACAGTGGTTAAGTGCTTAGCTGCTAACTGAAAGGTTAGTGGTTCGAACCTACTAGCCGCTCCATGGGAGAAAGATTGTGGCAGCCTGCTCCCGTAAAGATTATAGCCTCGGAAACACTATGGGGCAGTTCTACTCTGTCCTATTCAGTTGCTATGAGTTGGAATCGACTCGATGGCAACAGGTTTATTAATTTTTTAATTTCTGTTGAAAAGGTCCCCTGGGTGGTGCAAATGGTGAAGTGCTTGACTGTTAGCTGGATGTTCAAACCCACTCAGAGGTGCCACGAAGACAGGCCTGCTGATCTGCTCACAGAAGGTCACAGCCTTGAAAACTCTACAGAGCAGCTCTAATCTGTACACGTGGGGTCGCCATGAATCGGAAACAACTCCGTGGCAACTAATAACAGCATTTCTATTGAATAAAAACCAAACCAAACCCATTGCTGTTGAGTTGATTCCGACTCATCGCCACTCGATAGGACCGAGTAGAACTGTCCCATAGGGTTTCCAAGGAGCCCCTGGTGGACTCGAACTGCCAGCCTTTTGGTTAGCAACCATAGCTCTTAAGCACTACACCACCAGGGTTTCCATTTAGCGGAAGAAAAAGGAGACAAACCAGCTACAAAGGGAGAGCTGTGGCCAGCGATTTGTCGGACACCATTTCCAGCTCCCTCATCTTTTTAAACGCGAGATATTCTCTCCTGTCTTTGTAGTTCTTAACGTAACTAGGCCATCTGGATGAAACTCATCTTATTTTAAGGCCTTATCTTACCTGCAAATTGATGTCACCCCCTGAAGTACAACTGAAGACACGGTTCCACTGCTTTTCGCCCTGCAGCGTCACCTCAGACAGCACCTGAACCTCTAAGCTTCATTTTCCTCGCGAGGCAATTTTCTGGAGGGTCAAGTGCAATAATGGAGGTGAAAGCAATTTCTTTTTAAACTTCCGGGCTAGAAAACATGAAATTGTTATTCTACTGATTATTCGGATTAGCCACTGCTTTCTACCCTTTTCAAACATAAGCCTGTCTTTTTTAAGTAAAAAAATAATTTCTCCTGAATCCTGACAAATACTTACTGAGCCCTTACTGTATGCCTGGCCTTGAGCCAGGCGCCAGGAGTATATCACCCAGAGAGGTACGGCGTCTGCCCTTCCAAGCTGGCGTTCCCATGAGCGATCGAGTGGTTGTGGTTGTAGTATCCACTGAGTGAAGGAAGTGCATGCGGCCTTACGGACATTTACAGCTACTTTTAAATGAATGTTTATTTGGTTGGTCATAATGGCAGGTGCATCGTACATTCGGAAAACTATGTCTATTTGCAAAACTTAGCCCTCATTTAATCTAGAGACAATACTTGATTCATAAATGCATGTATTGCAATAATTTTGAGACCCGCTATCCACTGCCGTCCACTCCAGGCCCAGGATTTCGTGGTCCCAAGCCACTGGCTCGGGAGACCCTGCTGCCGTCAAGTCAATTCTGACTCTTAGCAACCCTATGGGACAGAGTAGAACAGAGCTGCCTGTGACCCTTTAAGGTTGTGTGTCAGCTTGGCTGGGCCATGATTCTCAGTGGTTTGGCAGTTATCTAATGATGTAGTTTGTCTGCCGTATAATGATGTAATCATTTCCACGATGAGATCTGATGTAATGTCACCACATCCATGTTGGGATCTGCTGCGAGTAGTCAGTCGGTTGAAAAGAGAATTTCCTTGGGGGTGTGGCCTGCATCCAGTATAGGTAGACTTTCTAGCAAGGCTTGAGGCCTTTTGTTCTACAGCTGGCTCCTGTTCATCTGACCTCTGGTTCTTGGGACTTGAGCTAGCAGCTTAGTTGCCATTTTACCTGTTTGGGATTCGTTGGCCTCCACAGTGTGTGAGCCAGAGGTATGCTATCCGACCTTCTGATCTTGGATTCACCAGCACCTGGGACTACGTGAGTCAGGTGAAGCCTCCAGCCTGACCCACAGACTTGGGTCTCTCCAGCTTCTACAGCCACAAGAGCCATTTCCTCGATATAAATCTCTCTCTATATTTATATGCTCCACTAGTGTAAGAGTAATTCTTTAAGAAAACATGGACGAATCAGTATCTCAGAGTGTAAGAGGTTGAGAGGGACCTGAGATTTGGATTCTAGAATTTTAGAGGTGGGAAAACTGAGGTTCTATACAGAGAGAAGTGACTTGCCTGAGTTGACAAGGAACTCAGATCTCTTGACTTCCTGCCTAGGGTTTTTCGTATTGTGCCAGTTGCTTTATCAAGATTGTCCCTGACATCAAGGCCTAGTCTTTACCTTATCCCAGCAGATCTTTTCATGAATGAGTTAATTCAACACACATTTAATGAGTTCCTTCCTACTACATGATGGGAACTGTGCTAGCCACTGGGGATACAATAATGAGTAGGAGACAATCCTAGGTCTCAGAAATCCCCTTATATTCCAGAAACAGGAACAGACTACTAAGCAGGCAATTAGAGTGTAATGACTGGAGCCCTGGTGGCAGAGTGGTTAAGAGCTCGGCTGCTAACCTGAAGCTCAGCAGTTCGAATCCAACAGCCGCTCCTTGGAAACCCTATGGGGCAGCTCTACTCTGTTCTACAGGGTCACTATGAGTTAGAATCGACTCCATGGCAATGGGTTTGGTTTTAATTTTTTTGGTTTAGAGTGTATTATGGTGATGACCAAGGAGCCCTGGTGGTGTAGTGGTTAAACCGCTTGGCTACAAACCCAAAGATCAGTAGCTTGAACCCACCAGCCATTCTGCTGGAGGAAGATGCGGTAGTCTGCTTGCTTCCATAAAGATTACAGCTTTGGAAATCCTACAGGGCAGTTCTACTCTGTCCTACAGGGTAACTATGAGTCGGAATTGGCTGGATGGCAATTTTTTTTTTTTCTTTTTAATGGTAACGATCTAATAGAGGTGTATAGGGCTGTGGGCACACACTGCAGGGCCTCCCAGCCTAGCTGCTGGGGAAGAAGGTGGTGGTGGACAGGGAGTGCTCTGGGAAGTGTCTTACCTTGGTACCCTTAAGTGCTGTCTCAGTAGTCCTGAAGGAACTAGGAATTACGGAGAAGTCCAAGGAGAAGAGAGCAGAGAGCTTCAGGCAGAGGTCGCAGTGTGCTCAAAGGCCTGGGAGCAAAAGCAAGCATGGGATATAAGTAGTTGTGTGTAACTCGAGCACTCTCACAAGGGAATAAGTGCAGAGGAACGTTGAAAGGTCAGCAGGGGTCAAGTTGGGAGGATTCTGTGTGCCTGATTAAGGAAGCCTGGATTTTATCCTGAGGTCTAGGGAAACCACAGAGGGGTAATGATAACTTGGTAAGATCTGTAGCTTAAAACAGCGCTTTGGATGCTGTGTGGAGGACAGATTAGAGGAGAACCAGAGAGTGGTCAGGAAGCCTGCTTAGGAAGCTGTGCAGTGTTCAGGCAAGGATGATGGTGACCTGAACTAATATGAGGCAGGGGGCTGGAGAAAAGCTGATATAATCAAAAGATATTTAGTAGAAAGAATGAAAGGTCTTTGTGAGTTATTGAAAGCCCATGTTTGTGAGTGAAGCTCCATAATCTCCTTGATTATGAAAATTCTTCAATGAGTTCCCCTGGAAACCTAACACAGAAGAACAGGCAAGCCATCTCATCGTTGTGGCTCAGGTGTTGAAGGCCTGTTCTCTCTCCCCTGAAGCTTTGGGCCCTTGGGTTTTCCAGTGCCTGAACATCTCCATAACCAGTTCAGCCATCTCAGAGCCTGTGCCCCCAGACTGTGCATCGGCAATTGTTTTATGGAAAAACTAGTAATGAGACTGCAATGGATCGGGGGAGCTCCCAGTTAGCTTTATATGTACATACGTAACCCCTCCCCCCAACACAGGAATATACAGTTGATTCTCATTATTCACGGATTCTGTATTTGAGACTTTGCCTACTTGATAAAATTTATTCGTAACCCAAAAGCAATACTCGCAGTTCTCTTGGCGGCTGTTTGCTGACATGCGCAGTGAAAAACTTGAGTCGCCTGACATGCACCTGCCCAGCTGAAATCAAACTAGGCGACGCTCTGTGTTCTTGGTTCAGCTTTCGTACTGTAAACAAGTGTCCTTTTTGCATTTTTGGTTTTTATTTTTAGTGCCACGTTTTTCACATTTTTGTGCTTCTCTTGGGTGATTTTGCTGTTCAAAATGGCCCCCAAACATAGTGTTGAAGTGCCTTCTGGTGTTCCTGAGTGCATGAAAGCTGTGATGTGCCTTATGGAGGAAATATGTTGGTTAGAGAATCCTCGTTCCAGCATGAGTTACAGTGCTGTTGGCTGTGGGTTCAAGGTTAATGAAGCAACAATATATATTAAATAAGGTATCTTTAAACAGAAACACACATAAACAGGATTATATAAAACCAGTGACCAACGAGTCAATTCTGATTCACAGCGACCCTATAGGACAGAGCGGAACTACTCCATAGAGTTTCCAAGGAGTGCCTGGTGGATTTGAACTGCAGGTCTTTTGTTTAGCAGCCATAGCTCTTAACCACTATATCACCAGTGTTTCCAGGATTATATACTGATGGACAAAAACGTTGACAAAATGTTGTGACCAGAGGCTCACAGGAGCCTAATAGCCTAACCCTGTATTTCCCCCAGGAGCAATGGTTATGTATTGGCTAATTCAGTCTCTTTGATGACATTATAAAACATAACTACTGGGGATAACTACTACCGTATATACAAGGTTCCTGGGTGGAGCAAAAGATTTGTGCTGATCTACTAACCTAAAGATTGCTGGCTTGAACCTACCCAGTGGTACCACAGAAGAAAAGCCTGGTGATCTGCTTCCGTGAAGGATATAGCCAAGAAAACCCTATAGAGCAGTTGTACTCTGTAACACATGGAGTCGCCATTAGTTGTAATCAACTCAACAGCAATGATTTATTTTTTCGTTACATATGAATATAAATAAATACATATAGGAGCCCTGGTGGCACAGTGGTTAAGCAACTGGTTGCTAACCAAAAGGTCGGTGATTTGAACTCACCAGCTGCTTGCTCCGTGGGAGAAAGTTGTGGCAGTCTGCTTCCGTAAAGATTACAGCCTTGAAAATCCTAAGAGGCTGTTCTGTCCTGTCCTGTTCTGTAGGTATGAGTCGAAATCAACTTGATGTCAGTGACTGTCTTGAAGAACAGCCAGAATGCTCCTTAGAATCGAGGATGGGGAGACTTTGTCTCACATACTTTGGACATGTTATCAGGAGGGACCAGTCCCTGGAGAAGGACATCAGGCTTGGTAAAGCAGAGGGTCAGTGAAAAAGAGGATGACACTCTATGAGATGGATTGACACAGTGGCTGCAACAATGGGCTCAAACATAGCGACGATCATGAGAATGGCACAGGACTGGGCAGTGTTTTGTTCTGTTGTACATGGGGTCAGTACAAGTCGAGATTGACTTGATGGCACTTAACAACAGCAAGGGCACCGTTCTTATAGGCTATTTAAGAAAGTGTTGTTCTTAGTAAGAGGAAATTTGTAGCAAGGTAGATGAGTAATGCAGTACTCTGAAGGCAAAGAGCGTCCTGCCAACATCTGTAATTCTAGCATATTGCCCACCTAGTTTACAGGTGGCACTAAATGTGAAAAAATAAATAATGAATAAAGGAATTAATGGAGTAAGCACCCCATTTACTGACTGACTTTATGGGACTTGTGGAAGGTTCCTTGGAGAAATAGAAACATGCGTGTGCTCTTCTGACAGGACAATGGATACTGGATAGAGTATTTTGGGTTGGGGGGGATTCTTCAGTCCCTTCTACTAGAATCTTTCTAAATTTTGAGGGGCCATGATTGTCAGCCTTCTGGATAACCAACTGTAGAAAAACTAAAGGAATCCCAAGGTACCTTACATTCCTGGATCCCTGGATCCTATGAAGTAGATTAAGTAAAATGGACCCTTCAGGCATCCATCAGGCTCCTACCCACTGCCATTGAGTTGTTTCCAACTGATAGTGACCCTATAGGACAGAGTAGGACTGCCCCATAGTGTTTCTAAGGAGCAGCTGATAGATTTGAACTGCTGACCTTTTGGTTAACAGCCAAGCTCTTAACCACTGCACCACCAGGGCTCCTCAGGCTTCTAGCAGGACACAAAGGAAAGTGTGCCACATGCCCTCCCTGGAAGAAGACATCTGCATCTGATGGTGGCTCAGAGGTTTAGCAAGGGAGGAGGTGGAAGGGGGACTTGCTCTTGGACACAAGTCCAAGGGGGTGCCAAATGAAGTATGGAATGACATTTCAAGGCTCC
Source organism: Loxodonta africana (assembly GCF_030014295.1). Taxonomy (NCBI): domain Eukaryota; kingdom Metazoa; phylum Chordata; class Mammalia; order Proboscidea; family Elephantidae; genus Loxodonta; species Loxodonta africana. Next base: position 20,038,017 of record NC_087342.1, on the reverse strand, counting down.
ACAAATATTAAAGGTGCCTGACTGAGGCAGCCAGACAAGAGGGGGGAAGATGCTTCTGCTGACGCGTTGCTACTGTCAACATCTATTCATCTTGAAATTGGGGGTGGGGGGTGCAACTTAGAGATTGCCCCTGGGTACTAGAATTTAGGTGGCACACAACCTAGAGATTGCCCCTGGGTGCTCATTATCCTCACTATGCCACTAGTGGCTGTGGGTCAGTGAGTAGTGGCGGCAGGATGTGTGTGTGTGTGTGTGTGTGTGCAGAGTAGAGATGCTATGATTAATGAATGTATTAAGAATAAGAATTCTATGTCTATTTGATGTTTGAGTTATATTTTCTTCTTTCACATCTTTTGTTAGAAAACGTAGCTATCATGCAGTAGGGTTCAGCAGCACCCTCTCCTACCAACAAAAGAGATACATCTTATTAGCTGTAGGCTTAGAGAGCAGATCTTCATGCCTATTAAAAGTGTGGGCAAATATAAAAGATTGATCTGATTGGAGGCCCCAAAGCCTGGAATCTCACAGTTTGGGGGTTGCTGCTGTGAAAGAAAAAAAATTATAACAGATATCTTACTTTGATTTCAAGGTTTTTTTTTTCTTACCCATGAAACCAAAAATTAACCATAAAAAGCCTGACCCAAACTGCAAAAGTATTGACTTGTTTTTTACACTGGAAACTACCAGACAGCATTGTAAGTTTGTCTTATCCAGCTAGAAAATTGTTGTTGTTGTTAGGCGCCGCTAAGTCGGTTCCGACTTATAGCGATCCTATCTGTGTACAACGGAATGAAACACCGCCCAGTCCTGTGCCATTCTCACAATCGTTGTTCTGCTTGAGCCCATTGTTGCAGCCATTGTGTCAATCCATCTCGTAAGAGTGTCCTCCTCTTTTTCACTGACCCTTTACTTACCAAGCATAAAGTCCTTCTCCAGGGACTGATCTCTCTTGATAACATGTCCAAAGTATATGAGATGAAATCTTGCCATCTTTGCTTCTGAGGAGCATTCTGGCTGTACTTCTTCCAAGATAGATTTGTTCATTCTTTTGGCAGTCCATAGTACATTCAATATTCTTCACCAACACCATAGTTCAAAGGCATCGATTCTTATTTGGTCTTCCTTATTCATCATCCAGCTTTCACAGGCATATGAGGCAATTGAAAACACCATGGCTTGGGTCAGGTGCACCACAGTCCTCAAGGTGATATCTTTGCTTTTTAACACTTCAAAGAGGTCTTTTGCAGCAGATTTGCCCAATGTGATATGTTGTTTGATTTCTTGTCTGCTGTTTCCATGGGCATTGATTGTGGATCCAAGTAAAATGAAATCCTTGACAATTGCAATCTTTTCTCCATTTATCATGATGTTGCTTATTGGTTCAGTTGTGAGAATTTTTGTTTTCTTTATATTGAGATATAATCCATAGTGAAGGCTGTATTCTTTGATCTTCGTCAGTAAGTGCTTCAAGTGAAAAAAAAAAAAGTGTAGCCAATAACAAAACCATTTAATGAAAATCAGGGTAAGCTTCTTTAATTTAAATTTCAAGAGGTCTCATGGCTCGAAGTAGGCTAGTTACAATTTTAAAAAATAAACCCTAATTTAAAGGTTTATTTTTAAAAATTATAATTAGCCTATTTCAGGCCACTTATTTTTAGAGGTGAAATGATTTCCCTACATGCATATAGAATGACTGCTTAGAATAAACCTTACGTTTCAATTTCTTTGAGTTTTTGTTATTTTTTTAACACTGCAGAGGACTTTTTTGCTTCTTTCTGTGTTCTCAGCTGAGTTCTGAGTAGAAATGAGTGAGAGGATTCCCTTCAGATAAGCAAGATATTATTGTGGTGGTGTCTTAGGCTGGGTTCGCCAGAGAAGCAAAATCAGTAAAGCATATAAATATATACAGAGAGAGGCTTATATCAAGGAAATAGCTCATATGATTGTAGAGGCTGGAACATCCCAAGTTCTTGGATCAGAATAGAGACTTCTCTTGATTCATGTAGCTGCAGGGGCTGGTGAACTCAAGATCAGTAGGTTGGAGAGCAGGGCTCTTGCTCATGGGCTGTGAAGACTGATGAATTCCAAGATTGGCAGGCAAGCTGATAGCTCAAGTCCCAAGAGCCGGAGGTCAGACAAAAAGGAGGTGGCTGCAGGATCCAGAGTAAGCAAAAAGCCAGAACGTCTGCTTATGTTTGGAAGTAGGCCACACCCTCAAGGAAACACCCTTTCAACTGACTGGCTACTCACAGCAGATCCCATCATGGGAGTGATCGCATATAAACACTGAGAATCATTGCCCAGCCAAGTTGTGACACAATCTTTATCATCATAGGTGGGAAAATAGTACAGACACATAGAAAAAAAAGTGTAGACACTTAACAGCCGAGGACAAAAGTAGAGGTTGAAGGGAAGGGTGGAAGAAGGGAGACCATATAAAAGGCATGTAATCTTTGTTGGGAGGGCACAGGTGGGAAAAATTCAGGAAAGCCTTATTCATTCACTCTTTAGAACAAAATTAGGTGGATTTTAATGCCTACCATGTGCCAGGTACTGAGCTGGGAGCTGGTTGTACAGTAGTGGGAAAAACCTGTGTGGTCCTTGTTCACACGGAGCGTATATTCTCATGGAGAGGAGAGACTGCTAATGAATAAAACAGTAAGTGTTACGAAGAAAAAGAAAAAAACAGGCATAAGAGAAAATAACAGAAAGGGCCCATTTTGAACTGGGCAGCGAAGGTGACATTTAGCTGAAACCTAAAAGATGAGAACAATTCAGTCATGCGAAGACCTTAAGGAAGGGCAGGCTGGGCTTAGGGAACAGCATCTCCAATAGCCTAAGGCAGGGAAGAACTTGGCTTTGGGAGGAACTGAAAGGAGAGGTGGGGGTGCCGGGAGGTAGGGTTGAGGGGAAGAAGGGGAAGAGAGGCAGGAGAGGAAAGGGGACAGGGAGGCAGGACCTGAGCTTGTAGGTACTTACGGGACAGAGGAGAAACTTGGATTGCATTCTGAGGGCAACGGAAAGTCACTGATGTGTTTCAATTAGGGTAGTGATATGCTCAGATTTATAGATTTTAAAGGAATCTGGCTGGTCTGTGAGGAATGAATTGGAAGAGGCAAGAGAGGAGGCAGTGAGATCAGAGACCATTGCAGTGGTTTAGAAGGGTGGAGATGGGGCGGGAGATGGGTGCAGTGGAGTTTAAGGCAAGTAGACTAGAGAGGTATTTTGAAGATAGAATGGCCATGAGTTGGGCTTAGTTGGTTGTGGGGCTAGGGAGAGGGAAAGATCAATAGTGACTCCCAAATTTGGAAACAGAGAATGGCCATGGCTGAACAGTGTGATGAACACAACTAATGTCACTGAATTGTACACGTGAAGGATACTGCAATGGCAAATGATTTGTTACATACATATTCACTGCTATAAAAAACAATAATTCCCAAGGTAAACTTTTGTGTTTTGAGTTTGGGCAACTAAGCACAACAATAGACAATGGTTGTGAGCGTGGTGAAGGACCGGACAGTGTTTCATTCTGTAGTAGGTAGGATCGCTATGAATCAGAAGCAACTCAATGGCACCCAACAATAGCAACAAATCAGAAAGAAAAATGACATGGCATAAAATTGGGGGGAAATGAGGACTAGGATAATCTCAACAGGAGCTAACTGAGGAATGCTTACCCTGTACCACGTGTTGCAGCAGATGAGAAAAGCTCTGACAAGGCCCAAGATTCCCATTCATGAGTCCAGAAAGTAGAAGGGCAGGCTGGATTATTGCCCTACCCCTCTGTTTACTGGACTGCCCGAGTAAATAAGGCTGAGCAATTGCTCCTACCCCAGAAAAACAAATCATGTTCTGAATGGGTAATGATTGAATAAAAAATGAGTTGTTGTTAGTAGGTGCCATCGAGTTGGTTCTGACTCATGACCACCCTATGTACAACAGAGCGAAGCGCTGCCCAGTTATTATTTCAAAGCAGGATTTTCTGTCCACCAGAAATCTGAGGGAAAACATCATAGCATGATGAAATTTGGGAGCCCAAATATAGGAAGATAAATTCCCACAACAGGGTCTCAGGCAAACCAGAAAATGACACAACAGCAAGGAGAGGAAAATGGACAGATGATCTCAGGGACAAAAGCATTTGTGAGATTTGAACACCTGAGAGGAACAGGTTTGTAGTAAGATTGCCTGGGCGAGGGAAGGCTTGTTGGCTCTCTCCAGAGTTCAAGTGGCAAAGAGGAAAGGGGAAATCTGACCAGATGAGATACAGACTAAGGCAGGGAAGAACTTGGCACTGGGAAGAACTGAATGAACTCTTAGGGTAAAAGACAGGGAATGAAAGGACAGTGGGCACACTGGCAGAGGGCATCCAAAGTGACTGTGAGTCCACAGTTGGCCCTGCTGCCTTGCTCTTCCCCAAGAAAGGGAGAGAGGGCCCGTTACTCACTGGGGTTCCAGCAGGAGCTGAAGAACTCCTGTGCTTCTTTCCCTGCTTCCTGATCCTAAAAACCAACCTGTTGCCATGGAGTGAATTCTGACTCATGTGTGTCAGAGCAGAACTGTGTTCCACAGGGGTTTTAATGACCGATTTTCAGAAATAGATCACCAAGACTTTCTTTCAAGGTGCATCCGGATGGACTCAAATTGCCAACCTTTTGGTTAGCAGCTGAACTCTTCACCATTTGTGCTGTCCAGGGGCTCCAAGCCCCCATCGTACCCCTGCCCCTTTCTCTTCTCCTGCCTTACAGAGCCACCACCCAGCCAGGTCACTCCTCCTATGATCTGGGCCTCTCTCCCATTCCTTGGCTGAAAGGCTGCCCTCGTCTGCCATTGTCACAGTCACCATCAACAACACTAATGGGCTGGAACTCTGCCACATACAGGGAATGCTCAGTGGTATGAAGAGCAGTACAGCAACAGCAACTCAACCCTACAGAGTTCCTGTATAAAAAGAGTTCGCCCCGTTCCTGACGTCAACCAGCAAAGAGACGCTTGCTTCAGAGAATGAAAAATGGAAATGACAGAGATCTCTAATGGTAAAAGGCAGTCTAGGCTAAGGACAGAAGCTGATGTGAGGCACCATCTTCAGTAGTGGTCAGGAGTGCAGGTTCAGGAGTCAGCCTCCGTAACTTACTAGCTCTGTTTCCTTGGAAACATTACGTAACCTCTCTGCACCTCACTTACCTCATGTGTGTGTCTGGGAAAAGAACAGTATCTGCTTCTCTGGTGGATGGACCCCAGGGTCACTCCCCGTGACCCCTGCCTCTGATGTTCCTGCCCTGATATGATTCCCTTCCATTGAGTGTAGGGGGCCTATGATTTGCTTCTAGCTAATAGATTATGGGCAAAAGTGATGGGATGTCACTTCCATGACTGGGCTAAATTACATAAGACTGTCTTGCTAGCAGACAGAGACTCCCTGTTTGCTGGCTTGATGAAATATTGGTTATGTTGGGGAAGTCCAAATAGCAATGAGCTGTGGGCAGCCTCTAGAAGTTGAGGGACGCCTCCAGCCAACAGCCAGCAAGAAGTTGGGGATCTTAGTTCCACAACTGCAAGGAGACGAATTCTGCCCACAACCTGAGTGAGCTCAGAAGCAGATTCTTCCTCAGTTGAGCCTCCAGATGAGAACGTCGGCTGGCTGACACCTTGACTGCAGCCTTGTGAGACCTGAGCAAAGAAAACACCTATGCCATGGACTCCCGACTCACTAAAACTGTGAGATGACAACTGTGTGTTGTTTTAAGTCACCAAGAATGTGGTACTTTGTTATGCAGCAATAGAGAACAATACGGCATTATAGGTGCTGTGAGAATTAAATGGGATCCTCTTCATAAAGTTCCTAGCACCAAGCCTGACACACATTAAGGCCTCAGCCTGGTTATTATTAGTATCACAATCACACCTTGTGTGGTACTGGAGACTTGAAGAAAAAAACTCATTGCTGTCTAGTCGATTCCGACTCATAGTGACCCTATAGGACAAAGCAGAACTGGCCCACAGGGTTTCTAAGAAGGAGCTGATGAATTTGAGTTGCCAACCTTTTGGTTAGCAGCCGAGCTCTTAACTACTGTGCCACCAGGGCTCCTACTAAAGACTAAAAAAAAAAAAAAAAAAAGACTAGGAGGGGGAAATTTGTGGACCAGGTCTTTGGGGGAAGGCCTCACAAGCAGAACTTGAGGTGAGTTGTAAAGAAGAGGAGAAACCACCAAGATAATGGGGTGGAGGTAGGAGAATGAAGATGAGAGACCATCATCAGAGGACATGAACGGAGGTAGGGTTTTTATGGCATTGATTAACTGATTGCTTCATTCATTCATACATACATTCATTTATACAGTTAAGGCTGCACCTAGGAGCTGTAGAAACGTAGGTCAATAGGCAGAATCTCTGTGCCCAGGAAGCTTACCACAGGGAAGCACACAAACAGTGTAATGCACTATTCCATGCATAGAGGAGGAGAATGTACCAGGGGCCTTCAGACCACAGAAAGGGAGTGACTGATAAACTTCTGTTCAATAAGTTTGATTAGGATAGAGAATTTATACAAGGGAAAGATGGGAGGCAGGTGAAAAGGCAGAGAAAGGTCAGTTGGGCCACCACTGACCTACAGCACACTTTTGTGTGAATAAGAAAATGGTGCCTCTTCTAGGTGGACCAATAAGAAAAAGTCACCCTAACATTAGAACCGACAAGTAGAAGGTGCCTTTATGGAAGATAGAAAAGGTGTCGCTTCCCATAGTGGGAGAGATGTAGCCCCTTGCCATGGATCAGGGCTTGGTCGATGGGTTGGGGGCTGGATTTCAGCCCCAGCTTGCCCCACGTGCAGGCTGCATAGCTGTGTATGGGGCCTCCTAGGCCAGAAAGGCAGAGGTTCTGGGCCCAGGGGCCTGGCCCTTGCAGGCCCACATCAAAAGCACACAGTGCCCTCGGTCTGTCCCTGCTCACAGACACTTCTACAGAGCTCTCAGAATGTTTGTTGTCTTGCTGCAGCCAGGTTTCAGGTCTGTGGAATGAAGGGGTCTGACTGGGTGTCCTCTAGGTTCTTTCTGCTCCGCCAGTCTGCCCTTCTGAGACTGTATGCTTTGGAAGGATGAGAATCACATTTTGGATTCTCCCAAGAAAGACTCAAACAGCCCTATTGACTCGAATGGAAAAATCCAGGGCAATTCAGCCCTGTGTACCAGTCTGCACACAATAGTGAAAGGACTGGTTGATAGAGTTTTTTAAAGTCCAAAATATGAGAATCCATAGCACTCACTTCGAGACAGCATCACCGGAATCCGTGGTAGACTGGCTGGATAGTCCAGAACTCACAAAGCATAGGACAAAAAAAAGGCTGATTGGGAACCAATGTTATGTCCACTTGAAAAAACACTGGTGGTTTTTAAAAGATGCACTGGCCACTTTCACATCTGCAACACTTAGGCCAGTTTGGAGGGCAGCCGTCTGCTGGTCTGCCCCTCCAACTCTTATTCCCAATGCTCATGTACACCAGAGCCTCTCTGCAAGCCAACTGCAAATGTGAAAGACAGTAAACATTTCTAGGTCCTTCCTCCCAGTGTGCTTTTCTACAACAATGGGTATCAAAGCCTCAGGCTCCCAGGAGGAAACTCTACCAGGAGGTAGGAAGATGCTAGGGTCAGGCCACTGGCTTGTGAAGGACAAGCAGTCAGACACTGGATTAGCTTTAATAATCTAGAGGTGGATGGATGGGTGGGTGGGTGGGTGGATGGACGGATGGACGGATGGATGGCTGCCGTTGAGTTGACTCTGACTCATGGTGACCTTATGTACACCAGAGTGAAACATTGCCTGGTCCCACATCATCCTCACAGTGGCGAGAATGTTTAAGTCAATCATTATGGCTATTGTGCCAGTCCATCTCACTGAGGGTCTTGCTTGTCCTTGTCGGCCCTCTGCTTCACCAAACATGATGTCCTTCTCCAGCAACTGATCCCTCTTGGTGATGTGTCCAAAGCAAGTGAATAAGACAATGTTTTGTTGGGATTCATAAGGTTTTTATTGGCAAATATTTGGAAGTAACCACGACTTTCTTCATGGTCTATCTTAGCCTGGAAGCTCCAGTGGAACTTGTTCACCGTGGGTGACCCTGCTCCTATTTGAAATATTGGTAGCATAGCTTCTAGCATCACAGCAATATGCAAGCCACCACAGTAAAACAAACTGACAGATGAGTAAAGAGGTTAATAACTAGTCTTAATTTTTCATATTAACCTTGATAACCCAGAGACCTCTCCCTTTCCATGATGCCCCAATGTACCATGAAGAATTCATTTATGTATTGTACAGACTCTCTTACTGGCTGTTGTCTTGGGCAGCAGCAAATACCAAAGACAAGGCCCCTGCTTTCCAACTCATAGCTCAGAGGAGAGGTGGGATGTGGGTTTCAATAACTGTCAAATAAGGCAGAGTAAGGTGATTGAGGCAAAAGAGATACCACAAGGAATTCTGAGGCATCACGTGGGTTTGACTACAAATGCTTCGTGGAGAAGACGACGTTTGTCATAGATCTTAAGAAATGGGTAGAATTTCTGCATCCTGGAAGACATCCTAAGCTAAGGGAAAAGCCTGAGCAAACACAATACATCAAGGAAGTTCAAGGTTTGTGCAGTGAGCAGTGAGAGAGGCTGGTTGGGTGGGGATGGATGTAAGTTGCCTAAAGAAGAGAGTTGTTAGATAACACATAGCTAGAAAGATGTTTGAAGCTAGTGTAGAAAATTATGATGCCAGCCAAAGGACCTCAGTAGGTAATGAGGAGCCCCTCAAGGTGTTTGAGCAAAAGGGGGACATGATCAGAGTTGGGTTTTTGGAAGACTGACCAGGTTAGAGCAAATAACTAGGGAGACATATTGAGGGCTTGAAATGATGGGCTGCAGGGTGGTTGGAGGTGTAAAATAGGTCAGAGTTGAAATGTGCACAAACATCTTTATGAAACTGTGAATCTAGTTTGCAGAAAATAGAGCCCTGATTACAGAGCAAACCACAAGTCTACATTCTGCTTTGTGGTAAGACATCTGCTTTCATTTAGCAACATCTTGGGTGTCAATAGCATCAGCAGCAGTCCTGGACTAATAGCTTTTGAGAGTGACTCAAATGGTGGAAAGATCAACCTCTCAAGTAAGGTTGTAGTCCAAGCTAATTGTGTGACTGTAGGTAAAATAAAATGCTTCTTCTTTCAGTGTCTCTAAATGCAAAATGGGACAATTCAAGGATTCTTAAGGCCTTATGCAACATCACAATTCTGTGAATGGGAAATATCATACAGAGGCTTACAGAGTCTATGCTCAAAAGCCAACCTAAATTAGCCAGAGCAGTCAAGTTCAAAATAAAGATTTTTAATTAGAAAATAAAGAGACATTTGCAGTCAAAGATACATGAAGTATCTGGCAGAAAATGGTAAAAAGTCAAAAGAAGAAATTATTTCCTAGGGTAGAAAGTGGAGCAATGAGAACCAACTACTTAAGGGGATAAACGAAAACAGGAGGGAACATGACCTACCAGGCTGGAATGGGGCTGGGAGGTCGACCAGCAAGATGGAGGGATTTCTCTGCAGGGAGAACTTCTTGACATCATAGGCAAGACAAGAGCCTCCTCAGGCTGCAGGTGATCGGTGGAGGGCTGGAGAAGCAGGGAGGGAGAGGTAGGAGTAGCATGTCCAAGAGGTCAGCTGAAGGACTGGTTCCATGGAAGCTGGAACTTCCATGGTTTCAGTTAGACTTTTAGGTTTGATAGTGGGCTGGGCTGACTTAAAGGTGACAGGAAGGAGCAAAAGAGAGGCTGCAGGAGTAGGAAATGCCCAGAGGGGCTTTGCTGAGAAATGCAGGAGATGCTCATGATGAAAGCTCTCTCCTCAGAATGCAGGGAAGGAGCCTTGGAAAGCAGAGAATGAGGGCTGGGCCTCACAGGTAGGGGGCCCTCCTGCGGGCCTCCCTGAGGCATCAAAACTCCAACCAGAAAAGCAGAAGGCTTATTTTTAATTGGTACCAATTTTTCTCAGAAGCTCAATTTGAAGATTCAGCTCAATTGCAATCAACAAAATAAGCCAACCAGAAAATCACTTGCTTCCCTTGGAGCATGAGCACCATGAGCAACCCCAAAGGAGGCAAAATGTTCCCAAGTAGGCTTGCATTCCTCTGTCCTCCACATCATGAGTAAAGGCCTAGCCACCCAGGGGAGCTTTCCTAGTTCCCACCATTTCCCAAGGTGCTTTTGCAGAGGAAAGAACTGGAGTTAGGAGGCCTGTCTCTGATGCTAACTGGTGAGCCTTTGGCAAGTCACTTCTCCTTCTGGAGTTTCAGTTTTCTCATCTTTAAAAGGATGGGCAGCAGGGAATAATCCCTGCTGTACTTACTTTACGGGGTGATTATCAGGCTGTTTTTAAGACAATGGACGTGAAAGCTGTTTTGTGCATTACAGGACACTGAGCAGCCGATCGTCTCTCAGTACAGTGGTGTTGAAAAAAAGATGGTAGTGGTGGCTGAGGTGCTTTTTATGAGCAATTCATGGAAGTATCACACCAAGAGATAGATTCCTGATTTTAATGGCCTAACTTTGTCCATCTGGTTCATCTCTGAGTTTTCACCCTTGCTCTGAAGGATCCACTTTTAGCTTTGGAAGGAATGTCTCAGCTACTGTTTTCACCCTGCCAAGCCCAGCAGCTGCTTTTAGACATCCTGCCTTGAGCATCAGTGAATTGGAACATCAGTATCCACATTGAGGTTGATTTCTCTGATCTCACCTGGAAGAATGGAAAGGTTGATGATCTTCTTTCCCTTGTCTCAGGCTCTAGCAAATTCTTCTCCTGACACCCCAACTGCCCACTCCTGCTCAAGCCAGAAAGAAAGGATTCCAAGAGAGAGGGCTAGGTGGGTCAGGGCTATACCTTGCAAGAGATTATAATTTAACATGTGTGTTTACACACATGCTTTGTGAGTACACTCAAATGGATTGTAATTCTAGTTCTGTGGGTCTGTCTTTCTACCACATACTTTTAACCATAGCATATTCAAACAGTTAAAAGTTTGCCCTAGGATTGTGATGGTTAAGGTTGTGTGTCAAGCTGGCTGGGCCATGATTCTCAATGGTCTGGCAGTTGTATGATATTGTAATCACTTCCATGATGAGATTTGATATTATGTGATCACACCATGATGGGATCTGCTCTGAGTAGCCAATCAGTTGCAAGGGAGTTTCCTTGGGTGTGTGACCTGCATGGAATATAAGGGGACATTCTGGCAAAGCTCACAGGCTTTTGCTCACTCTAGATCCTGCAGCTGGCTCCTGTTCATCTGAACTCTGGTTCTCAGGACTAGAGCTAGCACCTTGTGGTCTTGCCTGCTGATCTTGGGATTCATCGATCTTTGTGGTATGTGAGCAAGAGCCCTGCTCTCTGACCTGCCAATCTTGGGTTCATGAGGAGACACCTCTATCCTGACCCATGGACTTGGGACCTTCCAGCCTCTACAACCATATGAGCCATTTCCTAATATAAATCTCTCTGTTATATATATATATATATATATATATATATATATATATATATATATATATATATATATATACACATTTTACTGGTTTTGCTTCTCTAGACAACCCAGCCTAAGACAAGGATTAACAGAAATAGATACTATTTTGCAGAAAAGGAAGCCGAGGCAGTGATAAAAGTGACCTTCCGGTGGTTATTGAGAGATACTTTGGAAAAGCAAGGAGCAGAATCCCAAACCATCAACTTCTTGAGCTTTTTCTGAGTACACAGAAAAGCACTTTTGTCTGAAGTGAGTTCACAGCCTGATCCTAGCAGCAGGTGGCTGATGTTTAGTGTGGAGGAAGGGAGTAGGAGGAAGAGGTGGGGGCTAGGTCCTTGGCCCATCTTAGAGTCTCTGAACTGGGCAGAATCCTTTGGTTCTGTGGGTCCCCAATGCTTTTAGCATCAAAAACACTTTTTAAAAATATCTTTCATTCTGGCCCCAAGTTTAGAAATATTCTGTATACTGAACAAATTAATATATTAAATAAAAATGAATTTCTTTCCCCATTATTTATTAAAGAAATATATGACTGCTGATAACCCGTTAAAAAACCAGTTGCTCTTTAATTGACTCCAACTTATGGTGACTGCCTGTGTGTCAGAACAGAACTGTGTCCCATAGGGTTTTCAATGGTTGATTTTTTAGAAGTAGATCTCTAGGCCTTTCTTCCAAGGTACCTCTGGGTGGACTTGAACTGCCATCCTTTCAATTAGCAGTAGAGTATGTTAACAATTTGTACCATCCATGACATGCTGACACATCAGCATGAAAGCTGCAACATATTGAAATTGGTACAATGCCAGTCAAAAGCAATGGAATTTGATTCTCTAGTTAAGTCAGCCTCCTTTGTTGGGAAATGTAAATTTCTATCAGGCCTTTTAGAATCACAGACTCCATCACTACCTTGGAGGACCTCTGGTAGCCTAGGAACCTGAAAGTTAGAGCTCCTGGACTAAACCAATCTCATTTTTACAGAGAGGAAAGTAGAGCCCAGAGAGCGACTTGTTCAACTGACAAAAGGTTGGTGGCAGATCTAGGATTAGAACCAGGTCTCTCATCCCCACCACTAGCTCTTGGACATCTTGTTCTTGAGCTGGAAGGCAGAGATGCACAGAACCAGCCTCAGTTTTCTGGACCTGCTGATGTTTCTACAGATCCAGACTCAGGTAGGGATGGGGGGGGGGCGGCGGGGAACAGCTTAACACACTTGCCGCAGATTTCAAGTTACGTCAAGTATTGTAAAACCCAGTTCACAACTGACTGAGATGCTGTCTTCCAGCTACTCTCATCTTGGCAGCAGAATGAACTCTAGCCAAGGTCCTTACTGTCTTTCCCCATCTCATGCTTAGCTAGAAAATGCAAAGCCCAATCCTTTTGTGAAATCCAACAGGCAGATATCATCTAGGGCTTTCTTTGGCTCTGGCTGGACTCCCTGGGGTTCACAGGGTTAGGAGAAGATTTCACTGCACACGGCTTGCCAACTGAGGAGAAATGAGAAGGTAAAGAAGGAGAGGGGCATTTTCATTTCAATCTGGATCCCACTTTACTGTTAAAATTATGGCACCATACTCTCTTTTTTCCTTGTTTCTCCCTCAGGGAGCAGGTGATGGAAACGTCATTTCTTTGTCATTGAAAGTTAAATTGCTTTGGCTGAGTACTGGGGACTGTTATAGGAAACTCTCACCTTCTGGGCAAGTGAGCTCTCTTTTATAGCAATTCCCACGCCTGTCAAATCGCTAGGCCCTAACTCTGAGGCTCTACCTGCTCATTTCCTTCTTCCTTCAGAATTTTTAAAAGGAAAACAGAAAGCTTTGAAAGATATGCAAATTTAAATTGGGACTCCCAAGTAAACCCTTCAGATAAATCCCCCTTTTTTAACTACATATGTATATAGGCAGCAGAAACCCTGGGGGCGTAGTGATTAAGTGCTATGGCTGCTAACCAAGTGGTCGGCAGTTCGAACCCACCAGTAGCTCCTTGGAAACTCTATGGTGCAGTTCTACTCTGTCCTATAGGGTCGCTATGAGTCAGAAGTGACTCGACTGCAGCGGGTTTGGTTGGTTTGGTATAGGCAGCAGCCAGGTGTCTCCGGGTGGCATAAACGGCTAAGCACTTGACTATTAGTGGAAAGGTTGGCAGGTCAAACCCACCCAGAGGCACGTCGGAAGACAGGCCTGCCGGTCTGCTTCTGAAAGGCCCGAAACCAAAAAAACCAAACCTGTTGCTGTTGAGTCGATTCCTACTCATAGCAACCCTATAAAAAAAAAAAAAAAAACAGTAAAACTGTCCCACAGAGTTTCCAAGGAGCACCTGGTGGATTTGAACTGCTGGTCTTTTGGCTAGCAGGTATAGCACTTAGCCACTATGCCACCAGGGTTTCCAACAGCCTTGACAATTCTATGGAGCAGCTCTACTCTGCACACAGGGGTCACCAGGAGTTGAAATTGACTCCATGGCTACGCATAACAACAAAGGCAGTGGCCCTCATTTATTCAGTCAACATTTACTGGTGCTACCAAAGGTGCAGCTTCTGTGCTAGGAACTGGAGGTGAGTGAGTGATCGAGTGAGTGATCGAGTGAGTGATCGAGTGAGTGATCGAGTGAGTGATCGAGTGAGTGGGTGAGTGAGTGGGTGGGTGAGTGAGTGAGTGATCGAGTGAGTGATCGAGTGAGTGAGTGATCGAGTGAGTGAGTGAGTGAGTGGGTGGGTGAGTGAGTGAGTGATCGAGTGAGTGATCGAGTGAGTGAATGAGTGAGTGATCGAGTGAGTGAGTGAATGAGTGAGTGAGTGAGTGGGTGAGTGAGTGGGTGAGTGGGTGGGTGAGTGAGTGAGTGATCGAGTGAGTGATCGAGTGAGTGATCGAGTGAGTGAGTGAGTGAATGAGTGAGTGAGTGAGTGGGTGGGTGAGTGAGTGAGTGAGTAAACAAACACCATCTTGTCTAGGGTACACTTCCATCCCACCTTTTTTGCATTCTCCTAATGAAACTTGCGATGATTTGTTAAATGTCTGTTTCCCTACTAGAATGTAAGCCCGTGAGTCCAAGGATTGTTTCTGTGTTATATGTCACTCTGATCCCAGCCCCTCACACATTCATGTTTGTTAAAGGGAAGATTTAATAAATTGGTTGATTGGATGAAAGGGTGGATTGGTGACTAAATGGATAAATAAGTGAATAGGCGATAGTGAGTTTCACCAAATGTATACACATTTCCTTATTGATTCATGTTTATGTATATTTTCATCCTCATCCATTCACTGATTATAGCTCACCTTATTCCAGAAAAGATTTAAGGCATCTGCATCAGAGATAAACCAAAAAACCAAACCCATTGCCATCGAGTCAATTCCAACTCATAGCGACCCTATAGGACAGAGTAGAACTGCCCCATAGAGTGTCCAAGGAGTACCTGGTAGATTCAAACTGCCGAACTTTTGGTTAGCAGCCATAGCTCTTCACCACTATACCTCCAGGGTTTCCTCATGAGAGATGGAGGTTTTTAATTTCTGGCCCCAAAACAAACATTTCAGAATGTGTCCCCATCTCCTTAGTTCATTATAGCTCAGAACTGGACAGCATTTCCTGAGTACCTGGCCCAGCCAAACTGGTCATGCAGAGATGGTGAAGCATGATCCTTGCTCTCCAGCTGCTTTGAGTCTGGTGGTGTAAAAGACAACCTGCCTAGGAGACAACAGTTCCAGGGAGAATGAAGCGTTCACCCAATGACCACCTAATGGAGTAGAAACAAAGAGGAAGGAAGGGCATTTGCCTGAGCACATCTGATCACAACTTAGCCTTTGCTTATCCCCTATAGCGCTGATCATTCAGCATGTGCTTGATGATTTTATTAACACATAGGAGAATTAGGTACCACTTAAGACAAAGTTTTTTTTTTTTTTTCTTGGCATCCATGAGAAACACCTACTCTAGTTGCCCATTTTGCCAGAAGGCAGTGAAGCAGAAAAAAACACATTTGGGAAATGATTTTATTGCAAATCTTAATAAGCACCAGAAGTGTGTCAGGCTTTAGGCTAGGTGCTGGGATGATATGGACAAGATCACAGTCTAGTGCAGGCAAGTAAACAGATGATCATAATACATAATACAATGTGATAAGAGTAGCAACTGAAGTCCATGCCTGGGGTGCGCTTAGCCTGGGCCAGGGGCTTCGAGGAAGGTTCTTGAAAAAACAGTGGGACTTAGCCAAGAGAAGAAGGGGTGGGGAGGATGCTCCAAGTAGACAGAACCCTATGAACAATGACCCAGGGCACAAGTAGACACCGCATGTTTGGGAAATTATGAGTCATTCTGTTTTGTTGAGGCACGGAGTGCACAGAGGCTGGGGGACTCAGGAGAAATGATGGGAGGTGAAGTCAGAGAGGGTGCTAGACTGTGAATGACCTTATGGGTTGTGCTAAGGAGTTCAGATTTTATTTCAACTGCAACAGAAAGCAGACACTATAGAATTTTTAAGTAGGAGAGTCACATGATCAAATTTGTGTTCTCGAAAGTTCTCTGTAGGCATGGTGTGAAGAGTGGTTGGAAGAAGGAAAGACTGGTGGCAGGGCCATCAGCTAGGAGACTGTTGTAGTGCATCAGGAAGATGCAAGACCTGGTTTAAGGCAGTGACAGTGAGAATACTGAGGACTGATGAATTCAATACATAATTCTACGTATCTGTGAAGCATATGGAAACTCTGGTGGCAAAGTGGCTAAGTGCTACGGCTGCTAACCAAAAGGTCGGCAGTTCGAATCCACCAGGTGCTCCTTGGAAACTCTATGGGGCAGTCTACTGTGTCCTACAGGGTCGCTATGAGTCGGAATCGGCTCGATGGCAACATGTTTGGTTTTGGTTTGGTGACGCACATAGAAATGCCTGAAAAGGGAAGCCCGCAATAGGCCTTCTGGTTTTCAATTTAAACTGCTCTTCCTTAGTACCTGCATTTAATCAGCCTTTGCTGCTAGAATCTAATTCGTTTCCGATGGTTTTAGAACTCTCCCAGAAGTTAAGGACAAAAAGCCACCCCTATTATGACTTCAAGCAAATTGAACCCTTTTCCTTTTAAGTTCATCTATCAAAAATGAGTCTTTGACCTCAGGCTTTCAGCGGGGGAGATTTTTCCCTGAATTTTCTTTTTTATTTTTATTGTGCTTTAAGTGAAAGTTTACAAATCAAGCCAATCTCTCACACAAAAACTTATATACACCTTGCTACATACTCCCACTTGCTCTCCCCCTAATGAGACAGCCCGCTCCCTCCCTCCACTATCTCTTTTCGTGTCCATTTCATCAGCTTCTAACCCCCTCTACCCTCTCATCTCCCCTCCAGGCAGGAGAGACGCCAACATAGTCTCAAGCGTCTACCTGATCCGAGAAGCTCACTCCTCACCAGCATCCCTCTCCAACCCATTGTCCAGTCCAATCCATGCCTGAAGAGTTGGCTTCGGGAATGGTTCCTGTCTGAATTTTCTTAATCAGCAGTTCTGAAGCTCAATTTTACTCTAAATTGCCCCCTTTGAAGTGCCAGGCATCCTGGTCACAGCCTGAATGGGATGCAGTGGTTCTCAGCTCAGGTGTACCTTGGAACTACCTGGGGGACTTTTAACCTCAACGACCAGGTCACACCACGCACCAGGCCCATTGGAGTCTCTGGGGATGGAACCCAGGCATCCACATATGTTAATACTCCCCTGGTGATCCCAGGGTGCAGCCAAGGTAGAGAACTACTGGCAAATAGTGGCAGGTATGTGCTGGCTAATCCACTAACCACACAGAATCAGCTTATTCCACCACCTGGAATGAGTGCCCGGAGGCCAGGATAGAGGCAGCTTAGTTTCCTGACTACATGAATGCATTCTTTTCTGAAAAATTTCTAAGGAATAAGAGGATAAAAGTTGTAAATAACAGAGTTACCCGGAAGGAAGCCAGGTTAGAAGAGATTTGCGGGACCCTGCAATTCGTTCCTCTGCCCCTATCTTGCCTATATGCTTGGAAATAGTCCCAGATTCCAGTCTATCCTATCAGGAAGCCATGCCCAGGAAAGAGAACTGCAAACAACCTGCAGCCCTCATGACCATTGCACACTCACTTTTCCTCAGATGGAGCCTGGGGACTTTCTACCCACGTGTCTCTAATGGCAGGGAAGGAGGAAGATCTCTCATGTCTGGGGGTAGAGCCTGAAAGAACCCACAAGTTTTGTTTTCACCCTCAACAGTTATGCTAATCTTGTCCCCTCTTCCCTCGGATATCAATGTTGATTTCAATATAAAACTAATGCTTATGAATCATTGAATAAATTGTACCCTAAGAAGCTGGCCCATATTTATCTCTGTGGCTTTCGGCAGATGATGATGATGGTGTTTACACTGGAGATGATGATGATGATGGTGATGATGTATACACAGCCTAGGCTGAGATGTACACGTGCAGTGGAAAATGCATGGCACTGGGAGCCAGAAAGTTCTGGATCTGAACTTACCTGGCACTTATCAATTGTGTGGCCTTAGAAAATCTGTTAACTTCTTGGAGACTCTGTTTGCTTATCTGTAAAATGGGACAATACTATCCTATTCAGGATTGTTAGAATTACAGATATTCTATATAAAGGACCTGGCATCAGATAGACACTCAACAAGTGCTAGTGACTATAATTACATGATTCCCTAATACCTGCTAAAACACTAGCCATAAGATGGAGAATAGGCAGCTGATGTTCTCTGTTCTGCGTTCATGACCCTTTCAATTAGAATTCTTCTTTTAGCATCTCTGACCTCCCCAGAGCACAGCTCAGCTCAGGTCCAGGTCTGGGTCCAGATGAGGCATCTGAGCTGAACACAGTTCAAAATCACCTCTGATCTGGTTGGGGCACAGGGTGGTCCACACAAACATTTGATTCATGGTCACTAATAGGGGTCACCATGAGTCAGAATTGAATTGATGGCAACTAACGACAATAGGGTCATCCACAAGGTCCCATTTTCCTGAGGCACTGTGAGAGGGCTAGTTAAGGGCAAGGCCTAGTGTGAAGACACCTGGGTAACTGAGCTCACTGTCCCCTGTAGGACACCTTGACTGAGTCAAGAGCTGGGGAATCCAAAGCCTTCCACCTCAGCCATAGAGCTCACACTCTTTCACTGCTTGTTGTTTTTAGGTGCCGTCAAGTCTGTTCCAACTCATAGTGACCCTGTGTACAACAGAACAAAGCACTGCTCAGTCCTGTGCCAAGCCCACCATTGTAGTGCTTGAGCCATTGTTGCAGCTACTATGTCGATCCATCTTGTTGAGGGTCTTCCTCTTTTTCATTGATTCTGTACTTTACCAAGCATGATGTCCTTCTCCAAGGACTGATGCTTCCTGACAACATGTCCAAAGTATGTAAGACATAGCTTTGCGATCCTTACTTCTAAGGAGCATTCTGGTTGCACATTCTGGTTTCACTGATAGGCCCCGGGAATACTTAGAAAACCAAGATCCTTCACCAGGAGAGAGCGGCTGACATCTTCTGTTGCTCTCAGGATGACCAGGCTCCTCCTGCCCCAAGTACTTTTTCCTGCAGAGCACAGATACCTGGGCGGCAAAGGTGGGCCTCTCTGGATTAGAGTAGGGGACAGTGTGTCTCTGAGCACCATCCATTCACCTCAGCTCCCGGCTCTAGGGGATATGGGGAAACTGGGGAACAGTTTGTTAAATGTGTGGCAAAGCAGAACAGCCACAGATGCATGGAACATTAAGGCCTGGGTGCCCTTGCCACTGTGTGTCCTTGGGGGTGACCTACATGGCTGAGCACCTATGGATCACAGACTCCTGGGGTCTCAGGGGCTGACAGAGCTGACACCTTTCAAGAGTTCCCAGGAGGAGGTGGAGGGAGGAGGTTATCACATCCTCCCCTCAGCCAGGGTCACAGTGAGTAACAGAGTGGTTACCAGAATGCCCACGGCCAGAGTGCTGCATTCTGGTCTCTGACACGTGGTAGCCTTGTAGCCGAGTGGCCTTGGACAGACAATCTCTGCCTTTGTTCCCGCTACTATAAACTTGGGTTAATGATACCTGCAACCTCCTGAAGCGGTTGTCAGGATTAGAGATAGTCCGTGAAGCCCTTCACACGCCACGTCATGGCCTGGTCTGCAGGAAGCGCTTGCCGAAGGTTAGCTACGTTTACGGGATTCCCCAGGCCTGGACTGCCTTTCTCTCCCCCTTCTCCTCCAGCAACTCTTCCTCGGTTTTCAGTTTGCAAAGTGGAATTCGCCAAAATCGCCTCCTCTGGGGCTCCTTTCCTGGCTCCTGCAGAGCTGTTTCCTTCTCCTCTCAGCCCTCAGAGCCCTCAGCAGTTATTCCTTCAACGACTATTGACTGGGCGGAGGCAGGGTACCAGGGACTGGGCTAAGTGCTATGGATGCAAAGATTAAAATAAAAATCATCCTTTCCCTCGAGGGGATCATAATCTAGTGGTGAGACAGACAAGAAACAATTACAATCCACTATGAAAATTGCTGCGATGAAGCTGCATGCATGGTTCACACAGGGAGCTTTGGGGAATCGGAGTCGCCATTAGAACGCTAATCATTTGCTTTGTGATTATTTGCCTGTGTGTCTGTGCTCCTGGCTAGACTGTCTGACTGGCATTTATCTTTATATCCCTTATTGTACTTAGCAAAGAGGGCTCAATAAATGCATGTTGCTCATGAATACATAAACAAATACATGAATGAATGAACATTTAGAAGCTACCCTGGGGGTATAGTGGTTAAGTGCTACAGCTGCTAACCAAAAGGTCGGCAGTTTCAAATTCACCAGGCTGCTCCTTGGAAACTCTATGGGGTAGTTCTACCCTGTTCTATAGGGCTGCTATGACTCAGAATCGACTCAATGGCAATGGGTTTGGTTTTTTTGGTATTGCAATGGATTGGTCATTTGGTATGTGTGCAGGGCCTGAGACTCAGGCTTTCCTCCAGGGTGATGTACATTTAATGGAGACCTTCTCCGTAACCCCCAGCCAGTTTCCTGGGCTTCATACTGTACAGCAGTCTGCTCCTGACTCTGCCAATAATTGTGTATCTACGTCTCAGCTTCCTCATCTATAAGGGTGATGATGATCACAGTAGCTGCTCTGTCTAACTCATGGGAGTGTTGGGAGGTTAAAATGAGAATAATCTCATCAACAAATATTCACTGAGCACAGTGTTTTACTGACTCCATGAAACATGGCCAGCAGGAGAAGGCAAAGTCTGCAGAATCCTGGATCCAGATGGAAAGACGGGGTGATTTCAGGGGGAAGATAGTGAGCTGCCAAGGCTGGAACATGACCTCCCAAACAAAGCCAGTGTCATTGAGAGGGCCATGGGATTTTGGCTGAGGGTCAAGGCCTCCAATTCACCCTTCTCCTGGCCAGAACTTCTCCTCAGGCTGTGCTTCCTGGACTCTTGTCATACATGTAGACTCCTGTCGTATAGTTAGAAGGGCTTTTCAGTGTAAACTCCTAAAGTGTGGATATGTTGAAGGGCCAAATGGCAGAGTTCTTTCCAAAGTGTACCTGTTCTCACTTTTTTGCCTTTAAAAAAAATTTTATCTTTTGAAAAAAGAAAGGAGGGAAGGAATGGGAAAGGGGGAAGGAAAAGAAGATGTTATGGATTAAATTGTATCCCCCCAAAATACATGCAATCCTGTTTTGAAATAGGGTTTTCTTTGTTATATTAATGGGCTCATATGAGTGTAGGGTGTGTCCTACACGTAATCACTTCTGAGTTATAAAAAAAGCAGATTAGACACAGATGCAAGCACAAACAGGGGAAGACAGATGCCATGTGAGGATCACTAAGGAACATCTGGGGGAATCCAGCAAGGAAAGAATCAACAAGGCCGAGACCCTGATTTGGACTTTTAGCCTCCAGAACTATGAGAAAATGAACTTCTGTTCTTTAAAGCTGCCCACATGTGGTATTTCTGTTACAGTAGCACTAGGAAACTAAGACACAAAGGGAGGAAGGAAAGAAGGAAGAAGAGGAGGGAGAGGGGTGGGAGGGAAGGGAGGAGGAATACTCTGGGTGCCTAAGAGAAGCAGTAATCAACAGACCAGCAAATACTTCCTGAATGCCCATATGTAATGGGCATTGGGCTGAACACTGGGGCCGTGGCATCACTAGGGTTGGTGTCACCCAGTGCGGTAACTCAAGGTATCACCACCCTGTGGGTCAGGCTGATCAGCGAGCCTTCTCCCTGGTAGGCAGTGGCCAGCTCCACCTCCACTAGAGGCCAAGCTGTGCACCACGAGGCCCTGCCTGTCCTTGCCCCCAAGGCAGAGAACCTTCTCTCTGCTCAATGGCTGGCGGCATGGTCCTGCCACCTGCACCTTGACTAGCAGGTGGGCGGAGGCAGAGAGTGTGTGGTGGTGACAAGTTTCTCTACTTGGTGATGGGTGACACCAACCCTAGTGATGCCACTGCCTTGGGGGCCCCTTCCTGGTGGCACCAGCTCACCTGCCACCACCGCCACCAAGGACCCTGGGCTCACTTTTGTGCCACCCCCTCTGACAGTGTCAGGGGGTGCAGTCCATGCCTTCTGCACCCCTCTAGTGACTCCACTGCACTGAGACAAGGAGCGAAGGAGTGGGAAAAGCAGATATGAATCTCACCCAGCTCCAGCCTTCAGGGAGTTACATGACATGTAAGACATGAAATACACAGCTCTCTTACGAGACATTTATCTTTTTGTTTATATCTTGCTTTGTACCAGAAATTTTATTCATGCATAAAATATAACCAGGTAGCATAATTGAAAAGAAGGAATAAAAGAAGAAAATAAGGGTAAGGACATAAAATGGGGCCGGGAATGAAACTAAACTAAAAAAAAAAAAACAAAAAACTAGGAGAACCATAAATAAAAATGCCTATGCTGTGGGTGAACCACAAATTTGGGTCCAAGTTCTCCAACAGCTAATGGGAAAGGACAACCTAGTCAGTGACCCAGGTCATGGTGTCCATAAAATGAAAGCTGGTCAGTTTGCTCAGGAGCGGTTCATGGAAAGTTCTCCTGAGAGCCCTTGTTAAGACAGCACTGCATGATGAATCGAGCAAGGTCCTCATAACATCTCTCAGACAAGGATCCTGACAGGGCGGTTTCTTTTGGTGTGTCTCAGTGTAGGCTTACGGCTTCCTCCCACATTGTTGTTCCACACTGCGGGAAGTGGGGCATAGAGTGAAAACGTGATGTTAGATTAAGGAGTGAACATTCTGGGAAGGGGAAAAACTCAGGGAAAGAGAGAAGGGGCTAAGATTTGGGCAAGTGGAGGGGGTTGTTCCAAGGGAGAGCTAGCTAAGACTGCCCCTGCCCTTCTCCCTGCCTCCATGGGAGGAAGTAAAGAGGAGACCCTAGAACTTTGCATGCTCCTGGCAAAACACCTGGTCTCTCTGGAGGGCAAGTCCAAGTCTAAAGTTCTAGGCCAGTAGGAGTGGTGAGGCAACTGCAGAGCTGAGTTTGTGAGTCCTCATCTCTAGGACAATATGGCAGGCACTGTGATAGAGAAAAGTTGAAGGTAAGATTAGAGGAATATTTCTCAACTGGGGGTGATTTTGCCCCCTGAGGACATCTGGCAGTGTTTGGAGACATTTTTGGTTGCCACGACTTGGGAGTGCTACCGGCATCTAGTGGGTAGAGGACAGGGACCTCAAAGCACAGGACAGCCTCCCATAATAAAGAATCATATGGTCCAGAATGTTAATAGTGCTGAGATTGAAAAACCCTGCATTAAGGGGGAAAGAAAAGACTACGATGGAGACAGGGATCTCTGTTAACCTCTTCAATGTGCATCATGCTGGAAGCCAGGAGCAAGGCCGGATTAAAGTATGAGGGGGCCCTAAGTGCGGATAATCTGTGGTGCCCCTGTTCTGCTTACTCATGCATTTGAGTGGGATATGTGAGTTATATACATGTGTGTGTACATACATATGTGTGTGTTAGCTATCCGTGATGTAACTCCTTTTTAAATGCAACTATAGTATTTTTTTTTTGTATAGTATTAGCGATAGAACACAAAAGTGGCGTATGCCATTTTAGCAGAATGAGATGAAATGGATTATAAAATTTTTAGCGGATACAGGGTACTAAGGTTTTTACTATAGACCACATTTTCTACAAAAACAATATTCTACAACAAAGAAAATGAGCCAGTAAACTTAGTTTTTTCATCGATCAATGTAAAATTCCGTTGATCTCCCACAACGAAAAATTGACTTTCACCAATTATCCTTTAAACAGCTCATACTTCAATTTTGATGCCGTTTCATAATAAATGCTGTAATTATAAATGAACAAAAGATGTCATAAAAGAAAATTTAATGATCAGAAAACAAATACTACAACAAATTACTATATTTTATTTTTAGATAGATCTTTCATCACTAACATGTTATAACTAAAAACATTTCTATTTTTTGCTCTTACGAAGTCATCAGTGATTTCATCACAATTAAGCTGCCGAACAATATCTACTCACGTACGTAATAAGGATAATGAATCAAATCTTTCTCGAATCGTTGCTGTACACTGAGGGTTTTTGAGTCTCTTCGTGCAGCTTGTGATCATTAAAGTTAGGAATATGTGTAAAGCAATTCAACATTGGGAGACACACATTGCATTTTATGTCCTATTATGGAATCAGACGTGCCTATGTGAGTAAAATTTCTTTCTTCAATCTGTAAGCTTATTTCTCATGTAAGAATGAAATTGTTGCACTTCTCTTTAAAGGTTTCTATTTATGTCGTCAGGAGAAGACTGCACCAATTTCTTGGATGCCTTCACACACTCTTCCTCAGGTATATCCATTTTGTTTAAGAAGGAAAATCTACTTGAAAGACTTTCATACACTCGCCCTTCTTCTCATGCAAGATTCAAGTGCGTCAATGATGGTGTAACACATGGTTCCGTGAGATTACCTTTGGAACTCAAGACTTCTGGAGCACCTCCGTCATTTACTTGTTTCTTTCTTTCTTTTTTTCTAATGCATCTGCAGTGGTGAACTGCTTGATAATCAGTCCTTGTTTCATTGTGTTTTCCAAATTTTCAAAATCTTCTCTTAAATGATGTAAGTACCCTGTTAAGGACTGGTAGAGATCTGGGCATGTCTTTAAATTTACTTCTGAATCTTGGAGAGCTTGACTCGTCTGGTGAAAATGCTGCAATATGCTATTCCATATAAGCAATACAAATACTTACAGTAGTATTTGCATTTTGTTGGAATGATCTCAGCTACTCTTTTGGTATCTCCTTTTTGTGTCTGGTCTTCACCAATATTTTCTAAGTCATCTAGAATCTGAGTGTACGATTCCAGGATTTCTATAGCATGCAACTCCCAACGTATATTAGAAAGACATTTTAATACTCCATCATTGCCTACATTTTAAGAATAGCTCATTGGTGAGTAGAGGCAGCAAAAAAAAAAAAAAAAAATGTGTAGAATAACTGAAGAGTAGAAAAAATACAGTAGCCTCTCCCTCTTATAATTTTCACCATTAGCTTTCTACCCTCGAAATATAGTCTGGCTACAGAACCTTATTTGTTTATCATCCAGAAATTTTTGACACGAATTTTCAAATGGTCCACTGTAATGTTGACAACCACCTAGTCCTCTTTTGATCCAATAATTTACATCATTAGAAGAAAAAGTTATTCCACAAAGGAGGGTCTGTGTTTCTGTTATTTACGGGATCTGCAGCGGCAACAATTTCAGATTCTAAAATAGTTTCACTTTCTACACCATTATTATTATTTTTTTTACTACAGCAAGGAATGGATGCAGAATTTAGAACAAACCCTGTTATATTTGTATTGCTATTAGTAATTTCAGGAGACAGATGTCAATGAAGGTGTTGAAGTGGTAGGGGCCCCATAGCTTAAATAGCCTTGTGTGTGGGCGCCTTGTGACCCTGAGTGAAATTTACTTCTGGCCAGCACATTCTCACGCACTGGAGCTGGTATCAATTTCATTTAGTGCCTTGCCAATTCCGTTCCACTGCAACACTCACTTTTGCTTGTGTTCTGTCTGCTTGGCATCTATGGGTCTTTGCTTTGGACAACTGGTGCCCCTGTTTTGTTGATGCCCTAAGCATGTGCTTACTTTGCTTATTGAGTAATCAATCCCTGGTCAGGAGACTCAGGTTCCACCCAGAGGATAATATTTAAGATAATGATGATGGTGATGATGAGGAAGAAGGAGAAGAATGATTCCATTGTCTACACTGCAGTTGATAATGGACTCTCATACAAATTTCCTTCCATGACCCTCAGAGTTCAGGCACAGCAGGCAGTTCGGATCCTCATTATAGAAGACAGGTCGCTGGTCCAAATGGTTTGAATCCACTTAGTGGCACCTAGGAAGAAAGATCTAGTGATCTGCTTCCATAAAGATTACAGCCAAGAAAGCCCTACAAGTGAACAGCTCTACTCTGTAACACATGGGGTTGCCAAGAGTCAGAATTGACCTGACGGCAACTGGTTTGGTTTGGTTTATTATGGAAGAGGAGATTGAAGTCCAGAAAGCATAAGTGACCCACTCGAGATCTGTTCAAGCTGTAGTGATTGTTTTTTGATTCTTCTTTTCCTCTTCTTCCTTCTTCTTCTTCTGGGCTGTCAGTGTCTGATATCCCTCAATTTCCCAGTCTTCCCTGAGACCTTTGTATATAATACTTTACTTTGTCTTCTCCAGCTGCCCTTTGAAATCCTTCAGCTCTTTTACTTCATCATTTCTTCCTTTCACTTTAGCTACTCGATGTTCAAGAACAAGTTTCAGAGTCTCTTCTGACACCCATTTTGGTCTGTTCTTTCTTCCCTGTCTTTTTGAAGACCTCTTGCTTTCTTCATGTATGATATCCTTGATATCATTCCCCAGCTTGTCTGCTCTTAGGTCATTAGTGTTCAACACATCAAATCTATTCTTGAGATGGCCTCTAAATTCAGGTGGGATATACTCAAGGTCGTACTTTGGCTCTCGTGGACTTGTTCTAATTTTCTTCAGTTTCAACTTGAACTTGCTACAAGCAATTGTTTGTCTGTTCTGCAGTCAGCCCTGGCCTTCTTCTGGCTGATGATATTGAACTTCTCCATCATCTCTTTACACAGATGTAGCTGATTTAATTCCTGTGTATTCCATCTGGTAAGGTCCGTGTGTACAGTCACCGTTTATATTGTTGAAAAAAGGTATCTGCAATGAAAAAGTCGATGGTCTTGCAAAATTCTATCATGTGATCTCCGGCATCATTTCTATCATCAAGGCCATATTTTCCAACTACTGATCCTACTTCTTTGTTTGCAACTTTTGCATTCCAATCACCAGTAATTATCAATGCATCCTGATTGCATGTTCAATCCATTTCAAACTCTGAAAGCTGGTAAAAATCTTCAATTTCTTCATCTTGGGCTTTGGTGGTTGCTGTGTAAATTTGAGTAATAGTTGTATTAACCGGTCTTCCTCGTAGGCATATGGGTATTATCCTATCACTGAAAGTGTTGTACTTCAGGATAGGCCTTGAAATGTTCTTCTTGACGATGAAAGCAACGCCATTGCTCTTTAAGTTGTCATTCCCGGCACAGTAGACCATATGATTTTCTGATCAAAATGACCAATACCAGTCCATTTCAGCTCACTAATGCCTAGGATATTGATCTTTATGCGTTCCATTTTATTTTTGATGATTTCAGATTTTCCTAGATTCGTACTTCATACATTCCACCTTCTGATTATTAATGGATGTTTCCAACTGTTTTTTCTCATTTTGAGTCATGCCACATCAGCAAATGAAGGTCCCAAAAGGTTGACTTCATCCATGTCATTAAGGTCGACTCTACTTTGAGGGAGGCAGCTCTTCCCCAGTCGTCTTTTGAGTAGCTTCCAACCTGAAGGGCTCATCTTCTGGCATTATATCAGACAATATTCTGCTGCTATTCATAAGGTTTTCACTGGCTAAGTCTTTTCAGAAGTAGACCACTGGGTCCTTCTTTCTAGTCTGTCTTAGTCTGGAAGCTCAGTTGAAACCCGTCCACCATGGATTTTTTTTTTTTTTTAAGAGGTAGCATATTATCAAAAATGAATCATACTGAAGGAAGAAGTTCAAGCTGCACTGAAGGCATTGAGGAAAAACAAGGCTCCAGGAATCCATAGAATACCAACTGAGACGTTTCAACAAACGGATATGGTGCTGGAAGTGCTCACTAGTCTATGCCAAGAAATTTGGAATACAGCTACCTGGCCGACCAACAGAAACATCCATATTTATGCCTATTCCCAAGAAAGATGATCCAGCCAAATGCAGAAATTATTGAACAATATCATTAATACCACACACAAGTAAAATTTTGCTGAAGATCATTCAAAATTAACCACGGGGAACTGCCAGAAATTCAAGCTGGATTCAGAAGAGGACATGGAACCAGGGATACCATTGCTGTTGTCAGATGGATCCTGGCTGAGAGCAGA